>NC_143476.1:18067293-19317293 GCF_987193195.1 Phasianus colchicus
TTTTTTTTTTTTTTTTTTCTTTCCCCTAAAAGAAGTTTTTCTTTTGATTCTTCAAGATTACCAGTGGTTGAGTATATGCTGACAGAAGACCATTCTGACATGATGCTGAATCTCCCAGCCATGCTTTTTGGGGGATTATTTAGAGAGGTAACTACAAAAATTGTCATTATTATTACTGTTATATTTTTCTGAGCAGTTCAGGTCGGCATTTCGGCTGCTTGCCAGTTTTGGCTTTGTTCCATTCAGGAGTTATTTGCTTCATTCCTATTTGAACCTGCCACTCCTGTTTGTAACAGGCATGGACAGATCAAAGGATTTGAACCTCAGGAATAGGAAAGTAGGGCATTCCTCATCATCACAAATGACAATTATTAGTAATTGCTAAGATTATTATTTCTTTAATTTATAGGAAAGCTTTGGTAATGGAAAGATTTAGTTACTGTGTGAATTAATAAGTATTCTCAACAATAAGCTGTGATGGTTTAAAAATAATAGTTGCTTGTATGCAGACTTGGAGCCGGATCCCTATCTTGAAAACAGCATGAGAGAAGGTCCCTGGCACCTACATAGCAAACTGAGGGAGGCTGTTAGGTGCCAGGTTCAACACCATGAGCCCTCATCACAGAACTGAGACCACAGTGACTGCCAAAGAGACAAGTCCAAGTGCTGCTTGAAGGATCTGTTGCAAGGACCTGTTGCAAGAGCAAGGCTTTGGTCAAAGCCATTGTGCAAGAATTATTGCCACAATGAAGTTTTTTTTATGCTTCTCTTCCTTGGGTTTTAATAACTGCTTTAGACATGCTCCTTTGATCACCACTGTAAAGAAAAGTAGTTGGCTTTGCTTCACTTCGTGTCAGTTCTGTCGTAGCTTTGTGATCTATGTTTTCAGTGGGGCACATGCTTTGGTTAAAGGCAAAACTTGACAGATATGGATGGTGAGGGGAAAGAGCTGCACCCTTTGGATGAAGAGGGGCATCCTTACCTTTAAGTATCAGTGAGGTTAGCAGGCCCTGTCCTCCCTGCTCCTCAGTTAGTGACATGATTGGGATACTCTGTGCCTTCCTTACTCAGATAGTGGTAAAATCAGACGCATCATCACCCTTCCTCAGTCATTCTGAATCCCAAGGTGGGCTGCATTTGTGCTGCTTCTCTTTACTGCCACGCTGTGGAAAAAGAAGCCTGGCTTGGACGCTGTGCTGTGTTTTCCACAGCATGGCAGTAAAGCAAAACATTGCAGCTTTATTTCACTCACAAGCAGGGTTGAGGATTTCCTTTTTTTTCTTTTTCCTCACCCACACTAAGCAGCCGGTAGACACATCTTTATGTTTTTTTCCTGGGGTTGGGATTGATAAGCTACTCATCTCCCATGCTACGACTGATTGACTGATAAAATCACCAAGGAAAGAAATCTCTTTTAAATTCAATAACCTGCTTCTGAATTAACCGCATAGATTTGGGAACTGAGTCAGTGTGAGCCATGATTTCAGGGCTGTGTGTGGGAGCAGGGCTGGGTACAGTGCTGCACAGGGCAGCACAGTGCTGACAGGACACCTCCACTGCCAAAAAAGTGTGTTTGGAAGGGAGGGAATGTGTTCAACGCCATGGAACTAACCGTTTTAAGTTCTTCAGCCTTGGGTTCTTGCCAAATTAGCTTTTGGTAAGCAGCCGGGCAGATTTGCTGGATGACGCTTCAGTAATAAAAAATCGAGTGTTCACCGTTTAATTTTAAGTGTCTGATTCACTGCTCTGTGCCTGCAAAACACACCGAAGATGTGACTCCTCAGAAAATGAGCAGGGTTTGCCAACGGTGGAGGCAAGCATTCTGGTTACTTCATTCAGTGAAAAAAGGTGCTGCTAACATCTGCTTGGTCTAATCTGCTGCTCTTTCCTGCTTGGTTTTGGATAGAATCTGTTGAAATGTTTTTGTCTTACCCCTGTCCATCTTTTATTTCCACTTCTTCCATTTCTACCTTCCCTTCCAAGCAGCTGAGAGCCTGAGGGTGAGGGTAAGGGCAAGGGTTGCTGTAGCAGCCAGCCCCCCAGGCACTCTGCTTGGGTCATTTTCAGGGTGGGAAGCAAAGCAGAAGTTTGGTAGATCAAGCCTGCTTTAGGTTGCTACCATTTAAAACCCATTCATGTACACATGAAATATTTTCTATTTCTTACTCCTTGCAACTACTTTCAGTGACAGTAGCTATTTTTTTTCCTTTTTGTTAATCTCATGCAGGCAATGAATAATTGATACCTTTGATGTAAAAACAAATGGCCATAGCTGCCTAGAAAGAAATTAAGTTTGCTTTGCCACAAGACTAGCTCTTTTCAGGTTTCAGCCACTATGGTCTCAGCTGCCTTTGAGCATTAGAGCAAATAAAAATATGTGACAGCAATAATGAAACGACTATTTTTTGTTGCTGTTTTTTTTTTTCTTTTTAGGTAGGCTAAGTATGGTAGGTCTCTTCCTGTTTTTTTGCACTCTGTAAATTGAGTCTTGATTAAATGTATGGCAGAGTGCTTTGTTGAGCATTCCACCCTGTGATGGTGAATGGATTTATGTAAGTACATGCACTAAAAAGATTGACAGGGCATTGGTTTTCCTGTATGAGTGTGTGGAAAATGTTACTCCGTTTTCTCAGAGGTTGTTAGGCATCACCTTAAATTGGAGTTCAAACAGCACATTTAGATCTTTTAGATTTTCATAAAAATAACAGTAGGAATGGTAGTTACTGCAAGAAGGAACCCATAATTTGATGTGGAAAACAATTTCTCCTGTTATGTGTGTTCACAGAAGAGAAGAAATACCTTTCTTGCCTAAAGTCATTAAGGGAGTTATGGTGGGATTGTGAGTTAGTTAACTTTCTCAAGAAATTGGAAGCTAGGTGAATGAAATGCAGTGATTAGCTTTGGGTATGGTTTCTGTTTATTGCAAAGGATATGAAAGCACAGCATTCAGAAAAAAGATCTTTTTAACTTTTTTTTTTTTTTTTTTTTTCCTCAGCCTTAATAAACTGGATGCCTTTTATTTCCTGTTTTCTATTAAAAAAAAAAAATCGATTTTGAGACTGAAGTGAAAGAAACAATCATTTTCTTCTCAAGAAATGATTTTCATTTTTAAGAAAAGAGAACATGCTTAATTAGACAGTAATAAACATAGGAAAAGCCTCTGAGTCCCAGGTAGCTTGCTAGTAGTGCAGCAGGCGTAGGATGTTTTGCCAATGTCGCTGAAAGACAGAACCTCATCTTTTTTATGACTTCTGGACACAGTTTTAGCAACTGGAATCCTACTGTTTGGTGACTGGTAGAATACAGGCGGGCATAATGTTATAGCATTGTCTATACTAGCATCACCTGTTGACAGACATAATTCAATAGTTTACTTACAAAGTTATCTAAACCAAACAATAACACAGAAAATGTGGACTGTGAAGGGCTCATGCCTGCTACTAAGCGATCTCCTATTCATTCACCCAGCAGGGAAAGTCAAAGCATTTGTACGGTTAAGGGAGAATCACTCGTGATTGTATCTGTCAGCTTTGGATGAGCAGTTGTATTTTGTCTTTCTGTGACTGGGCTTAAAACCTTTTATGTTCCTTTGGCTCAAAATATGTTGATCACACATGGTGTTAGCATCAGCTTTTCTGATATATTTTCATACCTCCTCTCTATGTCTTTTAAGAGGTCCGGGAGAGTGAAGGGGGACTTCTCTGGCTGTTGTATAGTTTTTTTGGTGAAATTCCCTTTTTCTGGAGGTTTAAAATCCAAATATTTGCCATTTCAGTTATGTCTTTAGATGAGGAATAACAACTGAGAGAGAAAGATGAGGAAAGGGTAGATAATAAAATGAAAAGGGACAGTACTATTTGTGGAGGAATTGGGGATGGTCAGCTGCTCAGTAGTTTGGAGCAAGAGGTCTGTGCTATGCCCCTTTCTTTTTGTCTTCATTAAAAAGGTGTGGCCACCAGTCGAGGGAGATGATCCTCCCTCTCTACTCTGCCCGGATGAGGCCACATTAAGACTCCTGTATCCAGTTCTGGGCTCCCCTGTTTGAAAAAGACAGGGATCTCCTGGAAGAAGTCCACTGAAGGGCTACAGAGATCATAAAGAGACTGGAGCAATTCTCATATGAGGAAAGGCTGAGTAACCTGGGTCTTTCCATCCTGAGAAAAAAAAAGACTGAGAGTGAATCTGATAAATTTCCTCCTTGCCTTCCTTCCTTCTTTCCTTTTCCTTCCTTTCTTTCTCTTTCCTCTCTCCTTCCATTGCAGCATGTTATGATACTTACAAAAGAAAAAAAAGGTGGATTTTTTTTTTTTTTCCCTTAAATAAGTGGATTAAGCAATTCTTCTTGTTTTTATAACCAGGCTATCACTGTCTATGGATTACATTATATCCTCATGCCTTCTGTATGGAGAAGAGGTCTCAGTGTTACACACTTCTTTCTCTTATGTACACCCACTTACTTATGCTTACTTTCTCTCATAATATCCATAAAGGGCTTAAGGGAGGGGAAAGAGAGAAATATAAACAGAAAAACCACATCCTGGCAGCTGCCTCCAGTTAGTCCTGTTTTTCCCCCTGGCTTTTAAATCTGACAGTGGCTCCTAATTTGTCCCACATGAGTCCTCTCCCAGTGGGGCTGTTTTCTGTTTCCTTTTTGCTTTCATTTGATCCAAAGCAAACAGTTAACAAAGAATAAACCAATTCAGCCAGCTGTCAATGGACCATCAGCTTTCAGGTGTCTCGGACAGGAAGAAGAGGGCATATTATTTGAAGGTAAGAGGGAAAAACGGAATTGAAACTTGATGCCTCTGCGGAACAAAAAAAGAATTTCCAGGTCAAGGCTACTTACGACTGTGTGGTCACAGTCCAGAAGGTAAATGTTGGGGCTGTTGGTTTTGTTAGTACAGGTGTAAACACATTTTCATGTAAAAAGCCTTTTAGATGAAAAATGCGTAGGGTACATAGTAAAATATTTCCATATTTGAAATAATATCCAGATAAAACACAGCCCCTTGCTAATAGTTCGTATCATTTCTGTTCCTTTTTCACTGGGACCTGACAGTTGGTGATAGCTTTGCAGCTGCCAAATATGGTGATACTGCATTTGTCTACTAATTTTTAAAGTGAAGTTTCATGCAAAATTTGAAGGTATCTTTTTTTCGGGTAAGGAAGTGTCTAGGAGCAGGGAAGATTACCAGCACGTACAGAGTGACCAGAGCAGCTTTCTTGAGCCTGCCCGGTTACGTTTATCTCATCGAAGTACAGATTGCATATTAAACCTATAAAACTCAACAGAATCATTTGTCACATCACTTGAAAACTGCTCTAGTTTATACTTAAGAAAAAGCTGAAGGATTCTCTTGGAGTTTCCTTCCCTCCCTGCCACTACCACCAAAAAAAAAAAAAAAAGAAAAAAAAAAATGATACCAAAATAATGCATTCATATGGAGGACTCCAAAATAAACATCATTACAGCTAGTAGCCAGCAGGTCACTATTGGCTGTGTGTTAACAATAGTGGAGTACAACGTATCTTGCCAGCTGTCTATATCTCTTTGAGTAAGATATCACTGTGTACGGACGGTTGGACTAGATGATTGTAGAGGTCTTTTCCAATCTTAATGATCCGGTGTTTCTATGATTTTTGAAGCTCTGCTTCCACTGAAATTTAGATGTGAGCCTACACTGTCTGTCTTCCTGTCATTTTCCACCTTATTTATTTATTTATTTATTTATTTTGAGGGAGTAGTCAGGGTGGAACAGTGCAGTAGGAGAAGGAGATCTAATTCAGCTTTTTTCTATCTTGTCTACAGTTTGAATGAGGAAGATTTTCAGGAGGGTCTTTCTTGCTCTAATACTATTCCTTGTGAGTTGTGCAGTGCTGCTCTCAGTGTGTAGTCTGTGTTCCATGGGACCTCCCATTTCTCAGAAAGAACAATATTTTAGAAGAAAGTGAGCTGCGTGTCTTAATTTTGCTTTCATCTTTTTCTAAGATGTTGAAATAATTAACACCCAAGTCATTCTCTAATGATAAAAACAAACATAGTTGGCTTTGAATCCCTAATCCTTACTCAAGCAAAGGTCCAGTGGACAATTCCATGAGAAGAGGGATCCAAGAGAGGCTCAGACTCCTGAAGGGCTCTAAAATAAACTCTGGTCCTTGCTTTAGTGCTGCGGGATTGCAGCTTAGTGGGAGTTAGCTGCAGCTAGGGCAGAATGGTTGGTAAAAGCAGGCTCACAGGAGGTGAAGGGGGAGGTGTGAGGCTGGTTCAAGGAGGCCAAAGCCCGGGAGATGTCAGGGAAGACTCCATGGGGAGAGGTGGAGCTGGGCCGTAGCCAAGCAATGAATAGATATAGGAACGGAGGCAAGCTGAAACGCACAATGAGTTTCAGAGATAGAAAACATCAGAGCCTGTAGGTGGCATAAGGTGCCTCGTATGTGGTTTTTCATTAAATTGCTGGGCTGCCTTTTGAAATGTCAGTAAAGCTTAGATGCCTGTGCTGTGCTGACGGGAGTCTGCTGGAGTGCAGGCAGCTGAGGTATTGAGCTGCAGCCCTGTGAAGTGAGGCAGTCTGGGGCAGTGTGTGTGCATTCAGTAGGCTGCTCACTGATAATAGCACCAAGTTTTTATTTTACTTTACTTTTTTAAGAGTAGAGTTTGAGTGTTTTATTCTTGGAGTGACTGGTAAAGCTAATGCCTTTCATAGCACGTGGTGTGATTATTTCTTCCTAGCACAGGGCTGTGATACCTATGTATCGTTTTCTCTCTATAAAAGTACCCCACATTTCTCTCTGCTTTCCTGATATTTTGTAAACACCTTGTATTTGCATTGGTAAAGTGCAGCAGTGTTTAGAGTTAATTTTTTTTCCTCTCTCAGAAATTGTGTAATAGGAAGATCTGCCTTTGTGCATTTTCACGTTGAGGATTACCAATATTCTGATTCTCATTTTTAAGATTTTGATCAAGCATGAATTCTATCCCCACTGTCAGAAACATAGGAATCTCCACTTTTCTTTCCCTTAAGCAATTGTAAAAATAGAATGTATATATTTGCTTCTTTCTATCCCATAGAAAATCTCTCATTTAATATTAGTTGAAATCGGTCTTATTATTCCTGACAGGCATTTCTTGGACAAGTAACAAGAGAGCTTGAGGGCCAGAGTTGCTCTCCTTAAGGTTTTGTTTCTGTTTTATCACTTCTATTTAAAGTAAGTGCTGGTTTGTTTCTCCTTTTTGCCATTTTGTTGTCAAAACTGAGTATTTGTGTATGCTCCAGTCTGGCTTTGTGCTTTGAAGAGTGGAATCTTATTTCAGAAGGTGTATGAGCACAAACACCAAGAAGAACTCAGTTCCGTTAAAAAAGATGAAAATAGGACTTAAAAAAAGCCTTTTGGTAATCAGGTGGCTGAGGATGTGTTTCTGCTGGAGGCTTATGTCCAAGTGAACACATTATGTTGTGAATTATACATTATTTTCCCTGAGTATACTTCTTTGCTAAAGAGCTAGAACAGGCATGAGTGAAAGGAGCAGTGCAGAAGTGGAGAGGTGGCTAGGAAGGAGGAGAGATTGGAAGCTGAAGGGGAAATAAGGAGATTGCTATGAATGAATACAGCTCCAGAGAGAGAAAGCAGCTGATGCACTACGTACACACAAATTACATGTACACAAATGTGTATATTTATGCTAATGTGAAGGGATGGTGTTACGTGTACCACTGCTACACGGATGGGTATTGATGAAATAATAAGGATCAGTGATGCACAGGTTAAGGGAGTTTATCACTGCCACCAGTACTTGCCCAGCTTGCCCAGAATATAGTAACATGCTTGTGTCCTGCAGAATATTCCTTTAATTTCCAGCTAATGCTGGTTAATGGGCCTGGATAAGAGCTGCATAAAGAGAAACAGAAGCTGTGTGTGGTTTGTGTGTGTGTTTGTGTGTATGTGTATGTGCGTATTCAACTTCACTGTTTTCAGTCACTCTCACTTGGTGAAACAGCAATTAAAAGAAAGCGGAGGACGGCCTTGTGTGACTGATATTTATCAGCTGTTTTTACATGCTTTTACTTCAGTTGCATCATTACCTTCCCTTGGGTTGCTTTAGAGATAAACTCATCACTGCTGAAATAAGAATAAACCAGCTATGACGCTGCTTTTTTTTTGCTGATTTCTGTGCTGAAGCATGGATAAAAAAATGAGGATCATGTATGGGGATGGTTTTTGAGAAGATGACATCATTGGGAGTGAGAACTTGTACCCTGTGGTTAATTTTTTTCCCATGAAGTGTCTTTAATATTTTGACTAATAAAGCCTATGCTGGGGCCATTCTTGACGTGGCAGAAGCTTGCGAAGAAAATAATGTTAGCTGACATCCTCGCTTTGAATCTGATCCTTAACTTTTTCTCAGATGGGATTTATGTGTACCCCACCCTTCATCATCCCACAACCTTCCCTTTAGCAGAAAGGACAAATATGCCTCCATTCCCCAGGTATTTAGAAGTCTCTTCCTCACCATCCTCTGTCATTCGCCCTCAGCTGTATACGGGGAGTCAAAAGATGAAGCTACGTCTGTTGCCTCATGGTATTTATTAGGAAAGAAGAAATGCAACTTCTTCAGAGGTTTTGATGAAGTTGAAGACAACTAAAACAAGCAGGGAAGTATAATTGTGTGTTTATTCTCTACACTGCAGCTAAGAATACAGTGATACAGCTGGTGTAATGTATGAAAGAAACTGCCACCAATCCCTTTTATTTCTTGTCTACTCAATGTCCTAAGCCACAGGTAAGAAATCCTGAACCCCCGTGTGAGGTGTACCTGTTACTTAATAAGTCCCTGCTGTAGTTAGTTGTTTCTGCATTTATTAAATGACACAGAGGACCTCCCTTTGCAAAGAGTTGTTGCCTTTCCCACTCCTTATGAAGATGAATTAATAATTTTTCTCTCTTAATTAGATTCCATCTGCTGCTCCTGTCTTGAATTCTAAAGGTTATAGTTATTACCATATTCATAAAATCACCCAACTGTGTAAGAGAACTTTAACAACAATTTTAAAGCCAAGTCCCTCTATTATGTCTCATTCAGTGTACATTTTGCATTCAATGATAGGAAAGCTGATCATGTGGGGCAAGTGCTGCAATTTTTTTCTGTTGTCTGATAGCAGAAACATGCCCTTCTGCCAAGAGAAATGTGTTTGTATTCCAATAAACTCTTACAAGCTAGAATTTCCAAACAAGAAGTACCTAACTACCCATAGCTCTTGGATTAAAATCTTCTTAATGTTCTAGCTTCCTCTAAATCTGTAGTGCTCCATATCTTCTGTGCTTGTAGCTACGGTAGGATTTTATAAATGGAATGCCTAAGACTACATACTGGCTTTTGGTGGAGGGTGGATTTGGCATCAAAAAGCAGCCTGGTTTTTCTCAAGAAATCAGAATGGAAAGCCTGAAGGACCAAGATGAACACTATGTGAGGGCTGGGTGATTATTCTTCTGTAAGGGGGATGAGCACTGGGAATTTGGTCTTACTGTGCATGTCATTTCAAGTGCAAGACCTGCAGCTACATGATAATCACAGCATGCTGTTTTGCACAAGGTTGAATTTTCCTTTCCTCTTGCCTTATGATACCTTTTCTTGCTGTTCTCTCCTTTTCACCTATATTCTCACTTAGTTCTTAGGAAATACCTGAAGGTAAGGCTTGCTTTCATCTACTTCCCAGCCATCCATTCCTTCTAGTCTAGGCTTATGTTGTTTATCTTTTAAAATGATAGAGTGTTTACAAGAAGAAAGAAAATGAGACATTTCTGGATTGCTGGCTTGACATAATCTCTTTCTTTAAGTAGCATCTGATTGTTCAGCTGATAGCTTAAATAATATAGTTGCTGTTGATATCAGCTTTTAGGAACTGATTCCTCATCTTAGCTTGTGGGTGATTCCTCACTTTGGTGGGTGGCTGTCTTTGCCTGTGCTCTGGCTTCTCTCTCCTCTGGCAGCCTGCAGTGCTGTGCAGTATGCCTTGCTCCTCAGTCAAGCTGATTGAACACACACCATGGCCACTGGACTTCTGTGTGAGTATCAGAGTCTCTGCAAATCAGGGATTTGAATGTCTTGAGCCTTCAGATCTAACAGTTCTTCTCTGGTCAGTTGCAACAGGTTACTTCCCCAAGCAGCCTGCTTCACCCTTTCCTCCTTGTCGTGTGTGCTGGACTCACTTAACCCTCTGCCAGAAGTTACCAGCTTTGTACCTACATGGTAAAAGGAAAGGTGTGCCTTTATCTCAGGCAGCCCATTCACAGGTCAGTGCATTAGTCTAAGCTGATGAGGTGAGCATGTGCCTGGAAGGCTGTGAGGGAAGATGGCTGAGAGGTCATTTAGTGATGGAGGGGTAGGCAGCTGGTTCAGCCATCCCAGCGTGGCTTTCCAGAGATGTCTGTCAGTGCCCCCAGTCCTTTGTTACAAAGGTGGTAATTTTTTGCCTGCCTGCAGTGGTGAATTATAGTGCTCTGCCCCTGTTCATGCTCTTGTCTGGCTCCACTTCAAAGGTTTTATGTTCGGTATTGTTTTTTATTTCAGCTTGTCTGGGGCGCTGTGTAGCAAGGAGGGTTACATGTTTGCTAATCACTATTAATATTCTTTTTCCAGTTGGAAACAACACACACTTGATTTCTACCTTACATCTCAGCTGGTTCCCTACCACAGTGCCTGCCATTTTCCTGACAGAGGCAGGCAGAAATATACTCATCATTGCTGTCTGTGGACTGAAAACCACTACAAACTGTCTGCACATAATATGCAAACTTAGTCAGTTTGTGTACTAGAAGTGACAGTACATTCAAGTATTAGGATACTGGAGAAATAAAATCTTAGCTGTGTTGCCATTTAATTAACTCTTGATGTAGCTGGGAAGGGATGACCAACTGTGTAATTTGCATATGACTCAGAAAGTAGCAGTATGTTAGGAGAGCTAAAAGTGAGACCATGTTTCATTTCCGCTTTTGGTGGTAGCCCTTCTGAGTCTGTTGCTAATGGTAGAGGAGCTGTGGGCATCTCTCCTCATTAGATTTGTTTGTGTAGCATAAATTGTGCTTGCATTTGTGAAGAGAGCTTTGGGACATGCATATTTGACGCTGGTCTATAAATTTCCTTTATCTAACAGACATCTGAATTTATTTTTAAGTACTTGAGAGTTCCATCCTTCTTTCTCTGTGCTGCCCTTAAAATTCAGGGTTTAGGAGAAGAAATGCAGGAGAAAGTGAAATGCTGTTTGCATTTCTGAAAGTCATAATGTATTTAGGAATAGTAACCTGCACTATGTGTCTGAATTTTTATTTAATTAAATACATACTTACAGCCAAATAGATTTTTCACCCTGGCCTTTCGTGAGGGGCAAATATCTGTCCCTCCTTCTGGCTTCAAGGGGCATTGAAGGCATATTTGGATCCAATATATTTGGATACTTCTGACAAATTAGTCAGAAGTATCTCTTGATGATCTCTTGTCAGGTTGTTGCATTCATCCCTTTCTCCACTGTCTCTTGCTGCCTTTAAGGACCACTTTGAATGGCAGTAATTTTGGGAAATATCTGGAGAATACAGCAAGTACCTCATCCTCCCCACATCACATCAACTGCAGTTACTCTTTTCAGGATTTGATTTGTGAATCTTCCATTTCTAGTTCATGGTTGTTATTCCAGAATTTGATAGGAGGTGCTTCAGCTTTGCCTCTTTTTCTTCACTGAACCAATCTGCATGGACTGAGTTTCACTGCATCTGTATTTATTTAGGCAGCTGTTTTCTTCATGTTTCTTTGTGAAGATCATGTGCTCTTAGAGCAACTACTTTTTTTTTTTTTTTTTTTTCATTGAATTATCCGTTCCATAGCTGAGAAGGCTGGGAAACTGCTGAGAAAGACTTGATTAACAGTATCTTATGTGTAACTGGTGTCTTTTTCCTGCAAGATGAATGGATGAGAAGCAAACTAGTAACACTTTCTTTTTCTTTCTTGGCATGGCTCATAGATCCAGAAAATTAGGAGTTAACAACTGATAATGTCTTAACATCATTTTTGGCTTGCTTAAGGAAGAAGTTTTGGTCAGGGTGACCCTAAACAAATGTGACTGGTGGCGTTCTCTCTCTGCACAAATAGCACTGCTGGTACAGAGAGGAAATAGGGAGTTAAGAGCTAGTCATTTTTTAACATTTCAGACCACAAATGTGGAGACAGAAGGAAAGGACGTGGACTCTCCTAGCCCTTATAATAGAGAAGCATCCCTCCTTCCCTTCTTTCCTTATACTGGAGTTCTTGTAAAATGGGAAAGTATTATACAAAACATAGGTGTAAAAGTGTATTTGCATCGTACTGAAGTGTGTTTATATAAAATTAGCCATATGTTCTCTACTATAAGATATGTTAGTGGGTTTTGGTATTGTTTGCAGCTTGAGGCTTCACCTGAGACTGCTCATGTTGCTAATTGTCAGAGAAGATTTTTCCTCTTCGCCATGAAACGAAGAGGAATCCTGATGGAGAGCAGGTCAATGAAACGTTGCCAGTGCCGTAACAACCCTAATGGTGTATGCATTTGTGCTTTGCAGTGGAGCCAAGGCACCTGCTCTGCAAAAGGCATCAATGAAATTGCAAGACATAATTGATGCTTGTGCAAAAACAGAGAGCATTTGTTTTTTTCCTTCTTGTAGTAAATGTTTAGTGTGCTAATGTAAATGAGTCTGCCGTACCCCTCCTGAATATGTCTTGTCACTTGTACTTTTTATCTTTTCCCTTTGTCTTGTGGGTTACTAGCAGTTGCTAAATGGTTTTTATGGAGGGTAATATATTTAGAAGGCAATTTCCATTTGAGATTTTTAACTGCTACCTCTCCCTCTCTGTGACCTAGGGAGTGGAAGGCTGACATAATACAGTTATCTTTCCAAACTGAGTCAATTTAAAGCATGTGCTTGTAATATAGTTTTTAATAATCTCTCCTGCCACAGTGCAGAAACTGGTCTCAGAATGAGGACAACCAGATGAAACTTGCTTCCGTGTAAACATAGTTTGAGCAGAATCAGCCAATTTCAAGGTGGATTAGTCTCATTTCAGGATAAAGGAACTATGAGTACGGGGAGAAGTTGAAAGCTTTGTGTTAAAAAAAAATCTTCCTGGAATTGTTTTCCTTCCTCAGTTGCCGCATCTCTGAAATCTTATTCTGTCTCGTGACCTTTTTTGCACTAAGGCTGGGACAGTGCAGTGGGGCACAAAAGCTGAATGGAGAAGTGGTCTCCTGCTCAGGCAGGCAGGGTGCTGGGATGGCTGCTCTCTCATCTTGACCTGCAGTATTACAAGCCTACATCAGTCCCTGATGCTCCTGTGATTGCCATTATGACCAACGTGCTTTTTTCTTCCTTTAAAAAATAAAAAAAGTTCATGTCCACACAGACAAAAAAATATCTTAAAGAAAGATCCCGTTAAGTAACATATTTTGTACCAGCTGCATTGGCAGCTGAGCATCGAGGGCTGAGTACCTGCATAGATCTTGTTATCTTACGAGTCCATTTTGTAGGTACCCTCTCACTGAGGATGATTTCTTTGGCTCTTGGGGAGCTGCTGCTCCATTCAGAGTGGAGAGTTACATAAAGATTTGTACATATGGCAGATTTCTTCTTGAGAACCTGCCTAAGTAGCCTGGACTTCATGTTGTCATCTTCAGTGTTGAGATGCTTTGTCAGAGTTTTGGTCTTAATCTACTACGAGAAAAAGATGATAGACCAGGACACACTGTGTGGTTACAAAGGTTCCTGCTGCAGGTTTGATACCTTATGCTATTTTAACGTAGGTTTTTTGTGTTTGTTTGTTTGTTTTCTTTTTTAAATTTTGGTCACATAAGTACTGTATCTGAGTATTTTCCTCCTTCATATTGTTTTGATCCATGGAAGCAGTAAGATCTGCACTTTGCTTCAACAGTCTTATTTTATGGGACTTACAAACGGCATGCTCTTGTCTTAGATGCAGTTTTTTTTAATGGCCAGATAAAATTCTCTGGGCTTGAACTTGTTAAAAGCTGAGGGCTTCTAGCTCTGAAATGATGAAGAAAAAGCAACCCATGGAAATTTCATTGTGATTTCTGTGTTGAGAGTGATAGCTGGTCTTTTGCCTTCAGGAGCAGAAGAGGCAAAGGTTTTTGTCAGGAGTTTTTAAGTAATGATGTTGCTGTCCCACCTTGCAGCAGCTCATTGAAAAGCATAAAATATATTGCTGGATCAGCTTGCTCCAAAACTGTGTAGCTTAGGACAGCGTAAATGTGTTTCATATTAAGTAGGATTTTATGTGGATTTATTACCTAACTAATGTCATCCTTTCTATCCAGAGTGGTGTGTTTCCAGATTCCATTTCCTACTGATTGTTAGTGCGCAGTCAAGGGCTATACTGTTCTCTTGGGATGAAACATTTCTGGAAAAAGACTTCTTTTTTTTTTTTCTGAGGAGCTGCATGTTGATTGGCAATGTTTTCTAAGCAGGTTCAGCCAACATCATCCACATACCTCAATCTGTATGGATTTCTGTGAGAGATCAATTCATCTTAACAATTGCCTTCAGTCCCCTCAACTTCCATTTTGCTCCTCATTGTGGATGTAAATTGTGCCCCAAAGTTTTTATAAATATATTTTTATCCTCCTATAAGAATGTATTCCAACCAAGAAAAGAGGCCTTCCTGCTGTAACATTTTGGAAAAGCTTCCAGATTTACTAACCCTATTTTATTTTAATCTTCTCTCACACTGCAGATCTTGGCAAGCTGAAAAGTTGTGGTTCAGCTGTTGTTTCCATTTTATTTTCTAAAGATGTGATATGTTTACTCAAATAATGGAAAGCTGTGAAAAGAGCATGATAAATTCTTTTCTGCATCTCCTTTCTTCCACTGAAATATTTAGAGGTATATAAAAAATGAAGTAATTACTCCGCACGTCAGGAAGCACCCGATTGCTTTCTTATAGGGGGTATGGGATAGCCTGGGGACTCTTTTACTTTGAAACCGTAAAAGTAATCCTGATTATGGCTAATGAAGTAGTTTGTCCAAAAAGCCAGTTTTCTCCTTGTCTGCTGTTTAAAATGTCTAGGTGGCTGTTCATGAGTTTTATGTTGTTATGTGTCTGTCATACTATCTAATACAGCAGACTGTGACTGTATGGTAATCCTGTTGCAAAGAAGCAGTGATTTTGTAGGAATTTTTTTTTTTTTTAGAGCAGAATCTCTTGAGCAGTTAAGCTTGTTGTCGTTTTAGAAGCAAGTATATACACCATAAGCAATAAAATTTCCAATTCAGTGGTAAACAGTCTCCTTGAACTGAGCAGGGGAGTCTCATTTAAGTCCTGAGCATGACTGTTGATTGAGGTAGGAAAACAGTGTGCTGGAAGGGATATTTTCAAGTTGCCTGATGTCACTGAGGTCTCTGAAAGGAGCTCGAAAGAGTCTAGTTCTGTTCTAACTGTTCCAGTGTTATTTGTAACAACAGCTTGCTTTCTTCTCTTGCTAATTTTGATCTGTACTTATGCACCTGGCATTACTGCAATTGCTTTGTAAGTTTTATAAACTTGTGAGGAGGGAGTCATTAAGCGTCTGTTTTTAACTATGAAAAAAAAGCTGTTAATGCTTTCACAGAGAATCAACTCTTTCTTCTTTTCTGTTAACTTTGGGTGTGCACAGTCTGGATGATATAAGCAGCAGAGTTGGATCGTACTAAAACTTTGTCTTGCACGGAACCGTGTTGTTGATTCTGGTAGAAGCCTATTCTAAAGGCTTCTAAGAATGTCTACAAAAACCTTAAAATATAAATAAATGTATTTCTGTGATGCATTGGCCTGTTTTTTGACAACCTCTACCTTAGAATAAGGAAAATAAGTCTTATTTGAAATGGAGATTCTGTTGAACTACTGGTTAACACTGAGATTTGGAATCATTTTAACTTGTAATTTTGAACAGACACCAGCTTTCTTCTGTGTGTGGGAAGAGTGCATTTTACTCCTACAAATATTTCTTAGAATTGCTCAAGTCTTTTTTGTCTTTTAGTTGCCTCTAGGTTGCAAAGAGTTTAAAAAAAAATAAAGGAAAAGCTGCTTGGAATCTGCAAAAAATATTGATTAGTCGTTCTCTGTACTTTGGTATATAAGAGGGTGCAGAGTCTTCTGTAAATTATTTCATATACCCCAATTCCTCTGGGGCAATGTAGGGATCTGAACTGTTGTTCACCTCACCAAAGAGTCGTTTGATCTTGGTGGAAAATGATGCACTAATGTGAAAACACCGTGGGACCAAAGCCTATTAGTAAAAAGATTCTTGTATTTTGTTAACAGCAAAATTTCTGAAGCTAAAGATTTCAACACCATTGAAGAACTACAGAAAAAGAAGTAGAAGCAGATGAAAGATTTAAAAGATTTAAAACATTGGTTTTATGAATGTCGTTGTGAAACTAGAACAGCCGGAGAATAGGATTTAAGTACAGATTTGACCCAGAGATGAATACACTTGAAATATGATATCTTTCTGTGGGTAATCTTAATTTTTTCATTAAATCAGTGGACCTGCAGTAGTAAGCAGTACTCTGGCAGCCATGTGACTGTCAGGAGCTGTTGTAGGGATGTCTGTGCTGCTAAATATGCTTTCTTGCAGCTTCAAGAATGTGATTATGCAGCTGACTAATACATTTGTCTTTTTGATGAGACTGAGATATCACTGCACTCCTTCTCCTAGAGCATGTAAGACCAGTTTTTACGTCGGTGATGTCCCTTAAACGTGTGAGTATTCTGTATTGCTTAATTGGAAAGGCATTCTTTTCCCACAAGTTAGTTGCTATAAGTGGGAAGAGTGAGAACAAGCATCACATGAAAATATTGAACGAAGCAGCAACAGAATTACCACTTAATTCAGTCTTATGGGCGGTGTAAGAGATCACAGAGTGCGTCTTTTAAAACAGATAGGTAGAGAGCAGCTGGTGCTCCAGTAGCCTCCTGGGGCTTTACTGTTGCTCCTTTTCAATTTCACCTCATCCTGAGTTTTCAGTGTTAGTCTGGTGAGGATTTGAAGGACTTTTGCAGCACACTGCAGGGATCTGTCAAAGATATGCATGGGAGCAGCTGAGCCATTTGAGCACAGAGAAAGCTTGAAAATGAGCTGACCTTGAACAAAACTTTGCTTTGGTTATCGTTGAAGGTAGGAGGGTTGCCTGTTACTTTCTGCCAGACAGCTCGCCCATTGAAGTGGGAGCCTTAGCTTCCCCTCAGATTAGCTGTGAGGCTGGCACACCGAGCACTTTGCTCCTGTCTGCATGTACAGGTCTGTGCTTTCCAGCGCAAAAGCAGTTTACTTTCCTCTTTTCAATTTTGAGGTTTCTGAAGCTAAAGACGTTAACTGAAAAGTTAGCAAAAAAGAAGCAGAAGCAGATTAAAGATTTTAAAGATTTTAAAAAGGTTCTCGTGGCCAAAGTTCTACAAAATGCTTAGCACAGATTTCTGCTGAGCAGGGTGGGGTGGTGTAGTCTGCTGTTTCCTTTAAAAAGGAGACTGTACTTACAATGTGAATAACACTTCTCTGATCAAAGACACGTCTGAGATCTGTCCCTGCTCCAGCTGAGTCCCAGTTGACAGGCATGGCACAGGAGTTTGAAAAAGGGTCCTTAGGTTGTTTTAAGCTCCAGGATACTATGATTTTTCTCAGCTTTTGTATCATAAACAACGTCTGTGATTTCAGTCTATGATATAATTTAACTTTTGGCAGGGCATGTTGCTTTGTTCACATGAAAGGAGAGATAAGCAGTATAACTAAAGCTACTGAGGGACACATTTTACATTTAAAGTTCAGCCTAATAATTTTTCCTTCTAGGTTTCTGCAAAACCATCTATTTATAGAGCTCCAATTTAAAATAAAATCATCTTTGCCGCTTCTAAACTTGGCAAAACACTGTGCCCAGATTTCTTCTAGTGAGGCCAAGCTGATCTCTCTTTATATTCTGTAATGATTTTCTTTCTTGTTCTGTGTTGGACTAGCGGATTTTGGATGCAGTCCATCTAGAGTGTTAGGTGCATCGTAGAAACATCACTGTAGCAAAGAGCTGCTCTAATTGCCAAGTGCTAATAGACAAATTGCAGCTCTGCTTCTGTCAACATTATCTCTTTGGGGTTTAACAGATAGGGGTCACCATCCTTGAGACAAAGGCAGATGCGCTTTTCCCTCGTACTGGAAACACTGCTGTATAAGCAGAGTATGTAAAAATAAACAAACAAACCCTTTGCCAGAATCCCAGTGATTATAGTGTTTATATCTTTGTGATTCATTCGTTCAAGGGGACAATAACCAAGTATGAGTGATGGCTTCGGATAAACTCTGAAGGACACAAGAAAGCAGAATACTGTTTGATGCTTTGAAAGTGAGGATTTTGGCTTAGATTTTGTGACCTGAAAAGAAGTGCTGGCAAGGAAAGATGAAAACCTGTTTGATTGGCCTGTGGTCTTTTTGATCTGTGAACACAATTTAGCATACCATCTGGGGAAAATGTCTTCTACTGGCACAGAAAGGAAGTAGACAAACCAAGAACAGTGTCCAAATGTACTTTAATTTCTGTTGCTCTTGAAACTGTTCAGTCTCATTTTGATTAAGAGACTAGAATTGTACATCTGCAAGGTAAAAGGCACAGCCATCCCAGCCACAGGTTCGTAGATTAAGATTTCATCTTATCCCTGTTATAACCAATTACCAGGGCTTTAAAGATGACTGCTTTTTCCCTCCCCTCCAGCAAATAAAATAACTGAAATTTGTTTAAGGTATGTAAGCGGCTGGTTGTGGTGGTTTTTGTTTGTTTGTTTGTTTGTTTGTTTGTTTGTTTGTTTGAAGGAACATTACAGGCCAGTACAAACGTACTGGGGTTTGCTAATGTTAGTATTACTTATTTTTAGTTAATGGTAATTGATAGCGTGTACATGGCTGTCTAGACTGCACAGGAATAGTATTTGAATTTTCCATCAAAATCTGTATTATTTTATCAGATGTGCTGAGTTAAAAGCATTATTGCTAGAATGCACCATACTGTCACTGTTTTATGTAAACTTCAGTTTCTTTTGTTTAGTTTTTTTTTGTTTGTTTGTTTGTTTTACACATATGTTTATAGTCCTTTCTGTTTGGAAAGAACCTGCCAATTTAATACCAAGAGTCTGGCTTTTTGGAACTGAGGTCAAAATGCATCCAAGGCATTTTCAGCTGTCCCATTCATTCATGTCTAGAACCTCGTGCTCCCTCAGCTGCAGTCAAGTGCCAGATCTTTTCTCTATAGGAAGTTTCTTACAGATGCAGAAGAGTTGGGACTCTTTTTCTTCAGTTTCTACACTTCTCTTCTGTGTATACCTGGAAGGCATTGCATAAGCAATGATGAAAGAAAATCAGAGAATAGGAATGAAGCATGTTTCTAACTGACGAGAAAACTGAGCTGGATGAGCAGCAGCTGAAGGAAGTATGAAGAGGAGAAGAAGAAGAGCTTAAAGCACATTCAAACAGAGCTGGAACCAGATTCAGAAGAAATTTATCTTGTTGAAGGACACTTGGAAACAATGGAATATTGTAAGGTGGTTATACATGTATGGTTTTCTTCCATTCTCCAGTGTTCCAAATTCTTCTGAATTTTCTTTGTTAAACACATCAAATGTCCTCTGTTTATGAAGTATCGGAAACTTCATGATGCTCTTCTGCTGCTGGGGTGGTGGAGTGAGGAGTTGGGTGAGAAGTTTGGGAGCGTTTTTGTGCCTTCCTGCTGATGGGATGAGTGTACTGCGGAACTGTGCAAGAGTGGGACAGAAAGCAGGTGATGTGTAGGAGCATGTCAAACTAATCTGTTTTTCTAATTTGATAAGCATGGGAGGAGACTCCAGAATTGGTGCAGAACATTAAAAAACCCTGGGACAAAGCTCCCATCTTTTGAAAGAGTCCCTTTTTGGCAATTGTTTCCACATCCCTCATCCCTACTACATATTCTAGTATTTGAACCATTTCCCTAATTATTTTACAAACAAAACTTTAGATTTTACTCCTTCCAAAGGGAAGTCTATAAAATGATTTCTTTTTGCTTTTTTTTTCTCTTTGTGCAGTCAAACTAAACATTGTACTATGATCTAATGCTCTTAGCTCACTTCCTTAAATAACATTTTGAAGTATGATTGCAGGATTGTTCTAGTTTGTGTCTGAATGACACAACTCTTATGTGGAAACTGCTATAAACTTATCTTTACTGGTTTATATGCTTGAAAATGAAAAAGGATCATGTGTAAAACGACTTAGCAAAAGCAGCAGGAGGGAGAGAGGGGACTAGTTAAGAAAACAACGTCGTGGTAATAGTTGCTCTGTTTCTCTGCATCTCAGATTGAGCCAAAATGTTGATCACTTTAAAATCTGTTCTGCGTGGAGAACTCAGTAAGCTTATGTCTGAAGATGATCCTTTAATGACTGAAGTCCGTTCTTCACTGAATGCTTGAATTTACTGCCAATCTTCAGAGACAAGTCAATTTTTACAGCACAGCTATGAGGTGTTGAAGGCATGCGCTGGATGGGGTGGTGGACCCTGGGGAATGTTTCCTGCAAGGGAAGGGTTTCTATGGTGATACCAGTAAAGCAAGAAATGAGGTAATACTTAGTGACAGTTGGAAAGAGAAGTGAACAACTCTTGCAGATCACTTTTTGGATATCTTGAGCTCTGAAGAATATGTTTTGATTGTTTTGTTTTCATGTTTAATCTGATTAATCGGTTATGAATTTCTGTCTATGAGAGTTATTTTTTGAATGGTATATTTTCATCTTATGGCCCACTTTGATTAATCATTTGTGTCTTCCCTGGATAAGAAGCAGTGAAAGACTCTAGTTTCTGTCTTTGCTGTATTTCAGGGATTAATGGGAAATAGCATCAGGCTTTGTCAGGGGACAATTTTTCATATTAATGTTTGCAAAGCAGAGACCTAAGTAGTGCCCTATGCTGAAGCTCTTTACCATATTAAACAGGAATGTCCTTCAGAGTTTTTGTCAATGATGGGTATAAATCAAAGTAAGAAAAACGGTATGTACGGAATTTAACATTGCTGCATTTTTTAGTATGTAAGTAGACTTAGCTTTTTTCCTAGTCTTAAGCCCATCAAGAACCAAACTCAAGCAATCATTCACAGCTACAATTGAATCTTGCCAATCTTTTCCTTTAAGGTAATGAAGGTCCAAGCTCTTCCCACTTCTTTTGTCAATATATTTTCTATAGACAAGCATTAAACTTAGGTTTGCCTTGTCCTTTTTTTCTTTATTCTTTTTTTTTTTAAAATCTTTTTTCTTTTTCACAGCTTCAGGCCCAAAGGCTTCTTTTAATAGGCCTGGAATTGAGTAGACGTTTGTGAAGGAGACTTGAAGATTGGAACAGAATTGTCCTTTATAGCTTTTCCATGGAGGAAAAAAATCTTCTTATGAGAATAAAGACTTTAGCCTAATCTCTTGCCATCTGGAAAATGTAGAAGCCAGAGGTTGTTGGCACTAGGTCACATCCCTTATGTAAACTGTCAAATTCTTTTCATATTAATGGCATATCAGGTTAAACCCATGAGGTTTGTTGCTTGCCAGAGCTAATGTATTGATTTTTTTTTATTTTGATTCTGTCCTATTAGTACTTGATAGCGTTGACTGATTTTTGATAAATGTTGGTCATCCTGTTTTAGTACAGAATTTTCTAGTCATTCCAATTCTTCAGTTCTCTAATAGGTGATGATGTGTTTTAGAGACCTTTATGTGAAATCCCCATGAAGGGGAGAATTTTCTCAAGTGACGTTTGCAGTTAATTAGCTTGAAATGAAGCTGGAGACAACTGTTAAGTGCAGTGAGATGGCCTGACAAATGCCACCATATATAATTCTAGCGCATCAAATTTCTGGGTGAGTGCCAGCATCCGGTATGGTAGTTATCTGTGCATGACTCGCCACAGCCTCAAGCAAAGTCAGTCAAATTAAGGTGTTTTTTTCCCCCTTCCCTGGTGGATTTAGCGTGGTGTTTGCTGTTGCATTTTTGCTTGTTTGTTTGTTTGTTTTGAGAGGAGGCAAGTCTGCCATCGCAAGGCACTCACTCCCTTTGTGCTCATGACATGCACAGTAGCAGTGACAGCTTGCCTTTGCTGATTACCAGGGAAAAACAAAGAGTGTGGGATGGGGCAAAAACAAAGAAAGAATGTTTATAATCATTATTTTTTTTTTAGTCTGGGAAGGTAACTCTCTCTGGAAATTGGCCCTTAAGCTCTTAGCTATATTGACAGCTTTATTCAAAGAGGGAACATTTGCCAACAGCTGCTGCTACCAAAGCTGATATGTATTGATTTCTTTTTTGTCTTTTCTGAAATTTTTCATGGCTTTCCTCCCATCCCCAAATGAAAGAGAAACCATGAACTCTGTTTTAGACCTTTTGATAGGCTAAAACACTGCTCTATTGAAACCCTTGAAGGCTTGTTATTGCAGAAAACAGACTTTAATGTTGCATGCCGAGAATAATGGCCAGTAGAAGGAAACCATAATGTTTTATTGCCAGACACTCCATACCCAGAACGTTTTGCCAGAAGCTAAGACATCTATGGGAGAGAACAGCATCCTTGCTTTCGCTAGTACTTCTGTCCTCCTTTTCTCCCTTCCCATATGTTTAGTTTCTATCTCAAATAGCACAGCAAAACAAGCCCAGAGAAACGAAAAGCTGATATGCCTGCTGTTCTGCTTTAGTCATCATGTCTGTACTCACTGATCCCCCTGCTCTCTGGTGTGCTTGGAGGAGAGGGACAGGAGAAGGCATGGGGTGGAGGTCCCCAGGGCAACTGCTCATGTGAAGGATCCTTGCCTGTGATATGCCTGCTGGAAGGCAGCCCCGCGTGAGTCTCCCAGAACTTGCTTCCAGCAGCGATGCTGCTGTCGGAGTGGGCAGAGTGGAACATATTGGCAGATTTTCTTAAGTAAGCGTTTCCAATTGATGATGGTGGGAATGTGCTTGCGGACAAGCTCTCTGCCTGTGTTACACAGGATTTTCTGTCAAAACCCTGAGGTACTACAGGAGCGTTGATAAAAGGGGACCCATTCCAGTGGTGCAGAAAACTGACGCTACAGAATATCTTTGTACTTCTGTCAAACCCCAGTTAAAAAACAATGTGAGAAGGGAGGGTTGAATTAAGTGTGAACTCAGGATGAAGAATAGGAGTGGGATGGAAGAGGGGGAGCAAGAAGTACAGAACTCTTAGATTCAAACCTGCAAGCTCTCTTTATGTTACTGTAACTTCAAGCAGTGTGCCCTACTGTTGATAGGAGGATGTAAAATCATTTTATGACCGTTCCTCATAAATACTTGTTTATAAAACTTAAAGCATTCACTTCCCAGTTCTCTGTGAGGAAGTGCATGGTTTTCAGCACCCTGGGACGGAGCCCTGGGGCTCACTGGTGGCAGCTTGTATTGCGTTGTCTTTGGAATTGGACGGGCTGGGCAAATAGTATGGCATAGTGGCTGTCACTGAACTGAGCTGTTTTCTTTACTGTCGTGCCTTGGTGAGATCCTGCAGTGGCACAGTTGGCCAGGATGCGGCCGATCAGGTTAAGGATCCATCTGGCAAGGGCACGTGCCCGTGTTGAGGAAGACAGCAGGAGGTGCCCTGGGCGATTAAAGACAGATGTGGGAAGGATACCGGATCAGCAGAGAGGGGAGGAGTTCACATAATCAATTTAAATTTCACTCCTTTTACCGGATTAGTAAACACTGAAGCATTTGCAGTTCCTTCCCTACATTCTCTCACTTCTCTCGTCACTCCAAAGGGAAAGACAGAGTGGTAACGTTTTGCTTTTGACAGAAGCCAGGGAATTGTGCATTCTTTATAATATTTAGTACTCTGTGTCTCTTCAAAATGCATTTCTGTAGGCAAGTTCTCTATTGCAGTGCTTTCACTGAGATTTTACTGAGCTGTGGGGAAATTGCTGTGTATGAATAATAAACATCATCTTTAGAGAACAACCGTTACTTTTCAGACAGTAATATTCCCAAGTTGCGGTATGTAGTTGCTAAAATATGTCAAGTCTTTCATCTCTCTGGAGTGAGGAGAACTTGTACCTCTGCTGTGTATTCCTCCACATACAAGGGTGTATTTGCTCTCCGTTGTCAGTATGAGAACCACTCGCTGCCCTTGGACTTGAAACGTGCTAGCAATTCTAGCAGGTGAACATCCTGCTGAATTTTTTCTTGTAGCCTTGAGGAGAACGTGGGTTATTAGTTCTGGTACCATTTCATGCAGAAAATGAAATGCTGACAACATTTGTTTGCTGCTACATTCTAATTGGCAGATGTAGATTTCTTTCACTGCAGTTCATAAGGTGAGCAGCATAACTTAGCATCATTCCCCCCAAAAGTAACACTAACAGAAAAAAAAATATTTACTAGTTTTCGGTTTGTTGTGCTGCACTCAGACGGCAAGCCATCTGCACAGCAGAAAGTTCACTGGCTGTACGCTTTGAGCTTGTAACCACAATGTGTTGCTTTATCACTGAGTGCCTTGGCTTGAATGACCGACCCAGTGTGTTCCCATGCACTATGCCCCATGTTGGATTATGCGCATCCCTGATGCTGGAGTGCTTCCCATTCTGGCTGAGCCAAACCAGAGGAACAGAAGCCACGCAGCAGGTTGTACAGCTTTTGATGAAGCTTTGTGCACAGACCACTTTCTCTTTAACTGGGAATGGTCCCCATTAACAGCTGCTACCAGTTCTACTATTAGTCACTTGGTTTCACTTGCATGAAATACAAATGTAATCCAAAACGATAATGTTAACAAAATGTACATGCTGGTGGAACAGTCAAAATTACGTCCTGCAGACTATTAGCTACTCTTGTAGTATTTTTTATTTCTTTGTGTGTGAGATCATTTTCTGTGAACGTTGTTGTTGCAAATTTTGTTTTCTTTGATTTTAACTGATTTTAATTGTTGCCCTTTGGAAATAATCTTGTGAATGGTATTAAGTCTGGATAGGGTTGACACCTATTGCTCCCTAATGTGCTCACAATTAATGAAAATGTGTATACTCTATGTAAAGTCACCTGTTGAAATTCCTTATTACACAAGGTTTTATTGTTCACAAATTAATGTCATGAATCCATTTGGACACCAACCAGGAACTTGTAATTGCTCACACATAAGTAAAAGCTTTCCCTGTGCTTTAATTAGTTGATGCAAGGGATTAAGATGATTGTGTGGAAGGCAGTGCAGTCTCTCTCTTAATAAATCAGGCAGTGTGGGTGCCAAATCAGCCCTCAATCCTATTTGGGTAGAGTGCTTTGATAAAGGCACCAACCAGACTGCTAAGACTTCCTGTGGCAGCAGCAGTGAGGATCATTTGGGTTTGCTGATACTGTTGATGTGCAATGTGGGATATTAATCAGGACTAATTATATGCATTGGCTATGAAACAAATTCAAGGCCAGTGCAGGGCATGCTTCTGTATGTAATTACTGACTTCAAGGTACTGGGTTAATTGATAGAAATTAAGAGGACCTTCCATTTACTGACACTGTGTTCCAAAATAGCAGCTCACCATGCTGGCTGCTTCTTTGCCGTTTGGTCCAGTTAGTTTTAAATATGTGGCAGAATATGGTTAAGTGGGCATCTATTACATTCGTCCTATTTTTTTTTTTTTTTTGCTTTCTTGTTCCATACTTTTTAATTGTCTCTTAAACCCTACCAGAGAGGCAGCAAACAATGAAATACTTCAAACAATGACAGGCAGTGTGCTCACACACTGCTGTGTGGAATGTCATTAGCTTCTGTTAGGCATTCAGAAGAATTGAGAAAACCTGTTTGTGAATAACACCGAAGGCTGCTTTTCTGATGCAGATTAGGAAGTGTACATGTTTACCATATGCATCTGATAACACACTGTATGTGTTTTGTTGGGGCAGCAAATGTGCGCAGATAAAAGACAAAATCTCAGTCTAGTGCACCCTCATGTGTATGTATAAATTTGAGCCAGTGTGTCTTTTTCTGCGTAAGGTACAAGTGGGCTTATTAGACAGGGCTGAAAGGTGATTATCAGCATTTGCCTGTACTGAACAGGAACTGGAATAAAGAAAGTTTGAGTATTCTCTAAGTGAGATGATTTCAGAAGCTTTTGAGTTTTCACTTAGTCCATCAAAGATAAGCTAAGATTGATTACGGAACTAGACGGGATTGTCATTCAGGGCTTTAGCCAGAATAATGTGCCAAGCAGAGAGAATTCAATAGATATTCCTGCTGCTATTAGCTTTGCATTTCTGCAGCTGTAATTGTACATGGAAGAGGGAGGTCTGAGTATGCGAGTTAAAGCAGATACTTCTTTTAGGATTTCATATCCCAGCTTCCTTAGTGCCTATTGATTGCTGGATGAGCCAAGGAAATGTAGGAATCCATTTTTGCTTATTTAGTGTGTTTTGTTGTGATCTATGCTGCTATGAAAAAAATGTTATTCCGTCTCTACACGGTATTTAATAATAATTGGCGTGAACAGTAATAGCTCCATCTTTTCACTGAAATACCAGCTTGCGGTTCACTCAGCGCCATCCACAGCAAGCAGCAAGCTTGCTACTGTCAAAGCCTTTTTTTCTTTAAGTCTGAACTTCTTTGGCATAAATTGCTTGTAGATGGGGTGTGAGCCAGTCCATTCTCATTGTCTGTGCAGAACTAGACACGTGAATGCCACAAATTAATCACATCTAGCGCGAGAATAGAAAGCTCTCACCCACTAACACGTCTGTGAAAGCAGCTTTGAGTCTGAGGGAAAGAACCTCTCAAACAAACATGAAAAATGTTGGGCTTTTGAAGGCCAGGGAATTGTGCAGCCTGACCGGACCTGCCTGCTACCATGTGGGGGGAGTGAGGAATGGGAAGACGACCAGCCTGGGAGGTTTTCTGCTAAATGATCTGCTTTCACTGACTGATGCCGGGGTCGTAAATGAGCTGCTGGCTGCGGCTGGGTTGGCGTGCAGAGTGCAGTGCCAGCTGTCTGCTGAGCTGGGGAACAATAGCAGAACCCTTCTGCGTGTGAGAAAGGGACATTCAGGCATAATGTTTTATTAGACTTCGAGCTAACCTTTCCTTTTGCAAACCTTAGGATTCTTAGATGGGAATTATACTGTGTCACTTATAATTAACCTTTTTTCTCCGTACCCATTTGTGCATAAGAATTCCTAAAAAGGTATCTCTGAATTGCCTGCATTAGACATTCAGATCTTGTCTTTTTCTGTTGTGTGTTTCGTTTCTGAAACCTGTGGTGATTTTTGGATCATTATCTTCTTCTAATTTAGCAGAAGGAGGAAAATAAAACCAAAAAAATAACGCCCAAGCCAAGAGTACAGGCAGGAATAATTACTGTATTTCTTTGAAACACACTTGTAATGCTGAGCCAAAAGAGAAAGGTATTGCTGTCTTTTCCCTCCCTTCTCCTCAAGTCCCTTAAACATAAAGGGATGATCGATGGAGAACTTCTGAGCTCCTTTGTTTCGTGGCATTCTTGGAGTACAAATTCTTTGGAACAGAAACAGTTTCTATTTAGGTGCATGTATGAAAGCAGACACATACCAGCCACTGTCAGAACATACACGCAATTATTATATTTATAGTTTATGATAACAAGGCTGAACATGAGCTGAAGCTGTAGCCAAAGGACTTTTTAAAAGCATGGTCTATGCCTCATCAAAAAAGCTGCAATTGAATGCTATTTTCCTCAGTCTTTTGTTTATACCTTTACCCTGAGATGATGAAAAATCTTGTCTAACAGAGTAAGTGTGCTTTTGACAAACACAGACTTCACTGTGGGTGGCCAGAAGTCACATTAGGATAGAAAATAAAAAAGTTTACATAAAGATTGTAATAAATACAAAGCATCAAGTGTGTGTACTTTTTTTTTTCCTGATCACCTTCTGAATGTCCTAGCTAAATAGAAACTGATTTTAGTTTGCAGCCTTAGTTCTTGGGGCTGCAGGCCTTGCACTGTTCTCTTTTTTAAATATTCATTAGCCTTGTTTTCTTCATAGTACTGACTTTCTTTCTTTTTTTCTGTGCGTAGAAAGCACACAGGACTTGTGGGGCACTGCAGTGGGCTGCATGCACATCCTGCGTAGCTTCTGTTCGTTCCATTCTGGGCTGTCTTTGTGGCTCTACCTTGGAGCCATGCTCAGAGCACTGCTGCCCTTCAGATCTGCTGCAGCATTTGTACTTTTCCAGCCTCAAGCCTAAAGTCATGCCCAAGGTCATGTTACAGCTAACCCCAGGGAGTAAAACATGAAGTAAAGGGTATACAGTTTCTCAAAGAGATGACCCTTCTGCACTTGGCCTCTGGGAAGCTCTAGTATAATAACAGAGCTTAGTAGCTTGTGCAAGCACTAGCAGCTTGGGGTTAGCCCTGTTAAACCAGTGTCTGGCTCACTTGCTGTGTCCCTATCACATTTCTAACTCGATACTCAAGAAGGACTCTTTAGCAAGTTGTTAAAAAGGAGTAGGTAGAAGAACTGCAGGGATGCCATGTTGTTAGTCGTAGATGCTATTTAGAAATCTGTATATCCTTCTGTCATCTCTGTCTGAAAATTGCTTGTGGGAACCCCTGCATAACAAAGCAAGCAGCACTGTTGTCTGAAATATGAGCAGTGCTGAAAATGTGAGAAAAGCTTGCCTTGCAGGTACTCTAGAATTGACTGAAACATTTCTGCAACCACATCAGCCCTGATTCATTGCTTTTTTAAGTACTGAACTTTTACTCCAAATTCAAATGCAGTGTCATCTTAAGGAGGAATATGTGAGTGGAAGTGGGGAAAGGCTGATTTTTTCACTGACTGAAATGGAACTAGCAGTATGATTACAACTACTATTAGATACTGCTGTCACAAGAACAAGCTCTGCACTGCACGCACCTTCAGAGCTGTTGACAGCTGATGCTTGCCTTCTTTTCATAAATGGTTTTGGACCACTCATATTATCGTAAGCTCCTATTAGTCACCTTATCACTTCTTGTTGAGAAATCCTAGGATTCAGAAAACCATATGGAAACATTGATGGTGTGTTAAGGGCATGAAATGATATCTTGATCACTGGCAAACTGCAATTCCTGTTCCCTAAGTAGAATAATAAACAAATCTGGAAATGGGTATCAATTCTACTTTCTGTCGTCTGAAGGAACTTTGAAACATCAACAGGTGAAAAATGTCAACATATCTAAGAAGTATCCATAGTCTGGAATACTGGATGAATTCTGAAAACCAACAACAAGAAGAAAAGAAAAAACACAAAACCTTGAAGGATTTCGCTTACTAAGTAATGTACACATTGCTCATCAAGAATTTTGATGAGTGCTGATTGGTTTTGTAGTGCAGCCTTTGCTGTAGCGTGGCATTTTTAGTGCAAGGGGATGTCTGCTCTTCCTCCATTTTATTTTTCCTTGCTCAGTACCTCTTCCTTTGTGTCAGCAGAAACATCTGTTTGCAGCAGTGTGGACCTCTGCCAGTTCAAAGGGGTTGCGACCCTGTACTGTAGGTTAGGCTGTCTTTGTAGAAAGGTGCAAGTAGCTACTGAAATAGTCTCAAAGACAGGAGAAAATAAATGTTGATTTTGTCAGAACTCCCTTGTCTAACCTTCAGAATTTGGTTCAGCTACAGTGAAAGATTTGTTTAGGCTATTTTCCTTGTTTGTTTGTGGGGTTTTTTGTTTTGTTTTGGTTCTTTCTTTTTTCTTTTTTTTTTTTTTTTTTGAGTATCATTAGGGAAAATGTATTATATTTAACCACAGCACAG
The DNA here is from genome assembly GCF_987193195.1 of Phasianus colchicus. Lineage (NCBI taxonomy): Eukaryota > Metazoa > Chordata > Aves > Galliformes > Phasianidae > Phasianus > Phasianus colchicus. The sequence goes on from NC_143476.1 coordinate 18,097,107, forward strand.
CTGTCAGAGGACATTGTTATATCCTCAGGGTTGATTTAGTTTGCTGATTGTGTTTGTTTGTTGATTGGCTTTTTTTTTCCCCAATGTTTTTAATTTATTTATTTTCAAATGCAAGTACAACAGACGTACTTTTACAGCTAGCTAAAACTGTATGGTTATATTCACTTATGTTTTACTAAACTGTCAAGAATCTTTATGCTTATGGAAGTGTTTTTGCAACTTGTAGATTGCATAGTTCACAAGATCTTCACAGGTGGATTCTCAAAGTCACTGGGGTGTGGTTCAGCAGTAAGACTTCACCATGCTGCTGTATTCAAGTAGGCCTGTGTTACAGGGACTTGCACAGTATGTGAGCTGACTGCCAGATTCTCTCTTGATGCCCATTATGCAAATGTTTCTTATGTCAGTATGTCAGTGCTGCAATATGAATAGATAGATTTGTACTATAATTCATTTCATAATGTAAGAAGAACCTGTTTAAAAAAAAAAAAAAAAAAAAGTGATGTGCAGGGAACTCAAACCTCAGTGGAAAGAATCTAAAGAATTTAAAGTAAATTTTGTGTAACATCTTTCACATATTTTTTGTGTGTGTCCCAAAGTACCTCTCAGTAATTGGTTGGTGGCTAGGACCAATCTGAACACATTATAACAAAAGTCACTCTGTATGTCTTGTCAATTTCAAATATTTATTGGGACAAGTTCCAGTCCAAAGCATTCTGGATTGTTCTGTTTCAAAGTTGCAAATCCGAAGAAGTTTCTTTTCCAAAGGATAATGGGCTTTCCAGATGTATCAGCAAATATCTATGCTGTTTGTGTTCAAATTGCAATGCGACTGACATTCTCTCTCAGTAATTCCACTCATTAAACTGCAGAGATCACTATGGAAGCCTCCCTTTTCAGCAAGGCAGAGTTGTTTTCAAAACTTCTTTTCAATAATTTATTTCCCATGCTTTGAGAGAAAATACTCTTTCTGCTCTTTATGTTATTTAACTCAACGTATACGCTGATGGAATCCTTGAGAGACATTCACTCTGCATTTAGTCACAGATGGATCAGCAGCGCCAGAGATGTTATTATTAGGTTCTGCACTACGGTGTTGAAGAATTCACTGCGTATGTGTTTTCTGAAAAGGTTAGATAGTACTGGAACTGTATTTCTGCCTTTGTTTTTAAATATCCTTTAAGCAGCTTTTTAATAGTTAAATAAGTACTTAGTCACATTTGATTTCAGAAATGTCTGGGAACAGGCACGCTGATTCTCCGCATCAAAACTCCATGGACCTGAACCCTCCACATAGCATTTGACCTTTTCATGTCCTCTATATCCCACTACCCTACCACCTCCTCCCACTTTTTCTCTCCTTTTGAAAATGCTCTGACTATGATATGCAATTTCTTCAATAGAAGCAGGGAGGTGCTGGGGGTGGGGGTAACCACTGGCTAGTGTAATCTGCATTATGGCTTCCCAGATTCTGTACTTTGTCACACATGGAATTTGTATGCTAGGTATGTGCATATTTTCTAAGTGTTAGTTTCCCAGCTCTTTGCAGCCTTGTTTATCTCTGCAGATAAGACCTACCCTCTTTGGCACATAGTGTATGTGAGTAGAGGGTTAGGTGGCTATGAGTTCTCTTTCTGTTGCCTAAAATGTCCAGTATTAATGATGTGTCTGTGTTTCTTCAAGCAACATGCAAATGCACAACTCAGAGCTGAAGACCAATAGAAAAAGAACACAGTTATATCTGTCATACACTGTCTCAGCGTTGGTTTTTTTGTTTGTTTGTTTTTGGCGAGGGGAAGGGAAGGGGGGAAAGATGGGTTCCAGCCTCCTGCCACTACTCACCAGATCTGTTCATGTTACCTGGCTGTCCACTGATTGCCCTCAGCCTGGGCTCTGTCAGGTTCTTCACTGCTGTGCTTGCAGCACTGTTCAAAGAGATGCTATAGAGATGCTTTCTAGTGCTCTGAATGTATGTCTTCTACCATAGTAATGCACACTGCAAGGTCTGCTTTAGGCCACAGTCACCCGTTTTGGTATGTGAAAAATAGATGTGAGGATTTTACTCTAGCAGTACAAGGCATGTATCCCATGGAGCAGAAGTGACACAGCTGTTGTGTTGTCCTGCTGGAGGTAGAAGAATGTGCATATAGGAATAATCAGGATGTAATGCATTCTGGTTTAAAAAAAAAAAAAAAGAAAGAAAAGAAAAGGAAGATGAAGGAATGTGTTAACTTGATTAATGTCAAGAGCATGATCTTCATCTCTGCAGATTACAGAATGACTGTTAGTTCTAGCAGGGATTTAGTAACATTTTGCTTGCTATATAAAGACCAGGGTATCTTCACTTCTCCGCTGTCAAGAACAAACAAACAAAAACCCACATGATATCAGTATGTGTTTGTATTTCACTTCCATTCCTCAGCAGGCAGGAGTATGGCCAGCCTACCTTACAATCTATGCAGCACTTAACAGCCAAAATATGTTGACTGATCCTGATACAAAGAGCCTTTAAGATGCTGATACTCACTTTCGATGTGGTGTCACAACAGTGCTGCCAGTAGCAACTTTGTTTTTGTGGCAAGGATGTCAACCTGTAAACTCTGACAGCTGCGCTGGAGGAGGCTTTGTGGTGGGTGGGGAAACAGCTTAGTCACAACGAAACCCACACAGCCAAGGGAGAATGGGCCGGGCTGCCAGGGCTGGGGACGGTGCTCACTGGAGGTTCTGCTCAGTGGAGGGGATTGATGGTCCTGCCTCTGTCGGTCCTGCCTGCCGTGTGGAGACTGGATGCCTACGTACTGACTAATAAACCAGTGACTTGCTGAGCCTTGTCATTACTTAACCTGGGGCGGTGCAGGAGAGCTCCGTTCACATCTCCATCCCCCAGCTTTATTCTTTTTTGTTCCTGCTTTAGACTGTGCTTGGTGCAGAAGTAGCAGCGTGACAGCTCTCGACAGGAGATGTGGATGCATTTTGGGTGTAGGCATGTTATGGGTATTTGGCAGTGCTGCTGAGTTAGGAGGTCTGAACTGCTGGCACCATACAAGTTAATTATCTATCTAGAGAGTGGAGGCAATATTATGACCAGTGTCACCATTCTGAGACTTGATAATTACTAAGGCAATATAATCACCCGATTTGTGTTACTGAACCAAATTGCTGTTGACATTCATTCCTGTAAATTCTGTTAAAGCCTTTTAAACAGAGGTTTCTTACTGACTGCATTTGAAATTGTAATTTAGGCTTCTTGGTGTGATGTGGTATGAATATGCATGTACGGTCCAATATTTTTCCAAATTGTATCTGTTTTCGTGGCTAAACTTTTGCATTCACAAGCTGCTACACAGGTTTTGGTAGTGTTTTTTGTGCTTAGACGTACGCCAGTACTTTGACATACAAGTACTTGTTTGCGTGCCTCAGCCTGATGATGTTAGCAGTATGTGTCACTGATTCGTTACAGAGAGAAAACTGTGAGAGCAGTTATTTATGCTTGCAGAATTTAAGGCCTGGTCGAGTCCCAGTCGGAGTTCAGACATTAATTGCTTGTGTGCCTGCTCCCTTTTAAAATTCATTCTCTGTTGCGTAGGAATTAATTTTCTGTGTCCTATCAAAAAAAAAAAATTAAAATAGCACTCCCTCCCGGTAAGATTTTTTTTTTCTTTTTATGTGAAATGGCTGAAAGAACAAGGTAGCCAACAGAGGGAGCACAAATTCTGCCGTGTTCCCAATCGTGCGTGCTGGTGATAGGACAACCAGGTCTCAAAGCAGATGTGGCACTGAGAGAACTGTCACAGTATTACATCAGTGCAGTGCTGTTTGCGTAAACACCTTGTTGTTTTTCATAGTTACAATCTATTTCGATTTTTGCTGTGTTCTTTTCGGATGAATCATCTGAAGGACACAAAATATTACTGAAGAAATAACACTTGTAAAAAAACGTCCATGGAAGAGCGTGTAGTTTTTACTGAATTTTGTTGTTGTCTTTGGCTGGATCTCCCTGACTAAAGCACTGCAAGCATAATGCATGAACGTCTGTTAATTGCCAGTTTTTGTGAGGAGAGGAACAAGAGGCTGTTACCTGTGCACAGCCTGAACACATGATTAAGAAGCAGCATTTCCATTGATCCGTCTACCCAGAAAAGTCTGAAAAAATGAGACTGGGTGACCCTTCTTGTTTCACATTCAGTTGCAAGCAGTGATTATGCACTTGAATTTTTAATTATTGTTTTGACAGTCTGCTTCAGATTTACTTGTTTTAGCCTAATTATGTAAATTTCTAAGCACATATGTGTCTAGGTCATGTGAGTAGTTTCACTGAAGGAGGTCAGTAGGACTGCTGGTATGGGCAAAGGTTTAATCTCGTGTAGGCAGCAGAACCGTGGTATACAAAGGCAGGAAAGACAGGTTTATTAACTTTAATTAAAAATGTGCATTTCCCTGCAGATAGTTTTCTAACCTCTGAGTTTACAGGGTGTTGTGATGAGTTTGTAAAGTGGAGCTGGAACAGAGGCTTGCCAAACACGGCTCCCATCTATTTGGAGAGGCTGCTAAGTTTAGAAACAGCTGAATTGGACAGGGAAATCCACAGATGTAGAAGTCTTTGTAGCTCTCTAGCAGTGCTCCAAGACACCCAGCCACCCAGCGAGTGCTAATGTTAAGCCTTTGAGAACAGAGCGTGCTTTCTTGGCAGGGAGTTTATTCAATCAAACACTGACCTTTTTAAAGCCAGTAAAGGTAAGAGTTTGCTCTGTCTGGATATACAGACAAAATCTCCAGCATTGTGGTCTTGCAAGCGCTCTGCACAACCTGCTGCCCCGGCCCTTTTGTAACAGAGACACCACATGGTGACGAGGCACACAGTGTCGAACTCCTGTCATCTGAATGGTCTCCTAAGGCCTTCCTGTCCTACGTGTGCTATTAATGTGTACCGAAGGAGCAACTTCTGGCTACACAATAAAAAGAGGAAAACATTTCTAGTGACAGTGCGGGCTCCTGTTAGCTACAGTGAAAAGTGACAATAATACTGTCTGGCAGGAGTGCTGGGCACTGCATGTGTGAACAGTGTGGTTTAGGCTGCTGTTGTACAGCTCAGTTTGGCATGGTCATTGCAAAAGTCAGTGGGCATGGGTCTCTGCTGTCTCTCAAGAGCATGGAGATCCATTTTTGGTTCTTCCAGAATTCAATTCTTGCAACTTAGTATTAATTGTGGATGAAAGATAGGCTTCTTGGCTCAGGGGCCAAGATTTTGAGAAACAAAGGTAGCGAACAAAACAAACGTTTTCTTATTGCCCAGCAGAAGAGATTAAACCAGAATTCCTGAGCTGCATAGCAGTCATGGACTGGATTGCATGTGTGTGGATGTTGAGATGTGGTACTTCTTTACCTCCAGTTTGTTTTTTTTTTTTCCATTGCAACATTTTCCTTTAGCTTGTTTGCTCAGAAGGCAAAGCTTGTTGTGTTGCTGCAGCATCTGGTAAACAAATCCGTTCTGTATTTCTCACTGAATTGGCTTATTAAGGTCAAATTTTACCCCTCTGATTTGCGTGAGCAGTGGCACTACACATGAATCCACTGTGTTTAAATTTGACACTGACAATCGTATTTAAACACTTTCTCTTATTTACAGACCTTAGCAAACAATGGAATTAATTAAGAACAAGTGCTGTGGAGTATAGTGGGCCAGAGAAAGCATAGCTTACAAGGATAGCTAAGGCTTAAAAACAAGTGGCAGCTTCACCTCTAAGTTAAGTTTAAAAGGAAGACATTTTATATCTCGTCGCCTTTCAACACTTGGATCATTTATTTCAGCCCCCCTAGCACTACACGGCTGTAATGTTAAAAGGTTCTGGCCCTTCTTCCCCATCCATATTAGTGATTAACAGAGTGAGTAATGACTTTAGGTGCCTCTGTGGCACAGTGATCACGGGAACAGAATCCCACCATAGCGAAATGTGGTAACAAATGTAGTGAAGGAGAAAGGAAGAATAACATCGGCTTTGATTTTTGTTTGTATTCCATGCACAGCCAAAGACAAGTAACATCTCTGACTTTTTGTTCTTCACTACAAAAGTAATGATTTTTTAAGTCTGCTTTCAGGAAAAAAGTGAACGAACAAACAAAAACAACAGCCAGAAAAACTAAAACTTCCATATTTAAGAAAAAAAAGAAAAGCAGCTTAGGGATTCTCATGCCTTTTTTTTATTGAGTCGTAGGGTAAAAATCCTGCTTTCCTTAGATAATATATATACATATATTTATTTTTAATTTTGAGAAATTCTTTTGTGTGCGGGAATTTCTCTGAGAGAAATTATCCCCTGGAAGAGGTTAATATTAAACAAAACAATGCATCTTAAGAATGCATCTTATCTGAGAGCTAAGAATAGGCAGGAATTTGGTGTGGGAAGAAAAAGTAAAAATGCCACTTTACTAAAGCATCACCTGTATAATAGAAATTCCTTTTGTAATTGGAGAGATCTCTGTGACTGTGCAGCGGTGCACACATCTGTTTTAATAACTTTGAATTAATTTACTTCAGTAACTCCTGTTAAAATTGCTATGGAAGATCATTGAGCTGTGTGGTTGGCACTGATCAGTGCTGAAATACACGGGTAGACTGTTAAGAATTTCATGGTTTCCTTGTGTGCTGAGCTATCCTATTAAATGCATCTGATTGCTCTGTCACCTAAACCCTATTTTTCAGTTAGGATTTTGGAACTCAAATATAGGATTTTGGAACTCAAATATATGAGATGTATGATGAACTAGCAGCCATGACTTCTATCAGGTGTTTACTGGAAAAAAAAAAAACTGTTTTGCTATTTCTGTGTCTGTGTAGATTGTGTGTATGGCCAAGTTTGTTAGGAGATGGAATGTTTCTGGAAGTCTGTCTGGAGCATGCTAATAAGTTTAGATGAAGCTGCGAGAGACAGAGTTCTAACTTTTTATCCACAGACTATATGCTTTCTAAATACTGAAACAAAAGGCTCAGATCACTGCTCAGCTTTCTTGTCTGCTTCTGGAGCACTAATTTGAATGAGAGATGTAGGAGATCAGTTTATTCACGCCTTGACTGCTTTGCAGAATGCTATCAGCAACACTTAGGAGTATTTCAAATGTAATAGTAGCTCCCATGCATTGACACCTGTCTGTATGGGTGAAGGCAACCTAATTATTTCTGATAAGTGTGTCAGTTGATAGGAGATCTCATGCGTTTTTTCAGTTTTTGAGCAACTCCATGAAGTAATCTTGTGATGCTTCTAAGTACTTCCACATTTCAAAAATGTTAAAGCCAAGAAAAATGTGAAAAGGTGCAAACCTTTCAAGGAAGAATATGTTTAACTCATTCTCGGGCATTACCAGTGATACATTCTTTTGCCCAAGAAGAATCTCCAGGAAAAAAAAAAAAAAATTATCTGCTTTTCCTCTTTGTTATATATTTACATGCACTACAGCAGACATATGTAATGCAGTAGTGACAGATGTGGATGGCACCTTGCTTGTTGCTGTGGTGTGTCCGCTTGTGCCTGCAGCACACTGCGCTTGCCTCTCGCTCCCAACCATGACCTGGTGTTGCTGCTGTGGGATGCAGTCCCAGGACCCCTGCATGTTTGGTTAGGAACAGGCAGGACAGCACTCAGAGCAGATGCTGGGAATGACACCATCTCTGATCATCCTGCCCCCATTAGCTGTGTTCTCAGTTCATATGTTCCACCTCTTCTCAGGAAGAAGGTGGATTCGTCTCACTCACAAAGACAGTTTTGGCTAGATACGCTTGGATTGTGCTGACTGCAGGTATAACTGAATGCAGAAGCTAAAGGCCATAATCCAATAAGCAGAGAAATGTCTCGGTGGCAGCTCCCACTTTCAAGCCTTCCTCCAGGACTCCCCCAGGAATCTCTGCTCCCCCAGTTTGTGCCGGGAGCTGCAGTCTTGGCATTGCCATGGAGGTCATGCCGTTACTGCACAGCAACTGCGCTGCTTCAGTGAAGGCAGCGAAGTGCAGCCCTTGATGCTGGTAGCACAGAACTTGCATCTTCCATTATCATGGCAGCCGTCCATGGGTGGCACTTCCTCACCTGGCATGAACCAAGAGGTGGTACCAGCTTTATTCCCTGGTCTGGGAGGACAGGGAAGGGGAGCTTTAGCAGCTTCACCCTCCTTTTGCTGACAGGAGCACCTGTAGATGGCCATCTGTGGGTGCTGCCTAAGTGCTGGGCAAGGCTAATTGGATCTTATTAGATATTCCCGTTAAATTCCTGTAAACGTGCATGTCTGATAATTGCTTTCTGTTATCCACTATTTGTAAGTAAATATTACAGTGTGGAATTTGCATGATATCAGTGTTAGATGGTAGGTTGTAAGTCATCCGGCTACTCTAGGACAGGAAAATGGTACTTTGCACTTACAAACTGCTTGAATTCATGTATACTCAAGCATTTTGCTGGTATTACAAGCAGGTCATAACTTGCAAGTCAGGGTTTATGTGAAGTTGTCTTCGTTGAAAGAGTCGTTTTTGTGCCTCAGCATGCAGGGGCTGACTGTTTGTATTATTTTCAGTGTGTTAGATTTTCAGGCAGAGAAACGTGGTGCAGTATTTCCCATGCTCTGTGGTTGCAATAAGAGAGCAAGACTAGAGGAATAATACAAGGAGCTACTTTTTCTTAGAGTTTGATTAAAACAATCCTGCTTAGATCTGCTAGGTTGTCAGCTCAGTCTTCTCTCCAGCTTCTTTTCCTGCCTCATTTTTCCATCCATCATTCCTGAAAGCACAGAAGGAGGAATAGATAGAGTGTTCTGTGCTTACTTAGGCCTTGGCAAATAACAATTCATCAACATCGTAGCTTTAGAAAAGACCATTCTTTGGCCTTGGTAGAGCATTACAATTTACCCAGTGTTCCCTGGTGTCAGGAAAATCACATGGCCAGACCTAAAACAAAGAGCATCCTGCAATATATTTGTGCCATGATTAATAAAAATAATGTGCCGTGTTGAAGGGAATGCGCACAAAAACCTTTGCTATGTGACCCTAATATTTCATACATATTTCTTGGAGAAAAATGTCCAAAATAACACCACTCCCATCAAAAACAGGAGCAAAAAAAGACGAACAAAAGCCACAAAATATTTCTAACAGGCTTTCTTTCTTTCTATGAAGGCTTTCTTATTATTGTTTCAGAGCTGTTGTTACACAGGGGAAAAGTAATGTAATCAAACCGATTGGCTGCTGGAGATCTTTTTTAATGCAGTGCTTTGGACACAGTACATATGCTCTGCAAATAAATACAGAATTAGTGTTCCTGTTGGAAGCATTTGGTGAGAATAAGCGATTTGTCTTCCTTATGAAAGGTGCATATATTTTCCTCTGTTAGCTGTTTATCAGACTGCTGTTTTTCTGCTTATAGATTCTGAGATGGGGTTCATCATTTGTCAGCTTGGGAGCAGATGTTCTAGAGACAACCAAATTGATCACAAGGATGAAGTGAACAGCACAGTATCAGTGTTGGAGGGCAGCCTTTACAAACTGTATCTCCTGTTATGGCCCCTCCATCCTGCTCTGATTTTCAGTCATCATAGTTTACCATTACCTGTCCTCCAGAAAATTTCTGCAGAAAAGGAAAATCTGTTCTCTCTGTGTGTTTGTGTTTATTTGTAGAGAAACTGTCCACTGCAAGAGAAAAAGAACAGAGACCGAGTCTGCACTACAGTGCCTTTGCTGCAAAGCAATCTATAACGTCATGAGGGAAGGCTGCATTTAGTATTGCTGGTGTTTTAAAAACAAACAAGCAAACAAACAACCCTGACAAAACAGCATTCTTTAGCACACAAAATTCAGAGTTAGAACTCTTTAGAAATTATTGCTTGTTACTTTTTCAAGCTGTTGCTATGATTATTTATTTCTTGTTTGTCTTATGTGCATGTAAATATTTTAGGGAAGCTGATAGGAAGCAAGAGATAATGTTATTTCTTAGAATTGACTTTCAAAAGTTTGACTTGCTGTTAGCAGATAGAGAAGATAACTGCTGGAACTACGTTGATTATAGAGCCGTAAAGAGACTTTCTTGCCAAAAAAACCCCTCCTTTTGCACTTGTGTGTTGTTGAAAATTGTGGGCTGATGCCAGAGGATTGAAGAGCTAAACACATGCTGTTGAAGAGCTACATGTGGCTTTCAAACCACAGGTTTCTGACCCCAGCCTTAAGTAATTAACAACAGTCTCCAGAATGATGCAGTGCTCAATAAGAATTCCTGAGAATGAAGACCTGTCTTTCTTCAAAAAAATGGAAAGGTTTGGAAGCAGACACTCTTTTTCTTTTAGAGCTCAGGGCAGAAATGTAGTTCTTTGTAACCTTTGTAAACAGATTGGCACTGGGTGGATAGAGGTTCTTGTGAAATGTCCTGGTCAGAATGGTGCATGAGGGAGCACATTGTGTTCAGTTCTCTACAAACAAGACTGATGAAAGAAATATGCTTTGAAAAGGTTGAATTTTTTTCATTAGAAATTGGAAACCCTGATGCATAGAATTGTATTTTATACAGATGGAAATGTTTTCTCAAGTGTGGGGTTTAAATTCCGAGCACTTATCTTTGTTCATGCCAGAGAAAAGGAGGAAGAATTGCTTACCACTTTGGTACAGGAATGTTTCATGTTTACTAATGATGCACAAATATAAGGCTTTTGATGGTGTAAATGTATACGTGGCTAGCAGTTGAGATCACTAAATGCATGCACTGTTTAACATGCCAAGCCTGGTGTCCTGATGGATAAGTAATTTTTGTGAAAGAAGTGGCTTGGATGCCTTAAGGAACATGAGAGGTACAATGTGTGGTTTTTCTTTCCTCCTTTGATGGGGAGTGAAGAAGGGCTTCAGAAGAGAGGGAAGGATATAGGTTCCCAGCTCGTTGTTCTACTCAAGGTTACTGCACGCTGTCAGCCACATTTGTTAACTCTATACCGAAATATACTGGTTGCAAATAGTAAATAGCATAGGTAGGCATGTGTGAACCCACAGTTTAAAGATTAAGAATAGGTTATCACTGTTTAGGCATGACTTTCAAGAATTGTGTCTGGCTGTTGAGGAGAACAAGGTCCTCAAAAGATTTATTTAAGCTGTCTTGGTCCACAGTCTGAGTTTGAGATTAAAAAAGAACTACTTGTGAAGCTGACAAAAATCCAGTATTTGTGTTATTTCAAAGCACTTCTTCAGCATAGTTTAAAGCCTGGAGTTCTATGAGCAATCACAAGAGCCTCCAAGGAGCAGCCTTTACCCAGAGAGAGAGAGAGACAGAGAGGTGGATGTGGTTTGGTACCTGCACTGGTTGCAAAGGAGAGAAGCTCACATGCATTTGGAATAGGAGGAGCAGGGACTCTGGAATGCCAGATTTCAGGACCAGCGTGCTGCTTATTGCTCCTCAGAGGCAGACAGGTTTCTTGTATGTGCAAGCACTGTGGTTTTCTCCCTATGTCTGCCTTTCTCACCGAGTGAATACCACATTCATTCTGCATGTGCAGGCGGACTGTGACTTACTGCTCTCCATTTCTCTGTAGACCTCTTCCTGTGTTTCCCAAATTGGTAAATTTGCCTAGCACAGCTCATTCTGGAGTTTCTGAGCTACCTGTCCTTCTTCTACTGAACAATGTCTTGTATTCAGTTTTAAATGAATATCAGGCCCAGCTCTGTCTCTGATTCATGTCGGAGTCAGAGTTCACATCAAACTCTCTCAAAGAAATTATAAATTATAATACTTTTATGTTTTTATCTCAGCGCCAAGCTTCAGATGCTTCTCTCAGATGTCTTTTTTATGACTAGTGCTGTCGTTCTTAGGAGCTGAGAGTCCTCAAAATATCTTATGGCCTCTTTTTCAGTGTCTCAAGTTGGGCACTCCACACAGATGCACGGAATTAATGGACACTTTGGAAATACAGCTTTTAATTTTTCTGCCCTAGTTTCCTCTTGGAAAATACAGGTTTATAATACTTGACTGCATCAGATGGGAATATGAGGTTGTGAGGATTAATTAGTTAATTTTTAAAAGTAGTTTACACATGTGAAGAGCCAGATAAGAGCTGATAGGGGTCCACGCTGTTGCTGTTTTTTCTTCTCCCTCCAACCTTTTGTTAGTTTGACCTGATTAAAGAAAAAACAAATTTGTCATCCAATCAAATTCTCTCTCTGTTCCTTCTTTGTTTGTCTTAGCTATCTTATGCCATTTTTACTACTCTTCATTACTATGCTATCTGAGGTCTTTTTACACAGGATTGATGGTCACAGCCAAGTGCTTCGGGTATGTGAAGAACACTTGGGTCCATCTCTTTCAAAGTAAGAATACTGCTTGGGTTAGAAATTTTGATGAGCGCTTTATTTCTTTATTGATTTTCTTTTTGAAACAGAATTAGTTGCAGTGGCATCTTCTTGGATAGAAAGTGGTACCGTTTATTTTATGGTATTATGAGGCATATTTTATCCCCGGGGCCCAATTCCTACCTAGTGTTTGGAATGAATTGGGGATGGGAAGAATATGATTTACTTAGTTGAAGTAAACTTTTTCTGAGAGTTTTTGTGCAGTTTCAGGTAAATGGCTTAACCCAGACTTTTCACAGATGATTACTAACTGTATGCACCTCATTTTCTGGGTGACTGAGGTTGAAGATGTGGGATCTGATCTGCAAAAGTGCTGAACTCTCACAGGTGCAGTTGTAGTCACTGGGAACTGTGCTTTTAACATAAGATGACAAAGTGCTAAGCACCCTGAACTGCTGCAAATTGTGAACCCCAAATTGTTGGTTACTCTTAACATTAACCTTTTTCTGCCTCAGTTCCATCTCTGTACAGTACATCTAATAATACATTTCAGCTGACAGCAGTTTTAGGATAAAAGGTTCATCAGTTTTTCCAACCTAAATAAATACTAGAGTACATGGCCAGAAGAAGCTTCTGACATTTTGTGTTGGTAGTCTGTTTTTTAAGTTAAAAAAAAAAGAACAAAAGTTAACCTTAGTTAATTCAAATGTTTTCTATTGAAAACAGCAGCAACAACAGCAACAACTAACTGTTCCTTTCTGACTGAATAAGTCTTTATCCGGGCCAAGTGAAAATGCAAACTTTTCAGACATTTCCTAACCTTGAAAAGCTAGACTTTGCAGTCTGACAATCATTTTTTAACAATTTTTTGGTGTCTGCAAGTGCCTCTTCTTTAACAACAACAACGAAAAAGTGAAGATCATGGGGAATGCTGGAATTTGTATATCGCTCCAAAATTCTTTGCTATTTGGACTAATTGTATAAATGTAAACAGAAGCATGTTTTCATTTGTCACAGAGTAGCACTGTGCAGGGAGGGATTTGCTGATGAACTGTGGTGTCATCTGATATCAATCTGATATCAGCAGAGTCTTTCCTTACGCCTTCTCATCAGCACTGTCCTTCTTTAGCCATTTTTCCTGTTTTATGTCATTTATAAATACCCATTAGAAACATTCTAGTTCTGGGAAATTGGGCAAAATTAGAATGAAATGAAAAGTTGGGCTTCTAAATGGGAAGTGTTGAACCATTTTAATGAATGTTGCCACTAGTGTTATTTTCAATGTGAATGTCTTTGCTGAAAGATACGATGTATTTCTTGGTTGCAGTTAATGCTATATTTCACTGTTTAGTCCTCATAGTGTAGCTGTAGTAATGTAACAAGGAATAAGGGAACAAAAAAAGGATGCGAATCGAGTCATGCTGCCATCACTAGGAGAGTAGCTGGCGTGCTATTATGGAAGTAGATGTATCACACAATATTTAGCTTGTTCTGGGGCTTGAATTACTCAGAAGGCTATGCTCTGAAGAATGTAGTCCTAAATCTGCAGAAAAACAGCAGAATCCATATCAATTGACATACTTGAAGATCATGGACATTTTCTAAACAAAATCCTTAACACAGCTCATTGAAATCTCACTCTTTTCCCTCTATACTCCACATTTGAATGCAAATTTGAGTGCAGATTAGAACTGCAAGCATATATATTTAATGGAGAGTGGTCACAAATTAAAATATAGAGTTGCTAGTGCTACTTACAAGAGCTTCAGGAGTAGAAGCATTTTTTTCTTTTTTCTATTTTTGTATGTGCAAGTTAGCTTTGTAATCACAAAAGCGAAAGACAGAGAACACCTGTGTTGAAGAGACACCTTTTGCCAGTACATGCTGATTCTGCTCTTCAGAGTCCCAGCTATTTTCATCCTAGACCTCTCTTGAGAAGAAACTGCCAGATGTCAGATTGTTGTAGGCTTTCTATTTTTTTTCTCTCTCTCTTTTTTTTTTTTTTTTTTTTCCCCTCTTCTATGAGGTACACCAGGAAAAATTAAATTTGCCCACCAAATGCAACTAATCATCTTAAGCCTCAGTTCAACCAGTGTCTATATATGAGTTTAAAATGATTTTCTAAACAAGTTCTGTTGAAGTAAGTTTCCAAGAAACTCAAAAGCCTTTTTTTTTTTTTTTTCTGGGGCCCGATTCTTGCCAGATGACTGTGGCAAGAGGTTTTGAATCATGCTGTTCGGTAACCTGGTGAGCACAGACTTGGAATCTGTTACCTTGGTCAAGCGCACCTAAAAGCTCCAGAGAAGGCATGTCTTTTTTTTTTTTAACCTGTCTGGCATTTTTGAGATTTTTTATGTGCATTTGAGTTTAGCATTCTTCTCTTTTCCGGACCAAGGCCTGGAATCTGCATCTTTCTTTTTTTCCTCCTCTTTAAATGGAGACTTCGAGTCTTCTGCAGAGTGGGTTCTCAATATCCTAACAGACTACATTAAAAAGAGTATTTCACACTCTGTAACTTCTCTTTGTCGTATCATGATGCTCTTGTGTCAATATATATATTTTTTTTATTTCCTGAAGCCCTTTGACCATGCTTCCATCAAGTCCTTTCGAGGCATAAAACAAAAATAGAGAAAACTGTTATTTGGGAAGTAAATGATTAAAAAAATGGAAGAATAAAGTTGCTGAAGTTGAAAAGTTATTAAATACACTCTTCTACTGTATTTTTTCTTCCTCCTTTCAATGATGATTTGTAGTCCAGGGCCTTGAACCGATGCCTGGTTGAGGCTATAATCTCTGAAGATACAGACAAAATAGTCTGGAACAAGGAGAATTTTTAACAAAATTGGAAAGTTTATTCTGAGTCTGTTGAAGTCAAATTAGCTCACAGTCCTCATTATTTATGGCAGTCTTGTACTAAGATTTATATAATGAATATGTAAAAGAGAATACCATTCAGACTCAGACTGGGGCATGCAATGTTGTTTTCTTCAAACTTATAAGGGTAGTAGCAAATGAATGAAATATCAAGAAAATCCCAAATCTCTCAAATAAATGTTATTTATATATAAATGTTATTTATAATAAATGCATCTTGAAAGGATTTATTATCTTGTGCTTAGAACATCCACGAATTCAAGGTTGTAATTGAACAGGGTGGTCTATTGATAGTGTGTGATTGTACCTCTGCATATATTCACGTGCGTAAGAATTGTATTTCAGCATAGGTAACACTTTGTTCTGTAAGAAGTGGCTAGATTTTTTTTTGTTCTTTGAAATTCCCTTTTTCTTTTTTTGATCTCAGTCTGCCAGACCATCTGTCTCTGCACAGAATTTCCCAACCTTCCTAAAATAGTCTGGAACAAATAGTCATGGCCATAAGATAGCTAATGAGTCTTTAAGCTCGAAATGCCATGTAATAGCTGTGGCTGGTACCTGCTCTAAGTGCAGTAAGTGACTAGAGCTACAGGATGATTTTTTGAGGGTTTTTTTTTTTTTTTTTTCTAAGAGATTTTGTATTTTGAACAGTCATGGCATGAAGCTGTCCAAATACCAAAAGAGCAGTAGCATAGCCATTGCCTGTGGTAATGTATCTGTCCTTGGTACATGTTTGTCAAATTATTTAGAATATAAATAGCCCAAATCTTTTCCAAGATCTTTATAAATCCCAGGAGGATTTTTCTTAAATCCCTTTTATGTATGGGAGTAGTTTCTTTGCAAGACAGTGATTGTGAATTAAGAGCACTCCCAGGAAACTGAACCGGTTTATTGCTGTCTCTTGTGGCTCTACTGTTAGCTCTTAAAAGACGGGTGTAATCCCTTGTGCATGCAGTGCAAGCTATAGACCTTTGCATTTTTTCTGTTAGAGCTTCAGCCCCCCTAAAAACATAAATTAAATTAGCACATGTTGCGCCCTTAAACAGTCCAGACATGTAAAGCACAGTTATCTTGCTGAGAAAATGATCACAACGTTGAAAGAGCCCAGTGTCTCCCAGCAATCTCCCAAGGACATCTCAATGTGGCATGACCTTTTCAGGATAAATGGGATTTTAAATTCAGCCTTTTCATTAGTGTCCTCTCTGTGCATTATGTCTTGCAAGTTGGAGTGAGCTTTGAAGCTGTGAATGTTGTGACAGTGGCTATTGTTCCTGTAGGTGCATTGTTAATTGTAATAGCAGGAAATGTGCAAGACGTATCAAAACAAGTGGGAAGAGGGTGGGGAGAAGCCTGAAGGGAGAATACTTCAAAGTGAGTGTAAACAGAAAAGATGCAAAAACCGTTGTTATGTTATAGAGGAGTAAAACACTACAGATGAATCAAGCTGTATGGCCTCACACACTGCTTGGTTCAATAAGAGATTTGTATGGATTCATCGGCAGTCAGACCGTCTCTGTTTCCTAAACATGTTTTGCTCTGATGGGAGTATTTCATTTTCTTCAGTGAGTTGAAGAAAAGCAAGCCATTGATCTCAACAAGATGCAATGGTCTGAATGCTGAAGAGATACAATTAATATACAAGGGTTGCTCCAAAAGTAATGCCTCCTGCTTTATGATGTTGGCTGTCAGAGGCAGATGTTGGTCGAATGGCAGCAGAGGCTGAACCTTCCAATCAGAATTCAAGGGGGAATGGTTTTAAACTAAAATAAAGGAGATTTAGGTTAGATGTCAGGAGGAATTTTTTCACCCAAAGGGTGGTGACACAGTTTAAAAGGTTGTCCAAAGAGGTTGTCGATGCCCCATCCCTAGAGGCATTCCAGGCCAGGCTGGATGTGGCTCTGGGCAGTCTGGTCTAGTGGTTGGCAACCCTGCACATAGCAGGGGTGTTGAAACTGAACGATCATTATGGTCCTTTTCAACCCAGGCCATTCTATGACGATGATGATGATGAATATTCCGTTACATTTTCTTGCAGTCTGACAGAATGTTATCTGACATGGAAAGGTGTGTCACTGAGTTCCTCCATGCAGAAAAAAATGGCACCCACTCACATTTGTTGACGCTTGCTGAATGTTTATGGAAACCAAACAGTGGATGTGAGCACAGTGAAACAGTGGGCGGTGTGTTTCAGCAGTGGCAACAGTGATGGTGGTGCTGATTTTTATGAGTGTGGCATGCAGGCGTGTGTTCATCACAAGCAAAAATGCTTAGCTAATGGAAATGACTGTGTTAAAAAAATACTGTTTTGTTGCTGAGAATGTGTTCTATCAACTGTAGTGCTCTTTGTATTTGTTGAAGTTTCCACATAAATAATTTGGAGGCATTATTTTCAGAGTGACCTATGTGTATGAAGTAGCATATTGCCTACAGACTTTCACTGCATATGTCTGATAGCAGGCACATTTTTCTTGTTACAACAAATAAGCAAAACAGGAATTGTAACAAGAGTTGCTGGAATAGGTCTCTCAGCCTTTATGCTGGCCATATTTTGGATAAGGGGTGATGATTCAAGAGTGATTTAATCGTGCTCTAAGAGTGCAAAAGAAAGGGGGGCAGAATTTGAGGGATGCGGTAGATGTCAATATGAGTCAGCTTGGACAAACAAAATCTTTAGCTAAATGTGAGAGTTAAGTATTGCTCGTTTGTTTTGTTTTGCTTCTGTACATTTTTTACTGTTGTTTAGATTCTTAGGCTGACTATTTGAGAGAATTGGGAGAAGTACATCATTTCTTCCTTTCTACAGTGAAGAAGCTCATCTGAAATTGTCTGAA
Source organism: Phasianus colchicus (assembly GCF_987193195.1). Taxonomy (NCBI): domain Eukaryota; kingdom Metazoa; phylum Chordata; class Aves; order Galliformes; family Phasianidae; genus Phasianus; species Phasianus colchicus. Next base: position 18,115,110 of record NC_143476.1, read on the forward strand.
ACACTATGTGAAAGACTGTCTCTGTAAAATTACTTCATGTAAGTTAAATTAGCAATAAATGGTTAAATAACCTCACAGCAGTACAGATAAAGAAAGGGAAAGAGGAAGAAATAGAAAGGAAAGAAAATGAAGTCAGGTTTCTGTTCTAGTTTTAATTCTAGTATTGGTAATTCATTTTTATCTGGAGAGCTCATAGATTAAATCAGAAATTGACAGCACTGAAAAAAAAGTAATGTACGGATAAATTTTGATTTTTGATTTTTTTCCTCCACTGTTCAAGTCAGTTGAACAGCTTTTCTAATGACTTCTCTATTGCAAATGCCTAACTGAATTTTGAGAAGAGTTCACATGGAGGGGAAGGTGTTTAAAGTAGCACCATATTGTCTGGTGCTGTTTTAGCCTTTTTTGTTGTTGTTCAAGTTGGAATTTTGTTTCTTAAGTCCACAATTCATTTAACCAGATTCTCCTTACTCACATTAGTTCCCAGAAGTCAATTATGGTTTTGCCCTGTGGGATCCATTAGTTAGACTTGATCTCAGCCCTGCCATTTTGCTCTCCTCCTGTGTTCCTGCCTTTTCTTGCCAAATGAATGAAAATTTATATGCGTACTAAAAAATTCTTATTCACTGTCCCCTTTATGTGCAACTTCTTCGCTGTATTCCTTAGTTGTTGAGTGTGTAAAAATTTAAAGCTTGCAGCCTCATTTGAGGGTTTTGGCAGCAACACTAAGAGATAAATCATGAAGTATATTATGGCATGAACAGTACCAGGCAGAGATGCTAGTGAAATTGCATAAACCAGAAAGCAGTTGCTCACATGTCAGGCAAAATAAAAAATATGTGCACTGCAGTTCCTTTGGAATATTTGTGCGACTGGTTGAAGCTGTGAACATCTTCCTAAATTTAAAAAGATCCTGTATTTGCTATTGGTATTAGTATTTGCAGTCCCACGGTGTTTATAAGGGCTGCTGTGTTTGGTCCTCAATATGGGGTATTTTTCTTCAGTCATTGCTTTTTCCCTAGCAATATGTATCCCTCTTTCTAGTGGCGAAGAGCTGGGCCCTAGGTGGTATTCTTGACAAAGCACAGAGCATATTACATCTTCCCCTTATGTGTATTTAACTGTATTCATGGTGAAAGGGTCTTGAAATGCTCTCTGCTCCCTGTTTTAATTGGTTTTATCTGCGGCTATCATAACAATCTTATCTCTACAGACAGTTGCATGGATAATATTTGGAGATCAGAATTCAAGTCCAGCCACCCAGTGTCATCCAGCAATTAAGTGTTATTTGATAGTTCTGTCTGTGGCTCAGGTGCTGAGGAGCTCCTGTCTCTGGTTGAAAGTCTTTATAGCATCATAAACCATTTCTCAGGGGAAATCTGGATATGGAAGTCTTTCTGAATGGAAATGGGTAGAAAAGCCCAGACAAAGTACAGTTCAAGCTCCAGTGGCAGTTCAAATCATTGGCTAATGACTATGTAGTTCAGGTCTGAAAGATGTTTAATTATTTCTGTTACTGTGTTCACTGAAGGAATAGAAAAACCTCTGTCTCCGTGACATGGGTGCTTATGTGTACTATGAGGGAGAAAGTGAAATGTTTCAGTATTGCTTTTCTCATAACTGATTCAATTATTCTTTCAGAAATGTGTAAAAACATACTATATGCATGAAATAATGATTGTGATCTAACTGCATAAACCTATTTTATCATAGTTGCATCTCCCCAGGTGACTGCTTGATTAAGGTAGTTTTTCTCTTGTTTTGTCTTTTTTTCTTCTATAACTTGAGAGAATAAAAAACATAAAAGATTGGTGAAGATAATGTGACACTTGATGTTAGTAGAGTTTACAGTGACTATAGCATCTCTGGCCTTCATGATACTAGGCTGCTTCTCAATTTTGTCTACTACTGGGGAAGATGCAAAGAAACTCAGTAGATCTGTGGTAGACTTGCAAAGAGTTCTGCACCTTAGGTGTTTTACTTGTTCATTGTGCCATATGGGTGCATTAACTATTGTGGTACCTGATTAATTTCCTTCTTTTTATCTAGTGCAGATGATGGCAGAGACAAAAGGATGACAAATGAGATTGCTAAGTGGAGCACTGATCAATAGAGAGTGCTGTCCATTTGGGTAATGGACATCTCTGTCATATCAGCTGTTAAAGAATTTAGGTGAGATGAATCCCCATTGATCTACAAACCATAAGCCATACAATATGAGAATCGTTACTCTACATCCCTCATATATAGAGGTAAATCTCAGGAGTTCTGTTCTTGAGATGCTAGAAGCACTCATTTGCTAAATTTATTTGTTTGTTTGTTGTTTTGTTATTTTTTAAAAAATTAATTATTTTATTTTAAATCATCCTTTACTTGAAGACCGTACTGTTTTTCTTGAAAGAAAATATATATTAGCATACTTGTTACTAAGGTCATTGTGTTTGTTTTATTTAAGAGAATCAATATCTCTAGTTTCCCTGTAGACACAGAAAACTAATGGTTTTCTTTGAGAAGACTGATAAATACCTGTATCGTCTCATAGCAGATATGAATAAATGGTACTACAGATTTTAGCAATTGCTCAGGAGGCCTGTTGTGTTGATTCCTGTCAAAATTTACCATCTAAGCTATCACTGTCACTTCTGTGAAGTGTATAATCCAATGACATTGAGGCTGGCTCTAGAAGGAATCTATACTGATGATCATTACATTAATCCTTCCCTGTGGTCGGGTTTTCTGGAACTATGGCTGCCATGGTCCCTTTGAACTGTGCAAGCCCCAGGTGAAAGGCTGAATGACTGGATTCTGGCCTCACCCTCTCAGTTTATAGGGAGTTATCTATAAGTACATGTTCCAGTATAGCTAGGTCTTCTGATGAAGATCTTGCAGGAGAAGGATTTCCCTGACAGACAGCTGGAGGCTCCTGAAGTGAGATGGCATCTCTGTGCCACTCCTTTCTGAGTCACCATTTTGTACTTCAGTATAATGGGAATTTAATATTGTTTGCTTTTCTTCACTAGCTTTTTTAGTCTTTCATACATGGCTTTACTTCTTCGAGATAGTAGGAGCTGCTTATTAAATAAGACCTCTCTGGCCATCTGCTTTCCTTTATTCCTCTTCTCTTTCAGAGCACAGTACTTCTTTTGGTCCCTGATCCTGACTATTGAGTTCCCATTCAACATGCTCCTGCTTTTCTCCTCTGTGATCATTAATTTCATATGTTAATGTATTCCATCAGTGGCTCACTTATAATTGCTCTCCCACAATCAGAAAGGCAAGACACTGAAAAATTCTCCTTTCTAGATCTTCATAAGTACAGAAGAGTAAGTGGAAGAATTCCCTCCCAGTTCTTCCACTTCAGAACATAGGTTACCTGAACGTGGTTTGTTTTTTCTAAATTTGGCATCAAATCTACAACAGTCTAAAATATCTGCCAAAAAAAAATAGTGTGTAAGAAACAAACATGGTTCCAAAACACCCAAAAGGCAGTGGGCTAGCGCTGGAAATATTAAGGAGACATGTGAATTTGGGATTTAGGGATGTTGGGCCTTGGTAAATGAGATTGATTGTTGAACTTGGTGATCTTAATGATCTTTTCCAACCTAGGTGATTATAGGACTCTATATAGGTAATAGGTTAAACTATTTAACTATACCTTTAAAAATTAAGTAATTTTAGCATTTAATTTCAGTGGAGTTAATTTGGATTAATGTTACCACATGCTATCATATCATTTTGGAGAGGCTTCTTCTTGCATCTGGTAACTGTTTTCTGAGTGATTATCCTCTCAAGTTCAGTACTTTCTGTGAAATAAAGTCTGATGACAAAAACAGCTTAAGTGTCAGCAAAATTCAGAAATTACGTGTTCAGTATATTTGTGTTTAAAGGAATATATTATTCTCATTTCCCTCTTGCTTTCTGTTACATTTTGATGTAAAGCATCCAGTTTGCTATGTACTTCACCACTGATAGGCTGTAAAGGCCTCTGTATTGTCGCTTAAAGATAAGCTGGTTTTCATTACTGGAAAAGTTGTTTAACATTACATGTGCATTTTTGAGTTCTCTGCTCTGAGGAGTTGAGTCTGAGAGAGCTTTCATGAGCTTTGTGCTTTTGTCTCCATCGAAATGCTTACAAATTATGGAGTACACAGAATGTAATTTTTATTCCTTCTGCTTTCATGTTATGCAGTTAAAATTAGCTATTCTCAAGTAGTTTACAGTAACTATTACCTGCTAAACCCATTCTTAAATGTAAACATTGCTGTGAAGTATAGATTTTCATTGGGTAGTCAAATGCAGATCATTAATTTTCAGCAGCGCTGTTTGTCTGTTAATGAGGTTGTGACCCAAATGGCAAGAGTGATTTTATCTATCAAATGTCCTAGGTATCCCAGCAGGCTGCTCACTTTCAGGCAGGAATCTCAGTAGTAATTGTCCTGTGTAACAGTTCACAGTCCATTGCTTTGTCTTTTATGCTTAACTTCTCAATAGTAGAGACTTCCTTGTGCTCCTCTCTACTATCATTCATCTTCAGCTGGGCCCATAAAACAAAGCCATCTGCATACTCCATTAACCTCTATGTCCTAAGCCTAATTGATATACATACTTGTTTCATCTAAGGACTGCCTCTTTGCTATCAGTATATTTCTTAGCTGTCCCTTACTTTGAGGAGTGTAACTCCCCCTTGTTACTCAGCTTATACAAAATGTGCTTTCCTTGCATGTATGGTTGACATTTATATATGGCTGACATTCCAAAAACAAAACAAACAAAAAACCCCAAACCACCACCAACAACAAACAAAAAGGCCAAGGAGAACAAAGTAGATTTTCTAGCATAAAGTTTAGATTGTGTATGAATTATCGAGACCTTACAAAACCCTAGGAGGTCTTTGATTGGTATACTGAAGGTCCAGGAATCATGACAAAGTATGCTCTGAAAAGACCTTCTTGTGATTTTCTCTTAGTTATCATGTTTTTCGTCCCTGCTGCTACTGCAGGCAGTTTTGTACAGTTGACATGGTTGGTACACATTACACTTTCATTGTAAAACCTGTCTATGCTCAAAAGAGAACAGACGGATAGTGTTATGGCACTCATGGCAAGAATTAAAAATCATTTTTTTTTGCTTTGTATTCTGTAGTGGGCTAAGAAGAAGAAGAAAAAGGAGACCAACACCAAAAAACAGGTGTTACAGAATGGGCTAATAAAATGAAAACATTTCTTCATGCAAAAAATGGAGAGAGCCTAAACTTGCCTTGGAGTTAGAACCCCTGTCAGGATTTTGTAACAAAAAGAAGGATGGTGCTAAAGACATACTAAAACACCGAGATTCCTCATTAAAAACGTGATATCCTGTAAAAACTGTCTTCCCTTGCAGTTAAGCATGTGGATTCAGTGGAGAATAAAGAAAGAGTAATAAAAATGAGGAATTTGTGTATGCGGATTTGGTTTGTTTTTCTGTTGATCCACAGTATATTTTTTTAGCTGAGTGCATTACTGTTTTCCTGTTAATATGCTCCGACTTCTGCAATACTGCACTTATAAATATATTTGACAGAATTCAAACATTAAAAAAACACAACAGCGTGCAATGATGTTATCTGGAAATAAGGAGGCATACAAACAGTAGATCCAAGCATACAGCTAGGATTTTGTATGTCAGCGGTATATACATACTTTTTAATTATTGTGCATAATATTGTGCCTTGAGAGCTATTCTAAGCTTCCAGGAAAGGTGTTTCTTACACAAATAATACCTGTAGAAAATATTAAACCATTTTACTGTTTTGATGTTATCATGGGAACTATTACTGGTCCCTGTAAATATTACGTAATTCATTTTTTTTAAAGAATTAATGAGTTTAAATGGAACCTTGCTTGTGTTATTAGGATCCATTTATACAGAAAAAAAAAAAAAAAACAAAAAAAAACAAAAAAACAAACACCCAAATTTATGGCAGTATAGGAGATAAAAATATGACTAATAAAAACAAAATTTCTATATTGGGACTTCAGACATAAGTGTTTATTGTGAATTTCCAAAGGAATCCTAAATGCAAGTATTTAAAAATTCAATCTGGATTTATATGCCTTCATTTCAGCTTTTCTCAGCTCAGCTGCAAAATAAAGACATTATTATATGTAGTTTTATTAAAGCTAAGCATTTTGGAAGCAAGCTTTGCTAGCAGTCGGGTGATGTTCTTCTGCAACTGCACTTAGAACGGGCTGCAGATAAATTCATTTAATGATGACTGCAGTGCAAAATGGAAAGAAAAAAAAAAAGTTTTTTGTTTACCTTGCAGAGCACACTTGCTCTAGTATGAAAATTATGACATGTCAGTATTTTCTCCCTGCCAGGGTGCTCAATACTTTCTGTAATTTATGGAATGCTGCTGTTATCAATTTTTCTATTTATCTCTAGCTTCTCATAGCAAAGAAAGACTCTGCTTAAAATTCAGGACTGTCCTGTGAGAGACTTCATGCTATTCTTTCTCAACGCAGTCACCCTTTAGTGGCTTTGACATTACATTGCGTGATAGTGGTAGCTTTGGGTTAGCTAGCTTTATTTGATTATAAGAATATTTCTCAAAACAGAACAAAGTAGTTGCACTGATCATAACCCCTGAAAATACACCCCTTTCACAGGCTAGCATCTTCTTTGACTTTCCATTTTGGTTTATTCCATTTATGCCTTTTCTCATGCAATGCTGTTCTCCTGAGAAATTATGCCGTTCTGCTAGCCTTATTTGGAATTTCAGTTGTAGAAACTACTCACAAAGAATAGTCCACATGTATTTAGAACTATATGCTATTTAGTGAGGACTCAGTTTCGACAGAGAAGAAATAAGAAAAAAAAAAAAAAAGGGAAATATGACCCAAAACACCATTCAGACAGCATCAGTCTCAGCATCTGGTTCATTGGAGGGAGCTCAGTCACACTAGTAGCTGTGAGCCCTAGGCTGTTCTGATAGCACAGGAGGTTGCTTGCTGGACTAAAAGATTTTTGATGTTGTTGGAAAGATGATACTCATGCTGATGGAGGTGAGCAGGGTTTCATCCAGATTCTGACAGGCAGTTTCTGACATGTTATGTGCAAGACATGTCTGGTGATTAATGACTTTGATTGTTGTTCTTAGAAGTTCCAGTTCGACATATGTGACTTACTAGTGCATGTGCTTACCTCGGGGTTTAAGTTCCATATTATAAGCTTACTGATTTTTATCTTCTGTGTCCGTGGCACAGCACTATTTGAAAAATAAAAACAGTAGGAAATAGTTAACAATAGGTGTGCTCCAGCTGAGAGCAGTGCTGCAAAAAGAGAGGTGACAAAAACTCTAATGCTCTGAGAGCATGTACAGGAGGACAGAAGAATGTCCAGAGAATTTCAGACTTGCTGTTTGTATGGCATAGGATCGTAAACTGAGCAAAAATGGGTCTGAAACTTTTAGACGTTTGCAAGTCTGTCAAAACAGATTCTGGCTCTTGCCATCTGTGCCCAGAACATCAAGTGTGGATTAAATATTGATTTCACCAGTGCTTACTGAGCTTGGGGAATTTTGAACCTGTCTTTCCTTTTTCTTTTTTTATTTCCCCTCTTAATATGTCTGCTAACATCATTTTCTTATCTTCATGAGGTTTATTTTAGACTGGATTTAAGGCATAAGCATAGGAGATCTATTCTGAAGGTCTCAGCTTCTGGCATCCTGTGTTTACATTTGTCCCTCATGACTGTGAAAAAGGGTTTTCTTGAGTCTCAGTGCAGTAATGTTTGCTGAAGTCTGTAGTTGAGAGCCATGAACTGATCCATTCATCTCACTGATTATACAATTAAATTGTAAGACCTGCTGTGCAGAGGGATGAGAAGATGCCGTTACAGACGAGCTTGTCAATTCAAAAGGTTTTTTTTTCCCCATACTGCAAGAAGCACTGTGAACTTTTCCCTTTTACAATGAGAATGAGGCTTCCAGCCAATTGTGTTGTCTGCTTTCAGAAAGAGAAGGATGCTGGTGATCCTTCAGGGGGCTGGGAAGGTTTCCTTGGGAGGCAGGAGCTCCCTGTCACCACCCTGCTGGGAGGCAGGCAGCTCGGGATGAGCTGGCAGTGCTGTTCCAGTCACATCCTTCTGCCTGCCAGAGGCCCTGCTCCACTGAGAAATTTTATTAGAGTTTATATTTAACATACACGTAAGCAATTTGTGCCACAGTTCAGACTCTGTTAATATTCACAGTGAAAACCTATTATATAGCAGCACAAGCTTGATTGCTTTCATGTCTGAGCTCTTAAAAACTAAAATTCTGGGACAGCCCCAAACAGCCTGTGAAATAACATCACTTTCTGATGAGATATTTCCAGTCTAGAAACATATAATGGCTTTTTGAAATGCACTCCTTAGCATAAAAAATGATCTCTCTGTTACTTGCAGACTGATGGCTACGGGCCTAATTCACCTGCTGTACAAACATATGAGTTCTTACAATGTGAAGACAATAAGTCCAATTCTTAGCCATGTTACTAAATCTGTCCATTAGGATACTGTAATTGAAGTGATTCACAGTAATGTTCCTTTCTTAGATAGACATCACTCTTGAGACTGTAAGTGCTGAACAGGTAAACAAATTCATTTCAAAAATTGTTAGGAAGAAATGCAAAACCTTAAGTTCTGAATTGAATAGTAATGACAAAATTAATTTCTGAGGCAGATTCACTTAATTTTAGTCTATAGTGTTTGCTTTATTTTGGGAGGTAAAAGTCTTTAGTTTGGAAAAGTATTTTGTTCTAGTCAAGATGGATAGGAATTGTATCAGTCAGTTAGTTCTAAATACAGTGTTTTTTATGTTTCATGCAAAATGAAGAAACCAATGTAGAGAATATTGATGGCAAGACCAGTCATGTATTACTTGCACACTCCACATCCTGATAGATGTCAGAACACAATTAGTATCTAGATCTTGGAATTTCTTTCCAGTAATGATTTATTTCCAGTAATGAATGTTAGAGTCAACATCAGGTAGGTTCTCTATATTCTTAGAGAATTTCAAAGGTACTTTTCACTTCAGGTCTTTAGTGTATGAACCTATGTTTCAAATTTGAAGTCTTTATATAAATACTTATTAAATGTGCAATAGAAGGAAGTTAAAGCCACGTTCAGCTACTCAGTTTTTTAATTTTCTTCTTTTTACTGTGCTTTTGAGCTTATTTAATTCTGAGCATGCATACAGTGTGTGCAGACTGACTTAGTAATTTTGAGTTGTTGCTGTGTAAAACATCAGGGCTTTTAAAGTGCAGAGGGAACTTGTGTAATTTGTTTTATAATGGACAATTCAGTATTTTGGAACTAATCCTTTATCATCTTTACTCATGTGAATGTCTTCATTGTCTTCAAGCGCTACTTGATAGAAATAACAGATACAGTCAAGACCTCAGTGCCCTTGCTGAACGAAATCTCAGACTGTAAAAGCTTTAAAAATACCTCGGAATGCTTCCAGCAGTATTTTTGTAACTTTTTAATTTCTATGTTTACTGACAAATACATCATTTATAGTTGCAATTTGAAGAATATGTAAATATATTCAGGAAACCATTTTGCTATGTTAAGCCTTTGGCCCCCTTAAGCCCCAACTTTATTTCTAATAACTACAATGAACATCTGTGTTCCTATTCACAGTCGATTTTAAAAAGCATTCCTAAGATGGTGAACTGTAGGCTGTCCTGAACTCTCTAACTGACTTATGCTTCTGAAAGTGAAGTTGGTAGGGTTTGATGCTATATAAATTATCTGAAACTGCTTCTCTCCTTGCTTGTTTCTGCCCACTCCAAGTACAGGAATGTGTTCTCAAAATTGTTGATTTTAAAATAATTTAAGCTACAGTCACCAAAACCACATAGAAAGTTTCAGCTTTAAATTAAGGAGCACCAGAATTTGTCATAATAAGGGTTAAAGAACTTGGGGGAAGGGGTCCAGGATGAGCAAGCAGGGAGTTCCACTTAGTTAATTTTGTCTGTAATCCCTAAGCAGTTCATGCTACCTGTACAGATTGTCTGTTGCCAGCCAGATGTAAAAGCAGCTCTGTCCCTCCTCATCTGCATATAGTCTAAGCAGGAACTCTCATTTGTTATTACAAAGGGATTTATTTCAATGAAGAAATGAAGCAGGGGGTTGGCAGATAAGGGCACTTAAGCCCATTGAGCATTACAGCAAGCTTGTAGAAAATGGGCATCAAGCACGATAAGCTTTACCTTCTTTGTTAGCAATAGAGCCCTGCTGAGAAAATACAGCGTGGCCTGGCCTGTGGTCTCTTTTCATGCTTCTCTAGAAGCATCGATCCTTGGAGACAGCCTGGTCTGCAGGTGCACTACTGAGATTTTCTTCTACTTACCTTTGAAAACAAGGACATGCTGTTCCTTGTAACACAACCAGTGGTGTATGTTTTGCATTCATACGTTTATATTTAAGCATTTCCTCATTTTTCCATATTCTGTCTCGGCCTGAGACTTGGATTTCTTTATGGCAGAGCTCCATATGTGAGAGGCAGATTTAAGTGGCTGATCAAACCACCTGAGGTGGTCAGTCATGCAACTACCTTTTGACTCTCATTCTCAGAAGTGCAGTAGGTGAGCTGACACAATTTACTGCTTCCACCGTGCCAAAACCAGATATGCTGCAACTGGCCTGTGCAGGGATCCTTTCCCTGTTACTCACTTGGTTGTGGAAAGATGAGTGGAGCTCCAAAAATAAATGTTCTAAGCTTCAAGGGAAAAAAAAAAACAAAAAACAAACATGATCAAGCTTTTGTTCCTTTATACTCCTCAGTAGAGAAAGTAAGGTTTTCTCTGAGATTGTGAAAGGAAAGAAACAACAATCAATGTTGCATTTTTGAAGGATGATGCTGTTTCGGTATTTTGTATCTGCAAAATTGATGGCATCTTCAAAGGGGATGTGCTTGGGCAATGTCAGCTCAGGAGCTGATGTTAACCTCGTTGATATATTAGTTAAAGTGACTAAAAAAAGGGTGTTTGTTTACAGAAGGATGTTGAAAGGAAGTGCATCATGTCAATTCAGAGCTATTTCTAAGTCAGATGTTCACCACAGTCCCTAAAATATTTGCGTATATATCTTGCTATGTTAAGAGTATTTCTTCAGTCTGAGAATGATGACAGGCTGTTAGTTGCTGTTATTTTTAGGTTCACAGACCAGCATCTGTTAAGTGATATGAGCAGATTGCCATAATGGACTGCATGACTCTGCAGTCCATAATTTTCAGAAGAGCAATGATAACTTATCTTCATAGATGATCTGTTTGTATTTTACTTCAGCTGGTCCACCTGCTTCAAATACCTGATGAAAAGCATATGTGAATGTTAATGCACGTATGCCTCTACATTAAGGCAGGAGTCATTTGGTAATGTCAGAATAATGCAAAACATTAGCATATAATTCATTTTGACCGTCTCATTTGTCCTCTAACATATTTTTCTTTGTTTCACTTCAAACACTTCATTTAAACATTTAAACAGGTATGTTAATGTATTTTCTATAAATATATTTGTTATATCTACCAGCCATACTGCTAACAGAATTAAATAATGTCGTAGCCATGGGGAAACTTCAGATAAAGAACATAGGCGTGTAGCTTTTAATTTCATTTAAAAAAATAATAATAATTTTAGAGGTTTTCATGGTTTCTCATGAGCTTACCATAGTTGAATTTCTGATAACTGAAAATCCATAACATTTTATCTAAAGCAGCTTCTCTGTGTTGAAAAAAAAAAAAAAAAGAAAAAAGAAAGAAAAAAAAGCCCTTATCTTTACACTATCCAAGGATTAGAAAATGATATTTTTCCCATGCCACAGAAATTTCTAGCTGTGAAGGGTTACAAGAAATCAGACCTTTAAATCTGTCACTTATCCAGGACCAAATTACGTCAGGCTGTAATTTGGAGTGGATTTTTCATCATATCTGGAAATGAAAGAATTTCTCCGGCAGTTTGAAGTTACTCAAAGATTTGAAATTTAGGGAAAGACATAATAGTTGGGATTAATTAGCAGGCCAAAAATGAAGTATTCAAGAATTCTGTGATGAATCCAATTTATTGCATGGTTGTGACCACTCTGTATGTGAGCATGTGAGAAAATAAGCAATCAAATCTTAAAAATGGCAAAAATATGGTGGAGATTAAAAAAAAAATAGGCTAGGAAATGCTAGTGTCTGTCTTCTCACATACTTGCACTAAAGTGGCTGTTTCACTGATTGCAGCAATATGGGAATTAGTTTGGAAATGGTTTCTATTACCTTTTTTCTTCCTTTATGCTTTTTCAGTAAGGTTTTTAGGTAAATTTAAGGTGTTCAGGTAAATTTGACTTCTAGACTAACATTTTCTTTGTTGCTTACAATTAATGTTTTTAATTGTGTGCTGTGCTAGTAGCCAGAGATTTTGAAGGAGTGGAGACCTTACTCTCAGGACTTGAAGATTTACAGGTGACTGTGTCTACAAACAACCACCGTCAGTTGCTTGTTTCTTATACTGTGGAGCTGGAATTAAAGTGTATTTTCACAAGAAATATCATGAGTACCTCAACCATCCTTTCTCACTGTCAAACTAGAGTAGATTAGATAAAACCAGGTAGGAATAAATTGCTGTTAAGACTTGCAGATGCACAGACTTGCACTTATACCTGGTAGGAGAACTGGTGATAGCCAAGTAAACTAAGTCCTGGACAGTTGGTTTAGTCTTGGGGTGTGAGGACAAAACCAGCCTCTGTATCCTCCTCCTCGCAGTCTACTCATGAGGAAAACTTCTCTCAAGACTTCTGTCAAAGCTTCACCTTGAAGCTGGTAGTCCGGTCTGGGAAATCTGTTTGTAAACAAAGCATATCAAGGGCTGAGGGACAGTCTCTTGGTTTACTCGATTTACTGCCAAATTAGCTGTGGCATTTGCAATCTGTATCAGCTAACCCATAAAGAGAGGGATAGCTCAAAGTATGTTAAAAGAGAGCAGTTGTAATGCAGTGACACTGATTTATGGAACATCCAACAAAGGTGCTTCTGGAGAAGTCTATTCTTTGCATGTGTGTTTGTGTTATCCTCGTGGCACCCTGTTCCTCTGCCTCCTGAAATACTTCTGTGACCCCGCTGGAAGTAAATAGAAGGCCTCTCTTGCAAAGTAGGAAGAAACAAGCCATGAATGAGGAATTGGGAAGGAATGGGAAAGTGAGGCAGTGTGCTTTGTCACAGTCCTTTTTTCACACCTGCCACTAACTGAGCAATACTTACAGTTCCAAAGAGAAAACCAGCCCTTACTCTGATATCATTTAGTTCAGTTTCTAGATCTGCTGAAATATTAAAATGCTTCTCAAATATACACTTGGGCTTTTTTTGTTGTTGTTATTGTTGTTATTGTTTGGTTGTGGGCTTTGTTTGTTTAAAGAATATATGCAAATGAAGTTGTTTAAGCAAGACTATTGTTTTTTAACCTCAAGCATTTTTAGCAAGTCTGTGAAGTAATTGTGGCACTTATTTTAGGTCTTGACTTCACTTGTAAGGTGTACACACATATTTTATTCTTTTGTCTTACACACTTTTCCAGGAATGTGTGTGTTTTGCCAAGAATAATTAACCCAGCTAAGCTTTCTAATAAAATTAGACTTTTCTGTCTCTTCGGAAAAAGTTTTCTTGCTATGTAGAATGTGTGTTATTTTCTCCCTGGAACTTCGTTGCTAGACTTACTGCTGTCTTGTTTTCACATGCACTCCATAGGCTTTCACAGCAATGAGTGAGATGAAAGAGACCAGCTGGACTCTGAGCTTACCTGCACAGCAGCAGTGCTCTCAGTGTCTCTAGTGATAGGCCAAACCCCCCGGATGCTTTCTGAACAGGAAAATGTAGAGTCCAGCTTTTGGGTGAATGGGAAGGTCATAAAGACCTTCCTTGCAAAGGCACTATGCCAAAGCTTCATGATTTGCCCTGATATATACATACATATTTTCAGATTGTCACAATAGCATTTGAAAAAATATACATGAAAAAGAAATGTATAGCAGTTCTTTGTTCAAAATGGTGATGCCGGCGTCCTTTGTAAAACATGGTTCCGTTTTGCAAGTGAAAAATGCTAAGATCAAAGTATTATTGCGGGTGTGATGCCAAGGGTGATTTTGGTAAAGTAAAATAATACTGATTCTCTTTTCCTTGTCATTTACTGTTATTGAAAGCTTAATCATATTTATGTTATTATTCCTCTAGCCAACGCAGAAGTTCAGTAAAGCTTGAAAAGCATCATCAATATTGTCAGTCAATAGGTCTGTTCATTGAAGGTAAGCATTTAAACACTGAATAGGGTTGTTTTTCCCTTGCTAAACAGGCACAGCTGTCTTTAAAGAGCTAGCTGTGTCTAGATGTAGCCTAATAAGCTACACTATGCTCTGGAAACAAAAAGGCAAAGTTAAAACAGCTGCTGAAGCTGACTAGCACACACACTGGAGGACACATTTTCTCCATGGAGTCACTTCATAAACCACTGTTATGAGCACACCTGTGGAAGCAGTTTGCTCTCTTCAACTGTACATAGAATAACACACAAATGCCACATGACCTAGTTTATAGACATTGGGAGAAAGGGAGTATCATCGCCTGCTTCCCTGGTGGTGTTCTCCTTCACGTAGCAGCTGGCTGCTGGTGATGCACAGGGTGGTGATGAGGCGGGCTGCGTGGGCATCCTGAAGCCAAGATAGGAACAGGCTTGTCAGACTTGAGCCATGGTTTCGTGACTCTGTCATACTTACGAAACCTCCATCTTAGCAGTTAGGTTATGGCCGGTTATAGAAACTCAAGCCTGCGTGCCCCAGCTCAAATTGCTTTTCTGAACAACTTTATGGCCCCAGTAATACTCAAAACAAGATCTTTCATGGGAGCCTAGGCATATGTATGCAGCAATAAGGTGCATGCTAAAAAGTGGTAACAAAGGTAGCTTTATGAAAATGCCTTGGAGTGGGGAAAACTTTATTTACTTGATATACCATGCTATCTGGCTTTCTAATTGGTGCTAATTGATGAAGAACCTAATTTGCAATCTCTAAGCCACCCCTAGTTCAGAGAGGTTGGCTTGCTGCATTGTTCAGGCTGCTGGCTGCCCAGTGCTTATTAGGCAAGATCAGTACTCACAGCTGGCCTCCAAAGTGATGTGTGTGCATTATCAGGCTTCCTACAGGCACCAAATGCTTGTCAATCACTGTGACCTCCTGAGCCCCCATATAAGCCCAGCAAACAAGACATGGAGGTCTTCAGTGGTTTGGTTTTGTTTTGGGTTTTTTTTTTTTTCCTTATTTTTCAGTCAAGCTTTTTGGAGTAGGGTTCTTTAATTATTTGAAAGTGTATGCAAACACTGAAGGAGAATTAGGAGCATCAAGTGGAGCCTCTGCTTTTATTAGGAGACTCTTTCTTTTCTAAATGGATGTCAAACATATTCTTTACTCTTTAGACAGTTAACCTTTCATCTCTCCTGTAGCAGAAATTCCACTCTGAGGTATGCTAATTTGCAGCATTCTAAAGTAGAGGGAAAATGTCATTTACATTGCCTTCATTAAAAAGTCCTTTATCCAGATTGTACTCAATTTTTTTTTTTTTTTTTTTTTTTTTTTTTTGTTCCAGTTAGTTACATTTTATTAAATAAAAACAACCATCTATTCTCCTTTCCCTGGAATAACAGGAAAACAATAAATAAATAAATAAATAAAAAATCGAACACAAATCTTAGCCATAAATGACTTTTTCTCTGGGTTGAATTCAGTATAAAAATATCCACTGGCTCCATATAAAGAGGGGGGATGTAAAAGTCCCCCGCCATCTGCCTTCCTCCAGACTGCAGCTACAAAGACTTTCTCCACAGCTCTGCTTCTGCTATTAAATAAATGTATTTTACCTTTAAGACTGGATGCTGGAAGGGGAACTCAGGGAAGCAGAAGGCACTATAGGGTATGGTTTGTGTTAAGAGTCAAAGTTGTTTTCACCTCTCTTTCTGAAGTAGTTTTCTCTCTTTTCCCTGTTTGACAGTAAGGAGTGAAGAAAGATGTTTGAGCCAGCTCTGGCTGCTGAGAAAGGTTATCCATCTATCTGAGTTGGTCAGTGCAGACTTAATGGTATTTCTTTAGCTAACTTGGGTCTTTCTGTATACTTTGCCACTGGTAGTTCCAGTGTCACATTGTGAGTTGCAGAGGAGGGAAATGTGTCAGTAGTACTGGACTCTGTGGCAGCATCAGGAACGTCCGTGCTGCTACCTTCTTGGTTAAGTTTCAGTTTGGGTTGAAAAAGGAAAGTGGAAGGAAAATGAAACAGGATTCCTGAGTCCTTGTCAGAACTGGGCACATTTGCTGCAGTGTCCATCCAATTGTTATCAACTAGCATAAGTATTTTTGCAGCTGTGTACGAATTCACAGCTGCCAGAGGCGAACTGTTGGAGCCTCCTTCTCTGAAATATTCAAAATCCACACTTTCCTGTGCAATCTTCTCTAGGGAGCCTACTTTAGAAACGGGGTTGGACTAGATAATCTCCAGAGGCCTCTTCCAAGACCTACGATTCTGTGATTCTATTTGAAGAACTTTCTCTGTGCATCAGGTGTGATGCAGGATGTCTATGGGCCAGGAACAAGGCTTGCACCATGCTGCAGTGAAGGACCCTTAGTACTATGCAGTGCATGGTGGAGGAGATGTCCATGTAGAACAGCAGCTCTTGGGGCATCCTTGAGGTTACCTATCAAGAGATTAATGTAGCAGGAATTGTGGATTTTTTGTGCTGTTTTCCCCAAGGACTGGTGTTCAAGGCCAGCTGTGAGCTATCTCAAGATGTTTATAACACTATTGGAGGTCAGGATTTTGACTTAGGAAGGAAAGATGTATGTTCCCCAGACCACGAGTCAATTTGAATTACACTTTAACTCCTTGCCCTCCTGCAGTATAGTTATTTTCTTCTTAATGATTTATCCTTTCATCCTCTGTTTTATAATATTATATTATTTCTAACAGTTTCTGTTGGAAAGCTAAAGGCAGATTTGTGTTTTGAAATTTTTTTTTTTATCTGAGAATCTTTTCAGACTTGAACCTCTGGATAAGTTATTCTTCTTGAGAAGAAAAAAAAAAGATAAATATTTATTTGTGGATTGTGTGATAATACTAGATGAAGTACGTCTTTTCATTTATCACAGATAGTTAATTAAGGCAGTAGAAGTCATATGCAAGGAGAAGTAATAAAAAGTCAATTTTTTTTTTTTTTAACTCAAACAGGTCAGAAATAAATGTTCTGAATATTAAACAGCAGTCAACCACTTTGAAAACATGAGGTTCACTAAGTAGGCTCAAAATATTTTGGGGGTAGTTACTTCTTAATTTTATGTTTTGTTTGTTCATTTGTGTGGGATTTTATGTCTGAAGGGAGGTGGGAAGGTGTTGAAGGAGGAGTATGTTTCCTTGACAAGGTGAGAGAGTCTCTCTTGTTTGGGTTGGTTCTGTGAGTGGGGGTGCTCAGCTCAGCTCCCACGCAATTTATTTAGCCCTTCGCATGTGAGGGGTCATTCCACTGTACCTTGGCTTTGTATGCAGCTAAGTGAAAAATTAAAGCTTTGTAAATGAATTCAGTTTGGGGTGCCGGTATGCTGTTTTGTCTGCTTACCCTGGGAATAGGAAGGATGAAAGGGGAAGGAGAAATAATTACGGGTAAAACAGTAACCTTTTCTTCTTCTCCCAGACATTCTCATAGGCAAAGAAAAACACACAAATGACTCCTTGCCTATCATACACTTAGTAGACATTTTGTTAAGATGGATCTTTGTGCATTCCTAGGAGGAGACTCCAGTTTGTATTTAGTCTGAAGTAGTTGGCAGAAGGGGGGTAACGTGGGGGAACATGCCAGAAGCTCTATGCAGTGGTCCTCCTTTGTTTAGGTCTGGAAGACTGCCTCAGTTCAGGCCTCAATGGGGGGATGTTTCCAAATGGTTTTGGGGAAAGCAGAATTTCCCCAAAATGATGATGATTATTTTCTTTAATGATGTGGCAAAACACACAGCTTAAACCAGGAAATTAGGAACAGAATGACTAGTAAATGTGATGGTCACAGAAAAGACTTTTTTTGGCTTTTCTGTTGCTTTGTTGGTTGGTTCGCTACATGCAATGTGATGTGTTATTTTTTTCCCTCGTTGGTACTGGCAGTTGTTTTTTTTATGTTTGCTGCAGATGTTCAGGAAACTAATTCCAAGGCGTGCACCTGCGTGACACTGACCTAGGTCTACCTTGCCACATCCTGCTTTTATTCTTCTGCACAGATCAATTTGCAGTTTATTCTTCATCCCTCTCTGTTTTGTCCGCAGAACCATCCGTCAACCCCCTCCTCCCCCTCCAAAGGCCCTCTCTGGAGGGCGGACTACTCATTGCCCTGTCTTGTGGCTGCTCTGGCAGAGGAATGGAGGCCAAATTTCTGTCAGGTCAAGGTGCCATCTATTAGGACAGTGTTCACATTTTCATTATGAGACCCTGTTTGAGGGATTTATAACTTGGCTGTACAAATTTGCTGCAGGCTGAACTTGTCATATATAGTTTCATCTGGGGAGGTTGTTACTGGTCTCTTTCAGATTCTCAGCCAAAACCTGCATGTAGGCTCTGCTTCTCCCCCCACCAGGAGATGGGGACAGTAGCTTTGCTGGAAAGCATTTTTGGTTTATTTTTCACTTTGTTTATAGACATCCATGGGGCTTCAGATGTGCTAATGCTTTTATTTAAGACTATATTTTGGCAGGCTCTCATAGGCTTTCTGAAGCCCAAAGACAGACCGCTGCTGCTAGCTTCCTCCTCCTGTTTTTATATTGCATATAACTTGAGTCTAAATTACCTTTATTTCACATTTATGTCCGGATAATAAAGAACAAAAAGTAAAGCCTCCACATGAGGTTTGCTGCATGACATCAGTGAAGCAAGATGGCTGCTGTGCGGCTTAGAAGCCTCTGCAGAAGCAAGGTGGTCATGGCTGGAAGCTCCTGACTGCTCCTTCCTGTCTTGCCACGGAGGGCTTTGGGGAGGACATCATCTCCTCTTTGAAGCACAGCTGATGCGGCCCCTAAGGCCCGGCAGCACATAGCACGTACACTGTGCATTTATGAAGCAGCCTGGTTTTGTGGCAGGCCAAAGAGAGGAGCTGGGATCAGGGACTGAGGCAAGGTGGGAGGGAATGAGAGGAAGAAGCACCTCCACTGCGTTCCTCTCTGCTTTTTTGTGGATCCAGCTACTGTGTGAAAGCTCTGGGAGAGAACAAGGGGAGATCAGAATCACTAGGAAATTCTTGGCTGATCCCACAATTAACCAAAGATTGGAGTCTCATTAGGGAGCCCCTTATCTTAAACACCAGCTATTGGCGCCTTAAAAATGGTCAAAGGAAAACCTCTGCACACTTAATGCAGGAATTGTCCTTTTGAACTTGCCAGAGGCTGTATGTGTTGCTGGCAGATCCGCCTACCGGCAAAATGATAATACTCTGGTGACAATTCTCCTTTTACAAGTTGGCAGATTTTCTGTGATCAGCAGTGGAGAGCCTGTAGTGGAAGCACTCCAAGATGAGGAGTCTCCATATCCAAGACTACTAAACTAAGCTATAATTCCCAGATAAGAAGCTTTGCCTCTTTAATAGCTTTCTCCAATAGAAGGCTTTTGAATAAGTCACTTTGTGATGGTTTTTTTGTTTGTTTGTTTTTGTATATTGGCATACATTTTTGTCATATATTCAAAGCTGCTGTTAATGGTTACATGGGCTTACTAAACTTTCAGATTTACAAAGTTAAAAGAGGAAATTATTCAAAGCTAAATTGAGTAAGTTACCAGAAAGAAGATTTTAATTAACATAGAAACAAGATACAGAAAAATCCACCTCGGTCTCAGTTATGGAACGGCTATGTCATCTAGAATTTGTAATCAAGTAGATGGATAGTAGGTTTTGCATTTACAAATTACACATTCTGTAGTTGGATTTTGTACAAGATCTGCAATTTACAAACAGTACATCTCAGGCTGATACATGTAAGATCAAAGTTATTACTTTATTGCCTTCTATTTTTTTTCCTAAGTGAGTGTTAGGAGTTATATCTTGGTCTTTCAGTTTTTACCACCTTTCATTAAATATATATGATGATGACACTTCTAAAGAGGAACACATCAGCTTGCAGAGTCTTCTCCAAGCCTTAGTGTTCACCAGTTCTCTTCATACAGTGTGATTTTTTTTTTTCTAAAACTGGACCATTTATGCTAATTACAAAATGCATTTGGTAAATGTAGGAAAAGTTATACAGTCATTAATATAGTTCCAGATCTAAAACAGAAAACTCTTAAGGAAGATGCACTTCTCAGCCTATTTTCTCTTGTTCTAGAACGTGTCTGTTTGCTTTACCATAGCATTCCCCTAGGATTTACTTTCTGGTTCTTTTTCATTCATTTGAACATCTACTGGCTATTAATGTAGTGATGACTCTTAATAATTTTAGTTACATGTCTGCAAGCCTTTTTGCTTTTACATAGAGGTACGTATTCAGGCTGCAACTGAATTTGGCCATGTATTGTGTGTATATAGTGGGTAGCTATTCTGCAGCTGTTGTGTGGTTGTGTTCCAGAGTAACTTCTCGTTAACCAGCTTTAGATCCAGCTTTAGAGGGCTCGACAATCTAGGAACTACTCAGGAAGCAGCTCCTCTTTCATAGCTCACTGGGAGGTACAGGTGGTGCCCATGGTATTAACAAAGGAGCATGGGCTGTGTGGGGCATGCAGATCACCTTTTCTGTCAAAATACTTCAGCATTTGCCAGACTTCCCATTATAAACTGATAAATATTTATAATCACCTAAATCATGACATTTAGATCTTGACTTTTATTTAAAGGATAAATATCTATGGCTACTTAAAAAAAAAAAAAAAAAACGTACGAAAGAACAAGTCCCATGCTAACTATCTCTTTTGATTTTAAACTGTTTCAGAACATTAGTAAATATTTAGATCAAAGTCAGTATTTGCAATATAGCAAAACCAAAGAATGTAGCTCTGATCTTGGAAGGACTAAAAAGCCTTTTTTTCTCTTTTCTTTTTTTTTTTTTAATCTATAGTTGTAGCCATTTATAGCACAGACTTGTGTGCAGATACGTGTACCAGCTATATGTAGTAGATTATAGTCTGTACATACAACCCTGAAGGAGAGTTTCAGATCCATAGTGGTAGTAAGCCTAGTGTTTTACATGATTGACAGCTCAAGGAGCTCTTGATGGCAAGCATTCAGTGTTAAAGAGGCATTAAGCAAGTGACTGCAGAAGTAGTTCTGCTAACTTCAAGGGTGATATTGTAATGTGCTATCCAACCCTGAAACTTCTTTCCTGAGTTACAGCTCCATGGTGCGAAGGGTTTTGGCAGATCATATGGTTTTAGGTCTTGTGTCTTAGCCTCTGGCTGACTGCTGAGATCTCCCTGTAGTAAAGCATTTGTTATTCTCAGTTGTGCTGACAGCTTGCACACTGGGAAATTTATCAAGGGATTGATCAAGATCAAAAATAACTCTGTTGTGGGCCATCTATTGTTATTTCAGACAGATCATTTCACTTATCCGGCTCCACCTCACAGCTCCAAAAGCAGTTATTTTGGTACAATTCATGGGGCAGAATACTGCCTCGAGGCAGAAGTTTGGGAATTCCTTTAGCTGAACAACAGTGCTGGAAACCCTGTGTTGCTGAAAAGCTACAACCTCAGGAGATTATTTTCATTGTATATAAATAGCTAGAATTTTATAAGGTAAATAAAGGCACTTGTTTCAAAGCTGGCTTGAAGAAATTAGCTTTTAATGGTTTTTTTTTCTTTTACTGTTAAGTCAAATTTTGCCATCTAAAGGCAGATGAATCATGTATAGTGGAACAACACTGCCTGCATTCCATATAAGTGTTTCACAGCAGCAGAGCTTCACTAATACATCACCTGCAGCAGTGACACTCATGACTTTGGTATTCCATATATATTGTCACCTGACCAACTTGCCCTTTGAGTGATCAAATTTATACGTAATGAAGTGTCTGGCTTTTGCTGTTTTTAGAAGTGAAATCTGTCCTGTCACCAGCAGACAAATGCATGCTGTTTTGCATGCAATAAACTGCACTTTGGGGTGCATTGCATATAGCATAGCCTTATAGTTCAAATGAGGTGATTGGTCCACTAGTTTGTCCAGTACAGAGAAGAACAGGCCAGGATGGTGACCTCACTGCTCTCTGCAGCAACCTGACAAGGGGAAGCTGAGGGAGATGTTGGGCTCTGCTTCTGGGAGTTGATGGCAGGACTCCAAAGAATGGCACAAAGCTGCTGCAGTGGAGGTTCAGACTGGGCATTAAGAAATATTTCTTTACCATGAGGGTGATCTCATGGAAGAGCATTGGAACAGGCTTCCTAGAGAGATATAGATGCCTCATGCCTCTGGGTGTTCCCGAGGCATATGGATAATGCCCTCAGTATGCTTTAAGTTTTGGTCAGCCCAGAAGTAGTCAGGCACGTGGATCTGATGATCTCTCAGGATCTCTTTGAGCTGAACTAAAGTAAACTAAACAAAACCAGCCTAAGGATACTCTGGAGGCCAGATTAGGCTGTTAAAAAAAAAAAAAAAAAAAGAAAGAAAAGACAACAACAAGACACCCAGCCTCTTTTGTATACAGTAGTTCTACAACAAGTTATCATATTTAAAATCTTATTTTTGTCACTAGAGCCAGCAAATAAGTCTTAATTCTTCAGTAAGAAGATATATTGTCTAACAAAGTGACGTATAAACTTGTTTTAAACTCATTTGAGATCGTGTCTTCTTCACAGCGAATTTAAATTCAAATTCAAATATTAAATCTTGCTGCAGAACTTGCATTTGAAATTAATACATATTTTTTTCCTTTGCTTCTACTTGGAATTGCTATTAGTAAATTATAACAGGGCATGATTCCAATCTTAAATGTTGCATTAAACAAAACAGCAAATAACTTGAAGGTAATGATGCTTTCAAGGCATATACACATCCAATTCTGTGTTACAACATAGTTTTCTGTCTTGGTAAAGGCTTTTTCAATTTTAATAGTAGATTTTATTTTCTTAACAGAGTAAAAAGTCAACATTTTGAAATATTCATGAGTTGGAGGTGTGGAAAGTGTAGATTTTTGCATTAAAATATTTTTAGCAGAGTATATCTTGAGGGAAAAAGAGGACTGTAGGAGGTAAATGACTTAATTAGGATGCAGCTAAAAATTTCCCCCAAATAAGCATCTATTGTATAAGCTGAGACAATAAGCAGCGTGAGTATAAATATGCAACTTCAGGGCAGAGTTGATTTTCACTGACAGCTTCACATCGTCATTTTGGAATATGTTCATATTAACACTCTCTGTACCACCCAAGTTTCCCATTCAGTTTAGATTCGGCAAAAGCCTGTAATTCTATTTGTTTTGGGTAAATTTAGCAAGCTGCTCCTGATTACACCTTAGCCTGGGACCATCTGTTGATTGTGAGTCTCTCAATGGAGTCGTTCCTGCAGGCAATGAATGGAAAAAGGAGTGGAGCACCAATGCTATTAGTAAGCAGATGCATGCTATCAGTGAACGTCCTTCCCGCCTTTCAAGCTGCCAGCTCTCAGTATTGATGGAGTGTCGTATGCCTGCAAGCTATTGCCGCCGAAGGCAAGGAGAAGTGCTCTCACAAGGCCCATTCATCAAGCATTTCTGCTGGGGTTTGATGGAGAGGAATTCTGAAGGCACAGTTTTGTATGCAAAGAGAAGAAAAGGCCTAATTCTTCTGAGCGTTTGTCCAGCGTTTTGCATGACCATGCGTACTTTCCAGCAGTAGCTTCAAAAGATTGCCATCGCAAATAACAGGATACAGCTGTTACTCATAACAAGATGAGTAAACCCCGAAGTGTCAGAGTTAGGTTATTTTAATTTCATTTCCAGTTCTGAGATTCCTGCCACTTAATTTACTTCCGATGAAAAAGATGCTGGATGAAATACAGGGGGATTGTGTATAGGAAATCAATTCTTCGTATGCTGGGGAGTTTGTAACTGATTGTTGATACTAATACTGTTAAAGATGCTGCAAGTACATCCACTTCTCTTTGTTGGTTTTTGGTTTTTTTGTTTGGTTGGTTGGTTGGTTTCTTTTTGTGTGTGTGTGTGTCTGTTTTAATTGCTTGGTTTTTTTGTCTGTTTGCTCCTCTTTTCCCCCTCAGTCCGCTGAAAGCAGCAGCTTTTTTTTTGCAGGGAGCCTCGGAAGATAGTTTGTGTGAGATAGCATGAGCAGCTTCATCCTCTGTCTTAAAACAATTGGAGTAGAGAGGTATACAGACAACGTGTGATGGAGTGGATAATGAGTTGTCTGTTTAACTCTGGGAAGCCTGAACAAGATCAGTGAAGTGAAATGACTGGTTTACAGTTTGATGGTAAGTGGTGTATAGCTCACTTCAGACAACCAGCAGTATGCTGCTCACTAGAGTTAGCAGCTTCATTTAAATCTCCTTTCTGAGTCAGTGCAGGTGGAAGGAGAATTTACTTGTCCAGACAGTGTTAATCACGCTTGGATAACAGGGTTTGTTGTGAAGACTTCACTTGAAGTACAGTTTCTGCTGATGAACCACACAGTGTGGATGCTTTCCATCAGCTCTCAGCTTTTGTAAACCAGGAAAGGCAGAATATAATTACAAAATTTTGTGTTCATCAAAATCTTCTTGTATCGTACCTACTACATACATTTAAAATCCAGATACTCTGCTTGAAGGAAAGGGAAGGTACCAAGAGTTACTAAATCTTATGCTGCTGACAGAAGTTCCTGAAATCCTGAATTAACAATTTAGTGAAAGTATATTTGATTTCCTTCGATGACAAAATGTTTTGACTGCATATTCAATTGAAATAGATGGCTAGGAAGTTAAGATTGCTGATCTGTATTCAGTATTGCCTGTCAGTAGCTCAGTGTTAAACATTTTCCCTTCTTAAAGGGGAAGTAGAAATGAAAGTAGAAGGAGTTTTTGAATAGCCTGAGTTGGTCCTATTTATAGTGCTGAAATTTAACAAATGCTAGATACAATCTTTAGTGGTGGTTGCAGTAATCATCTAAATGGGTGCAGTTTCTGACACTGCATGTCACTGATCAGACTGGAGGCAGGCCTCTCAGCGAAGTGATCTATTTGCAAGATTATATTGCAAATAGATTACCTATCATCTTCCCTTTCAGGTTGTATCTCAGGTGAATCGGAGAAGTCAAATTTTCATTAATTGAGCTTTTTGACTTGCTCATTTTGGATACTAGATTTTGCCTGTGCAACTGCTTGCTGACTCCAGTCCAAGGCATTTGTAGGTGTGCCTGTTAGTAGGGCTCGTATTTCACCAAAAGCTCACTCTGCTTCCTTTGAAGTTAACATAAAAAACTCTCTGATTTTTAGATGGAGGTTGGCTTGAGCTCTTTGTAGATTTATCTGTGGCATTTCAGGTCAGTTCTGTCTAATAAGCCCCATGATATGGTGCTCAGTAGCTTCCTAGAGGAATTCCATAGGCAATAGTCTAAACCATGGAACCATATGAATAAATTTGTTCACCAGGCCATGCTTGAAAAATCTCTAACCTGCATCAAAAGGAATTGTTTTTTTTCCAGGTCATGGCTGCTGACTGTTCATGAGAGAATTTCTGTTCTGCTGCTGCATCTGGTTTGGTGATGCATGAGGAGCAGTTCAGTCTTTGTTTCTGATATGATAGTGTCAAGGCTGCATGGTAAAGCATGGCCCTTACCTTGACATACTTAAAGATCATGATTGCTTCTCAAATTCTATTCGAGACTATTGACTATTCAACACAGTGTAAAACAGTAAACAAATAATGCTTGTGTCGTTGACCTTAAATGTGGGTGAAGGTGTAGCACTCTTTATTTCAGCTTTTATGCCCAGCAGTATGATACAGGAGAGGAAGGGGAACGACTTTTGATAATGTAACTAAACAATAGTAGTGCAAGCCCATTGTTTTAGCATATTTCTTGAGGTGATCTGTTGAATGAAATGGCAGTAAACAAGAGAACTTTAGGGCTCTTGATTGAATGGGACAATAAATTAAATGACATCCTGCTATTTTCATCTTAATGGAAATACACTGCAGAAGTGACAAGATGTATTCTGTATGAAGTTATAAATGATAATCTTTTTTTTCCTCCTCTATTCCCCTATGTGGCTGTTTTTCAAAGAACTCAAACCAAAACAAGGCTCAAAAAGCAGACTGCTTGTTTATGATGAGCTGTTACAATTGGGAGGAGATAATGTCAACATCTGCTGATGAGACTTCGCAGCCTGGGTCAGGCTGCAAAAATGTGGCATTTGGATTAAGAAAAAAAAAAAGGCTCTAGTCAGTGGGCTGCCACAGAGCCAAGTCACAGCTGCCTTGAAGCTATTGATGACTGTGATGTCACTGGGTAAATTAGCTCTACCAGAATGGCTGCAGAGCACCACAGAATTGAGTTACTGACCTGTTTTTGTTTATTTAGTTTTATCCAGATACTCTGTTTGTTTTACCTGCTTTGCAATCAGTTTGTCCTTTCGTGCTTGGAAGATTGATCCATCTGTGTGTGTAATACTTCTACCTTAGGGCATTTATATATTTTCTCCCTGGCTGCAGTAAAGCATTACAATAAAATGGCTTTCACTGACAGGGAAAGAGGGAATTTGGAAGAAGTAAACTCCACATTATGATAGCTTTAATTAAAAACAAAAAATATTTTATTCTAGCGTAATCATAAATTGGTACTTATATATTTAGCATACATCTGGGTTAAAACTTTTGTCAGGCATGTGTTTCAAGTGCTAGGGTTTATGGGCTTTTTCATCGTTGTCTGTACCTGTTAGTTTCAAAAAATGATGATCACAGCTTTAGGGTGAAAATATGTCAGGATTTTTATGCCACAAATGGCACAAAACAAGGGTGATGTAAACATGTGGAGAAATGCCTCCAAATAAAAGAAGTACAAACAAATGCTTATAGAAAATAAGCAAAATGGGTTGTGGTTGGTTTCTGAAATTCATGTGCTGGTTGCAGATGTAATATATATTTTTTTTAATATGAATTAGCCTGGATACCTCTGGGTGCTCGCTTGTGACGTTCTCCTTGCCCCTATATAAGTGAATAGTTATGAGACAAAATCACCATTGGCTTGTGATTTTTTTCATAGGATTTAGAGGATGACTGGCTCTGCACTGTTTCAGGTCAGCAAGTATTCTAAAGTAGAGCTAGTATGATTATTTATTTAGAGTAGATCTGATCATTAAGCTTGTTGTAGAGCTCAGAGGCTGTAGTTATGGTCTAGAAAAATCGTTACAAAGCTGGGCAGGCTGCTGTATTTTTTGTGGAGCAACTGACAAGCCTGACCATTTGGTCTGTTTAGTGTGATTTTTACTGTGGTAACATAATTCAAATATACTAGCAGGAAAAACAAAAAACAGCTGAAATCCTTCCTTCCCAAGCTGTCTGAACAGAGCGAATGAAGGACAGAGGGAAAAGAATAAACCATTAGAAAAGTGGCATATTTCTATTGTAATTGACACTGCTTCTTAGACTGCTCTGTGACAGTAGTTGGAAATGGCACTTCAGTACTCATGCTGCCTTCCTGGCATATATGTGCAAGTAGCTGTATAGTATCATGCTTGATCATAACAGTCTGACTGAGTAAACCTGGACTTCTGAGAGGAAACATTTCAACGTTCCGTATATTGAAAAAACTTCTCAGTGGGGGCCCTCAGAAGTGGAACTGGATTATCCTTGCAGAACAAAGCTCTTCTGAATGTAATTTATTTTTTGTTTTATTTATTTATTTATTTATTTTCCCCCAAAAGTCTCCTCCGCTTGAATGCTCTTAGACTGCAGTAGGTGTGTCCTATAGATGGCTATTTTGGAACAGCTCTTGCTCTTCAAATTCATAGCCTGTCATATTTGGGAATAATTTTTCCTTGTAGACAAGACCAAAGGAGGCAGAAGTAGCTGCTCAGTTTACCCATGCGATTAGGAAGATACTTCTTTGATTGCAGAATTCTTCATGCAGGACAGACATTTTTCAAGTATTGATCTGGGGGCAGAGAGGAGAACTCGTAAGCTCTAAGTGTAATCATCTGAAACAGAGCTTTCTGTGAACCCAGGGATTCTCCTTTTTCCCCCTGGATACCACCCTCACTGAATAAACTGAGATAGGCATGGTGTACCCAATTCTTCCATAGAGAAATTCAGTGAGAATTTCACCCAAAGATTATGAATTGGTTTCGGGAGATCTGTTATTGGTAAAGAAATTTTATGGAAACTCAGTTTGAATTGCTTAAAAAAATATATCTAAAATCAATAGGTATATTCTGCTAAATACGAACAGTTTTACAGTTGGTCTATTTTTGGATCTCTTTTTGGCTCTTAAACATCTAATGCAGAGTTTTAACAAAAGAAGTGTTCTGGAGGATTCAGAGAAGTAGTGAGATAAAACCCTCTTCTTAACAATACATATCAGTTTGACATACAGGATTTAGAAGAGGAGCAATTGATGTTGCTAGAGTTTGTGTGAGAAATGTATTTGATATAAAACCTTCTAAATTTAAACTATTCAATAAAACTTAGATGATTTTACAGGCAGAGGATTCACACCTTCCATTCGCTCAGCGTAGCCTTAGAGTGGCTACAGTGACTGCAGTGCATGTTTTTAATACAGAATAAGCTAGATGAATTTCATTGCTCTTTTTGTTTACATTGTTCAGGCAATCTAAGCCATACTAAGAAAAAACAATCTCCAAACACCCATGCACTTCTGTTCTGAAGCTCTTTGTGCAGGCTATGAGGTAGGCATAGTTTTATGACTAGTAGTATTATCATTTAATTTCTTATAATTTATGAATGTGAAAGCCATATTCTTTCATAGTGATATGCTCTCTTGCCAAAGAGATGCTAATTTACAAGTTCTTCTCTCATTTGTGCATAGTAAATTTGGGCTTTTGAGGAAATTACTATGTAGCAGAAGTCTTAATAAACCAATGAAGGAAAGAAGCAGTGCTTGATATCAGAAAATTAGAGCCTTCCAAATATGGTGTGGGTTTTCATTCATTTTTATTCTTTTTTTTTTTTTTTAATTTTTATTCCACTATGTTTTCCAACCTCAATTGTGCTAGGTTCCTGAAATGGATTAATTTAGTAAGTAGACAAAAAAGAACTAAAGTGGAGAGATGACGATTGTTGGGCAACTGGACTCCAATTGCCCAACATGTTCTGCTGCTGATTCCTTTAATTTTTTTTATCTGTTATTTTCTGAAGTTAACAAGTCTGTAGATAGGATAGATCTTCAAGGAGAAGAAAGAGGGAGGAAGCATTTCTTTTGGCCTTTATCAGTATACGAGGGCAAATAAAGACTGAACGGTGTGCCTTTCCCAATATCATTTTTTTACTCCTTGTCATCATATTTGTTTTCATTTCTAAAAGTCCAGTGAACAGTTGCTTTAAGTTAACCCCTTCTTTCACTGAGGGTAAGATACTAGGACCTGCCCTCCTCCTTCTCTCATTTGTATTTGCTTCATTTTGTTCACAGCTTTACTCTCAGATCAGAGCCTTGTCTTAGGAGAAAGGTGCATGAGAGAATGATTAAGCAAAGCCAAGAGGTTCCTGTTTTGGACCTGCGATTATGATGATACTTAAGTAGTTGAGGAGAAATTGCAGTTCTGTGTGAAGATTAATTATGATTCTCTGTGCACCGATGGTTTCAAATAAGAGTACTTACCTAGTCTTTTTTTTTTTTTTTTTTTTTTTGGTCACTGTTGTTGAAAAATAATGATGATAGTGATCATGTAATCTTCCTTTTTCACACGATGAGATGATGCTTGTGATAGTGTAGGGGTGCTAGGAATGATGAGTGGAAGGATGTAATTAACAAGCAGTTAGGTAATTTATTAATTTACCACATAGAGAACTCTGTACCTCTGTTGAGAGTTGAGATACTTTTCTTTAGCAGGGCTGTTAGAGTAGTTAGGTAGGTTCTAGAAATGCACTACAGATAAGTAAGTGCAAGCCAGCCAGCTGGCCCTTTTCATCAACTGTTTTGCATGTTGTGGCTGCTTCTTTATTGTTTTGTTGCCTCTTTGCATAGTTGTCTAAGTTGTGCTTATTTAATAAGCACAGCTGCAGTTAGAATGAAAAGCATATCTTCTCTGCTGTTGCATCTCACTTTAGTACATCAGGTCAACCTGTCTTTAGTTTTGTAAGCACAACCCAAGACCAGCGCAGAGCTGATGTTTTTTCTTTCATTTATCAGAGGTAACAAAATTCTTACATTTATTTCACAGGCAGTTTTTTTCTGTTCAGTGCACCTGTATGTTGACAGTAAAAATGCACAGGTGTTTTCATGGCTAGATTTTCATTTTCCCAGCTATTTCTTGCTGTTGCTGATGGAGATAAAAGAATCAGCTCTTCCCTTCTAATTACATGACTGACTTGGAGAAGAAATAGCTTTTCACTTTATATGTTACTCTGATCTTCTTCAAAAGAAATTTAAAAACATACAAAAGGACAAAAAATGGATTTTCTTCCAAAGCTATCTTAAAGCTGACTCACATACTAAGCCCAATTATTTTCTTCTGTATCATTAGCATGCTTGTGAGTGAGATGATCCAGATAACAGGAAGGGTAACTTTAGAAAATAAATTCTGACTTACTCTAAGCAGCATATGCTTATTAGGTGCTATGAAAACATAGATTTCTTTGTCAGCTTGCAATCATATGTATGAGATATAGTTGAAGTTCAGATGTATACCAAATACGATGAAAGAGTCAGAATATCGGAGGCAAGTTAAGTTGTTGCAAGTCATATTGTGACGTAGAGAAGGTAAAGCATTAGAGCATCCTATATCAAGGACAAAGAAGCAGCGGGTTTGCACACCAAGATGCTTATTTTTCTGTTTTGTTTCTTCTCAAACAAGAAGGAAAAAAATTGAAGTCTCATTTTGGTATTTTATATTAAAAAATAAATTAGCAAAATTATTATTTCAGAATTTTTCTAGTAAAGAACGTAAATGCTGAATTAGTAGCTCATAGGATGCTAGCTGTCATATGCCACTACACCATATCCTAGCTCAATGCACAAAATACACCTGACTTTTCTTCCCTTATGAAAAAAGGGAAGCTTTAGTAAAAGAAAACACTGAAAGTACATCCATGTGTAAATTCAGACTGGATTATTATGATTTTTTTCCCTTGTAGTTCATATTTCTAATCACATTGACTGAAGCCATAAATAACAGTGGGCGTTTAGATGCTCTTGTGACCTAGTAGCAAAATAAGGAATTGTGCTTCAGTGTTACCAGAATAGGCTTATTAAACTTATGCTCACAGGCAGTTCAATTTAGGAAAATACCTATTTATTTTTTGATTCAGTTCATACAGATTTTAATATTTTTAACACTGCTCTTATTCAGGTTAATGCAATTGTGTTTGACATGTAATTGCCTGGTAGTTTCGTTTAGCTTGTGCTCTTTTTTTTTTTCCTGAGACCTAAAATTTTGTTTTAGCTGCAGTAGTTCCTACATGCATTGGTAAAAGTGATCACATTCCTGCATTAAAACCTACATTAGCCAACACTGAGGTTACGACCTACCATATTTCTTTTTACTAGGGTATGAATAGTACCATCCATCACTTATTTGGAGTAGTCTGAAAAATCTCAGAGCACCAACTCAATGAGAAATACAATTCCCAGCAGCAACTTCAGTCTAATTTATTATCTCTTGGGCTCTCAGCTTTGGAGAAAACACCTGTCCCTCTGAATAAAGTCCTGCACTTTTTGTTTATGGTAATGATTTTCAACAAAGGATCCTTGCGGGAAAGAAGTAGAAGATATTTTACTGAAAATGCAGGTGAAAAGGATTTGGTAATGTTTTTAAAGATAAAAATGCAACTTTGAAGAAGCAAGTTTTAAGAAGTTCTTGTTGTTAAAAGTACTATACTCCTATTTGTAAAAAGCAAATAATTTTCAAATACAAAGTGAAAAGCTCAAATAAGGCTCTACAGGCAGATAAAAATCAACAGTGGACAAAAGGTTTGAATTGAGTGTTTTAAGCAAATAAGTTAATTTGAAACCCTTGTGATGCTTTTTACTTGGTAATTTGGAGGCAGTGTATGGCATCTCTTTTTCTTTTTTTTTTTTTAACATAAGGTTGTATTAAGCCACGGACAATTATAAGTGAGATTCTTATTAGTGCTTAACAAGCACCTCTAACTAATGCTTGTTGTGAACCAGCTTGATTAGTAATTAACAATCTGATGCCCATAAAAACAGAGTGCAAACCCCAGTGGTGTTCCTTTGTGATAAAATTGCATCAAGAGAGGACGAGTCCTTGCAGTCTTTCTCAGTTATTTCTCAAATACCTTTATCTATGTATTTATATATTTACCTACTTGTTTATCTAATGATGTACCTGAGGAAGTGGGTTTAGTTGCCTATTCAACAAGTGACTAGGGATTTACTGATTCGTAGGAAATACTTGGAGCTGAGGGGGGAGGCGGGAGGCTCTCCTGCTGCTGTGCAGAGTGCAGCGGTCTTGTAGTGCCAGCGGGGAGATTTTCTCCTGTGAAGATCTGCACCTCTTTCATGCAGAGGTGTGTGTGTGTAGTATTCAGCTGAATATGAGCCAGCAGTGTGCCCAGGTGGCCGAAAAGGCCAATGGCATCCTGGCTTGTATTAGGAATGGTGAGCTGAGCAGTACTAGGGAAGTCATCCTGCCCCTGTACTCGGCATTGGTGAGGCCTCACCATGAGTACTGTGTTTGGTTTTGGGCACCTCAGTACAGAAAAGACACTGAAGTGCTGGAGCAGGTCCAAAGCAGGGCAACAAGGCTTCTGAAGGGCTTAGAGAATATGTCCTATGAGGAGAGACTGAAGGAACTGGGGCTGTTCAGACTAGGGAAAAGGAGGCTGAGGGGAGACTTATTGCTCTCTTTTCTTGCTGACTAGAAAAAATATTCTTGCTAAACTGGTCTTATCCAGTGTTAGTTGATGCAATTAATTCTCTTAAGAAGTACTGCAAACATTAAAAAAAAAAAAAAGTTTCACGTGCTTCGATGGGTCACAAACTCTGTTGTTTCTAGGAAGGAAATTATTCTCTTTCCTCGAAGACTAGCAATTACAACTTTCTGAAGCATGCTGGGATACATTGATGGACTGTATTAACAGCAATTCTGCTTTATGTATTACTGCGGATTAATATTAAGTTGAAAAAATACATGCTTTGTGCTTTAAACAAGAGCTGGGAAATGGGAACAGACATCCTTCATCCTTCTCCAAACTTCATTAAATTAATCTAAAAGTAAATCATAAAATGGAAGAGAGAAGTGGAAAAAGCTTGTAATTTTTTTTCCCCACAAATAAAGGGTTAAAGATTTACGTGCTTATACAGCTTTGTTCATCATCTGTTTTTCCCAATCTACTTACTGGTGTAAGTCTGCATTTAGTAGAAGAGCATGCGTATATTTAACACTAGACAGTTTGAGAACTGGATATATTCTTAAATGCAGATGTATTTTTTATTTTGTTTTAATCAAAGCTCTAACTAATAAAGTTTTAATCCAGCAGTTCAGGATATAAATTGAAGATGAATGGAAGTTAATATAGCGTTAGTATTTTTCATGCTTTTCACTCATTTACAAAGTTTACTCCTGTAACCCTTCAGGCATTCAAAAATAATGCAAGGTTTCTGGAATCGCTGCTAAAGCACTGAATGGGTGGGAGATTTCAGGTCTCTTCAGCTCTTGCAGCCTACGTAGTTGCTAGCTCCCTAAAGAGTCCCATGTGTTAACCTTGGTGGAGAGCAGAGAAGTCCCTTGAGCTCCACGGGACGGAGCTCTTGCTGGTTCTGTGCTTGAGAAGATGCAGCAGTGTCACATCTTCTGTACTAATGAAGAGTTACCATGGATCTGACAACTTAGGACAACATGAACTTTAATGTAGATAAGCAAGGGGGGCAGCACACGGTTCTAAAGCAAGCAAAGAAATCAGACAGGAATAATGTTGACAGTGTGGACTTCAGCATTCCGCGCAAAATAAATGTCTGAGCGGAGTACTTTTTCACTGTTCGCAAATGATGCCTCCACGCGAGTGAGCAATTATCATGGGAAAGGTTTAAGCACTTACCAGTTAAACACTGAGACATTTGACATCTTTCTTAGAGATAACAGCCATGGAAAAGTTCAAGAGAATATATTTTCTTTTCACTGTCGCCTTGTGGCTGGAGTGTTGGTTTCCTGCTTCCAGTATAGTTTGTGCATTTTACATCAAGCAGCCTTTGTACAAATCCAGGAAGAATGCAGAAGAAAGGGATTGTATTGGTAATATCTGTATTGCTATTAGACAGTACCATTAAAACACTGCATGAAAGCCATGTATTACAGTATCCTTTTTCTATATTTGAACAAGAAAGGGGCAAAAAGTCCAATACCAAGAAGGTAAAGGTTCTTGGTTGGAATAACTTAAAATCTGCTTCCCATCTGTCCTTTTATATGCTAGTCCATATGTTTTGACTTAAAAACTTAATTAGCAGTCTGGGAAAACCTAATCTTCTGAAATACAGGTTTTCTTAACCCACCTTCAAAGTTGGTTGCAATTACCTTGGCTTCCTTAATGTGGTCACATCTTGGTATGCTTCTGACTCTTTTTTGCTGTTTTTTCTTATCACGTGGTAATAAGGAGAGACAGAATGACCAGGTGGGAGCAGTCAAGTCTTGGACTCTTGCAGGTATTGCACCACGTCCCTGTTGGATTAAGTCTATTGAAGGACTTGTTCCTGGTTTTGGGTCTCCACTTAAAGTAGAGCAATCATCTGCTGTTGTGATTGAGCCAGCTCCAGATATGCTCATAGTCCAGGCAGTGCATCACCAAAGGCACAGTTAAGGGAATTAGGAAATCAACACACTTCCAGGCTTCTGCACAGGAGCTGTTAATTTGCTTGTTTGTTTATATAATTTCTTTTCATTCAAGCCCATCACTGCTGATGAAAGTAAAAAAGATGAACTTATTGCAGATAGAAAGATTTGCCTTGTTTATTGTTAATGAGTTAGCATGAGCTTTTGCAGTACATATTTGAACAAGTTGAATGAAGATTTTAAGCTAGGATACTCTTTGATTACTACGACCTGCAAGGAAGAAGAGCAGGCTTTTTATTTTTGGAGGACAGCAAGCACAATTGCTTCCTGAGGAATAGTTAAAAGTGAGGAATTAAATGAACTAGGTAAGATTTAGGTTTGGGGAGGAGAGGAGGAGTAGGAAAAAAAAAAACCCTATAGCTTAATCTTGAAGGTCTCCGGAAAGCAAATGGATCAGTGCCATTTATGTTGTTCTCCCCAGGAAGAAAAACTAAGGGGGGGTAGCGTAGTTTGATGTCTAAATGAAGTAATCTCTAGGAAAAAAAAGATTATATTTGTTAAACTGCATAAAAAAAAAATAAGAAGATAATATGGCTTTGTTTGCAGTATTACATAAAGAAGATTAAAGAGGGGAAACAAGCTGCTTAAACACTGTAAACTAATTAGTTCAACGAATTGTTTTCCTGAGGTTCATGAGATATGAAACATTGGCACCAGTGCGTGAAATACACTCTGCCTCAGTGCTCTTTTCAATTTATTTTTCTGTTAGTGTCACATGTGTGTATAAAAAAAAAGAGCAGCCAAAAAGAAAGAGGTTACAGAGGGAGACCAATGCCTGTCAGGTGATTGAAGTTGACATTTTGTCATCTTAAGCACAATACAGAAGGGCCGCCTTCTGATACGCGTGTATAAATACCAGCTTCGTTTTCTGCAGTCACACCTGCACTGCCCAAACGATGTCATGAGGAACCCAGAGGGATTCCTTTTGCTGCCCTGCACCCAGCTGTATGCTAAGCTGTGCACAAGCAAACTGACATTCCGCTAATGAGCTCTCCCAGCATAGGAGTGAGCACATGGGGACATGGGACGCTCTGTGACCGAGTGCCTTGCAGGAGGTTGGACTTTGGAGCAGCAATGGCAGATGTTAGGCAGGGCGAGCAGCTTTGGAGATTTGTCTTTTTCTGTGAGTTGGTAAACTAACTGGGTAGCATGAATCATCCAAATTACTCTGCAAAACATGAAGATTATGTGTTGGAGCCAGTATTTCTGATAAATCTTAAAAATTTGATAAGTATAACTTTGTAAATTATATTTTGCTAGATACTTTTTTTTTTTTTTTTGCTGTACAATATCTAAACATCACACATCAGGTGTGTCCAGTATTGTCATGTTTGCACAGTTATATTCCTGTTTGTTGATATTGGAGAGAATAAGTAGGATTTTATCATCTGTAGAAATATGGCCCCATATATTCTTCTTCTTCTTTTTTTTTTTTTTTTTTTGAATGTCTTAGTGTATGAAGTGGTATGTGGGATGTGATCATACAGAAATCCTACATAAGCTTTCAAATCATAAAGAAGAACAGAAATTAGTGCTTGAGGGTGCCCATAAAAATACAGGATCAGTTTTGCTTAGAGACAATGAAGAGGGGAAAAAATCCCATTATGACCTCAGGTTGTATTTTTAATAGTACTGAAATACTGGAGATAGTGAACATTTCAATTTAGACAACAGCCCAGGGGGTTTTAAGTAATATCTTCAGGGCACTGAATATATAGCTGAGATAACGTAGTAAGTGGATACATCATTTATCTGAGGCTTCATCAGTTGCTTCCTGAAGGTGAGAGGAGGAGGAGATTTGATTTTTTCCTCTGGGTTTCCTAATGATTTTTGCTTTCTGCGGGACACACACGACATTCTGTTTTATGTATCCAGTGAAGAACTTGGGAGTTGCTGATATTTACTTTGCTACTTCTGAAAAGATGTCTGTATGTCTAGTTTATTTTTTGTTACGCTTTTAATGAATATAAATCTTTCGCAAATGTTATGTCTTAGGTGATGATCATCTGTTGTATTTCAGGTTTAATTTCTTATGGTGGAATACAGACTGCTAGCAAAAAAAAAAAAAAAAAAAAAGGAAGAAAGAAAAAGACAAACAAACCCCAAAGCAATAGGTACGGAAAGGGTAAAAAGGAAAGAGGGGAATGAAGGCAGGAGGAAAAGGCACATTCAAAAGCAATTACTGTGTCAAGTCCTCCTTTCTAAAGCTCTGGTGATGCTCTATTTGGCAGCAAGGGCACCCAGCATTCTGCAGTGCCATCTTCAGCATCAGAGAAACTCCCTGACTAAGTCAGGGGTTGGCCAAAGTAACAGAGAGCAGGAGTACGTCTGCAGACCTCTCAGTCCCACTTGCCTTTTCTTTCTGTCTCCATACTGCCCTGTCCCCCTTCCTCTCCTGTCCTCCTTTCTCTTTCCTCTGTTGTGGTCAGTGCATTAGTTCATAGAAAGTAAATCCAGCCTCAAAGTCTTACTGGCATGGGTTCTGCTCAATTACAGCTTTTAAGTAGGCAAATCAGATTCTAATTAGTCTGACAGTCAGAACAAAGTGCTATTTTTATTATCTGTTGCAATGAATTTGCTTACATACGCATCCTGCAGTTCAGGACATGTTTTTTATTTTTGTTGATCACAAAGGTAACATTTGTTACTTACGATTTTTGAAGTTACCAGCTTGAGCAGCCCTATAAAATCGTTGTTTGTAAAGACATGAACAAGCAGCAGTTGTCAATTTTACGTCAGGACCAATGAACTAAAAATCTGCCTAGTGAGGAGGATGATTGCCTCCTTGTGAAAGTGACCGTACATGCACATCTTCCCCTTAGCAAAGTGATAGAAAAGACATTTTTTGTAGTTTACAGCAAAGTTGAAAGTTAGCAGTGAGTGCATTTGATTTTAATGTTTTCTTCAAAATCCAGAGCCACTATATGGCATGATTCCACAACTGATTTTTGTTATGTACTTCTCTGAAGAAACACCGTTAGGATGTAGTGTTTAATACTTGTTAGTAATGCTCCCCTGGAAGAACATATGGTGTGTAGTATTCTATCATGTCAATACGAAAGAAACTTTAGCTTCTTAGAAAGCATATATTTCAGTTTAAAGTGGTGTCTGATGAAAAATGAGCTAATCTGTTCAGGAATAGAAGGGAATAAAATCTCAGACTTTTTTCAGAAATAATTAGATACTTAGGGACCTTTATGGGCTCCTGAAGTAAACCCGCGTGACCCTGTCCTATTTATTAAGACTGATAACTCTTGTTAGTGTGTTTACTATTTCCCTCTTGTATTGCCACTTTTTTACAAGCTGCCTAGAAGTTTGCAACTTTTATGCCTTTTTTTGTTTGTTTATTTTTTTACTAGCTGACCTGCATGATTTTTTCCGTAAAACTTAACTGGTTGTGTGAGTCCTACAAATTCTAAAGTACTTAATAGTTCTGGTTGCATACATTATACAGCCTTTATTATTATTATTATTTTTTCAGACATCTGCGTAGATATCTTCTGAAATTTACAAAACCTTTGTGACTAATCCCATAGGCTGACCTACACACTGAAATCCTACCAGTGTTTGTTGCTGCTAATTATTCTTGGTAAACCTGTGGGAATCAGACCCACTCTTAATGAGTTTGGGAAAGCAACTAAAAATTTCATTCCCTCTTAAGATTACTTACCTCATCTGGGTTACTTCAGTTTAGAATACAACTTCTGTTCTGTGTAAATTTGGTGTCCTCAAATCTGCTAGTTTAATTTTGTTCTTTCTTAATATGAGAGCAAGAGAGCAAGAGAGAGAGAGGAGAACTGTATTTGGCACTGCAGTGTAACAAAAACAGCTGTGTGATGTGGCACAAGTGAGTTGTTAGGTATGACATAATGTATAGTATTTCTATCATGGTGTTATATATCTGCCAGAGCTTTTGTCAGGCAATTTTTTTTTTCCTAGGCTTGAAACCCTTCTCATGTATTTTCAGTGAGTATCAGTTAAAATGTCCAGAAATCCCTCTGCAACCAATCAGTTTTGCTTCCTCTAAATATCTGCCTTTAATTGATGGCTTGTTAAACTGAGTAAGGAACTCATGGGGGGCTCAGCCATAACTTGACACACAACGTATGGATTTGGAAAGGTTGTGGGCAGCACAGCTATGTTTAGATAATCTTTTTGTAATTAGAAATCTATGTAATTGAAGATCTGACAGATTTTTAATTCCTCTTTTGTTCAGAAAAGCATTGGTTACCTCCGTATTTTGAAAATGCTACACATCGTCTTTTCTAAAGACTTTTAAAGGAGAAATACACTTCTGTGTTTCTAGGCTTGGGTTATTGTCTGGGGTTTTTGTTGTTGTTCTCTGTTCCTTTTGTATGTGGTGGTCTTTTGTGTGTTTTGTTTTGTTTGGTTTGGTTGTTTTTTTTGTAATTGAGCATATATTTGGTTTTGAAAGCAGCTGAAAAAGCATTAATCTATGCTAATATGAAACAACAGAGCTTTTCATTCTGTATGGAATACTGTTTTTTTGCCCAAAATTTTGTGCAAGAACAAACAAAAAAACTTGAAAAATGAGTTCCTGTGTTTTCATACCTTTGTTCTAAGAAGTTTGTGTATTAGCAAGTGTGATGCATAGCTGTGTTATTAAGTCACACACACTGATATTCTTTGTGGGTTAAGTGTTTCTGCAGTAGCATATGACGCAGACATCTCAGATAAGCAAAAGTTATCTGTAAAAAGAAAGTATTACTCAATTTCAATACAGGTTATTGAATTTTTTTCAGAATATAGCTTATATGTAATAGAATACTAAATTAATGCCCAAATATCAGGATTCTTCTTTACTTTCTGTCAGGAATTTTAGGGCCACACACTGCAAATTTGCATAAACTAGCCCGATTTTTTCTTTACAAAACTGCTGATGGCACTTTTTAGATGAAAATGAAACACTGAAATAATAATCTTTGCATTCTTCTCAACCACTCTGCAGTTTTGTGTTGCTGTAGGCTGTGCTGCAAAATTCAGTAACATTCACACTTAGAGTTATTGGTATCCAAAGTGGGTAAATCTTTGCAGTCTTGAGTTATTAGCTCCCCAGCTTTGCCAAGCTCTAATGTGGTTCCTTCCAGCTGTCAATGCATTTATGTTGCTCCTAAGCGCTGAGAGGAGATTTTCCTTCATTCAAAAACAAAACAATGAAAACATCTTTTAAAAAGTACATGTATTTCAAAATCTGGCAATTAGTTAAGTATCATGTCTATAAATTGTTCCTTGGCAACAGTAGAAACTTTTCTAAACTTCAAAGTGGTAGAGTAGAAAAAATTGGGATTGAAAGGAAAAAAAAAAGTGTAGGAGTACGAGAAGTGCAAATGGACTAAAGAGGATCTGGGACTTCCTTGAGCTTTGAAGCAGGCTCTTTGGAGTGGGACTCCAAAGAGAAGAAGGAGGATCATTATCAGCAATCCTCCCAGTGACTGGGAGTGATCTCCTTCTGAAAATCCCCAGGGAAATTAATATCTCGAACAGATGACCTTCACAAAATGCAGCTTTCATGATCTGAGGTCTCACTGCCCACAGTGGCCTGCTGCCAG
Organism: Phasianus colchicus; assembly: GCF_987193195.1. Classification (NCBI taxonomy): domain Eukaryota; kingdom Metazoa; phylum Chordata; class Aves; order Galliformes; family Phasianidae; genus Phasianus; species Phasianus colchicus. The sequence goes on from NC_143476.1 coordinate 18,155,662, forward strand.
CACAGCACAGTGGTGGAGGCAGCAGACGGAAACGTCTGCCTGTGTCCCCGGGCTCTGGTGAGCCTTGTTAGGCAGCCCATGAAATCTTTTGCACTAGGATTGTGGACAGGCATGGTTGAAACATGGGCCTCCTGTACAGTAGGCAGGTGTTCCCCTGCAGGCATACCCAGCTGTTGGTCCACTGGCCTGTGGCAGGAGGCCTGTGAAAGCTATGGCCTGCTGGGGCAACAGCCGCATAAACAGCTGCAACCATTTGGCTGGGGAATGAGTGCTAGGGGCCCAGAGGTCAAATTAAATAAAAACTAAGTAGAGAGTGAGGGCTTTGGAAAATGCTTGCCACAAATGCTTGCCACAGTGCTTGACTACAGATCTATATGTTGATTGTGTGATTTGCTTATGCAAATCTTCATGCTCCCTTTGAGGACTCTGCATCCTTTAGATGCACATGTGGCTGCTGTTGTCGTGTGTGAATTCATTGAAAGCTCTTGGTTTTTCCTGAAGTTGTAGGAGGACAGAGTTGTTGAAATGCAAAGTTCTGTGAGTAATTCAGCATTGTGTTTGGGCATGTGCCCATCTCTACCAAAGCCTCTTCCAACTCTAAACTTACTTTTGAATTTCACAAGGTCTTTTTCGTGTGTAATTCAGCTCCAAAATATAGTAGGTCGTCTTGAGTAATGCTCAAGACATGTGCTTCATGTATGGGAGAAATGAAAATTCTTGTTCTACGTGTAACAGTGACCTGTTTGCCCCAATAAATGTGGTGAAACTTTGCTGAAAACTACAACAGCATGAACTATAATTAAATAAATAAGATTTTTTTGTTTGTACAGTTAAAATAAAAAAATAGCGAAGCAACTTAGACTGATTTTGGAGGCCCTTGTGGAGCAGCCTAAGCCTAAGTTTAAAGAGAATTGCCTTGTTGCTTGTGCTTCAAGATGTATTGCCACCATAAAGATTTCAGGAATTCAGCTTGCTAGTGTTAAAGTTTTTTACCAACCTTTCATTGTTTTACCTACGTAGTTTTATTTCAGAATTGCATCTACCTCAGATAACTGATCTGTTTCTGTTTGTGATTCTTTACCTCCCACATGAGTTGTACCTTTCTTGTGCAAATAAGCCGCGGCTACTGCCTCCACTTGATCTCTGTGCTACAGATGTTTCTAATTAACTCTACTGTGACAGGCCAGGAGGATATAGTTACAGAGGTTGACAGGTCCCAGAGTCCTTGGAGGCACTGTTCTGTCACCTGATGCATTCCTTGTTCTAACATCTTTTTGGCAAGCTTTCTTAATTATTACAGCCAACCAGTACTTTTGTGTTTAATATGGAAAGTGTGGAGTGATGGCTTTTAGAAGTCATTGAAGAATGCTGTCTTCCAAAGGCTGAAAGATCTCAGTATATGTTTTGTAATTAGGGGTATTGGTGCTGCCATTGTACCTGATGTCAAGCACTTCTGTATTTGGGTTCTGTCTTGCACCAAAAATTCACTTAGACTTCTTTTGCTCTTTTTAAAGATACACTAAGATTGATTTTTTTTTTTTTTTTTCTCCCATGTAATAGCCCACTGGAGGATTGTAATACTCTTGCTTTCTTAAAAACTTAGATTGCAAAGACCATTGTCATTTAAGTATTGGTATGCAAGTTGCTGTAGGCCATCTTCTTTGTACTGCAAATTTTAAGTGGTGATTGTACTATGTGTTGCACTTATACCTGTGCCATACTTTTTTTTTTTTTTTTTTTTTTTCTGGGAGAGCACTTTCATTACACCTGAGGAACCTCTTGTGCTAAATGCATAGCATTCCTTGGTTTTTCAGTGAAGAACAGTTGAGCAATGTTTATTAGGAGGATATTGCACCTGTGACTCAAGATAGATGAGTATCTTCAAAATGCTGTCTTTAGCTTCAGTAATGAGAGATAGGAGATAGTGTGCCAATAAAGAAAGACTGATTATTTTACAGATCAGAAAATGAGAGCTGTCCATCTAATGAATATAAGATTGCGAGTCTCATTCTCTTAGAACTATCACTGGAGAATAAGAGTAATTTCCTATTGCTCTTCATGGAATACGGTTATAATTGCCTTACTGTAACAGTGTTCACATTAACACTTAAATGTTAATGTCCTTGTAATTTGAGGAAATCATCACCTCTTCATATTTCATCACCAGAGAACATTCCTACTTTGGAAGAGCATTTGGAAGCACTCAGTCAGGAAAAGCTACAAATGACATACCTTTACCTGGAAAAGTGTATTTTATGTGCATAAAAAATGTCTTTATTCTCTTGAAGTTTGTTTCTGTTGTCTTTTTTTAATCAGGCTTCTTTTTAGAGGCTCAAATGCACTGGCAAAATTATTTGTCATACAGGAGCAGGAAGTTCTGCAGAGTAGGAGGTCTGTAATGGTGGGCACTGGCAGAGAAAGACAGTGGATATCTCTGTCTCACTTGCATGTTCTGTGTTGTAGTGATGTGTCAGTAAGAATAAAAAGATAACACCAAGGTGAAGTCAGGCTGACAATTGTGGTCCAGCATTTTCCCCTTCCAGGTGACTGCAGCTGTACCAGACTTCAGGTCATTATGAAAACAGCCCTTAGGCGTGGATTTGGCTGCCAACTAAGTAGAATGTTTATATATCCAGGATCATGATGTCTGTTAACTTTATCAAAACAGCCAGCTATTTGTCTTGAAAGTTCTAAAGGCTAGCTATCTTCAGTTATTAAAGCAGTTAAAATAAGTAAAATAGTTTCATCAATCTTAGTCCTAGCCACATGGTTCAATTGCCATTTTGCCTGATGAGACAGAGCAAAAAGAAATAAGTGTAGAGATCTGCAAATGTAAGTAGATGTATACCAAAACAAGACATATTCAACAAGGTGCACTTCCTGAATACAATAGAGAGAATGTGTGTGAAGATGGAAGTGGTGCAGCACATTCCTGCTGTTTTTGTGCTAGTGTGTCGCTGTCATTAGACCAACTAGACTGGAAGAGTTGTGCTAACAGCACCCAGTGTAAATAAGTGACAGCTTAGCAGATATTTCTCTCTCTTGCTAGATCTTTAAAAAGATAATCTATCAAAAACAAACTTTGGATCTTTCACTCTAGAACAGTGGGGCCATAGGAGGCTGGAAAGGTAAGTGGAAAGAAAGATTGACTGGAAACACTCCTTCACTGGAAAAAATATAGGAGGGGAGCACCATCCATTGTCTAAAGCTGTGCCCACTTTTATTTACTTCTCCTTGTCAGCTGGAGATTAGCCGACATCTTATTATGAGGATACTGCCTCATACAAAAAAGTGTTTTTCTACCAGTTGTCTAGAGCCTCTGTAATACAAAGTAGGATTTAATTATATTTCAGTGATTTTCTTTGGCTCTATTTTCACCAAATTACTGAAGCTTATTGCAGTGTTGCTCTCTTTTGTTGGAGTACAAATGGTTAATTTTCAGTCCTGTGGGTTTTAACATAAAATGTTAGGTATTAGATCTGTCAGAGCTGCTGATTCAAAGTTTGTTCCTAAAAACAAAGCAAAATATGTGTGTGTTTAAAAGTTTGGAGGAGGAGAGGTTTTATTGTAGGACCCCAGGGAATTCCCTGTATTGTAAGAGTGATTCAGTGATAGCTGAATACTGGAGTATTTCAAAAACACCTTTGGAAAGTGAACCCACTCCTCTAAATAATGTTGATTGGCACAGTTATGGTTCAGGAATGTCTGTGAAAGGATTGCTTCTAGCATGAGCTGATTTCTTATCAAGTTCTTTTCTGACAAGTAAGAAACAATAAAATTTATTTTCCTCTTCTCTCATAATAATCGATATTGTGATAAACACCCTCACACACACACACACTGCCTTTTCTTGAAGGTGTATGCTCAAAATATTGTCATTAAAAACAGATTTTCTTCTCTAAGGAAGATTGTTCAAAATGAAATGTTCATTTTTTTGATGATATAGATCTTGCCTTTTTTAATCTGTGATTTATTCTCGTTTGCACTTGAAGATAAAATTGTTTGCACCTTCAAGAATTTGAGAGAAAAAAACATTCTCAAGAGTTCTCCTAGTTAAATAAATACATAAGAATCTGTGATTTCATGTTGCTTTACATACCATCCAGGATAGATTCTATGTAGATATGCTAATCTATCTAATCTGTGCTAGCTGACATGCATGTTAGTTGTTGTTTTTTCAAGTGAAACACAAATGGAATTCTGCGGAGGCTGAAAGAAAAATAGTGAGGCATATCCTTTTCCTCAAAAAAAATCAGGCAAGGCAAATAATCTGTGTTTTCCAAAATACATGTAGCTATGTAGAAGACACTAACCACATGAAATATGAAAGGAGAATTAAAGTTGTGGATTTTTCTGATGGCAGTCTACTAGTAATATGTGCTTTTTTATTCCAGTACATGCAGTCTCAAAAAATCTGTTTCTGCACAACAAGTGTTTCTTTTCTTCCTAATTTACTATGATTTGTGCTGTAATTTTGCATCTTCTGGAACACTCTCTTCTAACATCCATGCAAATTATGATTTGTTTGGGTTTCACAATTGTGCAGGTGATTGTCACAGCAAGTGCTAGATGAATATGCTTTTACTTTGCATGCATGCGGTATATCCTAACCAACGTAAAAGAGAAGTAATCCCCACTAATAAATGTTCAGAAATAAAGATCAGTATGTTCACATTGTAGCTTACCTTATTTGAATTAGCAGTTCTGAATGCGATGTTGATTTTTATATTGGCTGAGCCTAGATTTTTTCACAGCCTCTGATAAGATGTGCTTTCTGCTAACAACCACGGGGAGTCTGACGTGAGATTTCCTGCTTTAGCATGTATGTGTACATGTATACACGCATTCAACACACTCTCACCTTCTATTTTTCTGCCCCAGTTACAGTTTCGCAAGTGTTGTTATCATCATGAAGCACATGGTGCAATCTGTGAGGCTTTCTCCTGCGGATGGTGTAGGAGGCAAGGGGTTTAAAGAGCAGTGCTACGCACTTCTGCCCCAGGAATCTAGGAGGACTGTTTTGCCGTGACCTTGGTCTGGTTTTCCTCCACATTCCTTGCTGTCCCCAAGCTGCAAGGCTGATCTGTTTGGACAAACTCATTTTGTTAAGTGAAAATCCCCGTAGAAAACTGGAATAGAAATTGATGGAAATTCTACATGATTAAGTGTTTGGTGCATTTTTTCTGCAACCTGTGATGAATTTACTTAGGATTAAAGCCTAATAAGTATTTTGATTATCTGCTTCATATGCTTTCAACTGGAGTGGTCTGAATTATTTTTATAGTTATGACACGATAGCTAACAGTTTTAAAATGCATATATAGGTAATTTTTGTTTGCCTGAGGTTTTATTTTCAATTTTGAAAAGTTACCATAAGAAAACTTTAGGTATGTTGCATTTTCTTACAGTTTTTTTCAGAAAGGAGAAAGAAGGTGAGGAGGTTCTTAAGAGAGTGGAGAGGTGGATAGGGAGTTTATTTCCATGTAATACTTCAACCAAGAAAAGACTCTGTGAGCCTGTAGAGGCAGCACAATCAATGGAAGAAAGAAATGGATTTCAAAAACATCATACATAGACATATTCCTGTGTTTCATGACAAATACATCCATCGTATCTTAGAAAATGCCAGACTACCACAGATCAAAAATACGTGTTATAAAAAGGCCACTGAAGAAAGCAGCAGATACAAGCAAAGTTTGGGCCACACTACGAAGCCTTAGGTGCTGCTGAGCCCACAGCTCCATGCATGGCAATAAGCATGGGAGTTCTACATTTGGAATGGGTGCCACCCCTCAGTCAGGGGACACAGGCGACCATGAAATGCCACCCCTCCATGCCCTGTTAAACAAAAGATCTTGGAATGAGAAGCAGTAAACTGTTCTCCAGATATTTATCTCCTGGATTTACATTCTTCCTTTTGTGTGTGAGATAATTACCTACTATATACAACATTTGATTTAATTCCAGAGTCTGCTGTAGCAAGTAGTATATGAGTAATTGAAAAAGGAAGTTTATTTCAGATGAAGTTTTTCCATTTTGATTCAGAAGACACTATATACAGCAGCTTTCTTTCTAATAAAGTCCGAGGGTGTGGTGGAAGCCTGAATTTGTTGTCTTGCTCTAATACCTCAGTCAGCCTAAGCCAAGAATATGTATTATGTGCAAGGCATGGAACAGAAATCTAGCATACTTTAGGGGTGAATCAGGAGCCAAAATACTTTGCAGTAACTTGCTCCAGTGGAAGAATGCCTTTTATTTGTCATTATTTGTCTCTCAGTGAAATTGCCTGTAATATATTTCCTACTGATGCTGTATCAGCAAGTAATTACTTTTACTGTATCTTAAAAGCTTTTCATACTTAGAGTTCTTAACTGCTCTTTAAATTTTATGTATTGCTTCAAATAACTTTCCTTCACACTTAAAACCCCTCCTATCCAGCCTTTCTGAAAGTCAACCCTGCATAGGCAAATTACTGCTGTTCTTAGAAGTTTACCATCTAAACACTTAAATTTGCAGATATATAGCTCAATAACTGTATCCTTATTCCTTTAGAGTAGACCATGAGTCATGTACAATGGTAGCTATGCTGGATTAAAGTCCGTTGCTGCCTCTATTCTCCATATTCTTTCCCTCCCCCTTCCTCAAAAGAAAAGAAAGAAATAGGGTGCGGGGAGGTTTGTGGGTTTATTTAAAACTATATAAAACATAATATTCAGCTGCCATGTGGAGAAACATAGTTCATGTATCAATTCTGGCAAGAACTTTCTCAACCACATAGTCTTGATCTAGTTGCTCCATTGGTTACAGGTACACTGTCTGCCATGTTAAGCCCTAGTGATTTTATTTATGAATGATTTTTTAGAAAAGGTATTTTTAGTGTGATTGGTTTCCTTGCTCTGTAGTGATTTAATGGGTTATTCAGTCTATTTCTCTAATTTTTTGGCCAGGAAGAGGCTTTTGGGATTGTTCAGAGAAAGGTCTTGCAGTTAAAAGCAACAATAAGTCTTGAAGGTACAGAAAGAGGATCACTCCTTAAGGGAGGCAAGTCAGTGTGAATACTTCTTTGTATTTGTTAAACCAAAAAGAAACCACCAAAACTTTTTTTCCCTTTTGTAAGCACAGTGTTAATGTCCACCTGATTTGAATGAACTTCTTGAATTCTGTTTATTTTCTGTTTTTCTTGTCTTCAAACTGCCTTAATAGAAAGAGATTTTTTTTTTTTTTTCATTTTGTAAAGAGGCTACTCTACACATGCAAGAAAAGACAGCTGTAAAGGCACATGTGAGACTCATTGGGAAAATATAAGTAAAATTTTAGCTATACAGCTCCATTTCTCCATTTGTTTCTGTTTTCTTGTTTGTTTTTTTTTTTTCATCTGCAGCCAAAAAGCAGGGGTTTTGTGGAATCTTATTTAAGATAGTAGAATTCCCAATGACACTAATGGGAGCAGATTCACGTTTTCTTTATTAAATTGTTGTCTCTTATTCAGCATTGTGGGTGGCTTATTTGGAACTAAGTTTGCAGTTGAATATAAGGTACTAACACCAGCTCAGCAGTGGAACAGATGTTTTATTTTCTGTTTATTTGCTACATTCTTCAATGCAAGCCCTAGTGCTTTGGCCAAAAGCTTATTACATACATCTAAAATGCTTGTGTCTTAGGCTGTCAAATAACTGCATGCGATTAAGGTCTTCAGCATGAAGTACAATTATTCTATATTTCATTGATCACCTACTATACCCAAGGCAAACCTAAAGAAGAGCATTTTGAAAAGTTGCAGGAAATAACTGAACCAGAGGTTACAGTATATAGGACACAGTGGAGTTTGTGTAGCCTGAAGCAGAAAAGTTCCTTTTTCCTTACCCAGCACAGTAATGTGGGCTGGGCCTGGTGATGGGAGAGCTGTGCAGAGCTGCAGGCTGGGAAGGTCGATCAGGAGTTGTACTGCTGTGGGGCTGTGCCATGCCACCAGAACAGGGATTTCTGTCAGCATGGGGAAGAGGAAAGGCGAGATAGTATTTCTAAGCACAAGCTATGAAGGGAGCAGTACTTCTGGGACAGAAAGCTAGCATAAAGACACTTGTTCTGCATTTAGGTCTATCTAACGTGTTAAAGACATAAGAGATTGATAAAAATGTCTGCTAAGTGCCTCTGGAGCCAGTGTAGGGCTGACAAAGCTGAATTATTGCATAGCTGGTAAAACTTCATGATACCAAGTAAATAAATTGAAGTAGAATATCCTGTGATATATTACCCTTTGTTCTTTTTCTTCTTTTTTCTCTATTAACCAAGTTATTTACTTGCCTTTTACCTTAGGTAATTCACAGAAGATAGCAGTTACCCTGTTCTACTGAACAGCTAGAAGAGTTAGCTGGAAGAAAAGCATGTATGAGAGAACTACATCCTGAGAATAAATTGGTGGCCAGTGTGAATAGCCTATGAATTGATCAAAAGGAAATAAAGTTGCTTGCCATTCTCATTTTTGCTTGAGTTTAGAAATTGTTGTGAGGAGTCCAGAAGCTGGAAATTAAAAATGGAAGACTTTCAGATGGATTTGTTACTGTTTCTGGATTGTTTCACATCAGTGAGCAAGTTCGTGGAGAAGAACTTGAATTTAGCGGTAATAAAGGTTACCTGGGCAAGAAGATAATCACAGTTTTTAATTACCAGAGTTAATTCTAAAGGGAATGTACTCCAGGGTGGCTTTGAATAATCTTTTCTCCCAGTAAACAAGTTCTTAACAATGCAGAAGGAAGTTATATAAAAAAATAGTCACTGTTTTTGTATTTTTTCTTTAATGAATGGTATGGTATGTTAGTCAGCTTTTCAAAAAATCAGTTACACTGATATGCTTTCTGTGTGACAGGCTGCAACTGAGCCTTATTAGTCATACAAACGTGTCTTTGTGATGTTACTGAATCAATTTGTGCTGTATCCGTTTTGCACTTGTGAACAGTTCATGCTCTCATAAGAGCAGAAATGGTTAGCTGGCAATAAGAGAAGGCAGAGGAAAAAATGCATGAAGTCCACAACCTTTTTCATTGTGGCAGCAGCTCCTTCTTTCATCCATTTTTTTTTTCCTTGCCTCATCAATATGTACAAAGCACATGCTAAGTCAAAAAGCACATACACTCTTAGCTCTTTACAAATCAATCCTTTTACATTGTAACAGGCAGAAAGTTAAATGAGGGTAGAGAAAGGTCTCTATCTTCTCTGATTGGCAGAAAAAGGCCATGCCTGGCTGTAATTGCTTATTGGATGTAATTCTGTTCAAAGACATTGACTTGGCAGCCCAGTCTTGCCACAACCAGGCCAGTGTGCATCACTGCAGTGTACAGAGTATTATGCTGTTGAGACTTACGGCATGTATGATGGAGGAACATGTAAGCTTAGTAAATAAAGAGGAAACAAAATCTAGGAGGTGTTAATTGCTGATGTGCTGTCAATGTTCAGTTATTCGGGAATACTTGTGCTGTGATAATTTCATGCTCTTATTATTCAGTTCTATTACCTGATTTATCTCTGAAACATAGTTCATGAATTGGAACTAAAGATGGCAACCTGAAAGGACAGGATATGAAATCGATCAGAATAGGAAGTTGGAAGAATTGCAGTTATGTGAGTGCAGTTAGATGCAGTGCAATTACTTCTCCTCTCGGGCTTGTCCCGTGGTTGCTTTCCTTGTAAATTACACTGGCTCGCTCATTGACCTTGGGTGGCTGATGCCATAAATGTGTCCACTAAGTGCCTAAGTGCAAATTCCAGCATAGTCCTGCACTACCAGTTGTCAATTGCCTCTTTGATGCTTGGAACTAATGCATTTTTAGGAGTGGGCTTCGCTGTCCCTTTAAAAAAAAAAAAAAAGTTTATTCTTTCCATGTCTCACTCCCTGTTGAATTTGCTTTCTGAAATGTAGTTTTATTTTATTATTCTCAGCTGGGCTGCGCTGGGAGTGAAGACGGTGTCACCTCACACTTGGCAAACTACCTCCCAGGGGCATTTCGTTGTGGTGTGCACCTGAGACACAGTGGTTCAGCAGGGCTGCAGAGTGCCTAAGCCAAACATGATGCATCTATAAATAATAATAATAATTCAAAACAAAAAAATGAACGAGAGATGAACTTCTCCACACAGGTTTGTCAGCAGAGCTGCAAAGTACCGCATGACTACCTGAGCCTGGAGTCCATGGAGGATGGCAGGGTGGTGGCAGGGAATTCTGTGGATAACCAAGGCTAGGCTGCAGCTGAGTGATGGTTGCAGAGAGAAGGAGGCCCTGCTGGGGCAGCAGGAGACTTTGTGGCAGAGGTTAGCCCCAGGCAGTGCTGCCAGAGTGACAGCAGGAGCAGGCCTGGAGGAGGAGAAGGAAGATTGCTTTGAATTCCTTGTGACCACTGAGCCTTCACCCAGAAATTCTGGTTTCTGCTGCAGCAAGTTGTGTAAAGTAATTGTATCTCATTGCCCAGCTTCATGCTGCTCCTTTTTGCGTGTTGTGCTCATCCGCTAACCTGATTTTTTTATTTGCGTTTTAAATTCTTCCTCACCTGAAGGGAGAAAAAACTCACTTTTGAAGCGAGCTGACTTATGTTTGCTGCCTGAAGCATTAGAATTTGTTGAGAGAGGAATAAAATCCAATTGTATGTTTCATTAAGTTTCATTAAGTCCTGTGTTTCTGCTGTTTTTTTTTTTCTCTTTGCATGAAAATAATAGTTAAAAACCCAGATACAGGTGGACTAAAGCTGTTTGTACGCTCACGTTCAGTTCATGTTTAGAGTAAACCCTTGTAAAAGGTGAAATAATCGTCTCAGCATTCAAAAAGAATTTTTTTTTTTAAGTGCCAACTAATTTGTAAGAAAAATGTTTACTTTTCCCATGTTACGTGTGCAGTAGTAGTGCTTATACAGTTATTTAGCCTACATGCTACAGCTAGTTTCTTCCAACTAATTCCCAGCAAGGCAACAGACTTCTGTAAACTTCTGTAAACCCGTATGTCTTCCGTCTGAGAAGAGATTTGGGTGAAGTTCAGGTGGCAGCAGCTAATCTAGGCACTGTTCTCTTGTCTGAGCAGCTGCTCAAAATTTACTCAAAATTCAAAACAAAACTGGATATTGGAATAGCAGACTGTAGTTGGCTGCTAGTTAGATTCTTCCTAGATAGATACTTATGTGGTCTCATGGTATCCAAGAGACTCAGTCAACAGTAGGTATTTTCACATGACAGTGAACTATTGATGATCCTACTGTGGAAAATGTGAGGTAGAGCAGCATATATCAAGAGCTGCTCTGAAAGTAACGTTTTCAGTGTTATTATTTTGGCCCACAACATCAGAGGCTGAACCTTCCCACCAGTATTCCATTCCATTTTATTGCCATGCAACAAGTGGCAGCAGAGGGACAGTCGGACACAATGGCATCTGAATGGCATCTTGTGGGTGAAGCAAATGTGTGTCACTGAGCTACTCCACGCAGAAAAAAAGGTACCCAATGACATTTGTCAGTGCTTGGTGAATGTTTATGGAGGTCAAATGTGAGTACAGTGAGGCAGTGTGTGGTGTGTTTCAGTAGTGACAGGAGCCACAGTGGGTCACCTCCGCTGATGCTGAATGAAAATCATAGAATCAGAATCACCAAGGTTGGAAAAGACCTAACAGACCATCCAGTCCAACCATCCACCTGTCACCATTATTTCCCACTAAACTATGTCCCCGAGTTTGACATCTAAATGTATCTTGAACACCTCCAGGGTTGGTGACTCCACCACCTCCCTGGGCAGCCCATTCCAGCATCTGACCACTCTCTTGGAGAAGAAGTATTTTATAACATTCAACCTGAATCTCCCTGGTGCAACTTGAGGCCATTCCCTGTTGTTGAGGTCTCTGTTGCTAGTTACATGGGAGAAGAGGCGAACTCCTACCTCACCACGGGCTCCCTTCAGGTAGTTGTAGTTAATGCATAAATGCATAGCTAATAGTGTTGACTGTGTTGAATAACAGTGTTTTGTAGCTGAGAATTTGCTCTATTGAATTATGTCATTGTGCTCTTTATATCTTATAGTTTCCGTGGAAATAAATAGGAGGCATTACTTTAGGAGTGACCTACATTTGAAATGTTACTAAGCAAAGAACGGACTGCACTGCTGATGTCCCAGTCCTAATGCTTGCTACCTTGTTCAGTCCCATAGAAGCTATCTACCCACTCCTTTATTGCAGATTACAGTAGAGAAGGATGAGTAGTATTAAAAAAAAAAACTGTTGGTAGTCATCACAGTTGTGTCTGGCTTTATGCAATTAGTAAGTCAGAGGAGCTGAGCCTTAAAAGCTGCCTTCTGTCACTTTTCCTGATGGGAGTTTTGTTTAAATCAAATTAGCTTTGCTCTGGAGAATGCCGTCTACATGGAAAATAACACAGACTGATGTTATGAAAGCCTGAAACCAAAACAGATTGGGGGTGTAAAAAGAAAAACATTGTCTCCATCCAAAGATTAAGACACAACTTTTCACAGCTCCATCTGCAAACAGCAAAGGGGTAGGACTCTGTATGGGTATTCCAACATTTGAGTATCAACAGTGTTTGACGCTGACCTGTAAAATCTTTTGGAGTAGGCTGGAGATGATTGTGTGAGAAGTTTCATAGATGCTGAATATAACCTTCCCAGCACAGTCCAGTCCATCTCTGTAGAACATTCGTCGGTTACATATATCCCAGTTCTACTGACAAGGGAGATTTACAGAGCAAAAACCTGAAGTTATTTCCTGATGTTATAATAAGTTAGTGATGAAGGCAGTTTTTCTACAGTGACCCTCATGTGAAATTGCTTTTGGCTTTTGGGTCATCAGTGGTTTGGTTAAACTCATATGAACATTTGTTTATACTGAGATTTTTACTATTTGTTCCAAGTGGATGTTTAAATTTTCTGCAGTCTTGATGAGTACCAAAAGGTCTGGGACGTGTCTTATTGCAGACATTGATTTGACAGGTACATTGGTCAGAAGAGACAGGCAGAGGAGAGTGTGTAGCCCCTCTGATGAATGAGAAAGGAGAACTGGCTTCAACAGACATGGAGAAGACTGAGGTATTCAACAAATTCTTTGCCTCAGTCTTCACTGGCAGTCAGCCTTCTCATGCCTCTTGTGTCCCTGAACTTTTGTAAGAGCAGAACAAGTGAACACTGAATGTGTACAAGTCTATGATGTTGGACAACATTAATTCCAGGGTCCTGAAGAATTTGGCTGACATGGTTGCTAAACCACTCTCCGTCATACTTGAAAAGTCATGGCTGTCTGGCAAGTCCCTGTTGACTGGAAGAAGGCAGACTTCACTCCTATTTTTAAGAAAAGGAGAAAGGAAGACCCACGAAACTATAAGCTCGTGAGCCTTACATCTGTGCCTGGGAAGATCATGGAGCAGATCCTCTTGAAAGTGAAGTTAAGGCACATGCTAGAATGTTGTCCAGGCTTGGGGTCCCCAGCATAAGAAAGACATGGAATTGTTGGAGCAGCTCTGGAGAGCTACAAAGATGATCAGAGGGCTGGAGCAGCTTTCTTAAGAAGAAAGGCTGAGGGAGTTTGGCTTGTTTAGCTTGGATTAGAGAAGGCTCCAGGGAGTTCTCACTGGCCTTCCAATACTTAAAGGGAGCTTAAATACAGGAAGGAGACCAACTTTCTACGCAGTCTCATAGTAATAGGACAGGGGGTAATGGTTTTAAACTGAAAGAGGGGAGATTTGGATCAGATATCACACAGAAACTCTTTACTCAGAGGATGGTGAGGCACTGGCACAGAGTGCCCAGAGAAGCTGTGGATGCCCTATCTTCAGAGATGTTCAAGACCAGGGATGGGGTCTGTGCAGCCTAATTTGGCAGATCTGCCCATTGCAGGTGGTTGGAACTGGGTGGGCTTCAAGGTTCTTTAAAGGTCCCTTCCAACCTGAGCTACTGAATGATTCTGTGATTAATTGCATGCTGCAGTTGCTACAGACTGTGAAAGTGGTGTGTCTTCATACTCTGTGTTCAGACAAGTCCTTCTTGGCTTAGTTCTTTGGCAGTTCTGAGACCAGTTAGCTTTGCTGTTGTCTGTAGTACTGCTGCGTGCTCCTAATACTATACACTGCTTTTGGGGGCAGGGAAAGTCTTTATCCCAGGGATAAATTTTGGAGTACAAACACTTTTGCCACAGAAGTCTGCCAGTCTCTCTAAGGAGTCTGGAAACCAGGTAATAGAAGAGCAGATCAAGAGCTGACTCAGATTCTGGCTGTGGCCAGGATTTGTAGGAGGGAACACAGTATCTTTGACTGCTGCTGTCATATCACATCAGTGTTGACCAACAGGCATCAACAAAATTCATAAACTTCTCATTACAGTGTTGTTGAGTGGCATGCTGGATTTCATGTTAAAAGAACAGCTAGTGTAAAATATGTATGTTTACCAATGTAAGGCATGTGTATATATATGCATAAAAAAATGGACTTAATATCCCGCAAGTAAAACAAAATGATGCAGGTAAAATTTACATACTGAAGTCTTAAAACGGGAGGTTCTGCTTCAGTAAGTCAGTATGGTCGTCTGTTATGGGAACTGGGATTCTGATGTTAACTGAACCAAAATGTTGGTTTTACAGTTCATTAGCAGTCTTGGTGAAACTAGCAGTTCATGCTGTGCCATCTGAAAAGGTTTCTGTTTCTAAAATACTCTTAAGTCCCAAGTGTAAAACCAAGGAGAGACAGATGATTTTTTTTTCAGTCCACATTTGTCTGAATAGAGGTAGTCGGGGTTGAAAAAGAATGTTTCCTGATTAAGTACTTGCACAGCATTCTCAGAGAAGGTGACAGTTATTGTTCGAAGAAAATTTCTATTTGGCAAAGATGTGTGGTCTCCTGACATGCAGAGGATCCATAAAATAGGTCTGCAGTAAGCTCCTTCACACATTTACTCGTTCCTTCTTTGGTTAAATGATTTCCGGCAACATGCTTGACAGCTGTGAATGTTCAGGTCTCGCAGATCTCTCCCTGGACGAGACCCATTAGCAGTGTGAGCGGGTCTGAGCACAGATACGCACAGCGAGCTGATTCTTGCTTATCCTGACAGGAGGAATTTTAAAAATGTGCCAGCTTTCAAGGGTCAGAGGCTAAAATATGGATGTGCTTGTTGCATATTTTGGTTGTCCCTTTAATAGACAGTTTGACACATTCTTTCAGTGAACTTTCTGGAAGACAAATGGCTCAAACTGGACAAAGGAGAAATCACTCTTGTCAGGATTCGCATACATGTAATTACCTTCAGGTGTCAAGTGCACTTAGTGACTGCTGATTTAAATTTTTTTTTTTTGCTGTTCAGACAGTTATACCTTTGTGTCGGTGTGGTATTTAATTTTATTAATGTGGACATTCTTAAAGGGAGGACATACAAGCTCAGTTCTTTCAGACTTTGCATTTCCATATGAAATAGCTGGTTTTGCAGTGTAGATAATTCTTTTGGAGACATTCTCTTGGTCAGCTTTTTCAGTCAGCCATTTGGAGGAATACATAGATCTCTTTCCATGTCTTAAGCACTGAAAGCAGCTCTGAAGCCCTTCCTCATCTTACATCTATGATTGCCGGATCATTATGAAAAGTGAAACTGTTTTGCACTCCTTTGTTCCTTTGCTTTTAAGCTTTTCATGTATGATATGCTTAACAGTTTTGGAAGATGTTAAATTGGCTAATCCGCCATGGTGCAAAAAATGGTAACAGGATGTGTTTCTTAAAATTACTAGCCTGGGAATGTAATTGTCAAAATCTATTACCCTGCATTCAAAGGGATACTCACATTTTTTTTTTTTCCAGCAGTGAGCAACTAATGGAAGAATGAAATTACTGTAGTTGAAAACTAAAAGTCTCAGAATGCAGAGCAGTACTAAGAAAATATAGTATGAAATCTGTTTTGAATATGTCTGGACTGAAGTTTTCCTGATGACTGGGAATATAAATCAGATACTCAAAAAAAAACAAAAAATGGGAGGGATAATAATCAGTGACATAAAGGAAGTTTTATGGTGAATGGCTGTATTTAGATAAAATCGGTCAAAATACCACTACAAAAGATCTCAAAGTAATTTGTGTTGTATGCAGCAGCTCTTAATAATTTAATTTAACATTAGATAATCGTTACTCATCCAGGAACTGATGGAATTTCAAGCTCTTTTTTTTCTCCGTGACAGATTACAGTTGGTTCTGTATTTCTAAGCAAATCTTGCAATTTTTTTTTGTCTCTACATAAAAGCTGTCTTAAAATGTCAGAGGGAAAATGTTCGAGCTAATTATGAAGAGAATTACTAGCTTTGCATATATAGGAACCCCTTTAATATTTGGGGAAATGAGTTAATGATACGATCTGCCGTTCATTCTGCTGTGCATCATCATCCAACAAACAACAACAACAAAAGAGCCCTCGGTATGCATTTTTGCCTAAGGGCTGCTGAGAGCTGATTATTCTTCTAATCAGAATCATCATAATCAAGGGAGACAATTAGCTAGGTTAGGTCTCTGCTGATTTCCCTTGTTGCCCTAAGCATCAGATGGCCTGTAGCACTCTTGAATCCTATCAACAAGTATTTGGTAATACCTGTTTTGTTCCACCTGTTGTCATTAAGACCTCTTTTCTGTATTGAAGTGCTTGGCGGTGTAAATGCTTATTTGTGTTACTCTGATATCAGAAGACATTAACTATCCTTCAAAAGAGAAATCTCTTCAGTATAGATAATTAATAAAAGAGTTTAAGCTCCAGTGTGTAGTATAAAATGGCAGGCATTACTTTGATGCACAGTGTGCATGTTCCTTTGTATCTGTTTCTGTATTTTTATCAGTAACATTTCTTTTCATCAGAAGAGCAAATAAACAAGCTTGAACAGTCAGATATGTAATCAGATACACAGGTTGGGCATGTAATTTGTTGAACCTTTGTGTTTGTAAATGGTAACATGCTCCTTCTGCTAACAGTTTGCTCCAGTCATTAACTGTGTTTCTCCCATAAATTTTGCACACAGCCAATGCTGTTTTGCTTATCTGGGGTTTTTCTACCCAAGTGGTTTACTTGATATCTAAATGAACTAAAACACTATAGGTCACAGGCTTGGTTCTGTCCTATTCATCGTGTGTATTTATGTGCTGAAAATGGAGTTACTCCCACATTTGCTGTAGTATTACAGAAGGTGAAACTTAATCCAGGAGGACTTGAAGAGATATTTTTGCCTGCAGATCATGTGCAACAGAAATCATGTGTGCAGTGAGTCACATAACCTTTTTCCACGGTATTCGTAAAAACTCTAAATGACTAAGTAGTGCTTTTCTTTCTTCAGTTTCTAGTCTCCTTTGGTAAAACGTGCTCTTTACTAAGGGTAAAAAATGAAATGAGTCTAATTTATGTAAAAGAGAAAATAAATTACTAGCTCATAGTAGTAGCTGAGAAAGTGATTGAACCAGCAGTTCCCCCTTACACTCTTCAAAGATTGCTGGTAATACTAGTGTAAATTCTATTGTATTTCTCTAACATCAAAGTTGGAATAGAGTTAGAGAAAAAACTTTGGCCTTTTTTTTTTTTTTTTTTTTTTAACAGAATATGGATTCCGTCAATTGTATTGAATGTAAACACTACTTCTTGAGACAATCTGGCAGTTTCTCACCAAAATTCATCTATTCTAAAAGTCGCATCAAGATTATTCTTTTTCTTTATTTCTTGATGGAAAAAAAGCATGAAAAAAAGCTGTTTTTTGTGGGGTTTTTTGTTTTTTTTTATTTTTTTATTTTTTAATTAGGTAATCTTGCTACCATTGTTGAATTAAATGTTAGAGCAGAATCTGTTGGTTTTTTTTTTTGTCTTAGCAGGACGTAGATACTTGGATTTTAGACTTTGATGAATTTAAATATCAATGTCAATATTCAGTTACAGAAAGCAAAAAAACCATCTAATTTTGAAGATATAAAAATAGATGAAACAATGTTTACCCAATCAAACTGAACGTATTTAAGAAGTCATTCTCTCTGTTGTGCTGCACTGGAAATCATCTCTTGAGTTTCAGGTTGAGAAGTTTAAATTAATTGATTTCATTGAAAGCAACAAGAAGTTTCAATTAGCCTTAATGTAAGTTTTGTCATTTGAAATACTTTAAAGAAAATGGCTGTTCTGTACCATATGTATTAAGAGCGCACACAGTTGAACAGACTGTGTGTTTCTGTGCAACACATGCATACACAACTGATACTAGCCAGCAGAGCTGATTTAGTCTCTTGCTGTCTGAGCAGTTAATCAAGAGCATCATCTCAGCACATAAAAGCAAGGAAATTACATGGGTGAAGTGAATTAAGCTTTAATGTTTGAACACATAGGAATTACGTGCTGCCACCTATGTTCAGATTGCAGTTAAAATCAATGATAGCATATCAATAAAGACCCATTTTTTATCTCACTTAGTGTGGGGCTAGCAGTGATGTCATGACCTTCTAATGGACCATATTTAAAATGTAAATCCCGCTAAGACTTTTTTCTTTAGTGGCATAGAAGGTGCCCATTCATTAAAGTAAAAGCTTTTTAACCCTTTCTCTTTGAGGATTAAGAGTCAAGTATTGAGCGCTAAAGATATCTGTAGTTCAGTTTCCCGGAGACAGAATAATGAAATGAAAGTCATAAGAGGAATTACTGTAATAATATTGATAATTAATGATTCTCAGTATTAAGTTATTCGTTCTCATGGTTCATGTCATAAAATGCTGTCTTCACACATTCTTCTTTGGCTGAGGTAGTTTTCTTCTGACATCAGCATAATAATGGATAATTTTAGACCATTATATAGCCCGTCCAGATTCACTTCTTTGTTGAAGGTTTTCTACACTGTTACACCTCAGTTCAGGAAAGCATTTAGCTATTTATCTGAATCCTTTGGTTTACTATATGCTTAAAGTATCAGCTTAACTACCATCTTGGGCAGAGCTGCTGATTATCCAGACAGCTCTTCAATCTAACAAAAGATCTCCTAACATATATTTAAATGCATTCATGTACCTGAGTTGCCGCATACCCAGGTATAAGTGAGGGGCAGTGCATGCTAAAAGCAGAAGATATTTGATCAAAAAGTAAAGCAAAATAATGAATCGAATGGAAAAATAAAATTGCAAAATAGCTTGATTCAGCAACTCATGAGAAACAATCCAATATTTTGGGTAAAGGGAGTAATGTTGGACAATTTCTTTCAACAAAAGAATTGTTAATCTTTTTTAAAAGAAAAACCTTTCTTTGTTAAGTGTAAAAGCCGTAATATCACCACACTTAAATTCCTGCTTTAATAAATGCAAACTTATTGATAATAAGTTCAATGCACATAATTTGTTGACATATTTTGTGCAAACAATAACTAAGATATTTTTCAATTCATTGATGAGGGGAAAAGCTAAGGAAACAAAGCAAATAACCTCCAAACATTCAATGTTTTCTCCAAATTTGGTGAATGCCACTGCCTTGAACTGGCTTTTGCTACGGGGAGCTTGAAAGGCATAATTTAGGGAGAGGTTTTTCAGTTGAGGGATGGAAATGGAGAGCTCTATGGACATTTCTTGACACACAGTAAGAAAAAAACATGTTTAAAACCGACTAGATTATGTTTGCTTCTCTGTAAAAATTATTGTAACATATCTTCAGGGTGTGATAACGTCTCAAGAACCTTGGAGAATGTGTTTGAGCCATTAGAAGCGTTTCTGAAGAAATCAACTGGTTATGAAGTATGTATCCTTAAGAATGCAGGACAAGCTGAGCAATATAAAACTCTAAGCTTTCTCTGGTGTGTAATAATTGCCTTTTCAGTTGTATTATTGGTTTGAGTCAGAGCACAAAAAATGAAAGAACAAATCTTGAGGTCTGTATTCTGCTTTAAACAGTCCTTAGCTAAATTTACATTGTAGAAGCCTTCATTATGTGACAGCCTCTTTGAATATCTGGTGATATCCATTTAAACACAGTTTTTTAATTAAAATTACAAACTGGTATTATAGAAATCAAAATGTATTTATTTTTTTCCTGAAGTGTGAATTTGTCTCCAAAAAAGCCTTGTCACTGAGGAGTTGACAAGGTGTACCCTTTCCTCTGGCTGTTACTTGGAGCAAAAACGAAAATACTCAGTTGTTAGCATTTGAATGCTGTTATGCTTGGTTAGACATGTTTGTAATCAGCTGTATTGTGTCTTAACACTTTTCTTCTAAACCATGCAACATCACAAATGATAGGTGACTTTCCTAGCTTTGAAATTTGTGGTATAAATTATATCTTTGGCAGGGTCTGCCAGGTGTCAGGCTCAAAAGTGAAGAGGAGCAAGTACTTTTCCATGTGACAATTAACTCAGTGGCGCAGAATGTTGTGCATCAAATTCCCAGTTTCCAAGGGGTCCAAAAATACTTAGACCAGCTGATGAAGAAAAAATCCATCATTGTTTGTTGAGCATGACGATCCCTAACCTCTAGCTATACAAAGGGTCAGTAGTTGTTGTGACAGTATGCTGGGAGATATGACAATGTCTGAGCATCCTTTGCTTTCCACTATTGGGAGCTGCTAGTTGGCATTGGTGGGGATTTGGTCGCTCCCAGGAGGACTACTGTTACAGCTTCTGCACTGATGCACGTAGCACTGGAGGTCAGCCCACAGAATAGGTCTAGTTTTAATGTGTTATCTCTTTAGATTATATTTCTCTTAGATTGTCTGCTCATGCTCCGTGTTTAAGCTGTGAAAACTTCCTCCCTGAGTTTTAAGATTTGTGGAGGTAATCTGTGCACAGTGCTCTGCCAGACAGCCTGTTCTGCAGGAGGTCTAAGTGGGCAGCAGAGATCAATGGAAGAGTCAGGTGAGATGCACTCGTGAAGGCAGCAGAAAAGATGAGGTGTAGATACTGGATCAGGTACAAGCGGAAGGATGAAATACTGCTGGGTGATGCAGAAGGCACTTGTGGGACAATAATGGAAGAGCTGAGGATTGAATTCATTTGGGAGTGGATACATCTGGTATATTTGGATGTATCAAAAAAATGGAGTAGAAAACAGGCCACCCCTATTCTGTAAATAATTTTGTTTTCTTCCTTCCTTTTTATTTTATGTTCTTTGTTTCTTTGTTGTTAAACTAGTACTTTAGCATAATTATGAAAGGAAGAATTAGTTAATGTGCTCAGTAGCTCATTTTAACACCTTTGAAAATGCAAAAGCTTTCCAATGGACAATAATAGTTACTGCCAGAGCTTTAATGTCCCTTCCTGACAGGTGCTTTGTGGTGTCTGTATAATAAGTTAGAAAAAAAGGAGAGGGAAGGGAAGGAAACCTTTGGCTTAATTTATCTCTGATATACTCTGCTTCTTATCTTAACCTTAGTGTCTGTACTTCTAAAATAGTAACTGTTTTATGCAGACAAGGTCATCATTCAGTTCTGAGTGAAGTGATTTCACTACAGGTTGAAAATTGGAATTCGTTTAAGATTAATTTGGAATCACTTTAAGAAAAATGCAATAGGGAAATTAAGAAAATAGCTCCCGTTTTACCTCTCAGAAATTCTTGATTGATTTGAGAGCGATGCATTTTATTTTCTCCACTTACTTCTTTCTTATATGAATATTTTATACATATGGATAAAAGTAAATGAACAGGTTTTGCACCTTCTATCAAATTGAGCTGTATTTATACATATTAAAAAAACTATCTCCATTACTCTTGAAGAAATAAGAATTTCAAAACCCTGTAATGAGAGCCACATTATGGGAGCTCTGTTTCCTGAAAAAGTGAAAAAAGAATGTTTAGATTGCATTGATTTCTGTATTTATCAACCTCATTCAATTAAAAAATGTAATTGTTGCCCATCAGATTGTAATCTTTGTGATTTCTTATGTTCTTTCTAATTGGCATTTTGTAGTTCAGAGCTTTTTGCATCACGTTTGTAAACCTGAAAACCCATTAGATCAGGATCTGTGTTGTTCATACAAGTTAGAAAGCTTAAGATAAATTTATCCGAGGGTAAAAATATTTTAAGTCTCATTGTTCAGAGACTTCAGCAAGATTAAACTTGATGGAAAAAAATTTATTTGTAGTCTATATGCTATTTGTCTTTAGAGAAAAGTACAGGATTGAAAAGAAAAAAAAAAAATTAACAGTAATAACTGCCTCTTGGTGCTTGTTCAATATGTAATCTAGAAATAAGATTATTTTTCCTCTAAAGTACAGTTTCTCTAGTGAAAGCGAGAGACTAACACAAAAGGGTAATAGGGAGACAGTAAAAATATTAGATTTCCATGTAGAACTTTCTCTAAAATACTGTTTCGAAGTCAATAAAGAAAGTATTTCTTACTTGGTCTCTTAAATAACCACAAGGTAATTGTGTAGCAAGAAATAAATTCATTGACTGGAGCATTTATCTGACAGCAAATACATTTATATACTTGTTAGTCATTCTGATGTGGTTAGGTTGTTTTTTTTGTTTTTACCTGATTAAGTTCAAGTAGCTTTTGATAATGTGTTTGACTATAGAGGTTATTCACAGCAATTTTTGTTTTGATACTGGAATTTCTTGTTCTGTTTCTAGGTCTGTTTGCTCTGTAATTTTTATTTATTTATTTTTTCTCTCCACATTTTGCTATTTTTTATTTTTTCTGTATCCATTTATTTTATCTGGAGGATGCGGAGTTATGACCATAGCTTACTAAAGCACACACAATCTATCAAGTGTATGAATACTGAAAACATCCTAGAGATAAAGTTCATTTCATACACTCATATACAGTGGGATGAAGGTCTAGGTTTTAGCAGTTCTGGCTGATCTCAAAACATTTGAAATAAATTTTCTTGGAAGATTGAGTGATTAATAAAAAATAGTTATATCTTAATGTTAGAGGAAAGCGTTTCTAATAGAAGAGCAATTGTATGCATGTATGCAACAGCTATGCACTTTTATAAAAATATATATTTTGTCTCAAACACCGCCCATGTATTTACTGTTCCAAATTGGTACAGCGTTTTTTCCCTAGGAGTATTGAAGAGGTGGAGATCTCAGTTTGTATGAGTTAACGATCACTCTGCTTTTAGTATATCAGCAGGAAAATAAAATTGTGAAGATGATTTGCATTACGTACACTTCTGCATGGAAGCAGACTGCAGTTACTCTCTATCATTCAGCGTACAGGTCAACGTGCTTGTTGTGCAAGTGTTCTTTTCTTTCATTTTGTGAGTATGAGAAGCAAGACCTTTCTGCAGATAGGGCATTGTTCTCCATATCCATTAATAGATGTCAGTACATGCCTCAGGCAGGGTTAGCAAATACCAGTCACAGAATCACATTCCATCAGAGCTGATAGGCTGTGTCTTCTGGATTAGACACATGGTCAACACATGTTGGAAAACTCCAGTTTGGGCTCTCTAGTAGTACTCATACTTATTGTATTTGTTTTGTTGTTTTTTTCTTTAATTTATTTATTTTGTTTTGTTTTTTAAGAATTTAAACTCTGAGTAGGTTGTTTTCTCCCAAATCTGTCTGCTTGAAAAGTCTGTGTTAATTCAGCAGACATGTATGATTCTCTTGCTTATTTTTAAAAAGATGAATTAGCTAATGAATCTGCAAGCTACAGTATTTCTGGTTATAGGCCAGAGGTAGCTGAGGTAAGTTGTTTATTCTCAAGCATGAGCATGGAAAAAAAGATGAAGCCGATATTCTTGAGTGGTGTTACCGTGTAAAATAGACAAATGGAGAGTCATGTGTGGAAGATATTGATGACCACATTTAGAATTACGTGAGTAGTAATTACCAGATCTCCTCATGCTACTTTTAGATAAAGTGGGATAAATGTTACTGGTGAACTCTAGAATGGTATTACCGGGTAGAACTAATGTGAACACAAGTAATGAGCTTTTGTCCACAAATCAGCTTAACAAAGGGACTAGTGTAGCCCCAGACATTTTGTACTCAGTGTGCACAGAGGCTCCTCATACAAATCTCAGGCTGCCTTTAGTGTCTGCTTGGGTATGGTATCCTTCAGAGTATGTTACTTGGATCTTCAATGCTGAAGTTTATCCTGTAAGCCTAAGTGATGCCTTTGACAGAATAATAACTCTTCCTTTACCCTCCTTTCCTTCCTTCTCTCTTCATGCATCTCAGCAAGTTAAATGCTCTCAGCAATGGAAAATCAATAGCCAGGTACAGTCTGTTGTCTTGCGGATTAAAGCTATCGAAGCTCAGACAGCTGCAAATGAGAGCCTAACCTCCTTGGGATCAATGCTGTGGCACTTTGAACCCCTTGCTACCCTTATCGTCCATGGCATGACTGTGCCACTGAAGCCCGCCACGTGCGATGAGCACTTCGCTTCAGAAGTTGCATCAAACCAGAAACTCAGAAGGATCAGGCAAAAATTGCGTGTGCCAGCTTTGAACCAAAATCTTTTCAAAAATTGAGAGCCGAAGAAACAGTTTTAATAAACAGAATGAAAAAAAATGTCCAGCTCATCGATTAGGAGGTGCAGAATGATGGTAAGTTAAGTGGATGAGGGTGTTGCAGTATTTGAGGATCTCTGGAGTACTCTCAGATTTATAGGTGGGAAATAAATGTTGATTTGTTTATTTCCCCCCTCCCTCATATCTACTCAGGGAAGAGCAATTAGTTTCTATTTTTTAATGTTTGCATTATCACTGAGCATATATCTTTCTGCAGTGCCAGCTATAAAAAGTCAATATATGACCCAGCTGTACAAATAAACACAGTTATGAGTGTAAGGAGGAAATTATTAACAGTAAGTGGGGTAAACACATTTTTGCACAATTTATTCCTTAAAGGGCTTTTAAAGAATAAAAATAAATAAAAGATGAGTCTATACTTTTAAATTTGATGCATTGTTAAATTATGACACAAATAACTTTGGTTCAGCACTAGAATCAGAAAACAAGGTATTTCAGGTCTTTGAGGTCAATGAAATTAACGTCTCCCAGATAAAGACCTTCTTTCTGCTGAGGAATTATTTCAATCAAGGGACATCAGGAAGTTTTTAACCATTGGGTTTTATTAAGGAAAGAAAAAAAAATTATAATTTTATTTATAAAGTTTCTATTTCTATAAAAATAGATTTTATCTAAATTTATACATATATCTATCCATCTAGAGATATTTCTTGATAGATAGATATAGACAGATATTTATTCGTTTTTCCTCCTTCCAGAAAATTGAAGTCTTTTACCATACTGCCTCTGAGGAGGTTTCTTTTTTCTGGAAGTTAGGTGAATCAAAAGGTTGTAAGTGATGGGCTGCTGGATAGCCATTCACTTAGAAAGCATGGAGAGGGAAGTTTCAGAGCAAAGCTTGAATGTCTGCTTTTCCTTACCAGTGTTGTAAACCATTGTCTGTCATATCCAAGGGGATTAATTAAATGGCTATGCAGGAGTTGGGGCTTCTAACATTCCAAAAGATCTAGTTTTTGCATCAGCACAGAACAAAAGTAATGAGCTTGGTGTTCTTTGGTGAGTTTCCTCTGTTAGGGCCAGACATTTTTTTGATTCTTCAAAGCGACCAAGTAGTTAACTAGTTCTTTTCTTTTAAAAACCTGAATGCTAGTTGAAGGTTATTTGTTTCATGTTTCTTCCCATATCTGTTCATTATAGTAGGTCACTTGTCTTGTTTAAATAGGCGGTAGAAGTACCAGATGGGATGACAATGGATCAGAATCCTGTTATTTAGCAAGAAGAAAACTAACACTAAAGCACAGTGTCCCTCTTGAACCATTGTCTGGCTGATAAGGGGGTAAGGGCAGGAGATTTTTCAAGGAGGAAGCAACTTAATAACAATACTCTTCTCACGAAGCCCCGCTTAACACAGTTCTGTTCTAATTTATGTATGTTTGAGGTGGGTTTTTTTTGGATCAATCCAAGCAGTGTGAAAATCTCCCAGACAGAATGGTTACAGAAGGAATAAATGGGAGAGGTAAATCTCTGACAGATATATTTGGAGTTTAACACGGGGAGACCACTTGGCTCTTTCAGGAAATGGGGTAGGCTCTTGCAGCTGGCTGTGAAACAGTAATTGGGAGTGTGATGAAGTCTGTCAAGTACAGGAGCCTGATTCTGCTCAGCTGTGTAATTGTGATGGAAGGGAGCCAGCCAAAGGCGGAGGTCTGGGTGCAACCTTTTGGGAGACTTGTTCCAGGAGAGTGGGTGGGAAAGTAAAACGAAGGCTACAAATAATAAGTTTCTCTGCCTGATTGATAATGAACTAGTAATAAGTGGCCTTATTATAGTAATAAGTTTCCCATGGAAGCCCAATGATTGCAGAGAAGCTTTAGCTGAGTGCATGTGACCACATCTTATTTTGATCAGCTGTAGCACAGCAAAGCTGTGTAATTATCATAATCTAACAATTAGCCTGGCATCCTTTCCCAGTGTTTAATTACTCCAATAAATGGTAATTGAATAGAGGACTTAATGACAAGAGAATAAGTTTCTTTCTGTATTGTGTACTTAACTTCCAATCTTGTCTAGGCATAATTTTTGAATACTGCTTTTTTGAATAATAGCCTTGATTAGTTGTTTCTCTTCTGTTTTGTCAGTGTTTCACTTTCCTGCAGTCTTTTCTAAGGGTATTTTGGGTTTTTCTTAACTTGAGAAAATATAACCTAAGGATCGAGAGTCATAGACAACTCTTTCATAATGTTTTTTTTCTTTTCTTTCTTTTTTTTCTGGTTGTTTTTTTTTTTTTTTT
Source organism: Phasianus colchicus (assembly GCF_987193195.1). Taxonomy (NCBI): domain Eukaryota; kingdom Metazoa; phylum Chordata; class Aves; order Galliformes; family Phasianidae; genus Phasianus; species Phasianus colchicus. The sequence goes on from NC_143476.1 coordinate 18,182,381, forward strand.
TTTTTTTTTGTTTGCTTTTTTTTTCTCCCCTCTATTTGCTTGCTCATGATAGTAATTTACTGCTAGAGATCTAAAACGTCACAGTCTTGCTACTGTTAGCAACTCCACTTCTCGTAGCATCTGGAAAACGTTGAATTTTCTTTTGGTTTGAATAGAACTAAAATTAAAATAGCTCTTTGATTACTTCATTGTTTGTGCATCAGAATCATTGTTGGTGTCAGCACAGCTATGGGAACAGGGTTTATTAAATGTTGTGACAAAGCCAGTAAAAGAGCAGAAAAGCATTAAAGAGGTTATTTTTGCATACCACAGAAATAGCATCTTTAAAATTATCTGCAGTAAAATGGTGCACTTAATCCCACAACCCCTCAGATAATTAACAGCCAGAAGATTTGCCCCCCATCACACAGCAGCAGCTTTAAGTTAGTTGAAATCAGAAGGCTTGGGCTGTCTAAGAGAACAAAGAATAAGGAGGTACGAGTTACTCAGCTGCAAGCATAGAGTTCAGGATGGTGTAACGTGCTGCTGTGCTTGCAGCCTGAGCAGAAGCGAAAAATGTGAGTGAATTCAATAGTGTGGAATGGTAAATAAGTGACATAATCACATTCCAAGAGCAGTTAAAATGTTGTTCTTTCTAAGGACATTTATGTTTTGTGGAAAGTGTTCATATTTGACGTTTTATTGCATATACAAATACTTATATGTGTGTTGTATATGCAAATACTTGGTTTATACTCATCCCTCCATTATTAATAAATTAACCAAACAGTTTCATAACTAGCTGACAGAAATAAACTTAATTTTCAACCTGTTTAAATATTTTTCCAGTTGAAGCTTTTTCTGTGGCTGGAGCATTTGTGAGAAATGTTGCTGTTCTATAATAACATGTAATGATGGTTTAGTCTTTTCGGGAATACTTACAGGATCTTTTTAACCTGTCTGTTTTTTACATGATGCTTATAGAAATGCAGTATTCTCTGAGACCTCTGTCTCCATTAAATTTAGTTGGAATTGCCTTAGCAGACATTAAAGTAAAAAGCAGGAGGTATGTGAACAGCAGTTGCAGGGGGCACATATGTGCTACTCACAGAAACCTTCTTTCCTTTGGTAGCAGAACAAGCATCTTTTTTGCTGTACTCGTGAACACTGTGGATAATTATGGTTTGTAAAGAATAAATAAATTTGCTGAATTTTGTTATGTGGCTTTGCATTTTAGATGATCTTTTGAGAGCAAGGCTGTTGGTAGAAAGCATTCAGCTGTGGCAGTGTCCTTTATGTTTTTGTGTTCCTGGCTGTGCAGGCTCCAGGCAGCAGAATCAGGGCCATTTGCATTTGATCATTTCTGGTGCCAGACTTGAAGACCGGAATTTCATAATTCATAGTTAAAGTAGCTATTTGAAGTCTTTTCTGGTTCCTGGTGAAGCCTTGCTGCATGCATTTAACAGAACAGGCTCAAAATAAAGGAAGGTTGACAAAGTAAAAGGAGAATTTTCCAGTACACTTATCTTGAAGTAGAGCATCTGTCATGTTGATTTTGCAGGAAGGCTGATAGAATATAACTAATAAGATTTGTATGGGAAGCAAAAAGCAGAAGCTGTTGCAATTTTTTATCTTTCTAAAAGATAATGGGCAATTAGTCTTATTTGTGCTGTTTTTAAACTGGGTTTTTGTAGTGTTTAGTCTAAGAAAGAAAGGAATGGAGAAACAAAACCCAACAAACAAAACTGTTGTTGCATCTTAAGTATCTATTTTAAATAAGTTGTCACTTGTTTCAGTGACCAGCAAAGCTACTGAATTCAAAGTAAGCTACGTATGCTTCAGAACTTAAAATTATGAAGAAAACTGTGAATAGAGACTGTGTGCTTTCTTTTCCATTAGCAGGTAAACAAAACATAGGAGATAAAATTACACAGAAAATATTTTGCTAGTCTCACAGTTCCCCACTTAAAGTTACCATGAATTTCTTCCTTCCCATTCTGTGTACCTTGAACTCAAGCAGTAGCATTTGAGCTGAGGAATATTGGTATGACTGCCTTCTGCTAGAAGCAGAATGCAAGTTTTGAGTAGCAAGCTGATGTTAATTGGTTATGTTAATGTTCAGGTTTAGAAGCTACTTAACTCTATGCCTTCAAAATTGCTTTTCTAGACCTACTGCTTAATAGCTAGCCTTCTACTGAGCATGTTTCTGAGACGCTGTTTGAATGCCAGCTGACACAAAACGAAGGTTAATTGTGTTTGAGGAATAGCTGTGTTTTACTGTTCCTGCAGGGAGACAAATGACAATATTTGCAAGTTTTGAAGACCCTATCTGAGTCTTCAAAGGGGAAGCCTTTTCAGTTGATTTCTACCACACCACTGTATTCTGTCGTGCAAATTTATAGAGTACTGTTTTTTTCTTCATGGTGGGATATAAAGATTCTAATTACCATCTGATTATAGGAGCTTGCAGGGGCCCACATGAGGATCTCCTAGGACAGAATAAGCAAAGAATGTCAGTAGCATTGCTAGAGAAATGTTGAAAAGTGGGCTTTCCATTCTGTGTTGAAAGGAGTCTCATGAAAGGGAGAAATTTATGATGCCTTAAATACAATCCATAGGAAATTCTGTTCCTGTCATCTTTAAAAATGTATTTGTGAACAGATTACACTGTGCCTTTATGTGTTGTGTTCTTCAACGTATGTATGTGGCTAAACACTGTTAAATGCTTTCGCTTGAAGTGGAACTTGTGTTTCATGTTAATACCTGACTTCGCACTACTAAGAGGCTTTCAGCTGTAAATGTTAAGTGTTCTCCTCCTGGATGTGGTTTAAAATTACTGGGAATGTGTTTCTGGAGTGTTTTCCTTTTAATAACTCAGAGGAGTCTGAGATAATGAATTTTGCTGTGAGGTACAAATGGCCACCCCTTGCCGTCCTGTACAAGTAATGGGCCATTGTGATTCCTCTTCAGGAAGAAACCATCCTGTGATGAGGGAAGTGGGAGCATTTTCACCACTCACTTCATCTTAAGCAAGGCACATTTTTTAGCCTTGTTTGGAAAAACAAAATTTCTTCTGCATCTTCTGAGTCCGTGAAGAATTCTTTAAGACATTATGAGAAGAAGAATAAATATTTACCTGCCCTCTGCTTCTTAGCTTAGTAATAACCTCCTTTCAGCACTGCTGTTGTTATGTGGGGTGAAGAGACCTTGCTCAGAGCTGCTTAATAGAACACCTTTGTACATGGTTTCCCTCGAGCAGGTTCACTCCTGTGCCAGCATTACCAACTAAGATCATGCAGTTCACATCACTTAAAATGCACAACATCCTCCCTCCTCCTTTTTATAGAGGTGTAAATGTAAACGATTCCTGGCTACTGCAAATGACCCTGGGCTGAAAGTAGTGCTAGAGATGGGGAGGATAGAAGAGGAGGGAAGGATAGTGGGTTATAGTGGATTGAAGGGGATGTAGTGGTCCTTCACCCTCAGGTCAGCTCTGCAGCTAGTGCTTGCTTCTTGCCCTTGTGTGCTGCTTGGCTTGACCACGACACTCAGCTGGTTCAGCGCTGGCAGAAGCAGAAACAAGAGTGAAGCTGCTGAAACATCAGTGACCAGAGGGGGAGGTTGTATTGCAATTTTGTTTGCTTATTAAAGGCCCTTTACAAAAAGGGCATCGGATGAGCTCTTTGTTTGCAGTGCTGTGTAGAATGGCTCACTGGTCAAGATTACGAGTTTTATTTCCTTGATAACATGAATTTAAGACGTGATCACAAATTCAGTTGCCTTTCTGTGCTCAAAATCCCCATAATCATGAGCTGTGTGGTCAGATTTACCCCTTCAAATTCAGCTATTCACAGTATAGAGTCTATCTGTGAAATATCTGTCTAGACTTTGCTTTTAGTTAAAGGAGAGAAATAGCTGCTCCTGGAGCGTGATCCATCTCACCACAGTGTACTGTGGCCCTAATGTCAGATGAATTGGACTCAAAGTCTGTATTTCTCTCCATTGACTTAAAGGCAGTCTAGAGAAGCAGCTCGTGTAAGGTTATTTGTTTTGTAAAAGATCCGGTATTAAGGATTGTCAGTCTGATCCTGAATGTCTGCAGTTAGTTACTGCTTGTAGTTCTGACCAGTTTCTCTCACAAAACTATGTTTGGGTGTTACTGTGAAGGCACAGGCTGGTATGAGAGGCAGTCTCGAGGGTGAGGAACCTGTGTGTTTAAAATAAATGCATTCGTGTAGATGCATACGTTATTTATTTAATTATTTTGAAAACTGACATTTCAGTTACTAATTAAAAATTAAATGAATTTTTAAATAAAAAATGCAACTGAAATAAGGCTTTTCTGTTTAGAACTAACATGATATTCCTTTTCATTACATGTAAGAAGTGGTGTACCATTAACTGGTATAGAGAATGGGCACCAATTTCAAAGCAGTACGTTCTTTCAAGTGTGTTAAGACCGTACCTGTTTGTGTGACAGGTTTTGGAAGCACGGAAGTACAAAAATATATTTTTTTAACTAGTGATTTGGATAAATGTGAACTTTCCTGAAAGCACTGTAGTTAAAAAAGACTTTTCCGTGTTTCAGAATGGAACTCTGAGTCTGTGCACTGGCTGAAATTACACAGATATATCATGCTTTGATGCGTGTTCGTTTTTTTTTTTCCCTTTAAAAAGCTATTTTATTGAGGCTAAATTATTGTAGGGATATGAAAAGGTATAGTTTGCTCTGAATTTATCCTTGGAGGGCCAGCAGATCATTGCTTTTTCTCTGAAATTAGATAGAAGGCTCCAGATGGCAGATTTCAGGCCCATCAGGTGTTTAAAATATGCCCCTCAGCTAAAAAGAAGTATTATAGTTAAATCTGTCATGGTCTTTTTATTGCTCTGTGGTACACTTGACAACTGCAGCCGCGGAAGAGGGAAGCTACAAGTAGCCCAGTCGGCCTGAGGTGGAGCAGGTCAGTGCTTGGTTTCCTTGGCAGCCTTGCAGGGTTTGATAGATGTACAGACCTGCTTTATGGAGGCATTAAGTCCATCACGGCCTGAGCTCCCATGGAGGCAGTGAATTTGTTCCCATACCTTCTTCCAGACACTGTGGCAGGCATTAGTGAAGTAATGTAAGTGAAACAGAGGGGAGAAAAAGGACACCTTCCCTCCCAACTAAACAAAAATCCCATGCCTATAAGGACTCCTCAGTAATAGTAATAATAATGAAGTGCATCTGGGCTGGTGTCTTGGGCTGCATTTCTCAGCTGGCACTTGTTCAGACCTGTCATGTAAGGCTGAGAGCTGATAATTCATATCCCAGAATCCTTTTATCTGAGTGGAGTGATGTCTCCAGTACGTGTACTTCTGCCAAAGGAGTTGCAGTGCTTTTCAGAAATTGTGAAAAAGCAATGCAGGCTTTCCTTTGCATCTTGACAAACTGCTGGTAATCATGAAGAATGTAAACCTGTTTTTGCACTTGCAGTGACTAAAAGTTCTCAGTCAAGTCAGCTTTCAACACAGAGAAGACTGCTGCCTGATTCAGAAGAGGATAAACCTGGGTTGCTTATTTTTCTGTATAAGTAGATGTTTGTATAGGCACTGAGGCTGATATAGTTCTGGCATCTTTGTTTCTTCTTGCATTTTTCTCCATTATTTTTTTTTAATGAATAATCGGAGGGCAGATACTTCGTTTAATCAATAAACCATAGAGAAAGATAGTATATAACTTGATGTGCCTTAGCAAAAGACCTATCACTTAATCATAGGAAAGACCAAAACCTTTATCCAGAATGTCATAGATCTGTAGTCCTGCATTAGCGGTCTCTGATAGCTCTGGTGAATTTTTAAGAGTTAGGTTTAAAAGTGAATGCGTACGACTGGTGTGAAATGAAGTGTCATCAGTGATGCCTCTTTCACGAGAACATTATCCTGCAACAAGATCATTGTGCATTGATTGTGCTAATGTCTTAACTTTGTTTGGTTTCAGATTCCAGCAGGGTGACTACCACATTGATGTGTGCATCAACGACTACCTGGATGTATTCTGCCCTCACTATGAAGATTCGGTGCCAGAAGATAAGACCGAACGCTATGTTCTGTACATGGTGAACTTTGATGGCTACAGCTCCTGCGATCACATTTCCAAAGGGTTCAAGAGGTGGGAGTGCAATCGGCCACACTCTCCGAATGGACCGCTGAAGTTCTCAGAAAAATTCCAACTCTTCACACCCTTCTCACTAGGATTTGAGTTCAGGCCAGGCCGGGAGTATTTCTACATCTGTGAGTATAGGAGATTTACCATTGTTGCTTAGCAGGTGCAAGAAACGCAGCTAGTTTTTCACCTACACTCTGTGGAAATGCAGAGGGCCAAACTGTGTATAATGCAGATGTTTTGCAGTGAATGCGAGCTCAAGTATCCCCAGATATATTAGCTAGGAATCTAGCTTGTGGAAATGAGATTAAATCACAGCTTCTTTTCTCACATGAAATAGCATGTCAGCTTGTTCGCTGAACTGTGGCTAACTTCTAAAGCACAATGTGCTGCTACGTTTAGTGCAATATGCTGAAGTGGAGGAGGAGGCAAGAAAGGAAGGGTGAAAGCTTTCCCCATGTGTGAGTAAAAATAATTAATTCTTTACACGTGTAATTCCTGGATTACTGCTTAGATTAAGTATTCTTTTCTTTGTAATGTTTATCATCCACGAGAAGTGAGGTCTGTGTTCCTTGTGAGCAGCCTAGCTGCTGATGTTCGTAGCCCAGCAGTATTTGAAGTGGTGACTTCCGAAGGCAAGCCACTCTAGCACCAAACCTCACCTGTAGCTTCACTCAACTCCCAGCCCATGCAAGGCACTGGGAACCCACCTGGCATGGGAGAGCAGCTGGGGACCTTCAAGCCCCAGGGGTGAGATGAGTGGTGCCCTGGCCCCTCCCTGCAGTTACCACTGCTGCAGCTATCATATTTGATTGATCCCCCAACTAACATCTTGTTTCAACAGTTTGTTTCATACCTAAATCTTCCACTTGTGAATAAGCTTTGACTGTTCCAGCAACATTTTTTGTAGGTTTTAGTGTTTTCAGCTAGAGGTTTGAAAGCTGTAGATCATAGTAGGGACCAATAAATACTGCCCTCATATGTGGTGCTGGCCTTTCTACAGTGGATAGAACTTCTGTCTCATTTCACCAGGGAAACTGAGTATGTATGATGCCTGTTTTTCAGCCTCATTTGTTCAGCACTGAGATTTTTCTTTTGCCTTTCTAAACCTACAGAGAAATGTATTCCTGGTGGAATTCACTCCCTTTTCTCTCAGCAAATAAAATCCTCTAATCAGTAGCAGTTCAGCATCAGAAGAACAGTGCGTTATTCTTGTTCTGAAGCACAGTAGTAATAATAATAATAACAGCAAACAGTTATATTGCTTAAATATAACTGTTTATATTTGTTTAAAATATTTACATATTTTTAAAAATTAAAATTTTAATTTTAAAATTATTATTATTTTTTTAATAAGGGTTAATATCAGGGTTATGAGGATAGGGTTTTAGGATAAATAAATCCGTATTGTTTGTGCCTGGTATTACTCATGTCGCTCACAAAAAACATTCCCATTAACTTAAGCAGGAGTTTCAGGTTACTCAAAACCCTGATACAAGACTCCCTGTGATACTGTATTTTTGTATATTTATTTGTTTGTTTTTAATTCAGTTCCTGATTATCATCATTAAAACAGGCATATTTAATCTAAGGAATGAAATGTCTTTACCGTGGTGTAACAGAAGGATGACACCAGTATCTACTAACATAAGAGAAGTAATAATAAATACAGAAATATTTATAGAAATAGAAATATGGGGGGGGGGGGAAATGGGAAATCTCAACTTGGTCTGTCTAGCTAATAGATTCATTGTTAAGATAGACAAAACCCATTGAATTCTCAAGCAAGATATTATAATTCAAATACACCCAGGGCACTTATGCCTAGTTTTCCTCATTTCTGGTTAAATTCAATATTTCCCTAAAAATCATTATGCATATTCTCTAATGTTCGTTTAACTGACTCATTTAACTGTCAAGTGTTCCCTTCAAAATAATTTTCCAAAATGGTTTAAAATATGAAGAGCTTTATCATATTCAACTGAGTTTAGATTGAGTTATTTTTTAATGAAGGGTAAAACCGCAAAAAAAATTAGCAGCAAAGAAATATTTGTTTACTAGTATTTTATTGTCCTGGTAGTCACTGAAACTAATTAGTAGCCACGTTTCCGAAGTTAAGTTGTAAGTATTTCTCCCCCCAGCCTTTGGACTGCTGAGGACAACATTGATGATGCAGCAGTTACAGGGAACAGAAAAGCATTGGAAGCAAAGTTTTTCTAGGGAGAGTTGTCATGCTGGTATGGTGAAACATTGTCCCTTATTTCTTCATCAGAATTGTCAGCAGGCTGTAGTGCAGGCTACAGAGACTGCCTTTACTATCTCCCTGTATTTGCATGGCAAGGAAATTGCTTCTCAGCCAGTGAAGTTTCTTTCCTCAGCGTATCTTAAACCTTCACCCTCTCTGCTGGAGGAAGGAAGGCTCACCATATAACCTGCTGTGTTCTGTTACAGGATACAAAAAAGTCATGTAGTCTAGACCTGTGGGAAGACAAAGCATTAAGTGGTTGGTTAGGTTTTTTACTTAATTGATGTCTGTTTGGTGTTTTCTAAGTCATAGAGCTTTACCTTTTAAGGTAGCATGTCTCTATTTTCCATTCCTTCCAGGAAATGCAATAATTCAAGAACAATGACAGACTCGTTTCTGAACTGCTGGTTTCTGAAAATAGCCATACTTTGATGTCTTGCATTAAACTTGAATCTCACTTCTTTGCATGGTTATTCCAGGAAAATACAGTGCCAGAAAAATCTAGCTTTCTGATTTCAAATTCCTATTGAAGAAGTGAATCCTGCATTGCAGACATGCGATCAACAAGTATTGATCAAGTTTATTTTTGATAGAAGAAGAAAAGATCACTAAATGTTCAGAGCGAAAATAATTTTTATTTAATTAGGTGGTGTGTGTGTGGGGGGGGGGAAAATAAATAATAAATTGTGACCAGAAGTCTCAGATTTTTCATAGTTCTTAGCATGCAGTCACCCAAGGTTATTGTATGTTGGCCTGAGAACAGACAAAAAAGTATTACTGTAGCAGATGTCACTAAAATATAGGAAAAGCAGAAACTAAACAGTTAGTGATGTAAATGTGATTTTTGTGCCCACTGGAATGGAAAGAAGTTTGAGTTTGAAAGATATGTTAAGAGGTGCAAGGGAAGATGAACACAAAAGGAAACAAGGGTAAAAAAGATAATGAAATATATGATATTATATAATTAAAAGTGAGGCTATTGTTTTCATTTTCATTACTTAATTATAGGTATTTTATTTTTTTTAATGTAGTATGTATGGAATTAAATATCAGTAGTAGCTTGGCAATTACACAATCAGAGCTAATAAAATGAAAAGATGAAGACACATATATAAGCAGACTAGTACTGATTAATACAGAATCTTGACAGCAGTTTCCAAACCAAGCTCCTCTCCTGATTTAAGTTAGTTCTCATTGCTCTGTCTTTGAGAGTAACGTATCTCAGAGTGTCAGAAGCTGTACTAATATTAAGCTGTAGCGTTTGATTCCTTTTTGACACCAGCCCAGTTATTCCATCACAGAATCCAGTCTTTGACACGTTTTCTTTCTTCACAAATCTGTGCTGTTCTTATTATCTGATGCTCCAAGTTTTTACATGTATTGTTTACTTAGTAATTTGATCATTGTGACTACTGTCAGTTGTATATACTTACACACTTTTCTTAGAGAGACCGGATGTCTTTGTTGGGCTTCAGTCCTGCTGCCATAAGATTTTGCTAGCTGTTAGCACGCTTTACATGCAACTTAGCCAAATGCACCTTTTGTGGTTGTTTCTCCATACTTTCTGAGGAATACAGCTCCTTTCATCTTTTAAAAACCTTCTTGTCTTATCTGTTGTTTTTATTGTTGTTGCTGTTGTTTCTATAATCTTTTTAGGTAGCGTTTCTTTTTATTTTTATGCCATTTATTTTTATGAAGCTTTTGATTGCTGGTTCAGGAAGCATTTGTTGTAATGATGTGTTCCTGATCACAACATGATAGCGTGCTCATATGATTTGAATTTAATTATGGACATAAACCTATTTTTAACAGATCTTAAACTTGTGATTAAATCAAGAAATTGAATTTGCGAGGTTTTAGTTAGAGTTTTAAGTACAGCTGATTTTTGTTGTTGTTGTTGTTGTTTAAATCCAGCTCTCCTGTATTCCTTTTCCCCAGAGATACATTTCTGGGAAAACTGTTTTTAATTTGATCCTTGATTTTCTTAAAATTTGCCTTTGTTCACCATTGTCTTTGTTCCTCTGCATTAGTTCCTTATTATCTTGAAATTTCTGACTCATCTCCCCTGAGGGCTTTTATTCAAATGACATTCTATATTGATGGTCTCTGCTTCTTCTTGGGAAGAAAATTCTCAGAATTTCAAATATAAATCTGTGCATCTTCAGTTCCATCTCTGTGACTGGAAGGTGTCCCCAGCACATTACAAAAACAGTGGGACTGTTTGAATCCTCATTTTTCACCAATGGCTGCTTGGTAGCTGGACCATCTCACTACAACCACCTGCATATGTCTGGTGGCTTCTGTGACTCAGAAGATATGAAAGATGAAGGTGTAGCAGATAAGAGTGTTTATTATACCTCCAGTTCTCTCTATCTTATTTCTGCCTGTTAGCTGAGTAGTTGTTTAATGGTAATAAAGTCTGTGGTTGAGCTTTTGTTGAGGCAATAGCAGTGTCTTACATTCAGCTTTCTCTCTTCTATTTTCTGTCATGTTTGGAGGGTATGTTTAGTGTTTATTTGCCTTTTGTTTCAAAGCTTATTATTTCAGAGCTTATTTTAAAGTTCCTACCATTACGTTGCATAACTTCTATTCTCTGCACCTGAGATGTTTTTGGTAGGATCTGTACTGACCTATTTTCTCTAGGTGGCACCAACTGAATTCCTGGAGAGGGAAAAGAGCATGAAACTGTCACTGCTTGGTGGTGGTGGTGGTGGTTGTGGTAGGGATTTTTGGTTATTAAAGAATAATTATGTACCAAGTTTAGAAGTCTACTTCAAAGCGAGGAATTTTATGTATGCCTAATGCATACCAGGAGTTAGCAAAGGAAAGGCACTGACCACTTTTAATAGAAATTAACACATTTCTTAAAACTTTCTGTGACCAGGAACCTGGAATAGCTTCCAATTGCCATCTTAGCAAACTCTACACTACAAAATGCTATTTTTCAACACAGTCACCACCATTAGCTATGCCTTTTCACCAGCGATGAACGAGAGCCTGCATGTTACACTCAAAAATCAGCAGCACCGGAGGTGACCCAGTGTCACCACTGCTGAAATGCACCACCCACCACCTCACTCTGTGCACATCCACTCTCCATAGACACTCAGCAATTGATGAACATCAGTGGAAATTTTTTCTGCAGGGAAGAATTCATTCCACTCCCTTGTTTCATGAATACTTCCATATCAGACACGATCTTGTCAGACTGCCTCTCTGCTGCCATCTGTCACACAGCAACAAAACGTCATGGAATATTGGTGGGAAGGTTTTACCTCTAGTGCCATACCGCCAACATCTGCCACTGATGTCATAAGCCAGCAGAATAAAAGAGGAGGCATTACTTTCTGAGCAGCCCTTGTAATTGTTAGATTATGGATTTCCAGTGCAAGTTATATTTACACAGTCTTTGGCTAAATCTCTTTTTGAGTTCTTGAGCAATATCCATAGACAAAACTTGTCTATCTATACTTAAAAACAGGTTATTTTGCTTTTCAGTTGAGTACAGTCTGGAAAGGTAGCTGTTAATTGTAAGAAAATGCACCAAATTGTTAAGGATGGTGTGGGCTTGGGACATTATTGTGTGGGTTTTTTGTTTGGTTGGGCTTTTTTATTGGTAGGGATGTTTTCTGTTTGTTGTATTTCTTGGTGATGTTTTTTATTTTTGTTTGTTATTGCTGTCTTCCCTCATGCTGATAATATATAGACTATTAGAAGCTTGGTTTGGGATATTCATTTTCTCTTTGAGTCTGTAATCCCTAGCACTCAGAGTCTAAAATTTGGCTTTGGGCAAAGTATGGACTTCAGCATTAGAAAGTACTGATTTGTGTCAGCTCTAGTGAAATGACTAGAGCAGATTTATGGTGGATCTTGGCATGCTGTACTCAGCTTATATTGGAGGCAGCAGAGTCACTGTAGTTACTCCCTAGGCTAAACTTTTATTAAAAATTGTTTCTACCAATGGCAGAGGTTGGCTTAAGTAGCAGGTATTTTGCTTTCAGTGCGAAAACTGGATTTGCCTTTCAGTGAGCGTCTTCAGTTCCACAGGTATTAGTTAATGTGGGTACTGCTGGTCTTTGCATTTTTCATTTCTTTTTGAACACTCAAGGTCTGAAGATCCCTTCTGGAACTCTCTCTCCAAACATCCAATTTTGCACCAAAAGCTAATAAATGAAGGTTAACTAAAGAATGTTGTTCAGGGATGCTGAAGGATTTACAAACATTTTTAATGTGTTAATTGCACTTTTCTTTTGGGGGAAACGTTGTTTATTGTGAGGCCTCTCATTAACCTTTCAATCAAGATCTGATCAGTGTAAACACTGATTCTATTTTGACAGCAGTGGGCTCAGATATGCCATTCTACTATGAATCCTGCTTTGATAGTTGCTTTACCAGAATCACTCAAGATGTTCTGAATGAAATCAAAGCAATTGAAAGGGTTTGATAAATGTGTACTTTAAAAAATATTTTTGTGTGATAACATTAGACAGACGAGGAAGGTGACCTTAAAGGGGGAATTCATGCTTAGCCTAGTGTGTAGATTAAAGGACTGGCTTCTTTTAGAAAGCATCAGAAGAATTAAGTGCTGGTCCTGTTAAAAAGAAAGCAGAAACAATCGCTAGAGTCTAATAGATTTTGACGTTGGTAGTGTTGTTAAAATCCTCAAAGGGAGCGTTAAAAGCTGTTGAATAATTTGAGACTCGGGAGAAATCCATATAGGAAAATGAATAGAGAACTGGTGGAGGTGCTGGTCTCTATTGTTTGAATTTTTCAAAGGCAATAAATGTCTTTCAGATAAGAAGTTGAAAGAAGATTATTTGGATTCATGTTCTTCAAAAATTCAAGTGCCATTAAGAATGTGATAGCAGCATAAATATAATAGGAGGGGAGGATACATATGTATCCTCCATATCACGGATTTGTAAATTTGAAAGCTGTCTTATGGGCATACATACTTCATAAGGTCTGAACCCCTGCATGAAGACAAGTGACTTGTGTTGTTTTCTACAGAAATACAGATAGTGGACATTAGAAGAATGAAGGAATGCATCCAGCCAGAAGGGGCTTGAGGGGCAAGTTTTTTATTCCCTTGTCCTTTTTTTCTTCTTATCTAATTTGCTGGAAGAGAATCACTTCATTTTGTAGGAAAATAAAAGCATGTATTGGACATAGATATGTGATTATCACATCACAAAGGTTAAGAAAGTAGGTTGAAAAGACCTCAGACGAAAGATCTCCAAGGAGCATTAGGAACTTGATAAGGATCTGCGTGACTCATCTACCTGAGAGGAAATGGTGACTAAATGTTTCATTCTGATGTCTATGGATTAGACTAGTTTTCAACATTTGCAGTTCTTGTAAAAATCCCATTGCAACTTCCTGTCTAGTATGCAAATCCAGAGTTCTGCTAGAAGTACAACTGAGTGAATTGCACACAGCCCTTTCAATTTTTTGTGCAGATGGACTGTTCATCATTTCTTGCTCTAAATCAGTTTTGATGTTCAACAGCTATGAATTCACGTCTCAGAGGTGGCTGCACTTCAGTGGTAGGTGAGGCTCTTTTGCAGTGGTACTTCACTGCTATGTTACGAGATTAATAAGGTGAAGCATGTAGATTCCTTGGATGAAAGAACTCACAGAAGTGGAGAGTTATTAATTATTATCTGAAGACTTATAACACTGTAACTGTTCTAATTTGATTTCTGAGCAAACTGAAACCTGTTTAATGAGCTGTTGTATTGGAAGTATGCATTTTGTAACATGGAGCGGATGCCAGCAGAAATGGAAATAACGTACCAGTGACATTTGGAATAACAGAGCTGTACTTCATTGCCTCCATGTCATCAGCATGTTAGTCTTCCTGTTCCTCAGACTAACTCACCAAGGCAGCACTTTCTCTGCTCGCACAGTGTCTGTCATGATACAAATCGAGTATATGGTGTCTGCAATTGGTAGACCAAGACAAAGTTCCCTCACTGAACAAATGCTTGAGCATTCTGAACAATTGGCTCATGTCTTTGTTTCATAAGTATTCAACAGTGAATTCCATATTTTCATAAATACTTAGATTTAAAACAAATTTGTTTCTAAAACTGCCTATCGCTCTGAAATTAGAGGAAGCTATAAAATAGGAGAATATTGTGGAATTCTCTCTCTCTCTTTTTTTTTTTTTTCTATTTATTTCCTTGTAATAAAAACTTTTCAGAAAAGGTGGGCATGCTCCTAAGCTCAAAATGACCACAAGCAGTTAATACTGTCATGTCCCAAGGTGCATAGCAAGTCAACATAAACCATGTAGAATAAGAGCATTTCCTTTAAACAGAGTATTCAGAAATGCTTAGAGTTGCTATATTCTTAAATAATAATAAAAATAAAATAAAACCAGAAAAGTTTTTTCTTTTCAGACTTCCAAATGTTTCCACTTTCCCTCAGGATAGTAGTAGGTCATCCTGAGATCTATATAGTTCACCAAATGAGATTTTTATTGCCTCTGAAATCTCCCTGGCTTCCCCTTTACATCACGGATATTTAATATTTAAAGAATTAAGTAGTATAACCAGCTAGATACAGCACTGCTTTAGGGAATTAAGAATGGCTTGAAGGTGTATCAGAATCTCATTCTGCCATATCTCTATGCACAAAAGTAACCAAGCTCCTGATGATGGATATGGGGAATAACGTTACTGTTGCTGATCTTCTGGGGGTGAAATGATCTTAATTATTTAAAGGGTAATCATAATGGCAGTATATTAATCAATTTAAAGAGCCCTGACAATTCAGTCCTAATGGTGTTCAGAATGTGTTCAGGGAAAAATACACCAGAATGGCTTAACTTACATTGTGTTTTAAGATTCTAGAAGGAGATACTGTGAAGTTAGCAGCTTGAATTTCCTCTCGTGTTTTTTTGGACAGATCTGTTTTTAGTAACATTGGATCTTCTTCCTATATTGAGATGCCTGTGTCATTAAAAATTACATGAGGACTACTTCTCTCAAATATTTTAGCATTTTCTTGGAAATGTTTAAATATGAACTGTGCAGCTCTGCTATTTCATACCATACAGCTCTGTACTGAGAATGAAGTCAGGATCCCTAGCAGGAGCTGCAGTCAGGCTTGCTATCTGTAGATACCTGAATGTATTTGTGCTGGAGAGAACTTAAGTAGAAATACAGGAGCCTCAGGCTAAAAAAGACATTGTGTCATTTTTAGCATCCTGGGGACTGTGAGAGAATACAGCCTCTTCTCTTGAAGAGGGCTTAGCATTAATATCTCTCTGCTTCTGGCTGGTGATGCACAAAAAAGTCATGAACTTGTTTTTCCCCAGATCTTTCTCAGGTATAAGATTCTTGGAGTTATATATGCAGTTCTTATCAGTGCTTCATGGAGGTGTGATCTGACTTAGGTCCTTTCTGCAAACAGCTTCAAGAGGTTGAAAGGAGAAGTCATGTAGTGAAAGCTCCACTGATCCCTCAGCAAGGTAGAAAATACATTTGTTCCTCAGAGAGAAATGCAGAAGCAAAGCACAGATTTATTCGCAAATAAATAAGCTATGCTCCAGTGAAAATCATGACAGTAGTTCAAATGTAAGCTTGGTAGCAATTGCTTAGCAATTTCTTTTATTATGTTTTGCAATATATTTAATTTGTTACGTTAGCATTGGAATACAAATTACAGTATTATTGGAGTTATATGCAAATCATCATGCAAGAACACATGTAAGTAAATTTGTAAGAAAAAAAAATACTAGTACCTTGACTAGTTGTCTGAAAGTTCTAAACATCGACATGATTTATGTTTCACCATTCATAGTACTGTAGCTTCTATCTCGGTCTCACTGGAGCAATCTGCGTACTCACAACAGTGCCTCTGAGGAGCACGGTGTCTGCATGATAAGTACTTAACAGTCTGCTGCAGAGTGCCCACCATCCAGCCCATGCTCTTTGCTGCAGTACTGAGTTTCAAATGGAAAACTTGCTGCAACGTTTAAAAACATGCTGATGTCTAAGAAGTAGACGAAGCAGCTGCCTCGTAGCCTCACAGTTTACTACAACCAGCTCCTGTGTCTTTAGAAAATGTGCCACTTCCAACTTACAGTGAGAGAGCTTCAGGTGGCTTTCACTGTTGACCCTTTTCCCCCAGCCCAAGCAGAGTGGTTAGAAATGATTGCCAGAGGTAGGGTTCCTCATCTGTAGCACTGCACCTGTGGTAGCTTTGCTGAGAATGTGCAGCAGTCCACTAGCATTCTGTTTACAGTCCCACTTGAAGTACTCAGTGGCAGCTCAAGCAAAACTGTGTAAATTAGTCACTGTCACGTTTAGGCATTAAAAGTGGAATTAGTAATTTATATTAATCACAAATGTTTCTGCAGATTTTATTAACAAGCAGATTGGCTGCCAAAGTGCTCTCTGGAAGACATTTTTTTCTCCCTTACTGCTATGCAGAACAAAACAGTTATTATGGGCATTTAGATAAAGATTAACGGTTTCAGCAATTCATTTGAGGAAAACCGTATTTTACTATACATTCCACTTCAGCACAGACCGTCACTGCCAGCATGATTTGTTGCCTGCTTGATAAAATTATACAGTGGAGACACAAGATGGTGTAATTCATTTTACAAGTAGAAACAGGTTAATCAACAAAGCTGAATGAGGTTAAAAAATAAACCAGACACACATCTCTTAATTTTTTGGCAAGTCCAAATACCTGATATGAGAAACGAGGTGGCCATCATACTTCATTCAGGCTATTTTTTAGTTCATTTTGTCTTCATATTTTCTTTACCCACGTTGTGCCTCTAGTTTCTTAAGGGTGGCTTCATGTGCCCTGTCTAGATCTCCAAAGAAGAGTAGTCTAAGTGACCGTTTAATATTCTGTACATATGCAAGTAGTCCTGTGGAGCACTGTATGAGCAGTCCCTGAACTCAGTACCGGGTGTGAAGAAATGACTAGAATGATAAGAAAGAGGTCAAACTGAATATTGCAAGTTTAAAAGAAATGCACGGCAAACTGCCAGCATGACCTTCGCTCTTCCACATGTTTTGTACAGACAAAATCAATTTCCTAGCATACTGCTTTTTGAGCTTATCATATTCCAAGGAACTAAAGAACAGACGTGCTGTATTTTATTCTGTTATGACCAGTTTTGTTTCTTCTTCCACTTTTACATTTTAAGTAAATGAATACTAGATAGTATAATAGATAGAAAATGAAGGAAATCAAAACACAAGTTTGTTACAAAGAAGACAAACAAGGGCTGAAGGAGGAAAAACCTCATTACAGAGAGATTAGAAAATTAATTGATTGGTGGCTCTGACAGTTCCCATTGGATGTCTAAGGATCCTGTAAAAAGAAAGTATAGTCTCAAACATAACATTTCTCCCTATTATTTCTTTCTCATGGATAGAGGCTCCTCTGAAGCATCATTAGGTTCCAATTATTTTCAGTGAAATATTTCACAAGAAAAGGGCATGATAAAATCAGTAGAGGTAGTGTTGTTCTCTGGAGAATCTTAATATGGCTATTACTCCAACAGTAATAGAGGCAGGTTCTCTTTTGAATCAAACTTGGAAGGTTTTGGCAGGGTTGATTTTTGTCTCATTGCAGTTTTGGAACTCCTGTGACACTGAATTTAATGTGCTCCCTTCTTCCCTCAAAATTAGCATGGGGGAGCTGAGGACTTGATTAGATCTGTGGCTTAATATAAACGTGTACAAAGCTTGCAGTGAATTTATACTGTGAAGAATCTATTGCTAATTTTATTTTCCTAGGCCCCAGTGTTTGTGTAAAAGACTGTTCTTTCAAGAAAACCAAAATGTTTGCAGAAGTATTTCCTTTTCCACTTACTGACCTTTTTTTCCTCTACTTCTCATGTATTTCTTTAGCAATTGTACCTGTGTGGGATGCATGCTTTTATATGTACACACATACACAGATCACATATACAAACAATAATACAAAAAAGTTCTATTACTTAAACTTTTATAAAAAATGATACTTTTATGTTAAAAGCTCTACCTATTGAGATATAAAAAACCCTAATTTTATCAATTTCAAACATAAATAATTTTAGTTTTGCTGTAAAATCAATTTTTTATTATACAAAATGTCAGTGAAGTACCTCCCGTGCATAGTATCATACTCACTAGAATATCATTCTCTTCAATGGGCTGAGTTGTCCAATTGTTCTTTCTTGTACTCTGTGGACATAATCATGCTACTGGCACTGCATGTGTCTCGCTCTTCATAAAATGAAAATGTGGTTAAATATAAATTCTGTTTTAGTTGAGAGAGATGATGATTTGCCATTCTGTTCAGGGTAGAGATGCAACCATCGTCCCTTTACTTTCCACTCCCTGCTGTGCATGGTTCCTCTATTTTCTGTTAAATGGATGTGCATTAGAGGATTTACATTCCCACTGAAATCTTAACTGTTGAAGAAAATGGCAGAACGAGCCATTCTTCACAAATGTGCTCCAGATTTCATGTGGAAATATGCGAGCTTTTTAGAAAAGAAGCATTTTGGTTTGCAACCAAAAATCCTTTGGATGCAAAATACTCTTACGAAATGTTCATTTTCACTGGAGTTTTTCCAAACTATATGTCATCCCATATTATTGTTGCCTTCTTCACGGAGTGAGGATAATGCCTTTTCAAGTAGTTTTGCAGGCACCTAATTCTATGGAATGGTCCACACTTGCTTTGAGGGGTGTTTTTTTGAGGCTGCTGTGCACTCTCAGATGGTTGAACTTCTCTCTGCCCTGCCGAAACTCATTGATGCTTCTCATAAGAAAAGAACAGCATTGTTATTATCCAAATTATTGAATATCTTACAGGTTTGTACTGCTCGTACATTCCACAAAGTGCCTGTGTACATCACTTTGTACTGTGTGCTAATATGTATGTGTAAATCTGTACTGCACCCTTATCAGTATGAGGTGAAATTAAAAGCAAGCATACATTCTGTGAAGAAGTCAGCATTATAAATCATGCACAAATAAAACAGCAACAGAAAGTCCCATGAAATTGGCCTAGCTTCTGCAACTGAACATTAGGCTGAAGAAAAAAGATACTAAAATAGTAATTTTCTGTGAGGGTTGAAAAAGAATAGTAGCTTCTTTTCCTTTGCTATTTCATTAAAAAAAAAAAAAAAAAAAAAAGTTTGGGTTTTTTTTTTTTACATATTGATGTTTTTGTTTCAGATTAGAAATGTTAAGTCAAGAATGTGCATACATTGAATGCTGAAATTGATTCATTTGACTTATTTTAACTGGACTTTAAAAAAAAAAAAATCTGCCAGCTGTATACACAGATTAGTTGATCATTGTGATCTTTTTTAACATAAACCTCTGTGAAAATGACATTGATTTCAATGCATCTGTGTTTGAATTGAATCTTTATATAGACTTTAAGGGACTGAAGTACACCTGAACATACACATCTTCAGAAATGAAAGAAAAAAAAAAAAAAAGCCAAAAAACAGAGTAGAAACAATAATATATGTAATTTGCTCTATGAAAATTGCACATATTTCTTCAATCCTATTCTGCCTTGATCCCGGTCCAAAAGGAGGTAAAATAAACAGGTTGTGTATTACCGGCCATATGTCAGAAGTGCTTAGCATTCCCAATTAGAGTCATAATTTTAGAAGTACTTAGCTGTCACTTAGGTATCCAAATAGTTGGCTGGATTTCTAAAATGCCTTGCACGTGAAACACTGAGTTCTCTGGAATGTATTTGTATATGTATTTTCTGTTGTGTATTGTAACACCTTGAAATCCTGTCGGTTGGCTTTTTTGAATTGTATGTTCTAAAAGGTTTTTTTCTTTTCTTTCTTTCTTTCTTCTTTTTTTTTTGTTTTTTTTTTGTTTTGTTTGTTTTGTTTGTTGGTTGGTTCTGTTTTTTTTTTTTTTTTTTTTTTTTTTTTAATGTGCAAATGGAAAATTCTTATCAATATAAACTCCATTTCTCCTCTACCATAATTGTGAGCTAAGATTGTCTGGTATTGTTAGCTATTCCTTCCTTTTAAAGCAAAGAGCAACTGTTAGCTTAGAAACACATTAAAGAGTGATTGTAGCGTTGATGTCAATGGAAACTGACTTGAAAGTGCCAGGTTTCTCTTACATTTAACTACTGCTTTAAAAAGCTATCTCTAAAGAGCAGGGGTATCTCTCTAGACAGGTAATGCTTTAATTGAGCAGAAGCAGTCTCGATGGGGAGATAAATAAGGGGGATTGCTGGAGTACTAGTTGTCTTGGCTTTTTATTGGGTGATGCTTTGCTCCTTAGAGGTGATGAGAGCAAGATCTCTGCTCTCCCTTGGGCTGCATAAGCTGTTGTTGAAACCAATAGATGTACGTACAGACTCCACTCTTTTGCAGCAGAGAGAACATCTAGAGTATCTGTCACATCTCTTACTACTAGAATAATAGTGGATGTTGGGCCTGGGCTGCTCTCCCTTGGTACAGTGCTGTTCCACAGCTCAGTGGTGGTCTTCCCTGTCACAGTTTTGTCATATGTTGTGTAGTATATCCACACATTAAGCTGATGGCATTCATTTTTTTCCTTTTTAATTTTTCTTTTTTTTTTTTCTGCAAACTTACAGATTGGTCTTTTATCAACAGTCATGTATGCAGTGTGAAAATTGTAAAGAAGTATCGTTAAAGAAACATCTCAATTGTGAGCTGCTAATGAATGTGACCTGTGGATACAACCATAAACCTCCTTTCTTCCCAAGACACACAATTATTTTAATGCAAGCTGGTGGAGACTTGTCTTTACAAACACCAGCACCTTTCACTGGAGGTGGCTCCCATGTGTCACTGCATAGGTTTGGGCTGGAAGGCAGACCTAATGAAGGAGCTTTCCAACCCTTGGTACAGCTGTGGCTCTTGTTCTCCCTGCTGTGCTGCATAGCACACTGGCCATTTGTTGGCAAGTTCATATTTCATACGGCAGGGAATTGAAATGATTGAATAGACAGGAGAAGAGTTTTATTTGCAGTAGCCTGGGTATCCCTAGACTCTGATTTGGCATAAAACATCTGCTTCATGATCTGTTTCAAGGCCAGTTCCCTTCCGCCAACAAAGGTTACGACTT
Source organism: Phasianus colchicus (assembly GCF_987193195.1). NCBI lineage: Eukaryota > Metazoa > Chordata > Aves > Galliformes > Phasianidae > Phasianus > Phasianus colchicus. Next base: position 18,203,844 of record NC_143476.1, read on the forward strand.
CAGGCAAGCTGTGCCTTTGCTGGCAGGGGAAGATTTGCCTGAAGACTTCATTTAGTCAGAATCAAAGCATCCTGCCACAGAAATCCTTTTTTCAATTACTGTGGAAAAGGCAGCCAGACGGTAAATGTATTAACATATTAAATAGTAAGTAAAGGAGGCTGCTGACTTCTGCTGCACGGGTTTTTGTAAAAAGTTGATTTAAACAATGTCTGTGTATATGTGTGCACGCATGGCTTGGAATAAACATCCACTATTATTCTGATAGTAAGAGATGTGACAGATACTCTAGATGTTCTGCTTCTGTCTGCTGCAGAAGAGTGGAGTCTGTATGTACATCTACTGGTTTCAACAACAGCTTATGCATATTTTCAATTTGCAGAGTTAATTGGTGTAATATTGATGCAGCTTCTGTTGAAGTCCTAGGAAATAGGCCGACACTGCAGTATTTCTGAATTAATTGATGCATTACATCTTTGTATTCATGGTAGGGATTTTCTTTCTTTTTTTTTTTTTTTTTTCTGTCTCCTACCAAAAGTCAATTTTTGAATGACTGATAAAGATTTTTTTGCAGGAGTGTGATCTTGATCCATGCTGACACAATCAGAAAACAAATCCATGTTCCTTCTTGCAATAACAAAGTTAGCTTCAACCTTCATTAGAATGAGTAGCATATTTATCATCTTCATGTGCTTCACTGCCATTGATGAACAGTCTCCATAACATATGGCTACTTCTTTTTCTCAAAAAAAGGAAAAAAAAATCCTTTCTCTAGCTTAAAAAAAAAAAAGGAAAAAAAAAGTGATTGAATATTTGCATATCTCCAAGGAGCCATGCGGGTTAAACTCTGCATTCATCTTCTGCAGTTCTTAGGCCGCTTTTGGTTTAAGAGTAAGAACTATTGCTTTTATGAAGTGCCTTTTTCTATAAAGTCAAAACCTCACAGCAGTGCACAGAAAGCCAGTGGTATAAAGGAGCTAAGTAGAGTCTTTAATAGAGAGAGCTAGGTTGTAAGTGTTTTTGTTCCTACAGAGCAGATAGATTTGGTTCCATCTGTTCCATATTCATAACAAAGAAGCTCACTTGCAGGAGGACTGACTTCCTGGGAGTAGCATGGTAATGATCTTTTCACCACAGATTGAAAGGATCTGAAAATGGTCACTTCAGCTCAGCAGAAAGCAGCCAGCATTGATAGTGCTTCAAGCCTGATATTTTTTCCATAGCTCTGTTTCAAGATTCACGTTTTTCGTGAAAAAAGCAAAACAAAAACATAAATCCTGATCTCCCCCTCCTGCCCTCTGTGTCAGTCCTCCTGAGGAGTTCAGGATGTTTTCTCAAACAAAAATGGAGTGACATGTTCCAAATACAGGGTCAGTTTTTTCTTTTTTCTTTTTTTTTTCTTTTTTTCTTTTTTTTTTTTTTAATCTTTGTTTTATAAGGCAGAAGTGAAGAATCATTTGCAGTCGGTCTGGTTTCTGTTTTCTGAACTTTTTTCATGATTTTGTCTTTTTCAGCAGGAAGGTTCTGTGAATGGGAAATATGAAGTCCACAAAATGTGTGCGAAAGTTCCTTGCTGAGTTTCGTAATTAGGATGCTCCAGTGCCAGCTTTGATTACACACCTCGTAGGCTTTCAAAAAAACATCCAGCTTGATCTAAGGAAAAAAAATGTTCTTGTCTCTGCAGGATATTTCACAAGGGGAGAATAGAAAAATGTGGGAGTGTACCACTAACACTCTTACTTGGCTAAAAAACAGATTATCCAGTGACCCCTAGAAGGTGAACTTCAAGTTCACAGACATCTTAAAAATTAACACAGAACGGGAAGGATCTTTCTTTGCTACTCGCTCTGTACAGCACTGGAAAGAGAATACGGGATGAACACAAGATTGCTTTCGGCCTGGCTGGAAATCCAACAGGGTGCACTAGGCCCCGCTGCCTGTGCTCACAATGTGCTGTGCCTGAGGCACAGGCAGGCTGTGGACATGTGTGTCAAACACACGTGTATTTGCAGATTTGTTGATTTCCCTCGATCCAAAAGCAAGGTGTCTGGTCTCAGACTGTTGTTTTCTGTTACATTTCGCTGGGACTTTTTTTGAACACTGTTTCGTTGCAGTAACTTAAGGAATAAATACCTGCATTTCCAGTGTCTCTTTTTCTAGCTAGGGTAAATAGGATTGTATCCAGGCTTCTGTGGAGAAACTCAATATACTGACCCTACTTTTGAATGTGAAAGAAAGATGAATGTAGCATGCAGGAGCATGCAGCTTTGCACAGGTGCCAGAACTGCATCCACGGCGGGTATTTTTGGCATGGGTTATCAAGAGACTGAGATACAAATATAAGCAGATCCCCCTAGTTACAGAAAATGGATAGATTGTGCTCTTTACTAACAGGATTGCTCTAGTGTGACCAGGCTTGAAGTATTTACTGATAGAGGTGTGGAAATACCACATTAGGCTCTTAAATGGAGCAGAGATGGATGCTGTGTGATTAAAAGTAGTTAATTTGATGGAAGTTTTGTCCACCTCTTTAAAGTGACATAAGTATCAGAAAGAAGGTATCAACTAAATGGTTCCGTGTCATCCCATATGTTTTCTATATGTATTTATGGTCTCAGATGTACATAGGAGGCACCATTTAAAGCTGCTCACAAGTTGAGTTATGCAAGTTCTTAGCTGGCTAACAGGTACAGAGTAGAGGAACAAGCTCGTGGTGAGGAGTTGCTGGATTAGATAAAAAACTATTAGGTGAAAAATAGAGACTAGAGTCTCTTCCCTTCCTTGGGAAGATCTAGTGTCAAACAAGGACTTTCCTGGCAGAACAGTGGAGAAATGCTTCTGTTCTGAGAGTGCTGGTGTTGCAGCAGTCTGGAAAATAAAAGATTGTGAGGTACCTATACTGCTCAACAGTCTGGAGGGGTACTCACTGCTTTTAGGAGCTGGTTTCCAAACCACTTGGGGTTTTGAATCCCATTTATGGAAGAATGAACACATACATATCTAATTTTGAGTTCAGCTGGGAATGATCACTGGAAAAAGGGCTAAACATCCTGTGGTATTCATTAATTTAAGAAAAAAATAGCTCAGAAGGAAATGATTTGTGGCAGAGTAAAATGAAAAGTTAGCTGTCACATGGGCATTTTAAACTTTCCCACAGTCATAGCTGTGACACTCTACAGTCCTTTTCCAGTATAGGTAAGACATTCTTATTCCTGATGAGGAAAAAGCTTTCTTTGATGCGGCAGCAGCAACACTCACGTAGGTGGGCTTTTTCAAATACATATTTCAGAGCATGTGTGTGACCTGTGGCAATGAATGCCAACTAAATAAGTGAAAGAAAGAAGCAGTGGACTGGAAGCTGAAAAACTGCTACAGCCCAATATACTATACAAATGTCAGTTAAAAAGAAAAATTCAGCTTAATGTGTTCTAGAGTTTTTCGAGGTGTAGGTGGCAAGTCCAAAGGCTAAAGAAATCATTTTAAGGGCTAGCAGACAATTTCCTTTCTCATATGACAGAGTTCACTAGTCCCTCTGTACGATTTGAACAAAAGGGCAGTTCACCTGATAAAGATGAAATATTATTAATATAGTGCTTGCATCTCTTACGTTTTTAGTAGTCAGTCACAACCTTGAATCCAGTATAGTAGGTATAATGAAACAGAAGATCTCTGCCCTGAGAATATTTATTTGCCAAAAACAGGCTTGAGTTACAGTGGACTATCATGTGCTTTACAAATTTGACCTTTTCTACTTAATATCTGTTTTTAATCCTGCTAAAATTTGGATTTATCTCTGTAAAAGCCAACTGTGCATATAAAGGCATTTTTTTCTGAAAGCTCTGCCAAGCTGTTGTTAGATCTTTGCCAACAGGAAAGGGCCATCAGAAAGATGTTGAGCAATGGTATTCTCTCTAAGCAGTACATCTGCATAGTTTCAGACATGCATGTGCACTCAAACACGTTCAAACCTGCACTGTTCTCACTGTTCCTCTTCATTTTAAATAACAACAAAATACAGCCCACAGTCTGTGCTTTTTTTCCAAATTTCCCTTGAGCCTAAAGCAGCTTCTTAGAGATGTCTTCCTGCCTTTATGTCTGTCCCCACTTCCCCATCCACAAGAAAGACATAAACAAAGAATTTTCTTGCTTTGATTAGGTGAGTCAGCAGAAGTAACTTCATGTCCTTGTACTTGTCGCACTCCTAGCACAATACAGCATTCATAATTACTTCTTTATTTTTATAAACTGACAGAATTTACAAGCATAGTACGAGGAAGCTAGAATTGTTTCTAAATATTTTAAAGGTGCTGGCAAGCCCATGAAAATGAAATAGAATGGAATGCTCATCTCAACTTTAATTATAGTGTCAGCAGTGGTAAAGCTAGACGTGGGTAATATGAAGTCCATTAAAGTATATGAGGTTTAGTAACATGATACAATACCCACAAATTCCATGTGGGTGAACATGTTGCTTTAAAGATCAAAAAGAGGAGGTAATTACTAACAAGGCTATAATGTCTCTTCAAAGCATTTACTTATGTCTAGTTCTTAGAGATGGAAATTAGCAAAATGGATAGCCTGCTTGAAGAAAAACATTTTATTTCTAGTGATACCAAGGGAAAATCAAAGCACAGAAGTGCCTAGAAAAAGTATGAGAGGGATATCTTTTTCTCTAAGTGCTCTATTTGATCGTATTAACTTGTTTTATTAGCAATTTACTCTTAATACAGTCTTAATGTTGTACAATAACTGTATTTGTTTTTGTTAATGCCACTGAAAGCAATAATGAGATCCGAGGTTTTATTCTTTCATTCCAGTTAATAATAATGTTGGTTTATTGCAATAGAAAAGTATGACATCAGCCATCTATATTGTGCTAGTGTGGAAATGCTAGCCCTTATTTTATTGTATGTAAAGGAGTTTGCATGTACAAAAGAGAAACTTTCTTATAGGAAAGGCCTGAAAACATGTGAGCAGTTATGATCTATTCTTCAGCTCCCCTTCCTTACATTTCACAGAAGCTATGTGCAACTAAAAGTCCATTCCAAGTAGGATATGCCTTTCATTTATTTCCAACTGAGGTTTGTTTGTTCTTTAATGAGGAGAAACATGGCATTAGCAAGATAGATTCACTAGGAAGCCCAGACTGCAGCTAAATAACAGCTTTGCCCCACTTCATAAACAAATGTAACTGTTCCTACTTTTATGGAGAAAAAAAAAAAAAGAAAAAAGAAAAAAAAGTCTTTGCAGAGCATTTCTGAGGTAGATTCTTGTGTTGGTCCAGGGTTTTGTTCAGAGGAGAGGCTCAGACAGGTTCGTGGGTTGTTTTTTTTTTTGATTTTTTTAAATTTTTATTTGGCTGAAATTTGTGCTTTGTTATTCCCCTGTTGTGAAGTATACAGGATGCACCACATTGAGATGATTTTGTGTTTTCCTGAACTCAACTGGACTCTGCAGCTTGGTAGGACAGATAATAGTATATCTGTAATAAACACTGGATGCAAACTGTTGCTGACTGCCTTGTCTGATCCTTAAGCATCTGCTCACCTCTGGTGCCCAGGGTTGAGAAGGGCTGGGCCTTGGCCTCTCTGATGTTCTGCTCTGAAAATTCTGACTCAAGTACATCAGCCAGGCCAGTGAAAGAGATGTCATGTCATTAAATCTGGAGCAGCTAAGGGTACTTTTTTGAGAAATGCATAGAGGGCTAGGCCATGCTAAGTCCCATAAAAGAAAAAATACTGGCCAGATGGTTTAACTTACATTTGAATGTTAGTACCCACATAATTAAACTGGAAATTCATGGTTACACCTCTTTAAATACTGGATTTGATGCCTGTTTTTTGTTTTTGTTTTTTTTGTTGTTTTTTGGAGGTTTTTTTGTTCTTTTTTTTTTTTTTTGGAGGCTTTTGTGTGAAATTTACTTTCGGTCTGTGCTGCCTTCAACCAGATATATAAGCTGCAGTGGTTTATAAACTACGAGAAAAAATTATGTTCTTCTTGGCCAAGCGGTTGCAGTGGGACAGTTGATTCAGCATTAAAAGCTAACACAGAAACTGTGTATTACTTTCTTCTAAGAACTCACTAAAATAGCATTTATCTGACAAGTCATTTCCATTTGCTAGGCTACTTTTAGGGCATTTGAAATATGTAGTCACTTATGTTATAAGCCATAATAATCCAGTATTTCTATAGTAGTGCAAATGTAGAGTGAATTAATCATAAGACATTAGAAAATAAAAGGAATATTTCATGTTAGTTGTGCGCGTAGATTTTGCTGGGTCTTTTTCTCCATTGCTGTATGCTTTGGAATTTATGTTTTTTCATAAAACTCAGAACGTCCCTCCCTACATTTGTGTGCATGTGTCCATACACAGGTATGAGTACAGAAACATGGTGTGATTACTTTTAGCTTCACTTTATGTAGATGCAGTTGAGCAGGAAGAATGCAGTAAACCAAGGTGTTCATTTATGTACCCTTGTAATACACTTGATTTCAAAACTTCATTTGTAGACATTGGTGTTGTAGTCCTTTTGCATCTGTTAAGCCGTAGGCAATAAGTATTAGCTGTGACCTTGTTTTGCTTATGCATTTGTTTTATCTAGTAGATAATTTTCTTATTGTTATTGGCAGTCTAGATCAGGTTTATTTCCAGGTGAGATTCTCTCTCTTACAGCTTGAGATTTCTGTTTTTAACATACTATGTATTTTTTTTTCCACGGTTTCACTTTATGATGGCTAAATACAGAGAGATGGTAGACAAGATGTTTGACAATAGCAAATATTCAAATAAATTTAGTCATAATTTACTCATGAAATGTGTTTGATTGTTACATCTGCTGAATGAGTAAGTTGTGGATACTCAATACTTAAATTTTCCCAGACTTAAGTCATGTTTATATTATCAGAACAAAGCTTTGCACATATGTCGGAATGAAGAACAGATAGGCAGAGAGACCCCTTTCTTAAGTTAAACTCATGGACTGGTGAACTCTGGGATTTCTATAGCACTTCTATTTACCTGTTTTTGATTTTCAATTTTAACACTCACAGGGAGAAGATCACCTGTAAATCCTTCCAGATAGCTTCTCTTTTGATTAATAAATTTGAAGTCCCCTTTTCTGTCCGTACATATGGGTCTGACTTTATGTATGCACACAAAGGAGTGTTTTATTGATTCATTAAATTCTAGCTGACTTTTTCAGTTGTACCGTTTATGCAAATTTGTAACTTTTTTTCAATCTACACAGTGAGAGGAATATTAATAACTAATTCTGCATTTACCTGGCTAATTTGCATACATTTGTGTTGTATGGTAAATCACATGAAAACCTACAGGGGAAAGGCTCAGCTCTTCTAACAACTAATAGGCTACTTTTTCTTTTCACTTGCACAAATTGAGAAATATTGCCTGTGGCAAACATAATAGAAAACTGCATTTTTAATGCTCTCACACATACTCATTTCTTTACAAAGAAAGGAGCAGATGACTGTTCTTAAAAATAAAACTTTCTAAAGCTCTGTAGCTGACACAGGATATTGAATGCTAAAACACTTCTAGTTGGTGGAATTATGATTTGTGGGTTATATAAGGTTACATGGATATTGGATTTGAATAATGGGGGTGGTATTGTGCCTTAAAGGGCTGGAGGCATATCACAGCTGTAAATGTTTTCTCCTGAGGAGATTGTCTGTAGTACTAGACAAAGAGAGCGGAAGGGCTGCATAAACATGAGTTTCTGCTTTACAGCAGACAGCACCCTGTCTTTGGGGTTGTTGTAGGTTCTCTCTTCATGGTGATGACAAAAGCTGCAAGTGCAATCCTTTTGATAGGGCAGTCAGTGTTAAGTGTCTGGTCCAGCTGCACACATACGGAATCTCTTTTAGTGCAGGGAAAAGCTCAAAATTAATTCTCTGTCAATTTCACTGATATTTCTGTTTGGTGTTTGTGGCTTGGAAGCACACATCATTGCTAGGAATTTGTATAGCACACAGATGATGCTGCTAGGAGTCCATTTGCAAGGAAGCAAAGAGAGATTTCTGTGAGATCTCTTAGGTTGTCTCTACAAGCAGACCATCCCAGTTTATTGGCTGTCTTAGGAGAGAGTAGAATAAATAAAACATTCACTTAAGGAGAAACTGACAGAAATCACAGCTTTCAAAAATATAGAGAGAAATGAACAGGCTTATCTCCACAGTTTTTCACAGGCACTGGTTTATAATCCTTCAAAGAACATTCCAAGTGAACTGGTAATTGAAACGTGAAAAACAAAATAGTGAGAGAAATTATATTCCTTTGCCAGCATAACCCCTGTACTAAAATGAAGGTGCCATCTGAGTGACTTAGATAAATGAAGCATTATTTGTACACTGAATGGTTCCAGTTTTGCTGTCTAATAGGGCCCACAGCGGGTTGCGGCTTGAATATTAAATATATTTGTAATGTTAAATGAGGATTTGAATTGCACTCATGAATTAATTTTTTATATCAGCACTTGCATTTCACTAAAAGGTGCAATGTTATAATTAGAAAGCTAAGAATGAATAAGGAGACAAGCAAAGAAAACTGCTGATTAAATGTGAATATCAGTAAATTGGATGGTTAAGACACTTTTTATATGTGGTATCCAAGTAGCTTGCTCCTCAGGTAGAAAGTGAGCCTTAGATTGGTGCCAGCCAAACTACCAGCTGTCTCAAGAAGGAAACCTATTATTTGTGGCTTTTGTCATATGTCTAGCAGGTACTGATAACCACATTACTTTTAAAATTTTCATACTTTTTCTTTTTTGTACTTTACTTTTTAATTAGCCTACTTTGTTACAAAGTAGCTTTTATCAATCTACACAGTGAGAGGAATATTAATAACTAATTCTGATTCCCTTAAAGATATTACACAATTTGACATAACAATTTAACTGAAAATCCGTTGCCAGGAAAAAAAACAACCAACATTTTTCTACGTATATTGCTTTTTGTTTTCTGTCTGTGGGTCTCTGCTAGTTATTGAATAACTGCTAAGCCTTATTGGCCTGAGGAGGACTTATTTTTTATTTATATCTAATATATTAGTGTTGTACCGTGTGTTTCATAGCAGAAAACTGTTTGGGAGTGAGTGGGACGAAGGGAGACAGAATATTTTTTTTTTTCACATTTAAATATAGCTAACAAATACTGAAATATTTATGGTTTGGCTCTAGATGAGGCAGGAATAATATTCTTCACTCTCTTTCCTTACAGGGTATAAAAATGGTAGCCAGTTCAGAGAAAAGAAATTTTCTATCCTAATTTATCATTTACTGCCATTTTCGGTTTCAGCTTGGCTCTAGTCCTATGTGCTGTAGTTCAGTCTATGTATTTTTTTTCTAGTTTAACTGATGAATATAGAATTTTTATCACAAGAATACAGAGATCATGACTTGAATTTCTTCTAAATCATGAAATTTTTATAATTACTGAGATATTTTCATATATCTTTTGATTTTTGAGAGATTTAAAATGTGTAGTTCTTCTATCCAAGACTGTGTGTAGTTATGAAGTGCAAAATGTGACAAGACAGACCCAGAAGATTCTCTTGAAGTTGCTGTTCGGGGCAGGGAGGAGGGGGTGAAACATCATAGGAATTAGAATGTAATCATAGGAACTAGCAACATTGCAGAATTCTTCTGATTTTGTCCTTCTTACTGACACAAACTAAACTAGTCAGACCTTTCCAATTCTTATATCATTCATCAAGAAAAGACTATATAAGCTCCTTATAAGGGATCTTTTCTCAAAGGAAAGAATCTTTTCTATTTGTTGTGCAGCAAAATTTCATTTGCCTTTTTTTTTTTTTTTTTTTTCCCTTAGGAATTTCAATTTTTGAAAACGTTACTAGGGATGGTTTCCATTAGCATCAGAGATTTCCTATTTTCAGAGCTGGCCTCTATTTTATAGCTAATATCGCTTTTAAAAGGGACAAATAGAAAAGCCTTATGCCAAAGCTTTAGAGGCTAACCTGGTTTTGTGCAGAGAGGAGAATGAAATTTCTTTTTGTATAGGTGAAGAAAGGACATTTTCTTATAGCATAGGTAATTTCAGTTGAATATAACAACAGCAGTGAGAAGTTTAGCTGGGAAGGAACTTTAACAGACCCCAGAAGGCAAAGGGCTGTTTCTTTCTCTTTTCTATTTCTTTATAGCCTTCAAAAATATTTCACTCTTGCAAGCTTGCAAGAGTTTTAGGGAATTTAGCAGATTCCATTGCATTGGAAACCCATCATTCTTGAAAAGTGAAACACGTAAAAACACTGAACATTCTGCTAATACTAATAGGCCTGACCTTAGGTCTAGAAATAAAGACTTGAATTTTTCAGTTTGAACCGATTCCTGCATTTTCATTTAGCATCAGTTTTTGTGAGATCCTAGCTACACCATTACTTTCTTTTTTTCCAGAAAAAAAAAAAAAAATATATATATATATATATATATATATTAGTAATATGCTAATATGTGTAGCTTATCTCTTCCTATGTGTTGTTTTGGTCATTTGGTGTTTCCTCTGAAGTTGTTAATCAAAATGTTGGCCAGTAGGTCACCCTGATTGGGAGTTTTGTGCTCTTTAGCAAAAGTTTGTCATTAAAGGTACTTTTATGTAGAAGAATAGGACTTTATACTTCAACTTGGGTTTAAGCTTCAAGGCGTTAGCTATGAAAAAACAGATTTAATGAGCACTCTCGGCTTTCCTTAGTAGAGTGCAAGTGTGATGTGCCTAAAATTCAGAAAAAAAAAAAAGATATTGAGCTTGTTGCTGAAAGAGGAAGAAAAAAAAAACCCTAGCTGTTCGCAATATAAACTGGATGTCATAATCTAAGAGTCAGGTTTTTCATAGGACAGTGGTGAAAATATTGCAGAATAAACAAAACAGGGAAGAGAACAGAGCAGTAATGACAAACTGGAATGTGCGAGGGAGCAGAATTGATGGCATTAGCAAACCTGACTCTGCTCTCTGAGTGATACATCTTATGGACTTATGGGAAATACTGCAAATTGTCACTGTTTTTGTTTTAAGATGAAAAAGAGAAGGGAAGAAATAAAAAGGTATTGCAGTCACCCAGCTTGGCAAACAGGTCTTAAATTTCTCAGAAAGGCTGAAGAGGTTGCACTGTATCTCTTCATCATCTTGTTCTTGGTCACTGAGGCAGATGCAAGAGCAGGACAAAATGTCTCTTAGTTCTTTTTGTCTTAATTATTATTATTCCCTCTGAGAGAGTAAAACACTGTGGCTGAAGAGGAATCTTTCTAGTTTTATTACTTACCATTTTTCATAAATCACGTAGAGTACATAATTTCCTAAGAGAAGAAAAAAGCACATTATCACACTTACCACTAACAGTGCATCAGTTTCAAGAATGATGAATTAAATGCAGCTGATAGGATTGCCATAGGACTGCGGTTCGTGATACAGCACATTCTGTGAAAAGCTATGTGAGGAATGGTAGAAGAAGGAAGTTTAAGCAGAGGGCAGATTTTGAAATTTTCTCCCAGAGAACATGGTTAATCATCAGCTCTTGTTTGCTCCTAAGTATGTACAAATATTGCATACACATGTAAACTTTATATATAGCATTCATTTTCTTTTTTCTAGGTAGAATATTATTTGATCCTAGCTATCGTAGCTAGTCAGTGCTAGTGCTAACAACGTGTTCTAATGAACACCAGTGAACCCAAGCACGTTTATTTTGTGGATGTAAGTGGCAACATGTAAACATTAAAGTTAAAACGTGCCTTTGAATAAGTGTGGATCCTGATGCACTTCTGAAATTCTGAGCGAGAAGAGCTGTTTGTGATAAAATTACTGCATATTTTCTGTTTTGATTAGTGTTAGAAGTGTCGTTTCCACCTTTATGTTAGTAATATGGTAATAATGGAATACTTATCTTTTGAGAAATCAACAAGTGCCTGTTTAGTCTGAGCACAGCATTTAGCCAGTTGCATATACTCAGTGAGGGCCACGGAAAGGACACAATTTCCTGAATGTAACCACAGAGTTCAAATATTGTGCCCTAAATAACACACCAGTTACTGTAAATGTCAGTACAGGGAGTTTCTCTGACTTTGATTTAATAAGAGCCTACAGCAAAGCCAGCTGTTAACACTTCTTAACCGCTTGTCATTTTGAAGGGGGGAGCATCATTTCTACACACTTTTGTCTTTTGATTAAAAGAAGGAAACAATTTTTCAAGCACTTCCCAACAGGTGCAGAACAAAAGCATTAACTGTATTTGACTCTTACTGTGCTCCTTTTATTTGTGTTCCTACTGAATTTGCTAGTTCTTCTTGGTAGGAAAAAGCTGATGCTTGCCTTGGAAACACATCATCAAAGTTTAAGGAAATTCATTTTAAGTTATTTGAGAAGCCCTTCAAGTGTGAGTTTGCCTTGTAGACAAAGAGTGTGTGTTCATATGTCTTTATGTAAATGATTTCAGCTACTTTTCAGTGAAATGTAGTAAAAAAATAAAAATGGATGATACAGCCATAAACAAAACAAACATCTTACTGACCCAGTCATCTTTCATAAATCCAGACTGCTTCCAATAATTTCAGTTTTCTATAAAAAGCATCTTGTTGTGCTGCCGTGTCTAGCTTTTTATTTGATGGAAGAGACTATGCAATTAAATAAAAATAACTTCAGGTGCTTCAGGCAGTGTTTTCAGGTGTAGGTTTTTTGAAGGTTTTACAAGGCTGAAATAACATATCCAAAAATGGTCTTTCACAAGCAAAAATTTGCATGCCCAAGTTAAGTAACTTGGTATGTTTGCCTCTGAATTAGGTATTTTAAGGCAAGTATATATCCCAAAAGGAAGTTTTCACAGCAGCAGTTGTTCCTGGGAAATAGCAGGTGATTATGGTAATATTATATGTGTGAGCTTTTGTGTAGTGGTACACTGTTGTTTTCCCTTTTTTCTTTCCTCCTCATACAGTAAGTGTTCTTCTAAAGAGACACTTTGAATGGCAAAAATGAGGGAGGAGAGAAATAAGGAATAAGCTGATTTGAGAATGTTTGTTAACACAGGGAATCATATTTTGGCTGAAAAAAAAATAGGGATTTTATCAGCAAAGGCATACGTAGTGGAAGAATACAGAATCTGATTTTGTGGTGGAATTTAATAGATGTATTTAATGGTGTGTATTTTTACTTTAGTGGAAGTATGTCCATATTTATATTTTTAACATTGTCAACTTCAGCATCATTTTGTCAGTTTTCCTTCATTCCTTTTTGAGTTGCTGAAGTCTGTGTCCTACCATTTCAGGACTTCAGCTTTCTTGTAAGTGATCTTAATTATTCTCAAGTGTAATTTTTCAAAGTAGACACATGCATTACAGCAGAAACCATATTAAACTATCTCTTGAGAGAAAGGTGTGAAAAGGTGAAAGGAGATAATGAAACATTGTGAATATCATTTACTTCACTTCTTTCATGAAAATAATCGAAAAAGGGATTAGAATAAAATCTGCAGTTCTCTCACTGCCTTTGTCTTATCTGGCTATTTTACACACTTGAAATACTTAAATGCAGAGACTGAAATATAGCCAGTTCTTCGAATGAAGGAATGATAAGGGATGTTTGACTGTATGAAAAAGGATCATATGCATTTTCTCTTACTCTTCCACTTCTCTCTCATTTTTCTTCATTTACAGCTTCTGCGATCCCAGATAACGGAAGGAGATCCTGTCTAAAGCTTAAGGTCTTTGTGCGACCAGCAAGTAAGTTCCTTAGAATTAGCTTTCAAGGGTGGCTTTGTAGCGCATGCTTTACTGTGTGGTCTGGTTAACAGCAGTAAATCTTTTTTTGTTGTTTGTTTTTGTTTTTACTATTCAATCTTGTTTATCTGTTCTGTACAGCAGCATTTGTGTTATTATTTTCATGGTATTTCCTTATCATTTTTCATAAAGCTTTGTTTTAATTTCATGGCAATTGCTAACTTGTTGTTTCTTAAACTGTTGTACCAATGGAAGGCTGGCATTTGGATAAGTGCCATAGACTATAAAAATAAATATGCTTAATTTTATACAGTAAATAGAGAGAAAAAAAAAAGATAGAAAAAAAAAACAGAAAGTACGGAGTTTAAGGGTGTCTCACTAACATATTTGGCTGTTATCTCTATTTTTGTTATAGACAGCTGTATGAAAACTATAGGTGTTCATGATCGTGTTTTCGATGTTAACGACAAAGTAGAAAATTCATTAGAACCAGCAGGTTAGTATGCTTAGAGAATCTCTTTTAACAAATGCGTGTATCCCTCTGGTGCTTGAGTACTTCTTTTCTTCTACTCTCTGCATGCTTTGCATGGTACAATTGCTCTGCTTTTGCTTGTTTCTAGCAGTGCTAATATCACATGTGGTATATTTCCTGTCTCCTTATCTAATGCAAGGGAGAAAAAGTGTTGCTTTCTTGGTTGATGTAGCTTAGTAAATGTGTGCCAGAATAAAATTTTCACCAGTGTCCTGAAGTCTATCCAAGACAAACACCCAGCATGTTGACAGACCACTCGTGGTACTAACTGGGCCAAAAGTCTTAAAGTCAGTGGGCACGCTTCATTTGTTTTGTGGTGCCAACAGACTTTCAAAGAACCACTCCTTATTTAATGCTAGTGCATGACTCAGGCATGCAGCTGACAGAGTTAGTGTTTAAGTAAGAAATCAGTCCATTAAAATTATAAACATTTGTATATATATTTGTTTAGGTGAGTATTGTTTTCACATATGTAAACACACATACATGCTGTTTTATATGAATTCATTCCCTGGATATGTATCTGGGGGATTTTATTTTCCTTGGGTTTTTTTTTTTTTGGTTGGTTGGTTTATTTATTTATTTATTTTTCTTTCCCTAAAACACTGCCTTTAATAATAAGAATAATGCTTGCTTTTATAAAGCCCCTTATCTGCCCAGGGCAAGGTTGTGTTATCCTTCACGATCAAGTTGTGTGGCTCTGTGTGGGAAGTGCATCTGTACGGTTGCGTGACTCAAGTTTATGACAGACAGGAGCATGTTTAATTCTAGGGGTGTGAATAATCTCATCAACTTCAGAGGGATGGTTCATGGCATTAAAATTAGGTGGGTATGTAAGACAAGTGTTTACAATAGCGCTTACCAGCTTGTTCTGTGTGTGTAACATGCTGTTCACACATTTCTATATTCAAGCCTCAATAATTAAAATGAACAGTTAAATAAACAAATTATGCCAAAAAAAAAACCCAACACAAATACACCCGTGATACTCAGGTAGTATATTCCCTGAAGATCAGATTGCCCAGTTTTTTTTTTACCTTGTGTTACTGAGAAAGCACTATCCCTTTCATGTGAACCAACTTAGTGTTTTGTTCTTTATTATTTGCTGATCCTTCACCTAAAAGCTATTATTTAGGCAAAAGTATTAGTAAGACTCCCAAAAGTTATCCAATTTAAATGCTCTACAGTTTTATTATTTTTTCCTAAATGGAATTTTCAGAACTGTTCTAAAAATGTTGCTTTAGAGAGTCAAGGATGTTTTCTAAGCAGATCTCTATTCAAGGAAAGTACATTTACAATAAAGATGCATTTGCATTTCTGTTAAAAGTATTCACCTTCTACAGGAGGCATTAGGATGATGATGATCATCCCCTATCTCCAGGTAAACTGTGAATCTAGAAACTCAGTGTGCTCTTTTGACCTTGTGATTTGGTGAACATGAGTTAATTCAGGTGTATCCCTTCTGGTACTGGTTTGCAAAAGAGATCACTTGAATAATAAATGCATGATAGTAGTGAATATTCTTTTCAGCAGTAATGCTCACTTTCTGTTGAGTGGCTATGTCTTGCTAGCAACATCATAGAAACATACCATTAGAAGGCAGCAGACAGAACAGCGAACCAAAGTCCTACAAGGAGAATCCTGAAGTCTGAGGTGAAATATCATCTGTGTTATTATGGAATATTCTCCATAATAGAATAATATATAATATATATTAGAATAATATAATATTATAATATAGAATAATAGCCTTAAAGAGAATGTTTCTGTTCTAAACGCTTCAAGTACCAAAAAGTTGCCACTCCTATGCTTGTAGCACTCCTTCCATCAATTTATTTGAATTATTATTTGGACCAGTCTCCATCAGATGATCTGCCATTCCCAGATTTTCTATCTGCTATAAGTATTTCCTATTACAGGATTGTTAGACTTGCTCCTGCCTTGGTGGATCTTGTTGCATGTGAAGTGTAATGTGTACTAATCCACCTGCCTCTGGAGCCCACCTTCCACTTGTGTGCTCTCCCCTAACCACCTGCCACTGTCTACTCCCACAGTATGCAGAAGAATGGGGAAGCAGAGGAATCACATTGAGCGAATTACTGCTGCCAATCTTCTGGGGAAAAAAAAAAAAAAAAAAAGTGTGATTTTTGAACTTCTCTACTTTCACTGGTTTTGTTCAGAAATCTGGAAAAAGCAGATCTGTACAGATCACTCTTCTTTCAGAAGTCACTGAAGAAATTGGGCCATGCCTATATTCTCCTTTTGTCCCTTAAACAAAAATTGCAGCTGTGCATATCTGGAAAAATTATACCTGAAGCATGAGATGTAAAGTTATGTGATCTGGAAAATTCATGGCTGTCAAACTAATTTTTTCTAATTACTGCTAGCATTCCCAGTCTTTAGCAATGACCTTCCAGATTTTACTCATCAATTTTATCATATTTGTGACTTGTCTTCAGTGTTTAGAATAAACCCAGTCCTTCCCCTTAAGCACTAAAGATTGTGCAGTATTACAGCTCTGCACCCCAAGGAAAATCATTTTTGTAAAGTGATTTTGAGAACCGCAGATAAAATGAGTGCTCTAATATATGAGTGCAAAGAGACTTTGGGACTGCATTGACAGAAAGCCCGAATGATTTCTTGAAAGTAGTCCCTTAATGTTACATGAAAATGAATTCTCTAGAGACAGATGGCTTTATAAAAATGGCATCTTAGAAGATCTCCGTATTTTTAGTTTAATAATTAATCTTTTTAGTTAGGGCTTTTGGGTTGATTTTATTCTTTTTTTTTTTTTAATTATTTTATTTAGCTGTAGCTAGTGTTCCAGTTGTGCCAGTAGCTGAGAGTCAAAGAAAATTAGGATTTATTGCTGCTCTACACTAGTTCTGCCCTATTGTGTTTCAGTACTGACTCATGGATGTAATTAGGACAAAACTGTTATCATTGTGTGCTGCAAATTCAGACCTTCTTGCAATTCTATCAATGATGCAGGAAGCAGAAGACAGTTCACATCTTTCTCCCTTGTAGTTTTAGTTCATCGGTGATGAGTATGGTTCCAAACTGAGCAGAGCTGACTTAATGTATACGAAAGGTATAGAGCTGACAGTAGGGCACAGATACCTTTTCTTGTACCTTCTTAGAGTATGTTTTAATTAAGAAGCTGCTCCTGTGAAGTATTGTATTGTCATTGCAGTATCCCAAGAGTGCACTGAGTTTAACAGGTGAAATACAGACCAGCCTTTGGTTCTGACAACCACCAGAACTAGCGGTTTTAAATCGCCCTTTCTAGACATTTAATTGTCTCTTCCTTGCAAATGTGAACATGTTCACAATTGATCAGAACTTGCCTTTCACACTCTTGTTTTAAAAGTACTGAGGAGGTGTTGATAAGCCTGATGCAACTACAGCATCAGTGCTGAACCAAATGTGACAGGTTGTTAATCCAGTTTGCTGTACATCCCTCGGTGAAACTGGCTTGAGGCTGAAGAGCCTGTTAGTCCAAATACTGCAAAGTGCTCTACTTTGCTTCAGTGCTTGGTGTCAAGAATGCGAAAGGAACTTGTCCCTAACTAAAGCTAAGTAGCATGAGGGGCTCTATAGCAGTGCTGTGTGGTGATCCTGGTGATGTGACTCCCTCTTCCCTTAGTGCCTTTAATTGGGATTGCACAGTGCAATCACCCAGTGTAATCCTGGCAGTGCAGTCTGTTGAGATGGGAGCTACGAGACAGATATATCATAGGTATGTCAACACTTCTCTTAAAATGGGGAAGCTTATTACACTAAGTAGTGAGATACTGTTAATTTTCCTGGAAACTTAGGCACCCCTAAAATAGCTTGTGAATGCATTTTGAGGCCACTTTACACTTCCTAAAATGGTTTAGATCATTTGTTCATTTAGTACTAGGAAAATTCAAACTCAAAGCTGGCTTTTTATGGCAAGCCTCAGACAGATTGCTTTTAAAATATTTAAATTAGATAGCTGTGGATATGGGGGATTTTGCAACGAAAAGCAGCACACCTATAATAGCCGTGGAGTTGAATCTGACTTTATTTATGTTTTTTATGATACAAGTTGTGTCTATAAGGCTGATTTTTAATTGAGAAAAAATTAAACGGATCTTCATTCAGTATCATACATTAAGTATTTTCCACTATACTCTCTTTTTCCACTAATGAGTAAGCATGTTTTCACAACTCAGCTGTTTTTGTTTGTTTGATTTGTTTTTGTTAATTTGATAAGCACATATTTAATTCTGTATTTTGTCTACTGCAAAAAGTAATCTGCCACCTATGAGAGTTTGTGAAGTGTGTTTGAAAATCAGAGACTGTCTTAGTCTTTGGAATTCCATTTCAAGAGAGAAAGATTTGTCTCATATCCCATGCATACCCCAAAATGCAGTATACTTCAGTGGAAAGCGGAATAACTGCTTGCACTTACAGGCTGCCATTTCAAATTCAGAAGCTGAAATCCGTAACTCAGTAAGGGGATTAACTTCTAAATTAATTCTTAGCACGTGCAACTCTTTCTCAAGCCCTTCTGAAAATCAGATGTTTTTATTTAGCTGCCTCACTATTGACATTGCTATCTAATGAGCCATCCAAAGCTGAAGCTACCGTGTTTTATAGAGGAGGAATCTTTCATTCCACAGTCTGCTGCAGTCAGACTTACTTTCTGCTGCTCTGGTCTTCAGTGGGAGTTTTGCCAGTAAGAAATGCAGGACTTGGCCCCAAGTTGGTTACATAATGAGGTATTACACGGTTGTGAAAGTCAATGACAGCACAAGGTTCATTGCCCTATTTCATAAAGGCACCGAAATCTACTTACAGTTGTCGGCTCAGTGAGAGTTTATTAAGGATGCAAAATCTCATTGGAATGTATGCTTTCTATTTGAACAGATGATACCGTACATGAGTCAGCCGAGCCATCCCGTGGTGAGAACGCGGCACAGACACCGAGGATACCCATCCGGCTTTTGGCAACTCTATTGTTCCTCCTGGCAATGCTTTTGATATTATAGCACAGTATGCTCCAGCAACCTGTCGCAGAAAATTTCAGGGTCTTGGAACATCAAAGATCCACCTAACTGCTCATCCCAAGAAAGGGACTTTATTGTTTTTGCAGATGTCAAATCGTTATTTTTCCCTTTTCCCTTTTCTTCTCCCTTTTAGCCTGAACTCAGCAAAAATTTGAAGGGGATAACTAGCTTCAGCACCCATCCCTACCTACCCTGTGACTTTCTGAACCCCTCCATACAAATAAAAGGACTCCAAATGAAAATGCCAAACTATAATAGTGACACTAGTGATTCTTATTTTCCTCTGCATTCTCCTTTAAGAAGTCACCTCTGTTAGCTCACTGTGTCATCCGAATGTAGATGAGGAAGAGTAGTGGCAAATACAGTCAGTGGAGGATAAGCAAACTGAATGAAAGCCTGGGAGAGTTTTTCTCTCCAATACAATATTTATGCCTTCTCATTCAGCACTGTAAGATGATCATGCAGGGCATTGTGTCACCATGTCAGGACTGGAGGGGAAATATTAATAGCAGATATAACACCATTTCCTCCGGGAGTTCTAAATGAGCAGGCTTCTGAAAGGGAAAGGTAATGTTTCTTATAGGACTGTCCTGAAACACCTTTTTTTGCTCACAAGTAGAAATGCTGTCTTTGGTGAGAGAAAGAGGTTAGTATTTAGAAATGTTAGCACACAGCAGGCAAGGTCAGATTTAGGAAACTTCACTGGGGGTGTGAGTGCCTCTGTTATTTCGTTTTAAGGGGATAATGCACACCGGGTTATTTTATTTTAAAAGAAATCACCGTGGTGCTAAATTTTTTTTCTTGAAATGCAGAGGCACTTTTGAGAATAAAGTGACCTTCCCCAGCACTGATTTAGTAGCTGAGAACCTTAGATGCTGCTTTGGGTGTTAATACATGCTAAAAGAGAACATTAATGGCCAGAGGAATCATATTTGAAACAAAGGATCTCCAGTGTGCTCTTGATTTGTCTCTCCTGCAAGTTCCTCAGTCATGGGGATAAACCACAAGTAGCAGAAGCCAGGGCAGTCTAGTAGCATTGTTTGGTGGGGGGAAAGAAAAGAAGTGTGGAATACAAATTCAAGTGTTGATTTTTTGTCTTTTCCCCTTCCAGCACAGTTTGAAGAGTAGAGGAAACGTGTTTATCAGCCGGAGATAAACTAGATGGGCTCCCAAAGACTTAACAAAATATTTTTTTAAAAATCCACTAGAATAGAAAATACATTATTTAGATATGCTTTATGCTGAAAGTGAGTATATATGCTTGTCCTATTTAAACATGTGAGAAAAGTGGTAACCCTTGATGCAAGTAGGAAATGGTACTGTCTTGTTTGATGGAATTGGGAGTGACTTTGTTTAGGAAATCTGAGCCTTGGCAAAGGTAGAACTTGGAAAAGTCATTTGCCAGGAAGTGCAGGAGTTGGGGTTTTTTTTTTTTTTTTTGTCTGAGCTACCATGAAATTTGAACTGCTAAGCATAATCAGGGAAATATCAGGCAAAGACTGAAACCAAACGTTTCTAGACAAAAACTGTGGTTATTATGTTAAATGTGAAAGAAAAACATGAAATGCATTCAAACTAAACAAGGGGTTTCTATATTAATTCTGAAGAAAACCTCTGTCATAACAAAACTGAGTGGTACAAATAATGGGCAATATTTTGTGTTTTCTTTTTTCTTTTCTAATGAAGAAAAACTTTACAAAAGTTGTAAGCAGCCCACTATTCAGTAAAGAAGGAAAAGGGGAAATAAATTTAAGATTTTTAAGATTTTATGCATGCTTAACCACAATCTGAGCTTGCCTGATATCGTACAACAAGATGGTTGTTGCAGGGCCTTTGCTTACAGTAGGAATGTAGGAAATTTCCTCTGCTGTTAAGAGAACAGAACAAAGATATAGAGTCTAAACAGTGAGGTAAGTCACCATCCCATTACAGTCTGGCTGGTACTTCTTGCTCTTTAGCTTGGATGTGCTTGTTAAGCACATTTCTACTCCCTTCAGGTAGCAAGTAAAGAGGATGAAGTGAGGCTAATCAAAAATGCGCCTTATCAATTGGATTCTTAACTGGAGTACAGGTAATACTGCATGATAGTAATCATATTAAAATGATTCATAGCAATTGCAGGCAGTTATAGCAACAGTGCCAATCTTATGTAGAAATGGTGACTTCATTTTTCATCCTATGTCTCTAAATAATGTCAGTTTGAGATGTACGCTTGTTCACAGCAGACTCTTTTCATTTGTACTGTTTTCGTGTGGAGTTCAGCCCTTCACGTTATCACAGGGCCCAGCTGGGTGGATGAGGGACAGTGTGAGTGACCCAGATGCAAAGCAGATCCCTGTGCTGCCAGGGATGGCCAGAAGACCACGAGACAGTTTGGCACACGGTGGCATCAGACAATTCCAGTCATAGCAGAACATGCTGGTGGGTTTTGTGTTGGGAAGCAAATCTCTGGAAGCTCTGAATGCAAACGTTGCTGCCAACTGCTAAGAGATATCTGGTCCCCTCCATCTGCCCCTTCTCGAGCCCAAGGGACTGATTCTCCCAGCCTGTGCAGCTTACTTGCCCCCGTGACCTGCACTCCTGGCTGCCAAGGCCATTGCAATGCGAAGCAGGGAAAATAGGGATCAGTCAGTTTAGTGGATACTGTGTATCCTTTAATAGGCAAGGTAACATTTCGTGTTAGTTTAGAATATTGTTTTGTACTGTACTTACTTGGATGGCGAAGGAAAGACAAGTAAAACTTAAAGCTATGTTCTTTGAATTCTGTACTATTAGCAACCTCTGTTGTATATAGTGTTTGATAATAAAGTATTAATTTGATTCTTATGTCTTTTGTAAGTGAGAACAATAGACTTTCAGGATATTAAAATCATGCGTTGATTACAAGACAGAGCTTTGAAGCATCAAGTGTGATCATGGCTGAGAACTGAGAGACAAGTAGCCATGACACTGCAGCATACAGGACTCATCTTTGGAAATCGTTCATCTATTGCAAGTCTTCACATTGTCAAGACCTGGAAAACATGACTTTTGGTGATCAGTGTTTTGTTGTCAGGGTTTAAATGTCTAATGTTGGAGCCCCATGATTTTTGTGTTAGTTTTTGTTCTTTTGTATCACGTTTGTTTCTAAAATTGCTTTGGGGATATAACAACTCTTCTGTTTGTTTGGGTTTTTTGTTGTTATTGTTGTTCGGGTTTGGTTTTTTTTTTCTTTATTCCTTCTGATTTTGTTTCCATGTATAGGATTTTGTTTTGTTTTGTTTTCCAGAAAGGATCTTGCCAGTGTCATGTGTGATACATACGTACTTGATTCCAAAACAACTAGAAACAAATTTGGGAGATATTGAGAGTAGATGAGTAGATTGTTTCCTTTCCTATATACTTATGGAAGGAAAATGGTTGTATTTGTACCTGTTGATTCTCACGCCTACCCCTCAAAACTGAATTTTATTCATTGCCTTGTGAGAGCACTGGCTCTGTCACTTTCAGAGATTTAGGAGAGAGTGTTAACTCTTCCCCTCCTTTCATTACACTTGGATTTTGTAATCACCAGTTTTACTGTACAAACCTCCACACTTCTCTCCCCTTTTACTGCCCTTCCTCCTCTCCCACCCCCCTCCTTTTTTAATTTGGAGCCGTGAATGGGCAGATCTGTTTCTGGCCTGGCATCACTGAGTTTTTCCCATGCATTCGCCCTCGAGCTTCTCGGATGTGAGACAAATCTCCCTACAATAGGCTTGCTGCCATTGTCTGTACAGTTTAATAGATGCTGGCATGTTGGAGGTTACCCATGAGTCTGCGAAATCCGCTTTCCATGCTTACTCTTGACACCCCCATTGAAGCCACTCATTGTGTATGCATCTGGGTATGAAAGTCCAGCTCAGTGTGGTCCTGTGCTTGTACTGCCCTGCTTTGCAGTTTCTTTGCACTTATTCATTGAGTGCTGTTTTTGAAATGCTTACATTATATGAATCTAAAAATGTTAAAAAAAAAAAAAAAAAAAAAAAAAAAGAATCCTGCCCCTAAGATCTGTATTTGTATATACACGTGTCCGTACAATTATACTTAAATAAAATTAAAGATTTTCATCATTTTAATTGGTTCTCTTAGGCTATATTTTTGTTCATTTAATTATGTCTTTATTTTGGGGGCCTTTTGTACCTATCTTCTATTTTTGTGGGCAGTGGAAAGCAATGAGGAGTATGAGTGGGAAAGTGTGAAGAATGCAGTGGGCACAATGGCTGACTACCTAGGGCTGTAACTACCTACATGCTGGCTGATCTGAACTCTGGCAGCTGTGCTCTTCACTTCTGTGTGTGTGTGTGTGTGTGTGTGTGTGTTCATAGCTCTTCCAAATACTTCAGAGAATAAGGAACTATGCCAGTCTGGAGCATTATTTGGTTTCCATTGTTACTTCTGACATGCTCTGGGCTTTCAAAGCAGTATTGTCCATCTTCTGGGTTACAGTTGTTTGTATGGCCTAACTCTTGCTTCCTGAGAAACAGAGGCAGCCCCAGGTGTGTGCACACAGTGTAGTTGCACATGGTGCACATCTACCCTGCACTCCCTCTGACTGACCAAGAGATGTGGCTGGAAGTGGTTTGAAATCTTAACTGTTTCATTATTCACAAAAGGGTGGAAATAGGCTGAGAGTGACAGGAGCTCCATGGATGGGAGAATCTGAGCACTGGTTCTTCTAGAAGGAATGAAGTGCTGGTGCTGGATATTTCTTCTTCCTTTCATCTGTGCTCCCTGGGGCTGATGTAGTGCCTCAAAAATGTGCAAGACTGGACTGGGCATGATTTGTATTTAGGTCTGAAATGTGTGTCCTTGGCAGTGCCTTTTCACTAATCATGTGATAGATACAGTGGTTTAACCTGAGAATTTAGGTCATAGAAGGTGGGGGACACATACCGAAACCCATAATACATTCACCCTGCATTCAAAAATTCACTGTAATTATAACTTGTTAGCATTAAACTCACCAAAAGCTTCTTATTACATTTAATTAGTTGACAGAGCAGTAAGTACTAATTATAACTTATTCTAACCTTCTTTATAGATGAGAAGTGACAGCTTGGTGAGAGTGAAAGTGTGTGACTTTTTCCTCTGGAGTTGTGATGTTACAACCAGGGCAGGGTTATAAGTGACACGTGTTCAGTATGTCTTGACATAATAGCCATGTCCAAAAAATATCCTGCAGCCTGACACACTTAATGGCCTTTGCTCAGAAGACAATCTGC
Source organism: Phasianus colchicus (assembly GCF_987193195.1). NCBI lineage: Eukaryota > Metazoa > Chordata > Aves > Galliformes > Phasianidae > Phasianus > Phasianus colchicus. Next base: position 18,228,389 of record NC_143476.1, read on the forward strand.
TTTTGCTGAGAATGGTATTTGATTTCATTTTTTGGCATTAGCGTGAACAATAGGACTTTGTGCTCTCTCATCTTTCCTTCCACAGAATAATTCTGCTCACAGCGTACTTCTGAGGGCATTCTTAGGAATATTCAGGCATGCATCATACCACTAAGATATGGTTGTGTGCCAGAGCGATTTTACTCATTCAAAACAGTGCTTTGATTTATATAAGTCAGAGATGTGGTAGCCAACTGGGATGGTTAAAATTTTATAGGCTTTGAAAGCAGAGGATTGAAAAGTGCCTCCTTCCTTGTAAATTATTGGGGTTTTTTGTTTTGTTTTGTTTTATTTGTTTTGTTTTTTTTGTTGTTGTTTTAATTTACTCTAAGTAGAAAGTTTGGTTGGAAACATGATTTAACTTGTATTACAAATGTGGGCCTAAGAGACCAAATCAAAACTCAGTCATTGTAAAGGCTGCAGTACAGACTGCTCCTTTACAAGGCAGGATTGTTTGTTTTTAGCATCACTTTCAGTGGATGTGTTGAATTACTACAAGCTGCAGTAGTTCCAATTTAGAGGTACTGTAAAAATTTTTTTCCTAGGCCTGATGGGAACTTTTAAAACAAAATATTTCTTAGATGCAAAAATATCCTTTCAAGAAAAATCAAAGTACAGCAGAAATCCAGACAAGATAAAGCTTTTATTTCTGTTGTTTCCCTCCCCTCTCTCATAAAACTGTGAGGTGAGTTATACTGTCAATCATATTTAATTCAGAGGAATTTAGAAAAGGACAAATCTTGCAGACACTCACTCTTCTTGTGACAGTTCTTCCAGCAAGTTCTCCTGTCACATGTTTACTTAATGACTACAAATACAAGAAATTTCAGGGAGGCAAGCTAGATATCTACTTTGAGGGAAAGAAAAAACATTTTCCCTTTTTTTTTTTTTTTCCTAGAACTTTAAAAAAGTGCACACTATGTTCAAGATCAGGCTTATTAGGTGATTTCTAATTAAGTTTCAAAAGACTTCCAAGATCATCCAGATCCACCTATCACCAAAATTTCCCAACTAAACCATATCTCTCAACCTCTTGAATACCTCCAGGCTCAGGGACTCCACCACCTCCCTGTGCAGCCCATTCCAGTGCCTGACAACTTTTGGATAAGTTTTACTTAATGTCCAACCTGAATCTCCCCTAGCACAGCTTTAGGCCTATTGCTAGGTAAGTGGGAGAAGAGGCCTATCCCCACCTTGCCAGAACCTCTTTTCAGGTAGTTATAGAGAGCTATAAGGTCTCCCCTGAGCCTTCTCCAGGCTGAACAATCACAGCTCCCTCAGCCATTCCTCATAAATTTGTGTTCCAGACCCCTCACCAGTTCGTTGCCCTTCTCTGAAGATGCTCTAGGCCCTCACCATCTCCTGTAGTGAGGGGCCCAAAACTGAACACAGTACTCAAGATACAGCCTCATCATGGCTGAGGGAATGCTTATTTCCCTGTAGTACAGCTCTGAAGTAAAGAAAAGAAGGTTTCTCTTTGTATACATGCAATCTTAAGCTTATTCTTTCATTTCCCACATTTAGAGCATGTTCTTAGTGCTGCTTCAAGGTATGCACTTGCTCACCTAGCAGTATGTATTTTCCAGTAGCAATTTTTACATTTTTAAACATTTATTTATCCACAGATAAAACTGCTGTTGGCAAAACTGAAGTCTTTGTCTGGATGGTGTTTGTTAAAGTAAAGGCCTAATAAGTTAATAGGATACCATAGATAGAAGCATAGCTGTATTACTTTTATTACTGAGAACTAATCACTCCACTTACTCTTCTGCACTTGCTGTATCTTCACTAAAGATAACTTCAGCTAACCACTGACCACTTAGCCTAAAAAGTTTAGGAGGGATTATGTTTAAATTTATTTATTTCTCTGTTTGATTATTTGTTTTATTTTTACCTATGACAAAGGAAAAAAAATAAATCTAGATATGATGCAACAAAAGCAAAGCATCAGAGCATCAACGCTGATATACTGAAGTTCTGTTCCTTCTATAGGAGGAGGAGATGAAGCAGAGGGCTACATAGTGGAAACACCTTGCTGCCATCCTGCAGCATCAGTCCTTGCCTGAAGGTTAGATGAATCAGACCCTTGGCTGGGTGTGAAGGCTTCAGCAGAAACTTGGCAGACTGCTCTCCCATTGTGTATCTCAGTACTTCCCTCTGCTACAAAGGGGATGGAGAATTGGGAAGTGGGGAAGGAAAGTAGAGCTCATCCAGAGACAGCTGAGAAGCTGCAGAGTATATAGTATATAGAAGACTTTAAGCTAAGGAAAGTAGCAGCTGGTGCAAACTGGTCCATGAGTAAAAGTTTTACTTGTTGGTTGAAAATGGTAAAAACATTAAACAGAAAACATGCAAGGTGCCAGGCTGGGCCCTCTATAAGCAGTCCTGCAAACAAGCACTGTTCTCTTGGAAGTAAGGGAAAGATTTACCTTTCTGTTAGGCCAATTCTGATCACTTTTCAAAAGCTGCTACCATTTAAAAACATTGAGTTCACCTGACCATTCCTAAATGGAAAAAGCTTGACATCTTGTGCTCTTCAGGTCTCCTCCTGGCTGCACCTGGAGCTGGTGAGATTTTGCAGAATCAGGCCTTTGTGTGAGGTCTCCTGCAGCTGCTGAGCACTGTATGTAGCAAATACTTCAGTGGCTGTTTTCAAGCTTGGAAAGCAGCTTTCTTTTTTGTTTATTTGTTAGTTTTATCATTGCTGTCAGAAAGATCTCGAAGCTGAATTAGGAGTGTGGTACATAATGTGATTATCAGGAGGCAGGATGCAGCTTATTTAGAAAGGCTGCTGCTCTTCCTTAAAAAGTGAATGAACAAGCATGGATCATGCATGATGTTAATAGTTAGACATCAAATGTAACAAACCCTTGCAGTGATGCTTATCAGACTTTCTACATTAGTTTTACAATATCTCGGTTCCTGCACATACTTGCAATACAAAAGGCCTTGTGTTCCCCTCACACAGAAGCCAAAACAAGCACGCATATTATCCTTGCTACTGAACAAGTGCCCCTTTTGTCACTGCTTATTTAATTAATAATTCTGCATTTATTTACAGGTAAAAGAAAGAAAAAGAACTGTGCATACTTCCTGTACTGTGGTTTCATTAGCTGGGTTTCCTCAAAACTCTTGTACTCCAGAGAAATTTTGCCAAGTGGCTAAATGAAATGCACACAGTATGAATATATATGATGTTTTAATGATGGGATTTTTGCATCCATGAATAATACAGATTTTAACAAGAACCGGTAACTGCACAAAACAGTAAAGTGGTTAATATAACAACCTCTCATTGCTGGAACTGCATTGATATCAGCAGGCAGTGCATGCCTCCCTCCTGCTTCCCCTTCCTCTTTCTGTAGCACCAAAATTAGTCTGATAGGTCATGCAGATTTTCCAGATAGCTTTGGAGAAGGCAGGTGTTTTATCTATACACTGTACCACAGCCACATCCTACATGCTTCATTTGAGGAAGCTCAAGGTTTTTGAATAAAAATGGACCTTCGCATTTTGAACACAGCCTTTGTTTCACATGCTCTCTAGCAGTGTTCACATCCAGATTTAAAACTGTCACTTTGCTTTCTCTCTTAAGGAGCAACAGACTGAGAGTATTTACAAGAAAATTGTAAAGAGGCTTGATATACACAAGTCAAAGCAACGTGATCTTTATGGACTGAGGCATAGTAGGGTAATCCTTCCTCCCTGCTCCAGCCAGATAGTGTTGAAGGGAGATTGTTTCTAGACCAAGTCTTTGGAGAGGGTTAGAGAAGGCTGCATGGTCCCGCAGACAGCAGCTGCCCCCGTTATTTGGCTGCAGTAACAACTGCTAACGGCCTGGTCACTTTAGTAATGTGTTGAGATTTTGCATTGTAAGGCTGCAACAATGCCATATTTGGAAGGAAAAATGAGCATTTTACCCTCTGATACATTTTAGAACAAGGGTTTATTATATAAGTGGAATGTAGCTGGGAGCATTGGACCTGTGTAAGCAGGTGTTGGGCAAGGTGCTCATAGACAAGTGATGTCAAAGAAACACCCATTAGAAAGACCTATTTCTTACCCTTTCCCTCTTTAACAGCTCCTCCATACACTGTCCTACTGTCAGACTGCCTACTGCCATCTCTAATGCCACTCTCCCATTAAAAAAGAATCTCAATTCAATGATTTATTTGGATCCTTGTATGAGCGTTCTGCTGCCTGTTCAATATTTTTTTCACCTGGAGATACCAAAATCTGATTACCTGAATTTTGACCTCTGGCCAGAGCTCGTTTCAGGTAGCATTCATATCTGTGCCCCACTGCTCACAGCTCCTGCTGCCTGCCACAGTTCATTGCCATGTGGTGAGGACAGCCCTCAGACTGAGCCACCGATGGCCCTTGATCTCAGAGAAGCTAAAAGATGCTTCAGGTAAGAGCAGAGCTGGAAAAGCTGCCTTCATGAGCAGTGGTGCCTGTTTGAGGCATAGAGGACAGCATATGCATTTGAGGGAAAATAAAGAATTTATTATGGTAAAATTACTTTTCCCAAAAAAGAAGAAAGGAAAATATAAATCAAAGAGTGACTTGAAAGGAGTCACAGCTGAGTGCCTTCAAAATGATTTCTTTAATTTCCATGACTGGTCAGTCAGTGAAATAAAAGAAGAAATATTTGTGATCTTCAGTGCAGATTAAAATAAACCAGCATAGATCTTATGCTACTTTCTTCCCAACTTCTCCATGTGGAAAGTTATTTCGTGTTATATCTAAGCCCACTATGAAAGAGGTAGGTGATTCTCCCCTGTATGTGCTGGCACATGACACGCTCACTGCCAGTGTCACAGAGCAAGTTATCTCTGCTCGTGTTATCTGGGCATCTTATCACTGTTGTTTGCAAGCTTTGCTCTGTATGCTTTCAGTGAAAGCTTGTCCCAGAAGCCACCATGAAAACTTGTTTCAGACATAATTACCTGCTTACTTGTTTCAAGAATAATTAAAACAAACAAACAAAAAGGAAGAAAATCACCAAAGAGAATATTAAAGGACACAGACATTTCCCTCATTTCAGCTCTCATAGGCAACAGCTAACTGTCTTAAATATCTGGCTTAATACACTGAAAAGTAATAACTCTCTTCTATTTTGAGACGTTGCCTGTGCTTTAGCAGGCTGGTTACAGGAACCATGCATTTTCCTCTTCCTTTCCTGAATAAATCATGAAGTCTGAAAAAGCTGCTGTGGAAAAGACCAGAATGAACATAGACACCTCTGCTATGTGAAGCATGTGTTGCCGCTGCAGGAGCACTAATGGATGTAACCCAGGCTTAGTCCTAGAATGTATACCCCAGACACTAAACTGGGGCTTGAGGAACTGGAAAAGATCACATACTCTGAAATGGAAGAAGAAAATACATGCAGTCTTGCACAGAAGATTTTTTTTGGGGAAAAAACAAAGCACAAGAATGTTCTAATTGGACATCCCACAGAGAAATGAAAAAGGAAAGCCATTCTTGTGGTAGAGCAGCAGGGTGTGGAGACTCCTGGAGAGAGTCTTCTGAAGGAGAGAGAAAACACACACTGACTCACTGCGCAAGCAGTTTCCATTTGGAAAAATTAGGCAAGAAATATTAACATGCCAGATTCAGGAGCTGTTTACATCAACACAGTGCACTGCTTATTGCACACACAGAGTGAGCAATACTAAGCCTGGAAACCATCTTGTCTCATCTAACCTCAGAGTATCCACTATGAATTAAAAGGAGCAAAGGAGAAACGGTGCAAGTCCTTGGAATTCAGTGATAAACAGAGAGAAGCTTTAAGAGTTGGGCACCTGGTGCTGCACTGTGATCTCTCTTTTTTGTTTTCTGATTTTTGTCTGCAACTAGAAGAGAAAGTAGCATATCTAACAGTGATTCTGTCTGTAGAGTATGGTGGAAAGAACAGAATTTGAACACAGTCTGTCCTGTAGACAACCCTTCTTGTCCAGCTACTACTGACAAAATACACTCTCACACTACTGTGTCTATTTATTTTGAGGGAATTGTTAACTCTATCATTAGAAATTAAAATGAAAACCGAGGGGCAGAAATCTCTTGAAACACAGCTGTTGAATGAACTGGGAGCAAAACTGCAGTAAAGTAAAGGAAACACACTGACTTTCCTTGCAAAGCATTGTGCTCTCTCCCTTTTGCCCAACCCCATCCAGTCACTTCTTAGCAATTACAGTTGAAAGCATTCGCTTTATTACTGAGTGCTGTAGGGTAGGTAGCCAGAAGAAATGCAGTAACAAACTTGTTTGGGCAGAATGCTAGGTGTGGATACACGCATGTGGTTGAAAAGCTTCTGCACTGGCGAAAACTCGTATGACATACTATTTTTAAATGGGGAAGGTGACCATGACTATGACAAACCACATATTCATGGATGAGAATGCTCTGTGTGCTGAGGAATATAGTAAACAGATTGTCAGGCTGTGCTGAGCCTGGCTAACAAACAGAGCAAGGAGAGGTGCATTTTGCCCAGAAGTGTTAACTCCCATGAAAAACTGCAGTGTAAAGTCAGGGGCAGCAGGCACTCTAGAGGTTGCTGAGTTTCCAGTTCATCCCATCCTGAGGTTTTCCCCTGTAAACCCCATCTTAACCTCCACGCGAAAAGGATGAGATGGGAAAGCCCTGTAAGACAAACAGACTTTAGCTTTAATATCAGAGGTTGGCACTGCTCCCTAGCTCATTCCTGTCAAGTTTTTTAGTATATAATTGCTCTACTCTAGCCCCACCACCACTCAACTCTGTCTCTTTGAAATTCTTATACAGAGTAATTAACTCTGCCATGGCAGGACTTTTGTGAGGATGAAAGGAAGGATGAGTTTCTCCTCTAGCTGGTAGGTGTTCCCAAATCAGGAAGCTCCCTTTGTGAGACATATGTCACACAGGGTAGAGGACAGACACAGTTAGAAAAGGACAGTGTGGTCTCTTTAAAAGACTCCTGGTGCTGTTTCTTGTCAGTCCAAGAATCTGTTGGTTTTTTTTTTTCTTAAGTAGAATTCATTGACTTCTCACTAAATATGTTTACCCAGTGTGATTTCCATCAGATGGATAGCGACCTTGTTTTCTTCTTCAAACCTTTTCTTTAAGTGTTGTTTCAAACTTAATTCTGTGCTGTCACATCACATGCAGCTTTTGCCAGCCCCATCTGCTCAGAAACACAGCTGGGAGGCTAAAACTGCTTGTGATGCCTCACACTCAAGAAACACTCATCTTAAAACAAATCTCTAAAATATTCTGCCAAATGGCATCTTTATAAATCTCTCTAACGTCACAGAAAAGGAACAGTAACCAGAAGCTCTGTGTGCACAAGGAGAAGCAATCACTAGCTACCCATCAGAAGAAAATAAGAAATGCTAATTAGAAAAATTCTGTAACTCAAAGTGTTTTACAGATCTACTCACTGCTATTTTTTATGTGGCAATATAAATCCTTTTTCAATAGCTGTTAAAACTGAAAAATTGGAGGAATAGAAGTGGTTTGAAGGGGTAAAAAATGAACTAAATGTTCGAACAACGCGATATAATTCTTCACTCACACTGTAGGCAGTCAGGCTATTTTAAAATTAGATGTAATTTGCATAACATATTTCACTGTTATAATTCACTGTCTGTATTTATAGCCATGTCATAACAATCTAGCATTTTCTTTTTATTTTTCCCTTTGGCTGGGGTTTATGATGTGTATGAAAACTGAGTCAAAGTCATGCACTGTTTGTTCCAAAAGCACAAGCCAGATGAAGAGACATTGGGTTGTCCCAAGTTTAGAGCACTGCTTGATATGATAATTCCAGACTCCAAGAGCTAGCCTTGACAACTCTGTTTTTTACTTCTTAACTAAACAAAGTAAACCTTTTGCAATGACTGATAGTTTGAAATAGCCAACTATGTGTACATACTCCAGTTCTAAATTAAGGCTGGCCAGAAATCTGTTCAAATAACATGACACTTTTGTTTTTACATATTCATCGAGAAACAAAGAAGGCACTGAATGCCGATGTCCTCCAGAAACAGTCAGCTACAGGGCCTGAAAATAATGACACGAACACACTGCTGCAACAGAACAAACAGCAGAAAAGGTCATTTCACTGATTATTGTATTTGGGGGAATTTAAGCACTAGCAGCACAGATATGTCTTTGCTTTCCAGTAGAGTTGCCACTTAGCAACAGTTTTGAAACTTACATCAGCAAAGCTTTGCTGGATGAGAATTGCCAAAACAAAATCCTCAGAGACCATTTGCGGAGGTTTTCCTTCTTCAAAAGCTCTATCAGGGATACATCTCACCCATTAGGGACATGAAGCATAAGCATGCTTTGGTGAGGTACATTAAAATCATTTGTGATTGATTTGTCTGAAACTTTCACTACTGAGTGTGTTCAGTACAAGCCCAGCTTTCAATATATATTTCAAACAAACGTGGTGCTCCAAACATAATGCCTCATGTTATATGAAATTTGCCTGTCATGTTCTGGGGCTGCAAAGGGGTGATCCTTCTGGATTTCCTGGAACTGGGATGAACAATAAACTCTTATCACTGCATTACAACACTGACTGAGCTGAAGGCTCAGACTTCAGAAGTGGGCAAGAAGAGTCAGACCATAGAAGTGGGCAACCTTTATCTTACAACACTATCACACCAGGCCTAATAACACTTTGAAGTTTGTGGAGCACATTGCCTATCTTGGCTTGAATATTCTACCACACCCTCAGTCTGGATTTGGCACCTTCTGACTTCCACTTGTTTGAGCTGATGTGACAGTGCACTCCTTGCTGCCCTCCACCCAGCTTTGTCATTATGACTAAGGCCTACAACATACAGTGAGGGGCAAAAAACTATGTATTTGGGACTGATAACAATCAAGATTTTACTGAAGACAGTTTACAACCACCATGTTGTCTCAAATTGAGAGCTCAGAGAACTGATAACAGACACCTAGTTCAATAGATCACATTTTCAGTTGTAAATCATCTTGCCCCACAAATAGAACCCCTTTGTGAGTTCACCTTCCAGGCAGCTGGCTACACACCAGAATCTCCTCTTGAGTAGGGACACTTCTCAAGGTTAGTTAATGTCTGCACAGAGATTCACCTGGTGATGCCTTGCTTGGTAAGTGATTTATTGTTTTTAAGCTATACCAGCTTTGCTAAAATTTGATCTTAGATTCATTATGTACCCCGACCCTCTGTGTAGCAAATAGTCAAAGGTGTTTAGCCATTTCAAATCTAATTAAGTCTCTGTCATTGTTCAAATCACCATATTATAGCTATTTTATATCAATAAATATCCTTTCCTGTATGAGTAAATTGTGCAGTGCTTTAGTCTCCATTCACAACAGGCAATGTAAGACGAACTGTGTGGGTAACATTTTTGTAGCACCCGCACCATCACAGCAGCTGTGAAACTGCTGTGGGTCACCTCTGCTGGTGCAGATTTTTATGAGCATGGCATGCAAGCTCTTGTTTACCGCTGGCAAAAATGCCTAGCTAATAATGGTGACTATGTAGCTGAGAATTAGCTTCATCAAGTAGTGTTATTATCTTTTTGTATCTTTTTGTAATTCCCATGGAAATGAAAGGAGGCATTACTTTCAGAGCAACCTATGTATATTTACTAACATCTTAATAGTTTCCAGTCCATTGGCATTCTTCTTCTGCCTGCTTATATAATGCATTGAAGAAGAAACTATGTGAATGTTTCTGAGAAGTTCTTAGCATACCTTCTCCTCATTTTTTTCTGTGAAGTTGAGGAAACTTTAACAATACAACCTGGCAGTTTGATCTGCCTAATGGCAGGAGTGTGCACCAAGATTGATTTAAATGGCAAGAAACATTTAGAAAGAGGTGAGTCTTCCAGACTGTGTCTTATAAACACAAACCTTGGGTTTCCAGCCTCCTTTAGTTACTGATCACTCCAGGGACAGAAAGACAAAACAAAACAAAACAAAACAAAAGTAGACAGAACGACAACAAGAAACTGCGAGAAATGAACATAATAAACAGGATGTTTATGTCAGGTCCGAATATCAATATTTGACTTACTAAGACTGGTCCCATGGATATATTTGTGTGGTACAATGTTGGGATGTGTGCCATCTGTCTGAAGTAATGGAAATGGCGTAACTGTGGTAGGGAAGCTAAAAAACTCACCTGAGCAAACTTTCTGGACATCTCAAGAATTAAGGCTGCTGTGTTAATACTAGTGTCTAAAACAGCCTTGGCCACCACTCATTTGGATGTTTTTACATGGTATTGTGTTTTTGTGAAGGCATGCTCTTTGTTCTTTGCTGACCATCCTGGACAAGAATGGTCCAATTTTGTTCTGGCAGAAAAATCCTTTGAAACCAGATGAATAAGGATGCCTGCAGGTATCATCATCCTACAGTTAGAGATGATCATTTACATGTGCTAAAGTATGTACACTTTTGTTGAAGTATTCAAGCAGAGGAGGAGATTATACCCATCTCTAAATCTTGTTTCAGTGCTATTTCCTTAGCTAATGAGGTAAGTGTAATTCAAATTTTGAGACAATCATCTCCTTCTTTCCTTCTTGGCTGAAACCTAAACAAACAAAATGCTCAGAATCATAGAATCATAGGATCACCAACTTTGGAAAAGACCTACAAGATCATCTAGTCTAGCTGTCCACCTATCACTAATAGTTCTCACCAAACCATGTCCCTCAACACAACATCTAAACATTCCTTGAACACCTCCAGGGTTGGTGAGTCCACCACCTCCCTGGATAGCCTATTCCAGTGCCTGACCACTCTTTTGGAGAATTGTTTTCTGATGTTACAACCTCCCTTCATGTAGTTATAGAGAATTATATAGAGCCTCCTCTTCTCCAAACTAAACAATCTCACATACTAAAAGACAAAATGAAAACTATGAAGTGCCCTGCCAAATGAGAAGAACCTCAGATGGGATTTAACTGACTGAATACCATGCAGCAGGCACCAGACATTTCTAGGAACCTAGTGTTTCTGTTAAGCCCATCCACTTGTGCAAATCTTAATCAGCTGATACTACCTGATACTACCAGTCAACATCACAAGTGGAAAGTGTATAGTGTGACAGAATCTTGAGAGCTGTTTGCTGTCCAGTTTCAGTCCAGAGTTCTTAAGACACCTGCTGGCCTGATCACTGGGAATGTGACATTACAATATGACAAAAAGGACAATTTGATCATCTAAGGAACTTGTCCAGACAAACTGATGAAAACAACTTTGTTTTTCTTTGCCTTCCTCTCGTATATGATGGAGTAATTTTCAATTGTGCACATGCACAACGCTGAGTGGATTCTTATTTATGTTCTAAAATCATCATCACAGCACTAATCACAATAGCTGTCCTTGGTCTGAAACTTCTCTAGTTTTCTAGTTAACACTGGGCTAAGAGCTCATTTCCAAACTGCAGATAAATGTGCAGTTATTATCAGCTAGAGATTTTGATGAAGTCAGCTTTTGAATTTTATTGTTGTAAGAAGTAGGTGCAAGTGATAGAAAAGGGCTTTCTTATTCAGTTTCTCGTTACAGAAACTTGCCCTACTGTGTATGCACCCTTCCAATGTTGATTGATGTAAAAAATTCAAATATGAAAGTCAGTCCAAGAGCCACAGCCTGGTGGAAATCTGTGTACCAGTGGTGTTCACTCAGTATGCCTTGACAAATATTGTCAATTCTTCCTCTACTTTGGTATTTTGTGCTGGTATTATAACTCTTAAATAGCATAGGTGACCTCAGTGCTATGGGAAAGCAGCTGTGAGGAACCAAATTCCTCATATGTACCAAAATAAAACACAATAATTTCTATTTCTTCTCTGAGGGATTATTATACTCTTTATGGCTCCTTATCATTATTTGAGGTTTGAGTTTTGGAGGTAATTCAGGATGAAAACCTCGCACTGCAACTATGTTCATGGACTTGTAAAAGTCTGTTCAGCTTTTGGAGATGATGCTCTCCATGAAATAGAGTTCTCAGGGCACTGAACTGTTGACACTGCTTGGTCTTGTGGACACTAATTTCGACTTGATATTATGACCTCTTAACAGCCAAGTAGTGCACAAGAGGTGTCATTAAGCCAAATATGACCACTTCACCATTGTTATGGACACCAAACATAGTAACTGAGTGGAATATTGAGAAATTGAGGGTGGCTGGGAGTAGGAACTTGAGTACAATATGTCAATTCTGCATTGTTATGTAGGACACACTAAAAGATCTAAGGAGGCCATGTTTAAAAATAGAATAATAAAATTAGTACAGTGCAGTCTACCCTGCGGGGCTGACATGACCTGACTTGATGAAGCTGCACATACAGAATGGCTTTTATTTTTAGGGCACTCTATCTGGGATAACAATGACTCTGCTGATAGTGAAGCAGTGGGTATAGTTTGTCTTGATGGCTGGCACTTACGCTTGAAAAGAACAGAATAGCGTATTTAAACTGTCAGGCCTTAATTGTTTCATTAGATAGTGGTACCTTTTGCACAAAAGGAGCAAGTGAACTGCTGAAAGAAAGAATGATGAACAGCAATTCTAGAAGGGCACAGAGGTGCTGCAGGAGATTCTTCTCTTTCTTTGTTTCTTCCCAGTTCATCTCTGACACAGGGAGAAGTTTCATTTTTTAACATAATGACTATTATTAAAATCATCTTGAAGAATTTTGTGAGCACTGTGGTGTATATCTCCCGTATTTTTAGATATAAATGAAACTCAAAAAATGTTCGTGCTTCTGAATCGGGCTTTTGTGTTTCTAGCATCCAATTTATTGATGATAATGATGACTTGCACTCCCAAATGTATCTTTTATCCTGTAGGATCTCGGAGTGGTTTTAGAGACTTAATATATATGCATGAATTACTTCATCTACCATCTGAAGTTCAGCCACCACTGGGTTGTCAACTATTTGGCTGTGCAAAGCAACAGAAGAAAACAGCTTGAGCTAGAAAGTAAAGAACATTAATCATATTCAAATGAAATTATTACAGAGCACCCACACATCTGAGAGCCCTAAGAACACAGACACTAATTGAGAAATGGCACCAGGGCTGACCATCAAAGCTATGAGTTTACATGGTATATGACAGGACAGCTTAAGAATATACTCAGGCCACAAGAAGTCTGAATATTATTTTACCCTCCTTTGCTGGAAGGTATCATGAGACAGAGAAGTTTGATGGGAATCTTTCCCTCTGTGAAATAGATATATGCACAGCTAACTTCCCACTTAAACAGATGCAGGGAGTCTGATTCTCTTTTCAAAACAGAGGTGGTTATATTTTATAAAAAAAATTAGATCCCAAAGGTATGTGTTTTCTTTTCTGTCATATTATTCCCCCTGCAGAGTTTTTTTTCCTCAGATACAAAGGGTGGAATGTGATTAATGTCTTCTCAACTCCCTCGCTTGTTGCTCTGGAGAAAGGAGAGGGGAGGCTTTTCACAGATGTCCTCTCTTATCCCCTGGAGAGAATATGGCAGTAGTCTGGCTGCTCCTCCTGTGTAGGCTGTGCTTTTCTGCCTTTTTAGATGAGATAGCTGATTTATTTTGAATTTCATTTTTTAATTAGTTCACTTTAAGTAGGGAGCTATGTTCTCAGCCCCGTTTCACTTTTGTTTGTGTCTTAGTGCATGGAGGCATACCCACAGATAAATTATACAAGACTGAGACACCATAGTCTGATTTCCATCTATATTAAAGTCTCGAACACGTTGCTGTAACAGCATATTGGAGTTAAGACCATCCCTAGAATTCTCCCTATGTATATCAGAGTTCTGGAAAAGGTCTGCTCACAGACGAAAGTTTGTCTCTCTGATACTCAGAGAGTAATTTTAAAATTGATTATTTTGCTTCTGGGTGTTTCCCAGCCTGCTTTCAGCATACTATCTCCATACTATATATGGAATTCGTCATTTTGTATGCTTCTTGACTGTGAGTTCTATACACTAGCTTCTACTATATTTTTCTTTTGATCTAGAACAGTATTATTATTGAGATTAAGATGTCTAAATTTAGGTGTCTGCAATAGCTATTCTACTGCAAATCCAGTCTAGATAACTATTTTAAAGAATTTGTTTGGCCTTCTAGATCTCAAAAAAGACACTGTTAGGAAAAAAGAAATCTAGTTCTGTATGTGCTTTGCAGAACGTGTAGAAAAGTAGGGTGCAGGAATGGTGGACAGATCTTGCAGCTTTCCTTCAAATTCCTGTTTCTCCAGAACTCAAACTCAGGAAATCTTTTAAAATCAGTTCGGTTGCTTTTAAAATTTAAAATGAAGAGAGCACTTTCTGATTTTTATTAGCAGGCTAACAGAGGAACAACAGAATGCTGGGAAGGCTGAACAGAGCAGTGAGGGGAGGAATATTCCACAGATTGGGCAAATAACCTGAGTATGAGTTTGGAAGCCTTCTCTGGCATTGGTGTACTTGAAAACAGGAATTTTCCAAAAATTCCTGCAAAATGAATAAAAATGAATAAAAATTAGTAAAAAGGGAGAGACTATTGCAGAAGAAGAAACTATGTTCACATGCTTTAGCTGACCTACCTATTGCATTTAAAGAGAGTACTGGAAAAAAAGATGAGTTTAAAGAAAAGTCTCTAGATTAGTCAAGATATTGGACCGGGTTAGTTTTGTGTAGTGAACTTGTTATATACAAAGCTGATGCTAGTATTTTATGGTTCCCTCCACCCAGAATTCCAAGCCACTAATTTTTTGCTTTAAAGTTGAGTTGCAGTTTCTGCCAAATGATTCACAATGATTCACTGTGTTGCCTAGACCAGTGTGATGCTCACTTGCTAATTTAAAATCTTCACAGCCCTTTAGATCTGCATTTTTAATGCTTAAAGTATTCCACTTAATTAAGGTTTTAGGTTTCTGCCTAAATAGGTGTGAGCATTATTTGGTAGTCAGATTAATCCTTGTTAACAAAATGGTTCATGTTGTGCCATGATTAGGAAATGTTATTGTTACATATCCTATATACTTGCTGTATGAATCAATCTATCGGCAGACCAAAGCAGTTAGTATGCTTACAGGTGCAAAACTATTGAAGATCACAGACTGGAAAATGTTGAGAAACATGGAGAGCTGGATCCATATCAGATTATGCATTTTGTACTTGTGTTCTCTTGTTTTCCACTGGCATGATTTGTTCTGTTGATTTCAGTAACTCTGAGCATTTAGGAGTTTGGAGTTGGAAAGAATTCATTTATATTCATATTCATACTATCTCCATACTATGTATGGAATTCTTCATTTTGTATGCTTCTTGACTGTGAATTCTATACACTAGCTTCTACTATATTTTTCTTTTGATCTAGAACAGTATTATTATTGAGATTAAGATGTCTAAATTTAGGTGTCTGCAATAGCTATTCTACTGCAGATCCAGTCTAGATATCTATTTTAGAGAATTTGTTTGGCCTTCTAGACTTTACTGACTAGAATTACATTATCTCTCATGAGATTTTGGATACAGAGGTTTCTGCATAACTGCAGTTCACACTCAGCTGCATGTATTTTCTGTCTAGGATCTGAATTGGACTCAAGTTGAATATTTGGAGATTGACTGTGTTGAGTAAACACTGTTATGCAGACACCTGAAAGTGTGTAAGACATCTGCCTCCAGATGAAGAGGTCTACAGCCTTCTAGAGAAGTAGGTGGAGGCCAAATGAGAGATATCATTGCATCTGATATTTCACTAAACACCTGAGTGAAGGCAAGTGAATCAGGGCCTTGGAGTTCATTCAAATTGATTGAGTCAGCTGGCACTCTTTCTGGAGCAAAATGCCTTTCACTTCCACATTTAGGCCTATTATTTCTAACTCGTCTAATGCTTGTAATAAAGGGTTTTTTTATTTGTTTGGGTTTTTTTTTTGTCATTTGTTCTATTGTAGGAGTAAAAGCAGTCAGTGTGGCAGTGCACTTTGTTGAGGACCATATATACAGACCATACTTGAAGTGAAAGCAGTATGCTTAGATACTGACAGTTCCTGTACAGGACATAGTTCACAGCTGACTCATTATCAACTGAGTCTGTAAGAGATGTATCAAAATGTGATGGCAAAAATTGTATTCTGGTAGCGAATGTGTAATCAGCTTTTATCTTTACTTCCTGACATAAACTCTAGAAAGTATTTTTCAACAAGCAAAGCTGAATCTAGAAGCATTTGAATTAGCCACTTAGGAAACGTTTTCTTCCTGAATGTTTTTATATCAGTATTAGACACCTTGATCTTACACATCTATATATTGATTTATTATATGTATGCAAATAAGATTAAATGAGTTTTGGTCACTCGCCACTGAAGCCACTTAACAAGGCACGTAGAACCATTCCATGTGGTCCAGTGACTCCTTTTTCCTTACATCTGTGTTGCAACTGAAACCATATAAGCCATACTAGCATGATCACTATCAGTTAAAGTAAAGATACTGTCTTAATGGCAACATGCCTAACAAGATATGGCCATAGAAGAAACCTGTGAGAGGCACGGAGTACCAATTGTACAGTGAGTTAAAGTCCAAAGAGAGATTAGTTTTGACAGTCAGCCCTTGTAGAGGGGTCCACTTTCTGGAGTGGCTCCATCAGTTTTTCTTCTCTCCTGAAATTATATTGCAGAGTCAATTCAATTTTTCTCTTCTCTTTCTCTAGATAAGTGATGAGGTCCTAATTTATAACTTCTAATGTAATGCTCTTAACCCAATGTTCTTATCTTCATTCCCTTTCTCACTTTCAATTTATCATAACCTTTCCTTCCAATATAGTCCATTATTCTTTTTCTCACTTACAAGTACTTCAACGTAGATGATCAGCAGCAGAAAAAAAACCCATAGCAGTGCTGCATGTTCCAAAGCCTCAATACGGTAATTCTTTCTATTTTCTCTAAATTCTCTTCATCTGATCTCCACCTAACCTCTTTGTAAAGCATCATCTCTTGGGCACAATGGAAACTAAATTTGACTCAGAGTTGTGTAACCTTGACAGTTATTCATTGTTTAATGTATGCTTAGTGTTGTATTTTCTTTGACACATTCATTCTACTTTGAAAGCAATTTTGAAAATAACAGAAGGACATTAAAATTCAAAGCTAGCCATAAGAATCATTAGGAACTCAGTATTTTAAATATGTAAAGACGTATCCATTAAATAGGAAAGTAAAATGCTGGCAAATTTGCATAAAAACATTTTGAATAATGCTTACAGGAATACTGTGATTCTTAAAAAACAAATAAATTTGATAAAGTTAATAAAGTTATGGTGATGATCTGATAGTTGAACTACTATGCATATGCCCAGTTATGAGTTTGCTACCTTTCCTTTTTTAAAGGATTTTTTTAAGATAGTAGTTGAAATTAAATCAAAACAAGAAAAAAATAGAGACCTACTTTGAGTTTCCAAAAAATTTGGGTGAGACAGTATATTATGCAATACTCCTTATTCTTGTGGTTTCTTATGATGCATCTATGTGTGTGCCTGAGAACTAGACAATATGTTTTAGAATGCTAGAAATGTGTTTGAAATCTATGTGACTAGTAGAGGCAGATTTTCTGTAAAGAACATGTCATGTTTACTTTAAGGCTGAGCCACTGGGGAACTACAAACAAGGGACACAGATCACTACATCACATAGATGTAGAGAAACCCAAGATGGATCTTGGATATTGAATCACTTGCACATCCCATTTCTGTCTTATCTGGCAATGAATACCTGGCTTTTTTAAGACTGTGTGATATTCCTGACTTGCTTGAAGCATCTGGAAAGACTCCAAAGTTACATAACTAAACTTAAACTTGTGTCTTTACATCCTAACTTAAGATTGGCTTACCAGAGATAATAGTCCTCATCTGTTTTCTCAGTTGTACCGTAGTTGCCTATGTGTGTTCATTTAATACTTTTCCTTGAGTAAGCTACTCATGGTTTACTGAACTCATTGATTCCAGAAGGATAAATAATTTAAAATGTCTTTGTGGTAGAATATTTATGAACAAAGAGACTTCTCAGGAAGTGTATATTATATATTACTTTTTGTGTTTTAGTTCATATTTCATACCATCTCTCTTGTCAAATCAAACTAGACTGGAAATAGCAAGATTATCTCAAGATTAATTGCCTTTTCAGACTACAAGTTTCCCTGAAGGACTGAGACCACAACATGGCAAATTTAAAGATTACCTCAGGTCTTGAGAAAAGAAAATTCATAGTTACCTGGGTCTTAATGTGAGCCATGCAAAGATCTCAAGATTTGGCTTGGAATCAACGCAGAGAACTACAAGTACCACTAATGAAGTTCCTGGCTGTCTGAATTTAATTAATTTGTGACAGCAAGTTGCCTTTGTCTCCCAGTGATTCAGACTGGAAAAGGATAACCTACTCTTCCCATACTAAAGTGCTGCATGTATAAGTTAATTTCCTATAGGATCTATTTGCAATTGCAAAGAGGCATACTAACTTGAGAGTTTAAATGAAGTGAGCAGAAGAATTGTTGAAACATCTCCTCAAAGTAATAACTGAGGAAGTAACTGCAATAGCAAAGTACTGTTACTGCAGAGAAACATTAATGTAAATGCCAAATCAAGTGGTTCCTAAAGTAGCAAATTTCATAGCAGAAACTTTCTTCAATGTTCTTCTTTTATTTTTTTCTTCCTGGTTCTGGTGAAAGAAAATTCAGAAATGTGCTTGGATTATTTTTGCTCTGTTTACATAGCAAGTCATGGGTGCATTTGCCAGGCTGTTGAGGTATCCTGCAATAATCTGTTAGCCAATCTATGTAGGCAATTAAGCTAAGGCAAGGATCAACTATGGAATAGTATCTTGCAAACTTGTTACATTGATATAAATCTTCAAAACAAATTAGGGGATTGTCAGATTTTTTTTCCCTTTTTTTCTTAAGAAAAAAAGAAAAAAGAAAAAGAAAAAAAAAAAAAGCTCAGTGTTTCTCTTTGGAAGACAAGATAAGCAAGTAAATCCAAAAGATCCTATTTGGTAGGCTTCTTCCACACATTGTTGGTGAGATATACTTTCAGATTATTCTTATTACTAAGCATATAACTGTATTAAAGAATGAATATGAAAAATACAAATGTAAACAACAAATAGAATTCCACACATGAAAAAAAAGATGCCAAAATTTGATCTGTCCCAGGTTTAAGCAAGGCCCAGGGAAGAGCACTTAGAATTTGGCTAAGAGTATGGTTCTGATTTCCAGAATTGTCTAAAGTAGAATCAAGTAGACTTTACCTTTATTTACCTCAATTAGACTTTATTTGCACACACTCTCCTACACTCTAGAATTCTTTATTATTCAGATATGAGTCCCTCAGAAAGCTTGTCGTGGTTGAATATTGAAGCACTCTAAGAACTGAAAGTTATTAAATTTTATAATGATTCCTCATAGTTAGATTTACTTTTTTAAAGCAAGAATCAAAATAAAATTTCTAGCTCCCAATGAAATTTCTGTTTGGGACGGTGAATGAGTAAAAACAACTGGATCTGCTTATGCACATTAGAAACTTTATTTCAGATACATTTATCTATATCTATATCTATAGATATAGATATATGTCGTATCAAAAATTGCAGCTGACAATGCCAGCCTCGCAGTGATGTGGTTGTGTACTATAAAGAGTAGCATCTGTGGTCAGGTAAAGAAAGTGAGGAGGCTACTGGAAATCTTGGACTGCTTCTAGCCAGTGTGTTTGCAATACTCAACATGCATTACAGAGAAGCCAACAAAAACAGGATATTAAAATGCAAAATTCTCATTTGTTTTAGAGCTGTTATGCACTCAGTAAAGATCTTTTCCTAAAACATTCATTTTTAACTAAAATGAATTTATCAGTTTCAGAAACAAGTCTCCAGCTCCAGATGAAAAATAATCTTGTTTTGATTTATGTATTTAATATTTCACACTGAAAATGTAAAACTCCAGCAGTTATTTTATAGTGACTGAAATCAGGAAATATAGGGACAATTTATTATATTTATTATTTTGCTTTATAATACTATAAATCAACATTATTGAAAATTAAATGTATGTTAGACTGTGAGGGAATTTTGAGGTATAACAATGCTTTACATATGACATTCGAAGATATGGTGGTAATCTGAATTATTCATGGGAAGTGCAAATTTTCCTTTGACGATCAAATTAATAAAACAATTTCATTTCTAAAACCTATTAATGCTCTGCAGGAAAAAAAATCAACAAGAATTTATTTGTTTATTTAGATTATTTTTTATTTTGTGTAGTAGTGTAAATAAACAAAGGAAAATGAAATAATCCTAGGTTTTTTATACTTTCCTTTGTTGTAAACCTTCTCATAGGACTGCTGTACAGGATCTGTCACTGTTCCTGTTATGAACTCTGCAGTTCAAGAATTATTTCAGCTGTAAAAATTGATCTGGATAGAAACTGCAACAGAGGTCTCAGACCAAGAGCAATTTTTAAAATCAATTATTAAAAAACCTCATCCATTTACAAATGTCAATAACCATTTAGTAGAGAGCTTCATGTTTCTAAGTGTTCCTTTGTTCTTCTTTTTTTTTTCCTCCTTTCCCTTTTCTTTTTAATTGTGGATGTGTTTTACTTCCTTAAGAAAAAAGTGATTTGAGCTACAAAACTTGTCCTTTGCTGTCTTAGATTTAGATGCAACATTGCCAGCACATTTTCAAATCTGGCCTGTAACACTCAGGCCATTCCAGTGATAAGTTTCTTATACTTGTACTCTTAGACGTTATTTTTCTTCCCTATACATCCTGCAATGAAGTCAGATCAAATGTACAGCTCTTAAAAATGGACCTTTAATATCTCTGCAAATGCACCTTTGCTGCAGTACATATTCATCTCTATCATCTTTCATCCTGCAAAAGAATGGCACATGGAATTTTGAGTAGATCTTGATTTTTCAAAAGATGGTGTTCTATGTTTGGATATTCTACTATGTCTTTAGAATGACTATGATAGTGAAAAGTCTCACCTGTACAATTAAAAAATATAGATTTCTAAAAGTATATGTCTGAAGTTAAACTTCAGAATTTGCAGTTTGGCTCCAGGATTCATGTTTGTTTAAATATGAGAGCTAAGCATTTGAATGCTGAAAAAAATTAAACAATGCAAAAAACCCTCATACAAATAACAATGAAAAAAACAAGAGACTACTCATTTAGATGCCTGATTATGGATTTAGGATGAAATCCTGGGACTGTCAATGAGAATTTGTCACAGATTTGATCTGAGCAAGGATGTTAGCCTTAATTCTTAAGAATTAGAATTTAAAGGTACTTAGCAGCTAAACATGTAGACAGACAGCTATCTGGATTTTCAGTAGGGCCCTGCTGATTAAGACCACATGGTATATAAGGGAGCCAAGTACCCTGATGCTTCTGAAAATGTCTCCCAATCTTGATTTACATTGTGAAAAATCTAAATGTTATCCATAATTTCATCCTTTATTAGTTATATATCATTTAAATGTTAACCTTTCATTTTTTGAAAATGTTAGTTTTGCCTGTGTAGTCTCTCACAATTTTCCATCAAATGTATGGACTTCTCATATTCTTATGTTCTTCCTGTTGAAATGAGCAGAGTGTGGTCAAATTTGGTGAGAGAGAAACCTGTGAGGTGTCTGCTTCATTCTGGATTAAAGAGGCACTACCAGAGGATGGAAATGTGCTCGGAAGGGATGTGCAAGCATGCAGAGGAAGACACTGCCTACAAGGGAGCTCTATATCAGCTTTTGTCTATAAGCAATTTTCTACAGTGATCAAAGATTTTCAGAGATTGGTGGTGTAGATTGTGCCCTGGGGTAAACAGGGCTGACCTGTTGCAGGACCCACCAGTAAGAAGTTGCAGAAAGTGGCCCACTCAGCAGCAGGAGCCTTCAACAGGCATAGGAAATGTTGCTGATTAGAGTTGGAGGCTGTAGCTTTGACTTCATGTGGTATATTATTATTATTAGACTTCGAGGTTTGCTGTTGTTGCTAGAGCATAGGAAAAATCCCACTAAGATCCCACGGAGGGAGATCATTTTTCTAATTTAGTCTTTCTGCTAATGGCAGGTTTGGGCACACTGTATTGTTACATGCATTTTATCGGCAACTACCCTTTGAAAATCTCTGTTCCAATCTGCTGTGTTGTGTTTTCCCATCAGATGGCAGTAACAGCTATCTGTATCTCATGCACTTATGCATGAGACCATTCCCGGTGCCCTCTAAAGTTGGGCAAGAGAATCCAGAAAAGGCCAATATATTCCACCCTCAGAGAGTGTTCTGCAGTTTTTAAATGTGAACTTCAGCTTTGTGGCTGCATTGAGAAAACTGGACTGAACAAGAAATGGATACTCCAAATGCCTTCCTTTGCTCCAGTTGACATTGGTAGAATGGAAGTGTTCTTCAGAGACAATTTGTCAATTGTCCTTCACCACATCATCTGCAGCATGCAAATGCAAGGTTCCTTTTGGCACATGTTCTGTATTTGCAATCTCTTAGCTGATAATTAAACTCACATTTCTGAAAATTTTCCACTAGTCACAGCATGTTTTATAGTTTAAAAGGGCTTATACAAACATATGATGTTGTCATGGCTGTTGGAAAACATAAGGAAATGGATGATTAGCTACAGCCTTCTCTGTAATTTAGAAACATTGATGAACACTAGCTAAAATTGTAGTGAGTACTGGAAGAAGAATAATACAGTGAAAGCTTTACTGTTTCTTTCAATACAATTTAGAAAAGTAATAAGTCTACTACAGTAGCTGTTAACTTTCCTTTTATATAAATCCTGATTTTAATGCATAAATGTGTATGCAAATATCAAATCATAAGAATTTACCTAAAGCAGGCTATGTAATCCAACACAACAGCTCTCTTGCATTTCTTGAAATGGGAATGTTGACAGGCAGCAGTGAGACTAGGCATGCAAAAATGTGGCAAAAAATGAATGCTGGAAAGATAGAATGTGTAAGGGTGAGTTTCTGCTAGAAGAACACATGACCCTGGAGTCCATTAATGGAAAACCAGCTAGATTTGACTCTTCTCATTTTTTCCTTTCAGATACTGATGGTGCCCTGCATTCTGCCTGAAGCGGAGTTAGGTCTAGACCTAACAAACTCCTGTGTTATGTCTTGCGCCTATCTACTCTGCAAACATGAGTGAAGCAGAGAAGGGCTAATGTCAGTATGGAGCTATATTGCCTCTGCTGGAAGAATGCTGCCAAAGCAACTCTCCCTACCTGCATTTTTGCCGTTTTCCATTGTCTACTGTTCAGTGTCATCTTAACTGAATTTTTAAGTACAGTTTGTAATGTAGTAAGTAGCAGTGCTATCTTGTGGTTTAAGTTTTTTTTTTTTCCCCCTCCACCTTGAACTACACTCGACTTCTGAGCACTAACAGTACTATTAAGTCTGTCATTTCATTATGACACTGAAATTTAGCTAAAACAGAGGTGGGAGACTGCAAAATCTGAAATGCATGATGAAGGTACAGACAGGCTCAAGGAAGAACTTACTGTACCTCAGAGATGGCAAGCTCAGCTCATAAATGGAAACACTCTTGCAAAGTGAACTCTTATATTCATGGTTTATTGCTCTGAATCAGGATCCAGAGACAATTTAGGGCTAAAGGGCTAAATTTACATGGATTTAAGATAGAATTTAAAAGCCTGTGACCTAATATAAACAGTACATCTTAAAATTTAGTATTTAACTTGATTGTGAGAATTAGAAAAAAAAAAATCTTGATTGTCAGGAAGAGGTGAAGAAGCTAATCTGGCACAGAGAAGATAATCTGACAGCTCTTTACCTCTGAAGCATCTGGTGTTGACCACTGCTGAAGACAGACTACTGAAGTATAGGGACAGAATATATTGTTGTGTGTGAAAATAAGTTATTGTGATATGGTAGGTGAAAATTTGTTTGCCTAAAAACAGCTGTATCTAAACAGTTAAATCTTCAGCATAAAAGAAACCTACAACTTCATGCAGCTTTTTGAACAACAAAAAAAAAAATCTCACATTCTCCTTCAAATAAAGTAAGATAAATAAAAACATCTGCTTAGCCATTGTAACTAGTTACTGTTAAGCTGAAAGAATTCTGTGTTAGTACCATGCCTTGAAGTAAGATCACAGGTGAAGTCTCTTCTGCCAACTGTAATATTAGTATTGCCATGATACTAATATCACAGAAAATTTTCCTATCAACAAGTTATAGACAAATTTTCGTGTTCCAAAACTAACTCTTCACATCTTTTCTCACACAGTTTGTAGTATAAATCTTGTAAATGGCTTCTGGAATTAGTTAGCTTTTTCAAATTGAGTGCATTCCACACTTTAAATCTACAGAAAAAAAAAATAATAATAACAAAGGGGAAAAAAAAGTAAACGAATGCTTAATTCCTATGTAAAGTGCTTGATGAAGCAACACAGTAAGGAAACTCCTAATTGCTTCTCCTAACTAGTCCAAGCATGCTTTGGTATTACAGCATGCAGATTGCATTAAGAATGGTTCTATGATGTTAGGTTACATGGTGGGTGTCTCAGGCTTTTTGTATGCACATATGGTTTACAAGCAAATGCTACATAGCTTTATTGTGGTTTCTTGACCCTGAATAACAAGGAAAATGTTTTCAAGAGCACATTGAAATTGAGTGGCTAGTTGTAAAACTATCACTGTCTTGTTTTTTATCATTTTGCCCACAGAATACTCTTAGCCTTTGCCAGTTTGTTTTTAACCCAGGTGAAGGAACAACAGGGTTTGCTTGGCTGAGGTGCGTTTAGACTCACATAAGAAACTCCAAGTTATGGAAGATGGCCTTGTGATGTGGGCCTTAACCTCTTGGGTAACTTATAGAGTACTTCTGGGGAGAGTCCTAGTCATGGGGTTCTCCAAATCCGTGGCTCACCTCCTAGCATAGAGCATATGCATTCTGTACTGAACACTGACCTGTATGAACTACCAAGTAAGCAGTGGAAATGAACACAGGATATCATTCTTGTTCCTGTCCTTTTCTCTGTATTATGGACTTCAGATGAGACAGATGACTTTCCACTGACTTTCTGCACCAGCCCATTTTCGCTCTTTAAACGTCTAAAGGGAAAATGCAGATGCATTTCTAGTTTTGGCAAGCTATGGTTTTGACTGAATCTCCACAGAAAATTACCAGGCATGGCAGTAAGGGAGTAACCTAACTGCAGTCTAAGTGACAGGTGGAGTACACAAGGACTGAGGAAGTCTCCCAGGCAATTACCTTATGGATGGGTTACTGTGCATCTATGTGCTTATTTTTCATTATTTGAATTGCATGCAATAGTTTCATGGCTGTATGATGTTGAAATACTTACACTGGATTGCCTGGTGCAAGGGAAGCATGAAGAGAGCATCTAAAAATGCTCTTAAATGAAGCCTCACAACAGAGAGAATGGCTTCCTATGCACAGCGCCTTTTACTGTAGGTTGGGTAAACTTGGCTGAATTTGGACTGCTGCATCAATGTAACCACTTGCATTGTTTAGTATGAACCATATAAATACAGTTCAGACAGGTTTGGAACTTTTGTCTCCCACTTGGAGCTATGTAGTTTTTTGTTTCTTGTTTTAAAGGGAAATGCTAGAAAAATGTATCTTAGGACATGAGAGTCAGTAGTTTGTCAGTAACCAACACCAAGAAAAAAAATGTGACAGATCAGCTGTTGTGCAAAATATTGGATAATGACTTGTTTTTGCTTTCAAGCTACTCTCTCCATCTCATCTCCCACTCATGTGATGTTAAACTGTTGGGTGTTGTCTTCCGCTTTCTCCACTCACAGCCCATCGTGATAGAGGCCAGAATATCTAGTCTTATTGGTCTATATCATTTAACAGCAAACAAACACTAAGCTATCTTCCCTAAGAAATCAATATGATTTAGAAATAGGCAAAAGCGGAGTAGACTTAAAATCCTTTAGAAGTATTTCCTAAGGAGCAGGCAATGGCTCACTAACTGATCTACCTCCAGTGAGAAAAGGTCCAGTTTTATTGATTAAAATCCAAGTGTAATACAACTGACTGAAATAAAGAAAAGTTCGCTGTTCTTTTTCTTTTTTTTAGTCTTAGCAGAATATACATGAAATACTATCACTGATTGTTGCTTTAGGGAGCAAAGATTAAGTCTTCTTCTTTGACCTGATCCTATATTTCCAGAAGGGTATAAGTAAATAAGTGAATCCCTGAAGTAAAAATCTTGATGATTTGCATTGCCTTTTGAACTTAATAAGCCAAGTTTATTTATGCACAAAAATACTTGATCAATAAGTAAACTCTGCAAAATAACTCTTCAGAAACAAGTAACAATCACTGATGATTTGTTCTATGAAGTCAGACTGTTTTACTATAAGAGTTGTGCTAAGATGGGTAGATCAGGAGAATGGGTGCCTGTCTTAAGCAGTATAAAGAGGCTGCCAGCACTAATTCACTCTTGTCAAATCTGTAGTTTTAATTTGTGGGCAAGGCACTGACATTTTGCCTGAAAACAGATGTTTAAAAATAAGATGTTGAAAAATTGCCTTTGACTTTATTTCCTCCGATTTCTTTAAATTTATTTATTTATTGAGTTTTGCAAAATGGCTGTAGCTCTCTGGCAAGGCAGAGCCCACTGTGCAGGCTGAAATACTCAATGTAGAAGGAGAAAAAAGGAGGAGGTGGAGGGAGGAGTCCTCTTTTCCTTTCATTTAGATTCATTGCATGTTTACCAAGGTGAAAAGATTAGTGCGCTGGAGATCATTTGCTTTCATAAGCTTTAAACTAGAGTAGAAAAAGTTTCATGTCTTGATTCTCTTCCAACTGCTCTTTCTCTCAGCAAGGCATATAGGAGCAAGCTGAGACATATTGATTGTCAGCAGACTCTTCCAACAAAATTGCCCTGTCTGAATCAGTTAAACTGGGTGGGAAGAGATAAATTCTGCCAGTTTTCTCCCATCATTTCTCCTAGCATGTGGTGAAACACCCAGAGCATTCCTTAGGGTTTTATAAACCAGAATAAATACTCTAGATTTCTGTATCCAAATAATGTTAAAATTCTAGCCCACATATAGCCATAATTTACACAGCTTGTAGGCTTCTTGTGTCTTCTACAGATTTGCTATGAAATATTGATTCTCTTCATGTTTCACGCAGGAAAAATATTTTTAAAAGGTTAGGAAATAGGAAATTTGGGTTTCATATTGTCCCCATTTAAACCTAATTTGAGGGAAACATAATGCTATTTAAATCTTTGCTCTCCTGAGCTCCACCTCAGGTGGAATTTCTGAATGAATGATAGAACTATCCCTGAAACAAAATAAAACAACACAACCACCCCAAATAAACAACTCAAAACCCATAAAAAATGACTCACTCAAAGATAATTCCAGTCAGAACACATAAAACATCAGAGAAGGAATCTTAAATGTTAGCTAAAGTTAACCAGATTGCTTTCTATGACTGATACTTTCTGAAGATTACTAGAGCATTTTTCATGGTAATCATTTCAAAGTAGCAGTCAGTAATGAAGGCGTATTTACTGATTTGCAGCAAAATACTATAGAGGTATTTGACAGATAATAAGAAGAATCTCCTGCTTTACCGAGATCCCAAGTGGATTAACTACTAGTATGAAGGTCACAAAGTTCCTCTAAGTAAAGTTACCTTATCACTGCTGAGGAAATCAGAGCATCCTTTCTGCTGATAGTATGGCAAAACAAACTCTTCTTATTGAAAACAAAATTATAATTATTTTCAAATAAATTGTCCAGTGCAATTTAAATCATAGAATCATAGAATATTCTGGGTTGGAAGGGACCCACAAGGATCCAAATCCTTGCTCCACACAGCACTACCCAAAATTCAAACCCTATATCTGAGATGTTGTCCAAATGCACCTTGAACTCCAGCACTTAGGGCCATATCCCCTGCCCTGGAAAGCCTAGCCTGTTCCATACCCACCACCCTCTCGTGAAGAAACTTTTCCTGATACCTCACTGACCCTATTTGTAGCCCTTCTTTGGACTCTCTCTAACAACTTTTTTTCCTTCTTATATTGTGCTAATCCAAACTGCATCCAGTGCTCAAGGTAAGGCTGCACAGCACAGAGCAGAGCAGGACAATCCCTCCTCTTGCCCAGTGACAATGCTGGGCCTGATGCACCCCATAGTACAGCTGGCCATTTGGGCTGCTGAATAATAAGGTCAGTTTGCATTTTCTTCTATGAAAACCAAGAGAAAAACTTAACACAAGGAGGATCAGGAGTGAAGAATAACCTTATAAAAACAAACCAGTGCAGCTTGGTCTTGACAGCAGGGAGACAGGAATTTCCAAGTCCTGATTACTGCTTCACCACTGACTTGCTGGGTGCCCTGGGCAAGTCATTGCCTCTGCTGCTCTTTGTCTCTCTCTAGAATAGCAATAGAGATGCCTAGCCATCCCTCAACAGTATTAAGAAGATTAATTAAATGTTGTATTAATCTGTTGCTATGACTCAATCCTAACTGTTCCTTTCTGTATCAACAGTCCCAAATCACTACATGATTCCAATCTGGAGTAAAGTACAGGAAAATCACTGATCTCTGTGATCTGCCTTAAACCACCTGGTTGCTTCATACAAGGCTGGAGGATATCTGCCTCCTAGTGTAAATTAAAAAAAAAAGGTATTGTACAGATGCGCTAAAATTATTTTTCTAATATTATAAAAGGCAGAAAAAGGAACATCTTTACCTGTGAGGAAAACCACAAGCCAAATACGGCTCAAAGACAGAATTTGAATCATGTACCATGAGGCCAGTTCTGGAAGCCACAGCATATGGGAAGAGCTGAGACCTCCTGAGCAGCAGTGCCCCTTGGCTCTCACTCAGATTTGTCATGTTATCCTCTAATTTAGAGAAGAAAAATACAGTCTGGCACACCACTCTTCATAGATTGTCAGTCCTGTTTTATGGCAGTCCTGCCTGATTGCAGATGTGGAA
Source organism: Phasianus colchicus (assembly GCF_987193195.1). NCBI lineage: Eukaryota > Metazoa > Chordata > Aves > Galliformes > Phasianidae > Phasianus > Phasianus colchicus. The sequence continues at coordinate 18,257,420 of NC_143476.1, forward strand.
AAGGAATTTTCAATCCATGGATGGCTGGAACAAAATAACTGTTTCTCATCGCATGTGTGCCTCCCTGCCTTTCAGTCCACTGGACCATTCTGGACTGTCCAGTCCTAGGGGCAGTGAATCTTTAATGCTGTCCTGGCTTTGAGAGGATGGCAGGAATAGATATGAAGAGTAACCTATAAAGCTCTAAGACTTCTTCATGATTTCCTTTCCTTTCCTTTCCTTTCCTTTCCTTTCCTTTCCTTTCCTTTCCTTTCCTTTCCTTTCCTTTCCTTTCCTTTCCTTTCCTTTCCTTTCCTTTCCTTTCCTTTCCTTTCCTTTCCTTTCCTTTCCTTTCCTTTCCTTTCCTTTCCTTTCCTTTCCTTTCCTTTCCTTTCCTTTCCTTTCCTTTCCTTTCCCTTTCCCTTTCCCTTTCCCTTTCCCTTTCCCTTTCCCTTCCCCTTCCCCTTCCCCTTCCCCTTCCCCTTCCCCTTCCCCTTCCCCTTCCCCTTCCCCTTCCCCTTCCCCTTCCCCTTCCCCTTCCCCTTCCCCTTCCCCTTCCCCTTCCCCTTCCCCTTCCCCTTCCCCTTCCCCTTCCCCTTCCCCTTCCCCTTCCCCTTCCCCTTCCCCTTCCCCTTCCCCTTCCCCTTCCCCTTCCCCTTCCCCTTCCCCTTCCCCTTCCCCTTCCCCTTCCCCTTCCCCTTCCCCTTCCCCTTCCCCTTCCCCTTCCCCTTCCCCTTCCCCTTCCCTTCCCTTCCCTTCCCTTCCCTTCCCTTCCCCTTCCCCTTCCCCTTCCCCTTCCCCTTCCCCTTCCCCTTCCCCTTCCCCTTCCCCTTCCCCTTCCCCTTCCCCTTCCCCTTCCCCTTCCCCTTCCCCTTCCCCTTCCCCTTCCCTTCTATTCTCTAATATGTATATATTACGTCCTCCTATTTGCTATGCTTTTAACGCACTCTAGTTTAAATGGCAAGGGCATCCACAGTTTACCAAGGTAAAGGATATTGACTTTTTGTCTACTTCATAGCTTCTTTGTAACTTAAGAAAATCCCAAATTAACTTGATATAGAAAGATCCCCCCCCCCCACCCCCCGCCCCCCCCCCACCTCCCCGAAAAAAAGCTCATGCAAATTACATTTCCACTGAACAAAACTGATGTAGCTGAGTTAGGACAAAGCACGTTATGGTAGGTGCAATGTGGTTTTATATACAATTACTCACTGTGAAGACACTCCTCCACCTCTGACTTAATCATAACTAAATTTTAGTGCTATCAGTGCTGCATTCTGAAGAGAGAGATACAATAGGGATTACATTATTGTTTTATGTATGAGCATAAATAACAGAGTCAGCAGATATTTAAACCCAGGGAGATGTTTTCTCTACCGAGAAGTGAGATACTGCAAATACTTATTTATTTTCTCAAAGAAGACGTTAAATGGAAGTTTCATGCTGACAATTATCTGCATCATGGTACAAACTGTGCTAGACTGATTGGTGGTTTAAATGTCATTACCCTATTACTAAGGTAACAAGGACTCTCTAGGTGCTGAAAATGCAAGATGCAGGCTATCTGGAGTTATTTAGCAGATATTGAAGTATTCTCCTATATTTTAACCTCCATATTTTTCCTTCAATGGCTATGGAGACAGTCTTTACTGTGTAAATCAATATTCTGTGGTTTTGTTGGTTCCATAGTCTGGAGACCGAAACAAAAGGTGCGAAGTTACTCCATTCATCTTAATGGGGTGTTAATGACTTCAAAGGCTGCTTGTGACCATTTAAATGTGAATGCTATTAATCAACAGGATAAAACACAAACACCCAGCTTGAGTCTTGGAAATGTAATTGCATAGGGCAGAGGGGTCCAATTTTGGTTGCTGAATGAAGATGCATGTTTAAAAATAGAAAAGAGGGGTGGAGGGTGGAATTCTTACTTTCTTGCTTTGGCAACATTAAAGGGAAAAAATCCTAGCGAATGCTTTATTGTTGGTTATAGAAACGTATTGCTATCGCAATCACAAATTAGATAGTCTGCAGGAAATGAGTAACTCTCAGCAGTGCTGTCATTTTGATTATTGCTACAAGACAGCAACTTGCAAAATTAAATTTCCTTCAGAACAGTTCTCCTGTGTCCTTTGATCATAAAACTCATTCTAATAATCACCTCCCCCACAGACTCCCTCTTAGGATCGGTATGGAAGATTTTACCAGCTTTTGTTCTGTGTGGTAATTTTTTTGTGTGTGTGTGCTGTAAACACTCAGCCATTCTAACCTGTTTGGTGCTTGCATCAGTATAAAATTTGAGGAGCGGGAAGGGATGTTACTGACATTTTATTTTTGTGAGTGTACTACTGCTTACTTCTCAAGAGCTGCCATATTATGACGATTGCTTAGTACACTTAATGCAACTTTTCCTCTTCATTTTGTGCTCCTCTCACCTGAGGACTACTAGGATTGTCTTTACGTGAAATGATCTCAACTTCTACAGTATGTAGGGAGATGTCTTGTCCTTGTGAGTGCCACAGTTGTGCCAGTGATAATAACAAACACATTTCTTCCCTTCCTGCCTGCCCCACCCTGTCTTTTCTTCCTTTTCTGTATCAGGTTGGCTGAATCATGTAACTATTTCAAATTCAGTTTTCATTAATCATAACATAATCTGTCACAATTTCATACTCCACAGAATCTTGGCCCTTTTAAAGGAAGAAATTACATTTTCTATAAACTCTGGGTGCTGAAAAGTGTATTCTACATGCAGTTTGAGGGGGAGACTGATTGAATAGATTGTTGTCTGCATAGTTGAAGGATTGCCACTTGAAGTGATGCCAGTAGAACAGGGAGGACCGACACCTGCTTTATCCTACAGGTTTTTCTGCAAGGAAAGTCTGTCACAGTTCAGCGTCGTGACTCTTGAAAAAAAAAGGCTTTTACAATTTTTTTTTTTTTTCTTTTTTTTTCCCTTCTCATGGCCAGGAATAACTGGGGAAACTCTGCCTTGCAAGGTAGCTGTCCAACACCAAACCTCATCTTACCACTGGTGTTGAGAACTGTTTTCTTGACTTCTTGTGCACCGTTAGGTGGGTGCTGACTCTGAACTTCACCTGTCTTTTTCTCAGACTCTGAATGAGGTTTCCCGCATCAGTTTTTCCAAGATACTTCCCTTCTGACGTGCTTTTTGTTTCTCTTACTGACATACCACTCCTGAACAAACACTTGGTATTATCTTTGGTCTAGAGCCAGGTTTATTGCATAAGAGATTTGCCTGAAGCCTCTAGTGTCCTCTTACTCTTGCCAGGTGATGCAGCTTGTAGCCTGTCTCATATGGCTGGACTGCATTCTTTGTTTTAAAGAGAAACTCTGTTCTATTAAAGTAACATATCTAAATAGTAAATGTTCTGAGAGAATGGTGCTACAAGTCTTTTTCTCTGTATTTATCCTGGTAAGAAGACCTGAGAGGGCTATAAGGAAACACCCATCTTATATAATTACAAAAAAAAAAAAAAAAAAAAAAGGTATTACAAATATTTCCTATTACTTACAGACTACTTTTTGTCTTCTGTTGTATCCTGTCCTATATATTATTGACAGCCTTGCCTAGCTTAAATGTGATATAACCCTGTAGTTTGAACACTTTGCAGTGACAACTCAAAATAAAATAGGTTCATTCAACTCCTCCTACAGAGCAGCCCTTCAGAGCTGTCTGAATAAAGGCTTTGGGCATCTCAATCTTCATGGCTATGGAGTGCAAAGGACACATAGGCAGCAAGAGTGCAGAACTCACACTGGTAGTTGTTACAGTGGGAACAGCTAGATTTAGCTGACGTAATCATGAGTGTTAGCTACACACAAAAGAATCCTCTTGTTTTCCTGAGCTTACCTCTGAACACCTATAGATTTAGCTAATGGGGACCCATTTTGAAGACACTAATTTTGGCTTTGTGAGAGAGACACGGCATATTAGAAATGGTCTAATGCTGTACCACCAATAGGAACTGGAGCATCTCTCCTAGAAGAAAGGGCTGAGAGAGCTGGGACTGCTTAGTCTGGAGAAAGTTCTGGGGGGGAGAGGGGGTGTGAAGGGGGAAGAGGAATCTTATCAGTGTATATAAATAATCAGTGGGAGTATGCAAAGAGGACCGAGCCAGGCTCCTTTCAGTGGTGCCCAGTGCCAGGACAAGAGGTTCCCTCTGAACAACAGAAACATTTCTGCACTGTGTGGATGACAGAGCACTGGCACAGGTTATCCAGAGTGTCTGTGGAGTATTCGTGGAGATCTTCAGAAGTCTGGACATGGGTCTGGGTGACCTGCTGTGAGTCCTTGCTTGAGCAGAGAGCTTGGACCTTCCAAATTGAGACATTCTGTAATTTGTAGAAAAATCTTGTTTGTTCTTATGCTCATTAAATAAGGAAGAAGACATCATTTTACATGTTACTTCTGGCTGATTTGTTATGAGGATAAGGCACTATCATTTTATTTGTATTTTTTTGAGAAACAAGGTCTTGTGCCAGAACATCTTTTTTTATAATTATCACATATTCTATTGAGAAATCTTCCTGGTTTCTTCGCACTTCTTTCCAGAGGTAAGCAATGATTCTTCAGAGGAGAGAAAAGAGAAACAGGAAACATACTCTGTGCAATCTGCTTCAAATTATCCTCTAATGACTTTTGAATCAGGGAAGGTTTCCATATCTTTTAATATCTCTTACTGCTTCATTGGCTGCATGTCAAAATTTGCATCTTGCTTAAAAGACAGAAAATAAACCTTTCTTAATAAGAAATGTTACATTACTCTCCGTGATTCTGAGTGTTTTCTCAAAATAGTTTTTATTAAGCATTTGATAGTGAAAGCTCTTACTCTGGATAAGTTTTGCAAGTGCCTGCTTTCAAAAATGTTCTCAAAACTTTAGCTTTCAAAAACATTCTCCAAATTTTACCTTGTGTTGTACATAGTTGCAGTGAGAGGTTTCCGTCACTGTCAGTATTTCTTGCTATTGATATGGATGTCTAAAATCTATCATGCTTTTTTAAATTTTTGTAAACTAAATCTGCTTCTTTCTTATCAAACATTGTACTAATCTGTCCATTTTTCCATTAATGCTTCATACATTATCATACTGATCTGCATGAAACTGGCAGGTAGAATTCCCTTTCTCTTTCATTAAAAGCTCAGCTGAGCCCATTAACTACTTCTGTGGGGTGTACTGGTTATAAGCAGAATGATTATTAATCCATACCAGAATAGCTGGAGGACAGATACTGTAAATTCAAGTTCAAGAGTCATATGTAAGCAATTTTATAATGAGTGATTTTAGGAAGTAGCAGAAGTAATAAGAAAATAATCTTGATGACTTAGAAAAAAAAAGAGGAAGAGGTGTGTGAAAAGGTGCTGAGTGGAGTCAGAAACAATCTATATAATTAGATATCTGCAGAGTTTTAATGGGAAGGGAAAGTAATACACAGTTCAGTCCCAGAATGCATCTCAGCTATGAATTTTGCTCTTGGGGTCATCCACTGTAGACAAACATTAAAGGAAGAATAATATGACACTAAGATTATTCATAATGCCAGATACCATCAGGCTGGTAATGCAGATATGATGTGCTCTTGGGTGGCTCTACTGCCCTTGCAGTGGAGTGCCTTACACTCTCTTCTCAGCTGTATTCTCAGCCTCTCCCACTCAGATACCTGGAGGGCAACAGAAGCAGAAATACAATCACCTGTTCCACCCAAGCTCATCCCTGCTTGGACTGTGGGGCAGGAGACAGCCCTGAAATTCCAGGGAGGTTAATCAGCCCAACCTCAAAGTCTTTGAAGTAGAGCTACTCTACACATAAAGTTCTGATTTTGGCCTTGTGGTATTGTCAGGTAGCCTTAAGGTAAAGGGCACTCAAGCTGGTGCAAGCTCTTGTTGGATTATAATCAGATGGAATTTATTATTATTATTTTTTGGCATTGCTGACATGTTGGCTTTGCACACCTTAAAAACATCAAAGCTGACAAATGGGCAAGAAACAGCAATGCCGGCAGCACCACAGAAAGGAACAGGAAGAGACCAAATTAAAGAAATCATGAAGGAACTAGTACCATAAAGCGAGTCAGCAAAACGCTTTGTATTTGGCACATTTCCAGCATTACCCTGGAGAGCTTTCTGCTCTCAGAGCTTTCTGCTGCTTCCAAGGCCTATGCATTAGCAATCTTTGCTAATCCACAGTACCATTCCTTGTTACCTCTTCACTGCTGGGCTGTATTAGGCTGTCAGTGAGAGTATAGGAGGTTTTCCACTGTGGGTTAGAAAAATCATATTTTCAAGTTAAAACGTTGAAGGAATTTTCATATAAGTTGATCCACAAGTTTGAAATGATGTGGCAGGAGTTGAAGCATAAGGAGAGCGTGCAGAAGTGCAGCTCTACTGTAGGACTGAAGAGCAGGAAGAAATAAGCACATGCAATGAAGTGATAAAATAAATGATAGTTGCACAGATTGGAAATACATTTCCTCAAGAGTAATTGACTTCTGTTTTACAAGGATGTGATAGAACAACAGTTTTTAATTTCTATTTCCATCAGGAAGATGATGAAAAATTGTAACAAATGCTGGACAGTTACTCACTTTAGTGACCAGACCTGTGAGATTTACCATAAGTAGAGCTAGTATATGAGTGAGTATTATGAAATAAAATGTATAAATTATGTTTATTTATTAGAGCAGATGAAATGAAACCTTACATAGAAATTAAAGATATCCACTAAAGTATGCAACAACAAAAGTGAGTCTGTCAAACTGCTTGGCAGAAGCAACTGAAAGGTCAGATTTTGAGATCCATATGAGCAAGTAAGCCTAGAATACCTCTAATAGATAACATGTCAATATGTAATACTGGCAATATTTTAAGTAATATACATTATTTTATTTGTTGGAGGCTATAAAGGTTTATCTGGTTGGCTCATGAAAACTCATTTCTTTAGGCAGACAACAGAGAACTAATCAGCTATTTCTGAGCTAAAAATAAACATCTTTCACCATTCATGTGAAAAGTCCTGGTTTTGTATACTGTGGTTTGATTATGCTTCCACGTGTGACTCAGGAAAATTAACAGATAAGGCCTGGTGTATTGTACATGCATGATTCTGTCATTTCCCTCTGCTGGTATTATTGTCCTGTGGGAGAGAAAACAGGAGGGAATTGGTGCTGAGCTATTTTGCTGGCACTTAAGAGTCTGATATACTAATCTAAGCCACCTTCAACTTCAGTTTAAGTTGATACACGGAGATGTAGGCCACAGCTGCTGAGAATCTGTCTCGTGTTTACTTCTGGTAATTCCCGCAGAGTGGCAGGACAAACAGCTGGAAAAAGGTAATATCTGAGTTCCATTTGGCAGGACTGGCCTGCCAGCTCCCACGGATGTAAAATGAGAAAAAAGAAGTCATATCTAGATTTTTCCACTTTGTTCACAGAGAGAACATTAATTAGCTAAATGCTAAAAAGTAGTGCCTGCACAGAGGTAAAAATAGAAACTAAATAATAATGACCCAATGAGTTAGGCATAGTCAGTGTCAGTTGGTACATCTTTTTTCTTCCTTTTTCAATTCTATAAACTCATTTTCAGATTTTAGCTGAAGGAAACTGGAAAATTCATGTATTAATATATTTAATAAATTTATTATGAAATCATAAATATATTGGTTCAAACTCAACGTCCCATTAATAATCTTCAGGATCTCTGGTTCACGATTTCCCCAAGAGTACCTTTATCCTTGTATTGATGACATCCTTTGACAACCGTGTTCTCTTGGAAACTATGAGCTTCTCACCCTCAAGGGTGAAGCTTGTGAGAGCTGGAGATGAGGCTTTCTTGGCACCAAGGCAATGAGTTTGGATCTTGTTACTGGAGGAAATAAGAAAGAACACAAATCTCACTGCCTTCAGAACAAACTCTAAGGCTCATTTTTTCAACTTCACTTTTCCGAAACTGCTGCTAAAAATATGCAGAAAGAAGAGACGAAGGTAAAAAGAGAAATAAAAGAGAAGAACTAGAAAGGGAGAAGAGGGAAAACAAACTGATTCTGTTTTCATCTGCCCATGAGAAGTGGGAAGAGAATTACATCTGCTGTGGCCTACTGTGAATTTTGTGATGATTTGTTTTGAAGTGTTTTAACAGTTAACATAGAGAATGGTATAGGATCTAAATAGGAAGTTGTATATAGAATAATAATGATTTCTCTCTCTCTCAATGTCTCTCTCTCAGTTTTTTTTTCCCCTAGTTTGAACATTAAACACTCTAATTGCTAAGGTAATTGAAAGAGTAGATGATAACAGATAAGCTGCTTGAGCAATTACAATTTGTGGCTTTACCAATGGAAATGGAGGACACATTTCATTGCTGGATACTTCATAAATTTCATCTTGATGACAATTTTTAGTTTTACTGTGGTACGGGCATGATAACCCATGAAATGAATTCCTGAGAGCAGTTTATCTTATCATCATGTAGTTCTTTCTTAATTATTCCAAAACACGGGTTTTGATTGCTGGTTTGGCATAAACTTCAGTACTCATCTCTCAAATAGAAATTTGTTGAGCTGCTGAACATACCTGTCTCAGTATTCATTGGACCTGGTATAAAGTGTTGGGTACAGTCTTGGGACATTTCACAACGGAGTGTGGTATAAGGAGACCTGAAATTACATGACTAAACTAGTATTGCATCTGGAAACAGTGTAGCTCTCATCAGCGCAATGTTGTGTTGATGGTAATTAACCCTACTGAATGGCAGGACTAATGTACTTGGACATGACAGCACATAGCTTGCCCAGAGCCATCCACTCAGTGTCTCTGGTAGACCCTGTTCCCCACCTCTGCAGGTATCTGCTGACATCTTCAAAAATATGAGTGTTCTTCCATCCAGCCTGACAGGTTCCTGAACTACTTATATGTGTCCTTCTCCTTGTTGGTGTGTATGCATGAGAAAGATTTGTGTTGCAGGTAATTATCTTTGCTTGCTCAGTGATTATCTCTCTTTGTGTCATTTCCTCATGTCAGGAAAAGATGATTCATCTTTGAGACTATCCATCTAGATCATACTTAAAGATTTTATATTCATCTACATTATACTTAACGACAATCTATATAGTAGATTGTTATATATTTTTTAGACTTATACGTTAGATTATACTTAAATATACTTAAAGAAATATCTCAGACGTGGAGGTTCCCCGAGGCAAGAAGAGAGCTACAAAATGATGGCATAAATTTTAAATTGTTCTATCCCATCATAGAGACAAAGTTAAATTCTTTCCAGACATAAATTCTTTCTTGAACAAATGTGTACCTAAAATTAGTTGGGCCAGGTTTCACTTTAGACATATCATGAAGGCTCATGCAGGTTAAAAGTTGCCTATAACATACAGTTATTAAGTTATTTGTTTTTCTACAGTCATTTCGTTCTTTGTCCTTTGATTGTAATGAATTCAGGAAGTTGTTATTAGTATGTGTACATTTTACGTTAATCTCACATTAAAATCTATTGATAAGATTTATAATGGTTCATGAGGGCCTGAAGAAAATCTTTTTAGTGTCTAAGAGTGGTATGGTTAGTACGAGAGGTGCAAGTTTTTTGTCAAGCTTCTGGTAGGTTTTACTGCCGTTTACATGCTTTCTTTCTCTGAACATAACTAACTAGTATTTCTGCATTTGTGGCATAATTCCTCTAAATGACTAGTTGTTTCTGCCAAGAATCAAGCCTTTGATGTAAAAATCTATAGCCTTTGGAAATATGGCATTTGTTCTGATGTAAATTAGAGCTATAAGATGCAGGTAGATGTAAGATGAAACTGAGGTATCTTGCCATCATCTGATTCTATTTAATAAAGCTGTAAGCTGCTTAGGGGCATGTCTCTCATTTGCAACCAAGCTTAGGAAAGATATATTAATTTTATTGTGGCAAACTTCAGGAAGTGTATCTGGATTTATTGTTATTATATTTTTTTAATATTACAGTCCCTGAATTGTTTACCTGGTGCTTAAAAGCATAATTTTTGAGATTCAGTTAATATTTTGTCTGTCTTTATCTCAAGCAGAACCTTTTAACACCCTGTCAATAGAGATATTTATTACCTCTTCTGAGTTAGCCATTTAGCAGATCAGAGAGGTGTCATGGTTGTATCACTGCATCTGACTTAGGACAGTGAGTGTTTCTGACAGAGATGGGATGTGTAATGTTTCTTTTTTGGAATAGACACTTAATGAGCGGGATGTTAATCACCGAGTTCTTATCAAACCGAAAACCTAGCTGCCACATGCTGAAATGGAAGCTCCAGGAGGCCAACAGGCAAACTAAATTCTAGTAATAAAATGTTACAGCCTAAATTAGGTGCAGATTTTGGACTTAGCAGAAACACAGTTATCTTAATGTTTGTCTAATTCAGCATAAAGATTGTGATCTTTGACTTAGAATGTGTTTCTTCTGTCAAGGCACTACAAATATGTTTTGTAACTTACTGAGGACTAGTAAATAAATTATTCCATTATTTAGGCATCTGTATACACAGAAATTCTCTTCTGAGTGTAATAACAATGCTAATAATGCATTAATAAAGACATGAAATGCAGTGTTGCACTAAATATCTCCTACTAGGTACAGGGATACTACTCTAGCTGAAAATTGTCTCAGGACACCTTAATGCTTCCTGATGCCATGGTTGCAGAATTAGTAGAAGTACATTGCTAAGGGACCTGTATTAATGAGATTTATAAGAACACTAATAGGTAAATCTAAAGCCCAACTCTATCAATGGTAATGCAAATTAATACAACTCTAACACCTCACAATTCAGGATTATAAATATTCATAGTTATCCTGTACTCTCATAGGTATGAGTTTTTCTGAGATTATTTATATATTTAATACTTCTATTTCTATGGAAATATAATATAGTTCCAAATATATGTCTGTCATATACAACTTTGGGAGATATTACATCAGCTTGGTGTAGAAGGACTAAATCATGTCACTTCAGTTGTTGATAAAGTAGAAACAATACTACAAAGTGGTATCTTTGTTATTAAAATCTATTTTCACCTGCTTCACACACCATTACTATCTTCTTTGTTGCCTGTTTTTCTTTCTCCTGTTCTTATTAAAGAGAAGAAAAATAAAAGGAACTTAATTGTAAAGGCTTTTGAAATCAAAAGTATTACTAAAAAGCTTTAGTAATTCCATGTGGTTATAATGTGGTAGATTAGTGTAAAATTTATGGTGATAATATGTTCATATTTCATTGTAGTATACACAAATTGAAAGCTTTCTAGTTTATAAATGAAATATTTGCAGTATTTAAGCTACATTGACCTGTATGTAACCTTTATCTGCCCACACTAAAATGACTGCTCCTTTAGCAACAATTTCAGAGCCCTGTATCTGAGAGTTTGGGTTTTTTTGTTTGTTTGTTTTTTAGCTTTAAAACAGCACTAGGTGAAGGGCCTAATTCTTTCATGATCCTTAGTTTTAATACTGCTTCCTCTCTTTGGACTGGGCAAATGGGCGGGCATTTCCATTTTCAAAAGTTTTTTGAACTGGCTTCAGTCTAGTTCTGATCTCACTCAATTCAGTAACAAGTAGCTTCTATTCCAAACATATATCTAGTGCTCTTCTTCTGTTACCAATTTCAGCTATCCTCAAAATTATTTTTCTATTTTGCAATCAACAGATAATTTCACTGCAGAGCGTTTTTTCCTTCTCTTTCTTTCATTGCTCTTTTCTAGAAAAACTCTTTTTTCATCTGCCATTTACTTTCCTGCTTTGTGCACTCTGAGCGCCTCTGCTTTTGGCAAGGTCAGCACTCAAAATGTCTTCTCTCTGAACTCCTAATTCTCCTAAAAGTTGCAAAAGATGGTAATTTGGCTCTCAGGATCAGCAGCTTTGCCCTGAGAATGCTTAGCAAGGTAATACAGTAAGAAGCACATGATTACTTCTTTAAAATTTTATTGAAGTGGGAAGCAAGGAATATATTCTACTGTGAAATGACAAGGTTTTTATGGGTGCTATATTTTTTTTCTGAGTTTTTAGTCCATAAATAGCTTTAAATCAGAGCTTCTCCTAACCTCTGCAGAAAAACTTGATGTCTAGATGGAGAATGAATGACCGATGGCCAATGTGCAGTATCCCCAAACCACCATCCACATACATCACACATCTGCTGTACTGTAAGTAAGCTCACTAGTACACAGATTACACAGAAAAGCATTGTCAATCACTTTCTTTGACAATCTGTAACTGTTTCTGCTGGGGTCCTTTAAGCAGCACACACCAGCAACACTGATTCAGGAAAGAGCAAAGGGGAAACCAGTAATGAGATACAGCAAGAAAACCCACAATCAGCACCAGCTGTTGCCCAATTAAACTCAACAGTTCACAGGTGTTCACAAGAGGATACACAGTTTGCCAAGCTACCTTTCTAAATAACTCTTATGAGAACAATACAAAATGAATTTTATTGGCAACTGTACACAATTTTTTAAGCTTTAAAATTTTAATATGTCAATAATAACAACATTATAAACTAAGCACCTCCCTCTTGTTTTTGACATCTAAATCAAAACAAAAAAAATGTCAGTGCTTATAAGTAAAGCATTTTTGCCTTGATTCTTTTCAGTTGAATTCTCTTTTCCACTTCCAAACCCAGCTAATGCCTTTCCATGCAATTTTTTTGACTACTGCCTGGCATTTATACTACTTACTTCTCAAAGCCCACAGTCCAGTTGGACACCAGTGTACATGAATTAAATTGATACATTCACTTATGACCTCCTACTGCCTGATTTTTGAAACAGCAAATTCAGGAACTGTACAGTCCTATCTGGCCTCTGCCAGAGGACCCTATTGAAAATTTAGCAAGAATGTACTGATGCTGCTTTGTGTTTGTTTTGTGATTACAAGGAAGATGCCAGTCTTCAGGGCTGGCATTTTAACAGCTGTAGTTAGTGCTAAAAAACAATATCAAGGAACAGAGAGAACACTGGCAAGTCTGGTCCTTCATTTTATTCCTTTTCAACAAAGCTTTCTAAGGCAAGCAGATTTTCCATGGATAAATATGCATTTTAGGGTTATAATTACAGCATTGCATAGGAGTATGGCCTTCAAAATTTAGAGGTTTGCATTTGATCCACATGATTGTTTATGCACAGTTGTTTTATCCTTAAAAAAAAGCCATACATTTAAACTAAAAGACAAACTGTAATGTGAAATTACTGTTTGCTTCCTTCTGTGATCTGAAATTACCATACAAGTTCAGTGACAATTACAGCATTCTGGCTGTCAACTAGCTGTTTAGGCCATGACTGGGAGGCTGGAGACCCTGGGGAACCTTATCTCTGCAGTGTAAATGAGATGCATATGATGTCAATGTTGTAAAGGTTAAACCTGAGCTACAATGCAGCAGAGACCTGTTCTCAGATTTAACCTACAGGGAAACATTTATGATGTTCTCTGTCTCCAATTTATTTTAATAACAATAATAACACTTTGCTATTAACCGAAGTAATCCTTTTCATGTAAAGATCTCAAAGCACTTTCTACATGAGAACAAATTTTCACCACACCCTAATGAGAATGAGAAACAGTATTTTACCTTCTTGAAATTTTTCCTTATTAAACATGCCCTTACTTTAATATTAGGAGCTTTAAAAGAGCATGAGAGTTTGTATTTTTATATTCACATTTTTACCAGCTTTGAACTGGATGTAGTCCTGAAATGCTTTTGCATCTAGAAGTTGAGATGGACCTTTTCCTGTAATAATGACAGAAAATCTTTCAGACAACGTTAATAAAAGAGAAAACTAAATCTTCATATACGTGATAAAATGAAGAAGAATTATTTGGGGACCAGATTTTGATTATTTATTTATTTATTTATTTATTTTCATTTTTACATGCTGAACTTCAGGTTAGCTTAATGGTAGGTAGTTTTTAAATACACAGCTTTTCAGGGAAAATATTCATGTAATTCAAAATATTTCAAAAATACAGTACTAGGTATTTAAAATCCTGCTGGAGTGCATAGAGAAGTAACAGTATGCTGACAAAAATGTAGCCTATTTGCAGAGGTGAAAGACTAACCTTTGCAATTTAGGGGAAAATTATTCTTGTCAATTTTTGCTTCTTTTTCTCTCTTTTTTGCCTCTAGACACAGCAGGATAACATCTGTTCTCAGATAGGAGACAGAAATTTGGCCTATAATTCATGTATACAAAAACCATTCACGTATTCCCAACTGAAATATTTTCCTTGGACAGAAAGTCAGAGTGCTTACTGCCAATGTGAGGTAGAACTCTGTGTGGGGTTTTGAGGTAAAATGTAAATTCCTGAAACATCCTCTATGCAGCCCCTCAGAGGGATTATTTTATTCTATTGCCTGACTAACACTGATTACTGCTTATTGGTAAAAGGAGGAAAGGAGGACTCAGCAGACATGCTTTCCCTTCCCTTCCCTTCCCTTCCCTTCCCTTCCCTTCCCTTCCCTTCCCTTCCCTTCCCTTCCCTTCCCTTCCCTTCCCTTCCCTTCCCTTCCCTTCCCTTCCCTTCCCTTCCCTTCCCTTCCCTTCCCTTCCCTTCCCTTCCCTTCCCTTCCCTTCCCTTCCCTTCCCTTCCCTTCCCTTCCCTTCCCTTCCCTTCCCTTCCCTTCCCTTCCCTTCCCTTCCCTTCCCTTCCCTTCCTTCCATCTTTCTCTCTGCTCATGAGAAAACTTAACTCTCTTTCCTACTCTGGCAGTCAAACCTGAGATATCTTAAGTCTCTGTTGCATGTTATAGGTGGGCTTCTTAATTTCTCTTGCTGAATCATATATCTTATTAGTCCATGCTGGTTATATTTTTCATTAAAGGCGATTAAGGAGGTTCTATTGCCAAGAATGGAGGAGTTTAGTGTTGAAATGAAGAAATAAACTGTTGAGGCTTGTTCATTCCCATTAAATACAATTTCCCACATTTGGATGTTAGTTCACATTTGAGTTTTGCAATAGAGAAGTAGGGTCAGCAGGTAGTGTGATAATTCCCTCTTTGGCCTCCTTCTAAGGAAGGAGGAGGCTTGTGAACAAAGCTGATGGTTTCGAACTTCATGAGAACCTAGACTAGGGAGCCAAGAAAAGACGTGTAAGGGAAAACAGGAGTGGCTAGGATAATATAAGATCCATCAACAAAAGCACCAAATTGTGCTACTGCCTCACCTGGGTTGCTTGTTACACAGTACTTCTTGCTTTCTGGTTCTTCCTTTCCATGATATGGAGAATCAAATCTTTTTGTTGTTTTTTTGTCAAATTTTTTTGCTTTGTTTTGTCACTCTTGGATATGAATGAGATTCTGCAATGGCAAATGAAAGCCTTTACTGAGTTCCCTGTCAATTTCTTCTTTTAATGTGAATATGCACTGGCACAGGATAAAATTAACTTCAGTGAAGAGACCCTGACCTCTGTTTAAATCCCATCTAAGCTTCTACTTCCTCTTCAAATACTCTGCAAGGAAGAGAATTACACACGTTAGTCATATGATGAGCACAGTTAGGCTGGCACAGTTTCCCTAAGAATGAAGACTAAAGGTTTCACTTGAAAATTGTCTGTGTCTTAAAAGATATTCTCCTGCTTCACTAAGTGTCAGGTTTTATTCAGGCTTCTTTATAGTCAGTGATAGTTGAAAATACATGATCACAACTAATGATCTTTCCTGGCCTTAGAAGTCTACAAATTTATGATAATACACTGAGGTTGGACACAGCTGAACAGATCCTTTAACATTATCCAGGTCCCAGTGAGATTCAGTAACTGCTAAACTTCTTTCTTGTACTTCTGGACATTAATCTTTACTCTTTGTAATTGTTTCTTAGATGTCTGAAGAAAATCATTTCACTCCCTGCTGTTTATTTCCTTTTCAGTTTGGCAGGCGTTCAGGTCTTTCTTCATTTTGTTTGCATACAAGTGTGCAGACATAAAATCACCCACACAACATGTGACTTAAAATGGTAGAATGAGATTACCATTTCTTATGGTAATTCTGCTCTTTTGTAACATAATTGTAAATGCAAAGATTGCTGAACTGAAGTACTAAATCTTAGAATTAGGTGGGATTTGCTGGCAGAAATAGGTCTTTGCTTTTGTTGCCTTTTCTCTTGGGGAACATATGGATGATTAGATTCCCTGACATGGCTGAGTGTCAGTCATCATAGAGGAGCTTGCCATTTCCTCACTGCCAGCCTAGGAGTGTGAGGGTTATCCTGGTGGAGCCCCATATGCTTTGGGTAGCCAGGGGCATGGAAATCTTTGAAATAGTATGGGTGTTTGATGCAAAATTTGAGAAGTTTCTGGTCTCTTTTTGGGTCAGGGCCTTATGTTCCCATGCTGGCAATGCACCAATTTGCTTTAATACTTGTTGTGCTCATATGTGACCTACAGATACAGGCCTTTAGTTTTCCTGCAGGCAAGTATTTCATTCAGTTTTATTGATTTTCAGTCTTATCCACTTCTCTTATGTATGTGTGTTGTGAAAAACTAAAATACTAAAAAGCACCACTAAAACACATATTGTTCAATGCAGGGCATGAAGAACAGTTTGTTCCCCACTTCTCTTTGTCTGTATTTGCAAGGAATGTTGCTGTGACTAAATCAGAAGTTGGAGTGTAGAATGGCTCATCATACCTGCATTTGAAGGCATGCTTCTCTGAATGCTATAATAAAGCCTCTCCTCTTTGTTTACAGTTCTCAAGTGACTGATTTTATCTGCTTTTAAAGTGCATCTGATGGCCTAGACTATCCTTAAGTTGTAGTCCATTCTGTTTCCTTGATACTGATGGCATAATTGAATGATTCATTCAGAAGTGAATCAGATGCTATTAGCTTGTTCTTCAAATAGAACCCCTTTCACACGAAAGGTTAAGCTGTGGAATTTTCCTCAGCTGAAGATTTCTTGACTGTGACAAAGAGCATAATTGTGTCCTTGATGCTTCTTTTCATCTCCACACTAAAAATGAATTGAACAGGCTCGTTTGCTTTAATTTGCAGAGTTTTATGTAACTCTTTTGTAGATGTCTTAGCTTATGCTAAGAAATTAAAACTACACATCTATACAAGCACATGTATATGCTTATATATGTGTATGTATACATACACATGCATACTTAAAAATAATTCCATAAGGTAGCAGGGAAAAAACATATGGAGTGCATTTCTTGTTATCTTGGGCTTCAATATCAACAGGAAACTTCCCAGCAAGTCTTGAATAACAGGAGGTGGCATGCAGTGAAGGTCTGTCTACATTTATGGATCAGGACTACAGACAAAAGTATGCAAGAGAGAATTTGGCTGTGGTTTAATGCACCTTTCTTTCCACTTGGCACTGAATTGTTCTCTTGTAATATTTTTGTTTCGATCTGCCTCTGTTTGAAAGTTGAAACACATGTTTGGAAATAGTAACCTGATGCTGGAACTGTTTACTATGTCTCACATAATTTCTGTAAGTATGTTTGTTTTGTTTCTAATTCAGTGTATTAACAGCAGAAATAACAAAGGCGAAATTCTAGATCTCTATTTAGACTAAAGAAACTTCCAGAAAGCACTTCTAGACATAACTGAAGCGCAAATAAAACAGTAGGGTTAATGCTATGGGAAGGCATTCTTACTGCCTTCTATGCACTGCCCTTAAATGCCAGCTAAAAGCCCTCAGTAAGTTTTGCCTGAGAAAGCTTGTTTTTACTGTGGAACACGTACATTGACAAAACCAACAGAGGTGAACCTCCAAAAGACTATTTATGTGACCTGTGCAATGGTCTCAGATTGCTTATGAATGCCTTATATATCTTAATAATCTTAGGATAGATGAGAACTACAGATCTCTAAAAGGTTCATAAAAATAGGAAAACATAAATCATCTAGGTTCATTATTTTGTTACAAATTCAGAGCGATTTTAATCAAGGTTCATGTAAATTCATTATGTTCAGTGAAGTTTGGAGGTCTTGGGGCTCTACACAGAAATTGGAAGTAGTTGTGAGGTGCAAACATATCTGATTACTCATCTTTATATATCTTCTGAATCCATGCCTTTTTTTTTTTTTTTTTTTTTAACTTTTCACCATACAGTTAGGGATTAGCTGCAAATTTGAGAGTTTGAATTTTAATTTAATGTAAGCTAATAATCTATATTAGAACAAAATGAGCACAAAGTACTCTTTAAAACCACTCAGGGTATTGCTGGGGACTTAAAAAGGAGTACTTGAATTTCTTTTTTTGTGTATCTCAGCTCTAAGATATGGATTAAATGTTGATATTTCCATTAAGAAAAGATATTAAAACAAAGAAAAAAAAGTAGAAAAGTTAACTTTGCTTCAAATTAAAGTATTCAAAATTCTAGTTATTCTCCAAATTGTGAGAAATATTACAGAATCATCAAATGGCTAGGGTTGTAAGGGACCATAAAGATCACCCAATTCCAATCCCCTTGGTGGAGACAGGGCTACTACTAACTAGACCAGGTTGCCCGGGCCCTATCCAACCTGGCCCTGAATGTCTTCAGGGATAGGGCACACACAATTTCTTTGGGGAACATGTTCCAGCACCTCATCATGCTGAGAGGAAAATTTCTTCTTAATATCTAATCAAAATCTCTCCTCTTTTAGTTTAAAACCATTCTCCCTTGGTTCCGTCACTATCAGACCATGTAAAAAGTCAGTCTTCCTCCCGTTTATAAGTTCCCTTCAAGAAGTGGGAGGCCACAAGGAGGTCTCCCTGAAATCTCCTTCAATCTAAACAAGCCCAGCTTCCTTAACCAGTCTTTGTAGGATAGGCCTCTGCTCATCTTTGTGACCCTCCTCTGGACTTCTCTAAAAGTTCTGTCTTTTTTCTGCTGGAGACTGCAGATCTGGACATTGTCCTCCAGATGAGGCCACATAAATGGAAAGTAGAGGGGAGCAGTCACCTCCCTCACACTGCTGATCACCCTCTTTTGATGCAGCCTGGGATGCCTTTGGAATTTTGGTCTACAAGCACACACTACTGGCTCATTTCCAGCTTTTCATCCACCAAGAGCCTCAAGTCCTTCTCTGGAGCTAATCTCAGAAAGCTTTTCTCCCAGTTTGTACATGTGTCTAGGATTGCCCTGACCCAAGTGCAGTACATTGCACTTGGCTTTCTTTAACCTCATTATGTTCATGCAGGCCCACTTTTCAAGTCTGTCCAGGTCCCTTTGAGTGGCATTCCTTACTTCAATTGTATTTACTGCATGGCTCAGCTTGGTGTCACCTGCAGTCTTACTGAGGGTACACTCAAGCCCACTGTCTGTGTCTTTGATAAAGATGTTTGTCTCATCCCACTTAGTGGATTTAGAGGGAGGTGAACCTTTTTCTACCTCCTGAGTCATGTCTCCCCTAGTTAATGGGTTGCTACCACAATGGAGTCATCCAAGACTCAGAGAAATAACACATATCAATTTATTGAGAGCATTCTTAACAACAAGTAACAACAGCTACTTGGAGGTAAAATTGGCTAATTGGGTAATTGTGATTAATAAGCGTTACACATAAGATAATGTTAGGAGACAGCTACCAGAAAGAATAAAGTAATAAAAGAAGATATAGAGAAAAAATAGAAAATGGGGGAAAAAGGGGAAGCAAGACAGACAGACAGATATACAAGCACAGTAAAGTAAAGCGGTTCAGCACTCCTTGAGCCAGAGATGTCTTGATGTCAGATGCTGATCTTCAGTAGTGATGGGTCATCAGAGGTTGTGTTGTTCAGTTGATGACTACTAACAATAGGACAAGGTCTTACTTACAGTCCAAAGTGACTGAGTGAACTCTTTTGGAATGACAGCTTTTGGTTTTGGGATCTCAGCAGGAACTCCTTTGTTCCTGTCTTCCAGGCCTTGCAAATGGAAGTCAGCATATAAGAGAAAGCAGGAAGACGCCAGCTCATAGCTTGCCTTCACAGGATGCAGTGGTTATCACCTCCCAGTCTTCTGTATCAAGCTGGTTTCATTTACTCCTGGACCAAGTCTTCAGCCAGTAAACACACTTAGGCCCTCCCACTCGAAAGCAAACAACTCCAAAGAGATTATTTCAAATGTAAAATTGTCCACAGTGATGTTGATTGCCTCATTTTGATTTGAGACACTCCTCACCAACCTCAGACAATGTTGAAGGATACTGGTCCCAAGACAGACCCATGGGGGACATCTCTCATAAACAACCTTCAGCCAGGTAAAACTGTTGGCCACAACTCTCTAGCTGCAATCTTCCAACCAAATCTTTATCTACTGAAAAGTCCACCCTTCAAATCTTTCTCTTTCCAATTTAGATATAAGAATGTGGTGTGGGTCAGTGTCAAAGGCCTTGCAGAAGATATATCTCTTCCTATACCAGGTGTATCATACCTCACACATTGATAAACTGTTCTCATCTGTCAAGCATGTTTTACTTTACTTTTTAGTCCTTTTTTTTCTTCTTTTTTTTTCATTGCTGGATAAATAACTCCCTCAACATTTTTCAGTGTCCTGTACTCATTTGTCTCTGAGGTGAATGTGAGGATTAATATGTCAGCAATACTTGCATAAGTGCAAAGAAGATTGGACCTGCTTTACCACTCTTTTTTTTATGATATATCAAAGGACTGTAATGCCTTCAATGCATTTGAACATGTGTTCTCTACTCCCACTTGTAACAAACTGTTTTATTTAAAGATCTTTTGTAGATAAAAGAAAGATCAAAACATTGTTTTTTAATCTCTAGATCACTCCACAGATGTACATATCCAGATCTTTATATGAGGTATGAGTGTTAAATACTAACATCCCTGTCATAGCTGGTGAACTTTTTAAACATGACTTTATGATACACTGCAGGCGTGAGTGGGACTGGACCGGTCAGCTGAATGACTATCTTATTTTACATTGTGCACTGAATGCTTGCCTTTCACATTTTATTTCCTCACTAAGTAAGCTGAAGAGCAGAGCCTCACAACAGCACAGTACGATGCAGTGCCCCATAGTAGCATCTCAGACAAGCTGGCTAGCTCTCTGGTAGCCACATACTTGCATCAGTGCTGAGCCCTGAGAGAAGCTCATTAGCCCCTATGGTCCGCTCTCATGCAGTTGCTTGCCTCCAGCTAGCAACCTCAGAGCTAATGTGGATGACCTTGCTTCATGCTGCAATTTGTTACATGGACGTATCCTGACTGAGGAATCTTAGCACTCTCCGGGTCTGTCTCTCTATCAGCAAGTGAAATCTGTCTTTCTGTTCAGTAGAGTAATTTCTGGAAATGACTGAGAAAATTGTGTCTGTGCTTGCCTATTTTTTTACCTGTTTATTTTCAGAAAATCTGAGTTGCAGTTAGCTGAGGCTCCCCACCCCAGTGTAAATCCAGCAAAATGGAGACAAAACACTGTGGAAACCCAAAACCCCTCCATAATGCAGCTGTGAGTATTTATGATAATCTAAACTTTATGCTACAGAATATGGCTGTCCTTTTCTAAAATCAAGGGATTTGACCTTCTGGTTATGTTGCTGGCATGAAATATATCTTATTAAAAAAAAAAGAGAGAGAGAGAGAGAAGAAAATGAGAAAATGGAGAGATTTTAAATAACAAGAGACACAGTTGCTGACTTTGCCAGAAAAATGCTGTGCTAATGTGTCCCCTCCAAAGCTGTTCTTCCTGACTCAGAACAAGGAAGGTGAGGCAAGGGTATGAGGAAAGGGAAAAAGAAGGGGAGATATCTAAGCTCGATATCTGTAAGATCAAAATTTTTTTTTTCCTTTAAGAATCTCCATTTATAATATGCAGTCAGCTTGTTTCTTTCTTAAGAACACAGTTAAATATGCCTAGCAGATCTTGTGACTGAAAGAAGAGCACTTGAGTTCACATAAGGAACCTGTATCCAAAAGACAAAAAAATGTGGTGGGTACATGGAGCTGCTCTTCTATTTGCTGATAGAGTATTTTAAATACAGAATTAAGAATTGAGGAAAACTGTTCGTAACTTTACGCAGGCGAAAGGATCACTGGAAAATGAGGCAGCTTGAGATGGCTGAACTGCAAACAGAGAGAGCCATTTGAGGAAAGATGGAGCAGAGTGTGGGTATTTGTCACTGAAAGCATAATCTCCTTCATCTTTCTTCTGGCTTCGAGGTGCTTTATCCTACCTCTTTTTCTGTCACAATGGGTTGTTCATAGTCTCGGAGTAAAGTATTTATTTTGGAATTAGCTAGGAGATCCATGAAGAGTAGACTCCAGAAGCATGATACAAATCCCTGCCCTCAAATCTTCCAGGAGATAGTCTAAGCAATGAAAAACAATTCCAAAATATCTAGCAGGAGTTTTGAATGCATTGGTAGATATTAAAATATGAGAAGATTCTGGATTTAACCTAGCAAAAACACTCTTCTTTGTCCTACAACAATTTCACTGCTATATCAAACAAGCCATTGGTAATGATCGAATCTACAGAAAGCAGGTTAAAATTTAATGTACTGGAAAATATACTTTTTTTTTTTTTTTTAATGTTTCTTTACAATATGGTCTGATAGCAACACTGCTGTAGAGAAGCTAGTAACCTATGATCCTGGTATCCTAGAAAACTCAGAGGTTCTTCAGGCTTCCTATGCTGCCCAAGCTCACTGCAACCCAACACCCATGTCTTCACAGATTTAATTCCCTGGAATAAACCTAGCCAGCTCGTTCATATGTAAATCCACCCCATTTAGCAAAGGCAACAAGATAGAAATGAATTCTAGCAACAACCTTATGGACATAATATTAAAAATCTTCAAGATTTTTAATTAAAAAATATTCAAAATATTCAAGAGCAAATGGGCACAAATTACAACATATAAGATTCCATACACACATCAAAAAGCACTCCCGTGCTGTGCAGATGACAAAGCACTGGCAAAAGCTGCCCATGGAGGCTGTGCAGTCTCCTCCTTGGAGACTTCTGAAAGTCATCTGAAATTGGTCTTGGACACCCTGCTCTGGGGGTCCCTAGGTGTCTCTGCTTGAGCAAGAGCTGGGCTGGGTGGTCACAGAGGTCTTTCACAACCTTGGCCATGCTGTCATTCTGAGTTTGTGAAATGAGTTTTCTAGCTGGAGTTTTTGTGGTTTTTTTTTTCCTTTTTTTTTTTTTTTTTTTCTCCTGCCATTCTGAAAAACAAAGGAGTAGGTTAGATCAGTGCAAATATCCTAATGCAGATGCAGCTATACTTATATAAAGAAGCTCTTATAACTTAAAAAACAAAACAAACCTAGGACAGCAACAACAAACCAATTAAAACTACAATCCTCACTTTGCTTCTTGTGGGGTTAGAAGTAGGTAAGTCAGAGGGAAGTGAAGAAGCCTTAATTTGCATATCAAGAAGAAAAATAAGACGTGGATGGGGCATCGAGGTGAAGAAATAGGACTTGTAGGGAAAAGAATATAAAAGGAGAGAAAACTCAAGGAGCCTCTAAAAATGTAACAGAGAATCCTTATCATCAAGACCAAAATCTTGTAAAGCTCTCCTTTCCTCATATAAAGTCAGCTGCTCTGCTATTGCTATTTCTGCTGCAGGGTTTCATCTTCCCCGTACTTTGGGAGTAGCAGCTGTCTTGGAGCAGTTCTGCTGAGAGGAGCTGAGCAGCAGCCATTAAAGAAAATTAACTCAATTACATCTAAGAAACTGTATGTTCCAAGAGCTGGGAAGCACTGATGGACAATCAAAGTAGGTGCTCCTCAGATGTTGGAGATGTGGAACACTCTGGAAATAACAGATTTTGAACTACAGTGACATGAAGATTGTATGCAAAAGATTTCTCAAAATTAGGGGCTCTTTTTTAGGATGTTTTTTAGATTAATTATTAGTATAAATGCAGTGCAAACATGATCAAAGAGATTTAACTTTTGGTCACGAAGGCAAACATTTGTATATTTTTTAAGGATTCCCTCACTTTTGGACTTTTGGTAATGGCAGACCCCAGTGACTGGATTCATCAACCATAGGAAATATTTCCAGAAGCAAAGGTATGTGCATACTTTTGTAGATTAGAAGAATCTGTAGACTCCGTAGCCTCCTAATTGTAACTTTTTTAGATGTTCTGTGGAGGAGGTGGATGGCATTATCATCTACATACCTGAGATCTACCAGAGCAAAATGTAGCATGACATATATAAAAATAATGAAAATATAAGAATTGAAACAAATTATTTGCTCAGTTTTTCCAATCAGTGAATCAATCCAACTTTTATTGATGGAAGTCAGAGCAGCTGTTGCCCAAAGTAGTAGTGGCTATTCACCTTATTACACTCATCTATCATTATAATTTTTTATTTTTTCTACTCTTCTGCTTTATTCCTATCTGTGGCTCTGGTTGATAGTAGGAATGAAATGGCTCTTCTAGGTGTATACAAAGACTTCAGTCATATCAGCACATGTCATCTGCTTTTTTTCTGAAAGTAGGACATTGAGGTGCTGGAGCAGGTCCAAAGAAAGGCCAAGATGATTTAGTGGAGAGTTGTTAGATTTAGGGCAGTATGGTTAGGTTATAGTTGGACTCGATAATGTTTAAGGTCTTTTCCAACCTGAGCAATTCTACGATTCTATTATTCTCAGTGTGATCCTTGGTATTCTTTTTTAGAGCTGAACATGCTTGTGGAAGTAGATTCAGAGAGAGGAAAGTCAGATGATGAACACTTCATGTTAAATTACGGTTTTGAATATCAATACCATTTTATTTGATATCATAAATGTTTAGAAATTTTGCATTTAATGCACTTGCACTTCAAAAGGTTTCTATGGATGGAGTTCATGGGCACTGGCCATATTTTTTAAAACACTATCAGCAGAAACTTGCTTATCATAAAAAAAAAAAAAGAAAGAGCATTGGGAGCACTGTAATTTTTTAATAATTATCAGAAACTTGTGCTTCCTTTTGGCTTGGAAATAGATTTTATAGGGAAGCTTTTATTTATTTATTTATTTATTTATTTATTTTTAAATAAAATCAAGGAGATGTGCCACTCAGCTTCAAAAAAGTTACAACCATGCTTATAAAGTACCCATGCAAACATGCCAAGGAGAGCTCTTCCTGTATTTCCAGTCTAAGAATCCAGGTGGAAAGGGGTGAAAAAAGGCTGTCCAATCTGGAAGTTGTTTTGTTTTACAACCTAATGTGAACTGATGCACTGAAAGGACCTTACAACTAAGTTCATGTATGGAATATTTTAACATGAAAAGTCTAAACATAAAATAGTGTTAGATTATAGTAAATATATATATACAGATAGCTGTGGACTTATGAAATGGAGAAGTACAAAGACTCCTGACAGACATATAGTTTATTTTAGCAGCACTAGATTCACACATCATCTGCTTTCCACATATGTTTAAATAATCTTCAATTATCCACAAAAATCTGCTTTTATAAACCTCATCATTTACCAGGGATTAAAAGAGCAATGTTTTGACAACATAGTTGATTTAAGTGCAACTCATTATTTGTATGTCATTAATCCAAATTGATTAGCCCCCAAGTTTTCTGACCCTGGTAAAAGTATCTCATCTGCTTATATTTTGGGCAAATGATATTTCTTTTACTGTTCAAGTCAAGGTTCAGGACTGGTTTATGTCAGCTATACATGTTTTAGAAACAGCACTCATGTATATCTTACGAAAGTCAAGGTTTCATAGCTTTTCCGAACAATTACTTTTGTGTGCAAATCATAAAATACAGAGGTTGCTTACCCTAGAATTACAGACCTCAAAGAGCTTGTGTGTGCACACGTGCACATATATCTATGTGTGTGATAAGACTCTAGTTGCTCAACAATCTACGTAATTAGTGTGATAAATTAGGCACCAAAAAAAGGAAAAAAATCCCAGTGCTTTAAGATGAAATGAGCTACACTGTTTTTAGAATAAAAGTGCTTCAAGGTAACTGTCATGTTCTATGAAGCCAGCATTTGAGAGAAGACTAAGAACTTCACACAGTTATTTAAACAGGGTTTTCATGTTTATTTGTTGAGGAAACTTGAAATTAATTAATAGAAAAGTGTTTTATCCATCTGAAAACACTCTTGAGTTTGCATTTTCATTCCATTAACAAGTACAGTTTCTTCAGAATAACTGAAGATTTGAAGGACTCCTTATGATTTCAACATCTTAGATTCTGAAGTTTCAGCTTGGGTTTCAGAAAGCTTAGCAAAGTTATGTTTTCATCAGTCATGGAAAATAGGCTGTTTCTTTGTGTCCTAGGTTGGCATAAAGAAATTGGAGCATTAAAGCCCAATACATTTTTTTCCGTACAACTTGTTTGTAATTTTTGTGTGGATTTTATGCCAGCTTTCTTTTATTCTGTAAAGAATTATGTGTAACAGATACTCTGTTTAAACATACTAGGTTTGAGTGTAAAATATGCTAAACAAATGCATTGGTTAATCCTCAGTCCTAGCCAACAAACGGTTTTTGCATTGTTTTACTTTTGGACGTTTTTACTGTGACTCCAAATAGATAATGCTGTTTGAGAAACCAATTTTGTTGGATACTGCAAAGATAGAGTTATTTCTATTATACTTAAAAGTGTTGCAATTTCCAGTGCAAGAAAAGAGACTTCAGAAATATTCCATATAACTTCTGGTTACCAAAGCCCCTGAAATCTACTGTTTCCCAAATTGTCAATATCGTCCCAAAAATGTTGATACAGCAGGGATCCAATTTTAGAGTATCTATTTTTCCTAGGTGTTCATTTAGTTGCCCTATTCTTTCCTAATGTTTCCTACAGAGCTCTCTGTGGTTTTCAATATCCTGCTGGCACCATTTCTTCATATATGGCAAACAGAATTTTATATACTAATCTATTTCCAAAAGATCAAATCAACTTGTCTGACATGTCATACCTGCTAGTGTTTATAGAATGAGTGAAGTGTCTGCGTTTTGTGATTTTAGAAACATTTGTAAGCACTCTTTTCTCTGAGCAACTCAAAGATTGTATTCAGGCAGAAAAGGAACACTAGATGGAAGAAAACAGAGTGCTGCTGTATATATAGCCATATTTGCTGTTTCTACGAGACATGAATAAATGAAAATGCATTATGAGTTATAATGGAGTATAAGCAAAGCTCAAGGCTCTCCTTTCTTCCTGCTATAGAAGTCTATCACTGCCTGAAAGGCACAGCATGTAGGGTACCCTATCACAGTGGATGTCCTTGGCAGGCAATTAGTACATTATGGTGGCATCCTGTGACTACCTACAGAGAACCAGTTCTGTGGTTGGCACATCCAACACTTGTTTGTCTCCCCATTCTCCATCGTGTGAATTTAACTTCTACAATTTAGTGTGCTTCCTAGGCAGAACGTTAACAAGTTTGATAGTCCAGCTTAGCAAGTGTGCAATGAAGGGCAAAGTATTAAATTGTATTAATGGATTTCTTGTTTTGATAAATCCTGCTTCTACTGTGGTTGAACTGTAACATTTATTCAAAACATTTTAATTATGGTAGTATTTATACACACAGACACACACAAAGAAATGGACTATGTGTTTAAATAAAAGTTCAAATGGACCTGGACATTTTGGTTAAGCATTTTATTTTGGTAATTGTATTGTGTAGGTAAAAGTAGGGGATAAAGAGCTTGCCAACATTCTATTAAGAGAAAAGAAATATTAAATTAATACAAGGATAGCTTCCACTCAGTTGTGCTATCTCTTATATTGTTCACACTAGCTTAACCTTACTAAAAATAACTGTCTATCTCTAGAGCATTAAGCTAGATCTAGCTCTAGTGAATAAAAGAAAATATCAAACATGAAAAAGGAAAAAATGAAGACTAAACATTCAGTGTAAAAAACTAAAGAATCAAAGGGAGTGAAAAAAAAATCAAATTAAATAACTCAAGAAGAAAAGGCTAATAAACTTTCTGAAAGTAAAATTGTGGAGGGAAACCAAAAAAGAAGTGGTAAAATTACATGACAAGAACAGCAGAAGTAAAAGAATGGTTATTCCCACTCTGCCTCATCTTTCATCTCTTGCTCAGAGAGACAGAGTCAGTGAAAATCTGCAGGATTATGGAAGTGACCACAGAGTGAGGCTCTTGGAAAAGATGCGGTGGAAGCATATGGAGCAAACAATATATAGTATGATTTCAGCTTTATGCTTATGGTAAACTAAAACATAAAAAATAACAAGTTACTTATCTTTCTGTCCCTTCCATATTGTCCAGAGGACTTTATAATTCTGTTTCAGGTGAAGCAGCTCAATCTCTAGGATCTCCACACTATCTAGACTCAGGAAAACAGTATTTGTGTGACCTTTTAAATACAAAGATATAACATAAGCCAAGATTTTTCAGATTTGATTGATGGAGATCATCAGTACTTTTCCACTAATAAAGAAAAATCCATTAGGAGAATGATGATGTCTATAACCCCTGTATCAGATTTATGAAACTGGTCTGTAGGGGAAGAAGGATCAACAGCAGCATAGGAATTGAACACAGTTAAAAAAAGGCAAAATTTCAACTAGTTTTATTGTATGGCATATCTTCTGACATGCATACAAGTGATTGCAACCTATGTCAATCAATTTTCACATCTCTTCTTAAAACATTCAAACTGCGTTCTCAGTAAGGTTTCTGTTATCTCCTTTTTACTTTTTCATGTCTATCTGATGGTGCCTACTTGCCCTCTTTCTGTCTGGGGCAGAGATCTTGTTTTGTTCTGTGATTATGCAGAGAATGGGACAGTGGAAATTATAGTCCACTACCACTCTTGACCTACACTAGTCCTAAAAAAAGATTTGAAAAGCCTGTGTTATTCTTGTACTCAACACTTTCTGTTATTTATATTAGTTTGCTGTCCTGCACCTTTTGGATGCAATAGATCTCCTCTGCTTAGCTTTGCTGTCTGAAAAAAAAGAAAAATATAGCTTAACATATGGGATCTGGTGCAATTGGTGAATTTGTGCTTGAAGTGTATGAATGTGATGTACTACTACTGCTCCACACGGGTCCATATAACCCAGAGACAAATCATGTCTTTGTCTTGGAAAGCAATAGATCCTCTTTTTTTTTTTTTTTACCTTTCTAGCGTTACCGACAATTGTTAAAATATTTTTTTAAAAAAAAGCTTGAAAGAATTCTTCAATGTTTTAATTTCTCAGGACAACTAAAGACATCTCCATGCTATTACACATAGGAATATCCAAAAACTAGATACAACAGAGAACTCAAAATGAGATATAATACTTGGAAATACCTCAAAGAACAAGAATTGTGCACCCGTACTTTAGTAAAATAACATCAATAAATCATAAACTGGAATGTGAGTAAATCTTTAGGAATGTATTTTTTAGGCCCTTTCAGAAAGTTTAATTTATAAAAGAGATCTTTTCAATCAAACTGAGCAAAAGGAGAGATCAGACCAATATTAAAAACAAGATTTCTTTTCTATCCAGGAGCCAGCAGAACAGATATGAGTCCTTGTGATAGTTATTGCATGACATAATTACTTTAAGATAATTCTCTATGGAGAGTTTGAAGGGAAGGGAAGGGAAGGGAAGGACAGAATAAACATCAAAAGGTTTTTGTTTGTTTGTTTTTTGGAGTGTGTGTGTGTGAAACTGACTACCTCTAAAACATACCTGAATTTGTTTTACATTTCTCTTTTCATAATCAAAGAATCACGGATTTGTAGGGGTTGAACACAGAATGCAGATTTTCTACAAAACGAGAGTCGTTCTTTTGGAATATTTTAATTCTATATTTTGCTAATCAGTAGATTAAATTTTTTATATTCTGAACAAAAAGTAAGTATGTATTTCTAAAAATGTTTGATACTAGACACAGTTAAATGAGGTATGCAAATCCTGTATTTACTGTTGTGAAGATGTCTTGTTACAGTTGTGCTTTTCTGTTACTAAATAAGTGCATACTCTGAGTTAACACACAGTAAAAGAAATTAGCAGAATTATTTTTAAAACTGTAGAACAGCATATTGCTATCTTCCCTTTGAAGTGCTGTGTAAGGCTTGTGAAATAAAGTTCGTTTTTACACAGGTCACTAGATCCCAGAATTTTTCATATACTATAAATCATCATGTCACTTTTCATACAAAGAACATTTTCAGGAAGGTTAAAAATGTCTCCTTCACCCTCCCAAATGTATACAGATTGCAAGAAAAAGCCCAACTGAACACTGATCCAAACTGAAATATAAGAACCAGAAACAGAAAAAATCCTATATTGATCAAAGCAGTAGAAAATGAGCCTTTGCCTGTAGTGTTTCGCATGTAAAGTTATAGACTTTGATGTTTCAGTATTCTAGAGAAGTTGAGGCTTTTGTTTAGATTTGAACTATCTTATATTTGTAACACTATAAAGAAAATCAGATGCAACTACTCAACCTGCTTTTCACTCATAGTAATATGCCTGTGTATGTATAGATTGTGTTCCAAAGAAAAGGATTCGAGGCCGCACATTTTTCAATCAAAACCTTCTGATAAATCCAATTGAAAATAAACACTCTTGCACATGTATACAAAATATAGTTGTGCCTTTCTGACACAGCTAACATATACAAAAATGTTTTGTGATATAATTTGCAGTTTTCATTTGTTTGTGTTGGATTTTTTGAGCTTGTTTTTCTTTGAGATGAACACTTTTTTTTTTAATACTTAACTGTAAGCAAACTCTTATTTATAAGACAGGTTTCTGGTTGATGTCTTGCTTAAATCAAACACTGTAGAGTTTGCATAAATTACATATTGCATAATTAAGGTAGTTACAGTGGATATTTCTTTATTAGAGATTTCTGACTGAATGTATCTTTTCATTTTCAGTTAAAATTTCATTGCTCACTCCTTCTCACATCTCCCCCCCCAACTTGCCAATTGAGAAAACTTCAGTTTTCCCTGAAAGTATGTATTTCAATTTACTTAAATAGACATCCTTAAAGTATAGCCTTATGTTCTCTAAATTCAGAAGAGAGAAGACCCAGAAAACTAATTTCAGATAATAATATCACATGTTATTGAAATTGTTTCATGATAGGGTTTCAATATGATCTCTAAACACTTGTCAGTACAACAATTTGTACTGTTGTGGGTGTGAAAAATTATTTTCTGGTGTTACATTGTGGTAAAAACATGACAACAATATCTAATCTTTTATGATTATTATGTATACCACTTCAGTTGATTACTATCATACTGTTTTCCGAACAGCTAATTTATGTGAGATAACCACTATGTGCCAATGGTGTTAGAAATATGCTGGCTTATAGTTTTCCAGAATTATTCCCTTTCATCTACAGTACTCTCTGAGATTTGAAGAAACTCTTATCAGTTTGACATCTCATATCAGTTTTTAAAGACATTGGATCTATTTCTGTGTTTCTCTATAAATTTTTGTGGTTTAATAAACTCATTTTTTTTCCTTGCTTAAAAACATTTTCCTTACCTCTTGTCATAGGACACTTGCACAAAAATCTGTTATTAACTGTTTACTGACTGTAGAATAAACTAACAAAGCTGATTTAATGTGAAATATATTCAAGATGTAAAGAAAGGAGCCTGTGAATTTGGAACATCATAATTATTCTATAATCTTTTGTTACTGATACATAAAAAAGTTGATTTTAATTTTTATTATAGAATGGACATGAAGAATTTGCTGTCAGCTAACAGTAGCCAAAGGACCTTGAATTCCATTTCTAAATATATAATTTTATTCTTTGATATATGATGTAATTTTGCCACAAAGAGTGTGGCAACAAAACAGCAACAATATATTACACTTATCTCATATTTGCTTTGTGAAAATTATTACTTGATGTGGCCCAGCAGTGGGACCATTTTTCCAAATTAAGAAAGATGGATTGATTTTTTTTTTTTTTATTTTAAATGATGAAATCAATGAATTAAGAGCTGCTGGAGTTTATGGTGGCTGAAAGTATAGGTTATTAAAGATACAGTTTAGTCTGTTTTTTCATAGGTAAATGCATGGAAATCCTGCTGTCCTTTTGCATGAGACTGAATATGACCTAGATTGATTTTACAGTGAGTTGCCCCACTGGACCTACTCCATTTCCAGCAGAGTTTTCTTCTAGGAGGCTTCTCAAGAGCATTTTAAAATTCAGGCCTTAATGTTCCTCAGAACCTAATAAAAGAGGTGGTACATCTTCCCCTCCAATGTAATGCAGCCCTGACATACTTGTATATTTAAGATGGGCAAAAAATCTTATTATTTCTGCTACTCAAAGCAGCGACAATAGAATAAAAACTACATAAAATTACTTTTGTAATGTTCCTGGTTGTATTTTTTTTAGCAGACCCTGAAGGATCTGATGAATAAAGCAGTTTAATGCATTTGTTACCCAGTTCACCTCTTTTTGTCTGAAATCCCTTATCTGACACCAAAAGCAAGAGCAACAACTCCTCCTGATTCTCACACACTACACTATCATTGTGATGCCAATGATTACTTCCTGGGTGTTTCACTGAGAGTGTTGCAAATGAGACAATATCCAAGACTGCTTATCCTTATGTCTTAATCTCTAAATTTCATTCAGCCCAAGCATTGATCATCATGAGTCTCCTGAGTAAGAAGGGTGTCCTCTGCATGACTAAACAACAGACAGATGACCAGTGTGTGTTAGAACATCTGATTCTTAGTCATAGAGCAAACATAATGCATTGAGTTTTGTGCACACGTTCTTACCCACTGAACAGAGCAAATCAACAGACTACTTGATTTCTGATATTTCACAAAAAGAATTTGAGAATTAATGTTATGACAAGTAAATAAACTGCAAAATTATTTGAAGTTCTCTAGACACTTTTCAGAAAGGGAATTTATTGATATAATATTTCCTGAGATATTCACATTCCACAAACACTTGAGCAAAACCTCTGCTTTTACTTTGTGTAATGAGACCATTTTTGCTCCATGGACTAATTTCATTGCATGTATTTTCTGTCCACACAAAAGTGGTTGTGATGGGTCAGGAGAAGACTCTGAACCTTGGAATATTTTAGCTGGTAAAGCAGTGTTTGCAGAACATTTGTTTTGTGGACTTGGTCACTCCTGTGCTTAGGATGCTAAAGATGCAACAATCATTTCTTTTGTAAGATTTCTGAGACATCTGTTACCCTCAATCAACAAGCATGTGACACTCCATCAACAGTCATGTTACGTTTTATTTTATACTTTAACACAAAGAGGGAAGCAAAATGTAATTTATATATTTTCTTTTTTCCTCCCTCCCTTCCTCCCTCCCTCCCTGCCTGCCTTGCCTTGCCTTGCCTTTTGCCTTGCCTTTTGCTTTCCTCTTTCCTCCCTTCCCTTCTCCCTCCCCCGTCCCCCTTTTTCTTTCCCTCCCCCTTCCCCTTCATTTCCCTTCCTTTTTTTCTAAAATACATGCACAAGAGATCAGATCTTCCTCTAGCAAAAACATAAAAGACAGCAAAAGACACAAACAACCCACTCCCTTATATACCATGTATTCCATAGCATATGAATGTGCACCATGGAGACATATATTTCATACTCCATACAATACTGAGCTGCTCAAATGTAGAGTAGGTTTCATTTCCCAGTACTTCTTAAGACGTTTTAAATTCTATGTATTTTCTACCATCTAGGTTCCTTTTATATCAGTGGATTATGTACTCAGAAGTTTTGAACTCAATGGGAGAACACAGCAACTATGGATGGATGGAGGAGTTTTTTAAGTATCAAATAAACAGCCATGGAATCCAATGAAAAATATGAAATAGAAAAAAGGAAATTAGTTATTGAGAGCTTAGTTACTATGATGTAACATTCGGATTCCTTAAATATTCTATGAATAGATAGCCATTCATTGCTTAATAAGGATTTTACATTGTGTCTGGATTCTGTGTTTCTCTCTGATGTTTTATGTATGTCAGAAATCAGAGAAAAGGTGAACCAGCTCTTTTTTTATGTGTACTGTTGCTCGACATTGTTTTGTTTTTTGATGCACATACATTTTGCTTATCTTTGAAAGTGTTGCTATGGGCATTAATGTAATTTCAGAAATGGTGACCTAAATCTTGCTTTAAGTTTCCCTTTCTTTTCACATTTGTAAGTGATTTGCTCAGATATGTAAGGAAGTTAACAGAACTGATTTAACTTAGGTATAACCTAGGGCAAATACAAGGCACTGTAAGGCACTCTGCAAATATTTTGAAGTTTCTTACTAATTTGTGTGTGGGATTCTCTTGAAAAGAGACTGTCAAACAGACAAAAGTGAATGACAGTTTTATGATGTGGTACAAAATATTTTCCTCTTTGATTCCAATACATTTGTTGAATAACATATATATCTGGTAGGATTGTGACATTGGAGTTCACTCAAACAATCTGAAATACAATTTATTGGAGTCCTTGAGTATACAGTAATCTGTGTGGTTTCGGAAAAATCTATATCTGTATTGATATGACTTTATAACTTTATTATATTGGTATTGATGTAATACTGTAGTAGTGGTCTGTAGCATTCTCCAACTACTGACATGCAGCCTGATTAGATTTGTATTTTATCTGAAGGTTGGTAGATACAGATCAGTTCTGTATAGACAGACAATTACTTATCTGTCTCAACTAATGTGTGAGAGTAAATAAATGCATTCAATGCTCTTTTTATGCTGTCAAAATGAAAATCAAAATGAAATAATTCTGGTTTACCAAGTTGTTCTATACCTACACAATGTGTGGCAATTTAAAGGAAAAAAATCTTACTATTTTTTTCCTTCCAAATTAATGCTACTTTTGATTAAACATTCTAGTAAAATATGCTGAAATGTCTTTAAAATACCATACAGTTCTTTTTCAGAGCCGATGCAGAAATGATTAGGACTGTGTACAGGGAGTATAATATTTATGTACTTTTGTGATAATCTGCTAGTAAAACTCTTTGAAGTTTAACTTTTTTTAAACTTTACTTCAAGTGCCATGAAGGCAAGTGGAAGTGAACATGAAATCACACATTTACCATGACTATGGTATTAAGATGGAGAAAAGATTAAGAAAAAAATTTGGAAGTTATCAAACACATATAATTTCAACTGGTCTGAGCGCTCATCATTCCTCTAAATCTATACAGTAATCTGAATAGTAAAAGGAAAAATATAAACAATTAAAGAATATGTAGAGAGAAGGAATATAAAGAACATAAAGAGAGGAAGCATGTGTAAAGACTGCATTTTATGTGAAAAATTTTTAAAGCTCTATTATTTCATTAAGAACCGCTTTGTGGTTCTAGGAACCCATGTTGTTCTACTTGTATATGTTCTGTACTGCACTGCAGTAGAAGGTGCTCTGTGTTCACAATAGTCAATGCATCCTCAGGCTTGTTCAGTGACTGTTCACATCTACAATTTAGTCTGAGGACTTCTCTGGCCTCTATGACTTCATGGGAAGGGCAGAGAACTTGGTGCAGCCATAAAGCCACCTGTTGCAAATAAGCGAAGTACTGTCGTGGAACAGCCACAGCTGATGTACTGATGTATAGGGAAACATTTTCTATATTTTATTCTGTCAGACAGGGGCTTATTTCACAACTTTTCTTTGTTTCCGTGCCTTCAATCTGACTCAGTTAAATCCTTCTCCCACTACATCCCTTTCCCAAAACAGGCAACCAAGTGAGGTGAGTAGAAACACGAAACTTCCTTTGCGCTTTTGCACCATTTCTTCTGCTTGAGTGACACTTTGCTTATGTAGACCATCATATATAAATTTGAATAGAGATTGCTATGGCTTGAAATTTATGAAAGAATTCCAAAAGTTTTTTTTTTTTTTTTTTTTTTTTTTCCTCCTTCTTGATGACTATTTTGATAGTCTTTTCTCTGTGAAATTTGTTGGGTAAATTTCATTTGCTAACAGTTTGTCACAAGTGCTTTATGTCAACAACTGACAAAGTGGTTCTCCACAGAACAGAAGGAATGAATGCACATGCTTGCTGTTCCTTTTGTATGAGTCATTCATAAAAGCTTAGTTGTTGTGGTTTAACCTGGCGGACAACTAAACACCACACAGTCCACTTCCCAGATGGGATGAGGTAGAGAATTGAGAATTGGAAGCAAAATAGAACTTGCAGGCTGACATAAAAATGATTGAATAAGACAGAAAGGGAAAACAGAAAAAAAATATGTTAACAGTAACTACACACATGCACACATATATATCCACAACACAATTGCTTGCCACCTGCTGCCTGACACTCAGCTCACAATACAACTGTTGATGGATGCCCTGCTAGCAATGTTTCACTGTCTGCAGACTGATCTCCAGTTGATCTCTGAGTTGTGGCTGCAAGTTGTTAGCTTCCACTGTCCATTGGACTTTCATACTGGCCATATGGGACTGTTAAAGAGTCTTGCTGATAACCCCTTTGCTCTCGAGTTGAAGATCTGCTTATGGATGGGAATCAAGGAGTCCTGATACTGACTCTGGTGCACTGTTGTGTTAGAGCTGGCACTTGTTGTTTTTCTTCTCTTAGCAACTCCAAAACAGAATGGGTCTCTGAGAGACTAGACAAGGTTCTGAGCAATCTGATCTAGCTATAGATGTCCCTATTCATTGCATGGACTAGACAACCTTTGTGGGTCCGTTCCAACTCAAACAATTCTATAAGTCTACAAGTATAAAGCTGTAGTGGACCCTGGAGCACAGTGGCATCAAGTTATAATGGAGCAGAATCCATATGCATTTCTGGAGTGACAGGAATAAAGAAGAGCCTGCTGCATTGGTGGCCAAAGTGAACTTAAGGGGAATGAATGGCAAAAGTAACCCACTGCAAATGGCTCAGATGCTCCATGCATCCTTGGTATAGATTACCTCAGGAGATAGTACTTCAAGGACCCAAAAGAGTACTAGTTGGCTTTTGGTGTAGCTGCCTTGGAGACAGAGGACATTAAGCAGCTGTCTACCTTGCCTGGTAGTCTTCACAGATGGGACATACACCACCACTGCTAAAATGCATGTTCCCTTCCTTCTGTAAGTCCCTCTTTAGATAATGACAGGCGCTGTCAGATCTCCCTGAATCCTTCTTTCCTCAAGGCTGAGTAACCCAGTCATCTCAGCCTATGTTTATAGGAGAAGTGTTCCACACCTTGGATCATTTTTGTGTTCCTCCTCTGGACACACTTCAGTAGGTCCTTGTCTCTCCTGTATAGAGAATTTCACATCTGGACACAATACTCCAGGTAAGGTCTCACCAAAGCAGAGCAGAGTGGCAGGATTACCCCTTGTAACCTTCTGTCCATGAGTATTTTGTTGCAGCCCAGGTTACAGCTGGGTTTCTGGGTTGCAAGGGCACATTACTAACATCCAGCTTTCCATCCACCACTTCACCAAAGCCCTTTTTGACAGGCCTGCACTCCATTCTTTCATCCCCCAGCTTGTACTGGCAGTGGGGATTGCCATAATTCAAGACGTCACACTTGGCTTTGTTGAACCTCATGATATTTTCCTGGGCTCACTGTTTGAGCCTGTCTAGGTCTCTCTGAATAGCATCCTGTCCCTCAGGCGTTTCAACTGCACCACACTTCTTGGTGTCATCTGCAAACATGCTGAGGTTGCACTCAGTCCCAATTCATGTCATAGATGAAAATATTGAAGAGAACTGGACTCAGTACTAGTGACTGCTGAGGGACACCTCTCATCACTGATCTCCATCTGGACATTGAGCCATTGACTATCACTCTTTGGATGCAGTTTTGCAGCCAGATTCTTGTTCACCTGTGCTTCTGATGTGCCAGGCCATAAAGTTTAATAAACCTGATTGTCCCTTTCCTTTATCCTGCTGGCAACAGGGCCTCTCTATTCCTGGTTGTTGTATTTGTCACTTACATGTTGTGAATGTGAACCAAAAGCCTCATTATCAACCTCAGAAATAGGATCAGGCCAACTTATCTCTATTCGGGAGACTGTCCACTAGGATCAGGTGTGGCCATTTTCCTGGAAGTGCCCCCTTTTTTGCTTGTTCTTTATAGTAACTTACATACCTGTACAGAATCACAGAATCACAGAATTGCCAGTTGGAAGGGACCTCAAGGATCATGAATCTCCAATCCCCCTGCCACATGCAGGGCCACCAACCTTCCCACCTAATACTAGACCAGGCTGCCCAGGGCCCCATCCAATCTGGCCTTGAACACCTCCAGGGACAGGGCATCCACAACCTCTCTGGGCAGCCTGTTCCAGTACCTAAGTACCTAAGTACCTCTAAGGTCAATGTAGATTTTCCATCCTAATTCCTCATACCCTCTCCATGGTCATGCAGGTGAAACTACAGGGTAGCACATGGTGTGTGCCCACGATACTCCGCCTCTTGAGCAGAGGAACACTTTTAATGGCTGAGATACTGTTCAGTACAGGTGGAGAGCAGAGCATATTGTCTTTGAATTGCTAGAACGCCCGGGAGAGTGTCTCTACAGCTGAGACATAAGCTCACAGGGACAAAGACATTTTTTCTTCATGTTGTCCATGTAGGCTAGCCACTTCATCCACTGCTGGATTTTCTTCAGCTTTCCAGGCCATTACTGCCAGTGTGTTGATGTATGATAATGCTGAACACTGTAAAAATATCTTCCATGCAGGTGTCACGTCATCAGGATCTTAGGATAATGATCATCATTCAGGTCAATATTGTATATCTCCTCCAGCACATCTAATTCATGCAGGTACTGGATACTTTTCTCCATGGTATTTTACTTGCCTGGTTAACAGATTTGATCTTCCTTGAAGGGGTATCTTTCCTTCACAGCTGACAAGGATTTCTTTCATGAAGTGAAGAGTTGTGTCCCTTTTCCAATCGTTCATCAATGTCCTCTTCTGTAGAAAAGTATCCCAGCTGCTTGGCATTGCTGTCCACTATGTCCAGGCTACAGGCCCCATTTTCCCAGCTTCAGAGCAGCTAGGTGATAATACGCTGAAGTGTTTTCAGATGTCTTGCAGCTCATCTATACAAAGGAGTCAGACAGTTATTGCTTCATTATTAGTTCTCCTTCTTATTCCTCCCATTCTTCATCCCCATTTCTTCTTCCATCCTCATCTTGTCATCAGCATGAAATCTCCTTCTCTTTAGGGTGATAAATAGTGTTGAAAAGGATTTGGTGGGCATCATTAGGCCCCTGAACAGGACTTGGTGGGCATCGTTAGGCACCAGCACACTGCAGTGATATGTGTTTCTGTAGGATTGCCAGGGTGACAGCATACCTTTTTCAAATATTTTACTATTTTTTCATTCTGAATTCCGCATTTGTTCAGGGTTGAAGTTTAGGAACATTGGGCCCACAGTTCTAGGTTCCTGCCATCAGAACTATCCAACTTTGGGGCAGATTTGATATTCTTAAATACTTGTTTAATCTTAAGCAAAATCTAGCAATGAACATACTGATTTGAACGTTCTCCCTCGTCTCTTCCATATCTTGGCATTCAAGGAGACAAACTAAAGAGCAAAATTATTAATATTTCCCAAGATGTGTTTCCTGAAGTATGAAGATGACTGCATTATGGAATACAAATACCAGATTAGTCTTCTGTTACACTGTACAGAAAAATGATAGCCTTAATCCAGTCCCTAGACATGGTAAATAGCATAAGAGGGATCATATGCAGCAAGTAAGGTATTAAATACAATTGTTGAATGAAAAAAATCTGAAAGAACTCAGATAGTAAAAATGACATTATGACTTGCAGCTATTAAATTGCTACAACACTTATACCAGTTTTGCTCTAACATGCTTTGGTCAGATCTGCTGTTATCTCCACATTTTGAGCCTCACATTGGGTGCAAAAAGTAATTGTTGTGATTTAAGCTTGCAGGCATCTCAGCACCACAGAGCTGTTCACTCACCAGCACGCTCACCAGTATGGGCTGAAAAAAGAATTGGAAACAAAACAGAAATTGTGAATTAAGATAAAAATTATTTTCTAAGGCAGAAAAGGAAAACAGAAACAAAAATGTAATGATATATACATACATATATATATATACATATATGTTTTTATATATATCTCCAGTGCAATTACTTGCCACCTGCTGCCCAGCTAACAACACAACTTCTCACTGACCAATGCCGCACTAACAGCAGCTACAGACGGACACTCAGACAATTCCTGTGGCCTCCTCTAGCCAACTTCCCACAGCTTTGTAGCCTTCTGCATGATGTCATGTGGTATGGAATAAACACTACCTAATTTAGGCCAGATATTCTTGCTCCAACCTGCCTCTTGCTCCTGTTCCATAATGGTGGCGACTATTCCCTGCTGAACAGCTTGGCATGGCCCAGCCCTAGGTGCACACCCAGCACTCAGTAACAGCAAAAGCACTGGTGTGTGAAATCAGGACTCTTGGGCAATAATTATAATGGGAAAGGATGGATAATTATAGATAGTTATTGAACAAGTTTAGGAGGAAGACTGTTGAACAGCTGTGCCAATTGAGATAAAAAGAACTCCTCCAGCGTCACTGGAAAATGAAATGAGAAACAAGATTCTCTTTCAGAGAGCTATGATGGCAGCATATTTACTGTCATTTAAATATTTCTGCCTTGATATCAAATAATCTCCTTCCATGAAACCAGAATCGGTATCTGTCATTACTTCTGCCAATTAAGAAAAATATTTGTTAAATTTTCACATAGCTTGTAATGGGAACTCATGGTATCTAGAATATACTAGATATGTGAACCACATCCTGATTTCTAAAATGATAAACGTATCTTTATTATTAGTTCCTATAAATGGTGTTTGATGAGATCATAACTTCATCTGTGTTTAAGTAATGTGTGAACTTTTAGTGATTTAAATGCTGTGACAGTCTGATGAGTAAAATAACATTATGTATGTAACAAGAGTCAAATCTGAGAAGATTCAGAATCCTGATTTGATTGGAATTCATGTCTTAAAACTCACTTAGGTTGAGATTAGACTAGGGAGTTGCCACACAGTTGGGCAAATTGTATATTATGAAATTGATTGAGAAAGCATTTTATGTTTGCTAATTTTCCCATGAGGCTTTTGTTTTTTGTGTTAATTTATAGAAAAAATAAAAATAAAATAAATTTATTATAAATTATGTAAATATATAAAATAAATAGAGGTATACATAAATTTAAATGTATTCAATGTTTAAGAACAATTTAGTTCAAACTCCTTTTGGAAGCAAGGCCAGCTAAAATTATCTTTCTTTGTCTTAATCTTGTCAAGTTTTTAATGTCTCTTAGGGTTGTGATTTCACAGTCTGTTGGGGGTACCTGTTTCAGTGTTCAATTCAGTCTCACTGATTTTATCTCACTAATATCTCATTAGATTTTATTTACTTATTTATTTTTAATCTTTGACTGTTTGCCTCCTATCCTTCTAGTGCACAGCTTGAAAAGGTGTACTGTTTCATTAGGCAGTTCTTGAAGGCAATATTGTCATCTTTACTCTCTTTGTCAGCAAGCTAAAAATCACAGTTCTCTCCATTTCTCATCCTGCATCATACAATCTGACTCTTTGAATGCCTCTTTACCTACTGGTCTTGCTTCAACCAATATACTTCCTGTGCTGGAGATTCCAGAACTGTACAGAGCACTCTAGATGTGTCCTCAGAAATGCCAAATAAATGGAGAGGGGAAGCTGACAGCTTTCCATCCACTGGTTAACAAGAGTCTTGCTAACATAATGCAATACGTGGCTCATATTTATATCATTTGTAGAATCATTTGCATAACTGCTATTATTTTCTTTTCCCTATTTCTGACTATTTGCCAAATATGTTTAACACAGAAGTTCAAATGCAGATTGATGTTTGTGTGAAAATATCTACTGTGGAGAGGAGAAAGTGACTGAAGTAGTTTTCTCCTCAGCTGTTGTGTCATAGACATGAGGCATGTAAGAGTACATTAGAACTGGGAAAAAGACAAAACTCATCCATTAAAAATATTTTGTCACCTACATTCTGCTTCAATGAGAAGGACTGCCACTGGTTTTAAACTTCCCCTTCCCCTTCTTCCCCTTCCCCTTCCCCTTCCCCTCCTCTCCTCTCCTCTCCTCTCCTCTCCTCTCCTCTCCTCTCCTCTCCTCTCCTCTCCTCTCCTCTCCTCTCCTCTCCTCTCCTCTCCTCTCCTCTCCTCTCCTCTCCTCTCCTCTCCTCTCCTCTCCTCTCCTCTCCTACTACCTTAAATGGCTTTTATCAGAATGACTGCAAGCTTTTCTCAAAATCCTTCACAGTTTGGCAGACTAAAAGAGAATACTCTCCATAGGAGAGTGAAGATGCCCTATTCCACCCTAACCATCACATATGCACTTTGAACAAAAAAATGTTGATTAAAAGCTTGCCTAACAGTCACAAAATCTGGATTTATTTTAAGGACACAAGCATCTCCACATCAGAATAAAAAAGAACTCTCATCTAATTCTCAATGAATTAGAGTTGGCAGGCTTCTGTGTCTAGTGCTAACTTATGGCATTCAGTGCTAAGATGTAGCTTCTTGAAACTGTTATAATAAATTAAAGCCACTGTCAGAAGCTGAAGACATCAAACTAGAGAAAAAAATATATTATCAACTCTTAAATTTTGTGTTGCAAAAAGAATTTCATTCTTGGCAACTTGACAGTAAAAATAGACAAAACCAATATTTTAGGATGTTGTGCCAAATATTGTGTGTGAAAGCTTGCGAGTGTCTTGCATTAAACTGTGAGTTATAGTTTCTGTGTCTCAAGGAGTGAAAAATGACATATTTCTTGAAGCCCATAAGACATTCAAGATATATATTGCTCTTTTTTTTTGAATGACAATGTGGTCAAACTCTTTAACTGGGAACACGTTTGTGTGCTTTTATTTTTTCAGTTGTCTTTTATGTATGATATAAAGTTGCTATTAATTTAAAAACTGCCAGTCACAGTGCGAGAAGGGAAGACCAACTGAAACAAGTGCTCAACAATTGAAATTGGTACCCTGATACAGGTGATAATTTGATATACCTAATTATAATTTTTCCCACATGATGCAATGCCAGGAACATACTAAATTGTTTTTGTTTTGATAAGGTATATTTTTAAATCTTTATCATATAAACTTGTTTCTTGTTTAAAAAAAAAAACAAAAACAAACAAACAAAAAACTAAAGCCCACACCTTCCCACCTTATCCTGCCTCAAACCCCAAAGACAGTGGCTGTGTGCATTTTCTCTGTCATGATCCATTTTTCACCTAGCCCTCACCTTGTCACTGATATTGAGTATTAGCTGCAGAATCAATCGGAATCACTGAACTGCAGGGACTAGAAGGGGCCTCAAGAGATCACTGAGTCCAACCCTCTGCTAAAGCAGGTTCCCAACAGTATGTTACACAGGCATCTAGATGGATCTTGAATATCTTCATAGAAGGCTATTTCACAGCCTCTTCTGGGCAACCTGTTTCACTCCTTGCTGTAAATAAGTTTTTCCAAATGTCTGTATGGAATTTCTATGTACAAGTTTTAGGCCACTGCTCCTTTTTATACTGCTAGTCATCACTGAGAAGAGCCTGACCTTATCCATCTGCTTCCCACTTCCCCTTCGATAAACATTTTTCAGATGCTCTCTCAGTCTTCTTCTCCCAAGCCTGAACAGATTCAGGTTGCTCAGCCTTTCCTCATAAAGGAGGTGCTTCAGGCCTTTTATCATCTTTGCGGCTCTCTGCTGGACTCCTACTAAGAAATCCCTATCTTTTTTGAATTGAGGATCCCAG
Organism: Phasianus colchicus; assembly: GCF_987193195.1. Classification (NCBI taxonomy): domain Eukaryota; kingdom Metazoa; phylum Chordata; class Aves; order Galliformes; family Phasianidae; genus Phasianus; species Phasianus colchicus. The sequence goes on from NC_143476.1 coordinate 18,301,128, forward strand.
AACTGGATGTAGTGGTCTAAATGTGGCCTCACCGGGGCAGAATAGAGCAAAGAATTACCTCCCTTGTCCTGTTGGTCATGTTCTTTTAAATGCACCCCATGATATCATAGTCCTTCTTGGCCACAAAGGAATATACTGCTGTCTCACAGCCAACCTGTTGTCCACCAGAATACTCAGGTTCTTCTCTGCAGAGCTCCTCTCCAGCAGGTCATCCCCTGCCCTGTACTGATGTATGCAGGTGCAAGATTCTACACTTGCTCTTTTTAAACCTCATCCTCCCTGCCCAACTCTTCAGTTTGTCCACATCTTGTTGAATGGTAGAACAGCTTTTGGGTATGGCAGCCACTCATCCCAGCTTTGTATCATCAGCAGATTTGCTGAGGGTGGACTATTTCCCTTCGTTCAGGTCACTGATGAAAATGTTGAGCAAGACCAGACTCAGCACTGACCCCTCAGGAATAGAGCTAGTTACAGGCATCCAGCTAAACTCTGTACTACTTATGACACTCTCTGAGCTCTGCTAGGCTGCCAGTTCTCAGTCCACCTTACCATCCACTCATCTATCCCACACTTTCAAAGTTTCATGACAAGCATGTTGTGGGTCTCCCACAAAAGTGTCAAACACCTTGCTGAAGACAAGGTACACAACGTACACTGCTCTACCCCATCTGTCCATCCACTGATGACATCACAGAAGGCTACCAGGTTGGTTAAGATTTCCCCTGGGTCAATCCATGTTGACTATTCCTGATAACTTTCTTCTGTTCCAATTGCTTGGAGAGGGTTTTCAGAACAAGTTATTCCATCACCTTTCCAGAGATGAAGTTGAGGCTGACTGGCCTGTATTAATGATTAGGATCTGATTTTGCTAAACTGTTCAGATGATATAATTTGAACAGCTTGTTCCTGAGTTTGGAGGGAATAGTAGATGTTTTATAACATGATTTTTTTAATAGCTTCTTCCATGTATTTTGGGTCTAATGGCATCTGTTGTTGCGCAGATTTGTGTCTAATATGTTTCAGAGTGTTATTATTATTCACCTCCTTCCTGACACATATTTCATATCTGTATTATAAGAACATGTTTACTGCATAGTCAGGCTTAGTGGAAAGATAATGGCTTGTTCCCTGCCACTTTCTTTCCAGGGATTCTGCAATATGAATCTCTTGCTCTGCTCTAGCAAGGTGCCCAGTACCATTTAACTCCAGGGCATTCATTATTTTCCAGCTTTTTACTACTTAGATGAATTTGGATGGCTTTACACTCCAAAGTGAATGACAGACAGATATCAAGCATACAAAAGCCTCCTTTCCTAGAGAAATAAAGCTAAAAGAGACAAGTGTTTTAACTATGTTACTACAAGCTACAAAACTAATTTCTTGGGCTTTTCTTTCTTCTCTGTAATGTCCAGAATTTGTAGAAACCTGTTACTGGTGTCCTAGATTCTCTCTTCACCTATTAATTTTGCACTGCATTTACCTAGAAATATTCATCTGTGTAAAAACATGCATGTATTTTAACTTTTAAAGGATCAAACCTTCTGGTAGAAAAATAACATGCAATCACATATGAATGAAACTGTATCATAAAATTGATGCAGACCTCTAAATTCTCCCTACATTCTGCAAATTCATGTGATTATTTGCCTTAAGAACTGCAGACCAATTGACTTGTTTTTTTCCATTTAAAGTCTTTACCAGCATTGCTATAAATCATTCTGGGTGATTGATCTGTTTAGACTTTTATGTCTTTGCACTGTGCTATTTCAAGGCACTATGCTTTAAGTAACAGTTTACTATAATTAAATAATTACTATTGCTCCATAAAAACAAACTATACGTAACTTACTGCTGCCTATTACAAAATTCAGTTTTGTGTTCCTGATTTTACACCTGGGGTTATGCTATATTATGAGTACTGATAGAGTGCTCACATATAAGCAAATCTTTATTTAATTGGTGCTTGTCCCAATTAGCATAAGCTTCAGAGGTTTCTTTTATTTTAGAATTGCCTCTGAATTTACTTTGGTGAATTCCATCAACAGAAAGTGGTGTGAGTACTGTCTGTAACAAGTTTCTCAATAGTAAAGCAAAGAAAGAATTACATCAAAATCATTATTCTGTTCTGTAAAATTAGTCTTTTTATGGATGCAAATCCTTCGACATCTTTTATGTTTGATTTTGTTTAGTTGTACATTTTCTATAGTTTGTAGGCTAGTGCCAGTTTCTGTATCTTTTTCCCCTCCTGAAATTTACTAACGTGATTATGTGCTGTCTTGGAAACTGACCTATTTTTATGCACAGCCTTTTTAATGGCTGGAAAATCACACAAATCTAACTATCACACAGGCATTTTACTGAATTTAGTAATTCAACTTCTGGACATAATGCTTTAGAATATGGCTGTCCAATTCAGAAAGTCTTGCCTCTAAGACACAGACTATGTAGCATATTTTTGCAAGAGAGAGCTGGTGTACTGAAGCCTGATATTTGCATCATATTTTCTAATGCCTTTCAACCCTCTTGCTTCTTTTTGAATGTTTTCATGAGATGGCTATCATGTAAAGGACTATAATAATCTCATAAATCTGGGAAGATCTCTGTCTTGACAAGTGTTTTATAGGTATAACTCTCAGTCACGTATATGCCACTTTTTGTCCCTTTCCAACAATACAGCTGGCATAAAACATGAAATTTTTAGGTTTTAGGTTTTATGATCTTACTCTCCAGCAGGAAAAAAAAAAAAAAAAAAATTATTATTGTCATGTGATTTAAGATCTTCAAATGAAAAAAAGAAATTAGGAATTTGTTTTCTTTTGGTCAAATCAAAATCATAACACACAACACAAATAAAGCCTTTGTCCGCCTTTACTACTGATGCTACAAAACAGAGCTCAGGTGTTAACTGTCAAAACAAGAGGAAATGCTTAAATTGATCGCTGCATGCACACTTATAAATCTCCATCTTGTGCCTGTCTTTTCAGAGTTTTTGAAGCATTGTTTACATTGACTACATGCTATCATTTCTATATACTTCATATTACTGAGGTGTTTCTCTTTTTTCCCTTCACAGAGACAGAAATGAAACAGTTAAACATTGTCACTATTGATAAACTTAGGCAACTGCTGAATGCTGAAGAATGGCTGCCAAATGAATTGTTGATGTTCTTTTGCTATTTTGACATCTGGAATCTTTAATCAGTTTCTCTCTTCTACTTCCATTTTGCAGCTTGTGATGATCATTCCCAAATACACTGAGTAACCAAAACTTTTCTGTTTTGTATATACATCATCATCAGTGGCTAACAGTAGGTATGCTAATAGTCAACTCATGATCTTCAAATAAAATGTTTTGAACAATCACTGGGGGAATTAAATTATTTTCCTAATGTATTTATTTCTTCTTCCACACTGGTTTTCTTTTGTAAAGTTAATTGATAGATGCCTTAAATCTCTTACATGCCTAAAGAGGAACTCACCTAAAAATCTGAGCAACCCTTTTCAGGAAGTAGCTTCTCTGAGTGGGACATCTAAACTGAACTTCAGCTTTTCAAAATATTCTCGGGTCCTTTTCCATCTTAAATTAAAAACATGCTCATTAATCCCTAAAATAAAGATCCAGAACACTAGTGAGAGTCTTAAAATTCATTGACCTTATCATACCTTTATCAGAAAGTACATATCAGCAGAAACATACTGGGCAAGCATAGAAGATGCCTGGGCAAGCTGAACAAAGGGGAACTGTTTTCTGCTTTCTCTGAAGTATGCCTGCTATGTTTTTTTTAGCTACTGGTAATAGTGGCAATGCAGCTGTGAGTTTACATTAGTCCTTCCACCTCATCAGTGCATGTGTGGACACACTCCCACTGTCACACCCATGCTACACTTCTTCACTGTCTTTGCATCCTGCTTCAGATGCTTTCTTGTTTTTCTACTTTGTTCTTTTCCTAGAATGAAGATGTGAGAACAGTAGTGCCTACAAATTCTTCCCAAACTAAATGACTGTGTTTCACTTGATATTTCCTCATCCTAGATGGAAAACTACATCCCTGTAAGAACAGATCTTTTCTTGCTAGCAATCTGACAGCAACATCCTTTTCCTCATTTTTTGTCCTTCTAATGACAACTTTCTCTTACACTCCCTCTATGCCATCAGGACAGAATTCCAGCTGTTGGACTCTCATTTAGTATTGTGATTATGAATTCATAAAGGGGACCACTGTTGGTCCAATTTCAAAACATGGCACATACAACTGATACAGGTACCATGTTGTTTTCATATCAGATTCAGATATGAAAATGGTATATTGCTTCTTACAAAGGACCAGGGAAAGAAAATGCAAAATATCACACCTTTTTTGAATGTGATAAAGAAATGTAACATGAAAGAAGAAAGAGCTACTTCTGTTTTTTTTGTTGTTGTTGTTTTTGTTTTTTGTTTTTTGTTTTCCACTGAGGCACAGGTAAAAATCTCATTAATGCAGATACATTAATGTGCCAAGTTACAGGTATGAAATTTTGTAAATTAGTCCCATATATCAAGACTATCTGTTGTTTAAGTGCATTTTCAATTTTCACTTTATTAATCAGTAGCTGTCAATAGCGTCATTTAAAATACTTCTTTTTGCAGTCCGGTGCACTTTAATGGCTATGCTGCAGAATTTTAGTTTTTACTTTAATAGTTATTCCTAGTATCCTGCTGTGGTTATACACTGAACACTAGAAATTATCTGCAGAGAGAATTAGAATGTGTAAGAGTGATCGTCTGAGTCATGTAAATGCCAAAAGCTTTTTGTGACATTTTTCAGACTTTAAAGATGGAAATATGTTATTTGCACACTGGCTCCTGATGGAATATGACACAGTGCAGGATTTAGGCCATTAGGGGCTGTATGTACAGGGATTTTATGCTTCTAGAAAGAAAAGTAATGAACTGTTTTCTGTATGGACTACCCTCGTTGATGAGGCAGAGAAAGTCCATTGGTCGATGGATGTTAACATTCACAGATTTGCTGGAACCTGTTATCCAGGATGCAATGGGATATAGTTCAGACTTAATGTAATTTTTGTCTATTCTTCCAGATGAGTTTCTATATCCTTGTATTTGCCTATGAAATATTAATGTTGTCCAGCACAGGCAGTGGTTAAAAGCAGAAATTTGAGCTGAATGACATTTCATGTTCATTAAAAGGGGGACCATCATCTTAAATTTACAATCTGTAAGCATTCCACATCGTCTGAGACATGAATAGTTTCATTTAAGTAGTCCTGAAAGACATTTTCTATTTGTAAAGTTTCCTATCTTACTAGAATTCAGAAATATGCTTTGAATAGGTTCTGCCCCACCCGGCACTTCCCCACAATCCTGATGGAAAGTAGATTATTACACATAAGCACCAGTTCTTGGTAATTCCCAGATAGAAGAAGCCAGGTGGAATTTTGCAACAATTAAGGTAAAACATTAGAGTGAACTCATGAAACTTTATATTATATACTTATGGGACCCCAAATTGCTTATCAGAAAACAAGAAGATTATGCATATGAAGTTGATCTAAAATTTTCTTGCTATTTGTCTGTGCAATTTCTCTGTTACATAATTGCACTGTGAGATAGGAGGACATATGAAACATTCATGGCTTTTTAGCCAGGTTGATTTCTCCAATATCTAGAAAAGAGGTGTATATCTCCACTGGACTGCCACTGGAACTGCAGTTAGTGTGTTGTGGATGACACACATATGACAAGCCTAGTGTGTTCCAGCTATTGGGATTAAATGTTCTCAATACACTTCAAGATTAGTTAGGATGTAAACACAAGATTTACCCAGAAAGCAGAACGATGATTTGAAACCAAGCATCCTTTAAATTCTATTGATGACTATTATCATTGTTATTGTCATAGTACATATTTTATATTTACATTACACACTATATGTCATTTCATTATAATAAGAATTACTAAGAATTGATAATACATTTTATCTATAATTATAGTACCAGTAATTAATTATTAATCTCTTTTAATAAACTTTTTGGTTTTTGTGTGTGTGTGTGTGTGTGTGTGAGAGAGTGCATGTGTTGAAAAGAAACTAATTCCTCAGTAAGTGGTACTTCGTTTTCTGTTGTTAGATATTTTAGTCAGACATATTTTTCTATTTTTTACTTTGTAGATGTAGACAGGGAAAATAACTATCCTCAGAAAGTAATTATTACCTGAAAATGACTTATTAAACAGGAGCACGCCCACAGCTAGGATGTTCTCTGTCACATACCCCTTGAAGGACATGTAACAATGAAAGTGAAGAGGACCATGAACTATTGGTTTCATGGAAATATTTCTGGAGAAAAGGGCATCTGCAGAAACTAATGATGAATAAGTGTTAATGTGCTTTGTGTAGAGAAAGAAATTGGTTTCATAGCATGAGAGTACTTTCTACTCTTGCCACATGATCTGAGGTCCTTCAGCCGCTCACCTGGATTCTCTTATTATACGTCAGTGTAATTCTAATTATTGCCTATCTCAGTAGCTCACACTAACTAATCATCTCTTGGCCCAGTATGTGTCCCAGAGCTTCCAGGCCTTTTTACTGAGGCTGTATTAGATTATTTGCCCTTGTTAAAACTTAGATTTAACCCAAACTAGGAATAGGAAAATATTCTCCTATGACTCATACTGGTAAATTATATCATTATATATGTTTATGATGCCTGAGTTGCACTGCAAGTTGCATCAGTTCAGCATAGAGCATATAGAACCTGCTATTTCAGTGGATGAGCAGAATAATGCATGAAGAATTTCTGTTGCACTCATTCTTTAAAGAAAGTGATATAAACTTTTTCAAATGTTGACTGCAAATCGGTAGCATTCATGTTTCAAATGTATTAAGTCTGACTGCAGCTCATATTTTAATTGATAAGAAATGCTGCCTAGGGCTTGATCCAAATTCAAGTAAAGTCACAGGAAGCATATCTGCCACTGATATGTAAGGAATCTAGATGGTGCTATTATAGTCAGCATTTTCCAGAAAAACACCTAAGATATTATGTGATAATAACCTGGGATACCTCAATGCTACGATTTTATATTCCCTAACAGACTCCTGATTTGAAATCATAATCTGTTCTGAAATCATTATTTGCTTTATGCTACTTAATTAAAAATACATTTGATAATTGTGGATTACATTGTATTTTGTAGTAAATGTATAGTAACAAAAGTTCAAAGTATGTCTTTAGAGTAATGCCATCTTCAAGGAATAGCTTCATCTTCATAAAATATCACAGAGCTGTCTGAAATTGTATAAAAGATTCCAAATATGGGACGTATATTTTCCTCTCCTCTCCTCTCCTCTCCTCTCCTCTCCTCTCCTCTCCTCTCCTCTCCTCTCCTCTCCTCTCCTCTCCTCTCCTCTCCTCTCCTCTCCTCTCCTCTCCTCTCCTCTCCTCTCCTCTCCTCTCCTCTCCTCTCCTCTCCTCTCCTCTCCTCTCCTCTCCTCTCCTCTCCTCTCCTCTCCTCTCCTCTCCTCTCCTCTCCTCTCCTCTCCTCTCCTCTCTCCCCTGCCCTCCCCTACCCTTTCCTGCTTTCCCTCCCATTCCCTTTCTCCTTCTCCCTTCTCCCTTCCTCCTACCCCTCCCCTCTTTCCCCTTCCTCATACCCCCTTCCCCTTTCTGCCTTCCCTCTTCCCCCTTTTCCTTTTCCCTTTTTCCCCTTTCCCCTCCACTCCCTCTTATTTTCTACTAGTATCAATCATGAAACAAAGTGAAACAGCTGAGTGCATGTAAGGGATGGTAAGTGACCTCTATTCAGGTCATGACAACTCTCAGTTAATTTTGATTTCAGTCTGACACACTGCTATTCAGAGAACTAGCAGTCTTCAGTTCTCATTAAAATAGTCAAAGACTGTGTTATTATGCCTGATCACTGCATTTGTATTTCCTTGTAGTGCTGGCAGTATTAGCTATATAGAACATCAATTTACTTACAGTGGAGATCTACAGCCCAGGCACACAACTGAGTTGCAAAGAATTAACATGTTTCAGTGCATCAGCGGAGCCATGGTAACTGATATTAACTGCCTGTGTGAATGTTTTCATCTCACTCCACTTGCAAACTTATATGAATTTTCTGCCGTTCTGGAAGAAGTTTCTAGCAAGCTGCATTGCTTTTTCAATTGGCAAGTGCCTGTGGAGGAGTGTGCATCCTCTGTTCAGGATACAGGGGCAAGGCTGTAACTGGGACCTCAGTGACACTCAGAGAAGGGCAGCATTATGGTGAAAACCCATAAGGAGAGGGCTGCTGCCAGTGACTGCAAGTCTCAGTGTGCCTACTTCTGATCTGGGGCCCAGCCTGACTTGACTGAGGCATCAGAAGTCCCTGCTCCACTGTCTTTCAAACCCAGCCACGTAGTCTGATACTCTTGGGTGAGTTTTACCATTTAAGTCCCCTGAATATTTGTTGGATGATGATACTATAGCCACACAGAGACAATCAGGTTCCCGTGTCTTCTTTAGTTTGAAGAGTGAAGTCCTGCTGAAGGGTACAAAGAGAGCTGATTTCATGCATGGAAATGCTCACATTGGAACTATCTGAAAAGTGATTTTACTGCTGTAAATAAATGCTGAGAATGTTTTATTTGGCTAGCAGATTCTAGGTTCTTTTACTACATCAGTAACATTTTCCAGGCAATTTCTGCTACAAGTTTTAAATACAGAATTTGACATTATCTCTATGATGTCTTCAGGCGTTGCAATTTTTGAAATTAAGGAGAAAAATAAACCCCAGGGAATAAGTGGTTCATAATTCTGAATCAACCATTAAATATCAAGGTAACTGCAAATTTTGTGCTGGTTGTCATCATCAACAGGCAAAAAATGATGTTGACACTTTATACTGAAGGCTGTCTTCTTTTCTTTTTGACAAGAAAGTTGAAGAGAAGGCTGTTCTGCTTACTTTGTGCAAGAAAAAGTACCTGTTTACTGTCTCTTGAAAGATTTTCACCATCAATGCAAAGCCAGTGTCTGAGGATATTGTAGTTTGTTACAGAAATAATAGGATTGAAGACCTCATCTTCCATTTCTTCTCTAATACATAGCTGATTTCTGCACTGGAGAAACTTCCTCATCTCCCTGGTAACTGCTTTGGCCTTCTATGGAGTAAGATTTGTTTCTTCTTCCTTAACTACATAGTATTATTTTACTCACATTTTAAAGAAAAAAGGCTTCATTGTATCTTTTCCGCTTCCCATCTTTTAGCTTTATACCCCCTCATGTCTGCCAGTCATTTTATTTCTTTTTTTTAGCTCAACATTTCTAGAATGGAACATTTAATTTCCCCTTCTACCTCAAGCTCACTTTCTTAATCAACGTGACATGAAGCAAAACAATGAGGGAACTGCTACAGACTTGATTAACAAGGAAATAATGACAATCAATAAGTCTTACGGAAATAGAACCTGTCAAATGATTTTGATAATTGTATACATGTGTGAAATTAAAAATTCAGTAGATAAAGGTCACATTGTTAATGTAATAGACTCCGGTGTGATTTGATGCAGCATGTTTTAATTGAGAAATAACAGTGGTATAAAATAGCGTTGTGCAACTGATATGGATTAAGAAATTAGTTAGCTTATATAATTTCAACAGTCCACTGTAAGTTGAAAACTAGTAATGAATGTGATTTAGACACCTGCTCCTGATACAAAGCCAACAAGCATCCCAGTCAGTGACTGGGAGAATTAATGAAACATTGCTAACCTACTTTACTGAAGATAGTACAGGTAAATAAATAAAGGTAAAGTTATGTTGCTAATAACAACCTTCAGAAGACTGCCATTGGCAGTTTCCATGGATGACAAACTGACTGGCTTTCTATTTAGGAATAAATATGGATTGCCAGCGAATAACCTCATAACTGAAAAATAGTTCTGGGTCAGTAATAAGGGTATGTGTAGAAAGATGTAACACTCTCTTACTCTGTGTTATTTTTCTGGAAATTGGCCTTCTTCTCATTCATGAGCCCACAAAATAAAGGGTAGGATGGACTGTTTATTCAAATTAAATACAATCCTTTATTTGAGTACATATTCAATTTCCAATCCTTAATAATTTCTTCCATTATATTTAGGCAAGTACAGTTTGAATCTTTGAGTAAGTAATCAAAATTTTTATTTAGAAAAAATCAAAACAATTCATAATTTCCTTGAACTATTTACCTAGTTACGGGAGAATCTACAAATAAGATTCTCTTAATAGCATTTAAACTTGTCATCAACTTTTCTGTCAAAAGACATTTCCTGTCTTCACTTAAAATACCTGCCTATCAGCCACTGATGTTGTCAGTTTATTCTGATTTTCCCAGTGGAAAATAACTCAGAATCAATTAGAGCATATTGCTAAGAATTAAATGACAGGATAAAAACCTGAAGGGTTAAAATTCAAAAAGAAGAGTGACTAGGTCTGCTTGTACCTTCTTGATGCATTAATGTATTAGTTAAAATACAGAATAATATCTGGAAAGGAACTACCTTTAATAGTGAAGAACAATAAATGACTTTCAAGATTTCAACCAAATTCTTTGTTGTTAGAAATCTTAATATGTTTTGAGCTTTCATTCCATTTGGAATTACTGCCATAGTCCCTTCTGTTTTATAAATGTTGAATCTAATCCAGAGATTAGGTAATCTGCTATTATGGTAGTTAAATCACCACCTAATTGGAGTGTCATTTTACATTCATAGTAGCATCCTCTCTGAGCCATTTCTACATCTTATTGATTCTTTCTGCCTAACGACATCAAGAAACAGCTCTTTAGCTACCCACAAAGCTGAAAATCTCATTCAAACTCTCACCCTAGCCATATGGAATCATAAAATCATAGAATTATAGAATCATGAAATGGCTTGGGTTGGAAGGGACACTGAAGATCATCTAGTTCGAAATGTCTACCAAGGGCAGGGCTGTCACACACCAGATCAGGCTGGCCAGCTCCCATCTAAACTGGCCTTGAATACTTTCAAGGATGGGTCATCCACAACTTCTCTGGGCAGCCTGTGCCAGTGCCTCACTGCACTCTGAGTAAAGAATTTCCTCCTAATATCTAATCTAAATCTCCCCTCTTTTATTTTAAAACCGTTCCCAGTTTTCCAATCACTATCAGACCCCGCAAAAAGTCAGTCTCCCTTCTATTTATAAACTCCCCTTAAACATATTTTTCTCCAGTCTTGAGAAACACAGCACTCTCCTGCTTTTATCCATACTGAATGCTCATGAAAGGACCATTTTTGTGTGATCACTTCAGTCTGTCGCTTTGACCGTGTATGCAAAGCCCATTACATACCATCTGGCTTCCTGTTATCTACCGTATCCAACTTAAGCTGCCTGTCTTAACTTTCAAAGGCTTTCCTGACCTATTCTAACTACACATCAATTCATTGTCAAAATATTGACTTTAGATTCCACCCTGCTAGGGATGCTAGCTTCCATTTTCCATGTCTACTTGCCTAAAAATTCCCCATGATTAGGAAAAGCTGTCTGTAAGTATTCACTTTACTTTGTTCTCTTCTTTTAATGCCCTTCTTTATAATACATTGTTCAATGACTTCCTTCTTCTCAAAAGTGGATGAAGCACCAAATACATTTTTTCTAAACATATCACTTGCTTAAGCATGAAAAGCCTTGAAATAGATATGCATGCAGTAAAACATAATACTTACCTACGGAACTTTAAGTATTCCTCCTGCAGTAATCCCAGTATCTGATATCCAAAATATCAGAGTAAATATTTCAGTTATCTTCTTTGACAGACTGTAGGCAAAGTGGCAGTTTTGGTAGGTCAGTTCAGAAATCTCAAAGACTTGGTGTTACATTACTCCTGCCACTCCTTAGAAGAGAAGTCCTTCTTCAGGGGTGCCATGGCAGGGCTGTGGGTATGCTCCAGGACACAAACAGAGGCAAATGCATGACTTTGGACAAGAATACGATCCACTCTGGTTGCCCCAGTTGTCCGCAAGACTTTGTTCAAGAAGGCAGCAGGACTGTCATGGGAGCCTAGCTCTCAAGGCTCCCTCTCCAAGAGAGAGATCAACCTAGATCAAAGGATCAGTCATAGAATCACAGGGTGGTTTCAAAAGGACAGTAAGGATCATCTAGTTCCAATCCCCCTGCCACTGGCAGGGACAGTTTCCATTGGACCAGGTTGCCTAGGGTCTTATTCAAATTTGAACACTTCCTGGGATGGGGAATCCATGACTTCTCTGGACAGCCTATTCCAGTGGCTTACCATCCTCTGAGTAATAAACTTCCCTCCAACTTCTAACCTAGATCTCCCTTTATTTTAAAACTGTTATGCCTTGTTAAATTACTACAATCTCTGACAAATAATCCCTCACCACCTTCCCTGTAGGCTCCCTTCAATTACTGGAGGATTGCTATAAGATCTCCCCAGAGTTTTCTATTCACACCTCATCTCACAGCTTATCTTCATAGGAGGGATGCTTCAGTCTGAGCATCCTCATGGCTCTCCTATGGACTGACTACAACAGGCCCATGTCCTTTTCATGCTGAGTGCGCTACATCAGGTAAGGCCTCACAAGAGTAGAGTAGAAAGATAACATCACCTCCTTTGACCTGCTACTTAAAATTCTTTTGATGCAACCCAGCATAAAGTTTGCTTTCTAAGCTGCAGGTGAACACTACTGACTCATATTCAATTTTTTATTCACCAGGACACTCATGTCCCCTGCAGGGCTACCTTCAATCCATTTATAGTGCAGCTTGTTTTTTTTATTTTTTTTATTTTTTTTTTTAATTTAAAATTTTCTTTGGAATTGCCCTGACCCAGGTGCAAGCCATGGACTTGGCTTTGTTAAACCTTATGATGTTTTAATGGGCCCACCACTGTGTCCTTCTGGATTGCATTCATTCACTCCAGTGTGTTGAGTGTACCACACAGCTTGGTGTCACTCACAAACTTGTTGCTTAATCCCACTGTCCATGTTGCTAACAAAAGTGTTAAAAAATGCTGGTGCGATGCTACATGTCACTGGTTTCCATTTGCACACTGAGCCACTGATATTAGACTTCTGAATGTGACATATTAAGTGGCCTTCTAAAAAAGCACTGGTTCCTATCCCCAAACCTAGAGCACCTCACTTTGATTTGAATATAAAACCTTTTTTTTTTCTTTTTTTTCTTCTTTTTTCCTTGCAAAAGTTAATTTAAATGCCAGCAACTGAAGAGTAGTACAGATTAGGAAACAGCTACCAGGTTTGCACCACTCTGAATTACTTTGTTGCTGTCACCAGACAGCAGAATAAATTAAAAAAAGGATTTGTCTATATGCTGTTCATTTAAACCTACATTCATTTTTCCACAGGATTGTAACAAAACAAGGAAGCTCCTGTTTGGATTAATGAAATGGCTAAATAACTTTATGGCCAATAAAAATAGATGCAGTTGTGTAACTTAAGATAATGAGAAAGGTAACCACCTTTCACATTTTTGGGGTAAACTGTGTCACCTCATTCAAGGTCTTCTGTCTTCAGAATTTTAAGTTTTCAAATATGGTTGCTGCCAGAGGAAGGATGCAAGACACAGGAAACAATGAATTATGTAGTGTGTATTTCAAACCCTCTAGGAATATTCATTACTTCATATTTAGAAATATGCTCTAGGAAGTGATGGGCAGGTTATATTCAGGCTGAGAGTTAAAATAAAAGACATGGAGAAAAAGGAATATAATGTTTTGTTTTGATCTGAATTCAAGCATCAGCTAAACATGAGCCAGTTTTGTGCCAGATAGCCAAAAAGGCCATTGTCATCCTGGCTCATATCAGAAATAGTGTTGCCAACAGAAGCAGAGAGGTGATTGTTCCCTTGTACTCAGCTCTGGTGAGGCCACACGTAGAGTGCAGTGTTCACTTTTGGGGACCTCACTACAAGAAAGAGATTAAGGCCCTGAAGTTTGTCCAGAGAAGGGCAGTGAAGCTGGTGAGGGGTCTAGAGTGTGAGTCCTGTGAGGAGTGGTTGAGGGAACTGGGATTGTTTAGTCTGGAGACGAGGAAGCTCTGGGGAGACCTTATAGCTCTCTACACTACCTGAAAGGATATTATTCAAGGAAGTTAACCTCTTCCCCTGGATAACTAGTGAGAGGACAAAAGGAAATGGTCTGAAGTTGCACCAAGGGAGGTTCAAGTTAGATATTAGGAAAAACTTATTCTCTGAAAGAGTGATCAGGTGCTACAACAGGCTACCCAGGAAGGTGTTTGAGTGATAATCCCTGGAGGTGTTCAAGAAACATTTAGATGTTGTATTGAGAGACATGTTTTTTTAGTGGGGAAATATTGTTGGTAGTGGATGGCTGGACTGGATGATCTTGGAGGTTTTTTCCAGTCTTGGTGATTCAGTGATTCTATGAATTTGAGCATTTGTTTTGGTTTCAATCAAGAAGGAAAGGAGACAATTGGCTCAAAAATAGTATGGTATATGTGCTATACTATGCAGGCAGGCATATTTAAGATGCATAGAACTCAAATTCTGCATAGTTTGCATAGTACCAATTTATCTATGTCTGGAATAAATGGCTTGCCTATTTGAGAAGTAAGAAACAAATCCATGCATAGAATTTTATTTCTGATCTCAATTAAACTTTTCCAAATTCAAATCAAATTAATTTTCAATTTCTTTCAATTACTACTAAGTAAGAATGTTTTTTTTTCTCTAGAACCTAAAAGTGCAGATTATAGAGAAACTTGGAATTATCAGTGGAGTCCAAAGCCAGCATTTGTTATGATCAATTCAGAGGTATAAAAGCAATTCAAGCACATATTCATCAGCAGAAATAAGCATTCTCTGGGGGGAAAAAGAAAAAGCCTAATGTACTTGTAGATATGGCTTAAATAAATTGCCATCTAAAAAATTATGATGGTTAGAAATGGGCAAAAAAAGGTCCCATCATGGCTGGGCTGAAATTTGAATGAATGGCAATTTGTTCATTCATATAATTATAACCAAAACTTTTTTTTTTTTTTTTTTTTTGACAGATTTATATATCTCTAGGAAGTGCTCTGCATCTTTACAGATTAAGAGCTTTTAACCATTTGAGATTCATCTTTTCACTAACGAGACTAGCATGACGAAGTCTTTGAAATACCAGGATAATCCAGCAGTGTTTACAGAAGATGGTTTTCTCTTTGAAGATTTGACATATTATTAGTAGGTTAGTATCAAGTTCTGACAAAACTTCAGTGAAGATATTTTGGTTCTAAATAAAAATTAAAGTCCTTTGATAGTAAATCTGATCTGATCTTCTTGGATCAGTTGCTTCAAATTGGCTTACTGTACTGAGAAAGTGATTGTAATACAGCATATCAGAATTGATTTGCTCTACAAGAGTTTATCTCACTTTAATTAGATAAAGAGGAATATATTATCACTTCAGACTTTTACTAGTTTTGATATATAATGGTTCTTGATCTATAATAATGTTTTATGCAAAACTGCATCTGCTGCTTTACTGAAATGAATTACTACTACCTACTGCATTATGACACATGGCACATAGATTGTGATTCTATGTAATTAAAAAAAAAAAAGTATAATAAAAAAAACCTATCTACAGTTTATGTTTACGTTGGCTGGATATAAATTATTCCTGCACACCTACTGTATGCATAATTTTAGAAGCTCTGAAGATCACAATAATGAAAGATGTAATAAATAGTCTTTAAACAACTTTGTTCATTGAATAGTTTATTTGGAATAAACATTTTGCTTAATTTCCTGTTTTTCTCTTCCTTCCTGGATATTTTTGCAAGAAGATGGACAGCAAAGAAAAGTAAAAAAAATCAAGACACCTAAAATGTTAAATTTTTTTAATGAATCTTTCTCTCCCCACAAAACTGAAGCAAGCAACATTCCTAAAACATGTGCTTACATAACAGATTGCAGAGACCATCAAGACTTCTCACAATGAAATGCTATTGAGTTTTTGGCATTTTTTCCCCCCGCTCTCTTTTTCTCCTTAAAAGAGCAGTAGTACTTTCAGAGTGCTCTCACAAGGAGTCTGTCACCCACCACTTTGGTACTTTTAAGATGTTTAATTATTCAAGAATGACTATACGCTTATAGATCTCTCAGTTTCTTAAAAAAAAACAAACCCACAGCCACAGCCATGTATCAGCAGAGAAATTGTTCCTAGATAAACAATTTTTTTTTTTTTCTGTGATGAAATTATCTGAGCTGGACTCTTATTAGTCATAGCAGCTGATTAAAATAGTTAAAAACAAATAAGGAAATAAACAAAAAAACCTCAATCCTGTTGAAAAGCCTCCTGATAGAAATTCATTCTTCATAAGACGATTCTACAAAAGGTCAGGATCTGAGAAATACAGCCTCTTTTTCTTTATGCTGGCAATTGACTAAGGTGGGATAGTCCACTTGCAAAACAGTACAGTTAACTCGGTCTTGTTTTTCTTTGACCCCCAAATTTTTCTTTTTTTCTGTTTCTAGAATCATAGAATCATTTGAGTTGGAACAGACACCCAAAGGTCATCTAATCTAACTGTCCTGCAAGGATTAGAGGACATCTGCAGCTGGATCATGTTGCTCAGAGCCCCATCCGGCCTGACCTTGAATTTGTCCAAGAACATGGCATCCCCCACCACTCTGGGAAGTCTGTTTCAGTGCTTCACTACCATCATCATAATTCTTTTTCTTACATCCAATCAATATCTCCCTTCTTCCAGTTTGCAACAGTTGCAACAGACCCTGCTAAAATGTGTGTCCCCTTCTTTTTTATAGCACCCCCTTTAGATACTGAAATATGCTATCAGATCACTCGGAAGCCTTCTTTTCTCCAGACTGAACAGCTCCAGCTCTCTCAGCCTGTCCTTATAACAGATGTTCCATCTGTTGGATCATTTTTGTGTCTCTCCTTTGGATACACTCCAAGAAGTCCTCATCTCTCCTGAACTGAGAATTCCACATCTGGACACAATACTCCAGGTGAAGTCTCACCAAAACAGAGTAGAGAGGTAGGATCACCTCCTCCAACTGCTGACCATGCTTCTCTTGATGCAGTCCACGATGTGGTTGGCTTTTTGGGCTGTGTGGGCACATTACTGTCTCACATTCAGCTTGCCATTCACCTGTACCTCAGAGTTGGCTTTGTTGAACGTCATGAGGTTCTCCTGAGCCCACTGCTTGAGCCTGTCTAGATCACTTTGAATGGCATCCTGTCCTTCAGGTGTGCCAACTGCATCACACAGCTTGGTGTCATCTGCAAAACTGTTAATGGTGAACTCATTCCCACTATCAATGCCATTGATGAGGATACTGAAGAACACTGGTCCCAGAACCAGATCCCTGAGGGATAGCTTTCATCACTGATCTCCACCTGGATACTAAACCATTAACCATCATTCTGTAGGTACAATCTCACAAACAGCTCCTCATCCACTGAACAATCTACTCATCAATTCCATACCTTTCCAGTTTGGAGAGAATGATTTGGATTTTATGGGGGACTATGTCAAAGACCTTACTGACATCCACGTAGATGACATTTGGGAGTGATCGTCCCTCTCTACTCTGCATGAGGCCTCATCTGTAGTACTAAGTCCAGATCTGGGGCACCCAGTATGGGAAAGATATGAAGCTGTTGGAGAGAGAGTGCCATGAAAATGATCAGAAGGCTGGAGCACCTCCCCTGTGAAGACAGACTGAGGGAGCTGGGCTTGTTCAGCTTGGAAAAAAGAAGGCTGTGAGGAGACCTCACTGCAGCCTTCCAGTATTCAGAAGGATATATATTATAAAAAGGAGAGGAATCAACTTTTTACTCAAGTAGACTGTGAGAGGACAAGGGGGAATGGTTTTAAGCTCAAGGAGGGAAGGTTTATGTCGGATATCAGGAAGAAGTTCTTCACAGAGAGAGTGGTGAGGTGCTGCAACAGGCTGCTCAGAGAGATTCTGGATGCTATGTCCCTGGAGGTGTTCAAGACCAGGTTGGATGGGGTCCTAGGCAATGTGGGTCTAGTACCAGATATGGAGGTTGGTGGCCCTGTCTGTGGCAGGAGACTTGGAACTTGGTGATCCTTCAGGTCCTTTCCAACCCAAGCCATTCTATGATTCTATGACATCAGTGGCTCTTCTCTTGTGCACTGACACAGTTGCCACCATCATAGAAGACCACGAGGTTGGTCAGGGACAGTTTGCCCTAGTGGAAGCTGTGCTGTATGTCCTGTCTCATCTTCCATGTATCTTAGCATAGCTTCTAGGAGGATTTGCTCTATGATCTTCCCCAGCAGAGAGGTGAGGCTGACATATCAGTAGTTCTCTGGCTCATTCTTTCTACTCTTCGTAAAAATGGGTGAGGAATTACCTTTTTTTCCAGACACAAGAGACTTCACTTGACCACCATGACTTTTAACATGTCATTGAATTTGGCGTGGCAACTACATCAGTCAGTTCCTTCAGGACTCTGGGATGCATCTCATTTGGATCCATAGATTTATGGACATTCAGATTTCTCAGGTGGTTGCGAACTTGATCTTTACATGGGGACATTGCTCTCCCAGTCCATCCACCCAAATTGTGTGTGTACAGTTGCCAGTGAAGATGAGGCAAAAACTTTGTTGAGTACCTCAGCCCTCTCCTCTTTTGTTGTTATAAACCTGCTTCTGTTGCTTACTAAGGAGAATTCACCCTCTGACTTCTTTTTCCCTGTAGATATACCTGTAGAAGCCTTTCTTGTTCTTTGCATCCCTTTCTAAGTCCAGTTCCAGTTTGGTCTTGGCCTTCCTGACATTGTCTCTACACAACGTAGCAGTATCCTTACAATCTTCCCAGTGTACCTGTTAATTCTTCCATTGCCTGTGAATTTACTTTTGCTTTCCAGTTTGACCAACAGATACTGGTTCAGCCATGATCATCTTTTGTCTTCATTTCCTGACACCTGGGGATGGAGAGCTCTCATGCACTCAGGAAAACTGTCTTAAAGATGTGCCAGCTCTGCTCCACTCTCTTGTTCTTGAGGGCAGCTTCCCGAGGATTTTGTTGACTAACTCTCTGAAGAGCTAAAAGTTGGCTTTCCTAAAATTAAGCTTCCTGATTTTACTCTTTCTTTGGTACTCCTCAGCAGCGTGAACTCCACCTTTTCATGGACACCATAGCCCAGGCATCCTCCGATCTTGATGTCACTTCTGTTAGTTTCACCCCTTTGAGAGAGGTGAAATCCATCTGGTAACTGCAAGCCTGGGGCCATGTAGGTAATTCCATTGTCAAAAAACCCAAAATTATGGTGGTGGCACTAGCCATGAAACCACATTTATGGATCGAATCCTTCTGTTTCTTTCAGTGTCCTTACTCACTACAGGAAGCAGGATTTAGATATTAACTGTGTCCTTGATTCCTTCAAAAGACATCCTAAGTCTCTGAAATCCCTTCTGATAACCCTTGATAGCTGCTTCATCATTCCCTACATGGAAAGGCAGTAATCTGTTGGTTGTACCTGGTTATGCAGCTTTTTGGTGACCTGAAATCTAGGGAGCTAATAGACTTCTCTAAGAGGAAGGTGTCCAGCATACTGGAAATTCAGTTCCCTGCAAGGAGGGATTATCTACAATTAATAATTGTTTTACCTTTTTTTTTGGATTTAGCCTTGAGATTGGGGGTAGGCTTTTCTGGTTTTGGTTTTCTTGGTTCCTCTTCTTCTTCTTCCTTCTCTTGTTAGAAACAATCCTGTACTTCCCCCCTTCATTTCCTGTCCAGCGTGTTTGAATTCAAACTTCATGTGACTGTAAGATAGTTTTCTGAGTGCACAAAGAATCCAAACTTTTCATATTATTATTCTTTCCTGGACAGATAGACATGAAACATAGAAATATCTAATATATTCATAGCAATGCATTTTACAGCATGTTTGAAGTTAGACCCCAGCATTCTAAACATACCCTTTTTTATGAGTGTAAAAATATTTTTACTGCAATGAAAAGAACATTTCCAAGCTTGCAACATATATTAAAGCAGCATCATGGCCAGTAGAGGTGTGTTGTACTCATAACAAATCTTTCTTTCCATCAGATATAGTGGCATACTTCTCTCTTAAAAATCAACTACTAATTCTAAGTAATGGTATTGTCTTCTCTTGAAGAAAAGCCAGTGCTTTTGGGTCTATGGCACTCCTGAAACCCAGTCTAATATTGTCCAATTTGTTTGGCTGTCTA
Organism: Phasianus colchicus; assembly: GCF_987193195.1. Taxonomy (NCBI): domain Eukaryota; kingdom Metazoa; phylum Chordata; class Aves; order Galliformes; family Phasianidae; genus Phasianus; species Phasianus colchicus. The sequence goes on from NC_143476.1 coordinate 18,321,350, forward strand.
ATTCCTTTCTTGTGTCCAGTTGCCTAAAACTGCCCATTTCCTTTTCTATGAAGACACTGTTACTACTGTTTGTTATAGTGGTAATCCTGGAACCATGATTTATCTTTATCTTTCCTGCTCTTTCACTGATTTCCTGTAAGAAGATAGCTATAGGTCTTCTGATTTGCAAACAGCTGAAAACTGTTCCATACCCATCTCTTGCCAGCTGATTAATGTAGTAGAATTTGACACTAAGATGAATGCTTCAATTTGAATTTTGAAATAATACTGCTTTACAAACTGAAAGCAAAGTCCAATGAAAATCTTTAGAAGAGACCATTTTCATGCATTTTTAATAAAAAAATTTTAGCACATGTCCAAGGATATGGTTATGTTGCAGGTGCTATGAAAGTGAGAAAGGCTGTTGGATATATGACTTATAAATGTAGGATTGCCTGCTAGAGAAGAACAACATTAATGCACATGGCAGAGAAGCTACAGTGCCCCAGTAGGCATTTTATTAAAATCTCTTTGAAACACAAACAGTAGTGTATTTATCTAAGAGAAATGGCTGCTTATAAGGTTTGTGTAATGTTAAATTTTTAGTGTTTTAACTTGCACAGCACTGGTGTGAAACACATATAAATATTAATATATTTATTAATATATAAATATTAATGCATATTAAAAAGGATTAGGAAGGAATAAATGTAAAGGATATGTAAGAGTGGTAAAAAAAAAGCCTGTAAGAAGTTATAAAGGTTTGGCATAGATTGATTAGCTCATGTGCTAAAAATAGTGGTTTACCATGTGATTGCTTCCTTAAAGATGTAGAAGCTCTGAATTTAATGTTAGACAGCATAATGCAGTTTACTTTTTCATTCAGGAGATACTGAACAGACACTATGAAGCCCATGCTTCACTCATTATGCTTTCTGGTATACCGCTAGGAAAACATGTATTTTCAATCTATATTAATTTTAATTATGATTTATTTTGATGAATTATTACTCTTAATTACTTTTAATGAATGAGGAAAACAAACAGTTGGTAAAAACTCACACTAGAATGAAATATCAGTAATTGACCTCAAATATTCTCTATCTTGAAATCTCTTACAGTTATGATATTTTCTACTTATTTGAAGATGTAACTGACAGAGAAAAGAATGGGAACTTTTTTGTCATTGTTTAGTTTATTTGGGCAAGATATTTCCACTGTTCTTTAGAGAACTGCCTTCTTCTCGTGTATTGTCTTCCTTTCCTCTCCCACAAACCAGGCATTCTTTGGTTTTAAGAAATGGTAAACAGTTATATTGTACACTGGTCATTCAGCATGCAGGACAAGAATAAGGAACTGAACTGTGTCTATGAGAATAGCATTCAGGTTGCATGCTCATAGACATCAGGAACAGAGCATCAGCCAGGCTTAGGTGCCATTGCAAGTAGACTATGAATAATTAAGACTAGCAGGTCTGCTAAGACAATAGCATCTAGAGGTATCCTCAGTATTGAGGTAGTGATGAATTAAGTGATTTTGATTATAGCATCCCACATATTTAAAAGCTGATATTATCACAGAATCACATAATCACTAAGGTTGGAAAAGACCTATAAGATCATCCAGTCCAACCATCCACCTATCACCAATGGTTCTTGCTAAACCATATCCCTCAACACAACATCCAAACGTTCCTTGAACACCTCCAGGGTCGGTGACTCCACCACCTCCCTGGGCAGCCCATTCCAGTGCCTGACCACCCTTTCAGAGAAGTAGTATTTCCTAATATCCAGCCTGAATCTTCCCTGGCGCAGCTTGAAGCCATTCCCTCTAGTCCTATCACCAGTTACACGAGAGAAGAGGCCGACCCCCAGCTCACTACGACCTCCCTTCAGGTAGTTATAGAGAGCAATAAAGTCTCCCCTGAGCCTCCTCTTCTCCAGACTGAACAATCCCAGCTCCCTCAGCCGCTCCTCATAAGGCCTGTGCTCCAGACCCCTCACCAGCTTTGTTGCCCTTCTTTGGACACGCTCCAGGGCCTCAATGTCTTTCTTGCAGTGAGGGGCCCAGAACTGGACACAGTACTCAAGGTGCGGCCTCACCAGAGCTGAGTACAGGGGGACAATTACTTCCCTACTCCTGCTGGTCACACTACTTCTGATACAAGCCAGGATGCCATTGGCCTTCTTGGCCACCCAGGCACACTGCTGGCTCATGTTTAGCCAAGCGTCAACCAACACCCCCAGGTCCATTTCCTCTACACAGTCTTCTAGCCACTCTGCCCCAAGCCTGTAGTGTTACTTGGGGTTGCTGTGGCCAAAGTGTAGGACCCGGCATTTGGTCTTATTAAACCTCATCCCATTGGCTTCAACCCAGCTATCCAGCCTGTCCAGATCCCTCTGTAGGGCGTTGCTACTCCCAGGCAGATCGACACTTCCAGCCAACTTGTTGTCATCTGTAAACTTACTGAGGGTGCACTCAATACCCTCATCCAGGTCATCAATAAAGATATTGAAGAAAAGTGTTTTATAAAGTGTATTATAAGAAAAGTGTAAGCTGAAATACACATACTCTTTTTCCTTGCCCTCTGTTTTCACATTTTTTCACTGAAAGTCTAATGCTGTTGCCATTTGGAAAGATTATTTTTGGTTTAGTTCCATTTATCTCAACAACTTCATCTATAAGTTAATGAGCCACTGTTGAGTAAGCAGCAATTACACATGAATAGGAACTGTTTTTTCTCAGATACGTGTATGTTCTACAATAGTTATTTCCACTGTACTTACTGTTTGAAGGTTGGAAATAATACTGATACTTTCCTCCAGGTTCATTCTGAATTATGAAATAGTTTTGCCAGTTATTGTAATATTATATCTGATAGCTATTTCTCACTGTATTCTCATAATACTTCTCCAGAGAGTTATTAAAATTTTGTTCATTTTCTTTCTTGGACTTTTATTCCATCATGAACCTCACAGACAATATTAGTCTGTATTCTTGCTTTGTCTGTGTCCTTATGATTATTTTTGGTTGCAAATGTAGACTTCTGATAGTACAGTTCTGTTCATATAGCCTATTTCATTCTTTTTGTTGTGTTGCTTGATCTAACTCACATTCAATTCACACATATGGCCAGTTAATGCCTGACATTATGTTTATGGTCTTTCCCAGATAGTCCTGTGAGGTAATCTTATGTCTGCAAATTTAGATTGGCTCTAAACACAGGTATTACTGAAATATTCAACCACCTCAGTAGTTAGTCAAGCCATTTGCATATACCTCTTTCCTGCAGTCTTTTGATTTCCCAGCTGCAGTGATAGTTATTGTGCAATTGTCTCCAAAACAAGGTAATTTTATGTGTTTAATCCTGGCTCTTAAAAAGTGGGCTTTCCTGTGCTGAAGAAAAAGCAGTTTAGGACCTATTCCTCACCTACACACTGATGCACAGTAACATGGAGATGACTGCTGAGCATCTGCCAAATAGATCAGAGTCTTGGTTTAAAACCACTCAAGTGAAAAGTTTCCTGAACTTCCTGGGCTTCCTGGAGAAGGACCTGGATTAAAATGGTACATAACTGTTAAGTGAGATAGATGAGGGGAGAGCAGTGGATGCTGTCTTCAGCAAGGTTTTTGACCTTGTATTCCATAAAATCCTTGCAGGTAAGCTTAGGAAGAGTGAGATGGATGTGTGGACAGTGAGGTGGATTGAGAAGTGACTGGCTAGTACTGCTCAGATGTTGTGGTAAGCAGCTCAGAGTCTAGCCTGTAGTTAGTGATATTCTGCAAGGTTCTGTGCTAGGTCCAGTCTTCTCTAGCATCTTCATCAATGACGTGGACAAAGGGATAGAACACACCCTCAACAAGTTTGATGAAGATACAAAGCTAGGAGGAGAAGGTGACATACCAGAAGGCTGTGTTGCTAATCAATGAGACCTGGTCAGGCTGGAGAGCAAGATGTAAAAGGAACCTTATCAGGTTCAACAAGGGCAAGTGTAGAGGAAGAAGGAATGACCATCCATCAGTACAGGTAAGGAGCTGTTTTGCTGGAAAGGAGCTCTGCAGAGAAGCAGCTGGGGTGTCCTGGTGTACAAAAGGTTGGCCATGAGACACCCGTGAGTTCTTACGGCCAAGGCCAATGGTATCCTTAGGTTCACTAAAAAGAGGGTGGCCAGCAGGTCAAGATGGGTTCTTCTTCCTTCCTGCTCTGCCCTGGTGAGGCCACATCTGGAATTCAGCATTCAGTTCTGGGCTTCCTATGTCAAGAATGACTGGGAACTACTGGAGAGAGTCCAGGGGCGTACAAAAAAGATGGTGAGGATCCTGGAGGATTAGCTGAGAGGCCTGGGGCTGTTCAACCTGGTGAAGGAAAAGACTAAGAGGGGATCTTATCAGTACTTATAAGTATTAAAGATAAGACATCAATAGGCTTATTTCAGTTCCACCCCATGACTGAAAAAGGGGCAACAGCCACAATCTGGAATGCAGGAAGTTCCATCTTGAAGTTCTGAAAGTTCTATGAGGAAAAACTTCTTTACTTTGAAGATGACAGAGCTCTGGAACAAGCTGCTCAGAGAGGTCGTGGAGTCTCCTTCTCTAGGGATATCCTAAATCTGCCTTGATGTTTTTCCATGTAACCTACTGTAAAGAACCTGTTTTAATGAGAGTTTGGACTAGCTGATCTCCAGATGTCTCTTCCAATCTCTTTGTATCTGTGATGCTGTGAAAATAATCCATACAAGAAAAGTAGAGTAAAAATAGCTTTAAGTTTCTTTTATGTATTGCTGTTCATAGTCTCCTGAGATGCCACACTTATACTCTCTAAGGACTGAGTTAGCAAAGGAGAGCATTGTACATGAGTAACTTAGATTTACTTGCTGTTCTCTTCCAGTTTTATCTCCAACCTTCTACAGTGCTGGGGCTGATTTCTCAGATTGCAATGTTGCTTTCATGTAAGCATTCAAAAATTTTCTCCAGATTTGCCACATTAACATATTGAAAACAGAATATAGGTTGTACTTTTCTTCAGTGATATACAAACGCAACTAACTTAGCAGCAATACATGTTTGTCAGTATAACACTCAAGTAGGGTCATTGTTTCTCCAGATTTCTTAAATTTTATTTAGGCTACACTTTCTTGGCTGCATGAATTACAGAAATTAAAATAAAGAAGGATTCTGTTAAATCACTTTTAAGTTTGTTTGTATTTTGCAGCACTTCCAGCAATATTAATACAATGAGGAAGGAAATAGCAAAATAAAGCTGGATACAACAGTATTGTTAGTATAGAAATATTTTAATACCTTCTTTTTTTTTTTTCATTTCTGGATATTAGTACTTCCAAAAATTTTTCCAGCCAAATAATGGTAATAATAAATCTGCTTTAATAGATACTTCTTTTCTTTGTCCTGAGGAATGTTGTTTTCACATCATTTAAGACAATTCCTGCCAATACAGGCACATTCTTGAGTAAGGATAAAGGGTATGTTTTCTTTGTTGTCACTATTAACTTTCCAATTTTTTGAAACTACCATAAGCAATGTCATTTCTTTTTCCGTTCTTTGTTGTCATGCTATTAATGATTTATTAGAATAGCTTAGTATACTTTTTTTTTTTCCGTTATGATCAACGTTTGTCTGCATTCTAATTTCTTCCTTATATCTGCTTTATGTTTTCTGCATGAGCCTAGCCTGAAAATAGCTATATTACTGTATTAAATTAAGAATTTCCTTTTACTAGTTTCCATTCTTGGAATACCATAAATATCCTAGTCCTGTTCTATCCATCTTGATCCCTGAGCAATAAAAAACAGCTTAGTTAGACATTCCTAACCTTATTCAAATAATTTCTTAACAGACTTTCCCACTTTATCACTTACTGTTTTCAATGAGAACTATAACTTTTTCCTCTCACAATTTAGGCCACAATTTTCAAGCCTGTGAGCTTTACATTAGGCACAGTCATCCATGTGCCCACAGCAGTTGTTTAAATATTGAGCATGGGTCCAAATGTTTAAACACAGGCAGCTGCATTTTAATGTTAAGTTCAGAAATGACACTATAGGACACTTGTCCTTGTAGGTCATTCAGAAGCCAGTATTAATTAAATGGGCTGTGATTGTATTTCTATACTCATCATTATTTTTAGCAGTGAAAATGGAGTTTTGAAATTTCACCTGCATTTTTTTTCTTTTTTTTTCTTTCCTTATTTTTTTTTTCCTTTTTTTTTTTGTAATGTGTGTACTATAATTTTTGTTCAGTTAATCTAATTAACTGCATAATGGTAGGAAATTATCTGCATGTCTGGAAAACGTACCTTGGTCTCCTGAATCGTTTCACAGCAGAATTGTTGATATCTGAATATCATGATTATCTGTGATATGTGTGCACCCTGTTTTTGAAGTGTAAGCTACCAAGAAAGAAATGAGAGAATTAAGGAAACAGAACATGTTCCTTACAAAGAATAGTTAAAGTTACAAGTGAATTAATGTAAGCAACTTTTAAGAGAGAGATCTTAATTATCAGTGTTCACAACTTCTTACTATTTTATTCAGTACAGAGTTGCTTTTTTTTTTATCCCCATGAGAGTTAACACATTCATTTTCCAAATGATAAAAACAACATTATTTGTACATTTTATGTCACTGCAGCCTTTCCATCTGTCCTGGGTGTCACTGCCTGTATTCGTGCACCATCACATAATGAGGCATGTTTTAGGAACTACAATTCCTCTTTCCTCTTCATTATGCATGTGGCATGCAATGCAATTTACTACATAACAGATGTCATAGCTAAGTACCCAGGCTCATATCATTATTCATTCATTTGAAGACAATCTGTTACAGCAGAAAAGAGCTTTTCAAAAACTGGGCAAAATTTTGTGTTTGTCTGAGCACTCAGATTTTGTGCTGTACTTTGTTAAGTTTATAGGCTAAAATGACCAGGAATAGAAACTTGTGTTGGAGCCTAAGTCCAGACTAGAAAGTTGACTGAGTAAGTGTCTACTTTGGGTTTTTACCATACTTAAATTATATTTTTAAAAAAAAATTTCGTCTTTAAAATTTTATCTTGATTCCACTCCTCCAGATTCCTATGGAAATAAATTAAACAGCTCAAAATTCAGCAGAGCAGTTATTAGAAGAACTTTTTAGGTCTTAAATAACTAATGTTTAATGTCTATACATATTTGGTGGAACACTATTACACTGCCCTTCTAAAACTAGAAGAATTTGTGTCAGTATGTTTTACATGAGATTGCCATTAAACTTCGTCTATTATTAGGGCAAAAGCAGACAGTAATGAGTTATCCAAGAATAAAGAATTATCTGAATCAAAGGAGATTTAGTTGAAAATGAGGTAAATTGAATCATTATTAAGGTTAGAAATATTATAGTCATATGAATAGAGAAGAATTTTCAAAGTTTTCAGTATGTACTGCATATTTAACCAGGTGGCGTCCAGCTTGTCTGGAGGTTACTCAGACTTCATACTAATTGGAATTTTGTAAACATACACAACAATGATAAAACCATATTGAAACTTTACAGATATGACACTTTTTTTCTTTCAGTCTTTATTAGTAAGACAAAAAGTATTTCCGTGCAGAAGATTAACAGAATAAAAGTGATCTGTGTCTCATGCAACAGTCCTAAGTGAGATCACTCATAAGATGTTGATGTCTTGACTGAGTGTCTGGAAACTACAGCTGTTTAACTGAAGTGGATGAGAAAGTTTCTTAAAAAAAAAAAAAAAAAAGTGAAAACTGGAATCAGTTTTATATTTTATTTTTATTCTGATTATTAAGAAGCTCCTTGCACTAGCAGAAATGAGTGTTTGTCAAATTAATATTCTCCCTGCTTCTTGCAAGGGCCAATGCAAAGCAACAGCAAGAGAGTTTCTCACTGGGAGTCCTTTGGAATTCTCTCCTGTGAATATAGAAATTGATTTCCCATCTGCATTTGAGGAAGCCTGATGGGAGATGTTTTTCTTATGATTGTTCTGTCAACTGCCCTCTGTAAGCATCTCTAATGATAGGTTGTAGTGCACACCAATACATAGTTTCAGCAAGAATGATTCCAAATTCTAAAAAATTTATCTCATATCAGACAGAGTGCAGACTTTATTAATATGAACAAACGTTTTCAATATTCTTTTCCAGAAAACAGCTGGAATGCTATTCAGGATAGAATTGTCACACTGTGTATATGGTACTATCCAGAAAGACCTTTTATATCAGAATTACTGATCTGCTCAACCTTCCAATTCCTTTGTGAAAGATTTTTATCCTGTTTCATTAGAATACTTTTGATGCTGTATGCGAGACAGATTAGGATGAAGCCTTAAGGGCCTGTTTTTTTTCCAGCATTTGTTTTATATTGTTTCAAAACAGATTCCTGATGAGCTCATTCCATGATTTTGCACTTTATCGGTACTTAGGGTAAAAGATGTCTGGGGAATGTGAAAATAATTAAAATCTGCTGATAACAAAGTAGGAAAAAAAATCATCCCTTCTCACCTTTCCCACTAAAGCTATAGCAGAGATTTTAAGTACTGATAAAGGAAGGGAATTTCATTTTGTGGGAAATTGCTCTGCCTCTGTTGCTCTTCTCTCTGCATTGGAAGGAAATGTGAAGGAGAACATCCCAGTAACTCGGGACAGGCAGCCTGAGAAGATGCCCATGGAGGCTTCAGCAGCTGGCAGCTGGGCAAAGGGATGGCAGGCAGGGAGCTGTGGAGTATTGTATTTGGGCATCTCTGCTCTGCTTACAGGCTTGCCCAGCACTGCTGGAAGGGTAGTGGGAATGTGTTTCATGTCTGCTTAGTCAACAATCTCAGACAACAAAAGAAATATCACTGGAAGTCTCCTTTCCATAGTTTTTGATCAGCTCTGAGTTTTAAACAAGACAAATGAACAGAATATTTTTTGTTGCTGTCTCGGTCTGGTTCTGGAAGCAGGAAGAATTAACTATTTCTCCTGCTACAATTACAATTATTGGAAGATCCCTTTGGATTCATACTGGTGACTTTGGGAAATGGGGTTTCTGAAAATTGCCAGTTTCTACAGTAGTTCTTTGCTCAGACGTTGAGAAACTGGTACTCTGCAATCTCCTCTTTGTGGTATGGCTCCCTCTTAGATTCAGTTAAAACAAGTCAAAATCCGCTTTGTTTGCATACCTTCAAACAGTGCCAAAAATTTAATAGTACATCTCTCCTGTTTAACTACAGAACAATCATAGAATTTTTTGTGTAACAAGCAGTTAGTTTTTTTGTGTTAGTTTCTATGCAGAACTTACAGAAAAAAAAAAAAAAAAAAATATTTTCCTCTCCATCTTGAAATTTCCAAGCAAGACAATTCTTGAAATAAGCAAATGTTCTTAGCACTAATTTGTAGGGTATTTTGAAAATAAGGCATTTTTCTATGCTGATCAACTTTTACTATTCAAGTCCTGATACATCTCAGTGCCAGTACAGTATATAAACTATAGTTCCCTAAACTTTGTTAGGGTCTGCATCCCTGATGTTAACAACAACACTTCTTATCACACAATTCTTTAAAGAGGTGCATATCACTTGTACAGAAAGTATAATACTTCATTTTTAAATAGTTATGATAAATAGGAGGGGAGGGGTTGAGATGGGCAAATAACAAACATATTTATCTCCCTTGGGCTGTACTCCAATTTATTCTGTGTGTTTCAGGGAAGGAATATAATATGCCCCAGAAGAAAGCCACTAGCAAAAGAAGTTAGGTGGCTGAAATGCACATAAAATTTGTATTTTTTAGCAAATAGTGTGAACCAAGTTTGGAATATTTTCATTACTGTGATTTGGTTGCATGCTCTTGTGAAATAACTTGGCCAGTATTTTAATTAGCATAGTTTAAAGAAGTGGTTCCTATACTGGGCTTAGTTTCTTCACAAGGATGAATTTTGCTGTTTCTTTAAATTAAAATATGCTCCTTTTTTCTGAAAGGAGAGATGTGTGTAAGAAGATAGTTTAGCGTAGAAACAAGAGGAAAAAATTATCTGTGTGATCTAAAAGGGATCTTATTGTCACCTTATTTTAGGCTTCATTTCTTTTGTTAATGGAAAGCTATTTTTTTGGTCTAAACTCTTAGTGGCACATCAAGACCTCTGACTCTAGCTCCAGGGTTTTTACAAGTAACAGTCGCAGCTGTGGGGAAGAAAAACAGTGGAGAAGAATTGTATACTGAGATTGTTATTTTTTTAATCTCTTTTTAAAGCATTGTTGCAAAGCTATACTGGGCATTGTGGTTACTAGACAACGGAGTTTAGGTAGAATGCAATTTCTCACTTCAGGCACCCACTGTGTGCCTTTGGCAGGAAAAATTAAACATCAGAAAGTCAGAACTAGAATATTTAAAAAAATACTTCGGCAGCTTTAGCATGTTATTTGCTACTTTCAGCCACCTATTGCTTCAGGCTATTTCTGTCATGCTGTTGGCATATATTCTACTAGCCCAGGGAAACTGCAAAAGGAGCACATGAGTGTACATCCAACTGTATAATAAAGTACAGCAGTGATTTTCGATAGGAAATCATTTGAATGTACATGTAGTATCACTGTGCTTAAAGGAGAATGTGTGGAGAGATAATTGATTGTTATCTATACATACTGGTAATATATTTTCCATTGTTGAACTTACTATTTGGACATGCAGGGAATATCTCTGATTTTGGAATCTTTTATCTCTTATTTTTGCAGTGATCATTGCCATATCTTTAACTTTGGAACAATTTCTTATTTTGCTACTCTGCTCAGATGCACAGTCTCTGCAGTATGGTGATTTACAAACTCAAGCGTAAAGACAACAAGAGCTGTACATCATAGCAGGACAGAATTACGTTCTGTGGACAGTTCTTCAATATGAAGAAAAGGCTTTCAAAGATGTGATTGCCTGACATTCTCCTTGGTGTTACCCTACACATCTCCAGGAAAGTCACGAGCTTTCCCAACTAGCAAGGGCAGTTTGAAAATGGAATTGTCAGTGTTGTCCTTTGAAAACCATGGGGCTGTGTCATGGCAGTAGTGTGAAGGTTGGGAAGAGGGCAGGCTAGGGAATTATAAAGTCATGCATTCTGTGGGCAGATAATCCTTGCTCTGTATGGATTTATTAGCCACACCAGAGAGCTGCTCAACCACAAACTCTATTCTACATTTCCCCCATTCATTTTCCAGGATCCAGAGAGCTATAGTTTACACTAGATATGGAAATACAGACTTTCCCTGGCCACAGTCTAAAGGCAGGTAGCATATTACAAATACACCCTTACATGCTGATGAAATAAAAACATGTAAGTTTTAATGTGTGATAGACAAGAAGGCAAAGCCCAGCAATATGGAATAATCTGTAATGAAGTAACTATCACTGTCTAATATTAAAAACAGGCTTGGTGTCGTGTCTTAAAATTTGCAACATATCAACATGAAATTCCTTGGTGAAAAATTGTATATTTTATATTGACTTTAAAAAAAAATCACTGCATTTTAGGTCATCTTTTTCAGATTGGGTACTTCAAAAACTCTCTTGAAGATAAGCTGGTTAATGCATTTCCTTTGTTGAGTTTATAGCATGTCTGAATTCAGTATTATGGTAATACACTACTTACCACGTTGATTCAAATCTGGAATCATTCTGTTTTCGTTAGTGGGGACTATATCATTTTGTATGCTGAAGAATTGCTTACAATATATTGTGAAAAAATTATGGAAATTTTTATCCATTGAGGAAGCTTCTCTTGTTTTGAAAAACAAAGCAAAACTCAAGAATTAACAAAACCAAGAAGTTAGAGGGCTAGCAATAGCCCAGAATATATGGGAATTACAATGTCTGAATGTGTTTTTGTTTTCATTTTTAAATGGAATTCATATTACTACAGGTAAAAATATTATGCTTGGTACAAAATATTCTCAGGAGAGAATATGATTACTCTATAAAATCTGCATCAAATCTGAAGGTCTTTTTTTCAGGAAAAAATGCAGAGGTATACCTCTGTAAAATTTTTATATTTGTGAAGAAAATAAAGAAATATTTCTTTTCAAGGTCTTCCTGATTCCTTGGAGAGACGACTTACTCCCACTCAGACAAATGAGAGAAAGATTGTATTGTTAGTGCAATAGTACGGTGGCTTTGCAAGTAATGTGAGGTTGTGGCTATACTTTTTGATAACATCATGTTTGTTCTTAATTTATAAGTGTATGTATTTACATAGAAGTATGAAAACATAAAAATACACATACAAAAATATTTCATATTTAAATACAACAAAAGTTTAAATACAGAGTGGCATGTAATACAGGGACTTGTGGCCCACAAAGTCATAGATTTCTCTCCTATGCTGCCTGCACCATCAAAGATAATGGTATGAAAATGTGTTTGTTCAGTCTCAGAATTGTTGAGCATGATCATTATGATATATAAAAATAATAGAGAATCTTTAGCTGTAAGTATCTCTCTCACTACTGACACCTTTGTATACCTCTGTTTTTGTGTGTGCATACGTGTCTCATAGAATCCCAGAATATCCCATGTCATAATGGACCCACAAGGATCATCAAAATTGACTCCTGAAAAAACACAGAACTAGCTGGCTCCATACATTACATGTACACACAAGCTATTCTCTATAATAATAAAGTTTGAACAATGAAAAATGACATTTCATTACACTGATAGAAAGGTACAAATTTACTTAAACATTTGGGATGTGTATGAGGAAGGGTCTGTGAAAAAAAATAAACGAAAAAACATCTACCTGTATTTTAGAAAATGTTAACTTATTTAACTCAGTCTGTCTAATCGTAGATGTAAACTTTTTGCTGAAATGTTTCTCAGATAAAGAGCAGGACAGAATGAGCACAACAAAAATTGGAATCTATGCACTCACCTGTAATAACTGCTGGACAGTGCTTTCTTAGTCTGATACTAAAAGAAAAGGGCATATTTTCCTCTTTTTCTCTTTTCCCTTCCCCCTGGCCCTTCTTTAAACCTGTTTTCTAGCACAGCTGTTGCCAATATGTCTGTTTTGGTGCCTTTGAGAAGCATTCTGTTATATGTTGACAATTTTATTCCTTAAAGGAATACAGATAGAAACTTAAGAGTATGAAAATAATAATATATCTCCCCAAAGCATAAAGCCTTAAAGTGTTTTTCTTATTTTAGTTCTATTATGTTCTTACCTAAAATAATAATAAAAAGCCTAAGCATATGTTGATACTATATATTCAGTTCTGAAAACTGAAAACTGAATTCACCTCTAACCAATGTCTGACCTTCGCACAGTTATATAACTGACAATATCTGCTTGGTCTAAGATGTATTTAGCAGCTGTCACATTCAATTGACAGAATACACATTAAGTGGAGAATCAGCTTGAATTATGGTTTGGGGAATCTGGAAATCTGGAAAGAGGAGGAGGGAGAAATACTCATAAACTATCAAAATAGCTCATTTTTGCCTTTTAGATAAAAAAAAAAAAAAAAAAGGAATGTACTTTCACTATCATGGCCTTTTCTTTTGTTGACTTTTTTCTCTGCTTTTTTTTTGGAATTCACTCCACTTATTTTTTCCATTTTAAAAGCAGATAGGGAAAAGGGTAACTAAAACCTGAAAGAAGTGAAGAAACAAAAATGAAATTGCAGAAAATGAAAACAGATTTTGTTGTGTGTTTCTAAATTAATTACGGAATCCACTGCAAAAACAGAAAGAGCTTTATGCTGAAAACAGGATTTCATTTTAATGCAGTGAGCTATACACTGGCAGAGTACAGCAGACATGTTAGTGGGAGTGCACTGTGATAAAGCAATCTTAGCTGACTACTATCTGCTTTTCTTGTGAACTTTTTGAACTGCTCATCCATCTGATTGAATATCAGAGTGCCCTATGCATAATAGGGTTTGTTAATGACTCCTCTCTGCTGCACATTAAGGAGAATAACTGTTATTGGTAAGTCCCATATATGTGATTGGATGCTAGTTAAAAAAATCTTGTTTGCAAAATGATGGATTAGAAAATGTAAAAATATCTCTCTGTATCTGACACTTAGGGATATAATAATAATATTTGAAAAGATTCATTAATATTCTCTGCTCTAGAGGCTGAGATGCAAACTCTGAGTAATCCAGTGTGAAAATGCATGCTGTTGTTGTCAGCTTGAATGCTACAGGTAGTCATATCTCTATTTGCAAGTGGATTGAAACAATTTTTAGTAGTACAAATGGGTGTTATGTAAGATTCAACAATATTTTCATATCTGAAGACATCCACCTTAATTGCTTTGTAGTAAAACTCTCAACTTAGCCTTCTGCAAAGAGCTTCTCTAAGCAGTAGTAGTTACCAGGTTGTTTCTCAACTCTTCATGACCTGCATCTTTAATTAGATTCAGAACTGAATAGTGGCTGCAGCATCCTAAGCAGGGTAATCCACAGATACCACAGAATATCTGTGCTCTGGGCCTGTACTGCTACCAGCTGGCTGGGAGGGCATGTGTGTATAAATTTCCTTTCTTGCTGCATATACCACAGTCAGAGAGACTGATGCTGACTCTCTCGTAGTATGAGTAACAAAGGACTGCTGGCACTAGGGCCACAGGACTTCTTAGTGCCCTCTATCCCTGCTCTGAAATAGTGTGAGTTTAATACTGGGCTATCATGATGCATGTGTGTCTTCGTAGATCTTTGCAGAAGAGAAAGGTAGGAAGAAAAATCAATTGCCTACTATTTGTTGGTTTTACAAAAGTTCCTTGGAGGAAAATGATTTGTCAAAAATTCTTTTTGTAGTTTGGTTTAAGTGGCATATTCTCAGAGATTCTCAGAAAAATCAATCAAATACACAAATAAAATCAAGCTGAAGGTCAGTTTGGATGCTTACATCTTTTTCACATCTGGTTTTAGTGAAATGGAATCATGGTGGTTAGACACTGACTGGCTGCCACACTCCCACCCAGCTCCACTCTTTCTCTCACCTCAGCAGGACAGGGGGAGGAAATAAGATGAAAACTTGGTGGATCAAGGTAAAGACAGGAAGATCACTCATCAGTTACCACCACGGGCAAAATAGACTTGACCCAGGGAAAGCAGATGTCTACTGGGAAAGAAACGTGGTGGACTGTAAGCAGTCCAGGAAACTTCTAGATTCTGCTGAGAATAACTTCTTGGTTCAAGTATTGGACAGAAGAGCCGGAAATGAGGTATTACTGGATCAGTTGCTCACAAGTGCAGAGGACATCATTAAAGAGCTTGAGAAAGGAAGCAGTCTGGGCTGTCATGACTATTCCCTGATTGAGTTCATGATGCTGAGGGAGATGGGCCTGGCAAACAGCAGACTCAGGACCCTGAACTCCCCCTGTTTTCAGCACTGGTGAGTCTGCACTTCAAATGTAGTTTTTAGTTTTGGGTCTCTCACTGCAAGAAAGACATTGAGGCATGGGAGCATGTCCAAATAAAGGCAATCAAGCTGCTAAAGGGCCTGGAGCAGGTGTCTTATAGGGAGTGGCTGAAGGAACTGGATTTTTTTTTGTGTGTGTGGAGAAGAGGCTCAAGAGCCCCAGTCACTCTCTACATCTGCCTAAAAGGAAGTTTTAATGAGGTAGGTGTCAACCTCTTCTTCCAGGTAACTAGTGATAGGACCAAAATGGCCTTAAGTTGTGCCAGGGGATGTTCAGTTCAGATACTAGGAAACATTTCTTCTCAGAAAGAGTGTGAAGAAACAGGCTGCCCAAGGAGGTGGTGGAGTCACCATCCCTTGGAGGTGTGAAAGAAATATGTAGATGTGGTACTGGGGAATATAGTTTAGTGGACATGGTGGTGATGGGTTGATGGATGAACTAGACGATCTCAGAGGCTTCTTCCAACCTTAATGATTTTATGATTGTGAGGTTCTGTGATTCCGTGCGCAATGGAATTTCTGCTCTGGAACACTTGCTCTTGTTTTCCTCTGACCCTGGTGTCTGCAGGTCTGTGTTTCACACCTTTTTCCTCTCAGTGCCATCACACACTGCCTGGTAGTAGTTTCTTAAATCAGCTGTGCTCTGCAGTGGAGCTATTGGAGCCATCTGAAACTGGCTGTGTCCAACATAGAGCAGGCTAGACCTCAGCTCTCTGAGAAGCCTGGCACCTCTCAACCAGAACTGGGACACTCACACCTCATTCGTCAATACAGGTCAGATTTGCATTAAAATGCACTAGTCAAGGAGTCATCCTTGCCATTTACTATGGCTGAATGACAGTAATCAAAATAGAACAAAACAAAGAAAATCAATTATGTTTACTTATTGATAAGGAATTTTTTTTTCTAGAGGGTAAACTGATGAAATTTTTTATCAAAGTGAACATACACATGTCTAGATAAGTATAAATATTATTTGAAACAGAAGATAGAGCTTTGTCAATGTTCTGTGGGATGTGAAGCATCTCAGATAAAAATTTCAGTTTAAAAGGACAGTGTACATTGCTGCTCTGACAGCACTAGAACAAAAGATTGGCATTCTGTCCTAGTTTGAGAAATGAAAATAGACTTTTTGAAGAGTACTTTCTGGGAAATTTGATCAAAAGATTGGGATTTCATGTTAATTTGCAATGCTTAAGTAATGTTAGAGCTAAGTTAAAGAAAGGAAATGGGATTTTAAGCACAGGAATCAGGAAGAACTCAAATATGTTGCTTATTAATGCATGCTAACATAAGACATGTTCTTTTCGATTAGTAATTTTAGCCAGAAAATGTATTTTATTAGTAACTGCAGAAAGATGTTTACAAGTTAAATCAGCATTTTGCTTTAGATAAATGGTTTTATCTTGCCTTTGTAAAAAAGAAGTGGTAACACTTTTTTCAATGACACCCACAAAATGGTATTTCTTGCAAACTGCAGCAATGGTCATATGCTTTTTTTGTATTCCTTCCAGCCATAGTATTATCCCTTTTGGGAACAGCGGCTTTTCCACAAGAAGATGGAGTAGACTGCATGCCAGATTAGCATTTTACAATCTTTGACTCTTACCCAGCTTCAACTGCTGCCATTGGCAAAACGTCTGTTGAATGAAATGAGACCAGTATCTGATTTTTTTGATTGATTTGTGAACATTATGCCCTTAACAGATTGCTTTTTTTTTTTTTTTTTTTTTTTTAAGAGTCTGCTAGAATGAGTTAAGGGAAGGAAATTGCTGTGAGAATGGTATTGTTTCTCCCTTTCAGAAAGAAGGGTAGGCCAATTTCCAGCTCCACAGAATATATGGGTAAACTAAACCACTTGTATACTGTGGATCATGTTTTTAGTAGCTCGTGGTTCCTTGTGTGCGCATGCATTTTGACTGGAGTGTTTACATCAAAGGCTTTCCAATGCAGTAGAATGTTTGGGAGGCTTCCCTGTTGCTCTGTGCAGGAAAGCATAGTTTAAAAGCAAATCCATAGAAAAAAAAAGTGAGGGAGCATTTACGGTTTATGAAGATCTCTAAGAGAGAGATATGGTTATCATTTCAGTAATCCTTTACATGCAGTGGCAAGTGCTTCATTCTGTGTCAGAAACATCATGTACCCACACTAGAAAAAAGAGCTGCTGCACTGAAGCAATAGAATATTCCCAAAAGAGAGTGATGCATGATGTTTGTGTAGTTTAAAATGTACTATTACATATTCCACTCCAAGGATGCTGGATGCTTTGTCAGACCTGACATTTGTCAGGTGTGGTCAGGTGACTGCAAATATTAAATACTAAAACAGATCTTACAGATCTTGCCTTGGCTTGTGGCTTTTGCCAGCATTTCTTCTTCTTCTTCTTTTTTTTTTTTTCCTTAGGAGAGAAATTATCCTGTTGCTCCTGCTGGGAATTATAATGTACTGATGCAGCAGACCTGGCATGCTGTTTTCTTTTCTAGTGAAATTATTGCTGTAATCTCTATTACCTTTTATTTGCTTTTATTGCTTACAATGTATCAGGTACTGTGCAGTATAAAAGCAAATTCCCCCTATCTCCTGCAGACAGAAATACGAAGACTGGGAGAGGAGGAAGAACATAATTAAAAGGGTGATCTCCTAATAATGATACTATTAGTTTACAACTTCTCATTTTTTTAATACAAAGCTTCACGAAGGTTCAACTTCTTATTTATGCAGAAAGACAGGTAGACCAATATACACTACAAAAAAAATTTCGTAAGTACTTTAGCTCTTTCAGATCTTCTGGAGGATACGAGTGACTTGGGGAATATTTTTTTTTTAAAAAAAGGTAGCTCAAGTAGCTCACCTATTGAACAGATTCTGCTAGAAGTTACTCCCAATGATATTTGAGAAGCCATGATGATCAGGTGAAGTTTCTGGTGACTGGAAAAAAAGGTAATGCCATACCCATTTTTAAGAAGGATAGAAAGAATGTGCCAGAGAACTACTGACCTGTCAGCCTGGGAAAGATCATACAGCAAATCCTCTTGGAAGGTATTCTAAGATACATGGAAGAGAGGGAGGAAAAATGATATAGGACAACCAGCATGGCTTCATTGATGGCAAATCTTGCCTGAACAACCTCGTGGCCTTCTGTGATGGTGGCAACTGTGTCAGTGGACAAGAGAAGAGCCACTGATGTCATCTATTCAGATGTCAGTATTCAGATGTCATTGACATTGTCTTCCATAACAACCTTCTCTCCAAACTGGAAAGATGTGGAAGTCATGGGTGGACTGCTAGATGGATGATTGTGAGATCGTACCCAGAAAATGGTAATAGATGGTTCTTTATCTGGATGGAGATCACTGATGAGTAGTGTCTCTCAGGAATCAGTCCTGGAACTGACTCCCTTCAATATCTTCATCACTGACATTGACAGTAGTCTTGAATGTGGGTTGTGGCAGCATCCACTGTTAATACAAGCTGGGGGATGTAAGGATGAAGGACAGCCTTACCGAAAAGGACCTGGGGGCACTGTTGGATGGCAAGCTAGATGTGAGCCAGTAATGTGGCCTCACAGCCTTTAGAGCCAGCTGTATCCTGGGCTGCATCCAAAGAAGCATGGCCAGCAGTTGAGGGAGGTGATCCTGTCCTTCTACTCTGCTCTGATGAGACCTCATTTGAAGTACTGCATCGAGATGTGAAGTTCTCAGTACAGGAGAGGCAAATATTTGTTGGAGCATTTCCAGAGGAAGGCCAGAAAAAATGATCCAAGGGATGGAATATCTCCCCTAAGAGGATAGGCAGAGCGAGCTGAGACTGCTCAGACTGGGGAAGAAAAGGCTCTGGGAAAATCAGATAGTGCTTTTCAGTCTCTAAAGGGGGGCTGTAAGAAAGAGAGGAACACACTCTAGCAGGAGGACAAAAGGTTTCAAATTAAAAGAGGGAAAATTTAGAGTGGAGATAAGAAAAAAGTTTTTTTTTTGCTATAAGGGAACAGATTGCCCAAAGAGATGGTGAATGCCTCATATCTGGAGACATTCAAGATCAGGCTCTACTGGGCACTAAGCAACTTGATTAAGCAACCCAGGACTTGGAGGTCCTGGTGGACTAGAAGCTGGGCATGAGCCAGCTTGCAGCCCGGATAGCTAACTAAGGGTGCATTAAAAGAAGACTGGCCAGAAGGGACAGGAAGGTGATTGTTGTCCTTTACTCAGCTCTTGTGAAGCCTCATCTGGAGTACTGCTTCCAGGCCTGGGGCCCCCAGTACAAGAAAGATGCAGAGCTCTTGGGGACGATCAGAGGAAGGCCACTAAGATGATCAGAGGGCTACAGCATCTCTCCTATGAAGAAAGGTTGAGGGAACTGGGCTTGTTTAGCTTGAAGAAAAGAAGACTATGGGGAGACCTCATTATGGCCTTCCAGTACTTGAAGGTATCATATAAACAGGAGGGGGAACAGCTGTTTATGAGGGTGGATAATGATAGGACAAGGGGAAATGGTTTTAAACTGAAACAGGGGAGGTTTAGGTTGGATATTAGGAGGAAGTTTTTCACCCAGAGGGTAATGATGCACTGGAACAGATTGCCCAAAGAGGTTGTGGATGCCCCATCCCTGGAGGCATTCAAGGCCAGGCTGGATGTGGCTCTGGGCAGCTTGGTCTGCTGGTTGGCGACCCTGCACATAGCAGGGGGTTGGAACGAAATGGTCATTGTGGTCCTTTTCAACCCAGACCATTCTATGATTCTGATTTAGCTGTAGATGTCATTTCAGGGGAGTTGGACTAGATGATCTTTGGGAGGTCCTTTGCAATTCAACAATCATATGATTCTATGAAAAAAATAATAAAAGTATATTCTCAGACTTTCTCTTTACCACATCAGCAGAACTACTTCCCATAAATTTGGATATGGTATTTAAAACATTTAGCTATTTTTATTGACAGGCATTAATTGCTGAGAAATACATATTTAAATAGCTTATATTTTAGAACACTTTAGAGATCATAAGACTTTAAACAGTTTCCTCTTCAGACTAAGATGTCAGTAGAAGCAAAGCTAGCAAAGTGTGATGTGAAATATTCCATATGTTAGACTGAAATAATCACAATTGAAAACCATTACATAACCAGAACTGCTTTGTCTGGAATTGACTGACAGTGCTTAGTATTCAATTAAGTAGCGTGTTATTGGGCTCAGATGCTGATGGAAATCTAAAAGAAAGCTTAATTTGTTTGACCCTAGTAACCTAACAGCTTTGATTTTATTTGAGACTGTGCCTAATGCATTTTATATATCCAAGGAACACATCATTCTATCATAAGACAGAGACTTCCAGTAGCTACTCTAAAACCCTACTTAAGTTTCGTTAGCATAATGATTTATTTAAAAAAAAGAAAAAAAGAAAAAAAAGAAAAAAAAGAAACAAGCTTAGAGAACCTTTAACCTTCATTTAATCTTTTTTTATTTGCTAACCTAAACAGGAACTAATCATTGGAGCAAAGGATTAACAGACACAGGAGACCAGATTATACATTTTTATGTTTTGCTTTTGAGTCTTGAGGGAATCCTATACTGTGGAATTGGATTAACCTTTCTGACACTTTTTCTAATAACCCAAAAACTACAGTATAAGTCTTATTCTCCCGACAATCAGCATGGTTTCTTTGCTTACTGTGTAGACTATATATACATATATATAAAGATGTATGTTATCAAAACCAACATGATTAATGAGAAATATTTCCATTGTGTTTCAGTCTGTAGTGAAGACTTATCCTTTCTCTATAAATTCGTCACAGGATTTTGTACCCAAAGATGTTAGTAGCAATACTGTTGACAGTATTTGAATGACCATGGGTATTTTGTCAATGGATTTTGAATATCCAGGTCTGTAAATGATGATTTATCTGAAAAAACTAATTAAAATTTCCAGTTGATTATGTAAAATTTCCACCCAAATACTGTGCAAGCACATTCAAACATAGTGTTACAGCAGTCCTGATTCTTCAAATCATCTCTCACTCCCATGCAAAGCCAGGCTCCTGGTGGAGGACAGATACAGCATCAGGCTGGTCCTCTGTAACATCTCCCTGGGTCCTTGCTCTGCTCTGAACTTTTTTCAAAACTAGCACTGCTAGTGTTTTTCCCACGTAATCTTTTTTTTTTTTTTTTTTTCTTCTGGTACATTTCATGGAAGCTCTTGACATGATGTTTCCAGCTATAGGCAGAGACCAAGTTACCCAGTGCTAGGCTTCTGGGAGAGCACTGAGCTTCTTTCTGCTGGCAAGTAATGCAGAGCAGAATGGCCCTCACAGTGGGAAATATCAAAGCAAATTGAACATAAGGTTCTTATGATTGGATGGACTGAGCCTGATACTATTCAGCCCTAGATGCAGTAAAGTGGTATAGAGAGTTTAGAAGGTAGACTTGAGTATTTGACTTCAGCTTATAAGAATGTAAAGAACTCCAGTTTGAAAGCTCTTTAGAGTAGTAATAATCCTGTTGTGAAAAAGAAATTGTAAATATATATATAGTTTTAAAATAAAATTTGATAGATGTTCATTGGCATGTATCGGTAGTGCAAATATTCAAGTTGATTTTTCATATTTAGAGTAATAGCATTGCTGATGTATAAAACTAGTGCAGAAGCCCAGCTCTTCTACATGTCAACGTAAACATGTAATGCAGCTGAAATACATAAACATAAATATTTGACCTGGTGATGGAACTAGGCCTATACATCGTTTCTCACTTTATCATTCACTTGCCATTTATTTTTCATATTTTCTCTTACTCTCTTGTTTTTTATACCTATAATACAATGGCAGTTCTTAGGGTCTTCAGGCAAAAATGGTACTTAAATAGTAGTTTACTGTCTAATTTCTGGGCATTTATAAATCTAGAAGTTAAGTCTTATGAAAAAGCTTTGAATAGTTGCACCATTGTGTACTACAGATTCTTCTCCAGATCTGCCCTGCCCATAAGAAGGCAGGGCGGGAGCAGGACATTCAAACCTTACTTTTGGAGTATATATACTGCAGTTCTTGATATTATCACTTTATTTTTCTTCATCTTTGTGTGGCACTGTGTTGCATTTTTACTACTGCTAAGGTAACACATTTTATAGCTTTTTCCTGTCTTTTTAAAATGTTGTTCAGCTGTTATTATTTTTTCTTTTTAATGGTACTCTTTTTCATGTTTGTTAAAGATTGTACTTATTAAAAAAATAGCTGGAAAATAATATTAAAAAGCACTGGATTGTCATAAAGTGAAGCCCATACTTCAAACATTTCCAGAAATCTCCTACAGTGTACTTAAAGAAGATGGATACACAGGAACCAGTGACAATTAACTAGGCAATGAGTACAATTTCTTTCACTTGCTAATGCTCTCAAGATGAAGTGTAAACATCCCCAGGTGTATGTTCTAATACATGCTTTTCAGGGAGTTTTATGCTTCCTTGTGATAATTTTAAATTCACAATTCATAAACAAATTAAAAACAAAACAAAACAAAACAAAACAAAAAAAACAAAAAAACAAAAAAAAAAAAAACCAAACCCTTTATCCATAATTAGCATTTGGCTGTCTATAGCATGAAAAATTGAATTCAAATGACAGAAGCCTGTCTATCTGTTTATTTCTGCATGCCATTAGTTATGCAGAGGCTTATGGAGAGCTGCATATTAGCCTTGGGAAGCAATATAGCCATTGTCATTCTGAAGGAGACATTTCAAATGATATTTAATAGAACCTTTAACAAGGCACTTACTAAACTCAGCTAAATAGCACACTTAGTGTATTATGTTGCTGTGCATGGAAAAAGAAGTAATTCATTTTATTATACCTTGAAAGAAAGATTACTTTCTTCTGCTAGAAACAAAGTAAAAATGTACTTAGTTTGACATTTTAACACATAGGTTATGCTTAAATATAAGACCTGTTTCTAATCTACCATGCCTTCCATGTAGTGACACTGTCAAGATAAACCATGGCATTTGTCTCCTAAAGGAGATTCTATCTTCACATTGCTCCTGAAGTGACAAAGAGATATGTACAAGAAAGCTCTGCTAAGACTAGCAAGATCCTTACAAAAGTGTTGCATAATATTGTACATATAAGTTACAAGTTCAGTGAGTTTTTCTATAAAATATTTATGGAAAAAATGAAAGAAGGAAAAATACTATCAGCTTCCAGAGAGAGTTTATGTAGGCAGAACTCCCACTGATTTCAGTGGGGATTTTCTCTGCTTGTGGCCTTATCTAATAGCCATTGATATTAATGGGAGTCATTCCTTTTATTTTAATGTGCTTTGGATCATAGATTTTAGTTCTAATAGGTCCTGGGCTGTATTTAGAAATAGTCATGCATGTTTTATATAAGAATAAATGTTTAGCCAAGTTTGCTTACTGACTCATTTTCAAATATCAGTCTTCATAATAGCAGCCTATGTTTGAACACACTGCTCAGGTAAATGAAGGAATATTTTTTTACTATATATATCTTGTCAATTGGAAAGAATCTCCTTCTAGAAACTTTTTGCTAATTTTTTAAATTAACTGTGGTTCACAAAGACTGAACTATAGTGAAGTTCAGTGAGATTTACTTTAGCTTTAATGAGCTAGAGACAGATCAAAAAAGCTCTCTCTGATCCATTAGACACTGCACTGTTTTTTAAAGATTTTCATTACCTTCTCAGCTAATCCATTAACTTGACTATACATTTCAAGCAGAATCCAGGTGTATTTTTGTCCATAACAAAGCTATTCAGAATATACCAAAGCAGTCAACTACTGTACTAGTTAATACCTAATGAAAATAAATTAAATCTAATCTTCCAAACCCGACACCATAAAATAATTTGAATTAGTGAGAATATTGCACCAATACTATTGAAGAATGAAAATATTCAGGATTTTCTTTTTTGTCTTGAATGTTTAGAAGAGTTTAACTCTTTTCACCATAATTGAAAATATTTGGCTGCATCAATAGCTCTGTTGAGTTCATCATCATGAGTTCATCTTTTTACTAGCATACAAATGCCAGATACACTGAAGATTCCAAAATAATAAAGTATCTTTCATGCATGCAAAACCCTTCTTCAGTCAGTTAATATGAAGATGAAATGCCAAAGGCACTTGCAGTATGCTTAGTTGGACTTTTTGCAGAAACAAAAATATGATCCAGAGCTTTAGACCACCCCGCTTCAGAAATGGAAGTAGCTGAATGCTTGACATATCGACTGAGGATATTTTAGTAGCATGTGGCCATAAAATTTTCAAGATTGAGTCTCAAATTTCTCCAAAGCTATTTGTTTTCTTTTTGGCATTAAGCTATCCAGGAAAACAAATCTTAATGTTATCACACCCTGATGTTTATGTTCCTGAGTCGCTTCTTGGCACTTGAAAATCATTTTCTTTAAGGGGAAATGCAAGCAGTTGAGGTAAGATATATGGTAAGGAGGAAGATGTTGTCAGTTTATTACTGCTTACATGTTTAATTATTTGCAATATTCACTAGTGCTGGATCATCCCTGTCCTTAGAAATATACTTCTCAATATACTTTTGAATTTGTAGTAGGATAATAGATCATTAGAATCACAGAATCACTGAATTGCAGGGGTTGGAAGGGACCTCAAGAGATTATAGTCCAACACTCCATGCTAAAGCAGATACTCTACAGTAGGTTGCACACATAGACATCTAGATGGGTCTTGAATATCTCCACAGAAGGAGACTCCACAACCACAGTATTACAATACAGTATACATTAGAGAAAGTTCATTTTTCTCAGATTTTGTGATTAGGGATCATTATGCAATAAAAGCAATGTAGAAGCATAGAATTACAGAATATCTTGATTTGGAAGGAATGCACAAGAATCACTGAGTCAATGCCTGGCTCCACAGTGGACCATCCACAATTCAAACCCTACATCAGAGAGCACTACTAAACACTCCTTAAACTCCAGCAGCTTTGGGCCATGATCACTGCACTGGGGAGCCTGATCCATGCCCACAGCACTCTGGAGAAGAAATTTTTCCTAACCCCCAGCTGCCCCTCCCCTGACACAGCTCTATGCTGTTCCCTGGGGCCCTGTCGCTGTCACACAGAGCAGAGCTCAGCGCTGCCCTCCACTCCCTGTGAGGAGCTGCAGCCGCCATGAGGCCTTCCCTCAGCTCCTCTGCTCTGTGCTGAACACACCCAGGGACCTCAAATTCTTTTCACACATCTTGCCCTCTAGATCCATCTCTATACATTGCTCTGGTGTATGTAGTCAAAGCCTTTAATCTTGGCTAGTGTTATTAATAATTCTGATATGTTATAAGGCACAGGTGGACCTGAGTATGGTCTTCGCTTTTTAACGTGAATGTTAGGATGTGGATACACTCCAGTGATCAGCTGCACACTGGATGTACTGAACTGCTGGACAACTATATTTCAAAGCTTTAATAAAAGAATAAAATAAAAGTGTGGTGATACACTCCTCCCTGAAGAGTTTCCCCACAAGAGAAGAAGATTTTATAACTTTCTAGTACATTGAAAACTGCAAAGAAAATACATGCCACACAGTAGGAAGAACTGTGTAGGAAGAAAGGAGACTGTATGGACTACCTGGCTGTAAAATTTCACTGAGATATAGAGCAGAGGTGGAAAAACAGGCCAGCTGGGCTAGTAAAGAAATATCACTAGTAACTCTAGTCCTTCCTAGTTCATCAAAGAAATATAGATCTTTAGATTGTCTACCGTGTTCTCAGCAGAATTCCCTATTGCAGTTGAAAATTTGGCTCACTTTGAGGAAGGCAAGGTCTGGCTTTTGTTTATTTTGGCAGGAGTGTGGAAGGGAAAAGATTAAGTGTGTGTATCACTTGAATGAGACTCATCTACTACAAGTGTAATTCTTCATGTCAAAAGACAACAATCTCACACAAATTCATTCTGATAAAAAAAGGAATAAAATGGGTGTGTCTTCCTATTGCTTTCCTGGCCTGCAACAAAAGCACTGGGGGTGATTTGGGAAGATTCATGTTCTTCTTTCTTCTCAGAAAAATACTGATTCATTTTGGTTCTCGGCATGGTTCAGGCTTCAGCACTTGACACTTAGCCTGTCTGTACTCTGATTTCATCGTGTATAAAAAGCAAACAATACCTGTTTAAAGTGTTCAGAGATGAAAGGTGTTATATAAATGAAGACAGAGAAAAAATATTATAGCCCTGGTTTAAATTGAAAAGAAACTTGTGTGAAAAAAAAGAACTTGATTTTCCTTGTAAAACTAATGAATTGAATATATATTAGCAGAAATCAGAAGAGCCTGGGAGCTTTATTTCCTAAATTTTTATCATGCAGGTTTTGCTGCTTACCATCTCCTGTTCACAGATGTACTAAAAGCCTATTCAACAAGGTACAGTGATGAACTAAAATCACTTTGCCAGCAGAAAACGTTTTTTGAATTTGTAAATCTGACTTTCCTTTTTCCCCCCAAATTGTTGAAGTGAAGAAATGTAATTGATGCTCCTTTTGAATCTTGCCCAGTATCTTCTCAGTCTCCTTGATGAATCCCATTATCTGGAAAGCGACCTTTACAGTTCATATCTCTTTCAAGCCTAATGTAGTTATTCTCTATTCTGTTATAATGAAAGTATTACATGGATAACTGTTCAGCATTATCTTCCAAAAGGAAAGCTAATTTGGGAAAGAAATGAAGTAGTTTAACATAAAATCTGATTTTTTTTTTTTTTTTAACCTTGCAGATATGTGGGAGTGAGTGCTGATTAAGTTCATGGATATGTT
Source organism: Phasianus colchicus (assembly GCF_987193195.1). Taxonomy (NCBI): domain Eukaryota; kingdom Metazoa; phylum Chordata; class Aves; order Galliformes; family Phasianidae; genus Phasianus; species Phasianus colchicus. Next base: position 18,348,512 of record NC_143476.1, read on the forward strand.
AAATACACTATACTACTTACTTACTGTAAAAGGTAATTTCAGTTTCAGAATTTATGGGTAGCTGAATCAATTCCTCTCTTCAATTACAATACTGAGATGAATAGTTTGTGCTGCTAGACATATGGAGAATATATCTGTTTGACTTTCTGAAGCATACAACTGTATGGGTTATACCCGGATATCATTTCCCTCAGATGAATGGCCCTTGACTTGATGCTTTTGCTTTTTTGAACAGCATTAAAGTAATTGTTACCTCCTGCAATTAATTTTATGTGTTCTTTAGTTTCAGATTTCTTTGAAGTGGCTATGCAACATAGTGTAATTTGCTTCATAAGTAGATGTGAATCAGGTATAACCCGGGCTGTGCAAGTTAGTGCTGGCAGAGTTGTTGAATTTTAGCTTGACTTCAATTTGTTGACTTAGGACCGATGAGACTGTATCCAGTTTCGCATATGTTTTACTCCACTGTAAGCTAATTAATAATGTTCATTAATTTCCAGAGAGGACTGGGTTCATGCTGGTTGACATAAGTCAGATCACATGAGATCCCCTCCTACCATGAATGGCAGGGGTAGTACGTTGCTGAATAATAATTTTCTTACTTTTCCCTTTGGAGGTGTCTTGGCTAAATATAAAATACAATTCTGTCAAATGCTAGCATTTGGTATGAAAGCTAGTTGAATTGTACTCCTTTTGCCACTATGCCATCTTATGCACAAGGTATTCATTATTATTAAAATGAAATACCTAGCCAGATTTCTTTTAAGAAGTTGATGAACAAAGTAAGGAAAGCTCATAGTACGCATGAAGAAGTTGAAGTATTCAAAGGTCTGGGCTCTGGCATACATCAAGTGCCTGTGCCATTTCTGCAGCATGCATTAGCAGGCTAATATGGACTTTGCTTTTTGCTGCTGAGATAGAAAGAGATCTGGAAATGAAAATAACAATGACACAGATTAAAAGGAAGTAAACAAAAAGGAACAGTAAAGATGGTCACTTACTAGGAGATAAAGCTATGCAAGAAACTCCTTTTTGAAAAATATTTCATTATAGCTTGCAAAAGGCAGTATTATAACTAAATTGGACGTACTGACGTCTACATAAAAAAGATCTGTTGAGACTTGTCCATCTTCTGCTTACAATCTTATTTAGAGAATCACTTACTTATTTATGGAGCACATAGGATCTTCCAATCTACAGCTGTGGCTAATTTCAACAGCTAAATAAAAGATTCACCACCTTCCTCCAAGACTATCAAACTTTTGTTTCTAGTAACAACACTGTACATTTGAAAAGCAAAATCTCAAGCTGATATTGTAAAATACCTATAAATGGCGTCTTTGCATTGTAAAGGCCATGTGAATAATTGATGTTTCTGTTTTTTGGGGGTAATAAAATGAAGAATAAAAATATTTTTTTGTGTGTGTTTGTCTCATCAAAATATCTTGTTCAGTAAGAAAGTAAACATTTCATTTGCAGGCACTTGGAAAGAACAGAAGATAAGAAGGTTGCTTTAGAATACTGATAGAACAGGCAAGATCCTTTCTTCCAGGAGGCCTGTCTTTAGGGCTCTCAGCCAGGTTGCTGCAGAGCCAAATTTCCTCTGCCTAAGCAGACTTGAACTTCCCAAAGAGCATGCTAGCATTGAAGACATTGAATAGTCTGTGCCAAGGGTAGTCTCCACCTCTTATGTTGATGATTTTCTCCTTGGCATAAATAATAAACCCATGGGATATCAGCAGTCCTCTCTGAAATGACATGTTCCGCAGTTAAACAGCACGAGGAAGAGAAGGACCGAGAGACATTTTCTTAGCAGTAAATTGTACTCTGAGAAAGGCTCACACTTGAGCAAGAAGAAAGAAAATCAGAGCATTACCCCAACATCTAAGGCACTCGGCAGCATGGCAGGAAGCCTGGGTAGGGTCACCACAGATCAAGGAGAGAAAAGAATTTTGGTAGTGTCCCACAGGCAAAGGTAATTACTGAGTTACTTGTCAATGAAGCAGTACTGCTTTCTCTTTGTGATGCTAGCTCCAACCCTCTCTTATTTTTCTCAGAGCAGTTTGATGAATTTACAAAGGTAGTGCTATATCCAAATATTTTTTTTTAGTGCAGGACTGGCTCAACAAGAAAATAATAAAATTACCTTGTTCTACCAGCAGCACTTTTACATAGGAATTTTGCAGATTATCCACATTGTCTCATGGTCTCCCTGAGAGACCACCTTGACTCTGTCTGCTGTAACAAGAGATGTGTGACACTGCAGAGTTACAACCAACTACTAGCATTGCCCTCTCCGCAGCTTTCTGCTACATCTACCCCCTGTAATGTGATGTGGATTATGGTAGTTACTTCCTTTCCATTTATACTTTGAAAAGGGTCCCTATCTTCTTTATGACAACCTTTTCTTACTTCCCATTGCCATTCGTTTTTTCACTCTTTCCTTTCCTTTTTATTCTTCAGGAAGAAAACTCTGTTTCTGAAATCCACAAAGAAAGGTTCTCTTCCAGTCAGAAGGGAAAGTCCATGAGCAGACTCCTGTATTTACTTAGCAATGAATTGTTAAATACATCTAGGTGAGTTCTAGGCTTGCTAAACCTGTTATTTCCCTTGTATTTTTTTTTTCCTCCTAAGGAATTTATCCACCAGGAAGTAATGTGTTTGAAAAATACATAATACAAAAATAGAAGATGTTTTTTCCCTTAATTTTTTTCACCAATAGTTACCTACCTCATTAATTTACAGCAATTGGATAAAGAATATAAAATACTAATTAATTTTCTATACTGGTCTATATTACACTTCAGTGACCTTGTCAGTATTTTCTCATGAATTCTTTTAAACCTGTGTTTTCCCTTTGCAAGCTTTTTCTACTGCCTTCTCCAAATATCTTGTTTGCAGGCCTTGTTTTTCTTTCTGCTTTCAGGGTTTTTTTCTATTTAAGGAAAGCAAGCAGATTCAGCATCACAGTCTGTCTCTTCATAGTTTAATTTCATCCAAAAGTAGTCTATACAAAATGTTATTTTCATCTACTTTTCTGTCCATTAAAAAATAGAATTTTAAGGAGTAACATAGAAATAGGAAGAATTGGACTTAATGACTCGTTGTTCTGATCGTGTCCAGGAGAGATTATACAAAGTAAATACAAGTAGGAAAATAATATTGTAATAGAGATTATGCTTGTTACTATGCACAGAAAGATTTTTGAAATATGGCTGTAAAAACCTTAATTTTTTTTTCCCTGTTTATTCTGTTTGCTTTTCCCTCTCCTACCTTACCCCATGACAGTGAAGTTTTAAAAAATGATTTGAAAAAAAAAAACAAAAACATTTTGAGAGCATTGTAACAAATATCTGTTTATAACTATTGTGGATATTGACTTAGAGATTGTGAAATGAAATTTAAATTTATCTGAAATGTGGTTAATGTAGATACCAATCCAGTGCTTTTAGGAAGAAAATGATCTGATGTTGTTCTACATCTTCCTCATTAGAAGACTTGCAGGGTTTTTGTTGTTGTTGTTATTTTTTACATCCTAGAAAGTTTTTTTTTTTCCTTTAGATTAACTTAACAATAATTTTCCCTTTCAAAAGAATGTAAAAAGGTTCCTTAGTTGGAGGGAAGTGTTTTAAGTCAGTTTCACTCAGTTAAACATACTTGTAGAAACTGAGAATCTGAACCACCGATAAATAAATCACATTTGAGAAGAAGCAAAAAAACTGGCCCAGCATTTCATCTAAAGATTGAATTTTAAAGAATCTCTATAAAAATAATACTTTATATTGAAATTCATCTGTGTAGAAAGAAAAATAACCCTGAGCCATGATCTCTCAATTAGGTTGTGCAAAATTCTGTAGCTGATTGCAAGAGAGTAGGTAGACCATCTGGGCCAAAAACAAGCTGGAAAGACTGAAGGGAAATGGTAAGAACACACAGGGGAGAAATCTCCTCATTGGAGTGAAATCTCAGTAATGCAGAAGACAGTGGGTGTGTAATGGAAGACAGTAGACAGGAAAGAAGAAAACAGGAAATCTCTCTTCTTTTTCTAAATCTCTTTCAATCTCAGAGTTCTGGCAGGACCAAGAGTTACTAAGCTTTTGAAATAAGAAATCTCTCAGAAAAGAAAGGGTGGGACATGACCTAAAATAGAAGTCATCAACAGCATCTGAAAGAGGCCATGAAAAAGTAGATGGTTGAAAATAAATGAGATGGTGAATGAATTATCTAAATAATTTCTGTAAGATTTTTAAACCAAGGTCCTGAAACATTTTTGGTGTAATATATGCATGGAAGTTGAGGATCTCCAAGGATATGCAAGATGTATGCCAAAAAGAAAAAAAAAAAAAAGAATAAAACTGTACTTCATGTGTGGAGGAACTTCCCAGATGAACTAGACAAGATATAACAGGAAGTATAATACACAGGTAATATCTACATTACCTGAGACAAGTTTTGTGGAATAACATAAGAAATGTTTTTCTTGTGCCTTTTTTACTTCTGTGTGTTTGTTTAAATTTTGTAGATCAGGTAGTTATTTTAATTGACTAATTTTATGCTGAAGTTAGCATAACTTAATGTTATGTGTGTTAATAATGTGACTGAGAATGAAATGAAGTTAATTACTTGAATAAGTTCAAATTTCTTGAAGTAGGAGAAAACTCAAGAGCTCTCTAATTCTACCACAACAGGGAGAAAAAGACAAGAATCTAAGGCGGGGAGGAGCTAGTCAGTAATTTTCAAACACACTCTTCCTTTCTAGGTATTTGACATATGAAATTTTTCTGAAGTTTGTAGACTTGCAATGAAATAACATGATCATAAAATTCAGCATCTAAATTGTTTCAGAGATTGTATCTTAGTAAATACCATCTTATTTGCGATAAGAATAGTCTTGGGCTCTTTGTTTTCTGGAAAAAAAAATAAACATCAAAAATTAAGGTTTCAGTAGAATAAAGTTTGAATCTATGAAAATCTTGTTGCAGAGTTAGTCCAGCTTTGCAAAACAAGATGTGTGAATACAAGCGTGTATGCTTCACTGCCTCAGTAACTGTCTATGTGGCTGAGCTCAGAGTCATAATGAATGGAATTTGATCCAGTTGTCATCTTGTTTACAAGTGCCACCCCCAGGGCTCAGTCTGGGGAATGGTTTTGTTCAATATTTTAATCAATGTTCTTGACGTGGGGACTGCTTGCACTCTCAGTTAATTCATAAATGATACCATATTATGTAGAAGAACTGTATTGGATCTGCATAGGCTGGATTGATGGGCTAAATTCAACCACATCACATTCAACAAGGTTAAATGCTAGGTCCTGCGCTTGGGTCATAACCCCAGGCAGCAGTATAGGCTTGAAGAAGAGTTGCTGTGAACTTGATTGGCAAAGAATATCTGGGAATGCTGGCTGACATCCAGACGAACACGAACAAACAGTAAGCACAGATGGTCAAGAAGACCAAGGGCATCGTGGTCTGCATCAGAATTAGTATGGCCAGCAGGACTAGGGAAGTGATTGTCTCCTCATACAAGGCACTTGTGAGACAATATTTCTAATCTTATGTTCTCCTTTGTGTCAATCACAATACAAAGGATATTGAGTTGCTTGAGCATATGCAGACAAGAGCAATGAAGCTAGTGAAGGGACTATAGAACAAGACTCGAGAGATTGAAGTAACTGGGGTTTTTAGTCTGGAGAAGAGGCCTCTACAACTAACTACTTAAAAGGAAGTTGCAGCATAATGTGTGCCAGTCTCTTTTCATAGGTGTCAAATTACAGAATACAAGGAAAAAGTCTGAAGTTGTTCTAGAGGGTGTTTAGATTAAACATTAGAAAGAATTTTTTCTACAGAAAGGCCAGTCAAACACTAGAAGGGCAGCTAAGAGAAATAGTGGAGTTTCCTGCCCCAGAATTATTTAAGAGGTGTGTGGACATGACACTAAGGGATAGTCTAGTTATGGGACAAAGTTGGTCATGTTCATAGTTGAATTTGATGATCTTGAAGGCTTTTTCCAACCTGTATTATTCTATGACTCTGTAATTCCATGAAGTTCATCAGAAGGTTGAGGTAGAACTGAAGAACAAGGGAGTTAGCTACAGATTTCAAATTTCAAACAGATAAGACTAAGGAAAAATATCTAAGATTCGATGTGCTTTGTTGTCTGTAACAAGAGACTAAATAGTACAGAGTAAATCTAGAAAGGGCTAGCAACATCAACTAATTACACAGAAATAAATTAATAATTTCTGGTGCTGGAGGACAGAAATGGAGACTGATAAGGAGTTAAGAGCACAGTGCAAGAGTATGTCGATAAAGACAGTGAGAAGGCTAGTTTCTAAGTAAAAGTTTAATGGAAAGTGGGACAGTTAAAAATATGCATCCTTGTGTGTCTCTTTTATTCCTGAAGTCTAACTCATTCACTCACTGAAAACCTGGATCTTAGCTTAGAAATTTTTAGTGTCCTTAGACACAATTTTAATTTAGTTTTCTTAGCAAATAGCTCGTATTGCTTTAGAGATTGTCATAATATCAAAAAAGATTTTTTTTTGCACTAGAGCAAATGAATTTCATATACCTATAAAATGTTTCAGGATGCAAACATCTTTTAGGCAGAAAAGCATAAGAAAACTGTTCTTAGTTTGATTCCAGTATACAAAGCAAAATTATTTTTTAAAATGCAATATCCATCCAGTAGGTTTGGACTCTCTCTTGGCTGAGGGATTAAAGTAATTGCAGCATGATGGTTAGGCTGAAGGTTAGGAGAACAAATGTGAATGAAAGAAAACTGTGTAAATACCGGTGGAATATGTTCTTTCTAATGCAGTGTTTACAACACTTGTATACTTGTGGTTGGACTATAAAATGATTAAGTACCATACCTTTAATATCTTCAAGGAACTGGGGCTGTTTAGTCTGGGGTAAAGGAGGCTGAGGGGAGACGTTATTGTTCTCTTCCAATGTCTGAAAGGTACTTACAGAGAGAGTGTGATTAGTCACTTCTCACAGCAACAGGTGACAGGACGAGGGGAAATGGCCTCAAGTTGTGCCAGGTGGTTTAGGTTGGATATCAGGAAACACTTCTTTACAGAAGGGGCTGTTAAGCACTGGAATGGGCTTCCCAGAGAGGTGGTGAGTCACCATCCCTGAATGTATTTAAAAACCATTTGGATGTAGTACTGAGAGACATGATTTAGTGGAGGCTTGTTAGAGCTAGAGTTATGTTGTTACTCAGCTCTGGTGAGGTCGCACCTTGAGTACTGTGTCCAGTTTTGGGCACCTCACTGCAAGAAAGACATTGAGCAGGTTCAAAGAAGGGCAAAAAAGCTGGTGAGGGGTCTGGAGCACAGGCCTTAAGAGGAGCGGCTGGATTGTTCAGCCTGGAGGAGGCTCAGGGGAGACCTTATTGCTCTCTATAACTACCTGAAGGGAGGTTGTAGTGAGCTGGGGGTCAGCCTCTTCTCTTGTGTAAATGGTGATAGAACTAGAGGGAATGGCTTCAAGCTCTGCCAGGGGAGATTTAGGCTGGACATTAGGAAATACTATTTTTCTGAGAGAGCGATCAGGCTCTGGAATGGGCTGCACAGGGAGGTAGTGGAGTCACCAACCCTGGAGGTGTTCAGGGAATGTTTGGATTTTGTGTTGAGGGACATGGTTTAGTGAGAGCTATTGGTGATAGGTGGATGGTTGGACTGGATGATCTTGAGGGTCTTTTCCAACTTTGGTGATTCTGTGATTCTGTTGTAGGTGGACTTGATCTTTAAGGTCTTTTCCAACCTGAGCAATTCTATGATTGATTCTAAAGTTTTTCCTCTATTGAAGTAAGGTAAGTTCTATGCTTGCAACAAGAGGACATGATTGGAGCCAAATGCCTAAATACATTTTCTCTTCTAGGGATAATAAGTCTCTGTAAATAACGTTGTATCTAATTGATTCTCTGCAGCAGGTTGCCCAGAGAGGCTGTGGATGCCCTGACCCTGCAGGTGTTCAAGGCCAGTTTGGATGGGGCCCTGGGCAATCTGATGTGGTACTTGATCTAGCAGTTAGTAACCCTGTCTGTGGCAGGCGGATTGGAACTTGTTGGTCCTTGAGATCCCTTCAACCCAAGCCATTCTGTGATCCTATGATTCTATCACTAAGATTTCAGTTTTAAGTCTCACAATGGCTGTATATATATATTTGTAAGTACTAACTATATTAATATCTAGATACTAAGTATTTTAGAAAAGGGTGTCTATCAGAGCTACTGACAGATCTGTTTTAAGTTTTTCTTTTGCTTGACAGTTGTTCAGGAAATAGACATTGTTGCAACCTCTGTAGTCCAATATTTCAATGATATTTTCCTTTTGCTCTACTAGAACCTATAGTTATATGACAAAAAGTAAGTTTCAAAGGTCCTTTTGAAAAAAATATGTTAAAATCTACTAGAACTTAAAAAAAAAAAAAAAAAAAAAAACACAGCTGAGGAGAAAAATACAACTTTTTAATAACTTGGCACACTTCAGTAAGAACTTGTAGTCATCTCTGCATAAATCATTTTAAAATATATGTGAAATAGCTGTGGATTAATATTTCCTGCACTTTATATAACTAGATGATTTTTAAAGATTTATTTCATACCAGTTGAATATGGCCTATAAAGTAGTTAAACAAATATCCTTTTCAAATGAATTAAATAATTCTGTTCCTTTGAATGTTATAGTTTAGATACCAAGGGTCCAACTGCACAGAAAGAAACTACTATCGAAGTGCTTGGCAAGTAACTGGGACATTTTACTCTATAAAATCTATGGAGAAACATAAAAGAGCAAGAAGCTAATTTTAAAAATAGCTGCAAACAACTGCAAGGGTTTAAAGACTGCAGAAGACTTACCTCAAGCCTGCACTATTTGTAAAATTTACAAAGCTTATTTCAATCATTTCAGTCATTTTTTATTTTAAATGTATTCTTGTCCGAGTCTTCTTCAAAATGTTTCCTGAATGTGGTGAAACTTCACCACAACTACTTCTACCTCTTTGGAAGTTCTAGTAATATCATTGCTACGTTTAAAAACACCCAGGTACCAAATGTGCTCTTTGTTATGAGTAGTACAGTAACTGCATGAATCATTTCTAACCATGTACATCATATCCATCAACTTACTAGGCTGATGTTCTGCAAAAGAGGCTTCCTTTATCAATATAAAGCAGGTTTCTGTTCTTTGAAAGTGATAAGTGCTTTTTCTTTTTCTTTTTTTTTTCTTTTTTTTTTTTTTTTTAAGGTACTAAGATGGTTTAATATTAGAAAAGCATTAAAAATAGCTTTTATTCTCTTTCAGTTACTTTGGCAGTAATGTTTTTGACAACTTTCTTGAGCTTGTCCAGACATGAGGAAAGGGTTAATGTGGATGCAAAAGTTGTGAAATTAAGAGTTTGTAGGCAAGGACCAGGGACAGTAGAAAAGAGTGAGGTTGGGTCCTTCTGCTCTCCAGTTTTGGGTTCCTATTAAACTCCAGGCGACCTTAAGGAGCTGACATCTGATCAGCTGATCCAGGCTAACAAGGGACAAAGTAGCAAGAAATCTATTTATTGCCAAGAAGTACTCTATTAGAAGTTGATTCTGCTGAAATCAAAGGAATTATACAAGGATCTGGGACTGCATATGAGAAAGATGCTTTACAGTTCTCCTGAAAATGAGCATGGGTTCACAGAAATAGAGCATTTCTAGACAGGTAACTATGAGCAGTTAACTCTTGTATTATACCATATTTACTCTTTCTTGATGTTGTCAGAGTAACTGCTTTAATAAAGAACCTCGAAATCCAGCCTCACCCCTATTTCCTTCTAACTTTTACCTTATTCTCAGTGGATGGAGAAAAAACTTTATATTAATGCATGTGTCATTCCTTGGAGGCATACAAGAGAAGAAGCTATGCTAGTGTCATGGGCATTGACTGATCTAGTTAATTCCGTGACCATGACAGCTAGCTACAGTACCTATAACTGTATCACTGCACTCTAATGCTGTTTGTTTTAGAACTTCACTAGATCTTTGCATTCTGTTGGTCATTTATCTAATGAAAAAAAATGCAAGAAATACATTAGGATGTTAAACCTATAGCATATTCTCATAAATGATCTGGGAACAGAGCTTTCCTGAATTTGTGTTATTCAATGTGTTTTTTAGAGTTTGTGTTGTCTCTTTTCCCCCCAATTGGATCCTTCTTATCATGCATATCAACACATGCTTTGTCTTTGCTATCATGATATCAATAATTTCTTGTGAGTTTTGTCATGTTCTTGACGCGCTTTTTTCCCTTCTCATTAATGACACTAAATTTTGATTACCGTTCTACATCTTCTGGAGTGTTCTCTGGATCTTAACCTTGCCTTATCTTATACAATGTCTTCATATATGTGATTTATTTCTCTTCTCTCTATAGGTAAACCATTCAAATGTTTTCTAGATTAGCATTATAAAAGCTAAAATGTTTGCATATGTGAAATCTTTTTCTGGAATAGATGAAGTTTATTTAGTAGTACTGTCATTTTTTTTTTTCCCCCCACTATTCTAGTGCTTTACTTTAATTTCTGATAATTAGAGTTCTTGAGGCATTTTTCTTTTTCTTTTCTTTTCTTTTTTTTTTTTTTTTTTTCCAAATGTGGGTTTTCTTAAGGCTAGAATGGAAGAGAAATTAAAGGATGATTAATAGCCTTATTCAGTCCCCTACCTTAATTATCATAGATCACTAGTTTTTTCATTTTTCTGTAGAAACAAAGCAATGGGATCCATGGTACAGTCAGAAAACGATTATTTGACTTACTGAAAATTGTCTCAAATGCTAGACTCTTTCATAAAGTATAGAAGTACAATACGGGAAATAAAATTCCAAATTCTAATGCACTACTGAAATATTTATCTGCTTTAGGCATTTCTACTCTCTATGTAGCAAAATTATACAGTATTATGTATTGCTGGGAAAGCAGGTACTCTTATTTTCTTTACACGTTCAACTTTTGCAGAATGACTGATTTTAAAAATCAATCAAAGATGTTTAGTTTGTGGTGGTTAAGGATAGTAGAAATTCCAGTGATATTTACTTATATTTGTTAAAAACAGAAGCCAAATAGTTATTTCTTCACAGCAACATGGGCTTGATGGGTATATAGATTTGCTATCATTGCTGTTGCTGCCAGCTATATAGACTGACTTGACTAATAAACATGTATGAAGGAACACATCTGGCCGTTATTCTTGTAGCTGCTCATGGATAGCACATTTGTAGTGATATGAAGAAGGATTCTTTGCTAGTATCAGGGTAGGTTACATTCCACAAAGAACTTTCGTGGTGTACTGTTGTAGAATTTTAAGTAGATCTATACACTACTGCATTTTATCTCCATATCTTTTATGCTATACTAGAAGAGTACTTTTGTTGAAACTTGGAATGATAGTTCATGAATGTTGAAAAGTATATAATTATTCTTGCTAATCAATATTTTCTTTTCAGGCATCAATATTGGAGAAATTTGCACTGACCTCCATTCTGGACTCAAATAAGAAAATTTTAAACTATACGTAACACCAGAGTTAGCTCTTCTGTCTATTAATGTTGTCTTGTTCTATGCAATATCCATCTAGTGGTGAGGGGATGAGAGGGGAGAGGAAACTTTTGACAAGTCTCTCACCGCATCCTCGTAGGTAAACTTAGGAATTGTAGGATAGATGAGCGGACAGGGAGTGGATCGGGAACTGGCTGACTGGCAGAGCTCAGAAGGTTGTAGTCTGTGGCATAGAGTCTTGTTGGAGGTCCTGTAGCTAGAGGTTGGCACTGGGTTTTGTCTTCCTTAACTTCTCCATCAATGATGTGGAGATAAAGAACACACCCTCAACAAATTTGATGAAGATATAAAGCTAGGAGGAGAAGCTGACATACCAGAAGGCTGTGTTGCCAATCAATGAGACCTGGTTAGGCCGGAGAGCAAGATGTAAAAGGGACCTTATCAGGTTCAACAAGGGCAAATGTAGAGGAAGAAGGAATAACTATCCATCAGTACAGGTTAGGAGCTGTTTTGCTAGAAAGAAGCTCTGCAGAGAAGCACCTGGGATGTCTTGGTGTACAAAAGGTTGGCCATGAGACACCAGTTTGTCCTTGTGGCCAAGAAGGCCAATGGTATCCTCAGATACACTAAAAAGAAGGTGTCTAGCAGGTCAAGGGAAGTTCTTCTCCCTCTCTGCTCCACCCTGGTGAGTCCACGTCTGGAATACAGCATTCAGTTCTGGCCTTCCCATGTCAAGAATGACTGGGACCTACTGGAGAGGGACCAGCTGAGAACCTCAGAGATGATGACAAATCTGGAGCACCTCCCTTATGAAGATCAGCTGAGAGACCTGTTATTGTTCAGCCTGGAGAAGAGGAAAGTGAAAGGAGTTCATAACACTTGTAACAGGAAGTTCCATTTCAATATGAGAATAAACTTTACATTTTGAGAGTGACAGAGCACTGGAACAAACTGCCCGGAGAGATTATGGAGTCTCCTTTTCTGGAGATATTTGAAACTGATGATTTCTTATCTAATCCAGATTAAAGAACCTGCTTTATTGTGGGTGTTTGACTCGGTTACCTCCACAGTCCTTTCCTACCCTCAGAATTCCATGATGCTGTGTTTCTGTGTAATATTTGCTGGTGTCAAGTGTATAGGTATTGTTCTGTGTTCCTTCACCTACTCTTTGTGACTTCTTTCCACTGAAACTCGCTCTCTTCTAGTCAGTCCACTTCTGCAAACTTGCATATCCTTATTTCTGGATATTATACAAGTACGTTTGCATTTTCTAAGTTTTCACTAGCTGCTTTCTGTAGTTCATTTCTGTTAGTTATAAGTCTGTTTGAATGTCTACATCACTGAAACAGATCAGATGAATTTGTATGTGGTTATTATCTGTAGATTAGTGAAAGAAGAATTGGAAGGTGGAGGTGAAAGAGAATGGTCAGAGAGAGAAGGAGAAAAAGCATGATGGAAGCAACAAAAGGCTGTGGTAATAGGTTTTGCTGATAGAATAAGGAAAAAAGCCTGGCCTTCTGTAAAGTTAGCCTGGAAATGGATCAAAAGAGCCCATAGTTAAGAGAATTAAGATCCATGAATGGCCTTCAGATAGAAATAGTGGGTATAATAAGTAATTTCTAAAATGAAGATCAGTAAGTTTATGAAAGGGATTAAGTGATTATGATGAGTGGAGTTGATGACCCAAGAGATTCATCCATTGCCATTGCCCCTCATTCTTTCTGTAAGGGATAGTTTGACTGAAGATTGAGTGCATCACTGCGTCTCATTTTGTTTTGAATACTAAATACCATGCCCAACCATTTTCACAGACTGGCTTTCTTTAAAAGGTTTTTGGTAGGGTGAAATGATTCAGATGTCTTAAAATACTGTTCTTACTGTGCAGATTTCTCAGATTTTGACTAATCAGCTCTCTTGCACTCTACTAAAGAGTTAATAAAGGAAAGGCAAGGATAGATGGACTGTAAGCACTGTTTTCAGTGCTAGTTTCCCATATTTATGTAGTAGTTAGGTGCACATCAGTGATCAGAATAAAGCAGTCCTATCAGCAATAACACATCAAAAATAAATTTAAAAAAAAAAAAAATGTTTTTGCTTTAAGTGTAGCTTGATTTTGTTTGAAAGTGTGTTTGTAAATTTGAAAGTGGTGTTCCTTTGAGATATTTCATTTTTGATGTTGGGCCTCATATTGTTTGTAAAATACAGGAGACTGCTCAGTTTTCTGAGGTGCAAAGCTCCTCATGTTTTGCCTTCCCAGAAAATACATCCCTTCAGACAATAGTTTAAATGAATAAAATATGTTAAAATAGCTTGCAATTATATTGATCCACGCAACAGTCAGGAATAGCAGGGAAACTTAAATCTATCAGTTTGTTACTTAATGTTCTGTTCTTTCCACCTTGCAAAGATTTCATCAGCACATAATCCCAGCTTCTTTCTTATGACTCCTTATTTATATCTTAGGGATATTAGTGAAATATTGTTCTTTATTTATTAAAACAAAATGCAATTCTTCAAAGTCACTGAATTCAATATTGGAAAGTCTGTTTCCACAAAACCATTATTTTCAGTTTGATTACCAGAGTGTGGGGGTTTCTGCAACAAATTACCACATTAGAATAACAAGTCTCAGACTAATCTAACAAATAAGGTTTTGAGGCTAAAACCTGTATGCTTGCAATGGAGAGAGATGTAAATGACAAACTGTCATACAAGAAAATATTCTTACTAATTTAGTGTGATATTTAGCCAGTTTTAAATTAGGGACATTTGTAAGCATTCACAAGATCAGAAGACTCATTACATACAAGCATCCTTATCCTCTATCTTTTTTCTATACTTATGTACTTTCTGAGCAGTCTACAAGTTAAGATAGGAATCCCGTGTAGCAAGGATTTATACTTTAATTACATGAGAATAAACATCTCAGTTATTTGCAGTTAACTAAAAAACAACTTTTCTGAGCTGGGTAATAACTAGAATGGAATATGGAATATTCTCTTAGTCCATTTTTACTCTAGCTGTTTGAAAGAGATGTACACAGCAGAGTTGGATGAGAAGACCTCTTTAAAAACTGCTTACATACCACATGATGAATATATTGTAGCTAAGTCGGTGCATATCTAAATAACTAAAATGGTGTGTTTTTGTCAATGACTTTTTTTTTTAAGATTGATTTATTCATTCAGATATGTGCACAGATGGAGAGGGTGAGGATTAATAGAGATAAAATTGCTTTCAATTTGTTATAAATTACTAATTTGATTTACATTAATGGGGAGAAAAATCCAGAAGTATCTGTTTGACTGAGACATTGTATAATTGAGAATTTCTTGTTAATCGTCTCTGCCAACTGTTTGGGGGTTAATATTTCTGTCACTTTGAAGAACTGACTTTATAAGTCTGCCTAGCTAAGAACTTGAAAGTTGTTCAGTCTTTGCCACAGCTCAGTTTATGACTCTAAAATAATTTGTTTTGTTTTCTGTTTTGAAATGCACATGCACACACACTGTCATGCACATCACTAGCTTTAGATACAGCACAGAATGTCTCTCTATTGCATCACTGTCAGTGGGTTTACAGGCTGGTTCGGCCCAGTTCCGTGAGTAGCAGGGTGGATGGATTTGTGGATCCACACCTCCAGAAAGGGGAAATAGGGGACCCCAAAATAATTAAAAATAGCGGCAATGATCTGACGAGAAAACAAACTAATTTACTAAATATGGTGTCGGAATGCAAGGTAACACACTATAATACAATATAATTAGAATTGAAGCTAATAAATCAAATACAATGAGAGAAAGAGTATCTGAGAACTGAAGGCCTTCCTATAATGCTGAGGTGAGACGCACAGACGGGTCAAGAAGCAGGGAGGAGAGCCTGATGATTGAAAAGAGGGATGTCAGGTGACCTACCAAGGCTTTATATCTGTTCCCCTTGAGCAGAAATAACTATAGAATAGCAAACAGTCTTCTGAGGGAATGCAGGTTCTTCTCTTCTGGACAGGTATCCAGACCTGGAGCATTAACTCTCCAACTCCCACTGCACTACATGATGTTATGATGCAGAATTCTGATAACCAAAGATCTTAAAACCATGACAATCACCATAAAACTTTCTGGACAATTCAGATCTTAGTGACTTAAAAAAATTTTTTCATGCTTGATAGACTTTCATTATACTCTGCTGATTTTCTTCAAAAGAATTTTAGCTCTAAAACTGAATTTTCTCCCATGTCATGTTTGTCAACATGTGCTATTCTATTTGTATTTAAGGAAGCTGACTTGCCTGAGCTATCTATGAATGGGTTAATGTATCATCTAACCAGAGCAGTAAAGAGCTCATTAGGTTCAATTGGGTATTTTGATGACACCTATAACAGCACCTCTGTGTGCTTCTTTTAATACAGTTAAATTGTTAAGTTTCTTTTATAGCATTAAACAGTATAATCTAGAAAATTTTGCAGGGTTATTGTGGGATTTTAAACCCTTTAGATTAGTTTGCCTTTTCTGCTCATCTGCCAGTTGTGGGTACCTAGCCCCAAATGGCAAACACAAGAATCTCTCTGTACTGAGATCTGCAAGCCTTGTCCTTACGTGATATGTACTGAGGAGGGTGCTGGGGAGCAGGGCTTAGTCGTGGAGGGAGGTGGGACAAACCGTCTGACTGTGCTGTTGCCAATTGTAGCTGCATTACTCCCAATTACTGCCAACATGTTAACACAGCTTTTCGCAGCATCTATGAGATTAAATTGCTCTTCTTGTTCAGCAGTGTCTTGGATGTCCTGGCAGTTTTGAAGAGTCCTATGTGTGCTGGCTGTGGTTTGTCTGGGAGTCATAAAAGAGATCTTTGCAATGTCATAGAATTCAGTGCCAGTTTATCAAATCTGTATCAATTACTACAGTTGACATTAATCAGACTTTGATTTGGGGGTATTTTTCTGCAAGGAATAACTAACTTTGTAAGCTTTGCCTTTTTCACAACATAAAATAAAACACGTGGTCATATGTAATTATTTGCATTAATTCTAGCAAACTATTTTTCAGCTCCTTTGGAAACGGGCTTTAGAAATAAACTTGATGAACTACATAATGTGCATTTCTACTGTAGGACCACAGGACCCACCCTTCAGGCACTGCTCCGGCCCGGTTCTCTCCCTGCTCCCCTGTCCCTGCCGCTCCCCGTGGGCTGCAGACCCGGCCCATGGCCGCTCCTGCGGGTATCCGTGGGCTGCGCCTCCTCCGGGCTCCATCCGCGGGCTGCAAGGGGACGGTGTGCTCCTCCTTCGGGCTCTCCTGGACCGCAGGGATCAGTTTCTCCCTCATTTTTTTTTACTCCTCTCCCCCTCCCCCTCCCCTCCCCCCTCTCTCTACTGTTCCACAGCAATTTTTCCCTTTCTTAAATCTGCTCTCTCAGGCACAGTCTGTGTCACCCATGGCTCAGTCCTGCACACTGCTGTGTCCCTTTTGGAGCCAACTGGAGCAAGCTCTGAGTTGCTTGCAGAGGCCTAGCCTTGTAGTGCTGCACTACCAAAATCTTGCCATGCAAGGCCACTGCACAGATACAACTGCAGACCCAACCTATTTTTCCTGTGCAGAATTACTGCAGAAATATCAGGTATCATATAATAATAAGTAATTTCAAACATAGAATTGGTGGCAGCATAGTTTTGCTTAGGAGGGGAGGCAGACTGTGACTGAATGTGAATGTTGAAGCTACATTTTTTCATGAGTTAAATAATTACTTGTCAAGATATTAATAACTAACATACTAATAACAACAACAACAACAACAAAATGGTTTTTTTTTTTTTTTCTTCTTTTTTTTTTTTCCCCTCTTTTCCCCTCCTAACCAAAGTTATTTTCATACAAGGCAAGTTCAGCCTCCATTCAACTGGGAAGTGCTAACACTGCTGTGACAGATTTAAGAGCTTACAATAGGATGGCACCATTTTTTTTTGCTAGCTTCAGTGCAAGCATTAAGTTAAGAAACATTAAGATGTGACAAAACTGCCCCGTGACATTTGAGAAGGCCTAGAGGAGGCCACAGAGGTTATCTGAGGGCTGGGGTACCTCTCCTATGAAGACAGACTGAAGGAGCTGGGCTTGCATCCTAGAAAAGAGAAGCCAGCTGGGTGACTTCACTGTAGCCTGCCAGTATTTTAAAGGACCTTATGATCATAAGGGAATAAAATTTTTACACAGGTAGGTGGTGATAGGGCAAGGGGGAATGGTTTTCAGCTAAAGAGGGGAGATTTAGATTGGATGTCAGAAGGAAGTTTTTTACTGAAAGAATGGTGAAATGCTGAAATGTGTTGCCCAGAGAGACTGTGGATGTCCCATTCCTGGACAGGAGGCATTCAAGGTCAGGTTGTCTGGGACCTAGGGCAATCTGATCTAGTGCTTCATCTAGCAGTTGGCAACCCTGTCTGTTGTAGGAGGGTCCTTGTGGTCAAGTTATTTTATGGTTCTATCACAATGATTCTATGATTTTAAGGATTTATGACATGCAAAGTCTTTGTACTGAGAGCTCCTGGTGTGAAATTAAGTGTGCCCAGAGATGAATGTAGCTGCTATGGAAATGCATTATCAATACATTTCCTATCTTTGATCACTCAGTCTACCACATCAGTGCTCACTTCTGAACTTTATACTTAAGTTTTCCCTACTGGGTATGAAAATCAATGTGTCTATGTCTAATAAAGACTAATATCTGATCATATTCAATTTATTCCATAAAGTAATGTCAACTGAATGGCTTGATTGTGGCTACATTTTAGTTAATTTTGATGAAACTGTTTTGTCAAAAATATTCTAAACAACTACTATCACTCTCACCGTTGTCCTTCACCATCTGTGGCTTACAGCTCGGGCAATCCTGCCTTTACCCTTCCTGTCCCTCCTCCTGCTTTGTCAAAAACCTTTTTTTTTTTTTTTTTTTTTCCCTCCAAAAGCACAGTTATGCAGTTGTGTCTATAACTGGGTCAAGATCATCAGGTTCTTCTTCCTAATCCACAGTGCAGCTTGTAATGTTACATGAACTCTCCAAAGAAACGCATATTTACTTCCTATGATACTATCTATTTTTTCATGTGTGACTTTTATTGTTTACTTACTGTTACCATACCCTTTGAAGAGCCTGCAAAATAATACTGTGTGATTAACATGTATTTTCCAGAAGGAAGAATGTATGCTGCTTTTTTATTATAATTCTCATGTGTTTTTCTTAAATTGAATGACAACAAACATGTCAGCACAAGAAGAGGTATATGATTTAGAGGATTTATTTATTTATTTTTCATTCTTTTATTTTTAATAAAATGTATTGTATTTTACTTTTAATAAACCAAATTAATCTCTACATCTAGAATCTAGTCCTTGAAAAGGCTGTCTTTTTTCCATGATCATCCTTTGGAATTCTTTTTAACTTTCCATAATATGCCCACAGACAAAAAGGTAATGTAACACTCTTTTAACACATTGATGCTATTACAGGGCATTCCCCCTCCTTCACCAGTTTTATAGCTGCACAAAAGTATTCACTGTGATGGAGTAATCCTTATCTCATAGAAATCTGTGCTAAAAGAGGTCCATATTCCAGACTCTCATTAATGAGGCATATGAGCTGGAAGGTATTCATGTGGGATCAGTGAAAAAGAGGATTCACAGTAGAAAGTCAGATCAAAATCATTAACGACCTTTAAGACAAACAGGGTTCAGACTTCATGTTGATTCCTTATTCCACAGAGACTTTTTAAAGCTAATCCCATTTTCCTTATTCATGAAAAAACCCTGAGATGAGCAAGTCTTCTTGCAAGAGAGGCATATTTTAGCTCCTGAGTTTGTTCTATCTCTCTAGAGAAGGTAGAGAGAGAAAACTGATTGACTTGCTGCAATCCAAATAGGAGAAAGGATCCCAAATACACAATACAACAATCAAATAAAAACCTCCAAGCTTCCCCCTTAATGACAGCAAGCAATATTTTGGTGTTTTTGCTTTTATTTATTTTCACTATAGAAGCAGCAGTTTTGGCTAGATTTAGAGAAAATCAGGAAATTTGTTCTTGAATTTATACCAATAGAGGTGTTATCTCTGCACGGAAGCACTCCTTTATTTATTTATTTATTTATTTATTTATTTATTTGTTCATTCATTCATTCATTCATTCATTCATTCATTCATTC
The DNA here is from genome assembly GCF_987193195.1 of Phasianus colchicus. Taxonomy (NCBI): domain Eukaryota; kingdom Metazoa; phylum Chordata; class Aves; order Galliformes; family Phasianidae; genus Phasianus; species Phasianus colchicus. The sequence continues at coordinate 18,368,231 of NC_143476.1, forward strand.
CTCTGAAAGATGTCACTGACTAGGAAAAGTATTAGTTTTTGGAGTATTTTTGCCTTTTCGCAGAGCCACCTATGTGATTGAGTTTTATTGTTAAGAAAAACTATCCAGTGTTGTTCACAATCTCTTACGAAATTTTTTTCACAGGCTTTTTCTTTCTTCTCTTCTGGGTCAAGATGATTTTCTTGCCATCCTCACGTGGTAACACAGATCAAGAGGGGATTCAGCTCTATTAAGGAAAATTTTTAGAATGAAATCTGCTCTGAGATGTTTTACAAATATGGTTCAATAAACCCCATGTAATAATAATTAAAAAAAAAAAAAAAAAAAAAAAAGAACTATAGAAGGTGCACATGGGAGTATCTGAGGAATGAGCATAAATACAGTGTTTCACTTGGATTCATACAAGAAGGACCTCTGGGAGAGTTAGACACTTTATAAATAGCCCGTGGAAAAAAAAAAAAAAAAAAAAAAAAAAGAAAAAAAAAGCCAGCAAAACCCACAACTCTTTGTAGGACCCTAAAGAACACAATTTGCATATTAATAGAAGATTAAACTGCCCATCAAGTATTCTTTAGCTGTTGCTTTCTCTTGTCTATTTCGCTTTTCACATAAACATCCTTCATAATAAAAAGAAACTCCTTCATCGTCAGTTATTGCATTGAATCTCCAAGGTTTCATAATACAATAGCACACACAATTTTTATGTTTGAACTCTTCTGAAAAATGCTCTCTGGATTCTCCATTAACTAATTTTTCCCTATCCTTGTAATCCTTTCCTCTTCGAGTTTTATCTAACCTTTTTGACTATTTTTTAAAGTTTAATTTTGAAGTGGTTTTGGGTCTCATCACTGTCATGATTTTAGATTTGATCTTTGATCGTTCCATTTTGAATTTTACATTCAATGATTAAAAAATATTGGAACTGAAAACTGAATATTTGACGAGGTCCAGAAGGATTTAGTCCAGAAGGATTGTTCTGTTCTAGTGTTCAACCAACAATAAAAGTTTCAGCATTTAAGCAAGCTAAAGAAAGTGGAGTACATGAGTGGAGCTTGACATATGGATGTGAATAGACAATTATTGTAGATTTGCAAACTGCTGTTTTTCAAGCTTTATTTAAAGTTTGGAAAAATAGATGAGTAAGAGGTCATGTTCTGTTCTAAACAGATCTCTGTATCCAGGATGAGACAGCTGTTTAGATAGATGTATCTTTTCTCAGAGTGAAGAGTGAATTTGAAAGAGACGGTCAATTTTTTAGTAAATAACACTGCAAATAAAAGCAGAAATGGCCAATACTCTGAATTCTAAGTACCATGATTATAGCTTCTTCAGATTGGCATCTTTACTGGATACTTGAAATCTGTAAACTTCGTATTTGTTGTTAGCAAGTTGAACTAAAACTGGACATTTTTAAGGGAGAATATCTACGTAAATGCTTAATTGTATTGGTTGTCCCAAATGACACACTGGTCTGTTTCATCGATGATGTTCCATCACACACTGCACAGAATCAAAGTATTCCCCACTCTTTCCCAGTTACGCAGGGTGGAGCTGTCTTTTGTTCTTCACTGCTAGTGGCTTTTTGCAGTGGCATCACTTCCATTCTCACAATTTGTATCTTCTTCTCTAATTCTTCTGTCTCTCTAGCTCAACCTCCAGCTTCCAACTGTTCCCAGGGACTTCACAAAGATTTTTTTGATCTCTGTCATACATTGTAGTGGCTCTTCTTACTTCTATGTGAAAAGAACACTGTTTTTTTTACTGAAACCTCCAAAGTAAACTGTTTATCTTTCCCACCAAAGGAACCATGTTAGACATGGTGTACAGGCAGAAGTTGCTTCTAGAAATTCTCACAGTCCCATGAAGGCAATTGCAAGCATGATGGATGAATGGAACCTTAAAATCAGACTTTTTGCAGCAAGACGAAGATGGCTTGTTCTCCAGAGACTCTAGTTGTGTTGAAGGGCATTATGCACCTCCAGGTTTTCTGTGGGTTTTCTGAAGTAATCAGTGCATTTTCTGTCACACTGATGCCAGTTCTGCAAATTAGATAGCAAAGGAACAGCACACAAAGCAAAGGGAACATCGGGTGTTTTCTTGCTGGTTGAACTTCGCTGTCTGAGTTAAATTGAGATCGAGACCTCAGAGACAGAAATTGAAAGAAGGTGTTCAGAAAAATTTCAATAACTTGAATTCAATTCAATCTCTTGAATTTAATGGCAAAAAAGGTTCTTGAAATAAATTACTATAAAGTCAAGTACTAAACATTCACTTTCAATCTGTAGTTAAGGGAAGTTGAGTTCCCCAAAAGGTGTTTGGCGGAGTCTTTAAATAGAAGATGGTATCATTTCTAAGAGAAGCAAATATGAACTTATTTGGTGTACATATGCCAATAATATACTATGTACTCTGCTGCGATAGCTATTCATTCCATGAAAGTGGGCTCTTATGACTGCTCTTAAAGAGTTCAGCTACTTCCAATGAGAACTCTCATGGTTAAGTTAGTGAATAGTATAGTTTATTAAATAAAAAGATCACAGATTCTTTTGGATTGTTAGACCTAAATACGTTTTCTGCAAAGCATGACAAAGCTAGCCAACAACATGATAAATAACATGACTGAGAACAATTGCATTAAATCATGGAACAACTCTATAGAAATTTCTGTATTTCTGGCGTGAATCTGAATTTCCATGTGTGTCAGTCTTACCCAGTATGCATCCCTATGCAGAGGGGAGAGAGGCTGAACTTGTCAACTGATCCCAGTTTGTCTGCAATGGTACCCTTCAACCACTAAGCTCCCAGATTTCTTCTCTTTTAAGCCATTTTATACTATTTTTTTAACTTTCAGGTGGAGATTGAGTGTCTCTAGTCAAACACTTGTTTTGCAAAGGTTACTTGAAAACATATTTTTGACAGGAAGGTAGAAAACTTATGGCTAAGGATTCACTCAGAAAACCAAGGTAGTTAATTAGTTGCAAAAGTATCATCAGTCCATATCCTGTGGGATGATCATGGAATTTGGCCATAGGACCTTCACCACACTCCATGTTGATTTTTAACTAGAGTCAGTATATCAGGCTTCCCTCATGTTTGCTAACAGCTAAGATCATTGTTCACATTGCTTAGGGAACTATAATGGAGTGGATTATCCAGTGCAATCCGTCATTAAGGTTTCACTTTCTCTGAAGAGGTGGACGATTCAGTAAGACATCTCTAACAATATTCCACAGACTGAAAAGTTAGCAGTTCTGGAGAGTGGGCTTTACCTTCTTCACAGTTGACAGCACTCTAGTGTTTGGTTAATTATGTAACATTGCTTTAAGAAGTAAGATGCTTTGAACTTTTACGGTAGTGACAAGTTCTTTGTTCCTTGTATGACTATTTCATGTTTTATTGCATTAATGAAGATAAAATGTTGTTTCTACAAGTTAATGAAAGGACCTCTGTTTTATTTTTGGCAAAATGTGCAATGAAGTACCAAATTACATTGGAGAAACCCATAAGGAACATCAGATGTTTGTTAGAACAGTCTCAGAAATGCTTGATAAAGAAGTATTTTATATATATATATATGTATGAGTGCTGTGTGATAGAGAATCTGACCCAGTTTTCAAGAACTCATTTTGTTTCTCTTTGAATTTGACTTTAGGTTCCAAAGAATAGTGATAACAACTACTAGAGGAAAAGTACTTCCACATTTTAGTCCATGTAATCAAACAAAGATAGAGAATCTAACAGACCAGAGTAACCAGAGTACTCTATCTCACCAGGCCTTTGTGCCAGATATTTTGATGCTTTCTATATGGGCTGCTCGTAAACTGTAAGGCATTTAAATGATATGAGTTCTTTAACTAGTAAACTGAATTATTAGTCCTACTGACAAGAAGCTTTTCTGTTTATTTCTACTGTCTTTCAGTGACTACAATGCTTTTAACAAAATACCATCAACTTTGTTTAAAACTTTTTGACTAGCTAGACAAAAAAGAGTCTCTGTCCCGTGGATTTGTCTGTTTGACTGTTCTCAGATAAACATGTTGGTGTAAATGTTCTAGAGAGGTTAATATGAGTGAAACTCTGTAGCAGGACTTTCAGCCAGGGAATTAAGAGATCATGGAGGAAACGAGGAAAGAGAGCAATATAAGATAACTAAGGCTAATACAATCATTTTGCATAGAGGTTTTATTTCTGAGTTTGTTCTTATATGTGCACAATAATTTTTATATAGATGACTATGAACTCTATAGTTATAGAAATTATCATTACAGCCTTCTCTAAATAACATGTCTGTAATCAATAAAGAAGGTAAATTAATTCATAATTGTAATCTACAAGCTTCCTTCACATATCTTCTCTATTGTTATGATATTTTTGTAAATTTTTGTTAAGAGTCATGTTATTTTATAAAACATAGATCAAAATGCTCTGTCTGCCTTTTAAATCTTCTAACCTGGTCATATTGCTGAATTTGTATCCACTAAACATTGTCCCGTCCTGTCCCGTACATTGCCCTATTTTCCCCTTGGAATGATAACCCCTCAGCTAGGCTGTAGTACTTACACAGACCTGAAGAGGCACCCTTCATTACTGTCATCAGTTTCCACAGCAGAGGAGATCTTCTGACGTTTCCAGTAAGCATGCCACATAAAAGGAAATGAGAAGTGAAATTTTGGATGGAGTAGTTCTATACTTTGCCTTCCCCTAAGTCAAAGAAGGCTAACTCTTAGCAGTTTCAGAAATTAATTTCAGGAAGTACTCATTTCATATGTAGACACATTCTGACAGCGTTTGTTGTTATGAGGTATTCTGAAATTTCTAATCATAGGAGTTAACAAAACAGTAGGTGAAACTCTAACATAGCTGAGGGGCCCTTAGTCACATTGCTTGATGTAGCAGCTATGGTCACATTGCTTGATGTAGCAGCATGAGATGGCAGCAGCTGGTGGTAATGATGGTTGGGGTAGATGGAGGACACACATTTTCTGCAGTTCTGTGATGACTAAGTTTTAATTTCCGTATCTTCAATTAACAAGATGATCGTTTTCTCTCTGACATCATTAAATTCTTTTAATTTACATACTTTTCTAATGCTATGTGTAGAGACCATTGTGTATTCATAAATTTATTCACCCTCAACAATATAAAAAGACCTTAAAAAACTCCAAACAGAATAAAAAGCAAACTTCATTGTGTGTCAGAACTTTTGTTACTCAGGTAAATTTTTGAGATCATTATTGCAGTATTTTATTCTGTGATATTAAGCTGGTAGATTTAGTTATGTGGTTCAGAAGTGTGTACAAGTAAAGGTCAGAGCACAAGTCAGGCTCCTATCTGCTATTAGGTTTTAATGCTAAATATAATTAGACTATTGCTGGCTTTAATGTTAAAAATAGAGCGAGTTCTTGCAGATATTCAGCTCACGGTTCGAGTGTCTCAAAGTACTTTGTAAGCCTTATCTAATTAGACTTTACAATACCCTTAAGATAATGGATAAAATGACTTTTATCTTTTGAACAACCACCTTAAAATGTATAGAATAACCTTCATGTTTTCTTTTTGTGTTAGGCTGTTTCTAATGTTGCAAGCAATTGCTGCAAATGCAGTTCATTTGTACAGTCATTTTACTATTGACTTTTATGGAGTGTCCTGAAATAATTTGAGAAAAAAGGTATACAAATATACTTGAAAAGAAGTTTATAGTAGTTAGAATGTAAAGATTTTCTTTAAATTATCTTTGGAACCATTTGTGTAACTGATCTCTTGACTTCCAAGGACAAATTTAGCAGCTACTCTAATTAAACAAACTACAACAAATATTGAATAGTGATAGATCAGTTGAAAGTCTTTAACTTATGTTCTAAGAAAAAAGCTTAATGGTTCATCACAGTATCGTAAGATGCACAATCCAGCTTTTAATGCTGATGTCTTTACCTACCAACAGAATGCTGGCAGAGTAAAGGAGGGAATAACAGTATAACAAACTCATCTAAGTCTCTAAAAGAGAAGGATCCAATCAACTCCTCAGGAAATCTTTCCAGAGAGTTTTCCAGATGAGATTTTTATAATCATTTAAGTATGCTGTACATCAAAGACCTAAAGATTTAGAAATATCTAAATCTAACAGCACAACCTTAGGGAAAAAGACGTTCTCTTTAGAAGTTTAGAAGGCTTTTCTATTGAAGCCATTATCTTTGATTTATACAGCTTCTGATGGTAGCTTTGCTAAAATGTCTAAGTAATTCAGTATAGATGGTATAGTTCTCTGCTCTTAACATTTCATTCAGTAGCCATATGAGGAGGTTTTTGTTTATGATTCAGGAAGTGGGCTAAAAGATTCATTTGTCTTCACAACATTTGTTTTGTGATAATGATAGCCTCCTCTATTTTAGTAATGTAACCAGTAAACCTAAAAGCAGTATTGTAGTACTTTCTATGGGTCCAGAGGTATTTGTTCAGCTGTCTTTATTCATACATCCCCCCGAACATCTCATACTATTGTGTTTATTTGTTATTAAGCTCCCACAGTGAAAAATTTTAGTGTTGTATTAAAAAAGTGTTGTATTGATGATTATCATATGCAGTAATTCTGCAGTAGGAAGAATAGGTTGGCTCTGCAGTTGTATCTGTGCAATGGCCTTGCATGGCACGATTTTGGTAGTGCAGCACTACAGGGGTTGCCTCTGCGAGCAACTCAGAGCTTGCTCCAGTTGGCTCCAAAAGGGACACAGCAGTGTGCAGAACTGAGCCATGGGTGACACAGGATGTGATTGAGAGAGCAGATTTAAGAAAGGGAAAAAAGGGAAAACTACTGTGTAACAGTAGAGGGGAGGGGAAAAAAAAAAAAAGAGAAAATGAGAGAGAAACAGATCTCTGCAGTCCAGGAGCGGCTGACAGAGGAGGATCTGTGTGGGAAACCTGCACAGGATCTGGATGGCAGAAATGGCACCCTCTGGGAGGGACTGTGTGTGGAGCAATGGCAGAACATGTCTATGTGAAGTCTTAAGAGCTCACCCCAACCACCATTCCCTCTTCCTCTGTTCACTGAGGGGAGTCATAGAGCCATACATAGAATAGCTTTAGTTGGATGGGATCTTAAAGATAATCTAGTTCCCTGGCATTGGCAGGTTTGCCCTCTGCTAGATCGAGGCTAGGTTAGATTGCATAAAGTCCCAATCCAAGCAGGCCATGAATATCTTCGTGGATAAGAGCTCTGTAACATTTCTGGGAAAACTGTTTCAGCACCTTTTTCACTGAGTGAAAAATTTCCCCATATCCTCTAATCAAAATCTTCTCTGAAAGAGAAACTTCTCTTTGTCCAGACTGAACAAACCCAGCTCCTCTGGACTTTCTGCGTGATAAAGATGCTCCAGCTCCCTGATCATCCTCATCGCTGTCATATGCAGCTGCTTCAATAGTTCTACATCTTTCTTATACTTTGATCAGGGTCCTGGGCTCCAGATGAGGTTTCTGAGGGATGAAAAGAGGGGAACAATTACTTCTCTCTTTTTCTAGCAGTGCCACCACTGATGCAGCCCAGGATACAGTTGGCCTTCTAAGCAGCTGCAAGTGTGCGCTGTCAGCTCATGTCAGGCTTTTCCCTCACTGTAAACCCCAAGTCCTTCTCAACAGGGCTGCTCTCAAAGACTTCTTTCTGATGTTTTAACACATATCTCGGACTGCCCTGGCCTTGTTGAACTTCATTAGATTCATATGGGCCCACTGAAGCTTTTCACTTCTCACTGGATAGTATCTCTTCCTTTACAAGATATATGCCTGAGAAGAAGTTTCAAGACAAAGTCATTAATGAATTTTTACTACTGGAAGATCTGGGTACTAGTGACAACTTGTTGGATCTTTTCAAAGACCATGTATAAATGGATACTAGTTAGATCTCTTACACCAAATACAACTTTTTTCCTTTTTGAAATTGCAGGTTGATTGACAAAGGATTTGAAAGGATGCAGCTTTTGTAATGAAGTATAAGATTTATTGAATTAAGGTAATCTCTTAGGTGTTAATATGCTGTCAAATAAATCATATATTATGTGTAAAAGAGCAAAAATATGCTTCTTTTCTTCTTGTATGTACTTGAAGGAACCTTATCAGATCTACTACTTTCTATAAATATTTTTACTGTAAATAGATTCTTTGTATTCTGAAGCTGTAAATCATAGGATACCAATGAGTGTTTGAAAGTCTAAACCAAGGTAGTTTATACATTACAGAGTCACTGAGAGATATTTTGGTCATTAGGGAAGCAAAATACTCTGATTTCCTTTGTTTGTCTTGTTCTAAGTACCAAGCAGCGGTTAAGATGGAAATCTTAGGGATCTGGCTGAATGAGTCTGAACATGGTGGAAGAGAACTGAATTCTGGGTGTATGCCTAGAAAAGGCAGAGTTAGTGAAAATATCCTCTGGGCCATCTAATAACACCGAGTTCAACACAAATTCTTCTATCCCTCTTTCTTCTCTCATGCTTTTTCATTCACATACTAACACAGGTAAGACAATAAATAGTAATTTTGCTGGATGTAGAGTCAGTTTAACATCACTGTTTCGTGTTTGTGAGGTATTACAATATTACGTCATCTATCAATAATGAGATTTTTTTTTTAAATTTGAAAGCTACAGAGACTTGTTATACAACCTGCAAAACTGAGTGATTTGTACTCAAGGGTAGGAAGAGAGTTAGATAAGAATCCAGTGTTGAGGGTACATTGTTATAATCAATCTAGGCAACACTGATAAAGTACCAGAGAATTAGCAGAATATTCAAAAAGTTAAATAAAGAGGATATATTTTGAATTGTATGATACCAAAGGTTTGTTTAAACAAAATTAATTCTACTACAGTTAATTCAGAGAAAGATCTGAGTTTTTTCTTATGAAAAACAGACTTGTGTTATAAAGTAGACAACAGTTTCCTGGACTATTGTAACCATGAACTGGAAGAAGAGTTAAAGACAGCTTGACTAACTGAAGTTGTAACAAAGATTAGAGAACTGTGTGAATGTACAAGAATATTGACTGAGAAAGAGCAATATTTCTGAATATTGCATTTGTAATAATATGAATAAAATTCTATGTCCATTCCTGATGCCAATTTCCAGAAAGGTCTTCATAAATTACTATGCTATCAGCACTGACTTTGAACTTTTTAGAAAGAGAAATATCTACCCCTGAATGTTCTAAGAAAATATCCTTCTTTTTTTTTTTTCTTTTTCTTTTTTCCCTCTTGTGTAAATGCAAATAATCTTGTGAATGAAAAGCAGACTTTTCTGAGTTTAAATGAGATAGAACATGCTTCAGTAGTGGAATAATTGGAGCTTGAATTTACCAAATGCTTTCTCACTTAGGAACCAATTTCTAAAGCAACTAAGGAGATAAGCGTTAAGTGTCTGGAGTGAACAAAATTATCAGCCGTACAATAAAAAAGAGAGCCAGTGATCTTTGTCTTCATACCACTACAGTGAAATGTAGTCTTCCAGTTGCCTTAGTGGGAGTAAGCTCAGCCTTTTGAATTTTGTGCTGTACAGATTTTAGACGCAACATCAAAATTGCTGGCAAATTAACTAGAAAATTATAATTTGCGTGAACTTAAGCAATTGGCAGCAAATTAGATAGCACTTACTTTGGTAGAAAATTCATTATTTTATTTTGTTTGTTTTTAAATCAGTTTATAAGCTTTTTAAGCAGGAGTAATGTATCAAAATCCAAAATTCCAAACTGAAAATTAGAAGCTGAACCACTTATTATTAAATATTAAATAACCAAGTCAGGCCATTAGTTGAATCTATAATGAATTAAGAAGAAATTGTTTGAATTTAAATCTTGACTGACAGAGGAAAATTATACTTATTTAGTTTTGCTATGTACAGGATTATGGTGCAGACTTCAGAACGTAGTGACAAGGGACATTCTGAAAAGCTGAAATAAGAAGGGGTAAGACATAGTTATCTATCAAGGGAAATTTAGAGGTTAAGGAATTGAAACTGTCAATGGTTAAGAAATATAGTGAATCATTCTTCACTGAGCCAGAGGCTAGAAGACCTAATGAGCTAATAATAGTGTGCATTTCAAACCCACAGGACAAGAAGTCATCAAAATGACAGAGAAAGATAAAGAGGATCAGAAAAGTAACTTGATTGGGATTATATGTGATTAAAACTTCTCAGTATTAATTGTGGGAAATGACAGAAATATTTTTCTTGATGGAAGCAATAATAAAGTGTGATGGTATTTCAAAACAATGTATCTCCAGATATGGATCATAAAAAAGATTTTATCACTCTGCTTTGGTGCTCTTTTCTTCATTTTTTTCCCTCCAAAAGACAAAATTGCAGGAAAAAATGTTTCCTGAATATAAATAAGTAATGTAGTATTACACTCTGATGTAGAATATGCATGTGAGGTAAAGCTTCAAACTGAAAAACTAATACAAAACGTAGCAGTAAAGTAACATGGAAGAAAATTGGAAAAAAAAATAGTGATTCATCGAAGGGCATCTTTTTTTATGTTTAAGAAAAAAAAGTCATATTAATTTTGTATTCTTGACATGGCAAGTATAAACTGGCTTTTGCTGTTATTGAGGTCTATGTTAATTAAACACAGAAATATCTGATTTGTGTTTCAATGGTATGTATCTGTGTCATGTATTCTTCTGGGATGTGAATCTTTCTAGGAAGCCTTAGATGAGATGGAAATAGTAGCAGTGGCAGTTATGTATTTTCAATCTGACAACTCACCTGCCACCTGAAAGATGTGGCCAATTTCTGTCTTGCATAAGGTGACCAAGAGGAAATCCTGCCTCAGATGTATTATGAACAGAGGAGTGGTCAGCGTGTACAAAATCTTCCTGCTTTATCTGATGGTTGTGCAAATTAGAAGGAGAAAACTGTACAGAAGTGATTTTGGTTTGTACATCATCTCTGAAGATGGAGAAAAGTATATTTGGTATGAAAATACTTATTTCAGGTAGCTGATTTTCAAAGTAGAAGGAGTCCATGGTCTCTAATTACTTGAGTTTCCAAGGTGAAGTGAAATGTCAGCATTTTGGATCAAGTTCCAATGTGCTTTTTTTTCACCTGTGTTTTCTCTGCTTGCATTTTACTTTAATAGCCCTGCCAACAACTGTTAGGTTTCTTAGGAGCAGACACGGAAACTCCAGAAGCAGATTAATTTCATGATGATTGAACTTGCATGCAGGATCTATAAAGTGCTGTAACAAGTGGTATCACCATGCATGTCAAGGTGTTAAGTATTTTAGTCTTAAACCACTGCAAGATTTGTTCACTATATTTTGAAAAATATTTACAAGAATGTTGAGATAATGATAATGATAAATATTTAATTCTCTGTGTCAATTTCATACAAAGAATCCAACTGCTTTTTTGTGGCAGTGAATTGCAGAAAAGATAGATAGTCCAGTTGAGGAAAACTGTTAAACTGAAAATCATTCCACAACCATATTGACAAGCTTGAACATTCTATTTGGAGATATGCTTTACCAAGTAACTTTACAGCCACATATTTATAGTGAGGTGATGAACCAGGACTCCCTTGGGTAATTTGGAGGACTGCCTGTTTCCTGGTCTAGTTTTTTAATTTATTTTATTTATATCTAGTTTTTAAATTATATGCATTTGTTCTGTTTGGATCTTGAGATTTATACTATATCATTATGCATTTGTATGTTATGTGTCCTTGGTATTTGTCTACAAAAAGTTCTTCAGTGCAACTTTTGCCAATACCTGTTTGTAAAAAGCAAGTTACCAGGTTTTCTTTTTTCATTTTTTTTCCCCCCACCACATTGATTTTTATTTGTATGGGAACTGTTGAATCATGGCCTGAACCACTGATTGATCACCTGAGGCAAGGACTAGGTGAGCCATGGGAGCACAAGTGAAGGCAATTTACCCATGTGACTGGCAGGGATGGAGCCTGGCTTCACCCCTTCTATACCCATTTAATAGCTGACTGCCACTAAGGAAGGATCTCTTTCTGGAGATCCCTCCTTTTTGGAGTTTTTCACTGCCAAGGATATGGGTGAATATTTCTTCTTTGATTGCTTCTTTTTCACCACGATAATCTTTCCAATTATAACACCTGTAGAGTACCATCCTAACTGCAATACTCTTCCATCTGTACATTATTAAAAAAAAAAAGAAAAAAAAAGAAAAAAAAAAGTGTATTTATTTTTAGGGAAAACATACACTTCTTCCTTCTACTCCTTCCTTTCCTTCTTCTCAGCTCCTTATAAGATAAAAGTATTTACTTTTTATTCAACATGAAAACTTCTATTTAGTCTGACAATTAATGTTTTTAATTCCCATGACCGTCATCTCAATATATAGTCTTGTATGACATACTTTATAACGCATCCAAGATCTCAGAAATGTTTTAAACCACATTCCTTGCTTCAAATGTTATATCTACACATCAGAAACATTTTCCTAACTTTCAGACAACAAATTCTTGGAGGACTAGAGATGTTGACATTGATTTTCTTTTCATAAACAAGACGATAATCTATAGATGCACTAACTCATTAGTGCTCCATTTTACAGGAAAAACAGTCATGATCAGAGTAGGAAATCAATTTTCCCTCCCATTGCCTTTTATGCAAACTGAAATTGCTCTATCAAAACCACTCCTCTAGTCCAGGCTGGCAATGACGAAGTTGCTGAGAAAAGTCTCAGAGCTATCAAGAAAGACTTCAGGGTACTGGAGCAGGTAGTTGAGGCAGTGGGTGTGCAGATGGTGTTTTATTCTATGCCTTCAGTGGCAGGGCAGGATACTGAGAGGTACCAAAAAACCCACCTCATAAATAAATGTCTTAGAAGTTGGTGCAAATCCAAGAATTTTGAGTTTTTTGACCACAGGAAACTTACTCAGCACCTGGCACGATGGCAGCAAATGGAAGTAGCCTGTCTCTGAGGGGGAGGAGGATCTTAGCTGAGGAACTAGCAGGACTCATTGACAGGTCTTTAAACTAGGTATGAAGAGGGAAGGGGGCAAAATCAGGGCTGCTGGGGTTGAGCAGGTCATTCGAGGGCTCGTACTGAACCTGATGAGTGATGACAGTGAAGTACAAAGGGATGGACTGGGGCAGGGGTGTGTTGGGGATGCTGCTGTTCTAGGGAAACACAGATCTTCTATAAAGGCATTGAGATGGAAAGCCCAGCTGAAGTGCCTTTATACCAATGCATGCAGCCTGGGAAATAAGCAGGACAAGTTGGAAACCGTGATGTGCTTAGAAAGTTATGAGCTTGTTGCTATCATGGAAACATGGTGGGATGATTCCCATAACTGGAACACCACCACTGAGGGCTATCGGCTCTTTAGAAGAGATAGGCTAGGTAGGAAGGGTGGGGGAGTTGCCCTCTATGTCAAAGAGAGGATAGATTGTGAGGAGCTTCCTCTGAGAAACAGTCAGGATCAGGTTGACAGCTTGTGGGTTAGAATTAGGGATGGGTCTAACAAAGGCCAGCTGATCAAGGGGAGACTGTTGAGGAGGCTTTCTTGCTTCAGATGCGGGAGGCTTCGTGCTCACGGGCTCTTGTCCTGATGGGGGACTTCAACCATCTGGATATCTCTTGGAAAGACCACACAGTGAGTTGCAAGAGGTTCAGGAGGCTCCTGGAATGTGTTGATGATAACTTTCTGGTCCAGGTGTTGGACAGACCAACCAGAGGTGAAGCGTTGCTGGACCTGCTGCTCACCAATGTGGAGGAAATCATTAATGGTGTTAAGGTTTGAGGCAGTCTGGGCTGCAGTGACCACGCTCTGGTCGAGTTCATGATCTCGAGGGATGTGGGCCTGGTGAAGGGTGGCGTCAGATCTCCCTGAACTTTGGGAGAGCGAACTTTAAGCTGTTCAATGGACTGTTGGCTGAGATCCCCTGGGATGCTGTCTTTAAAAACAAAAATGTTGACGAGAGCTGGTTACTCTTCAAGGATGCCTTCCTGAGAGCACAAGAACTCTCCGTCCCTCTGATCAAAAAAGCAGGCAGAGGAGGTAGGAAGCTGGCATGGCTCAGTAAGGACCTACTGAGCATACTGAGGGCAAAGAAAGGTGCGTACAAGCTCTGGAAACAAGGGTGTCACCTGGAAGAATACAGGGATGCTGTCCAGATTTGCAGATGTGGGATCAGGAAAGCCAAGGCGCAGGCAGAACTGAACTTGGCAAGGGATGTGGAAAACAATTGGAAGACTTTCTACAGGTACATTGGCCAGAAGAGACAGGCCAAAGCGAGTGTACCTCCTTTGGTAAATGTAACAGGAGAACTGGCTTCAATGGATGAAGAGAAGGCTGAGGTACTGAATGAGTTCTTTGCCTTGCAGGATTCCAGTACTTCTCACGTCCCTGAGTCCTGCATCCCTAAATCTTTGGGTGGGGACTGGGGTGGTAAATCCCCTCGTGCTGTGAGGACAGAGCAGGTCTGAGACCGCCTCATGAGACTGAATGTGTACAAGTCTATGGGGCTGGATGGCGTGCATCCCAGGGTTCTGAAGGAGCTGGCTGAGGTGGTTGCCGAGCCGCTCTCCATCGTATTTGAAAAGTCGTGGCTGTCGGTGTGGTCCCGGATGACTGGAGGAAGGGTCACGTCACTCCCATTTACAAGAAAGGGAGCAAGGAGGACCCCAGGAACTACAGGCCGGTGAATCTCAACTCTGTGCTTGGGAAGATCAGGGAACAGATTGTCCTGGATGACATGCTTGATCACATGAGGAAAGGGTGTGTGATCCTTGACAGCCAGCATGGCTTCACCAGAGGAAGGTCATGCTTGACCAATCTGGTGGCCTTCTATGATGGAGTGATAGCATCGGTGGACAAAGGAAAGGTGACTGATGTCATTTACGTGGACTTGAGCAAGGCCTTTGACATGGTCCCCCACCACATCCTTATCTCCAAATTGGGGGAATGTGGATTTGATGGGTGGACCACTCGATGGATAAGAAACTGGTTGAAAGACCGAGGGTGGTCATCAATGGCTTTATGTCCAGGTGGAGGCTCATAACGAGTGGCATACCCCAGGGGTCTGTCTTGGGACCGGTGCTCTTTAACATCTTTATCAATGACATCGATGATGGAATCAAGTGCACCCTCAGCAAGTTTGCTGATGACACCAAGATGAGTGGTGCGGTCGACACAGTTGAAGGGATGCCATTCAGAGGGACCTTGAGAGGCTAGAAAGGTGGGCCTGGGTGAATCTGAGGAGGTTCAACATGGCAAAGTGCGGAGTTTTGTACTTGGGCCAGAGGAATCCCAGGTATCCATACAGACTGGAAGGAGCAGACCTTGAGAGCAGCCCTGTGGAGAAGGACCTGGGGGTCTTGATAGATGAAAAACTTAACATGAGTCAGCAGTGTGCCCTTGTGGCTCAGAAGGCAAATGGTATCCTGGGCTCCATCAAAAGAGGGGTGGCCAGCAGGGACAGGGAGGTGATTGTTCCCCTCTACTCTGCTCTTGAGGCCCCATCTGGAATACTACGTCCAAGTGTGGAGCCCCCAGTACAAAAAAGATAGGGAGCTGTTGGAGAGGATCCAGAGGAGAGCCACAAAGATGAGCAGGGGACTGGAGCACCTCCTCTACAAAGACAGGCTGAGGGAGCTGGGCTTGTTCAGCCTGGAGAAAAAGAAGGCTGTGGGGTGACTTCATTGCAGCATTTTGATACCTAAAGGGAGCCTACAGAGGGGAGGGGAATCAACTCTTTGAAAGGGTAGATAACTGCAGGATGAGGGGAAATGGTTTTAAGTTGAGGGAGTGGAGATTTAGGTTGGACATCAGGGGGAAATTCTTTACAGAGAGAGCGGTGAGGTACTGGAACAGGCTGCCCAGAGAGGTTGTGGATGCCCCGTCCCTGGAAGTGTTCAAGGCCAGATTAGATGGGGCCTGGGCTGCCTGGTCTGGCATTAAATGGGGAGGTTGGTGGCCCTGCATGTGGCAGGGGTTTGGAGATTCATGATCCTTGAGGTCCCTTCCAACCCTGGCCATTCTGTGATTCAGTGCCTGAATAATCCCTTAGAGGTGACAATCAAGATTAGTTAAGAGCAGTTCATATAACAAAATTGATAGATACTAGTAGACGAAGACATATATGTTTGAAATAGTTACACTACATGTCCATATATGATCTATATAGAGAAATGGGCACTTATCTGATAATTTTTTGTCTGTGCTTGACTAATTCCAGCAATGCAGCTGTTGACATCTGAAAACTCCTTCTGTGTTCTTGCTGAGGACATTTCCAGACTATGGTATTCCATGGAATTAGACATACTACACCTCTAAACAAGATCTGCTTTTTGCTCTATGTTGTGGATATTTATTTATTTATTTATTGGTAGATCTAGCTCTGGTATATTTCTTTTATCTGAAAATCATCCCGCATATTGGAGTATTTCCCTATTTTTTTTAATGTGCTTTAGAAATGTACTCCTTCTTGAGATAATTTTCATGATTTGCTGAAAAAAAATTGACAAACTCTATTCTTGTTCATTGTTAAGACGGAAAAGTTACTGATGGTGTGCTCAGGAGGGACTTGAAGATGCACGGTAACTTGACAAAGGAACAAGGTAAAATCTGAAGGATTCTCATTATTTGAGTAGAGGGAATTTTGGCTTTGGTTCTTGATTAATAATGAGTCCGATTAAAAACAAATTTTAGTTCCTGTATTTTATATGCATAAATGGAGCAAATGTGAGCTTCTGAATTAAAAATTAGTTGATGATAGTAATCCATCAGCATAAAAATCTCAAGTGTATATATCAAAAATGGGCAGCCAACTAACAAGTTGCCTTGAAGAAATGCTGAATGTGGTGAAACAATTTGATAAGAATTCACTGGCATGACTATACTACCTTGTAATGTTGCTGTGTAATGAATAATACATGATCCACTTTGTTTAAGAAAATATGATGATATGATAGATGAGAGTCTACCAGAATTGTCAAGGTATAGCATCTGAGAGGAGTGACTTCTTAAAGTTCCTTCTGTGTCTACATCTGTATAAGTCAAACTTTTTCAAACCCACTGATTGCATCCCTAGGTTCAGCCTTTGCCCCTGATTTTCTAGCTGAACTGTAAAAATATATTCTCCTGACTAAGTCGATTTCCCAGCTGGAAATACGAGATTTCATTCTCTTTTAAAAATATTTGTATAGATCCTACATCTGTTCATCGCTAACCAGCTCTCTTCACAGCATTTTTCTTTAGCGAGGAGTGACGTTCAAACTTTTAATTAAAAGCACTGTGTGCCTCTGTCTGTTTTTGAGATGTAATAAAGAAACAAATGAAATATACTGTATTTAGCTGTTCTGGAACCCTTACCCTCAAAATAATTTTTGCTTTGCAGAATTCCTCTGACACTGTGCTTGAGCAAAGTATGGTGCATGAGGACCAGTGTTAAAGATTTACACCTGTATCTGGGGGAAGAACAGGACTAAGAGGTCTCATATCTACTAAAATAATTACTTGAGAAATGAAGCATGGTATAGTTTCTAAATAAATTATAATACATACTAAAATTCCCATAGTACATTTCCTATTATTCCTCATAAGCTTGGGCCTCATTCTGATGCCAGATACTGAATGGTGTAGCTAATGGAATTATATTGGTCTCCTACTTGATGAGAACATGGAAAATCTGACCCGTAGTTTTTAATTTGTAATTCTCTATAGGTCCTGTTGGACTAAATTAAAGTAAAAATAAATTGCTTGCCACATAACTGAATAGTGTTTTATTGGTCAGGGAGTTTAGGAAGTACACAGGAGACTGATTTATATATCTAGTCCTGTTTATATAGCCATCTAGTTCTTTGTACAATTGCTATATTTCTTTGCACCACGGAAAATAATTTTTAGGGAGTTTTCTTTTTTATTGGAAGTAATGTATTTCTCTTGATTGTGTAAGTAAGTTTGAGGCCAGTTTTGGTATGTCACAAAGAAATACATAAGAGTTTGTATTTACAGTGGAGGCTAAGTGGGTGCTACATAGCAGCAGTAGTGAAAATGTGTAACTCCCTTATCCTACTGTTGACAGTGATACTGAAATCCTGTCATAATGACCAGCAACACTTTTTAGGTGTAAATATATTCAAATCTTATTAAGAACAACTCAAGTTTTATCGAATTTTAGTACAACTCATTCTGAGTAAGTTTGGAAGGCAAGATACTAGTGATAAGCCAAACCTCAGATTGAAACAGCAGTGTGCTGAAAAGACACAACCATTAAAAATATTTATTATCCATGAAGAAATCTGAAAACTTGGGCAAATATTCTATGAGACTAAAACCAATAAGAAAAGGAGTAGCTTTACTCATGCATATTTACTTATTCCATACATGTATGTCAATATCTGTTTCTGGTAATGTAAATCTGTTTTATGCTTACACCTGTCACTGCTTGCCAAATATCTTTGTGCTACATTTAAAGTACAAATGATTTTAATGCAAAATCGAACAACTTAATTTACTGAATATGTTTAATGAAATCACTTTAATTTCAGTTTTCACTATGTCTTCACACTGAAGATTCTGTACAATGACAGGAGTGTTTTATAGAAATTAATCTTGTAAATGCTTACTTCTAGACTGTTTCCAATCTTATTTTATTTTGTTCTATATTATTTTTTTAAATAGGCAGGATGAAAATGGACTTTGTTGGTGGGGGTAGGAGCAGTGGTAGTTCCCAAAACTAACAGAAATCCCTCAGTATATAAGTAAAGTTATATATACATTCTTCATATGCCAGAGAAAGAAAATGAAAAACATTTATACACTTGTTCATTTTTTTCTTCCAAAGCATTCGTTTTCCATTTTCTATTGTCAAGAGAATGAAGATACTCTGTTGGCTTACCAGCAGGTGGGTATTATTAATGTTTTAGTTTCAGCTGGGATGGAACTGTTTTATTCAGAGTGTCTGATACGATGCTATGTTTTAGTTCTAGGAAAAAAAACAACGTTGGTAGTATACTGATATTTATAGCTGTGGCTAAACAGTGTTGTACAGAGCCAAGGTCATTTGCAATGTGCCCAAGGAGCCGGGATGGACCAGAATAAAGACAGCTGACTTAACTCACCACAGGGATATTTTGTACCATGTGACATCATGCAAAAGGAGTTTTGAAGGGATTCACCTCGTTTGCTTCTGTTGGTCAGGGGTCTAGCTCGGCATCAGTCAGGGGGGTGGTGAGCAACTACTTTGCAGCTGAAACTAGGACAGTTAGCCACATAATAGTCCATGAACTGATAGTTAACTCCAGAACAGAGTAAGAAAAAAACCAACACAAAATTAGTTTGTAGTAATAGTCTCTAATACTTTTTTAAAAAATACTTTTATAACTTACATGAAAACTGGATCTGCTGCATCTTCTAGGCCTCAAAGCTTTCTTTTTAGCTTATTCGTTTTGATGATCAAACTTCTAAAGATAAGCAAAGTTGTAAATTATTCAGAAAATGGATGCACATGTGTGCAAACAAGACAGTCATCGCTACAAAAAAACTATTGACAGGCTCTTGCTTACTGTTTTAGATTAGCCTATTACAATGATATCCAACCATATTTCATAGCATAACTATTGGAAATCACAGCAGTTTAAGTCACTGGATTCAGGTCAGAAAAAGTAAAATTCTATAAATCTCTATCAAGGACTTCAAACTTAAGAAGCACAAAACAAATTTCACATTTGTTTTGTGTGACTGGCAAATTTTCCTCCTTCAAATTAATATATTGATATTTTGCTGAATTAAAACATGTTTTTTTTTTTGTGTTTAAATAGTACAGTATATGTCAATGTGCTATTTACATATCCACTATTTACACTTATCCATGAGGCAAAAAATACAACAAGAGCTCTTATTTATGATGTAGTTGTACCTGCTTTTCAAATTCAGATGTTAGTAGCTCCTATCACCTTGGATATACCTTTTTTTTTTTTTTTTTTTTTTTCATTAAAAACTAAATATTGTAGTATCCACTCCTCTAAGATAATATTTACTTTTAAATAGTGCAGCTCTCTATCATGTTTATGGTTCTGGTAAGGTATGAACATTAAGAACAAGAGAAGAATTTACACTTTTGTACTGTTTTAATACTATTATATTGGAATGAATTTCTGTGGCAAAATATGTAATGAATCAGCAGTTGAAAACAGATTATTTTAAGGAAAAAAATATTATATATATATATATATATATATACATATACATATATATATATAAAATTATGTATAATATTACACTAGCTTCTTAAGAACTTTCAACTCAGTGCTAATGTTTGTTCTAAGCTCTTGTGCTGCCATAGACATTAACTTTATTTAGAGACCAAAAATTAATTCTGTCTAGAATCTTGTACGACTAAAAATGAATTTATTTCTAAAATTGAATGTATGTTTGGTACCACATAAAGAAACAGGAAGATATATCTAACAGTTCAATTTACTGAGATTGGTTTTATTCTTTGAATTATATAACTGTTTAATTTGTCATTTTGTTTGGATAATCTGTTAAAAACTGTAAAGCTAATTATTGTTCATCATTGGCCTGAAGATATGTTTGTGGTTAAAGTGTCTGTTTGACCTATGATTCTGGAGTTTCAACATCAAAGAAAGAGATTCTACTTCTGCTTAAGTTCTTTTGTCAGAGCCCTAATGAGAACTCTTGACTGATTTTTTTGTAGTTCCAGTTATGTCAACGAAGTTTTCTCTAACAATAGGACTAACCAAAAGATGTTATCAAGGGCATTATTCAAATGTCTCCTAACACTAACAGCATGGGACCTCAACCAGCTGTCAAGGAAGTGTTTAACAGTATTTGACCACCCTCACTGTGAAGAAATTCTTCCTAATGTCCAATCTGGTCTCCAAATGCAATTTTGTGCTTTTCTTGTACACCTTGCAGTACGGTACTGGAGAGAAGAGCCTAGCATCTTATTCTGTGCTTCTCTGTCTCAGGAAATTATGGAGAGTACAGGTTATCTCCAAGTCACTTTTCCAGACTAGAAATCCAAGTGACTTCAGCCTCTTCTCACAGGACATGCCTTCCAGATTTGCTGCCCTACTTTGGATGCTATCAAGGTCCTTAACATCCTTTTTGTAATGTGAAGCTCATAACTGTACGCAATACCTCAAGGTAAGGCTGTACCATTGCAAAATATGGTGGGAGAACCCTTTTTTGACTGAGTATGTATGCTGTGCTTAATGTACCCCACAACATGGTTTATCCTCTCAGCTGCAGAGCATACTGCTGCCTCATCTTGAGCTTGCATCTCTCAATTTCTTTCTGCTGAGCTGCTCTCCAGCCACTAATCTCCCAGTCTATACCTGTATGTGACACTCCTCCATCTCAGGTACAGAATCCAGCATTTTCCTTTCTTGAAATTCATATCATTCCTGTTAGTCCAAATGCTCCAATATATCTTGATCCTTTTGTAAGGCCTCTGCTCTCCTTCAGGGACTCAACAGCACCTCTCAGTTTAGGGAGGGCATTTGACATTCCTGTATCCAGACAATTGATAAAAGCATTGAACAGGATCAGTCCTAGGACAGAGCCCTGGGAAACACAACTAATTCTGCACTTTCTCTTGAACTGTTACAGTAGCATGGAAATTGTCCTGGATATTTGCTATGGGATGGATTTTGGACTACTTTGTTAAAAGCCTTCATTTAATTTGGCATAAGCGTGAATTACTGAACTTTGATAAATGAGCTAAAGACTTCGCGTGCTAGTGCAGGATAATATGAGTCAATTTCATCTAAAGAGAGGGGATCTGGTCCTGTATATATTATTAGTGAAACTGAAAGGCACACTCACTATAGGCAGAAAAATTCTCAGTAATTCTACATCACTATACAGTACAGTTTTCAGTGAAGTAGTATCAATATGTATTTATAATCAAAAAGTGTATGGGCAGTTTAAACATAAAATCATAGAATCACAAGGTTGAAAAGGGACTACAAGATCATCTGGTCCAATCGTTAAAATTTCTCATTCATGGATGTCAGATGCTGTAAAACTGTAAATTTAAGGCATATTTTTTAACTCTGTTTGTTAGAAAAGTTGGCTATTATCATATCTAGATAATTCTGTTTTGTTAAACATAAAACTGTTGTTCTCAAAAAAACCCCAAAAAACCCCAAATCACCAACAACACAATGTCATTCCTTAAAAAAAAAAAAAAAAAAAAAAAAAAAAAAAAGTGTGATTGCTTTATGACTACTTTGCCCAGCAATGAAATACCACTTGCATGACTCTTAGAAATGATGGATTGTCTCACAGTCTTGCATGTCTTTGTAAATTAACAATGTATGTTGATGAACTATAATGATACAATAGGATAAATTGCACTGAGCTAGCAGCATTCTGTTTTATTCAAACTATTCCCGAATTTGAGAATTTCTTTATTTTTCAGACATAAGAGGTATATTTTCCAAAAACAGTGATGTTGGAAAAAGCTGGAAATGTTCAGGATATAGATCTACTTACAAAATCTTTCAAATATAAGCATCCTTTTACTTGTAACAAAAGATGAAAAATTGCTATTTTCTTGTATCCTGGGGACATACTGAGATTCTGGTACTAACTTATCAAATTATTTGGATGAAAAAGCCTTTTAATATCATGTTTTCATTGGTTTAAATCTGCATTGAAGAATTAATGGAACTTTGATATCAAAAATAGAATCAGGAAGATTTCTCTGTAGCAGATGTTAGGCAGAGCTTGCTGTGTTATAAATTATAACCAAATAAGAGAATGATATTGAGAAACTGAAAACTTGTTAGCTGTAATAATAATGAATTAAGTCTGTGAGACAAACGGTCCCTAAAGTTGAGGTAGATGGTGTCTGAATACAAATGTCTGTATTATTATTAACACATTCATTCATGGAAGTAGGTTTGTAATACATGTTTGAAACTGAACTCTCACGGAGATAAAGCAAAGTTTATGTAGATAAAGTGTATAGGAGAATGAGGTGAATTTCTTTGCTGTATATACTTTATTTAAATAACTTGGCATAAGGATATTTCTATGTTAGAAAATCACATTAAATGAACCTTATTAACTCTGTAAGTAAAATGATAAAAACTTAAAAATAAGATGTCTGCTAACTTTATAATTGCTCTGTATAACATGTGCTCAGTTTATTTTTATGTTGAACACTGATGTATTATCCCAGAATTTTTCTGTGCAAGTGATGAGGGATATTGCTCAAAGAGCAGCTAGTCAGTGTTTTAGCTACCCATCTTATGTAAAACTGTGATTTATCTACTACACATTCTCCAAATTCACTTTGGCAATACAATTTTTACTTCCTTCATTTTTACTGTGTTCATCACTGTAGTAGCTGAAACCTTCACAAATATATACAGGAACTTAACTTGATATTTATTCTACAAAATAGTCCAGTGTACATAGTTAGAAGATTTGCTAAATCAGTACAAGCAGTGAGATTTTCTTTTTTGTCTCTATATTGTTGTGTTCAGTATGATTCAGCACTTCAGATATTTGAAAGCACATCTCCTGGTAACTTTATTTGCAGTTCTACAAGTCTGAAGAACAGTTTTATTTATGTGAATTGTTCTGAATTCCAAATGAATGTCATCAGAGAAGGAGGGAACATATCTAAGTGTCCCTGCCCTAACCTTGATTTCCTGTGTTTATTTTTCAAAGAACTTTGTCCAACTCTATCCACTTTATCTGTTTTCTTCCCACACGCTTTCCAAAGCTGCTTAATGTGTTTAAGTATGCTCCTTGATGTCTTTTCAGATATTCTGTAAGTCCTTTTCTACCAGCATTTCAGTGTGACTTCTTAAATAACATCTCTCTTGAGCCTTGTGGGATCCCTGCTTTTAGTTCAGATGCCTTTTGTCATCTATAGCAGCTTGTGTCTGGATCAATGGTTGAAACTTTCAAAATTATAAGACCAGATAGTTGTTTCAAGTGAAAAAAATAACCTCAAAATTTTGTCTTCAAAAATTTGACTTTACTTCAAGTTAATATTTGTGACTATTTATAATATTGTTGATAAATGAAGTCTTTATCCACAAGAGAGAGAAATGAGAATTCCATCTTTTTCAATTCAGTTCATCCTATCACTTCAACGTTTACATGGGCAAAACCACTGCCACCTTTCACTAGTTCCTAATGTGCCAACCCACTGCTCAGATTTGTATGAACCGTTAAAATTTTTTTCTATAAATATAAATGAAACATAATTTTCAGTCTAGCCACAGTAAGGTTGAACTTCTGGATAAGCTTCTCAATATGAGTAATGTGATAGCAGTATATTATGATGAAGATTAGAGTCTGGCTGTGGTATCAGATGACAATTCAATGAGTGCAAATTCCCTCCCAGTTCATGCTTCTAAGTCCAGCATGCTTTGTAAGTATTTCCTGGATGAAGCACTTTGAGGGGGATGAGCTGGCAGCACCTTTCTAGGTTCTCAATAGTCAAAACTGTCAAGATAGAACAGATGAAAGAGTTAAACCAAGCCGGATATGCATTTAGGTGTTACTAGAGTTGAATGGTTTCCACTGTAGAAGATTTTGATTTAAAATTCACAGTTTTAATTTTTGTACTGATTCTGGTTGTGAGGAAATTAGGAAGTTAACTTTATTCATAGCAGCCAACATAGTGTTTTTCTTTAGCATTTGGCTAAAACAGTGTTGATAACATGGTAGCACCTCTCTCTTCAGTGCCCTGACACATGTCAATAGGCTGCAGAATGAGCAGGAGTTTGGGAGGCAGCTGAGCAGTTAAGGTAGCTGACCCTATCTGACCAAAGGAATATTCAATTTCATGTGACATCATACTCATAAATAAAAGCTGAAAGAGGGAAGATGTATGTTATCATTTCAAACATCTTCCCAGACAGCTGTTATCTGTGCTTGGTCCCTGCTTCCCAGCCCACCCCGATAATGGGAAGCGGTAAGTTATTTTCTCTTCTTGGATTACTTGAGCACATGACTTTTGCTGATCTTACTGAACTGTTAATATCTCAATTCCGGAGTTCTTTCTTTTTCTTTTAATGTTTTTTCCTCACTGTGAACCAGAGGAACGTCTGAAAGGATTGACTGATAGCTGAGTCAACTCACTGCATGCTTAAGATTGAATTTTGGCAAAATTTGTGTATCATTATAATTTTTGTTCTGATTTTGGAGATGAGGTCTCTAATTACAGTGTCAGCACTTAGATCCTATCGGTCTGTGTTAGGTCTATGTTTTCAGTTTAAAATTAGTTCTGTAAATTGTTATTGCACAAAATATTTAACTTATGCATGGCTTCTGCAATGTTTTCAGGAACTTTTTTTTTTTGAGTTTCACATCTCCTGATGTAGTAGTAGTCTCTCATCGCTCGTCCTCTGCCGACCGAGGGCGCCACTTGCCAGCGAAACCGACCCCAACCGGGCCGGGGCCAAATGCTCACACAGACCCCAGAGTGCGTGAGGCAAAATGGCGTTTATTAAAATGTGGTAGGCACTTAAATATTCTTGTCCCGCTTTGTCCACACCCCTTGCTTACCTGCTGTCCTATTGTGGGGCAGCGTTTGGCAAGCCCTGAGCATAGGAAACCTGACCCCGTCACATACCGTTTCCTCGCCACGCCTACTACATCTCCCCCTCCCTATGCTCAGGAATATCCCGTAACAGCGCGATCGCAACGCGAGTACATCTCTCACAACTGTTCCTTCGTTTTGTGATACAGAATCCGTTGGTCCATAACTTGCCACATGATCCTTGTGAGGCAATTCTGGAAACACATGATTATGCACGGCAAAATGGCCGCAATACAAATTATTGCGAGCAATACTAGCGCAACTACCTTAATAATTTTCGCAACCCATCCTCCAAAGCTGCCAAACACACTTCTCAGCCAGTCCCCGATGGGGTCGTCCTCCACTTGGATCTTCTCCGTATGGTCTCGCAGGGCTTTCAGCGCTTTATGGATGGATACACTGTGGTCGCTAAGATTGAAGCAACACATTCCTTCTAGGTCTTCACATCCATGCCCCTGTGCCAGGAGCAAGAAGTCGATGGCTGCTCTGTTTTGCAGCACCGCATGCCGAATGCTGTTTGTGTCTTCTAGCATCGCATTCAATATTAATGTTGTTAAATTCGCCTGCTTAGCTGACCAACATGCTAGGCGTTCTATCTGAGCCAAGCTCTGTGCTGCAGCAACCCCAGGGGCGAAAAATGATGCGAATATCCGTGCTGTGGCACTCCATAACTCTACCTCATCGTTACAATTCTCCGGGAGAGGGCTCGAACGCTTTCGGCGACGATGGTGACCCGTGATGCTCGGGCCATACTGCATCCATGTCGTGAAATTCGGAGACAGTAATGTCAGTTCCCCTAGGTAACAGGGTCCCCCTAAGGCATTGTGCGGGATGCCCTGCCAGGCTCTATCCCCACAAATCAAGAAGATTCCAGGGGGCAACGCCTTAGCCGTTTTGTTATTCCATAGCACCTCGTTGACCCCCCGTTTGAAAGTGAACCCATACCCATAAAAGTCCCAAACTGCCGTACAATTAAATGAGGATCTACCGCTAGATTTAGAAAGGACCCCACCCTTCGACAAGCAGGTTGTATTGCGCCCTGTGAAGACCCGTGTTTCATTTTTGGTATACCCGCAATAACCCGAAGTAATGGAGAAAGCCTCCGTGTTCACAGGACTGACCACAGTCCAAGAGGTCTCGTTGTATGGCTTCAGCCGCGGATCTGTGCCTGCCCACCGGGCAATTAAGGCCTGCAGTTGAATCCGAGCAGACACACCCCGCAGGTAATCTCGCCCCAACAGGGTTCCCGGTACCTGCGCTACCAGCGGGGTCAGCAGGACGGGCTTCTCCAGGGAACCGTCTCTGTTGACCACGATTATCTCGATCTGCTTGGCTGACCTCCGCGTTGGAGCAGTTCCCCCCACTCCCGCTATAGTTTGAGTGGCCCCCGTTGGCCACGTGGGCGGCCAGTCGGATTCCGCAAAAACCGTCACATCCGCTCCTGAGTCCACCAGGGCGGTAAGGAAAATAGATCGCGGCCCTGGGGAGCCAGCGGGAAGCTCCGTAATTGCGGCTGTAATCTTCACCAAGGGGCGCTCCCCGCAGCTCAACGATAGCGCAGCTAGTGGCAGGCCTAGATCCAAAGCCCGCCTTTCCTGAGAATCCCGTGAATCGTAAGAGGGACCCTCATTCCCCCTACCTCGAGATCGCAGCCCACGAGCTCTACATTGCGGTGCAGTGTGACCTCTCCTCCCGCACATTTGGCACACTATACCCCCGTTGCTTTTACACTGTGCCTTGAAATGACCTAATTGACCGCACCTGAAGCATGGCCCAGGCGGGCGATCTGGACTCTGCCGCCCGGCAACCCCATGCGCTAGCATCACCTCAGCTACCGCTGCAGCAACCTCGCTTGCCACTGATGATTGAGACTTTTGCTTGTCCATCACATACTTAAGGACCTCACCGGGGGTGTGGAACCTGTCTGGCGCCGCCCGTAATAGAGCTCGTACGTCCGAGCTCGACTTTCGATAGAGGCAATCCAGGATCACGGGGCCGTGCACTGCCCTAGGCAGCTCCGATCCCTCCACTGCCTTGATCAACCTATCCGCAAAATCCTGGAAGGATTCAGTGGGACCTTGTGCAATCTCCGTCCACGGAGTAGACGGCTCAGCATTTCTTGCGAGCCTTCTGAACGCCTCAAGGGCAGCGTCTGTAGTGGCTATTAGTTCCCCGGGCCTCAGCTCCGTAAGCTGGGCATGTGCAGTGATCATACCCGGCGTACTACCCGTCAGTCTCTGCAGGTTAGACGCGTGAAGCGGATTCCCCTGATCGTTCTGGGCTGTAACCAGCATTTGTCTAAGTCTAGCCTGCCATTCCTCCTTCCAAAGCGTATACTGCACCGGTTTCAAAATCATGCGCATCAGATTCTCAATATCGTATGGTAACAGGGGTCCCGGCAATATTAATGTCTCCAAGGCGTTCATTGTCAGGGGGGACTTCAATCCTTTCTTTTCAACTGCCTCAAGCACCCTCGCTATCGCTTTCGGGTCCAGCGGGACCCAGATCGGGTTATCATCATCGGAAATCACTACCGGAAATGCCTCCGGGTTCGCAAGGCCCCGGTCTTGTGCCTCCTCCTTTACTTTAGCCCAATCAGTCAGCAGACGCCCGTCCCTCCCCCCTTTGGGACGAAGCCCCGCCCTTGCCTTTTCTTCCTCCAAAGAAGGATATAACGACCGCGGAGGGTAGGGCGGGGGCGGAGCGGGCGGAGCGGTTGGTAGACATGCGGTCGGGAGTTCCTCTTCCCCGCCCTTCGCCGCGGCGACCGTCGCCATCTTGTCCGCCACGCTTTGGTCGTCAGTACTGCAAGGTAGCAAAGACCCGCCCCCCGGAGCCCTTTCCACCCCTTTTTCCACCTTAAGCTTACCCTCCTCTTTAGCCGCCTTAAGGGCTCCAAGTATCAAGCCCCAGGTCTTAAGTTCAGCAGCCTTTTGGTTATTCATGGCGCGTTGGCATAAAGCCGAGGTGAGCGAATCCCACCTACCCGAATCCAGCACTTGCTGAGGGGAGTCCAGCTCCCCTCCCTTTTTTAAAACCGAAAGCACCGCGGCTACCTTCTTCTTTGAAGGGGTATTTTTGCCGCAGTAGTCCTTACAAAACTGCAAAAGTACCTTAATAATCTGTTCCATGGTTACACACGCGACCTGCCGCCACTTCACAGGCTCTTCTCCGCGATGTGTCTTCCGTGAGCGACCTGCCGCCACTCCGCAGGCTCTTCTCCGCTTCACGGGCACGCCGGGTGGTTAACCCTCGATAGGCAGATCACGTCGGGGTCACCACTTGTAGTAGTAGTCTCTCATCGCTCGTCCTCTGCCGACCGAGGGCGCCACTTGCCAGCGAAACCGACCCCAACCGGGCCGGGGCCAAATGCTCACACAGACCCCAGAGTGCGTGAGGCAAAATGGCGTTTATTAAAATGTGGTAGGCACTTAAATATTCTTGTCCCGCTTTGTCCACACCCCTTGCTTACCTGCTGTCCTATTGTGGGGCAGCGTTTGGCAAGCCCTGAGCATAGGAAACCTGACCCCGTCACATACCGTTTCCTCGCCACGCCTACTACATCCTGAACTGAATCTTATCGCCTCAAAAGGAAATTTGCTAATTGCTCCATGTATATTCTGTCAGATGATGAAAATGGGTCTACTATAATGAAAGTGAGAGAACAAAAGAAAGCTTATGCAATGATATAAGCATAAAATTACAAGTGGGAGGGAGAAAATATTTTACCGGAGAGAAAAATAGTTTATATATGCTCCAAGCAAAAGATGTTATGGGTATGTGAGTGCATTTTTACAAAGACTCCCTTTTAACAGGATGTGTAGACAATCTTTCCTGAAATCCTTGTGGAACTGTTTAATCAGAATCTAACCTTATTACCACATGCTCTCAACTTTCCTGACCTAGATATTTTGAATATTTTTTTCATGCTTTTATAGGTTTAGAAATATTTTCATTTTATATTATTGTTGTCTTAAAATAATCAAGAGGTCAAGCTATGTTACGCATAGCATAGTCAAAATATCACTCTTTAATGCAAATCATTGAAATGCAGATTTCAATACACAACATTGGATTGCTTTAATGATCTAAAGTTTTCACTGCTGTGAAACTAACTAATTCAAATTCATAGCGTTCTTCTTTACCGAACACTGTTTTAAACATGAATCCAATAAGATTTTCCTACAAGGATTCATTTAGCACTTTATATATGTTTTATCAGATCTGTGATACTTGTATGAGTTTTAGTCTTACTATGATTTTCATTATTTTTAGTCAGGAAAAATTAAAAGCCAAGCAGTAATTATACAAACGTTGGTTGCTCTGTTCTCAGATGCTATTTGATGTGTGAAGATGTCATATACTGTGCTTGGCATTACACAGTCTGTGTGCCTGGATGAACAGAAAGTTGTGTAGTCATCCTGCTCATTAGAAGTACCAGGAAAAATTTCTACTCACCAGCTGTATGGTGTCTACTAGATCTACTCAGAATAGATTGCTTTTTCATTCTTATGATGGCACAGAATTGTTCTCAAGCATTTTGTTTTAGATCTGTGTGTGAGTGGAGATAGCTGCTAGAGTAGTAATTATTTCTATGGGGTTTTTGTTGTTGTTGTTGTTGTTGGAGTAAAATCAAGGAATTAACTTACCTTTTCACAGTTTATCTTTGTATATCTTTGTAGTTTATGCATGGCACGAGTAAACAAGAGATGATAGATCAACCTGTATGCTTCTTACCCTGATGAGCCTATGAATGTACTACCCCAGACAAAAATTATATTCGTTTTTTGTTCCTTTTATTTAAGGGCAAGAGGAAATAGTTATTATTTTTCTTTAAATATTCGATTGTAATCTACATTTTATAGTTTAGGTTCTAACTAATATCAACACGATTCACCAAAATTACTACTGCAGGTACTAAATTCTAAATGAAAATTATTAATATTTTGCCTTATTTTTAGTGTAAAATCTTTGTAAAAAATAAAGCTGTTTTCTATAAACAATCTCCAGTACATATTTCTTTCCTTATAAAATTGCTTCATATGTGTTTTGTATATGGTTTATCTATGTGAGAGAAGTGTATGTTAAGACAAATTTTACATGGTAGAAAACTGAGTAAGAAGGAGATTACATTAGCTAAATATAAACTTTCAACATGCAGTCAATTACAAAATATATTTCACCCTTTAAAAGAATGTAATATTAATTCCTATATATGTGCTAATGTGAGTAATTTATACTCCATCTGCAATTGAAAGAGCCTAATCATACATTTAGTTTGGCAAATTATAGTGACATCAAGGTTATCATAGAATCATAGAATCATCTAGTCCAACTGTACATGTATCACCAATATTTCCCACTAAACCATGTGCCTCAGATCAACACCTAAATGTTTCTGGAACACTTCCAGGGACAGTGACACAACTACCTTGCCTGGGCAGACAATTCCAGTGCCTGACCATTTTCTTTGAGAAGAATTTCCTAATATCCAGACTGAATCTCCCCTGGTGCAATTTGAGGCCATTCCCATTAATCTTATTGCTAGTTATGTGGGAGAAGAGGATGCTTCTCACCTTGCCAAAACCTCCCTTCAGGTAGTTGTAGAGAGTGATAAAAGTCTCCCTGGAGCCTCCTCTTCTCCAGACTGAACAATCCCAGCTCTCTCAGCTGTTCCTCATAAGTCCTGGGCTGCAGACCCCTCACCAGCTTCGTTGCCCTTCTCTGAAGATGCTCCAGGACCTCAATATCTTTCTTGCAGTGAGTAGCCCAGAATTGAACACAGTATTTGAGGTATGGCCTCACCAGTGCTGAGTACAGAGTGATGATCACTGCTCCTGCTGGCAACACTATTTCTGTTACAAGCCAAGATGCCATTGGCTTTATAGGCCAACTGCTTGCAGGTGAACATCAACCAATATCTGCAGGACTCTCTTCTCTTCACAGTCTTTCAGCCACTCTAGTTGCTTGGAGTTGTTGTGGCCAAAATGCAGAACCTGGCACTTGGACTAGCTGAACTTCATCCCACTGGCCTCAGCCTGTTCAGATCCCTCTGTAGTGTCTTGCCACCCCCCAGCAGGTCTACACTTCTTTCTAACTTGGTGCCATCTGAAAACTTACTGAGGGCACTCAATGCCCTCATCCAAGTCATCAATAAAGCTACTGAACAGGACATGTCTCAGTTCTGAGACCTGGGAAACACCACTAGTGACCAGTCAGCTGGATTTAACTCTGTTCTCCATCACTCTTTGATCCCAGCCATCCAGATAGTTCTCCCAGCGAAGGGAGTATCTGTCTAAGCCACAGACTGCCAGTTTCTCCAGGAAAATACTGTGGGAGACAGTGGTGAAGGCTTTGCTGAAGACAGGGCAGACTACATCAACAGCCTTTCCCTCATCCACTGGACAGGTCACCTGATCATAGATCAGGAGATCAGGTTGATCAAGCAGAACTTGCCTTTCAAGAACCCATGCAGACTAGGCCTGATCCCATGGTTGTCCTGTTACGAGATGATTCAAGACTGCATAATGATGATTGAAAAACTGCATACTATTACAGAATGATGCAAAACTGCATCTTTTTTTTTCAAACAAAGTATGACCTAGCTTTTAAGTTTCATCACTTAATGCAAGTTTTGTGTTGGACTAAGATCATAGTTCTAAAATCTGATAGACTAAATTGGACACAGGAGAGCTGGGCCGCCATTTTCCCGGGTACGTGGAAAATATTCTCAGGAAAAGCTCAAAATCAACAATACTAATAATTCTCAGACTTAACACAGTCACTTTGTAAAATATGCAGATCTAACATGTAATTTTTCATTTATTTATTAAAAAATAAAGGCTTCCAGGCTGAGGATAATCATGAATCAAACCTGATTTGTTTGCACAGCAGCAGTAAATAAAGAATGCTCTAAAAGTGGACTTGGGTTCAAATTAATTATTGCAATTTATTATTTCCTCTATTTATGATCTATATAAAATGTATAGTCTTGGATAAAAATGGGCATATGGATAAAGTGATGGTGGATGGACTCTTTGGGTTATATGGCAATGGAGGTGAGATTTTTTTGAGATTTTAATCTTATGTCTTATTTCTGAAATCATTCTCTTCACTATTTTGAAGAACTATCAAGAAGTATACACAGTTGCAACACAGACCATTTTTGTAGGACAAAGCCATAAATACCTGCAAGTTTTGCATCAGGGAATAGAAGCTGCAACCTGGAGTCAAGTAGTCTTTAAAATGATGAACTGAAAACATCCAAAATGTTTTATATTTCTAAACTTGAGCTATATTTTCTTGTGCAATTCATTAGAATATAATTTGTTCCCATTTTTAGTTTTGAGGATGTTAGAATTTAATTGTAGTGAGGAGTATATCATTAGTCTTGAACATCTGCCAGACATTAAGTGCTCTCGTGGCCAACATTCCCTCAAATCTTTGAAGCACAGTCTTTGGGTTTGCTCATGATTTGCTATCATTTAACTGCAGCAGCCTGCAAATAAAACAAAATATTTGTAAACATTAAAATTTGTTTTATTTTAATAAAGAATTCTAATTCAAATATAGACAAAATGTGCATCAAGGCAAATAGGTCTCTCTGTTCTTCGTTATCTTTTACTTTTATGAATTTAAAGCAAACTTATTTCTGTAGGTTATGTATATCTTTTATATTACTGAAATTAGAGTGATTTCTACTGAGGGAGACACCATATGGAAAACTGCTTGACGCATTTTTGTCCTTAAATGATACCAACATTATGCTTTTCCTGGTGTCACAGAAAGCACAATATAGCTAGCATATGGAATCACAATATTTTTATTTCAAATAACTTCCTCTGCTACTTAGAAAAGCAGGATGGATCAAATCTCCTTCTAATAGAGGATCTTTTCACTTGAGACAATCTTAAACAGTTCAAATGTACGTTTAAGTACACAAAGGAGTTCTCACAGAACGATTTTGGAGTATATTCAGAAGCGTGCTCTTCGCTACTTTCCGATAAGAACCTGTAAAGAAAAAAAGTGAAATGACTGAGGTAATAGGAAAAAATTAAGTTATTGCTCCTTGTGCTTTATTTTATAACAGTCTCCAATATATTACCCCAAAGGTCAGGGAATGCATCTATATGTGCAGAAAAATGGAAACGAATCTTTCCAAAAACAGTTTCAATACTTCATGATGTCATTAGATCGCAACAGTTGAATAACTATTTTTAAATAACATATGTGTTTTAAAAGGGTTTGAAAATTATGACATTCCTTTTCTTCAAGCAGATTTTACCTTTAAGATTCCTTGAACAATATCTCCTGCTGTGGTTTATACAAATTGTAATTTCTGAGGAAATCCAGGAAGTGCTCATAGAAACACATTATAATTAAAAACCTTTGGGGAGACCTCACTGTGTCTTTCTAGTATCTAAAAAGTTCTCTAAATATTATGTGAAGATTTTTTTATTACTTAGTGGGTGGTGAGGAACTGGAACAGACTGCCCAGAAAAGCTGTAGATGCCCCATTCCTGGAGGTGCTCAAGGCCAGGATGGATGGGGCTTTGGCAAATTGATACAGTGGTTGACAACTCCACCCATGGAAGAGATTGGGTACAGATGATCATTATGATCCCTTCCAACCCAAGCAATTCTATGATTTTATGATTTTATGATTATGTTTCTTCTGAAAGGCTCCAGGGGGGTTGCTATGATTTGTTCTTGATTGCTCCATACTTGCTACCATTCATATTTTATTATCTTCCAGATATTGATTTCATTTTTTTCTCCCTCATCTTCCTCCACCTTATTATACTTTATTGCCTTTTCACAACTCCTGAATTCTCAGCCAGAAACTGTGAGTTCTCAAATGTAATAGATGTAGCTCCAGGCATGTCTGGATCTGTTTCATCAAGGACAGGTAGGTGGAGAACAACTAAATTCTTTTTTTCTTCTTATTCTTATATCTGTCACTGATAAAGAATTATAGAATCATAGAATGGTTTGGGTTGAATGAGACCTATAAGATTATCTAGTTCCAACTCCCCTGCTGTAGGCAGGGACACCTCCCTCTAGACCAGGTTCCTTAAAGCTTCATCCAGCCTGGCCTTGAATGTTTCCAGGGAGGAAGCATCCATAACCTCACTGAGCAACCTGTTCCAGTGTCTTACCACCCTCATAGTAAAGAATTTTTTTCCTAATATCTAGTCTAAATCTACCCTCTTCCAGATTAAAACCATTTCCCCCTATCCTGTTGCTACCTTTGCTACCCGCCCTTTTAAAAAGTTCCTCTCCAGCTTTCCTGGAGACCCCCTTCAAGTACTAAAAGGCCGAGAAAGGTCTCCTTGGAGTCTTTTCTTATCCAGGCCAAAGAGCCTCCAGCTCTCTCAGCCTGTCTTCACAAGGGAGGTGCTCTAACCCTCTGATCATCTTTGTGGCCCTCCTTTGGATCTGCTCCAACAACTCCATGTCCTTCTTGTGCTAGTGGCTCCAAGACTGGACTCAGTACTCCAGGTGGGGTCTCATGAGAGCAGAGTAGAGGGGCAGTATCACCTCCTTTGACCTTCCGGTCACACTTCTCTTGATGCAATTCTTGGCCTTCTGGGGTGCAAGTGCACACTGCTGGCTCATGTTGAATCTTTCATTAATTGAGACACCTGAATCTTTCTCCTCAGGGCTGCTCTCAAGCCATTCATTGTCCAGCATCTCTGTGCTTGGGATTGCCCAAACCCAAGTGCAGGACCTTGCAGGTGGTGTTATTGAACTTCAAGAGGTTGGCGTAGGCCCACTTCTTAAGCCTGTCCAGGCCCTCTGGATGGCATCCATCCCTCTGGCGTGTCAACTGCACCACTCAGCTTGGTGTTGTCTGCAAACTTGCTGAGGATGCACTTGATCCCACTGTCCACAACAGATATGAAGTTGTTAAATAACACTGGTCCCAGTGCTGAACCCTGAGGAAAACCACTCGTCACCACTTGAATGCTGAGCCACTGACTGCAACTTTCTGAGTGTGTCCACCCATCAAATCCTTTTTCTCCAATTTGGCAACCAGGACCTCCTGAAGAACAGTATCAAATTCTTTGCACGAGTTCAAGTAGATGATGTCAGTTGCTCTTCCTTTATCCAGCAATGCTGTAACTCCATCATAAAAGGCATCGACTTTGCCAGGCATGATTTACCCATGGTGAAACCATGATGGTTAACATTAGTCAATCACCTTGTCTTTATTTTCCATCTACCTTAGTAGGGCCTTCAGGAGGATCTGCTCCATGATCTTAACAATTTTCTGATTAAAGCTAAACTTTTCAATGGAATATGAATTAAAAAAGGGAATTACACACGTCAAAACTCTTGATGTCATTTGTCATTAATCTCTAGTTTCTACAATGGCACAGACCAGCACTTTACTTGGATTTCCTACAAATTCCTACTGTTGAATCGGGTTTTTTTTTTTTTTTCCTTTATGTTCCCTGCTACTTGTATCTCATTTTGAGGCTTGGCCTTTCTAAATTTCAGCCAACAAGATTCCAATTATTTGATTTTTTTTAGTCCCCTGTTTGTCCTTAATCATGTACGCTTAGTTCTTGTACTTTTCTATTCTTCCTGAATTTAGTCTTCTCTCTTCCTTCTTCCTTTTGAGCCATTAATTATCAGGAAGAAATACACACAGAAGTCTTTTCTCAGTAATTTTATTCATCTTCCTTATTCACAAAGAACACACAAAAAGAAATTTCTGACTGGACTTAGGACTATTTTGCCCATCCTTCCTTAGCACATAGTTTTCCACCCCCATCTGATAACAGCTCCTTAAGACTGCTGTTAAGTGAAGACAATTAAAAAGCATTGGACACTTGATGGCCATATCTCATAGATGGAGCATATTCAGGTTCAGATTCTTTTTCATTTCTTTTGCAATTTATCTTAATATAATACTGCACCTCAGACAATGGGAGTATACACATATCTCCTCCCCAGTGGATGACTACTACATCTGAATTAATGCTCGTCTTCTTTTTTCTTTATCTAAATTATCGTGCCTTACTCTTTTCTAACTGCTTTCAATCTTAAAAGATTTCTGGAAGTTTGAGCCTTCAACTTAGTAAGTATCGCAGTGTAGTGGTCAGAGTTGATGGTTTGTCCAGTTTCCAGGAAATCCTGACTAAACACCTATCCTAAAAAACAGTGCACATCACTTCACCTGCTAAGGGCTGCATCTTGAACACTTACTTTGATGGAAAATTCATGTGTAGCCATTCCATGGAGTGTCATTTTGACCTTGGTTCATAGTGGTAACATCACATCTTGTCACTGACATTAATACAACCCCGGAAACTGTCACTTTCAGCCTTGTATTTGTTCAGTGAGTCCTGATGAACTTGCATACAATGTTCTTTCTGTTCCTGAGTAAGTATTCGTGGGGCACACCTGATGCAAACTTTGTGATAGTGTTGCCACCACTGTTTCCAAAATACTGAAGCTGATATTCATCTCTGTGCACAATTCCCTCATTCTAATCCACTGAATTGCATGGATGAGCTGATCACTATTCATTTTGGGATGCGACAGCTGTGTGGGACTGTCTGGAATGTGGCTTGCCTTTCACATGGCTATCACCACTGCTGAAACACACCTCTCACTGCCTCACTTTGCTTGCAGCCACCGTTTGGTCTCCAGAAACATTCAGCAAACATCGAGGAACATCAGTGGGTGCTATTTTTTCCACATTCAGTGACACATTTTTTCTTCATATGCACTTCCATGTCAGACTGCCCCTGTTCTGTCATCTGTCACATGGCAACAAAATAAGGAATGTTAGTGAGAAGCTTCACTGTCTACTACCATATCACCAAGATATACCATGTCATGGGCTAACATTTAACGAGCAGCCCTCATAACGTCTCAGGATTAAAAATATGAAGCCCTCTTTAAGCAAAAGAGCTATCTTTTCAAAATGTATGTTTTCACT
Source organism: Phasianus colchicus (assembly GCF_987193195.1). Classification (NCBI taxonomy): domain Eukaryota; kingdom Metazoa; phylum Chordata; class Aves; order Galliformes; family Phasianidae; genus Phasianus; species Phasianus colchicus. The sequence continues at coordinate 18,405,739 of NC_143476.1, forward strand.
TTAAAAGCAGCCTTCAATATCTGAAACTGTTTTCTTATGTGCTTTTTTAAATTGCATCACATTTTATTAGTTTCTTTGAATATTGCAATGAGATGCAAGAGAAATTTAACAAAGGATCTCATTGAAGAGAAAAATAAAATCTTTCTTTGCATTACTGCAGTCTTATTAGTTAACACATTCATCTGAACTCATAATGTACATTCTAAATTATTTTGGAGAACTGAAAACACAAGGAAGTGTCACTTTCTTATAAAAATGTGTTATGTTATACACTGAAGCCACTTTAAACTCTGCAGGAGGCATTCATGTCTTGCAATCATTACAATGATACTGAAAGTCTAAGAAGGCTATTAGGGAGAGAAACTGCTGGGTCCATTGTAAAATGAAAACATGATATTATTATAGTCTGTGGCCAATGAAAGAAAGAATGCACCAAAACAGAAAGAGATTTTCAGTTCCTGTCGAACTCAGAAAGCAAAATAAATTGTTTTGCAACAGTATTCTCTTTCTTTAAGTGAATGGGCATGTTTCTTCATTCTGGAAAATTGAGTGAGTTTTAGTTTCAGCACCATCATCTGAATTGCAAATGTAGCTTTGCTGCATTTCTTATGATGTATCTGTTAAAAATATCTAACCTTATGTCGTGACCTTCAAAAACATTTATAATATTCATCATAAAATGGTAACTTCTATGCAACTAACTGACTGAATTTTTTTTTTATGATTAAGTATCTGTTGCTGATATTTGTTGCTATTAGCTTTTTTCTTTTACACATCGTTGGGTAAATTTCTTTAGTGGTCCAGAAAGGGTAAGAAACTATGGTATAATACTTCTGTACCATGTACAAAAATACAGACAGTATGTGAGATTGTAGTGGATCAAATCCTTTGCAGATGTATTCAAACATCTTGACTTAAATAAGTACTAGCAGCTTCAGAGCAGAAGTGAGTTTATTATAGTATATGTTCATGAAGTGAATTAAACTTTTCTTTCCAGTGGCACATGATTAGCTTATACCTTGACCTTTGTAGTTCTTTGTGCCCTTATTTTTTTTTTTTTTCCCCATTTAAGTATACCTAATATAAATACAGTTTTTCTGTACAGATGAGTAATTCTCTTCTGGGCCCTTCCTATTTCCATGTTGAAGTTACATTTTTTGTTGTTGATTGGTGCCCATCAAAAATAGTATATTCTGGACTATTTCAACCATACCAATGTACTTGAGCTCACCTCATTATATGCTTCACCTATGTCACAGAAAGCAATATTTTAGATATTTTTAGAAAGTTAGGGAAAAAAAAAAAGGAAATAGTGGAGAAGGAGGTGACTTAGGAGCTGTCTGTATACGGAAATTCATTGTGACTGCTTTGGTTTAATTGTATTGTGGTAGTACAGTATATATTTTCATAATTTTAAATCTTTGGCAAGTCTTCAGAGCAGTAAACACTTCTTATCATATACTAAATGTGATCTGAAAGTTTGAATGTAGAGCTGTGTACAGATATGAATAGAAGTACCTGATCATGTCTGTCCCAAACTATTTGCTTCTTTTCAATAAGATAATGTGAATATATTCTTTTCTGAGTATCCATAGGTATCAAAGGCTTTTTTCCTGCATGACTGATTTAAATTTTTGTATTCTTTATGTTTAAATTTATTGGTATGCAAACATAAAGTACTATGCAACAGGTTTGGTGGTAGTTTAACCTGGCAAGTTGCTAAACACCTGTCAACAGTTTATGGGCTGGTTTGGCCCGGTTCCGTGACCAGCGGGGCAGAGGGATCTGTGGATCCACGCCTCCAGAAAAGGGAAACAGGGGACTCAAAATAATTGAAAACAGCAACAACAATCTGAGGTGAAACAAACTAGTTTACTAAATATAATATCAGCAAAATATAATGAGAGAGAGAGAGTGTGTGCGAAAGGTGGATAGGTCTCACCAAACGCTGAGGTGAGAAGTGCATCCAGTTGAGCTGATGAAGAAAAGCAGACGGAGAAGAGCAGACGGTGGAGTGCAGGTGAAGAAGAGCAGGTGAAGAAGACAACATCAGGTGACCTTGCCAGGAGTTACATCTCCTTGCTGTCCATAAAGCGCCCTGGGGAATGCAGTTGTTCTTCTCCTCCAGACAGGCACCCGGAACTTGAGCATCCACAGTCAAACCCTCAGTGCATTACATGATGTTGTGATGTGGAATACTGATAACCAAAAATCATAAAACCATGACAACACCGCAGAGCCTTTCACTAACTCTGCTGCAAGTGAGATGGGGGGGAAAAAATAAGAAAAAGAAAAGTAGAAATCTTAGGCTGAGATAAAAGTCTTATTTACTAAGACTGAAAAGGAAGAGAGAAATAACAGTAATGGTAATTATATAAGTATGTATAAAACAAGAAAGCTGAATCCTGGACAATACCTATCCTATAACATTTACATCATGCTCAGATATCGCAGTTTCCCATACATCCCAACTAATTACCATCACCTGCTTTGCCTTTTGATATATAATTTCCATATTCTTGGGCCCAACCCTCTACATTTTCCTTGGAGTTCATTTAGGCTGTGACTATAGGCTCCATCTGTCATAACAGTTCTTCAGTGCAAGAAGGATGAAGCATGGTGTTGAATTATTGTATGCAGAAGCCAATTCTGGTTCCAGCAGAATTGATTCTTCTTTAATCTGGGTGATTCTTCCTATCATACTGTTGATTAGGCATATAACAACCATAGTAACTATACCACTCAGTGATATGTAGCAGTTAATATCATACAATCCAAATTATTATCTATTCTACTCAGCATCAAATCCCCTTGAGGTACACACTGGATGTTCTCCCATTCTTCCACATTATCCACCAAGTGCACCCAGATCCCTGAGCAAAAGCAATCCCATGGATGCCCTCCCCTTTATGTTCAGTATGTCTTTCATGTGTGCTACAGGGACTTTATCTCCTTCTATGGTATGTAAGAGGTTTGATTAGGCAGAACCCGCTCGATTGGCAGATTCCCAACTATTGCTCAGGTGGTTTTTGCTAAATGTGTGTTCCAGTATTTAAATAGCCCAACACCCATTGCTATCAGTGTAGTCTTTAACAGTCCATTGTACCATTCATTTTTTTCCAGAGGCATGATGGGGGTTGTGATATAACCATTCAGTGTCAGGCACTCTGGCCCAAGTATTTATGAGTTTGTTTCAGGAATGAGCCACAGTACCTGGCTCAATTCTTTCTGGGTGTTACACCACCACAAGTCTTGCTTTTCAAGGCCCAGGGTAGTTTTGGGCAGTGGCATGTGGCACAGGATACGTTTCCAACCATTGTAAACACCATTGTTAGCATGTAATGTTTGTCATGGCATGTTTGTGGGAGTGTGATATAATCAGTCTGTCCGGCCTCCCTGTGTTTATATTTCAGCCATCTTCCTCCATATGAAAGAGGCTTTATCTGCTTCGCTTCCTTAATTTTAATGGATGATTCAAATTCATGGCAAAATTATGCGGTAGTGTCCATGGTCTATTCCACCCTTTGATCCTGAGCCCATCTATGTGTTGCATCTCTTCCTTGATGGCCTGAAGTGTCTTGGGTCCACTGAGCTAGAAATAATTCACTGTTGTGTTGCCAGTCGAGAGCCACCTGAATCATTCCAATCCTAGTGGCTTGATCCACATGCTGTTTGTTCTGATGTTTTTCAGTGGCACAAATTCTGGATAAGTGGGCAATTACATGACATACTTTTACAACCATGTTCTCTACCCAGGCAGCAGTATCTTTCCATAATGCAGCAGCCCAGATGGGTTCTCCTCTGTGCTGCCAGTTATTTTGCTTTTGTCTCTGTAGCCACCCCAAAGGACATTTTCCTCCATCCATGAATCAGTATAGAGGTAGAGCACTGGATACTTCTCTCAGTCAACAATATGTAAATCCAGCTGAATGGCCTTCAGTTCTGAAAATTAGCTCATTTCACCTTTTCCTTCAATAACTTCTCTAACTTTGTTTAGGACTCCAGACAATAGTCTTCCAGTTTCAATTCTTTCCCACAATACAACAGAACCCATCAGTGAACAAAATATATTTCTTCTCATTCTCTGATAGTTTATTATACAGTGGGGCCACTTAAGCATGTGTCACCTCCTCCTCTGATCATATTCCAAAATCTTTGCCTTCAGGTGTCCTTGATCACTTCCAGATTCCAGATACCTAGGTGACTGGAGCTTCCTATTTGAGCCCATTGTGTAATCAGCGCAACACATGTAGCACTGTTAGATGATGTGTGGGGGGAACCTTCTGTTTGAACATTCAGCCCAGAGTAGGCAGTCAGAGTGCCAAGAGGAGCTTTGCTTCAGTACCAGCCACTTCCTAAACAGCTTGGACCCCTTCATGTGCTGCCAATATATTTTTTTCAGCTAGAGTATAGTGGGCTTGGATCCTCTGTGTCCCAGACTCCAAAATGTTATGGGCTGTTCTCAAGTCTCTGGAGGTGCTTTCTGCCAGAGGCTCCAGGTGGGGTCCATTCTCCCAGGTCATGGTGTAGTGCACATTTTTTACATCTTATTCTTCCCAGACTGGCCCAAGGGCTACTTCATAAACTATCTCCTGTTTTATTTGTTCAAAGGCTTGTTGTTGCTCAGGGCCCCATATGAAATCATTTTTCTTCCTGGTCACTGGATAGATGTTTACAATCAGAGTCTGAAATATGCATTCTCCAAAAACCCACAACACATAAAAAAGCCTGTTTCCTTTTTGCTAGTTAGAGGAGACATAAAAGTTATTTTGTTGATCATATCCACAGGGATCTGACAATACCCATTTTGTCATTTCATTCCTAATATCTGGATTTCCTGTGCAGATCCCTTGACATTACTTTACTTCAGGGAAAAACTAATTTTTAGAAGGATTTGGATTATTTCTTCCCTTTTTTGAAAACTTCCTATATTATGTAGCCCCCTCTGATGAAATAATCAATGTATTGTGGGCGGGCAGGAGCTTCTCCTTGTTCCAGGGCAATCTGGATCAGCCCATGACAAATGGTAGGGCTGTGTTAACACCCCTGGGGTAGTCAATTTCTGATGCACTGGACATCCCTCCAAGAGAAATTAAAGCATGGCCTGTACTCTACTGTCAAAGGGATTGAAAAAAATTCATTGGTAATATCAATTGTGGCATACCACTTGGCTACCTTTTCAGTTCATACTGAAGTTCTTTCATATCCGGTTTGGCAGCAGTCAGCACTGGTGTGTCTTCATGCAGGCCACAATAGTCCACTTTTAGCCTCCAGTCTCCATTGGACTTCCACACTTTACATATGGGACTATTAAAGTGTGAGCAAGTCTTACTGATTATGTCTTGGCTCTCCAGTTAATGAATCAGCTGATGAATGGAAATCAGAAACCTTAGTTGGTACAATATTGACTCTGGTGCACTGTTATAGTAGTAATTGGCATCTGCTGTTCTTTTTTTAGCAGCTCTGCAACAGAAGGGCCCTCTGAGAGACCAGGCAAGGTAGACAGCTACTTAATGTCCTTCATCCCCAAGGCAGCTACACCAAAAGTGTGTAATGACCTGGGAGAATGGCCCCCACCTGGAGCCTCTGGCAGAAAGCACCACAGGAGATTTGAGATCAGCCCACCAATAGCCTTTGAGTCCTTGAAGAACCCTATTCTGACATACCCTATGCCATGGATCCACAGAGACTCTGGACTGGTCACAATGGGCTACCTTTGCCAATCATTCCAAGATAGGCTCACTTCAGTCTCCAGTGCAGTTAGATATTGGGATTCCCCTGTCATTCCAGAAATACAGGTGATTCTGCCCTTTATAGCTTAATGACAATACAGCACACTGTGCACCAGTGTTCACTAGAGCCTTGTATTCCTATAGTTCTCTTAAAACAGGCCATCAAATCCACACTGTCCAATAAACTGATTGTTCCCTTTCTTCTACCTGACTTGAGAAAGGGCTCCTCTACTCCTGGTTGTTGTATTTGTTACTTGCTTCTTGTGAAGGTTATCCAATAACTTCTTCATCAAACTCAGAAATAAAATCAGACCATCTACTCTGTTCAGAGAACTGTCCACTGGAATCTGGAGTGGCCATTTTCCTGAAGGAATCGTCTCTTGTTTTGCCTTACAAATCTTGCACCTGTGCTGCTGATTGAGGTGGGCTTTCCATCCTACTTCCTCATATCCTTTCCATGATCGGACAGGTAAAAGCCACAAGATGGCACCTGGTGTGTATCCACTATAATCCCCTCTTTCAAGCAGAGGAACACTTACTTCTAATACCTGAAATATTGGTTTGTGCAGGTGAGGTGTAGGGTATATGGTTTTGAATTTCTGGAGCTCTCAGGAAAATTTATCCACAGTTGAAGTACAGACCTGCAGGAAGAAGGAAAGATGTTTTTCCTGTTGCTGGAGCTTGTAAACCAATTCATCTATCTTTCCAGGTCGTTAATACCAGCGAGTTGGCATATGAAAATGGTGAACACTATACAAACATAGAATCATAGAACCACAGAATGGCCTGGGTTGGAAGGGACCTCAAAGATCATGAATCTCCAACTCCCCTGCCATAGGCAGGGCCACCATTTTATACTAGACCAGGTTGCCCAGGGCCCCATTCAACCTGGTCTTAAACACCTCTAGGGATGGGACATCCACTACCAATCTGAGCAGCCTGTTCCAGTACCTCACCACTCTCTTTGTAAAGAACTTCCCTGTGATATCCGATTCATAATCTCTCCCTCCTCCTCTCATTCTTGTGATGGCCCTGGTCTGGAGCAACCCTCCTTATCCTCTTCTTCCTTCCTTACTCAGTGAGCTGGCTCTTCTTCCATAATTTCTAGACATGGAAAGCATTAATGAATCCTGGTAGAGGTTGTTCTTCTAGTTCAGCTGCAGAGCCTGTTGCAGTGTTTAGGTCAGTGACTAAGCCTGTTGCAGAAGTTGGATCAGAGCCAGAGGCAATATCTTCCTTTTGAGAGTGCTGAAGTGTCAGCACTCTTCTGACCCTTCTGGTCAGATCTGTCATTATCTCAACCATCCATTCCCCTCAGTGGGCATCATAAGGACAGTGGGGGTGAATGAGAGAATGGGGGAAAATAGGGGAACTTGTAGGTAGAGCTAAAAATTATTTACTAAGACAGAAGTGAAGGAGAGAAATAATAATTTTCTATCTATGTATGTATACAAAACAAGTGAGGCACAAGCAACTGCTTGCCAGCTGATGCCCAGACACTCTCCAAGAAGTAACTGGACACCTCCCTTCAGTTCTGTAGTTTTTTCACATAATTTTATATGTCACGGAATTTATCTTTGGCCAATTTAGGTCAGCTGTCCTGGTTGTATCCCCACACCTAGACCCTTTGCTGGCAGGACAGTATGAGAAACTGAAATGCCCTTGCCTTTGTACAGCACTATTCAGCAACAGCTATAACACTGTGTGTACTCTCAACATCCTTTTTCTCTTGAAGCATTTTACCAGTCGCTATGAAGAAAATCAACTCTGTCCCAAAAGAACCCAGGACAAGTTCTTGCCAGGTAGGATTTGAATACTGGCATCATAATTCAAATCCTAATTGACATATGGAACAGTTAGAAAATTTTATGTGTCAGGAGTTTTATGCATTCTTCAAAATAATGAAAAACATTTATTGGGAAAATATCATATTATATATAGCTTGCTCTACCTGCTAATTTTAATTTTTTTGTACAAATGAGGGAACAATCTATTGCCAACACAGGTCATCTTCTCTTTTGTTAAACTATGGTATTGATCTCTGCAAGTCAAGGTTGGTATGGAATCTCAGAATAGCTTTAATTACAAGTATACAAAAATAATTGGCAGAATAACTGGAAGTTATTCTTCTTTTCTAACTTTGGCATAGCTGTGGAAGAATAGCAATAATAATAATGAAATACACAATATTAACAATACACTTGTTACAAATGTAGAATATAAAGTCCTGAATCTAAAGCATCTTCATTCCACATTCATTGTTCCTTTATTAGTGTTTTTATAAGAATAACATCTTTCCTTTTTATATTGCAGTACCCTTCCTTTGATAGCAGAAGGCTGTTTACACTGTCACTATTCATTAAAAGACAATAAATTAATTTCCCATGTCATTTATGATGAAAGGGTCTATTTACACAGGAAAAAAAAAGAAAAAAATATTTGACTACAAGTAGTTATAGGACAATGTAATTGAATAATTCAAAAACACTGATGTATTTTTGAAATAGCAAGATATATATATATTTTAATTCATTCAGTTCTAATTATTTGTCTTCAAACGATGGAAGCTGCAAACAAAAATATCATGCTCAGCTCCTTAGAAAAAAACAAGACAAAAGAATTCCAGTGCACAAATAGAATTGGGCCTTGTTACACCTAACTTGTTTTTAAATAAAAAAAAAAAGATTAAAAATCAGAAGAGACTGGGAGACACAAGTAAAATTAAAATGTAGGCAGAGGGGAAGGGTGGCACTTATGAGTTTGCTGCACTGAGTGGAATGGGCAATTTATATACATATACATATGTTGAAAGCTGCTGATGGCTCACAGAAAAAAAGTAGAGTCTCAGGTGAAAGAAAACCTAGGCAAAAACTCCTTAAGAATGGCAGGAGAATTCAATTAGCCTAGATAGACAAATAAACAGAGCATGATACACATAATAGTAAAAACGTAATGCAAATATTTTTACACCACCTTGGAGTAAATAGTAAATAGAAAGCTCAAAAAGAAGGATCTATTTTTTACTGGTTTAGTCCATCAGTTGTCAGCAATGTACATGTCTCAGTTCGAAATATTGCAGTCAAAGAGCTGTTCTAGAACTGCTTCTTCTGTATAGTAAAGAGAAATCAGTGACAAAAAAATAAAAGGCCTAATGATGTAATGTTTAGCTAAGGAGAAGAGGTTCATAAAAATGAAGATTTAATAATTCTTTTAAAAGGAATTAAAATATACTGCCAAGAAAAGATTAATTCAGGAAGTGTTGAAGGTACCATAAGAGAGATTGTACACCATAAACATATCTATCAAAAAAGAATATCACCTCAAAGGCATTGATATTAGAGATGGACTAGTGGGAAATGTGGTGGTCAGAAGCATCAGTATTTGGTGTAGCAACCACAAAATGATTGAGTCCTCTGTGAACGGTGGTTAGGCTGGTATCTACAGACCATATAGCTAGAAAGATTATCACAGTGAAAAGGGATAATTGAAAATAAATGAAAATGCTCACCCATATCCTGGACTTGCAAGAAAACTCTAAAGGGAGCAATCTCCAATAGGAGATCATTCCTCAGTGGCAATCAGATCTTAAATGGGATAGGGATCTTAAATAGGAGAGGTGGAGCCAGGCTCCAGCCGTTCCGGTCACACAGCTGAATTGCCTTCACCTGTGCTGCTGCAGCTGACTCAGTGCTTGCCTAAAGTGATCAATCAGAGGTTCAGGCCGTGATTCAACAGTTCCCCCTACACCTGGGAATTGCTCTAACTGCCCTATTGTTGCATAAAGACTTAATAACTTCTTGTCCTCACCTGACACTTCACAGATATTTGTCCCATGCAGTGTATGTTAAACGTGATATGAACTGGCCCAACTGAGTTGGCCTCTCAGAGTAAGGAGAGATTTCTTCTCTCGGTCTATTGCAGGTGGCTGAGCTCCACCAACAGGCTACGGGGCTTCATCGCTTCTGGGTCACAGTAGCTCTGAGAAGATGGGAAAGTAGTTACCTTCATTCAGAGGAACACTGTGAATGCCTCAGAAACTTGGAAGGATAAGCAGAAAAATGCATTGCAGCTTTCATGGCTTCACAGTTTGACAGGTATCTAAGACAAATCCTTACCTTTGCTGATGTATTTAGTATCCCAAGCGCTTTTGGGGATCCAGACCACTGATACTCCTTTGGCCTCACTTTCCTGCTCCAAAATGTCAAGAGTGGAATTGTTGAAATAATGTTTTCACTTTTTCTCCCTCTAATAAATTCTTTGTTTTTGTATAATATGAGTTCTTTCTTTGGTTTTGTATAATGTGATTTCTTTGGTTTTGTAAATGTGAGACAGCTTCACATTTACAAGGCATATCTTTCTAACTGGGAATATTTTAGGAAATGAGATAGAGTGCTTTGGTATAGTTAAAGATTAAGACCACTGAATACCTGTGTTGCTGGACCCCATATGGTCAACATTGCTCATACCTTGCTATGTGAGCAGTAAACTCACGTGAAAAGAAAAAGAAATATGTAAAACATTGAAATAAACATTAAAACAAAATAGTAAAAGAAAACATCTCTAATGACATGGCCAAAAATTTTATTATTTTTGTGGGCAAGTGTTTGGACCTTCAAATGTTCCTGTCAATGTTTTACAGGTTGTTCAGCCTGGTTCTGTGACTAGTGGGGTGGAGGGATTCGTGACTCTGCGCCTCCAGAAGAAGGAAACAAGAGACTCCAAATAACTAAAAACAGCAGAAACAATCTGAGGAGAAACGGGCTAATTTACTAAATATGATATCAGAATGCAAGATAACACACTATAATACGTTATAATTAGAATTGAAGCTAATAAATCAAATATAATGAGAATGTCCGAAAGGTGGACAGGCCTCACCATAATGCTGAGGTGAGACACGCAGACGAGTTGAGCAGCAGGGAGGAGAGCTGAAAAAAAAAAAGGAAGGTATTGTAATTTTTTCAGGGGTTATATCTCCTCTCTGAATGCAAAGTCCTCCGGGATACGTAATTCTTCTCTTCCGGATGGGTGCCCAGAACAGGAGCATTAACTCTTTAACTCCCAGTGCACTGCGTGATGTTATGATGTGGAATACTGATAACCAAAAATCATAAAACCATGACAGTTCCCTTCTAGCTTATTGTGGATGTAATATTTTAAGGCTTGCAGGCTACTCAGAACCATGTAGCCACACATTCAACCTCTCGAGGTGGGATGGGAGAGAAAATAAAGACAAAAGTGTGAGAAATCACAGGTTAGAAGAGTGACAGTTTTATAGGTAAAGTCAAAGCTGCTTGTGCAAGCAACACAGGGGAATCATTTGCTACTTCCTGCTGGTAGGCAGGTGTTCACCCACTTCCAGGAAAACAGGACTCATCATGTCTCACAGTTTTTTGGGAAAACAAATGCCATCACTCTGAACACTCACACCATTTCATCCTTTCTTAACATAGCTTTAATAGTTCAGCATGATGTTGTATAATATGGAATATTCTTTTGGCCATGTAGGCAAGCTGTTGTAGCTCTGTCCCCTCCTTTTTCCTTGTGGCCCCCCAGCCTCCTAGCAATGCAGTGTCAGAAGTCCTTGGCTTCTGGAAGAGTGGAACTGCAGTTCAGCAAAAAACAAAATATCCCTGTGTTATCAATATTGTTTCATGCTAAATCAAAAAAACAACACCATACCAGCTACTAGGAAGATTAACTCTATTTCAGTCTGAATCATTACGCAGTCTGAATCATTACACAGTCTAAACCATTGTATGATGCTAAGTTTAGTATCCATGTTCTATTAATATTAATATTTGTGAAGATATTATTTTATGTAAGTGCTATAGAGGCAACTTTGCTGTCAAAAAATGTTTGGAGCAGAGGCTTGGTTATAATGAGGTAGGTAGACAACCATGAAATAACAACTAGTTATAGTTTGCAAATAAAGATTGCAAAAAAAAATTTGGATTTCACACAGACGTAAGGAAGATCTGTTGTTAAATACTTCACACTACAATTAGAGAGCTAATCTAACAAGAAAAAAAATTTAGATAGATAGTGTGCAACTGATATTTTGTCTTGTCCATTAAGAGTAAAACAAATGCCATATCATTCCAGTCCTTAGGGACTTTGTCTGACAGCAATGACTTATCAAATATGATGGAGAGTGGCTCAGCAACCATACCAGCCAGCTCCTTTAGGACCCTGGGATGCATGTGGTCTAGCCCCATAGTTTTGTATACATTATGTCTCATGAGGTGGTCTTGGACTTGTTCTGCCCTTACAGTGGGGAGGATTTATTCTCCCAGTTCCCGCCAAGAGGCTCAAGGATGTGCGCTTCAGGGATGTAAGAAATACAAGAATCCTGGTTGCCAGTGAAGACTGAGGCAAAAAACTCATTGAGTACCTCAGCCTTCCTCATATCTGCCACAGCCAGTTCTCGTTTCTCATTTACCAAAGGATGTACGCTCTCTTTGGCCTACATCTTCTGGCCAATGTACCTATAGAAATCCTTCTTGTTCTATTTAACATTTTATGCCAAGTTCAGTTCCATCTGTGCTTTGGCTTTCCTAATGCCATCTCTGCAGGTGTGAACATTCCTGTATTTTTCCTAGCAAAATTTAAATAATAATTTATATTTTAATTATTTGAACAAAGTATATTTCTTCAGGAAAAAAAAAATATATATATATATATTTTTGTTCGGAAAACAATTGGCAAAGTGTGAAAACTTAGTGTCTATTTTCTCGAGCAGTATTTGAGCAAAATAAAAGGAATAACTGAACATAAACTAGAGAGTAGATAGCAGTATGTATTTGATTTTGAGCAATAAATATATTCTAAAAATGTTATATAATTGAGGTATTTATAATTTATTACTACTACTTGACTAGCTTTAGACATTTGTTTATGAGTACACTTGAAGGTTTTCGGCTCTAGGACATTTGTACTCTTTGGAAGGGCCAAAAGAAAAATGGGAGTTGTTGCAAACAAAGTCAAAACATGAAGATAGGTGTGCATTTTTTAAAATAACCATGTTATAACACTGTATACTTCAGGGTTATTCATTGGAGGAGTAAATAATATTTAGTTGCTGCCCCCAAATGCAATTTATTAACAAAACAATGAAATCCAGGGGGTTATTCAGTGAAAAATATTCTCATTTGTTCTGTATAAATTCAATTTCAATGAAGATTTTCTATCTTGTCTTAGTATGGAAAAAATAAACTATTTACAGATGAATAATAGTATTTTACAAGGCTAGAGAATTATCCATGGCTACAGCTTAAAGAAAATGTTGGCTTTAGTCCTATTTTTGAACCATGTCTTGGCTCATGAACACTTCTAATTAATAGAAAAGAAGAAAACATGAATTCTAAATCACATAGAATGGCTCTGGCTCAAATAGACACATTTTGTTTTACAGGCATATTCATATTTTTAAACCTTTCACTCATTATCTACAGTAAGAAAATGTTGAAACTTTGAAACTCTTTCATGTGGAAATTTCCTATTTAGCCGTGTATGATTTTGAAGAATACATATATCTACCTCCTCAAGTTCATGGTTGAATTCTTAAGTTTTAATACATGAATATTCTGGCAAAGGATGTTTTTCCCATAAGTCACTATTTTGATAACATGTACAAGGATGAGAAAAGTAGAATCTTTCAAACAAGTTCAAAATGTGAGTAGTTATAGATGTGCAAGAGAAGTGATAAAGATGACACTATTATTCATGTGACTTAATTAGCATTATTCCTCTTTTATAGCAGTACAATGAATTGAGAATCAGATCTTAGATGTTTTTATCAGAATGGTATATTCTTTCTTCACAAATATCCATACTGTGTTCCGAAGGACTAAAACCAATTAAATCAGCTTTAGCTGATGAGAACACTGCATACGGTTTTTGTGGTTTCTCATAAAGAGTGAAGAAAAAAATGGAGGGAAAGATGAAGTAGCTGAAGTTATCATTACTGTGTAAGTCATATGTACTGTATAAGTATAGTTTTAGATAGAAAACTACAAAAATTCAATTTAAAAAAATAAGCTTTAGCTAAAATACAAAAGAAAATTTTAATTGTGATGCACAACTAACTATTACTTTTATGAACTGCAAGTAACTTCAGAAGAATATGTTCTGAAAAGGGCAAAGAAGGCTTTAGAAATATCTTTAGTTAAATATAAAAGCCTATGGCAAGACTAAAGACTGAATTAGAAATGGAATTATTGTTATAATTAAGGAGTCACATATCTAATTAACTGTTACCCAGAATTCTTTCTTTTGGTATCTCTCATGACAGCGGTCATGTATAAATGTGCACTGATGATTAAAACAGCAGTTGAGAAACAAAATGAATTTTGATTTTCAAGACTGAACTTCAGTGTTGTAGTTACCAGCCTGGTGTATTTGTTACTAAATAGCAGGACATGAAAAATAATGTGTGTATATATATATATATATAATATAATATAATTATATTAATATATTGGTTTAGAAAGTAGGAACTAGGGGAGCAGTGTCCTCCTGCTATAAGCAAAGATCAGGTTAGTGACAGCCTGAGGAACCTGAACATCCGTAAGTCTGTGTTCCTGATGAGTTACATCTCAGAACCCTGAGTGATCTACTCTGTGCTGTTGAGATCTCACCTGGAGTATTGCATGCAAATGTGGAATCCTCAGTAGAGGATTCTGTTGCAGAGTACCCTGTGGAAAGCCAAAAAAAATGATCCAGGAGTTTGAACATCTCCTCTGTAAGGACAGGCTGAAAGAGTTGTGGCTGCTCAGTCTGGAGAAGAGAAGGCTACAGGGGAATCTGAGAGCAGCATTTCAGAGGCCTATATGAAAGAAGGGAACAGACTCTTTACTAGGATCTGTTGTGATAGGGCAAGTTTCAAACTAAAAGAGGGGAGATTTAGATTGGATACAAGGAAGAATTTTTTTACAATAAGGGTGATGAGGCACTGGAACAGGTTGCTCAGAGATGTGGTGGCTGCCCCATCTTTGGAGATACTCAAGGTCAGGATGAACAGGGTTCCATGCAACCAGATCTTGCTGTAGGTGCTCCTGTTCCTTTCAGGGAAATTGGGCTAGATAACCTTTGGAGGCCTCTTACAACCCAACTGATTCTTTGATTCTTTGATTTATCTAACTTCTTAAGGATTTGTACTGTGATATAATGTTCATGTAGTGTAGGATCACTTAAAGAATACTTCCCTTATATATTAATTAATATATTCACAGAACAGGTTCTTCAGCTGTTAGGGTATGTGTTTGTTGCTTAGTTCATGTAATATCAACTAATGCATTTTATAGCAAGCGAGAAGAAAACATGATACATTACTTGGTGAGACCATTCAAAAGAGTTTTGAAAAAGTTCTCAATTCCTAAAGTTAATTTGTACTTTCTTTCTCCCCCTTTCTCATTGACTCACACACTCATTCTCAAATAAATTGCCTCCATTTATTTTCATTGTTTCAAGTTTTTGATCTTGGATGTTATCTCACTTCTGATTTTCAGGTGCTGTTATCCGCTTCCTTAACCTTATAGTCTTCTTCTGTGCACCTATTTTGCACAGTAGAACAACAAAGTGGAAAAGAGAAAATCTCATGTTCTGAATGAGATAAATTCTGTATGAGTTGCATGAGCTAAATGAGTTGAACATGTGGCTATCTGAAAGGAGGAACCTCAGTGGATGGATAGCTGCATTCTCTTCGAGCTGCTTTGAATAAAAACTGTGGCAAACAGGTAATGAGAGTTTTATTACTCATTTAAACAGAGAAAGAAATCACTTTTTTCCTCATTCATCAGTTGTTAGTTGGGACTGTAACAGACTAATGCTATTGGGAAGTAAGAGTTCAACTTTGTTCCCATTTTCTGGATACAGTTTTGTGACTGTTAGAGTAACTTTTCTTGCAGGATGCTCCACCTGCTCTTCCAGGATGCAATGTAGGTCTACCTTTCCTTCAGGGTCATAGTCAACTGGCTTTCTCAGCCTGGTATTTTAGAGATGTGGCTAGTATTCCTAACAGTGTTACTGCTTGACTAATCTGTGGGAATGTATGGACATTCAGGGGGAATTCATGACAAACTAAAATCACAGAATCTGCAGTCTGGCAAAATAGTTCAGTTACGCAGTAAGAAAGTATTTTCTGATGCTCACAGGCACCATCTGCTGTTTCCTCTACTCTTCTCAGTAGGTGCCCATTTCCTCTACTCCTCTCACTAGGTACCACTGAAAAAAAGCCTGTCTCCATCCACTGCACCATCCCTTCAGTATCTGTAACATTGACATCTTCCCTGAGTTTTCTCTTCTCCATGATGTAGTTTCATCTCTCTTAGCCTTTATTCATGGGAGAACTTCTGCAGTCTACTTGTCATCTTTGTGGCATATTAATGTACTCTCTCCAAGATGCCTATGTCAAGCCCAGAATTGTATACAGTAATCCAGATGTGGTCTCACCAGTGCCAAGTAAAGGGGAAACATCACTTTCCTTGATCTGCTGGCAACATTCCTTCTAATGAAGCAGAACATACCATTAACTTTTGTTGCAGCAAGGGAACATTGCTGATACATGTTCAGGTTGATGTACACCAGTATTGCAGGTCCTTTTCTGCAAGGCTGCTTTCCAGCTGGTTGACCTCCAGCTTGACCTGGTGCCTGGAGTTGTTCCTTCCCAGTTGCAGGATTTTATGCTGGAAATAGCATGATCCTCTGAAGATGTTAAAATGGCCTGGATACAATATTAACCACTGCTAGTTACTCTAACTGGAATTTACATTTGTGACTACTATTCTGTGGGCTTGGTCCATTCAGCCATCATTCATGTTATACCCAATGTTGCTATGGATGGAGAAGTCGTCCATTTATAATCCATGATGAAGAAAATTTTCATATTTTCAAGACTAATAAATTCTATTAGATTGAGTTTCAAAGTGTCTGAAAAAAGTGTGAATTCAATCTTCATTTTTAAGCATCTCCTCTAAACTTTCTTTTATATAATTTAAAACAGGGTTCTAAAAAGATTGAAGGAAGAAACCTTCCCCCCCCCCCCTTTTTTTTTTTTTTTTTTTTTTTAATACCGTAAAGTAAATAAAGTTATTTTTAAAAAATCCATGAACACAGACACATGCACAATGTGAAATGAAATTAAATGAAACACAAATTTGCTATGAAGTCTTGAAAATCTTTTGGATATTGTTTCCTTTGTGATCTCATTCTCTTCCATTGGTTCTGTGTCATGTAAAATAACTAAGTCTGTAAATATAAATAGCCACATTTTCAGCTTTCAAGTTCATTTTTCATCCTAAGGCTAATCTATGAACCAGAAAAACATGTGAATATGTACAAAGTCTGCCAATCCAGCCTAGAGAGTCTAAATGTAACTGTAATTTGGATACAGAATATGTAATCAGAGGAACGCATAATTCAGTAGATTGCATATCTAAATGTCATATCATTTTGTAACTGAGGAACTACCTAGCCAAAAACTTTACTGTCTGAAAATATAATTTTTAGTTATTTTGACAATAGTCCAGGTTTTTTTTTCCTATTTGCTAGAAACCCTTAGAGGTATTCTGTCAACGCCAGTAATCTCTTTCTTTTTTAAAAAATCTCCCCTCAATATTCAAACCCAGCCATGAATCAATATCTCAAATCCTGCATAATGGCTGCAGAACATGCTGAAACTTCTGTTCAGCTGTGGGCAGGGGTGAACAAAGAGGAAAAATTCAGATATATTTAAGCCAATCATGAAACCTCAAGCTTAGATATTGTGCTTACTATTTACTTCATCTCCTGCTAGAGAATCACGTTACAATACGCTCTTTAATTTTAAAATAACTATATTCTTACTCTATTTTAAGGATTCAGAGAGAGTGAGAGGAGAATAATAATCCATTTACAAGATATGAACTATCATATGATGTCTGTATAAATCAACATGGAAGTGGAAAGACAAGCAGAATTTTAATGATTACAATCTAAACTTCAGTGTTAGAATCATAGAAATATAGAATAACCAAGCTTGGAAAAGATCTCCAAGATCATCTAGTACAACTATCTACCTAACACCAATATTTCCCCACTAAACCATGTTCCTTAGTGCAACATCTAAACATTTCCTGAACACCTCCAGGGAAACTGACTTCACCACCTTCCTGGGAGGCTTATTCCAGTGCCTGACCTTCATTTTAGAGAAGAAATTTTTGCTAGCTTCAAAGCTGAATCTTCCCTAGCACAACTAGAGGCCATTCGCTCTAGTTCTATTGCTAATATTGTTCCTGCAGACATTATTAGTGATAGTACTCAAATGTTCTTATATAGTAATCATAATCATTGAGATCAAATGAGATACTTTTTTTTTTTTTTCTTTTTCTTTTTCTTTTTCCCCCCCAAACTATAGCTGGCTTTAAGTTCCTTCTGCCTGTCTGAAGAATGGTCATAGATACTTCCCATTATCAATTGGCTTAATATCTTTTTCAGTGCATCTCAATGTACTTATAGATCTTATTGGTTTCAGATACAGTGTTTACTACAAAGAGTTCTTCTTGTGCTTTTGGTTTCCCTGAGGCCCAGCATGTATCCTAGATATTTGTAAGGAAGTTGTAGCTCATCTGTCATTTCTAACCTACTGCACCAGCCATCAGAACTACCTGTCAGAATTTCTGCTTGTCTTATGATAGTGACAATGGATAATGTTTTTGGATCCTTTTGATCAAGTCAGAAATAATTCAGGAAACTTTCTGTTCATCTGTCTTGGAAATGGAAGGTATTCAAAGACGATCAAGAAGGTCACATTTTTTTTCCCCCAGGAAATTCAGATGTGAAAGCACTTTTTTTTTCTTGTTTCTGCAATTGACAGACACTAATAATTGCATCTGAAATGGTATCGGGGTTCAAAGATAACCAAATTCTGAACAAAGAAACTGCAGAATTGTGACAATTCCAACAAATTTAGCTGGTTTTAACTCCTCCATGATTACATGTGCAAAGCTAAAATTCTTGAGGATGTCTTCAGATCTTAGAGAAAAAAACTAGAAGTATCTACATTCCACACAGCCTTCATAAGTTCTCTATCTTTGCTATCTGAGTTTCTGGCTAGCAGACAGTAAGTCTTGTAATTCCATCTTGAAAGAAGACTTACATCTTCAGGTCCCAAAATTATTATGTGTTTCTGTCCTTTTATGCTCTTTATGTTATTTTAAAGCTCAGCATCTTAAATTGTTTACTACCTGGACTGGACCTATATCAAGGGAGTTCTAGTAATGTGATTTTGGCCTTTGTGCCTGTCTGTTCCTTTCTGAACATTAGAATTTAGCTGGGATCAGTTTCAGTCTGAGCAGTTCATCAGTCAATAATTGCTCCCATTATTACAGCAGCCAGCTTTATATTGGATCTTGGTTAATAACAGTATGCATCTCAATTACATGTTTCCATTAAGTGGCATTAATTATAGTACAATTACTGTTCAACAACTAAGCAAAGTGTTTCTACGATGTCACTTAATGTAGCTAGATTTACCTAAAGTGTAATGTTAAATTTGCCTGTGTAGCTAAGAGGGACTTGAATTAATGACACTTTAAAGAAACTTCTGTGTATCTTTCCATTGTCACTGAGAAGCCCCTGCCCCAGCATATTTCAAAAAAAAAAAAAAAAAAAAAAAAAATCAATGAACTGATGGATTCGGATTAAAAAAAACACCAACATTCAATAGAAGTATCATATTGTAGAAATTTTCTACTTTCAGTAGCTAATTTGGAATGTTAAAATATTGCTCTGAATCCTATTTTAGTTTTATATAAATAATAACAGAAGAAGAAATAGGTACACTTCTTATTTAATTTCAGGACTGTAGAGACCTATAGGATGTATAAAACAAGATTTTTCCAAAGGCATTAACCTGGAACATCTATTTAACCATTCCTGCCACATTTCATCCAATAATTTTTTATTTTTGTTGGGTTTTAGATTTTGAATACATTTTCTTTTCTTTGCTAGAATACAGCAGAAAAGCTGAAAGCAAGTTTTTCAGTTAGCTTTGTGCTATTTCTGAATAGTGATGTGTTTACAAATCTGTTCTGATCAGTTGTACTCATCAATTTTAGAGGTCTGAGTTCTAGGTAAGACAATTTAAAAATATATATATTTTTTCACTTAGGTTACTTGTATTGAGTATTGGACTTACTAAAGATAAATGGATTTAAACATATAAAGTTATGCATAATATGTAATATACAATACATATAATTTACATACATAAAATATGTGAACTAAGTATATCCTATACCCTATATCCTATACACATAGGATAATTTGGGGATTACTTGTCTGTCTCTGTTTGCCTTCTCTTGTGGACATCATATCTATTTTATTCTTCCAATCGTACCCTGGGACAGAGCCCATTTTGCTGTTCCTTGACATTCTAGGTTATTCAATATACTTTTGAAAGCATAATTTCCCATGCAAGATGGCTTCGGAGAAGTAAAGTAGCTGTTTTGCATTGTTAACTTCACTGATAATGCTGGGTAAAATTACTTATTTGCTGTAGATAGTTACCTCTCTGGAGTAGTATGAATGCTCTATGACTAGGCTTGTTTCTTTTTCTACATGTTCTATATGTATGACTGATGATCCATGTTAAGCTGAGCCATGTAAAAACATTTGTTATTTTAATAA
Organism: Phasianus colchicus; assembly: GCF_987193195.1. NCBI lineage: Eukaryota > Metazoa > Chordata > Aves > Galliformes > Phasianidae > Phasianus > Phasianus colchicus. The sequence continues at coordinate 18,426,138 of NC_143476.1, forward strand.
GAAAAATGGATTTTCTTTCTATTCAGAGGTGCTATCACACAGTATATTTTCCTTGTTTTTATTTAAAAGTGTAAGAGTTGTTTCAGATAATTCCCTGTACATTTACTTGGGATATTATTGTCAGTTGTACTATATTAGAGAATATTTGGGTGTATTTAATATTCCTAAATCACTTTAAAATTAAGACACATAGTACATTATGCACAGTATATTAATGCTTTATGTAAAACACAGCTAAGATGAATCAGTGAATCTAGGATGACTAATGCTTTGCTAATTATGCTTTGTTCTTCCTGACTGAATTGAACAGAATTATTCTGAGTGTATATGCATACCAAAATGGTCCCAGAGATTGAATCTTTACTGTAGAATTATCAAATATCAAGTTTTTCTTATGTACTTGTAAAATGTATTGAATTCTGTGATCAGCTGAGGCACTGTAGATTTCATGTTGAACACAAGCAGAGTTTGTAAGAGATTACTCTTTTACATCGTTGTTTCAAAGCTTGCTGGGGACACAGATGAACAAGTCCACGCAAGTCCTGGGCAGGAGTTGAGAAATCCTTTGTCTGGAGAACTTTGATGGACAAGTCCTGGGCAAGGGTGGTGAAATCCTTTGTCTGAGGGGCACAGATGGACAAGGCCAGGAGCAACGAGAGAGATAAGCTGCAGCTTAATGGCCATGAAGTGGTCTTTTGTGTGGGCTTATCTCAAGGAAGATGGCCATCTCAGGGGTTACTCACATGACTCTTGCTCAAGCGCCAGGTATGTCACATAGGCAGAAAAAGGATAAAATGGGAACCTACAATCATTAGGTTGAAGTTTTCTGGCAACAGATTCCTCATGAAGAAGAAGAGGTTTCTGCCATGAGAAGCCTCACGACCTGCCTCTCTCCCTCCTGGACTTCTCTGCGCTCTACCACGATGCTGAAGAAGAACAAAGGTGTCTGCCATCAGATTCCTCACTACGGAATTCCTGCATGCTGACGGACTCTCCTGAGCCTGCTACCTGAGTCCTGCTGCTTCCCCCCAGATTGGCTCTGTGACTTCTTCCTGCTACCTGCTTGCTGCCCGAGGCCGGCCACGCTGCTGCTCTCCCCCCCTGCTGCCTTTGCCTCGGACCTTCAAAACATCGTTCGGCAGGACTGCTGCTGGATCCCGGTGGTGACTATCCTTGCTTTATGCAATTCTTGCTTCTCTCCTATCTTTTCTATCACCCTCCTTCCCTTCCCTGTCTCCCTGAGTGGGATTTATAATAAGCTGGTTGGACCAACATTTGAACCGTTGTTTCTTAATCTCATGCTGGGTATACAGATATTAAAAGAACCTCATCTCCTTCCTATAAATTGGAGTGAGACGGAGGTATGTTGGACAAATCTTGAAATTACAACAAAGAAAAATTCATCTTTAGATGATCTGTCTTAAAAAAGGGATAGATCCTGAAAATATTAAATGAACCAAAGAACAGTTTAAACCTATCATTTTTGATCAGAAGTAACTTTCCTACTCTTTGGATGTGGGAAAAATTCCAGCTCAACATTTGCACAAATGAAGTTTCATCTTAGAAGCTAGTGAGTAACTCAGACCTGGTTTACTCATATGAACATGGGGTGGCTCTGCTTATTGAAGATGATTCTAAACTGAATCAATGATTTTACAACATTGTCTCTGCCACTGAACATCTGGCCTGGTTCTGCTATGTCCAATAGCCATAACAGCAACAGCAAAACAATATGTATCATTTACAACACTTGGGATGTTGATAGTCTAGCTTGCTCAAAAGCTACAGCGAGTGTACAATTTCTGCATTAGTTCTACTTCAATTTCTCTCTGTTCTGCCAAATAATGTATACAACCTGACTGCTTTACTCCTATTTTTTGTTAGTTAGTTAGTTAGTTTGTGTGTGTGTGTGTGTGTGCGCGTCCAGGTTATCTTTAGCTGCAGTGGAATTAATTTTGTATTTATTTATGCTTTCCATAAGATGGTGTTTCTCTGATTTGTTAAATGCTATAGTTTAAAGATCTCTCAAATCTTGAAAATTTTGAATGGTCATTAGACTCTGAGGTATACCACTTCTATTGCTTTAGATACAAGCTCTTTCAAAATTTAAGTACCCTCCATTAAAAAGGTACATAAATATATTTCTGAATTTATAGTCTTGGATTCCAATCTATGGTTTAACTTGGTAGACAGTGAAGAGGAGAGGAGAGGAGAGGAGAGGAGAGGAGAGGAGAGGAGAGGAGAGGAGAGGAGAGGAGAGGAGAGGAGAGGAGAGGAGAGGAGAGGAGAGGAGAGGAGAGGAGAGGAGAGGAGAGGAGAGGAGAGGAGAGGAGAGGAGAGGAGAAACTAGGACAAAATACTAACTTAGAAAATTTTTATTTTGAAAGAGTCCTGATGATGAACTTTTGTCAGTGTTATCCACTCTTCTGATATACTAACCAAGTACTGAAATCTCATGTTCTCATGTAAAAGATATTGTACTCATTTTCGAAGTTGACAAAGTGATTAGCAAGATACTACACTGTTTATCTGGTATTCGTATCTCTTGGGAGAGATGTTGAGAGTCTTGATGTTTGAATGGCTGTTTTCATTGATGATAATTAATGAAGAAATGTCCTAGAAACTCATTTTGTCATATTATATTTTACTTTTGTTATAAAAATGCCAAGGAAAAAAAAGATTCACAGCTTCTTTATGAGGCTTCTAATTTTTTTTTGCAACAACTGAACAGCAAAGATTGTAAAATTTCCTTCATCTAGATTTTCTCCCAGCACTGCATATCTTGTTTGTATTGCGTCTGGTTTGGCTATTGCAGTATTATTTTAAAATAATATAATTTGCTGTAAATGTCTGAATCTACACATTTCTCCTGCCTTTCCTATACTTTGATTTTACTGTTAAAATAACAGTGGTATAGGATAGCTCTTCACTCTCTGGGCTACTGTACTGAAAAATGAGTGAGTGAGAGTCTTGATTACTTTACAGATAAATCTGATTAACAGTTATGTTAATTAAAATGCATGGTTTTTAGGCTATTCTGAACTATTTATATGTGATTTACTTCATATCAACAGCTAATTTGTATTTAATGCAAACTAATGGGTTTTATGTAAATGGAGCATGTGGCAGTCTATTTAAAAAACAAATTATCTGTAGTTTCATTTCAGTTATTTTAATTAAATTTAGAGTGTGTGTGCACTGGGAATGGATAAAGGATGTGTTATATATGAAGTGCTGATGATTAAAACCAATTTAAATATATAGAATAAGAAACAAATGATTCTCTTAACAGAAACACAGATTCATTTTCTGACATATGCATTTCGTAGAAGAATAGACACAAAAGCAAGCTAGGGCACGTGCCCAATGTTTTTTGAATTGAAGAGTACAAATAGTTCTAATAATACTATGGAGATTATCTAGTTCACATTTACAAAATGTTTTGAAAATTGTGGGCAAACTGCATTTTGAATATAGCTGAATACTCGAGTAAAGAAAACGGTATCTCTTTACATGAGAATTGATCTTCTACCTAAAAATACTATGCAAGTTCTCAATACTTATGCAACCAATGGAGTCTACTATGCAACATGATGGCTCTACTGATTGTTTTAACATCAAGCAAAAGATTATTTCAAGATATTTAAGATGATACTAATATAATCTAGTTGTTTTTAAACCTTAAGTATCATATCACTCATGATCTATTTGTTTGTATTTCCTGAGAATGACTAAGTAAACTGAACTCTTATTTTTCACTGTTCTGAACAAATTTTGGTCACAATATCAGCTCAACTTCCTGATGATTTTGTATCTTCCCCACTTTTAAGCACTCTTTTTTGGAGATTTGCAATGAAAATATTTTTCTAACTTTTGTCATCTTCGCTGTTTGAAGCCTTTGGTAAGAAATGTCCTTAGATATTTTTATTCCTCTGTGAAACTTCAGAGGTTAGAATATCTTTTCAGGAGCTTACCCTGGATCTTCATTAACAATTCTAGTATAGCCCCCAGTGTGTATACTGCATGCCAGTGAGCTGCCAAACTTAACGTTTTATTGTCATCAGGAGTGGAGAAGCCAACTCAAAACCATTGCTTGCTAATAGTAGTCACAGTTCCACTGATAATTGAATCTTCAAATGATAGAATCCTTAGAGTTGAAGGAACCTTTGTGGTTGGTCCAGCTCCCCTGAAATGAACAGGGACACCACAGCTAGGTCAAGTTACCCATGGCCTTATCTAGCCTTGAAAGTTTGCAGGGGTGCGGCATCACCCACATTACTGGGCAATCTGTTCCAGTGCCTCACCACCCTTACTGTAAAATACCTGTTTTCTTGTATCTATCCCTTGTTCTATCACCAGAGACCCTTCTGAAGAGTCTGTCCCCTTCTCTCCTGTACTTCCCCATTAAACACTGAAAGGCCATTTTCAGATCTCTTCAGAACTTTCTCTTTTCCAGGCCTAACAGCCACTGCTTTCTCTGCCTGTCCTCATAGGAGAGTTACTCCATTCTGTAGATCACTTCTGTGACCGTTCTCTGGAGGAACTCCAATAGGTCTATGTCTCTCCTGTACTGAGGACTCCACATCTGGACTCGATACTCCAGGTGAGGCCTCACCAGGGCAAACATTATGATATTTGTTCTAATTTCAGAGGCTGCAGTAGGAGTTCCCACCTTTATTATTTCCCTCATGGCAATAATGTGACTCTTCTCCTCAGAAAGGCGGAGTTTGGTCAACTGAAATGACAACTGTAACTTGAAAGTTTAAGTACTACAACTCTGTTAGAAAATTGGCAGTCAAACAAAAACAAATATGCTCTATTCCAAAGATAATTTCTAGTTCAAATACATTATTCTCTTAAATCCTAATTAATTATGATAAAGTAGATTAACACATTTTTTGCTTATATTGGTAGCTGTGAATATATATATCTACATATCTGCAGACAGACTTGAGGAATAAGGTCTTACCATGTCTCCAACAGAGAAAACCATTCATCCTACCTGTTGTTGTTCCCTCCTACTTATAAGCACCATAAGTATTGGGAGGCAGCTATCAGATCTCCCCTGAGCTTTCCCCAAGCTAAACAAGCCCAGCTCCCTCGGTCTGTCTTCGTAGGGGAGGTGCTCCAGTGCTCTGATCATCTTTGTGGCCCTCCTATGAATCTGAACAGCTCCATGTCTTTCCTGAGCTGGGAGTCCCAGGCCTGGATGCTGTACTCCAGATGGGGCCTCATAAGGGCAGAGTAGTGAGGGACAATCATCTTTCTCACCCTACTGTCCACCTCTCTTTTGAAGGAACCCAGAATAATATTGGCCTTCTAGGCTGCAAGCGCATATTACTTGCTCATATTAAGTCTTTCAGCATAGGTACTTCTCTGAAGGGTTGCTGTCAGAGTTCTTCCCCCAGTCTGTTCCAATATCTGGGATTGCCCCAGCAATCCCAGCAGAGCCTTACACTTGGCTTGGTTGAACCTCATTAGATTTACACGGGCCCACTTTTCAGTTTTAAAGGTAGTTCTGGATGGCATCCTTTCCTTCTTGTATCACACTTTCTGAGGATGTATTCCAAGTCAGGTTCCTATGCATAATTTCTTACTGAGGTTGTGGGACTATTACAAATTTGAGAGCATTTTCCAGAAAAAAAAAAGATTTTTTAGCTTAATAGCATATTATTATGAATTATATCAAATGATCAAGGACTATTGCTGCTGCTTCTTCACTGGGGTATGTTAGGACACATTAAATGACCATCTGTGGGGAATAGATTCCTTGGCAGACAATGAATTGTTGATCTCCTAAGATCTCTTTATACTGGGTATTTTTACCTAATAAAGAAAAGATGAAATGATAAAACCATAACTGTGGGTCCGAATCCAAGATGAAAAGTGACTTGAAAGAAGCTCATTTGTATTTCTGATGAAGCCAAAGGAAGATTTCTGAATAGATTTCAATTCACATTCATATCATAGAATCATATAATTTTTTGAGTTGGAAGGGATCCCCAAAGGTCATTTAGTCCAACTCTTCTGAAATGAACAGAGACATCTACATCTTGCTCAGAGCCCTGTCTAGCCTGTTCTGGAGTGTCTCCAAAGACAGGACATTCACTACATCTCTGGGCAACCTGTTCTCATCACCCTTATTATTAAAAAAATTCTTCCTTATGTCCAATCAAAATCTCCCCTCTTCTGAATCCATTTCCCCTTTTCCTGTCACAACAGACCCTGCTAAAGTGTCCATGCCCATCTTTCTTATAGACCCCCTTTAATACTAAAATGCTGCTCTCTGGTCTCCCTGAAGCCTCTTCTCCACAGTTCTTTAAGAGGTGTTCCACCCCTTGAATCATTTTTGTGACCCTTCTCTGGATGTGCTCCAACAAGTTCACATCTGTCCTGTACTGAGGACTCCACATCTGGACACAGTCCTCCAGATGAAGTCTCACCAGCACAGAGTACAGGGGCAGGATCACCTCCTGACCTGATGGCCATGCTGCTTCTGATGCAGCCCAAGATAGAGTTGGCTTTCTGGGCTTCAAGGGCATACTACTGGCTCACATCCAGCTTTATTCATGTATTACCTTTTAGTTTAATTGTCCATTAACTAATGATAAAATAGCAGATATTTTATGGAACTGTGGATAACAAATGGATTCGTTCTGGTTTTTGCCATTAGAGTATAAACTAAATTAATTCTTTTTAATTTTAGGGCCCCTTAAAAAGGAATTATTGATTACTTAAAGCACTGCTGTTATGCCAGTTAGAACTTTAGCTGAACCATTTTTTGCTATCATTTAATTTCAGATATGAGTGAAAATTCAGTTGGCACCTGAAAGATGAAATCTCTTTGTAAGCTGTCGGCATGTGATGGTCTTCCTATCTCAGTATGTGGTACAACTTTCTGGAACACCAATTCCTTTCATGACTCAGGGAGAGATTACTTCAGCAAAGCTCTGGATCACAAGTAAGGTTAAAACTTCCATCCTAGGATGATCAGAATTAAGAATGAGAATACAGAGTATAATGAAATTGTGGGTGTGATGCTGGATGTGAAAATATACAGCTCAGAGCATGTTCTTCGCAATTATGATTGTTTTCCATTTAAATAATAAAATTATACAATTTTTTGGTGATTTTGAAATCTTAGAAGTGATTTCACTAAGAGAAGCAACAGAGAGAATAGATGTCAGCAGCAGAGCTGACTAAAATCAGTTAATTTTAAGGTAAAATTTCTTAATTTACTATAAGGACTGTGACTATATAGGTTACCAGTGGAGACAACACTAATATCACATGTTGCTGACTACATAGTTAGAACTTAAAATGTAGTTTATGACTCCTATTACTAGTTCAGTATTTCATCTGGGGAAAAAAAATCTATGCTTCAAACTCCTCTCTCTGCTATCCCAAAAAAGAGATTTGAGTGTATATATATAATGAAATTTTACTAGGGAATTAAGAAAATATATGTGACTAATTTTGACATACTGGATTACATGAAAGCTAGTCAGAGGCAGGAATTAGGTTATTTTAAAGGATCAGATAAAGAAAAAATTGGTTTAAAAATGATAGTAATTTCCAGCCTGAAGGCACTGTGAATATAATTCTGACTTGCATTCCAGTTGAATACTTATGGACTTAGAATTCAGCCCAAAGTGTAATTGAATATTTTTAGTAGAGGTGCCCCCAATTTTGTGTATATAAATTTTTTTTTTTAAATGTTATTTATTTTTATATTTATTTAAATTATCTCTCTGGATTCACTGGTAAACAGTACAAGCATATTTTAAAACCACATTATTAAGAGTTAAAATGTCAGTAGGGTTAAATCCTTGGCATTATTTTTTTCACATAATTTTATTGTGGAATTAATGATTTCCACTAAATCATTGTGCAATACACACTATTAAATATTTAACAAACTCTCCTCAGTGTGATTAAGAGAAAAGTTACATTAGTCATTTAACTCAGAAGTAAGGGGGAACATAAGTCGAAGACTCGCTTCTGTAAATTTTATCCAGGCCATTTGCAAAGAATACCTTTATATAAATGGTGTGTATTGAGAACTGGATGGAAACTAGAGTGCAGAAATAATTCTTTTCAAAAAATAAAAAAGCAGATTTACTTCTGTCTTTGTCTAATGTACGTACATATTATTTCTTTTGTAATTGTTCAGTGGTAATGGAAGTTGTATAGCCCTCTTTGATTTTAATTAAGAAACATTGGACTGAAGGGGTTCTCACTATGTTGATGCAATTCTGAACCATACTGTAATTGAATTCTTCGATGGGAGTTTTTGAAGGCCTATGTTAGTATATGACTTCTCAATCATGAAGAAGGGAAAAAAGCAGTGATTACTGTAGCTGTATTCATTTATTTTGTTTACTTATTCTCCAGTGAAAACATCTTAAGTATCTTGTTTTCTTTCATTTATATTCCAAAAAAATTAATGCTTCCATATTTTTTTTGAAGGTATTCATCGAAGTTCTGCTAAAGTAGATAAAACTCCCGCTGTTCTATTACAGTGTATTTCTCAAGGATATTATCTTAGGAAGAACAATAGTCATCATTTACAAAAAGAAGGGCAGGATATGATTGTTTTCTTTCTGCATAATGAGGCTTTTTACTCAAAGGAGAATGACTGCCATGACTGCCTTGTCTGACAAATTGAGTTGTATATCTGCTAATACCTTTGCATAACCCTTAAAGTAATTCTTGCCTGAAGGCCTTGCCTGTTGGTATCAACAAAATACAAGAGGCTGGATCTATCGTTTTTTCCAGAAATAAAGATGTTACCAATAGTAATATCTTTATTTTAAAATAAAAATATATATTTAAAATATCTTTATTTTAATTTGATTAGCTGTCTTTATTTAATCATTAGCTTTTATTGATAAAGAACCAAATATGCTTACTAGGTATGGTAAAACAGAGTAAAATCATTTTATACATTAAATTAAGGAGTAGAGACTCTAGACATTCAGACCAAAGATAAAGAAGCAAGCTATTAAATACAAAGTTTAATTGATAAAGAACAGCGATATCCTCTAGCAGGTGACTCTCTTCTTTTAGAAGATTTCTGTTTAAGATAATGTTGTTGATTTTTGGACATTACTTATTTTGGGCAAAATACTGGCTTTTGTCAGAGTTGACCAAAATGGATATAAAGAGTAGTTATGAATAATATTTAGATTTTAAAGGAACTTTTGTTTTACCTTTCGGATTGCAATAATTCATGATAATAAAGCATTTAAATTATTTGAGAAGTTGTGTAAAAAACAAATAGTTTGGAAAAGATTTTTTTAATCTTACAGTACATGAAATATTGAGTGCCTGCTTGCATCTAGCATATCTAGCTGATACTGTGTCAAATATCATTTGATGGCATGCTGCTACCATGTAGGTGTTTATACTCTCTGTCACCTGGCAAGACTCATTCATATAATGCTCACTGTGACTCTCTGTGTTATTTTGCCCTATGAGCTGGGCAGAAGCAGGTGCAAATCTTAGAGTCCCTGGGTACACAGCTGCCTGTGATCTATCTCTTATTAGTTAGCCATCACCAATTTGAAGATCAGCACTGTGACAGTGGTCATTACAAATGAGTTGCAGCTTTTGGAGTCATATTTGATGTTTTCTTGACAATCAGCCTCAGTATTTGATGCCAATACCAGACTACCAAACTGCTTTGCAGAGGTTTTGGCAGTACTGACAATAGATAAATGCCTACAGCTGTGATGTGAGAACAGTGAGGAGGACAAAAAGGACACTGACCAGCTGCTCAGATCAGTTTCTTGGATTGGTTTCTCTTGGTGCAGAATTGTTTATGGGCTCATAAAACAAGTATTGAACAGAGCAAATGACTGTGCCTTACAAATCACTAATATGTACATCATTTCAGAATGTTGAACAGAACACTTTTTTTTAAGATCTGTGCATTGATTCTTCCAGTTGCATGTGGACATATTAGCCTGAGGCACTTAACCCTAGAAGTGCTGTTTTGTGAAAAATACCATCTTCCATTGCAGTCACTGAATAGTTGGCCTATTGGCTGTGGGCAGATAAATGGTGGCAGTTGAAGCAGAGGCTATTGAATAGCTTGTTAAGGTAAGATAGTCATTGTGTATATTTCAAAGCCTTCCATATTTTGAAGATTATTAGTTACATTATCTGAATGGTAAAATGGATAGAATCCATATCGTTTTTCTTCTTTTCTCTATGCCAAGCTTCTGGATTCAAAACCAGGAAAAGTTATTTCTCTGTTGTGCTTCAGAGTCTGTATTATTGTTATTAATGTTCTTGTCAGTTCATGCAGGAGACATGGCAGCTTGGGTATATATGTTTATATATGTATATGAATTAAAACAGAATTTATATTTGAAGTTTTGCTTCACTGTAATAGCAAGAGAATTTATTTACCAAGTGACACAAGCACATGTAATGTGTAATATACATGGATTTCAGTTTGCCTGAGTGCTTGTGGTGGTGCAAGAGGTAGAGTTAGTGTGGTACTGTACCCTCTACTCCACGGTGCTCTGTTGTTACCTATGCAGTCTGTGAGAAAAGAATCAACTGATGGAGAATATTGCTAAAAATCACATAATGATGTTAAAAATATATTATTGTGTGGGGCCAAATTGCTAGCATCCAGCACTGCATGTGGCCTGCAGGCCATGGATTGGACCTGGCTGACATGGAGGCTTGGGGATGCATACCATGATTAGACTATAGACTGGACAATGCATTTCCTTCAATAAAAGCTGTTGGCTGCCTACTTATGGAGCTTAAGTAAGATGAAAGGATATTTTAACAGAATATGCTGTGAGATGCAAATTCCGAAGGTCTTGGAACCCGTGCAGTAGAATCCAGAAACAACCTGTATTTTAGAGGTATATTCCTCAGAATGGAAGTGTCAGGGAAAGTATGACCTAGAATATTTCATATTCTTGTGATGATGAAGTACATATTTTTTTAATTTCATGTCTGAAATATAATGTTTTTACTTGAGTTGTATGTAACATTTTAATATAACTTGTGAAGATATAACAAATTACACAGAATTACAGAATGGTTAAAGTTGAAAGGGATTTCTGAAGACCAGCTAGGTCCTATCCCCTGCTTCAAGCAGGGTCATCTAGACCATATTGCCCAGGATCACATCAAGGCAGGTTTTGAAAGTCTTAAAATGAAGACTCCACAGTCTCTCTGGGAAACCTGTTCCAGGGCTCACTCACCCTCACAATGGAAAATTTTTTTCTCATGTGCAGATGGAACTTCCTGTGTTTCATTTTGAGCCCATTGGATTTTTTCTGTTGCTATGTACTACGGAAACAGCCTGACTCCATCCTGTTGGTATCCTCCTGTAAGATATTTGCATATATTAATAAGATTCCATGTTAGTCTTCTCTTTTCCAGGCTGAACAGGCCTAGCTGTCTCAGCTTTTCCTTGTAGGAGAGATGCTCCAGCCTCTTTATCATCTTTGTACACCTTTGCTGGATTCACTCTGGAAGGTCTATATGTTTCTTGTGTTGAGTAGACCAGAAGTGGACTCAGTAATTTGGGTGTTGTCTCATCAGGGCAGAATAAAGAGGAAAGGGAACCTCACTTGACTGCTAGCAGCATTCTTCCTAATTCACCCTAGGATATCATTCACCTTGTTGAATTTCATTATATTCTTCTCTGTCCATCACTCCATCCTGCCAGTGTCTTGTGGAATGACAACACAATCTTCTGGTGTATATCTACCACTCAACCCAGTGTGGTATAATCAGTGAACTTAAGGAGGGTGCACTCTGTGCCTTCATCCAGGTCACAGATGAATAAGATGAACAAGACTGAACCTGTTACAGACCCCTGGGGTGTACCATTGCATACAAGCCTTCAACTAGACTCAGTGCTGCTCATTATAAAACTCTGAGCACCTCACTATCCACTCATTTATGCCACATTTTCTGACCTTACCTATGAGTATGTTATAGGAGTGTCAAAAACTTGCTGTCAGGTAGACAATACCACTGCTCTGCCTTCCTCTATCCAGCCAGTCATTCTGTCATAGAAGACAATCAGATTGGGTAAGCACAATTTTCCCTTGGTGAAACCATGCTGACTGCCCCGATCACCTTTCATTCCCTACATTCTTAGAGATGGCCTCCAGGATGAGCTGTTCCATCACCTTTCCTGGGATAGAGGTGAAGCTGACTGGTTTGTAGTTTCCTTTTTGCCCTTTTTGAAGACCGGAGTGACATTGGCTTTCTCAGCCCGTAAGTACTCTGCAGTTCTCCATGACCTCACAAAGATGATGGATAATAGCTTACTAATAGCATCTGCCAGTTCCCTCAGCTCTCATGTGTACAACCCTTCAGGGCCCATGGACTTGTGAGAGCTATGTCTGCTTAAATGATTTGTAAACCAAGTCTGTTCCACCACAGGAGTCTTCCTTTCTCTGGTCTTCTTTCCTTGTCTCCAGTGTATGGGGTTCCAGAGGACTGATCTCAGAAATGAAGACTGATGCAAAGAAAGCATTCAGTTACTCTGCCATCTCTGAAACTTTTGTCACCAATGCCCCTGTCCCATTCAATAGAGGACCCATATGCACACAGCAGACTGGTAAGAGTTAAAGTGCCATTTTCAATGAAAAATTTGCAATCATGGAAAGAACTGCTGGGAGCCTACTGGGAGGACCCAGATAAGGTACCTAAGGTGATGGAAGCTATGACTGGAACTCAGGATCCAGACTAGAATGATTTAGATGTGGTATTGGATGCACTGTTGACATGAAAAAAAAGAAGTTTTAGCATAGTTTTAGCAAAGGTGAAGGAAGAAGCAGAAAGAATCCTTGCTGAGGTAGCAAGTAGATCCTAAATAGGACTCGAATAATCAGAATCAATGAGAATTATTGAATAAATATCATTATTTCATTTGGGATGAGGCATGCTATCCCTAAAGCAAGGAATTTGTCTAAATTTTACCAAGTGTGAAGAATGGGAGCAAGACTCCATCAGCCTTTCTCAGAAGTTTACTTACCACAACTAAAAATACACTTGTTTGGATCTGGATAAGGAAAGGGATGTGGAAAAATTAGTATCTTTTTATGGACAGTTGAATCCAATCATTAGGCACAAAATACAGAGAACAGGAGACGATTCCCAGTTTCTGAATAAGTTATTGGAAGCTGACGGAAGGTATATAATAATAGAGAAGTAAATGAAAGAAAAGTAAGAGATATATAGGGAAAATTATTAGTGATGTCCTTATCGCAAAAGACAGGGAGAGGAAATAATCTGAGGAAAGGACCTCCAAGAAAATGACCACGAGGACACATGTAAAGTAATGTACAGGGGAAATGTTTTACATGCCTTCAAAAAGGCCACTGGCAAAGGGATTGCCCATTTGCCTCAGAGATTTAAAAGTTTCAGAGGAGTATCAAATAAGGCAGCTGCCATGATCTAGCAGATGTGGCATGGAGGTTTGAGAGGAGTGCTGAGCCGAACGCAGAAAATATTAACTTTAGATGAAGATTGAAGGGACTGAGGGTAAATTTGAAGTTATCCCCAACAGAATTCCTGTTTTCAAGGAAGTTAGGGAAACAGCATGTGACATTTCTTATAGATACAGGAGCATGCAACTCTGATATTATTATTTGTAAAGAGCAATTAAGTTAAGACAGACTCAGCTGTGGGTGTCAAAAGGAGGAAAGAGAACAGGCCATCTTTTAAACAATTAAAATTTAGAATTGGGAAAAGATTATTAACTCACCATTTTTTGTATATGCCTGAAAGTTCTGTACCACTTTTAGGTAGAGATATAACAAGCAAGTTACAAGCAGTAATTACATTTGTAGATGGAAAAATGCAAGTATGTATTCCTGAGGATAAGACTGTGGAGGCCCAGGTCTTTGTTTTGTAGGAATCATCTTCTGAATCTGAAATCTCTGAGTAACTAGAGAATGAGGTAATGCCATTGCTGTGGGATGCAGGAAAAAACTCCATGTTAATCAAAGCTTCTGAACTGGTAACCGTATATTTGAAGCTGAATGCCAGACTGGTAAGAAAAATAATTCAAATTGTTTGTGCATGAAATGCTGAATATTGACACAGGGGTCCTGGCATTGGGATTAGACTGTTGGAAGAGACCTGTAGGATATTTTTCAAGTGAACTTGATAATGTTAGCAAAGGATGGCCATCATGTCTTAGAGCAATGACAGCTACTGTATTCTTGATACAGGAAGCTAGGAAGCTGGCTCTGGAACAAAAAAAGATGGCAGCATTGGTGATGTGCATGGTGGCAGCTGATGCGGAATAGAGATGAGGCTGCTGGTTTTCCACCAGCAGAATGCTGTAATACCGAGCTGTGTTACTGGAACTGCCAAACAGAAAATGGCTAACAGTTTGAATCCTGCAGTATTCCAGTGAGCACAGAGGAAGGGGATTTGAAACATGACTGTTTCCAAACTACTGAACAAGTACATTCCAGTTGGGTTGATATACTAGAGACTTCCTCTTGAGGAGCTGTTGATGGCAACAGCTTCTTGAAGGAGGGAAGTTGAAAAGCAGGTTTAACTGGCAGTAGATTTTCATCACTCAACATATTAGGGAATAGAGGTAATGCCTGAAAGTATGAGACACCAATTTTTAAGTGTGTGAATGGCAGAAATCACAAAGAGCATTGTATAAGGATGTCAGACCTGTTTGAAAAACTATCCTTATAAACCTATATACCCTCCACTCAGAACAACTAAGAAAGAAAACTGATTATTTGCAGATGAATTTTTGTGAATTAGTGTGGCAACGTGGGTGTGGGTACATTTTGGTACTAGTGGATACTTCTTCAGGATGGCCAGAGGGTCTTCTCTTGTTGCAACAACAAAGCTCAAGATGTGATAAAGGTTTTTATTAAGAGAAATCATACCCAGACTTGGGGTACCTTCAGGTATGTCTTCAGACAGAAGCTTGTACTTGCAGAAGTAGTGCAAACTCTACCTAGAATCATTGGGATTGAATGATATCACCATGTTCAATGGAGACCTCAGTCTAGCTGTTAGGTGGGAAGAATGAGTCATAGAATTGTATGATCATAGAATGGAAAGGACCTCAAGGATCATCAACCCCCTGCCACGGGCAGAATTGCCAATTGCGAGATCAAGTACTAGATCAAGTACTACACCAGATTGCCCAGGGTCCCATTCAACCTGCCCTTAAACACTTCCAGGGATGGGGCATTCAAAAACTCTCTGGGCAACCTGTTCCCTCACCTCACCATTCTCTAAAAAACTTCCACCTGACATATAAATCTCCCTTCCTTTATATTGAAACCATTTCCTCAGTATTCTATCACCATCTACCCATATAAAAAGTTGATTTTCCTTGTGTTTATCAACTCCCTTAAAATGCTGGAAGGATGCAATGAGATTTCCCTGCAACCTTCTCTTTTCCAGTCTGAACAATGGATCAGAATTTAAAAGAGTTTGGAATGATGCACAACCTCAAAAGCAAGAAAATTTAACTTGGCAAGTAGAAATGTTGTAGAGAACCGCTCAAAGGGGTTTCAAATTCTTAATAAGTAGGTTCAAGTTAATACCAAAATGACCTTGCAAAATTGGTTAATTTTAGGCTTACTTCTGGTAGAGAACAAAGGAGTTTGTGGATATCTAAAACTGGGCAAAGAACCTTGTTGTATTCACATTCCAAACCTTATTAATGATTTACAGGGTGAAATGAAGAATGCAGCAAAGGTAGTAGAGATATTAGGGAGGCTACAGAAAATAATTGTCTTAACAAAATCTTACATGAAATAGGAGAATGGTCCCTGAAAGAATGGTTAGCCTCTCTCCTAAAAGGACTTACTTGTGTAGTAGTAATCATAAGCAGCATAGAACTCAGTAGATATAATGAAAAATATACTGAAAGAAGTATTGAAGTAGTCAGAAGAACTATCTACTTCCAAACTAGGGAACTAAAACCTGGCAAAAAATTTTGGGCCTTCAGCAATTAATTTTGCATCAAACTGAAGTTCTGTCTAGTGAGGGCTGCTTTTTTCATAGATATGCAGGACACTGGGAGCCTGAAAGCAGAGCCTCAACATTCCACAAGCCTTCAGAAGGTACGCTGTACCCTGCTAGCGTTGATAATTTAGATGCCAGGTCTCCTTTTTCCTTTGCTAGACTTATTACTAGTAGAAATACACTGACTCAGAACCTGGAAGACCAGATACTTGATTATTGTCCTGCTATCTTGGATTCCTCTTCTTTCCAGGGCCTAATCCCATGAGATTCCTCCAAGCAGATTCCTGAAGAGGCCAAAATTAGATCCTCTGAATTAGTTGTGATTCTACATGTTTCTTTTTATCCTCACTGTGAGATCCTGAACTCTACCATCTAATGGTCACTGCACCTAAAGCTACCACAAACTTTCATATCTCCAATCAGTCCTTCGTTATTTATTAGCATGAGATCCAGCAACACCCATTCCCTTGTTAGTTCCTTCAACACCTGTGTCAGAAGGTTATCATCAGCACTCTGCAGGAGCCTCTTGGACTGCTCGACTGGAAAATCTTTCCAGCAGATGCTGGGGTACTTGAAGTTCACCATGAAAACTTCAGCTACCCCAGTATCATTATCTGTGATCATGAGACTACTTCTAGCTCACAGTAGAATGTCTCATTAACTTCCTCATCTTGATTGAGTGGATGAAAGTAAATACCCACAACAGTGTCATCTGTGTTAGCCTGCCCTTTAATTCTTCCTTAAGCTCTTCATTCACTCTTCAGCCACCCAAGGGAGAGCTTTACACAAATTCCAGTTGTTATGTAAAGGACAACTCCATCACTTCACATTCCTGGCCTGTCTAGGAGTTAAGGTTTTCTTACTGTCAGGACTTATTTTTGTGTCTATATTTCTGCCCTGAAAATTTTTCTCCATTAGTGAGAATTAGCCTTGATTTTAGATATGTCTCATGTATTTAAATAGGACTGTTCAACACAGTGAATGGCTTATTGTTGTAGTTCATACAGTGTATAAAATATAGTCATAGAATCATATATCCATTTGAGCGGGAAGGGACCATTAAAGTTCATCTAGTCTAACTCCTCTGCAGTGAATGTCTACACCTCAGAGCCTGGTCCAGCCTGACCTTGAATGCCGTCAGGGTTGGGACATTCAACATATCCTTGAGCAACCTGTTCCAGAGCTTTACTAGCCTTATTGTAAAAACTTTTCTTATATCCAATCTAAATCTCCCCTTAGATTATGTTGTTAAAATGTTCCTTCCATCTCAAACTGGCTGTTCTAAATTCAGTTATTTTTTTATATTACTAATGATTATAGACAACAGAAAGAACAATAGATGTAACCTATGTATGGAATCCAATTAGAATAGGTGCTGAAGTTACACTCACTATCTATAATAAATGAGCAAGGATAGCACTTCCAAAACAATTATCTTGATTTTAATGTAGTTGTTGACTGAGCAAATCTATTCACTGACAACTAAAGAATTTTTTTTTTTCAGAAGGAAACAAATACTTTGATAATGCTATTTGCTAAAAAAAAACCTTGGTATGAGACAGTTTCTGAGTTTATTTTTAAAACTTTATCTTTTTATCACAGTAACCGCATTGAAGTTGAATTAAATGGGTTTCAATTTATACACTTATCAATTAGATTAAGTGCGTATCTATAACAAAATAATTTTAATCCTTTAAAAACCTATAAAAAGGGTATATGATAATCCAATTTTCAAAACTCCACATCTGAAATATTATTCTATTAGCATGTAAACAGAGAATGGAAAAGTTGTGCAAATTCATTATGAACAGTGAGATGATGTTCAGCAGAACTATTAAAGGAATTGACTTTTTTTGTATTTGATCTGACTTTCATTTTAGTAGCATACAAGCCAGGTTCCCCAACAATAAGTTAGTTCACTTGAAAACACCAAAAGGCACTATCTAGCACCTGACCTATTTCCACTTAAAGTCACATAATAGTGTTATATGATCAGAAGGATGTGAAACATTTGATGGATTGTTAGTTCTTCATGACTAGGCAATGGAATGACCTGATCAATCTCCAGAGCATTTTTGTCAATGAAAATCTCATTCACACGTTCATGAAACCCACCAGTAGCAGGATGGTCTTCAGCAATGCCACCATTGTCAATAAAACGATAAGATACAGATGACGTGCTATTAAAATCTCCATAAAATATGCTTTATGTACTAGGATATGAGTCACATACTGCATACTTGATTTGAGACAAGGCAATAGCAATTTGGATGAGGTTGATGTTCCCACCTTTTGGATGCCAGTAGAGATAGGTATTAGCTGCACAAATCTTCCCAGAAATATCATTAGCAGGCTGGAGAACTGAAATCATCAGCACAGATGACCTCCGCAATGTTGTTTTTTATCACCAAAGGGTAGTTGATCAGCTTGCCACGCAGCTATTTGTGAGTCTGATAGCAGAACTTCACTGAATGATAAATTGTGCTTGCTCAGGAGGCTAAACTTGTCCTTGCAACAGAAAGTGCCAGGCCCTCGTGCTGCTTCTCCTTGCTGCTGAAGAGCACTTGGAGCCTGAATATGTCCTTAGCTGGGATGAGGCTGTCCAAGAAGATGAGCTTGTGTAACTCATGCAAGCAGATGAGGTTGGCAGTATTTTCTGCCTATATGTTTGGACTGTTTCTAATGCCTGACCTAGCATATCTCAGATGGTTGAAAGTGAGGGGACACATGGCTAGTGCATCATACACTGACTAGTGTACATGTATTTATCTAATGTCCCATATTTTTTTTCTGCTTTTTTTCCCCTCCATATTTCTGATTCTGATAAAAGCAGATAGCATGCATATTTAGAAAGTCTAAAGGGAATTCTGCAAGATTTTTGTTGATATTACTCAGCTGAGTGGTCCCACCTGGTACTCTTCATGCCTGACAAGGCATTGTGTCTGATCTTGAAATGAACAGCAGGCCTCTTCCTCCTTCCAGTGTCTGAGCCATTAAAAAAACATGCTCTGTACTGCTTAGATACACTCAAAGTGTGTAGTGAAGCAAATGGAATTTTCCAAATAGTTTGGGTCATCTGGGGTTAACTACATATTTCACCCATTTGACCTTGATGATTGCCAACAATTTGTATGTATGTTTTAAGCCAAATTTCTTTCCTTTCATAATGCTAGATTTTAATGGGAAAAAATACTCTGAAAATAATTATGATTATGCCTCATTTTCCCCATTAAAATATCTGGAATGTGGGCAGTGTTACATGCTTTGAAATATATTGTATAAAATTTATGAGAACTAAACTTTCAGCAAATGGGGAAAAAAAAGGAAAACAGGGTTGAAAATACTGGTATGGGTACAAGAGATAACACAAGATTTTTTCTGTCTAGCACCCAATAATTACATAACTAATACCTAATTTTATTTTGTCAGGGCTATTATTTGAAAGGGACAGTGAGTATCCCTGCTGTGCATGCCAGGATAGCACTACTATAGGATGGGATTAACAGCTTAAAAAAAAAAAAATGTAGATGGCAAATGAGAGTTGATTTTTGCTAGGAGTTTCAGATGAATGTTTCATAGAATCATAAAATCATAGAATCATAGAATCATAGAATGGCTTGGGTTGGAAGGAACCTCAAGGATCATGAGGCTCCAACCCCTATGCCACTGGCATGGTCCACCAACCTCCTTATTTAATACTATATCAGGCTGCCCAGGGTCCCATTCAACCTGGCCATGAACACCTCCAGGGACAGGGCATCCATAACCTCTCTTGGACAGCCTGTTCCAGCACCACACCACTCTCTCTGTAAAGAACTTTCCTGTGATATCCAATCTGAATCTTCCCTCCTTCAACTTAAAACCATTTCCCCTTGTCCTGCTGTTATCTATCCTTGTAAAGGGTTGACTACTGTCCTGTCTGTAGGCTCCCTTTACATACTAGACAGCTGCAATGAGATCACTTTGCAGCCTTCTCTTCTCCAGACTGAACAGCCCAGCTCCCATGCTTGTCTTTGTAGGAGAGGTGCTCCAGTCCTCTGATCATCTTTGTGGCCCTCTCTGGACGCACTTCAACTGCTCCTTGTCTTTCTTGTAGTGGGGGGCCCAGGCCTGGATGGAGTACTCCTAGGCCTCATGAGGGCAGAATAGAGAGAGACAATACATCCCCTCCCCTCCCCTCCCCTCCCCTCCCCTCCCCTCCCCTCCCCTCCCCTCCCCTCCCCTCCCCTCCCCTCCCCTCCCCTCCCCTCCCCTCCCCTCCCCTCCCCTCCCCTCCCCTCCCCTCCCCTCCCCTCCCCTCCCCTCCCCTCCCCTCCCCTCCTTCCTCATCACCTTCTCCTTCCCTGTCCCCTTCCGCTTCCGCTTCCCCTTCTCCTTCCTCTTCTCCTTCCCCTTCCCCTTCCCTCTCCTTCTCCCTTCTTCTCCCTCCCCTTTCCCTTCCCCTTCCTTCCTTCCTCCCTTCCTTCTTTCTCTTTCTCTCTCTCTTTCTCTCTCTATCTCTCTCACTTTCCTTCTGATAAATCTTTAGCCATATCATTTATCTTTATATAATGTAGCATGGACATGACAGTTGAAAAACACTACTGCAATATTCATAAGTGCCTGGCTTCAAACAAACTAATCAAGGCCAAAACACGTTTCTGTTATAGCAATTTGGCAATTTCAGCCACTAGTGGAAAGAGCAGAGAGGTAAATAGAGGGGTCCATCCTGATAGGACAGTAAGGGACAGCAGGTTGAAAACTGGCAAAAACCGCGTTCAGTACTGATGTGCCCAAATGAATACCAGCACGTGTTCACTTACAATGGCAGAGGACTTTTTTCTTTTCCTGAGCAGAAGATAGAAAATATTTTAAAAACAAATAAACATTATTCTACTCATTCATTTAATTATAAGTCATTTAATTACTACCGTATATATAGTTAAAAGCTGAAAGGTATAGATCAGAGAGATATGGAATCTCCATCCCTGCAGACAGTCAAAACTTGACAGAACATGGTCTTGAGTAAACTTCTCTGACTGGACCTGTTTTGACCAAGAGATAAACTAGAGAATCTCTAAAGGTCCCTTCTAGCCTATATCATTCATCTGCAATTCTACTAAGAAAAGTGTAACTTGAATAATAATTTGTTTGAATGTACACTGACTGAATTTAACCAGGTCCTCAGAAGAAGAAAAACCCCACTGTGCACTAGTTGTTCCCAAAGGCTCATTTGGACTGTATGTAGGTGTTAAATTAACTTGGATGGACTTTTGCATAACAATTCCTGCTGGGTTTTACCATCTTTACTGCAAAGTCATGCAACACACAAAGAAAATGTGTCTCCTGACAATAAGACTTGTAGATTTCATAAGGCTGGACAAAAACAAAAACAAAAAACAAACAAACAAACAAACAGAGTGATAAGTGATGAATGATAGAGGGAAATATTAGCAGCAGAGTAGAGAGAAAATGAGAAAACACCTGAGATAAGCCTACTATTTACAGCTGTCAAGACATGCAGAAGGTGCAATCCGTTGTCTAAGAAGTGCAACCATATTTAAGCTCAAAATTAGTTTGAGAGCAGGATGGTAGCAATAATACCTGCTTAGTTTTGAAGATATTCAGGTGCTACAGGGATCTAAAGGAACAGAGGTTGCCCACTACGGGATGTAACTGAAGTGCCAGATAGCTCCATTTGTGATTTATTCCTAAATGAACATCTGTAGTAACATATGAACAATATTTGAGATCCACTTTCCTTTTGCAGTTCATAGCAGATACCAATTATTCACTTTAATAGTCGATATGCTAAAAGATGAAAGGATTTTCATGGTTGTATTTTAAGGCTATTATTACTGATTAGCTCTCAAATTTCAGTCAATTAATCATAATAAAAAGATGTAACTGTTGTCATAAAGATATAACTCAAAGAGCATTAAAAGACATTGTGTTAACTTGCCAGTAGTTGAAGAGGAGGATACTTTCTCAACTTAAAACTTCTGTGTACTAAGCAGATACTGTTTGTTAATTTCAAATAAATTCTTTCCTCCCTGATGTAATGTACTTCCTCACCACAGGAAGCATTTGTAGAATTGTAGAATCTTACAATCAGCAAGGTTGGAGAAAACATCCATGATCATCCAGTCCAACCGTCCATCTACTACAAATATTTCCCCACAAAACCATATCTCTTAGTACAATATCTAAATATTTCTTGAACACCTCCAGGGACACTGACTCCTCCACCTCCCTGGGTGTTCCCCATATTCCAGCACCTGACTACTTTTGGAGAAGAAATTTTTCTTCATATCTAACCTGAACCTCCCCTGGCACAACTTGAGATCATTCCGTCTAGTCCTACTGCTAGTTAAGTGGGAGAAGAGGCCTACTCTCACCTCAACCCAACCTTCTTTTAGGCAGAGAGCTATACAGACTCCCCTGAGCCTTCTCTTCTTCAAACTAGACAATCCCAGCTCCCTCAGCTGCTTCTCACCAGACCCCTCACCAGCTTCACTGCCCTTCTCTGAACACACTCCAGGGCCTCAATGTCGTTTCTGTAGTGAGGAGCCTAAGACTGAACACAGTAATTGGGGTGCCTAAGTCATTGAGATAATCACCAGAGCTGAGTACAGGGATACGATCGCCTCCCTGCTCCTGCTGGCAACACTATTTCTTACACAAGCCAGAATGGCCATCTGGGCAAACATCTCACATCCCCAATCTCTTTACTACTGTCTCCAAATGCAGGATGTATTCTTGGAGTTCCCTTTCAATGCTTTTGAAACATTTGAAGTTACTGTTTTCAGTCCATATTCACCAGACTTCAAAAAAATAACCCCTCTGCACCATCATATGCAGATTTCGTACAAAATGACCCAGTCTTCAAGTTCATGAAAATTCTTTCATATTTCATAAAGAATTAGGAAACTTTACTCTGACTTCAAAGACTGCTTGGACTGGTGTACTATTGCATTTAAGGGAATAAGATATTAAAGCCTGTAAATGTTAATACAAAGACAGAAGCAGCACATTATGTTTGGAATTAAATGATGTTTCGGTGTGCTTCTGCCCCTCCCTGACTGAATGTATCTTGAGCCTGCAAGAATAAAAGGCAAAAACAAACAAAAGATTCCTCCTTGGCATCTCATCCCTTCAGTCTAGTTGTGGGCACTCATCAGCTCTTCATGTGGAGTTTCACAAGTCATGAGCAGTTTACAAAATTACCTTTTGTATTACCCCTTCACACATCTTAATGATTTACTTTCCCTTCAGAAAATCATCTTTTAAAGTAACGCCACTCCTTTGATCAGGTTTGCTGTCTGCAAAGAGAAATGCATTAGGGACACACCTTTCATTTATTTTATAAATTAGCATTAGGAATGCTTCAAGCTTATTCTGAACGACATCCTTTTCACCATGGCCAAGTGATGGTATATTCATTCACCAGTATGGAATTGCTTTGCTGTCCAGCTTGTCAGGTAGTGCTATATAATTAGGTTTTCTTTAATAAACTGAAATAATCTTACCATTCCCTTTGAGAATCTTAATCTAGAGCAACAGTCCAGCTGTCACTTAGTGCAATTCCCTTGTCTCTCATCCAGCCAGAGTGCAATTTCACTCTGTTACTCTTCACTGAAAAATAGGATAGTTCTCTAGAATAATTATAGATGAAAAAGTATATCTGGGACTGTTATTTTTAGAAAATTAGTTTTTGATGACAATGTACCTGATTTGTTTGAACAATGTTGCTTGTGTTTTTGAGACTAGTTGACAGCCAGCCAGAAGTTCACTTTGAAGAACCAAGCAGAGCTTTTCTCTATTTCGGTTATTCTCAGTATAGAATCATAGCATCACAAGATTGGAAAGGACCTACAAGATCATCCAGTCCAACCGTCTTCCCATTACCATTGCTACTGCAAGCTACTAAACCATATCTCATAGCTCCTCATCTAGATGCCTCTTGAACAGTGCCAGGGATAGCGATTCCACCACCTCCCTGGGCAGGCCATTCCAGTGCCTGACCCCTCTTTGAGAAAAAGTTTTTCCTTATGTCTAATCTAAACCTCCTCTTGTACAAGTGGCCATTTCCTTGGATCTTGCTTGTTGCCTGGGAGAAGATGCCAAACCCTTCATCACAACCTCCCTTCAGGAAGTTTTAGAGTGCAATGAGGTCTCCTCTGAGCCTCCTCTTCTCCAGACTGAACAATCCCATCTCTCTCAGCCACTCCTCATAAGATTTGTGCTCCAGACCCCTCACCAGTTTTGTTGTCCTTCTCTGGACATTTTCCAGGGACACGATGTAGTGAGGGGTCCAAAAGTGAACACAATACTTGAGATGTGGCCTCACCAGTGCTGAGTACAGGGGGATGATCACCTCTCTGCTCCTATTGGCCATGCTATTTCTAATGCAGGCCAGGATGCTGTTGGCCCTCTTGGCCACCTGGGCACACTCTTGGCTCATGTTCAGCCGAACATCAACCAGCATTCCCATGTTCCTTTTGTCTTCACAGTCATCACCGAAGCCTATAGTGCTGCTTGCAAACTTACTGAGAGTACACTCAATCCCCTCATCTAGGTCATCAATAAAGATAATAAACAAGATGGGCCCCTGCAAAGTGACGCATAACCCTTCCCCACAAAACATATTGTATAAGAGAAAAATGGGCACCGTAGCATCTCCAAGTTTTTTTCTCTGATCTTTATGGTTATTATTTCATAACAATGCCACTATTAAGGACAAATCATTTAAAATAATTTGGACAATAATTTCTTTATTTGGCAGAAAAACATTTTATAAGTTAAAAACAGGGGGCAGTTATCAATGCAAACCCTTCCTTTTCAAATTCATGCTGTTTCACTGGCTTAAAGTGTGCTAATTCTGTACAACTGACATCTCAGTGCAAACGTTTGCTACTTATTTAGTTGCTTTATGAATTCTCTCTTTCACTCCTGTGTGGAGAGTGAGATTACTGGAAGAATCTGAGTATGCAGAAACATGGAGAACCTTTTGTAGAGAGAGAAATGTCTTAGAGCTGGCCTGTCATTCACTGAATACAGAGTATAATAATGAGTTGGCAGTCTTATCTTGCCGAAAATTAAATCATCTAATTGTCAGTGTTTTACAGGCTGGTTTGGCCCAGTTCCATGACTATTGGGGCAGGGGAAGAATCCATGGATCCATGTCCCAGGAAAGGAAAAAGGGGAAAAAAGGGTAGAGAGATGGGCCTAAAAACAAAACAGTGACAATGGTCTGAGGAGAAACAAACTAACTTACTAAATAAGATATCAGAATGCAAGATAACACACTGGAATACAATACAATACAATACAATACAATACAATACAATATAATATAATACAATATAATTCAAATTGAAGCTAATAAATCAAATTAAGTGAGAGTGTCAAAAAGCTGAAGGCCTTACTCTAAAGCTGAGGTGAGATATCTAGTTGAGCCAAGCAGAAGAGAAATGAGGGACCATCTCATGTCTTGCCAGGACTTTTATCTCCCCTCTGAATGCAGAGTCCTCTGGGATATGTAGTTCTTCTTCTTCTTTGCTGGGACAGGTACCCAGAACTGGAACATTAATTCTTTATCTCTCAGTGCACTACATGATGTTGTGATGTGGAATACCAATAACTAAAATCATAAAACCATAACACAAAAGCAATGAACTTCAGCATATCTAGAAATTCTAAAACTGTGGGAGTAAGAAGACCACTGAAGTTTACAAGTTTGCAATTGTGGGAAAAATTCCTTATAGCTTTGTAAAATAAGAAACCATCCATCAGTACAAAAACACATCTGACATTGTAGTTATGGTAGGAAAATGAAAATAGCATAATATATAGGAGTTATGAGTATTTAGAAGTCAAATAAGGAAAATAAAAATGACAGTGGAAGCAGAAGATGGAGGATGTTTAGGTAATGTGGTTCACTAAGGTCTAAACATATGAGGAAATATATGAAGGTAAATGTTAAGCACTATCTTGCTTATCAGTCTAGCACAATCAAGCTGTAGGTCACTCACCATCTCAATCCTTCACGGTATTTTTTTCCTTTACTTATTCTATACCATTTCATGCCATAATCCCTAAATACAGAATTTCAATAATTATGTATTTCTTCTTTAAAAATGCATTGAATGTAACCTTTCTGAATTTGTGCACAGTGCATCTCTTCTAAACATAGTTCTAAGTCTGGAAGTGTATGGAATCTTTACTCTTCTTTCCATAATTATTGCAAAGGGAGAGTTGCAATATTGCTTGATTTTGGATGAAGAGTCATATTAAATGTTTGTTCCCTTGCCTGGGGATAACCACCACACTAAACATCACACTAACTCTTTGAGTCTCATTTGGTTCTAGTCCTTTTGAGATTTTTTTCTTTGAGGACTGGAATTTGTTTTTTATTTTTACTTTTTTCCCTTTCAGTGATGATAAAGGGACTTCTCTAAAATAATGCTTTCTATTTTGTTATGTTAGCCCACAACATCGGAGGCAAATTTTGGTGATGTGGTGGAATCTTCCCACCAATATTCTGTTGCGTGTTGTTGCCATGTGACAGATGGCAGCAGAGGGGCAGTCGGACAAAAATGGTGTCTGACAAGGTAGTGCATATGAAGCAAAAGTGCGTCATTGCATTCCTCCATGTGGAAAAAATAGACCCTTTTGACTTTCATCAACATTTGCTGAACATTTTTGGAAACCAAACAGTGTGTTTGAGCACAGAGAAGTAATTGATAATGTGGCGACAGTTGTGGGAATGACATGCTACATTCCAGATAGTGCAGCTTGTCACACTACAAAATGATGAGCATCTTGATCATCTCATTAACACAAAATGGCAGATTACAACCAGGAAAATGTACACAGTGCTGAATTTCAGCTTCAGTGCATTGGAAATGATGGAAGCAATCTTGAAATATCATGAAGTTGTGCTAGGTGGGTCCCATGAATGCTCACATAGGAACAGAAGGGACATTGTTTGCAAGTTTGTCAGAACCTGTTGAATCAATACAAGGCTGAAGATGACAGTTTTGTGGATCACATCATTACTAGTGATGAAATTTGGTGTCACTACAATGAGCCAGAATCCAGATGGCAGTCGATGGGGTGATGACATGTGAATCCCCCACCAAAGGAAAAATGGAAGATGTAGCCTGCAGCAGGTAGAGTAAAGTGCACTGTCTTTTGGGATAGGAAAAGGGGTGATCATTCTGGATTTCCAAGATCCTGACAGGAATGACCTACCACATCCACTGTATAGTCTTGGTTTATCACTTTCTGATTTCTGTTTGTTCAGGCCAATGAAAGATGGACTCCTCCTCTGTGTCTTTCCTCTTCCTCTGTCCCTTCCTCTTCCCCTGTAATTATATTCTTTCTCTCCCCATTTCTTCTTTCCCCTTCACTTCCATTTCTTTTCTTTTTTCTTAGTATCCTTTGGATTAAATTTATCATTGACAGTAAAATATGGAGTTAGTGGGCATGTTAAAGAGCTTTATTATACTAAAAACTGATTTTAAGAGATTAGTCCACAAGGTAAGATGTACAGAAAAATACAGGCATAAGCTGTGCAGCAGTGGAAATACCGTGGAGTAAACAACCATGTAAGCCCACCACTTCAGAGTGCATCATATGCCCAAAATCTTGTCCTGAAGCATCTGGAGCTGAAAATGAGAAATACAAAGAAGTCAAGGATTTAAGAATGGTATATGGATGTTCCTGATGCTATCAGAGCTATGACTTATATGTCCTTATTACCATAATTTAGTAAAATGTCCTCCCATTCTGAACGAAAATCACAGACGAAGGAAGTAGAATCATAGAATGGCCTAAGTTGAAAAGGACCATAATGAACATCTAGTTACAACCCCCCCCTTCTATATGCAGGGTTGCCAACCACTAGACCAGGCTGCTCAGAGTCATATCCAGCCTGGCCTTGGATGCATCCAGGGATGGGGAAAAAACAGCCTCCCTGGGCAACCTGCTCCAGTGTGTCACCACCCTCTGAATGAAAAACTTCCTCCTAATATCTAACCGAAACCTCCTCTGTGTTAGCTTAAAAACATTTCCCCTTGTCCTATCACTGTCTTCCTGAGTAAACAGCTGTTCCCCCTCCTGTTTATACGCTTCTTACAAATTTTGGAAGGCCACAATGAGGTCTCTCTGAAGGCTTCTCTTCTCCAAGCTGAACAAGCCCAGTTCCTTCAACCTTTCCTCATAGGAGAGGTGCTCCAGCCCTCTGATCATCTTAGTGGTCCTCTTCTGGAAGCACTCCAAAAACTCCATGTCTTTCTTGTACTGGGGGCCCCAGGCCTGGATGCAGTTCTCCAGTACTACTACAAGAGCTGAGTAGAAAAGGACAATCACCTCCCTCTCCCTGCTGGCTACTCCTCTTTTGCAGCCCAGAACACAGTTGACCTTCTGAGCTGCAAGTGCATACTGCTGGCCCTTGTCCAGCTTCTCTTCCACCAGGATCCCCAGGTCCTTCTCCACAGGGCTACTCTCAAGATTGCCTTGGCCCAGGTGTAGCACCTTGCACTTGGCCTTATTGAACCTCATTAAGTTCTCATGGGCCCACTTCTCCAGCTTGTCCAGGTCCCTCTGGATGGCTTACCTTCCCTCCAGTGTATTGACCACACTGCTCAGCTTGGTGTCATCTGCCAACTTGCTGAGGCTGCACTCAATGCCATCATCTATGTCACTGATGAAGATGGTGAAGAGCACTGGTTCCAAGACCAATCCTTGAGGGATGCCTATTGGAGGCGACTGGCCTCCACCCTGACACAGAACCACTGATCACAACACTTTGGCTGCAAACAATTTGGCCAACCAATTCTTAATCCACCAAACAGTTCATCCTTCAAATCCATATCTTTCCAATTTTGAGAGGAGAATGTGGTGAGGGACCATGTCAAAGGCTTTGCAGAAGTCTAGGAAGATGACATCAATTGTCCTTCCCCCATTCATTGAAGCCATCACTCCAAAGGAAGCCACTCAAAGGAAGCCACCAGATTGGTAAGGCAAGATGTACTCTTGGTGAAGCCATGCTGGCTGTCTCAGATCACCTCTTTGTCTTGTATGTGCCTTAACACAGTCTTGGAGGATCTACCTCATGGTCTTGCCAGGCACAGAGGTGAGGCTCACCGGCCTGTAGTTCCCCAGGTCTTCCTTTTTCCCTTTCTTAAAAATAGGAGTAACATTTCACTTTTCCCAGTCACTGGGGACTTCACTATACAGCCATGATTTTTCAAGTATGATGGAGAGCGGCTTGGCAATCTTATCAGCCATGTCTCTCAGAACCCTAGGATGGATATCATCCGTCCCCATGGACTTACATACATTCAGTTGCATGAGGAGGTCTGGGGCATGTTCCACTGTTACAGAGTAGGTGTTCTTCCTGGCTCACTAGACAGCTTTTTGACTGTGAGAAAATATTTAGCAACAGATTTTCAATTTGATGCCAGTAGTTGGCTTCAGGTGTTAAAATACCTGGTTAGAAATTATGCCCATAAATTAAGGATTGAAAAAATAAACCTGACTTAAATAATAATAGGAAGAAACTTTAGTAACATGGCTACTAGTACTTCAGTTTCTTAATTTGCCAGATGAAAAGTATAGCCCTTATAATTCAGAATAAAATTTTGTCTGCAAGCAAAGCTCAGTGTTCTGTAACTTCTGGAATACTTATTTGTGATTTTCAGGTGAGGGCTGTTGTTTTAGTGAAAAGTATTTAAAAGTAGTTTCTGTTTGTTTGTATCTGTAAGTATGTGATGTAAGATGTAAGTATGTGATGTCAAGAGCTACATGACAAAACACACGGAAGATCCTCTCTTCTGTGGATCAGCTGATCTCTGCAGAAACCAATAAGATTTAAACACGTCTCAAATTAAGCATAATTTTCTCTCTTTGTGGAATCGAGGCGTTAGGGTGAAATTAACTTGTGAATTTTCTGACTGCAATGCTTCTGTTCTATGTAAGCCCAATTATGAAGATTTAAATCACCTTCATAAATGATATAGGACTTCTAATGGAGTGAAAGACAAGGGTGAATTTAGTGTGTGCTGATTATACAAATCCAGAATCCACACTAGTTATTGTTGGGACCTTTACAGTAAGGAACAGATTTACACTTCTAAAACCATAGTTTATCTACTGGAATGAGTGACTAGTTACACAAAATGATACAAGTTGGCTGATTATAGGCCTTTGTAGTGGCTACCTGTTTTGGCACAAATTCCTAAAGAGAAGAACCTGCACAGTTACGATCTTTTTGGTGTCATGGAAACACACTGACTATGGAAAACTGTGGAAAATACTTTAGACTGTTAATATTATGATGATGTGGTGATATATTTGCAATGTTTCAGGAATTTTCATATTTATAAGATTACTCATAAATTATAATGGTTAAATTAATGGAAATTATTTGTGCTGTTAACAGGTAATGTTCATATAAACACCTACCTTTATGCTCTGCAAGAGCTATATAGCAATGAATTAGTCATATTTTACTTGGGTCACAGAACTAAGCCTAATTCTAATGATAGTCTTAATATCTGTTGGTTCTGTTGAGGAAATACATGTGTACAAGTTTCAGCAATAAAGTGAAATTGGGCATATGTTTTACATATGAGTGAAGGAGCAGAACGTTTTAAAAGAGGTAGAACATGATTCAAGAATCATATCTGATGGAAAATGCATACCACATCAAGTATTTCAAAAGTAACTATGATACTGGCATCAAAACGCCTATAATATGCTAGAAAATACACATACTTCCTGCAAATGCCAAGACAACCCTGTAACTTACCTGTAGTATGAAGGTTAGTGCTCTAGAGAAGAATTATAATACTTCTTTTAACTTTATCAGTATAATTAGAACTATTTTAGAAACTACCCTGACATATTAGTGAGGGTAAACAGATGATGCTCATGATCCTAAAATAACTTGGAAAACTTTCATTTTTAATAGAAGAAAAAAAAAAAAATACTCACATTCCAAAATGTGCTACTATTTGCAAGTAATTTGAGTCTTGGAGCTGTGGACAACAGAAGGAAAAATTAACAAGGAAAATTGATAATTTCCTGCCATCTTCAGTTAGATCTGGAAAGAGGTTTCATCTGATCCAGTACACTTTATCAGTTGGTTTACCTGTTATATGGTCTATGTAACGTGTGAAATTGCTCTTCTGAAAGATCCAATTGCATAGAAAAAATGGGAATCATTCAAGATTTGAGAATTGATGTAGTCTTTCATTTTGTTGTTTCTTCTTCATCCACTGCCTCTAAATGTAGGTGCATTACTAACAAACTCTAAAAATGTAAATAGCACTGATGCAACTACTATTTTTTGTCCCTTGAATGACTGTAATGATGAGTTGAAAACAGAAATATCAAAAAGTCAACTAGCAAAAGAGCCTAAACTAAGACCTTGTTGCAACAGAAGGAGTGAACTGAGATTAATGAACCCGTAAGAGAACTATGGCATCGCATCTTGTATGTATCCCTGATGACTGGAACAAATACATGTAAAGATGTATTTACTTATTTTAGCTCCTGTGATGATTTTCACAACAGTTGAATTTTGTAATTAGTTTATATTAGCTAACAATGGCCTTGGAATTTTTCTGATCTTGGAAAATACTCCTATGTGTAGTATTTATAAGTATTTTGAGTGCATTTCTGTTCATTAGACTACCTTTCTAACTGTTGACAGACAGTGATATCCATTTATTTTCCCATTCATTGTGTCAAAAGACAATCCTGCTAATGTGTATTACATGCATTTTCACATGAGCAGTAGTCAGAAGTGCAATTTCCTCTAATCTTCACCTATATATCAGTCAAAACGAAATGTCTGGAAAGATGATAGCTTTCTGCAACTTTTCTTAAAGCTTCATAAAAAGCTTATTTTTTCTCCTTCATAATATAATTTAAACTAACAGTTTCAAATGATAAACAGCTAAATCTCCACACAAAAAAGGAATTAATGCCATGAGATATCTGTTAGTAGGCTATATGCAGAAGATCAAAAGGAGGTTATATTTAAAAGAAGGAAGGTTTAAATAAGATAAAGATTTGGGGAAAAAAACTCATGAAAAAGGCAATTCAAAGAGGAAAATTTCACAGACTAATAACAGGCTCAGTAGGGTGTAAGTTCAGACCTGTGAAATTGACATGTTTACGAATATGTTCAGAGCTGAAAAAACTTTTTGGTAAAGACTTGTGAATAACAGCCTCAAAAATTCCAGTTTGTTTCAGAACTCCAGCCTTAGTCATGCTGCAAGAATCTAAAGATCAAAAGAACCAATGTTGTATGAAACGGATACTCAGCTGGCATAAATCAAGATTGATCTGTTTAAAACAATGAGACTACTGAGCTACACCAGCTGTGCATGTGGCCTCATGTTTTTAATGCAACAGGAGAATTTACCCTGTGCATATTCCAAACTGTGGCCAGTGTATTTATTAATGCCATGATTGACTTCATGGCCAGGGCTTTTCTGTGGAGAAGGCTGCTTTTTGGCTGGTCAGATCTTCTTCCAGGTCTGAAAGAAGGTAGTGCATTCTGTCCTTTGCATCACTGACATGGGGAAGCAGCATCATATTTCTATGCTTTTGTCCTCATCCACTTCACTTTGTCTGATGGATGTCTTAGAAAAGGGGTTGGGGAAAGAGCATTGTACAGCTGGCTATCATAATCTTTCCAAACCCACAAAAGAAAAGGGTTTATATTTTTACTGATCAAGTTGCTATCTTTTCTTAGCCTTTTTCATGTGACTACACGTGCACAAATTTTAAAACAAAGAAAGTGTGTTGACATTTTTCTGAGTATAATGTAAATGTGAGTAGACTTCCTCCCTAGGTGATTTTGAACAAATCTGCCGGAACAAAGCTAATAAATGGTTTTAAGGATCTGTGTATAGCTCTCTGGCTGTCTGCTGATGACCATTTTTCCAGATTAATGAAGATAAATAAAAATAATCTGTCAAGTGTTTTAATCTGTCATTTTAGCATGACATGAGGTGAATATTGCCAGCTATATATATGAGATGTGTTTTCTTTCATTTTTTTTCTGCCAAAGAGATCCAAAATTGAGGACTTCTTTCTTTGTTTAGACATGAGACAGTGCTTTCCAGAGCTTTCTGACAGAAACAGTTCAGTGATGGACTGCCTGAATTTTCCTTCTGAAGTTACAATTAGTACTAGTATGGATGCAGAGAAAAAGTTTGTTCCTTTCATATTTGTATCAGTTGGTTCCTTTTCCACTTTCAATATTTTCTAGAAGATAAGGAAACCCAGATCCTCAACTTTTCATCTGTAAAGAGGAAAGTCTGAACTTTCCTCTCAGCGTCCACTGGAGTGGTGTATTTCTTGAAAGCTGGGCTTTCAGACAGTGCACTGAATTATGTAGGAGGCCTTAATAACAGAAAACAGTGAGAAAATACTTCATGTGCTCAGCAAGCTATAGTCCTTATGTATTTGACTTTTCGCAAAGATATTTCACTGCTAGGGTCTTGGATTTGTAGGGAATGTTTTTTTCTAAATTTGTTTCTAATCAGAGGAAAAGATTTTAAATCAAGAATTGTGTCATAGAATCATAGAATGGCTTGTGCTAGAAGAGATTCTAAAAATCATCGAGTTCCAACCCCTGGTCAGGGGCAGGGTTACCTCCCACAGGATTAGGCTGCTCAGGGTGCATCCAACCTGACCTTGACCACCTCCAGGGATGCGGTACCAATAGCTTCTCTGGATAGCCTGTGTCCAGGACTGTGACAGTCCAAAGCAAACTTGCTGAGGCTTCATGATACATGGGAAAGAAAGAAGGAAAAAAAGAAAAAGAAAAATTCTAACGTTCAAGAATGCAAACATAAGTAAAATTTGAAAAGATTTAAATAAAGTTTTACAAGAAGAAAAAGGCAGGTAAGGAAAGGTGACATTCTTGCAAAGAATCAGAGCTAAGGGCAGCAAGTTAAATTATCTCAGAGTGGAAAAAGGTAAGGAAGAGCATTAAGAAACATCTGGAATAAATCTGGCACAGTAATGAAAAACACAAATAGTGTTTGAGTCAGATAGTGAAGAATAAACACAGAAGGAAAATGAGAGAGACTGAATAAAAAAATGAAGGCTCTTTTCAGATACTTTTTGGACAGAATGTTTAGTAAAGCTCTTTAAAAGAGAGAAGTTTAAAAATTCAGGTAAACCTTGTAAGCCTCTTTTAAACATAAAAATTTAAATCTTCAGCCTTACTTTTTGTAAAGGTGGATGTTACAGACAAAAGTGTCACAATTTTTTTTAAAAAGCCTTAGAACAGAAACAGAAAATAACCTCCCTCCGTTCCTTCCTTCCTTCCTTCCTTCCTTCCTTCCTTCCTTCCTTCCTTCCTTCCTTCCTTCCTTCCTTCCTTCCTTCCTTCCTTCCTTCCTTCCTTCCTTCCTTCCTTCCTTCCTTCCTTCCTTCCTTCCCTCCCTCCTTCCTTCCTTCCTTCCTTCCTTCCTTCCTTCCTTCCTTCCTTCCTTCCTTCCTTCCTTCCTTCCTTCCTTCCTTCCTTCCTTCCTTCCTTCCTTCCTTCCTTCCTTCCTTCCTTCCTTCCTTCCTTCTTTCCTTCCTTCCTTCCTTCCTTCTTTCCTTCCTTCCCTCCTTCCCTCCTTCCTTCCCTCCTTCCTTCCCTCCTTCCTTCCTTCCTTCCCTCCTTCCTTCCTTCCTTCCCTCCCTCCCTCCTTCCTTCCTTCCCTCCCTCCCTCCTTCCTTCCTTCCCTCCCTCCCTCCTTCCTTCCTTCCCTCCCTCCTTCCTTCCCTCCCTCCCTCCTTCCCTCCTTCCTTCCCTCCCTCCTCTCCTTCCTTCCCTCCTTCCTCTCCTTCCTTCCCTCCCTCCTCTCCTTCCTTCCCTCCCTCCTCTCCTTCCTTCCCTCCCTCCTCTCCTTCCTTCCTTCCTTCCTTCCTTCCTTCCTTCCTTCCTTCCTTCCTTCCTTCCTTCTTTCAACTAAACTTCCTGGAAAACTCCTAACTGGAATTAACACTCCAGCTCCGTGGATCTATATCAGTTCTGGATACCTGGTTCTCCAAAGAGAAGAAGAACTACATACCCCTCAGGACTTTACATCCAGAGGGGGAGATATGTCACAGGAGGAAGTCACAGGTCTAGCTTCCTGGCAGTGTGTAAGTGTGCTCCCCACCTGCGCTCCTTCAATTCAAAGTAAGGCTTTTGGTTTCTGATACTCTTCTCTCTCATTTTATTTGATTTATTA
This sequence comes from Phasianus colchicus, assembly GCF_987193195.1. Taxonomy (NCBI): domain Eukaryota; kingdom Metazoa; phylum Chordata; class Aves; order Galliformes; family Phasianidae; genus Phasianus; species Phasianus colchicus. The sequence continues at coordinate 18,461,372 of NC_143476.1, forward strand.
TCCTCAATTCCAATTATGTTGTATTATATTGTGTTATCTTGCATTCTGATATCATATTTCATAAAATTAAGTCTCCTCCTTATATTTTTGCTACTTTTTTTTTTTTTTCCCAGAGAACTGCAGTATAGATAACAAATTACTAACTTGGTAATACTAAGATGTCACAGCGTTATCTAGATCAATCTGTACCTGTGACAGGGGGCAGCAGACCTGCAGGCCCACCAGCCCAAAAAGGTGAGGGGAGAGGGGGTTGTTGATGGTTTATGAATTGGTTCGGCCTCATTGTGTGACTAATGGGGCAGAGCACCCATGGATCCACGCCCTGGGAAAGGGGGAAGGGAAAGAGGGAAGGGTAGAGAGATGGAAGATGGGCCTAAAAACAGAAGAGCTGCAGTGAGCTGAGGAAGGAAATTAATTTACTAAATATGAGATCGGAATGCAAGATAGCACAATATAATGGGAACTGAGGCTAATAAATCAAATAAAATGAGACAGAGTGTCCGAAACGAAACACCCACAACTTTGATTTGGAGGCAAAACATCTGGAGAGCACACCCACAACTGCCAGGCAGCGACAGAGAGAGTGAGTCCTGTGACTTGTGGGTCTTACCTTTCTCTCCAAATGCAAAGTCCTCTGGGGTATGTAATTCTTCTTTTCTGAGAACCAGGCATTCGGAAGGTTGTCAGTCCATGGAACTGGAGTATTAACTCTTTAATTCACCGAGCTTTACATGATATTATGATGTGAAATACCAATAACAAAAATCATAAAACCATGACATAAGAGTTTATAGGAAGAGTGAATATTAAGAAATTTCTTATGTAGCTAAGTGAATCTTAAAACTGAATTTGCAATAGGATGCTTCCATCTTACACCAATTATAATTTTCTTTATTCTGTTGTTTACCAAAATGGGCAAGAAAAATACAGAAGATGCTATTAGTACTGTTAAAACGTTCTGAAAGTTTCCAAGGAAATAGATATCAGTTCACAGATGTGATATTTCTCATACTGCTGAAATAATAAAAAAACAAGTTGTGAAGCTTATAGTTTATGAGCACTTGTAGCAGTCCACAAATAATAATTCCTATTAATAAGATATATAATGTTTCTCAACATGTGTTCTGATCTGCAACTATTATGTCAATAAACATAGCTAATCAGTTTAATGTGCTTTAGTGTGAGACAAGCACTGAATACTAACAGAGAGATAATAAGAAAGGAATCTCTTTTATCATTTTCTCTCTGATAGGACAAGCCTAAGCATCCATCTGTGAACTGTTCTCATAATGAATACTGATTGAAAAAGAATATAAATGACACTTCTAATGTGAAGCAACAAAAAAAAGTAACATATATTTTTAAATGAAGAGAAACTTTTTTTTAAGGAAAAAAAGAAGCTGAATGTAATCGTAAGATGTCAATGTATGTTTTCAGACTAATCTATTTTTACTGAAACTTGGCAATGTTTAATAAACAATGATTAGACTTCAACTTTTTTTTTTTCAGAGGAAATTGACTTTTTTGACTGCATATAACAAAATATTGAGAAGGTATAATTTGGGGTTGTTCTTGCCATGCATTGAAATGTTTTTTGTGCCTCTTTCTTTGTACTGTCTGAAAATTGTTTCGTTAATCTTAAATCCTGCCTGTTCATTAGCAGTCTGCAGACCTGTTTGTTTATTTATTTATTTATTTATTTTCATGGAATATTTATTTTTGTATTTTCAAAACATGCTTAATGTTGCATGAGAACTGTTTAGAGAACTTTCATATTATTATAATTTCAAAATGATCTTTTACTTTGCAGACTGAAGAAAATGAAGAAATAAGTAGGGATGCTGTTATTTGAAAGGAGTGTACAATTCATTTATTTTTTAAATTAAATCTCAAATCTATTTTTTTCCCCTTACCTTGTCTACTCCACATTTAACTGGGTGGATAAAGCATGAATCGATATCACCAGCAGATTTGGACAGACATTGCTGTGACTTCATCTTTGCAAAGTAAAATGAGGAGACCCTGTAGTGTGCTGAATTTCTGGACTGCTATAGAGGATGTATGTAGTCTTCAATTCTACATCTTGGATGAGAGAAAATATGTATCAAAACACATCAAAGATAAAAATATACCTTCAGGAAACAGATGGGAGGTTTTGAGAGGCTGTAGATCAAGTTCTAATCTTTGTTTATTCCAACTACATTTCATTAGATTTTTCAGTCTTTCAGAGCTACATAAAACCAGAGAAAAGTAGAAATGAAAAAGACCAATTAGGCCACCTAGTGTGTCCTTCAGGGGTTTCAGTAAAGGATTGCCCCTGACAGTGTACAGTAATCATTTTATCTAATTAAACAACTCCTGAGAACAACCAATCAATTTCATCTCTCAATTAATAGTTTTCTAGGAGTCTTTTTTAATAAGTGACACATTACAATTGAAGGAAAAAAAATGAAATCTAAAATAAGATCTTAAGACGAGTTTTTTTTTTTGGTTTTTTTTTTGTTTTTTTTCAAATTTCAGGATTTCTTTGCCATTTTTGTAGATGCCAGGACAGAACTGCATGAAGTAATACAGAACAGACCAGCCAAATGTATTAGGGTAAAGGGTTGTGAGACAAGTGGACAGCTAATATTTTCTTTTTTCCTATCAAATTGGCTTTATAAATTGTATCTCTGTGTTGTAGCCTCTCCAAGCTGTCACTTATGACAACAAGTCTCATATTTCTCTATATATACTTTTAGTAAATATTTCAGAGCAGATTGGAAGACAGTATGAATTAAATAAGTACACTTAGTGTCAATCATGAATCACCTTTTATTCCTAAAGAATCTTATTAACTTTCCTATCAACTTGTTGGTTTCAAACTGAACTGTTCTCTGCCTGCTTTTATTTCATCTGACAGCTTTGGTTTCCACCGACTTTATCCAGAATATCTGATTTTCAGTTTAATCAGAACATGGAGAACCTATGTGAACTTTACAGCCCAGTGATGAAATGCACAAAACAACATGGATTTGTAACTGAGTCTGCTTAACTTGCAGATACCCACCAATTTTTTGACATTCATAGAATCATTGAACAATTTTGACTGGAAAAGACCACTAAGATCATCTAGCCATCAACCCAACAGCACCATGTCCACTACACCACATCATTAAATGTAACATTACCGTCTCCCTGAAAACCTCCAGGGATGGTGACTCCAACACCACCCTGGGCAGTCTGCTTGATACGGTACTTTCACCAAACTTCTTCCATTACCAAAGGTACTAATTTTGTTGTGACTTTATAAAGTTTTCCCTTTTAATCAGATATTTTATTCTTGATTGCTTTCTCTTTGAATTCTTCCCTCAGAGAGTTCAGCTGAAAGAAAGTTTCTCAGGCATCTGGATTGATAATCCTTATCTTCAGTCCTTAAATAAACCTCTATATTTTTTTCCTACAAACATAATTGGAAGTTTTGTCTAAATAAAGATCGAAGGCCCATTCCATCCATATTTACATTATTTCCATCATGAATACTCATTGCTGTATATACATACATAAACTCCTAATGTTCAAAATGTAGCTTTATAAACAGTGCTACAAACCAGGGTAATACTTAATGTAAAGAATCTCATGAGGCCCTTCATTCTTAGCAATTGATATCGTACCTGCTTCTGTGAGCTTTAATCTCTGTGTTCATACTTTATCTGTTTGCTTGCCTATGAAAATATTAGCTTTATAATAATTTTCCTTCTCTATATCTTGTATATAGATGGCTAAATAATTCTTGTCAGTCTTACAAGGGCTGAGTATGTGTACTGTTGCTGAATTATAGACTCTCTTTTCAGTTAAAAGGTCAACACAATATGGATACTTCAAAAATGAAGAATAAAATTTTTAGAAGCATTCCCCTTCTTGATGATTTGGAATATTGTGTGATAAGATTTATCTGTTTATTTTAACTACACAGCTGTTAATGCTTTAAAAATCTTCTTGATTTGACAATGGGAGAGCTGAAGCAACTAATTGCCACAGCTATGAACAGCCATCTCCACTAGTTCTTGCAACTGCCAAATGAAATTTCACTGAGAGGGTCTAGATTAAGGGAATATACTATACATTTTTTTTGTATTTCAGGTTGTCTATAGAATAATGTTCTGACTGGTTAAAAAAAAGATTCTAACTATGACTACTCAATTATAAATGAATATGGAGACACTAATCTGGCTGATGTAATTCAGAATAGCCTTAACACTTATTTACTTTGTCTACCTCAGACAAGAAGGTTGGAAGACTGCAGATGGGTTAAGTTTTATTAACCCTTGCAGAGTTGTATCATCTGGAGACTAGAAACCATGAATTTATGGCTTCTGAACTTTGTGGGATATTCTCCTATTCCATAAAGCCAGAAAAATTCCCCAGAGCTCCTTTCTTCTAGATGTGTAAATTCAACAAATTAAAAAAAATAACAAATATTGTTGACTGAAAATTCTGAATCTGAATTCTGGGATCATTGCTTAAATGCTTCTTGAACTTCAGCAGTCTGGTATCATGACACTGGGGAACCTGTTCTAGTGCCCAGCCACACTCTGGTGAAGAAACTTTTCCTAACATTCAAGATGACCCTCTCCTGGCACATCTCTATGCCATTCCTTTGGGTCCCGTCGTGGTTACCAGAGAACAGAGCTCACTTTGTGAGGAAGCTTCCCCTCAGCCTGCTCTGCTCTGAGCTGAAAAAACCAAGGAATCTCAGCTGCTTCTCACACACCTTACTCTCCAGACCCTTCTCAATCTTTGTAGCCCTTTGGATATTCTCTGATAGCTTTATGCCCTTCTAATACTGTGGTGCCCAAAACTGAAAAGAGTGCTCAAGGTAAAGCCACAGCAGTGCTGGGTTGACAGTGCTGAGCCTGATGCAGCCCAAGGTATAGTTGGCCCTTTTGATTGCAGCTTTCTGTAGTTTAATCCTTCAGGCAGCATTACACAGCTCACTTCCCCCCAGGAGGGATATGGTAGAGGGTCAGAAATGAAATAGAACTTGTGAGTTGTAATCAAAACTATTTAATAAGACAGAAAAGGAAAAATGGAATATACATATAAATCTTATATATACATGTGAGTGCGTGTGTATGTATGTGCATAGTAGGAATATATGTATATATATATATATATACTTCTGTTTATATGTATGCATACATGAATTTATATGTATGTATACATATATATACACATACATAAAGCCATTACTTGCCACACACTGACCAATGCACAACAGGAACTACAAATGCACATTGAACGATGCCCTGCTAGCAATGCAGGGTCTCAGAGAAACACCCAGTCAATCTCTGAGCAGCATCCAGCCCATGCCCAGATATCTACAGCTTTATGGCCTTCCACGTGGTGCCACTAGAAATGGAATAAGCCCTGATCTAATTCAGGGCCAGTTGTGGATTGTTTCTAGACCCCGCCACCACACTATAACATCAGTGACTCCTCCCCACCAACTGGCCTGGCTCTGGCTGTGCTCTCATCTCAGTAACAACCAGACCATGGGTGTGTTATTGAAATCTTGGCTGAAAACAGGACACCAGGGCACACTGCTGTCTCAGATTCAATTTATTGTTGATCTGAATCTCCAAATCACTTTCCATGGGACTGCTCTCAAGCCTCTCAAAATGTGCTACTAGAAATGTTCTTTATGAAGATGAGAGCATTTATTTCTACAATTTTGGTCCATGAGTTTCTCTCTTTGGTTTCCTATTGGTTTAAATCCTGACATTTTGCAGTAAATCTGTTATTTTCATTTCTTGTTAGGTACAAGTCAATTTATTTTTCTTGGCTACTGTTACTGAAGTTGTTAATATATTTTTTGTAGTTGAACTATAATCTCTAGGATTAAGATGTCAAGCACATAGATGAATGTTCTTCTTTTCTGACATCTTCATTGTTAGTAAAATTATTGTTTAACTTTATCACTTCCAGAATGAGTGGCAGAGGTCAGTTTTGAGAGTAAGATTTGAACTGTGTGAGCCATAAAAAAATTATTTCCTCAAAAACTCATTATGTTTTCACAACTGCATTAAGTTTCCATAAATTATGTAAATTTAATATTGGACATGTGAATTACATGTCAATCAGTTTTCCATGTTTTAAGTACAAGGAGATACTGTATGATAGGCTATAATGTTCATCTGTTTTACTGAAAATAATCCTTCTCTTGTGGGAGGCCTTAACCTACCGCACCTTAAAATGATCTGGGAGTCCTTGATGGGATTTAATGAATGATTGAATGATTAAATTTATAGGAAAAAAAAAAAAATGCAGCAATCACACTGTTCAGAACTCTTTTAAATCAGAAGAATTTGTCCAATACAGAAATAACAATCCTTGTCTACCAGCTGTAGTGCAAGTCACATACGAAGGAGATTTTGGTTGACTTGTAATGTCTGTTATGATAAAGTAGTAATAATTACGTGCATAGAACATTTGAGATCTATGCTAAAATTAAAATTTCTTGCTGTCAAAACATATTTAGTTACAATTATAAGCAGAGAAATGAAGAATCTGCAAAGAAATTTAAGTGCAAAGAAGTACTTCTGGTTCTATAGTATTTTCCCGGTTTAAACAATTTAGCTTGATTAACTGGTAGAATATTAGCTATGCTAGATTATAGGAGAACTACTTTATTAATTAAAAGCTTCAACTAATCAGCTCTAGGTGCAGATATGTTATATTTTCATGGAGATTGGCTAAATATTACATAATTCTGTGACCACTTTTTTGAGTGTTTGGTGTTTTCAGCAAACACTGGTATTTTTCAGCATTTTTTCCAGCATCTTTTTTTAAAATTACACGTTTTGTTTGTTTGTTTGTTTGTTTCTGTTTCCTTTAACTACAGAATAATAAGAAAATTTTCCTTATGGCTTTAAAGGAAAATGATGTAAGCTGTTTATTATATAGATAGGAAAGATTAACTGTTTATAGACTGTAGCCAGCCAATCCGTTAACAAGCAATCTCCCTCATGCCCTATGACATATACACTGAAGCTTTTTTTTTTTTTTTTTCTTTTTCTCAGATTTTCTTGCAAGAAATGGTGCATAAGTTTTGACAAAAAAAAAAATAAAATCAGGAACTCTCTAGAAATTGGAATTCAGTTATTATTAGAAAAACCAAAACGAAACACAAGAGGGAAGAACAGAATGCATTATGTAAAGTATATATGTGCAAAGTATATATGTGCATATATATATATATATATATATATATATATGCTTATGCAGGCCACATTCTCCCTCCTTTGAAGAGTACATTTTTCAGTGGTGTTTTCTTTCTCGTTTTTTTGTACAAGAAGTAAGAAAATTAGCTGCAGTACAGATGCTGAGAAGTGATAGCGGGAAACAAGTGAAAAGGCAGCAAAAAATGCCTGGGTTAGAATTCTGTCTGGGAAATTCTTATTAAGAAGCATATGAAGCTAGTCACCCTTTGAAGGCAAAAATACAAAGGCTGTCCATTTATCATAGCCTTTTTTCTTTTATGATACTTGGCCCCTTGCAGCCTAACAGAACAATAGCATCAGTATTTTAATCTTGAAGGCAGCAACAAAGGAACTGGCCCAAAGGAACTGTCACACAGCAAAGGGCCACAGTGACCTGTAGGACCAGACACTGACCTGCCAACATTCAACTTCTGCACTGGTTTAAGGTAAAACAAAGATGCACTTTAAATACAAGTAGCTGCAGCAAATCACCATCTTCAGCATTGTACATCATTCACAATTCCTAATGGAAACATGAAGAGAAATGAAAATATAACTCCGTCACTTGGCACACCCAAATGGGAAGACAGCTAGCTTAGTTTTTGATAGATGCTTAATCTGCTGTAGAAGTAGTAAAAGAGATATATTTATCAAGTAACCTCTGAATGTATGCATACATAGCGTGTTATGCATAGTCCAGCAACTATGCAATCTGCACAAAGACAACAAACCTACAAACAAGTTTTGGATTCGGACAGTCTGTGACAGCCAAAGCTTTCCAAAGTCTTTTAAGAATTTCATAACATAGAACAGGCTCCAGTCAAAATTGTTTTTCTCATGGTTGTGATACATTCCACATTAGAATAAAACATTTATATGCCAAGATCCTACAGAAGCACTTACATAGCACATATAAACAGGTTCACACAACAAGGCTTTCCCTGAAAAGATAGGGCTACAAAGAGCCCTTTGTAGGAAAACGGAGTATTGATCAAACAGGCAAATCACATCTCTAAAGAGCACAGCTGCTCCAGATACCCACTCTGCCACTCCATGCAGCCCGAGGCACATCAAGCTCAATATATAAGGTAACTTTGAGCCCATATCCTGTTATTCATGGAGGTTGCATTTAACAACGACAGCAACAACAACAACAACAACAATAATAATAATAAAGGCAAACCATAGAATCCCTTTACATATGAATCGCAACTGGTACCTCCACCTTTTCTGTAATACTGCAATACTATAATACTGTAATACCTCACACCAAACTACTCAATGCTGCATGAACTCAGCTGTCAGCTGTGGTAGGAGGCACCGTGTACTTTCTCACTCACTGCCTTGCCCAGGCTAATTCTTACCTGAGGTGTCAGCTAACATACACATATTTTCTTGTAAGTTTATATTTGTTTTAATTGACACCAACACTTACCTCTACATGTATATTCTTTCTGAAATCTATGAGGCCTCTTCCTCTTCCTCCTTCTCCTCATCCTCCTCATCCTCCTCTTCCTCTTCCTCTTCCTCTTCCTCTTCCTCTTCCTCTTCCTCTTCCTCTTCCTCTTCCTCTTCCTCTTCCCTCTGAGCACTATCCAGTCTGGCCTTGAACATCACCAGGAATAGGTCAACCTCAACTTTTCTGGGCAACCTATGCCAGTGCCTCACCAATCTCTGAGTAAAGAATTTCCTCCTAACATCTAATCTAAATCTCCACTCTCATGCGAGTGCCAGTTTCTCCTTGTCTTATCACTATTAAACTGTGTAAAAAGTGAGTCCCCCTCCTGCTTTGAGAACTGGATGACTACAATGAAGTCTCCCTGGAGTCTCTGTGTGGTGGTAAACTCTCCTGATGGAGAGAAGGTCCAACTCTCTCAACCTTTCTTCATAGGAGAGATGCTCCAGTCTTTTGTGGCCTCCTCTGAACTTGCTCCAACAGCTCCGGGGAGACGCTTCTTTTTGTTTCTTGTTACCTGCTCGTACTGCTCAGTAGCGGGAATATGTCCTCTTGGACTTTCCTTTGCTGGTTGATGGCCTTCCTGACCTTATCCCTATAGACCCTTGCAGCAACCCTATAATCTTCTCAGGGTATTTGTGCCTGCTTCCACTGAATTTGCATTTTTTTCTTGCTCTCCACTTTGACCAGCATGTCTGTCTCTTTTCTTCTTTTAATGACTTCCTAGACTGTAAGATGGAAAGCCATTGAACACTGAGGAAGGCTTCCTTAAAGATCTGCCAGCTCTGCTCCACTTCTTTGTCCTTAAGAGCATTTCCCAGTGGGTTTTGTTGATTAACTCCCTGAAGAGCAGGAAGATGGCTTTCCCCAAATTTAGAACCCTGATTTTACTTTTTTTCTTTGTAATATCCCTCAGAAGTGTGAACTCCACCACTGCACGGTCACTACAGCCCTGGCAGCCTCCAATCCTGATGTCATCAATCAGTTTCCTTGTGTTGGTGAATGACAGCCCAAAATTGGAAAATTTGCAAATCCCACCCCCAGCCCCTCCACCCCTCACCCCGACCCTGCATGACTGTCTATTACACAGCTCAAGAAGTTATCCTCAGTGTATTCCAGGAGCCTCCTGAAATGCCTAAAGCTCATTGTGCTACCTGTCCAACAACTGTCATGGTGGTTTGAAGTCTTCCCATCAGGAGAGGAGCCTGCAATCACAATGCCTCCTGTAGATGCAGGAAGAAGTCTTCATCAACAGGCGCTACTTGAGACCAACCACAAAGCTTCCATTATTGCCTCAGTCTCTAACTCTCACCCATTATTTATGGACATTCTTCAGGGACAGCTCTTCAGACTCTATTCCTTCCTTGATGTAAAGAGTAATGCCTTCTCTCCTCCATCCTCACCTGTCCCTTCTGAACAGCATGTAGACATCAATAGCTGCATTTCATTACTGAGAATCAACTCACCATACTTCAGTGACAGCAACTACATCATGGTTTTCTAGTAGCACTGTAGTTTCCAGCTCCTCATGTTTGTTTTTCAAGCTAAGTGCGTTGGTATAGCAGCACTTCAGTTGAGCATCCCGCTTTGTCACCCTCTTGGAGGATAACTCCTTAATTCCCCTAAGTATTTCCCTTGAGTTTCCCTGTTCTATTATCTCAGTGGTCCCTGGCTCACTGTCATAAGATTTCAAGCATGCTGCAGGGTTACCAGTGCATCTCAGGCAGCAGGTTGAAGGCCTTTGCAATAGCATCTTATACTCCCTCTAGCACATAGCTGTGCCACCTCACACCTTATCATGGGCAGGCTTGCTAATACTTTCCACTGCTTTCAAACCAATTTAAAGCTCTGTCAAAGAGGTCAAGGAGCCCTGCTAGCTTAAAGCTTAAAGTGAACGAAAACATATTACCACAATGCTGTAGCAGCACAGGTTGTACAGTACAAGGAATGAGAGCTGATCAGGACATAGTTCTATTCTTTAGGTGTGATTTTTCAGATTTTTTTTTTTTTTTATATACTTATAGTGCAAACACTTACTAGGAAGCTGCCCTCAAACCAGCTCTCACAAGTGGGAGATAGGCCATTTCTGCTTTACAAAAATGTCATCTGAATTAGTTCTAATAGTTAGGAGCAGCATTTCCATGGTACCATTAAGTGTCTTCCTATATTCTAATCTGAATTTATACTGAAGTAATACTTCTAAAATAAAGTAGACTCAACATTTTATCCAGTGCTAGTACTAGTACATAGTTTTCTACACTTTTCATTTTCTATATAAACTAGATGGCGTTTTCTTTTGCCGATGTCATCCTTTTTCTAGTGGAACACACTTGTGATCAGTATTTGCTTACTTGATTTAGTCTGTAGATTTTAAATTATAAGCAAAAGAAAAAAAAAAACAAATAAATAAGAAAATAACAGGACTGTTAACACACTAAAGTTATAAGTCAGAGAAGTCATAATCATCCCTCAGTGTAGTGATTTTAGTGTAAAATGTACACTTCTTTGAGTTAAAGTTTTTCATGAAAGAATAACTCAGAAAGCAAGGAAAAAGTGGAAACAAAGAAAACACACAAGACAGGTGAAAGAAAAAAATACACATTCTTGAAACAGAAATTAATAAGTTTGAAAATGTCAGGTGAAGGAGACTATGAGTAAATACTGCGATAGAGGGCCTTACCAGTGTGATTAAATTCAGGAGAAAGATGAGAAATATGGAAAAATTTACTGGTAGTAAAAGAGCTCTTGAGTAGTGGGTGCAGACAAGCAGTGACAAGAAATGGATAGGTACATAAAGCTAATAAAACTTTTGGTGAGTCATCTGTGTGAAGAACTTAGTAGACTTTCAATAGAATTTGTGCATACTTAGTGCTAACAAACTAGCAAATATTACAGATTATATGATGGAGAACTAATCTGTTGCTCACAATAGGGAAACATGTTTTTCATTTATTCATTGTACATTTAATTATTGGAAGTTTCTGCAAGTATATGTTACATCTCTATAGTTCAATTTTTAATTTAGCAAAGAACAAATTGAAACAGATAAAATTGAAAAAATACTAGTAAACTCTTGTTTAATATGCAGAATTCCCTACTTTTGCTGATTTTATATTTATGATTATAAATGGCAAATACTCATTTTTGTTAAGCATTTTAAAATCATAAATAGAGAAGGACTGCAACAATAATAATTGAATTTGATCCATTTGTGTGTGTTCCCACTTCTCTGCCTCCCAGAATTTTCATTCCAGGCACGAGTGCTGGTGTTCCTTAGTTGTACATCTGGTACAGTGTTTTTGACAGCAACATCACTCCACAGGGACTGAATGTGCCATCTGTATGACACTCTCAGTATCTAATGGTTTAAGAGCTGGAGACTCAACCATCAGAAAAACTATGTTTTTCAGGATGCTATATTATTGGCCTCTGATCCACATTTTACCAGCAAAGTTACACAATGTTATTACTTTTTGTTTCTTTTTTCATAAATATGAGAAAAGAGGAGAGGAGGCACCTCTGACTTTAGCAGCCAGGATGCCGTTATTTTTACTAGCTGCAGGCAAAAGTAAAACAGAGAAGGATTAAAAAAACCCCCAAACTTGACAAATAAGACCCCTAGAGGTACTCAACTCCAGTGGAGGAGCTGATTCTAATTGAAATGTAATGTAAAATCACTCTGTGAAAGGAAGAGTGTAGGAACAGATACTTAGCACTGTCTAAAAACCGTGTGTTTCCTTAAGCTATGAAGTTATATGGATGAACCATCACTTCCACCCCAAACAAACAAGCAAACAAAAAAACCAATCCAACCAAGCAAACAAAAAACCCAAAAAGCCATCAGATTCCAAGTCAAAGTTACAATAGAATATACATTAGAAAAAATTCCTACTTCTAGAGTCAAGATTTACACAAGACTTATTCATTTGTCTGAACTTGAGTATGATTATGAAATACTGAAGAAACACAATTGTATATGTCAAACTGACACAAGTGAAGTTGTGTGGGAAAACTTTTTTCATAAATATATATATATATTTTTGCCAAGATAAGGCAAAAATGTTGTTTAAAAGACTGTAGTCTGATATGGGGGAAGGTATCTGTTAGTTAGCAGGCTAACTAACTTGGATGCTAGCCAAGAGACAAAAGTGTTGCTGGAAGGTAAGAAAGCTTTCAAATGGCCTCTTAGTTTTTACTTTGTTTTCCCCCTCTTTTATTCCTGCTGTTCATTATGAGCCAGTTTCTATTCATTGCTTGCATTACAGTTTTTAGATACATAATTGCTCCAGAAAAAGGCATCTGCTCAAAATGCCTGTAATTAATGACTTTTTCTCAACATTCAAGATGAAACCTTTTACATTTAACAATACGGTTTACATAGAAGCTGTCCATTTTTCTAGTGACCCTGCCTGTGGCTTATTTTTTCCTTTAACATCTTTGGGCAGTGAAACAAGGAGCATTTCTTTTAATAGTGTGTAGCTCACATGCTCATGACTTTGTTCCATGGAGACCAATTTACAAATAGTAATAGAACTGACTGATATATGTCTTTCTCTACAGTGCATGCCAGTTAGTGGAAAAGTTTTTTGCATGATGATTTGCTAGTCAATACTATTGCTATAAACTATTGCATGAGTAAAACAGGAATTACATAAGAAATACAGGAAAAAATATTAGTTAAATATGCAGTTTCATTGTTGTCAGTTCAGTTTTAAATATTCAGGATAAAAATGAAGAGTTTTAGAGCCCGTACTAGACCTTGCATGTACTAAAGTAAGTCTGCTTAGGGAATTGCATACTATAACATTTGTGTACATAAACAAAGCTGAATACGACTACTGATGTTAAATATTAACATATCTAATTGGGTATTAGAGTACCAGTCCTAGTTACCACTTGTACAGCTTATTTGTTTTGGTTTTTAATCTTTGTGTCAGATCACTTTTAATACTTAGGATATCAGTTATTTCTTGTAATGATTAAATGAGTTTTTAAAAGTAGTTAAGATTCTAAATGTCTTGCTGTTTTAGAAACATTGTTTAACTTGCCTTCAAGGGAAAAGAAACTCAGTGTTCAGTGTTCTGGAAAAATAACCCAAAAAACAATGCTCATTCAAAGTTTTTTGAACTACAACACTGAAAATAAAATCAATGCACTATATAATTCAGATCTTAATTAGTAATCAGATGAATTTTTTTTTCTCCTTATCAGAGACCTAAAGGTGAAAGCTTGAAACAGACATGCATGTATAATAAACTCTTATATTAGTTTCTTCAGTGACAAATATTCGTGATTTTGATGCTCTGATTCCACCTTTTTTTCTTCTTGTTTCTCTCTGTCTCTCTGTCTCTGTCTCTGTCTCTCTCTATTTTTTTTATTTTTTTTTTTAAATGAAGGAAAAACAAGTATTAAAATAGTGGAAGTGGGAGGAAGGTGTGGAAATCAGTCCTACTTGGAATGAGTTGGCATTCTTGAAGTTTACGCTCTCCCATGTCATTCGCACTTGGATTGTCATCCAAAGGAATGGAAGTCTTAGAAATATAGCTGTTACCTCAGAAAAGAAATTGCTGTGTTGGCTGAGCCAAAACAGAACAGTTCATTCACCTTTTGAATGTGAAGGACAGCTTAGAAGTCATGGCCTATTCTTCTGCTGCACATATAAAGTGTCAGTATGTCATAGAGCTTTTTGCAAATACAGAGAGGTTGGATTTTATAGTAGCAAGTGCAGAAGAAAAATTACTTACCTTGTAATTTGTTGAGGTTAATAATAGCATGAATGTACTTTGATTAGTATAGAGTAGGATAAGATAAGAGGTTATCCAACTACATGATTTTTGTAATAAGCTTTCTTGGGCAGGATAGCCAATAATGAAGTGATAGAAAGATGACAACAACACAGAATAGATTGTTTCTGATCCCTGACATCTTCTCAACATCTAAAAAGAGCTTTATCATCAACACAATGTTGATTTTGATACAGAAGTATCTGGGTACATTATTTATCAGTGCTAACAATGCACTGTCAAATTTGGTATTCCCCAGTGTAACAGGTGGCCAAGTACTGACTGACTTGATTGCATATCAAATTGCTTATCCATACCAGAGCTGGGACAGCTACCTTCAAATGCAATATTGTCATACTGCATCTAAATTCTTTCTGTACTCTGCTCACAGGCAGTGCATTTTGCTAGGATTTTACATGTTTTCCCTGGGATTTAACTATGTTGTCTCTGATTTGACACTACATATCTATTCCATGTACACAACAAAAAGAATATTCAGACTGTACAACATTGTACAACATAATTTGTGATCTTTGGAATACAATTCCTTTTATTTTGGCTCACAGCTGTATTTTGACTAGCACAAGGAAGACAATCTTAGAATATTTTTTATGCCCTACATGCTCGAGATGTGAGGAACAAAGACTCTGTTGTTTCTATGTCATTAGCTCGATGTAGGGAGTAAATGATAGCAAATCCTGACTTTACGTGTGACTTCTAGAGGTTGGATAGGGAGGAGGTAGAAAAAATCTGCAACAAGATAACAGTCACTGTTATCTGTCCTCTAGAGTGACTGACTGACAGGGAATGAAGAATTTTCTAAAAATCTAACTTTTGTTCTATTTGAGAAACATGGAACAAGACAGAAAACATGGCTGTAAAAGAGATAAATAATATTTTATTTCCTTGCCACAACAGCCATATCCAAAATGATCTGGCACTTTCAATAATTCTATTTCTTTTTACCTACTATATCCCAGCAATGAAGAATTTGCCACAATTATGGCACGGTCTCTTTCTATTTCTATTTCATATCCATACTGCTCCTGGTTATGTGAACTACTACCATTCTAGGAAGTTTTCCTTACTTTAAAATGGCTCTCAGACCTCTGTAGCTGAGTAATAAAAATGTCTTCCAAGAATATTTGATGCTCATAATGAAAAATCCTTCTGTAATTAGCATTTCATTGTCAACTTCCTGCTAGATTTTTTTATTCTGTATCTTCAGCATGCACTGATTTGCAAGATGTTCAGCATCAACTCGCAATGGTTTTAAATATCAGACAGCCATGATCAAGAAAAAATAAAAAATGTATAGTCACAGCAAGAGAGTGAAAAAACAGTCAACCGTATATGTTATACGGTTATTTATTCTGTGATGCAATTAATTTTATCTTGGTAGATCTGATTTTGATTGAAGTAGAATTTTGCTTGTTTTTATTTGTTTATTTGTTATAGTTAAGTCAAAAATGCCTGGAATATTTATTGTTTTTTAATGAATTGTCTATGTATGTTTTAAAATTCATCTCTAATGTACAGTAAATTTAATCACAAAACTCTCATGTGTGATTGATTTCATGTGCATAGGCACAATGTAGGAGACTGAATGTGAAGTTCTCAGATGGAAATATTAAAAAGTTGTTAATTAAACACAATGGATGACTCAGAAGTATTATCTGAAGTTTTAGAAAACGCTTTTATATCTTGTGTTTTCAAGAACATTTTCTAGAGACTAATCTTTACTGTTCTGATCTTTTTTAAATTGCACTTTCAGAATTTTATGTGAAAAAATGTCAAACGAGCGACAGCACTAAAAAGTTAGAATTTCTTCCATACATCCACGCTTTCTTTCAGGAATGCTTAATATCAAAAGAACAAACATAAAACACTAAATATCACCAGCTAGCATTCTCTCTGTAAGCTTTATGAGAAATACTGTTGGACCCTCTTTGTCTCAAGGAGGCACAACAAAACGTTGACATCCATAATTTGAGTTGCAATCTAATAAATGGAAGAGCAGCTGCAGATATTAGAATATCCAACCTAGGACCAAGTGTTGTTACATTTGCAATGCTTATATTCAGGGATGGTGCAGTCCCTGATTGCTTCTTTCTTATGGTATTGATGAGATTACAGGAAAACACAGCCTGTCCAAGTTTCTGGGAATGTATTACAAATGAATCTGATTCTTCCCAAATTTTGTTCATGATATCTTCATATCTTATAAATATGTTAGAATGATCCAAAACAACAAGGAAATAGACAAGCTTTACTCAAATACCGTTTCTTACATATGGTAGTGTCTGCATTTGTGTATCTTGTCTTTCTGACTATATTCTAACACAATATTCTGACAGAATTAAGAGAAAGTATTTTTCTAGTCCTAACTTGCTTTCCTCTGTACGTACAACACAACAATAGTGATTCTGCTCACATTGCTGAGAAAATCAATGAATCACTGTTTATGTTACATTATTTTGAATTTACTACCATTGTCCTATTGTGAGAAAACAGCTCCCAGCCTTTGCTGCAATTCTCTACTATTTTTCATGTCAGCTGCTGAAGTTCTTACTTAGAATCACTCCATCATATACAGGTAGAAGAATACAGTTTAACCCCACACTGAGCCTACCAATGTGTGTTTCCTTCTAGAGTGTGGGAGTAAGAGAGTAAGATGGGGAAGTAAAGCTAGCATAGACAAAATATAGCTTAAACTTGAGAAAGGAAAGAAAACAAACAAACAAACAAACAAACAAACAAAAAACGCACAGGAGTTTGTTGTCATCTCATAGAGACAAAATATTTTTCCCTTGCTGGTACCTTTGTCTGGTCAATGTAGGACAGTAGGAGTCTACAGCCTGATATCACAGCTAGCCCAAACTAGAGAACTTTCAAGGTGTGAACATCATTTCTTAAAGCTTAACTTACTTAGGCCTGAAAAAACCTTGTTAGGTTCTGAAAGTGGATTCTTTCAATGGACCTTCTAGTGCTCTGGTAAATGAGATGTATGCACATGCCATTGTATCAGTTTAAAATAAATAATATAATATAATATAATATAATATAATATAATATAATATAATATAATATAATATAATATAATATAATATAATATAATATAATATAATATAATATAATATAATATAATATAATATATAATGTGGGAATAATGGTTGAAGAACTGTAATTTATTTTTTCCTGAGGAAAAATCTACTGCATGTGAGAATCTCTGTCATGTTCTATTAAAGACAATTATTAATAGAATTGTCTCTGTCTAGAACTTACTTTAATTCAGGTACTACATTTTAAAAAAACAATAATGAAAAAAGCACTTTCTTTCTTCTGCTGAAATCTGAAAATTCTGATGGGGAAAATTCTAATGGGGAAGGCAATCAAAATGTTACATGTTTGAAACATCCATTGTGCTTATACCTTAGTTATGCTGACTTCCCTCAGGTTTTATTAATAATAATAATCTTAGTATTATATTAGGGGATGTTAATAACATTGTTGTTCATTTTCTGACTCTGTTTTCCACTTGGAATCATTATTTAACATGACTATATCATTCTAAGGTAATCACAGGAGAATATGGACTTATTTATCTCTTCTTCCTCCTCAAAACAAAATAAAACAACAACAGCAACAACAAAAACACAAAGCAAAGAAACAAAAAGCTTGCCACCATAACCAACCAAATCCAAAACCCCAAATTCAAACCAAAACAGCAAGAAAACCTAAATTCTTAATAAACTTTCCCAAAGCAACCCACAGACGTTGTTATAGTATCCCTAGCTCCCTTCAGAACACAACTGTTTTTTATAAAATGCTGACTAGTAATGAAACGTACTGACTTGAAGTGTTGGAACAGTTGAGAACCAGGAAGGTTCACAAACAAGTTAGAATAGATTTTTATGTTGTTGATATTAAAACTATAAGTGCAATCATTCATAAATATTCCATGAAAAATCAGATATTATCACTGAGACCAACCAGGGAGAGATTTGACTCTTCCACACTTGACTGGTATGTGCATACGTTAATCCTATTATTTATGTGCTACAGCAAACTGCATTTGACTTATAGGATGATTTGTTTGTGAGGATAGAGTCCCCTTTATTGTGAAAATCACAATAAATCTTTCCCAGTTATTTCTTTCTCTGTATTAGCCCCTTAAGGAACAGTTTGTTTTGTAATAGAAGAGGCGAGATATCTAGATGACCTATCAATCTGTACTTGTGTGCTTTTCTGATACTTTAGTAGCAGAGCTCAAAGTGATAGTTATGACAAATGTAAGGTTAGTATGTCAGAAGGGATGGAATAAAGAACAGGACTACCCTTCTGATTGAAAAACCAGATAACTAATTAATTTTATGTCTGATATCTATTACATGTTGGGCAGCAGGCTATGACAGGTTCTCTAAAAAAATGTGGTAGTGCAATTACAGTAGTAAATAACTAGACATTACTTTTTATTTTCACAATTCAATGTGAGAAATTTGCCCACTGAAGTGCAATCACTATGAGATATATTTTTAAATATACTTTTATAAATACATTTTTTTTTTTATGACATATATTTTTAGCTTTAATTCCTGGTGCTTTTCACTTGAGTTTTCCACAAAAAAGTTGGTTACCTGTGAATTTTAGCTAAAGAATAAAAATAACTTGTCCAACAATGCTATAATTGTGTAAAATACAAGTAATTCAAGTTAGTGAGTCTCATTATCCTATTAGTTTGCATTGGATTTCTTTATTATTTTGTAAATATTATTTTGTAAATACATATTAATGAAAACAGAAACAATGAAGAAAATATTTTGCAATGGAAAATAACACTCATACAGCATATTTCAATGTTTGAAAAAGAGAATTACCTAGAACTTGTTTTAAAAACTATTTATTTTTATCAATAAACTAATATTCTTTATTGTTTTTTGGCTAGCTGTATGATGTTCGATGTATAGTACAAATAGAAGTTTTAGATCTGTAGAGAAATGCAAGTTTTTTCAATGACGTGGAAGAACATAATGAAAGAAACATCTTTTATTATACACTAATTATTCCAATACCAGGTTAACACCTTTTAAATAAAATGAGATTTTAAGATCTTTTTAATATTTTTTTTTCTTTTTTAAAAAATTTTTGCAGAAGAGAAATATATTTTCATCCTTGTTGTATTTCATGTAGAAAAACAGTCAGTGTTTTATTACTCTTCGTCTTTGGCTTAGGAACAATTCACATATTCTTACAGCTTCTAAACGTGAATACATTTGCAGTATTAGTTAAGGGGGAAAAAAAAACAAAAACAAAAACAAAAAAACAAAAAACAAAAAAAGAAAGAGAGAAACAAGCCAATATTGATAGATCCAGCACCTAAAATTCTTGTTTTACTTTATTTCCCATATAATACAGTGTCCCAAATATCAGTACATAACCACAGGTAACTACATTAAATAGAAAAGGCACAAAATAATTGAGACAGATGTGCCCAGATCCTCTGCTTGTCAGAATTTTGCCTCTTATTTTTTGTATAGTTTTGTGGAGAAACAGCTAATGTTTGTTTTTATCCTCTGACATTATTTAGGACCACTCAGTCCAGTGCCACTTGCAGTATATTCAAGTTTGTAGCAAACGATCATCAGTTTTGGAAGACTGTCATGAAGCTCTATTTTCTTATAAAAAGGAGATGTGATTTGTGAAGAACAGAATGGAAAGCAGTGGTTTTGATCTTGAAAACATTTATCTTTGATATGTCAAAATTTAAATGTAAGCACATATGCTAATGAGATACTTATGAAAAGATTTGTCTAGCTGGACAGGTGGTCTTCCTTGAAGAGTAGAATTACAAGGCTTATTTTTATCGAATCCAATAATCAATCGAATGCATAGAAACTTGTTTAATTAAAAGAAATCCAATCCAATGTATTTGTCATTTGTCCCAGTTCCTTGTATTCTACCAATATTGGAAGCTGTCAGTAACAGCTTTTATTGTACATAATACAATAGGAATCATGAAAAAAGTATTTTCAAAACAGAATAGAAATGAAAATATTGGAAAGAAATTCATTTGGGGTGGAAGGTAAAATGAAAATAAAAACATTTTCATGTATTGACAGCTATGTTACTGATATAGGCAAATTAACTTAAATGCAGAAAGGGATTTTTGCATTTTAGGATGTGTTGGTCTTTTATACAACAAGAAAGGCTAGTAAGGAGCAAAATTCTATTCAGCTATCCTCCTGAGAGAATGCTAGGTAAGGAAATAAGATTGAGTATGATTCTTTATCCTGTGCAAGAACTTGTTTCACACAGGAGCTGCAAAGGGAGTGAGCAGGTAAAAATCCAGAGTTCTCTCATGCTGATAATCTGTAGCCCACCAGTAACCCAAGGTCCTAATGAAATGGGTAGTTTGATAAATCTTGTTTATCCAGTTCTTTCAGCTCTTTCTGCTGGGGGGTTTCATATAGCAACACTACTTGCATGCTGTGACCATGGTTGTAAGGAATGATGTGGGTGAATACATGGAGCCTTATTTTGGCCCAATGCTAATAATTTATATACCAGTATTTCTGTTAATAATAAAACATTAATGAACATTCTGAATGTCAAAAAGTGAAGCATAAGAGATTTGTAGTAATTTATATCTTGTATTAATTCAGAAAGCAGAGTACTGCAAAATATTATCTATCAAGGCAACCAATCTAAATCTGCAGACAGAATTACTATGAAAATGCAATGATAGCAATGAGCTGGTGTTTATTGAAAAATGTCTATTTATGATGATACATTGCATATAAAGACTTTGTTAGCAATTTGTTGTGGAAGGGCTGACTTTCTTTTTTGAAATTTAAAAAAGCAAATGTAATGATTAAATCTGATAGGATAAAAAAGTCATATGTCATATTCTTGTAATCATAGCAGCTTTACTATGGTAATTGTTTCAAGTTTGGATGTTATTTTCAATAAACATGTTCCATGTTTGCTAGATCTTCTTTCAGAGCAAAACCATTCTGGACAGCATATCCTACTAACTGTGAATTACAGATCTAGGGTTTCATTTTCAAAAATGAACCTTCACCTGGCTGCAGTGTCAAATAAAAGGCATATTTTCATTGTATATGTTTTTTTTTTTTTTTTTTTAAACTGTGAGGAAGGTATAGTCTCCTCTGTAGATTTACACAGTGAAAACAAAAGCAACACAGGAAAGGAGACTTTTACCCTGGAGGCATTGTTACAGTGAGAGATTTTAGAGAGACAGAAAAAAAGACAGCTCCTCAGAACATCTTCGTCCTGTTCAAAAGGAAAATATTACATTAGTGTTTGGGGATAAAGCAGCTACCCAAACTAATAGTGAACAGATGTACTGAATTTCTCTTGTGATAGCTCACTGCTTAAAGCAGATGGTGAAAACAACATTTGCACTACAGTTTCAAAATTCATGAAGCTATGTTAATTTTGGTTTTGGTAGTTTTATGTCTGCATTTATCATATCACTTAGACCTATCCATACCCACTTCAGGAAAATGGAAGAAATCGATATTAGTTCCCTCAGTGTTGGCATTTTCATTTGGAGCATTAGAGCAGTTTGAAGTAAATCAGCCATTTCCACTCACTGAGGATTTGTTTAATTCACAGAACCTTGGGTACATGAAGCAGTTTTCTTTTTAAAAAATAAATATATAAATAAAAAATTGCAAGCTCTGCTCCAGGTGTGCACCAGATGTGATCCAACTATTCATTGGAATTTGAGGGTTTGGACCAATGACTGGCTCTTTGGACAACCTAACTACACTTACACAGTGTGTTGCACTAGGAGGCCAGACTGAATGCTGTCTGAAGAAAAGGTCCTGAACTGCAAATAATGTAGATGTGGGTTCCAAACACCAGCTGTTTCAATCTACTGATCAGGTCTTCTTTAACTGAATTAATGTAGACATAACATAGACATACCTCAGGATTACTCAGGCCAATTCTAGCCAATGAAACAAACCAGGAAATAAAATGTAGCTTGAGGAACAGTTAAACTTTCTACCATTAATAACATTCCAAAATGTTTTGATAACTGAGTCTATATGCCCAGGATAAGCAGATTTAGTCTTCATAATTACAAAATGAATCTGAAAATTGTGAATCAGAAAAATGTGGACAGAATCAAGTCAAACTTACTGTATGGAGAAATATTAGCATTATTTTTAATAACTGGTATGAAATTTATTATTCCATGGGAAACTTACTATCAAATTTCAGGTTGTATTTCAGATTTAGCATAGGGAAATTTAAAAATTGCTATTACCACCAAAAACTTCAATTTAGGAAATGATTATAAAAACTTTTAATGGAAAATGCAAGAAAGAACTCGAAACTCTTAGGAGTAAGATATTACTTTGATTGTATAAATATTCAAGATTTACCTTTTGTTAGCCAGTGTCAAATGTAGTTATGTAAGGAGCTTCTGAAAATTGGACTGAGACCACAAAACACATGGAAACAGTCATAGAATCTGAGAGTCACAGAATGGCATGAGTTGGAAGGGATCATACAGATCATCTAACTCCAATCTAACACCTGCTGTGTGCAGGTTTGCCAGCCACTAAATCAAGCACTAGATGTCTGCGTTGCCTAGGCCCCATTTAACCCGACCTCAAATGCCTCCAAGGATGGGGTATCCATAACTTTTCCGGGTAAACTGCTCCAGCTTCTCACCTCTGTCTGAGTGGTGAATTGTCAAGTGGTAAAAATCAGCCACCAGGTGGTAAAGATTTTAACCATTGCTTTCATACTAATATTTCATTTTTTATTAGCCTATGAACTTTGGTGTATGATAAACTAATATTATTAATTTTTGAGGAATCCATCCTCAGAAGCGACTTTATTTTAGCCTAAGTAATAGTTCCACATCAACCTAGAAATGCATATTTTTATTAGCTTAGATCATATGCATTTTCAGGTTTTAATTTTCATTAAGAATGTCTTCATTTTAAAACATTTTTCACTTAGAAAACACATTGGAATTTCAACTATGAAAGAAAACAGTGATTTTTTTAATTAAAAAACTGAATGTCCTTCTAATATAAGTAATGAAGGTGAAACCATACCCTTTTTTGAGTATTTTTTTAAGATGTTATCATAAAATGGTTTTAAGTTAGAGGTAACAGCTGGTAAAACTGAGAGGTCTACCTTGTGAACTTGATATTGACAGCAGAAATAATAGCGGAGCCTTTCTGAAATGAAAAATGTTGTAATTTGTTTCACAGTAATGGGGAGAAATGTAAGATATGATTATGACACAGCCTTCTCAGACTGAATTAGTGACAGATTAATGAAGAGAAAAAGAAATGCACTGTGGGAATCATGAACCCATGACAGCTATGTCATCTTCTTTGGGAAACTCACAAATGAAGTCTCCCAGTGAGACCAGAATGAGTGTAATTAGCTCAGCATTGTTTTTCTTTCTTTCTTTCTTTCTTTCTTTCTTGCTTTCTTGCTTTCTTGCTTTCTTGCTTTCTTGCTTTCTTTTTTTTTTTTCTTTTTCTGTTTTAATAGTAATTGGAGAATAATACCTGAATCTCCTCTGAATGACTTTTAAGGTTTAACTTGCTGGAGCTCTTCACAGAACTAAACTTATAAAGAAGACTAAGCAGATCTGCACAACTAATTGTGGAATGTCACACTGATTCTTCATCTCCCACATCAATACCAGTTAAATCTGATCAGGATATATGCCATATATTTTAATAGTGTCAGAATTTTTAAGCTGATCAGGTATTTTTCTGTGTGTAAGAATTCACTTTTTCCAGCCATCAGAAGAGAAAATATTCCGTTCTTCAGTAGTGACTTCACTAGCAGAAATAAAAAGTAAAGTGTAATAAGACAGTCTTTCTTAATGTGTGTATACAGAAATACTACTGCAAGCATCTGACAAATGGTAGGAAATACTAAGAGCTCAGTGAAGGCTAGCTTGAAGAAGAAGTATTAGATTACTTTTTGTGCTGAGAACTTCAGTGATGCTGATTTTCCAAGTATGGTTTAGTACTCTATATTCCAGAACTTTGGTGGACACAATTTTCAGAGAAGTTCTCAATTAGTATAAGAGTATTATTCATAAATTTAAATGCTGAAAACACAAAAATTCTGTGCATACAAAAGTAAAGAAATTGGCTAATTCAGAACACAATAGAAGTATAGTTGGAACTGAAATACTGTGTTTGCAAAATAAAATTTTAACCAATTAATATCTCAATATTATTGTTTGATTCCAGTTATCTGATGAAAAGCTTTAAAATTGCTAAACACTTTTACTATTTTCCATTGTTTTGTTCCTACCACATAGATGCCATAACATAGCTGAGAGAACACAATCCTGTCTCCATTAATTTTATGTATTGCTGATTCTCATCAAGATATGGTCATTGAAGGTGGCAAGTAGTGTTAAGATTTTATGCTTTTATTTAACACTGCTTCTCGTCCAGTGGAAGCTGTGCAGAAAATAGATCAATGTTTACAATACCCCTATACATCTATACATCGGCAGCAGAAAGCAAAGATATTGTGTAGAGTATCCAAGAATCAAGTTCAGGCAAAATAATCAAATATTGTAGTTTTCAAATCTGCACCATCTGCAAATGTCATTACCAACGTTATGTAAAAATAAGTAAAAAATAAAAATATATGATTTTTTTTTTGCAAGACACTTCATTTTTCTGATGGTATAAGTGCTCAAAACTGGCATGTGACAGTTATCCATGCACAGTACTTTCTGGAAAAAAATGATTTTCAAAGGATTTACTGTTTAATAACAAGTTAATAAAAAATCCTTAATAATGTGCAAGGAACTCTAAATTTCTCTTTTTTAAAAAAATTGCTGTGATATTTTTATATTATTATTTGTTAATATTCCATTTGTAAGAATTTTTTTTTGAGATAATTTACAAATTAAAGTACATCAAATTAAAGTTCTTACTACAAACTGAGTGTTGAAGTCATTCTAGATAAAATAGTATGGACATTTAGACCATCTTAAACATTCAAGATAGTGTAAGCATTTTAACTATTTTATGATAGCATAAGTGCTTAAATTGCCCCAAATCCTCAGAGAAGTGTGTGGTTTCAACGCATTTTAAGACTTCTGGTACCATAAAGACCTAAACGTTGGATTTCTGAAAGTAAAGAAACTTCTAAATGGTAAATAATATTTAGGATAACATAGAGGCTTAAGCTACTCTACGGATGTATAAAAGCAGAAATTATTAGTAAAGTATTTTTAAAAGTGCTTGATGTTGAACCTATCTAACTTTGTAGTCTGCTTGGTGACAAAAAGAACACCAAGGTTCTAATCCTGATAATGTACTACACAGAGTGCCGTATTTAAATCTCAGCTAGAAACTCTTAATTCTTATATATAATTAATTCTAACATAAAATTCCTATAATTCTTATATTTTGTTATATGACTCATTGAAGTCATCAGTAAAAGATATCTTCCTGAAATGCACATTATACATCCTATACTTGTCTCTTCTACTATAGCTGTCAGTCTTTGATAAGAGTTTAGATAAGTTTAGATAAGATCTTGATGCATGTCTTTACATATGAGTTGCTCCTGTTCTGTGATAATTTCCAATGTCATGTGTAGGGAAGAAAACGTTAGATTTGCAACAGAATACGCAAGACAGCAAAGAAGAGAGTAGAGGTTTGTAGCACATGAAGAAAGAATCACAGTATTGTACAAGTTCGAAGGGATCTCTGGAGATCTTCTAGTCCAACCTTTGTGTTAAAGCAGGTTCCTTATATTAGGATATTAGGAAAGTGTCCAGGTAGCTTTTGAGTATCTCCAGAAAAGGAGACTCCGCAATGTCTCTAGGCAGCTTGCTCCAGTGCTATGTCACCCTCAAAGTAATTTTCCTTCATGTTTTTACAGAACTTCCTGTGTTCCAGTTAGTGATAATTGAAACAATGTGATTCAAACAGATCTCTTCTCAGTAATGTTAGTTTGAGCTCTCTCTCTCTCTCTTATTTCTTTTTATTTTTATTTTTTTAAATCTAGGCACGGATTCCAAACTAAGAGCAAGCTACCTAAAAATCAGACAGTATGATGTGAAAATTGCAGTATCTATATCTCTTTCCCTTTCCAGATGTTCTTTCTCTAGGCATCCATTTTGTACTGCAAGCTCAGGTTTTAACCTCAGAGATTGTTTCCATTATATTCTGTTCTTCATGCTGTTAGTTGTATTGTCGCTTTTGTTTGAAGATTAGCTCCGGGCAGAAAAATTGGGTAGGGAGAAAAAGACAAATTGAACAAGATAAAAAATAGCAGAACACAAAGCAAATCCTACAGACATTTTAGGATCTCTGACTGAACTATAATAAGGTAGAGCTGACCAAAATTATGTCAGAAATATACCTCAGCTCATGCAAAATGGATCTAGTGATGAATTCCTGGCCATGAGAAATAAGAAGAGAAAAACAAACATGCAATAGAATCAAATTTAATAGAGTGTGTGGACTTCTTACTTGCATAGTCATATACATAAGGAGCTTTTTCCTTAATAAGGGACACTTCTGTATGAACTGAATAAAAAAGCAGGTTACATTAGTATTAATTCTTAAGTACATGGCTTAATCCTAGCCATTTCATATATGGATAACTTTGAAGGTGGTTAGAGTGGATAGCCTCTTAGGTGAATAAGATTTACTATGAGTGAAACCATTACTTGATTTTTAACAGCAGTTGCTTGAGTTCATTTATTACATTTACTTTTGCTGAAGGATCCAAGACTTCCTCTTTTGTTCTTGATTCTTTTACTAAATGGAAATAGTCTGGAGTGAGACATGTTCATATAATTGTTATAGCAACCCAGTAAGTAGTAAAGTTACTTTCCTGCATATGTGCCAATAGGTATGATTTTGTCTCTGTAAATATCAGCTTCAAGTAGCTAGTAATCTCAGCCATTGCAAACCAGTACGTATATTCTGGAGATGATTTTTTTCCTTGTGTAAGAAAAGATTAAAAATTTATTTGGATTCCAAAGTCTTACCTAGCACTGGATTCTTCTAAGTTGTTTTGTTATCAACGCTGAAGCAGAAAGAAAATAAATTGGCTCATAGAGAGCCTATGCTAATGAAAAGTACTGCTTATGAACTGTATTTTGATCATGTTTGATTAAACATATACTAACAGATAGGAATACAAAGATGTAAGAAGATCAGCTAATCTCTGTTACGGAAATATCTGTGGTTATTCTATGAGGGCTGCTCCGAAAATAACGCCTCCTACTATGTTTGCACATGATGTCAGAAGCAGATGTTGATGGTAAGGCAGTAAAGGTTGAAACTTCCCTAAATTTTGTTACCATGTGACAAATGGCAGCGGAGGGATGGTCTGACAAAATGGATTCTGACATGTAAGTGCATATGAGGGGAATTTCTCCACATGGAAAAAATGGACCCAATTGATATTCATTGACACCATATTTAAGGAGATGAAACAGTGGAGATGAGCATAGTGGGGTGGTGGGTTGTGCATTTCAGTAGTGGTGACAGTGACATGAAAGACAAGCCACATTCTGGACAACGATGTAGAGCTTTCACACCATGAAATAAAGAGCATCTTGATCAGCTCATCCACATGAACTGGCAAGTGTTGGTTGACTGTTGAAAAATAGCACATTGTAGCTGAGAATTTGCTCCATCAAATAGTGTTACTGTGTGCTCTTTGTATCTGTTGTAGTTTTCAAGGAAACAAATAGGAGACACTACTTTCAGAGTGACTTACATATCTGAGGACAGGCAGAAATTTGAGAAAGAAATGGTTATTGACTGCTTCTCTCCAGGAGTAGCTCAGAGAGGTATTGTAACACAGAAACAACCAGACTGTGCAAGTGATCACCACTTCCCAGATTAGCACAAGCCAGTCCCATCTAGCAAATGGGAATTTAAAGGCAGAGTACTGAGACTACCATGTGTGGTGATACATTTGCATTCTTCATTCAGTCCTGTTACTGATCTGCTATCTACAGAGCAGGAAAATGGAAAATATTCTTTCTCCATTTACTTACATTGTATTTGCAATCTTCCTCCTTTTCATTTTAAGCTTTCAAAATGGCGTTTTCAAAGAACACCTTAGTGTTAGACTAGCTTAGTGAAAAACAGTACAATTTCATTAACAGGTTGTTGTCGAGTAATCTTAAATTTCCACTCCAACATTAGTTATATCAGAAACTTGCAGAAATATACCAGTGAATACTCTGGTTAGATAACAGTGCTGTACAGTTTTTCATTAAGTCACTTTTTCTTGATTTGATTAGAAGAAAACGTAGCAAAGTATACAGGAGAAATTTTAACACTGGAAAATTGAGAAAGTTGACTTTTAACAATGATTGCCAAAATGATAGCAATTATTGTAGCAATTAGTGTAAAAATATACAATCCATATTTTTGTTGAGTGGGTAATATTCAGCCACTTTAAGCCTAACTAGAGAGATCTCATTTTATTTGAATCATTGATTTTCCACTTGGTTGAAGAAATAGAAAAGTATGAGATGAAACAAAATATATTTGCTGAGAAATTGTAGAGAAATTGTAGTTCAGAGAATATTCAGTTTTGCTTGAAGTAACTTTTTTTTTAATTTTTTTTCTCCTTCCAGAAAGTTGTTTGAGAGCATTTCTAAAAAAAAAATAAAAATAAAATAAAAAAAAAAAATTGCTACTCAAAATCAACAACTGCGTAGTCAATGAAGGCAGAAGACTGTAATTTTCATACAAGTGATTTTAATGAAATCATTGTGATGTTCCCAATGGATGCCAAGTCTCCTTGAGAATCTAATCAGCCTTTTTCTAAATTAGTTGTTTTAAAAGTGTTGATATAGATACTTTAAAAAACAGAGCCATATTTTCCTGGACTAAACTACCTCACATTCTAACTCTTCTTCATATCCCACAAATGTCAGGCCAACCAACATCTTAGTTTTTTTGAAAAAGAAAACACTTGCACATAATATTTCTTGCCCTTACCTCAGTTGACAATGTTGACAATGACAACTCATTAGAAAAACTGATATTCACTCAGTTATTTAAACTTCTGAAAATAAATTTAATAAAAACAAATTCATGACTGGCTCTAGAAAAAATAAAATCATGAAAGGTACAGTTTTTAGTAGAAAAAGTAGATGATAACAGCTTGGCAGAGTGAGACACTAGTTAGGAGCTAAAGATAGCAGTGGTTAGAGAAGAAACAGCATGAGAGCACCCCAGTGAATTCCAGTCTTCCAGAGCTACTTCAACCCCAGTGAATAAGTCCTGTTTTGAGGAAGGTGACATGGGAAGGCGTTGTACTCTCACTGTTTGCCTGCTCTGCAAACCTGTGAGAATAAAGTGTTCCCTTCCAGTAGCACTTTTGATCACCTGGCATTCAGGATGTTGCTCCAAACAATTCACTCACGCGACTCAGGTAATAGGGAAATGGGAGCATGGCAATACAAACCAATTATGGACAAAATTTATCACATGGATTAGTTTCTGTACTGTCTCTCATTACAAGGCTAAGAAAAAGTATGCACATTCTAACAGCTACATTGACTGCCAGTACAAATGATGTTATTTGAAACAGCTGTAATACTTCTGAAAGTGCATGTCACAATCCACAAAAAGTTTGAGTGTAGAAATTGTCATTTTTATGAAACCTTTTAAGTAGCACCCTGTACAGCCATGAAAGTTAAGTGCACTTTCATGAAACTGGTCACGCAGTATAGGAAATGCAGTAGGTACATCTCTGCCAACTGCAATAGAACTAGCATGAGAACAGGTAAAGAACATTTCTGGATTGCTTTCTCCAGCCTCCAAAAACCATCTTCAAACAATCTGAACTTCCTTTTGTAAATTTATGATTAGAATGAGGCTTTCTGCCAATAGTGATAAAAAAATCAATCAAAATTTCATGTGAGGTTGCAGATTACCTAGAAAATATCAGTCAGCATGGGATCTCCTGTTTTTGAATTTTTCTTCTTTTCTCCAGAGTTGCCATTTAAATGTGCACATGAATGTGAGCTGTTGCATTATTAAATATATTACAGATTATATGTTGTGTAGTTAAAAAATATTCTTTCAGTTCCTCACTCTGAAAGACTAATAGCATCTGCCAACCAAGAAATATTTAAAACCTTTATAAACAATCATATTAATCTTATTGTTTTCCTATTATACAGAGGAGGAGACTACCTTTGGATTAACTGTCTCATTCTGGGGCACATATACTTAGAGTTGTCAATTCAATGTCAGATAGCATTTCCTAACTTAGAAGAAGTGACAGTCAAAGTGAAGGGAACTGGAGAAAAAGCAGACTTTTTACATGGAATTTAAACCTTCATGTGAAAGGATTCAGAACCTTTTTATATTCCACAGGAATGTACTATTTATTTTGCATGTTCCAAAGATTCCTAGGAGTCTATATACAATTAGTATCTCTCTTTTTTTCCCCCTTTATTCATTCATTCATTCATTCATTCATTCATTCATTCATTCTGGTACAACTTCCACAAGAGATTGAAATGTGCTTATCTTAAATCTGCATGTCTTGCAGCTTTGTAAACTTGTGGCATTCACATTTCCAGTACATTCTGAGTGTCATTTTCTGGTTTCTTTTGAGCTTTATGATATATTGGGGTTTGCAGTTAATAAGTACTTATATACCGAGGAGGATTTATGTGGTATATATTTTATAAGTTTTAGTGGATTATTAGGGATGAATTCATGTGGGGATGGATGAATTCTTCCATCCATATGTGTACAATTTTTCTTACTTAAGGGCTCTTTAAAGAGTGATACGGTTGTAAAACCTGGGAAGAATTCATCACCACTTTGCAGAAAGGATGAATTTGGCTCATAGCTCCTGTCTGCACTTTTTTAATCTTAAAATAAAATGGATTTACTTTCTGAATTTGCTTTTATTTGCCTTTATTTGCCAATTGTCATCTCTATGACAACTTTATTTGTTTGTTTTGGTTTATTTTAAGAGTGCTTATTCTGTCTTTCTATTATACTGAAGCTTATAAAAACACTGCTACCACACTAGAGAGTCAGCAAGCAACTTCAGTAGTACTGCCTGTAATATTTAGATCAAATTTAAGTCCATAATAAATGTACTGACACAAAGTAAAGGCCTGTAAACTTCTCAAAAGATATATGTGATGTCATGTATAAATAATTCCTGTTCTAAAGA
This sequence comes from Phasianus colchicus, assembly GCF_987193195.1. NCBI lineage: Eukaryota > Metazoa > Chordata > Aves > Galliformes > Phasianidae > Phasianus > Phasianus colchicus. Next base: position 18,493,066 of record NC_143476.1, read on the forward strand.
GATTAATATAATGGGACCTGTTCCTTATGTCATGAAAGAAAACAAGAACAATGAATAAATAATATGATTCACTGGTATTTAAAATCTTAAGGCATTTTAAGTTTTACACATCTGACAGGGTAAAGTGCTGGTTTAAAGTCTTCCTACATTTATGGCCTCAAAGAGAAAGGGGACTAAGCATAAGTAAACCTTTACAGAAAGGTAGTAATGGGCCAAAGTTTCAAGGGAATTTACTAGCATAAGGAGAGTGTACATGGCAGGTTTATCTAGCTATTAGGAGTGTTAAACAAATTGAAGAAGAATCAGCAAGGTGTCACTATGCACCTACAAGCAGAATATGGAGCCAGTGCTCAGAGAAAAACTGGCATCCTGAATACTTATGCATGTAAAAAGAAAACAACAGCAACAACAACAACAACAAAAAACACAACTGCACCACAGGCCTCCACTGCTTTAAATCAGCAGTGCTGTGTTAGTGGCATATTTATTCTTCTGTATAGTCTTTACACTACACAGCGAGAGTCAAAAGATTGGCAATGCTAACAACAGATGTCTTCTTTTACTATTCAATAGGACTGAAACGGAAATTTCTTGCTCCTTCCCTTTGTAGCTAACACAGACAGCAGTGGCTTGGCTTTAAGCTTCCACATGAAATTTTAGCAGAGAAATTCCCATATGGTCAGCATACCTGGTTGAAAATTGTAACTAATAAAGCAAAATCTGTAATATTCACCCTCTTTGTGTTTTAATGACATATTATGTTTGGTATTAAACCACATATGTTTAGTGAAGTAGTGCCACAATTCAAAGCACTGCCATTGAAAAGGTCACGTTGAAAAGGTCACAGAAAAATGGAAAAGGTGTTGGACATCAGGTCTGTCCAATCCATGGCCTGTGGGTTATATGCAGCCCAGCAGAGCTTATACTGTGGCTTCACCCTGCCCCAGGCAATCATTGAGGTGACTTTTCCCCACTGAACAGCCAGGCTCAGCCTCGGACATGCACCCATTGTTCAACAATAAGCAAACATCATTGTGCAACCGTCTGGACTGAAACAGGGGCACAGGAAAGCTGCAGTGCAATGCTGAGTCAAGTTATGGCAAACAACTGCATATGTTTTGATACACTGGCTAAATAAAGTTTTGTGAACCGCAAAAAAGATACAGCCACGCTTTCTGTTTTGATAAAGAAATTTGAGAATACGTCTCAAAATTGCCGAAAAAAAATCACAATTTTTAGTCATATATGCAACTCCATTTTCAGTTGACATAAGCACATTACCTTTGAATTTTCACTGTACTGAATATACAGAGTTGCAATCAGATATTCAACTTAGAAGTTCGATCACACGTCTCTACTAGACTTTTATAAGACCTCTCTTACCAGAGAAACACATCACTTGCTTCACAATTACAGCTTATTCATGTCATCACTCTTTGGCAGTATTTATATTTGCGAACTGCTATTTTCAAAGGTGAAGCACAGGAAAAATAAAATTTCATCAAAAATCTCTAATGAACACCTTGGGAACTCGCTAAGAATTGCAACAGCTTCCATTGAACCATACTGATGCATTTCTTTCAAAAAATCAAGTTCATATATCCTGCTAATTTTATGTTTATGTTTCTGGTAAAAATGCACAGCTAATTGTGATGACTATGTTGAAAAACTGTATTTTATAGATGAGTATATGCTTTACCAAATAGTGTCATTGTACGTTTTGCATCTGTTGCTGTTTCCAAGGAAATAAATAAGAGGCATTACTTTTGGAATAACCTACATAATTTATAGGTGGCCCCCCCAAAATTCCTCCTCACTCAGTGTAGCCAAGACAAGCCAAAAGGTTGGAAACCTATCATTTAAATTATTATGGAAAGCCACTGAATTAAATCGGAGAAGCTTGCTGTATGTTTTATTGTGGAGGACACACTGACTTATAAGAGAACCTGTTTATGTTCATTTTTATGAATAAAGAATAGTTGGAGAAAATTTTGAGTAAATTTGAGAGAAAAAACACATGATAATTCATACACTTGAAGCCTCATAAGCAGCATTTTTCTTCAGTCTGTACTACCCAGCTAGTGTTTCTTTATCCATGCAGAAATAAATAAATAAATAAATAAAATCCAAAAATATTTTCCAACAGAACATGGTAGAACCAAAAACTTTTCAGCATGGGAATATGGCTACTATTTTCACTTTGGTATGCTTATTTCAGACTATTTACAGTTATAGAAGAGTTTCTTCCCATATTAACTTTTTCAACTTCTACAATCCATTTTTCTATCTGCATGAGTCTCTGGTCATTTTGCCTTGAGATAGAAAATCGGATTTTTAAACAGAGCAGACAGTTCCCTCTAACATTATCTTTCATTCTGAACTTTTTACAAGATTCTTCTGTAATTCAGTCATTGAATAAAAAATGAAATGGAAAAATAAAATCGGTGAAGAAAAAATCAAAATCTCAGGAAACATCAGTGGCACTGACTACCACGTGACTGAAAAGCTTTTATTTCTGTAATAGTACCGGAGATATTCTGTGAAAGAAAGCGCACAAATACTAATGTGTTTTAGTTGTTTTCTCCTGTGTATTACTCTCACGCTTACAGTAAAGATTCTATGGCTGACCAGAAGGAATTCAGTATTTGCAAGCAACGACCACATCACAGCAACAGTTTATTTAAGTTTTCTGTTATGATTAAATTGGAGAAATCTGTGCTATATTTGTGGTAATTATCATGTCACATGATACCTTTTCTATTACATGGAAAAAATGCAAATTATCCTTTGCTATGCTACTTTATTTTTCGCTCATAACTGTGTGATTCTGCTGAAACAAGGAGAAAGTCTGAGCATGTTTTCAAGATTAATTTCTTTGCTCACAGCAATGTTATTTACACTTAATAAGAAACTACTTTTGATGGACTTCTTTCACAGTTATTGTTCTATTTCAGTGAGGTTGCTGTACTTCCTTCAGAAATACTTATTTTCCTTATACTTCTAGTGAGTAGTGAAGTGTTGCACTTTGAACTATAATATTTCTTTAGTTAACCACCCTCTATCTCAGAAGCAGACTCAAAAGGCTTTTGCATTAAATTGTAGGTTGGAAAGTGCAACCATCAACCTACTTACCAAGTCCTGTGACTAAATCAGGTCCCTTAATGCAAAATCCACACATCTTTTAAATAACTCCAGTAATGGGAACTCCACCATTTCCCCTTGTATCTCATTCCAAATGCCTGATCATCTTCTCCATGAAGATATTTTTCTGCTGAGATCTAAACAGAAATTTCCCAGGTGCAACTGAAAGTGATTTCCTCACATCTTATCACCTGTCATTTGAGAGAAGAGATCAGTACACTCCTCACTGCTACCTCCTTTCTCTTAGCAGTCAAATGAGATCTCCACTTAACCTCCTTTTTCCAAAACTAAATAGCCCTAGATGTCTCAGCCATCTCTTCTATCTCATTTTCTATTCCATTCACCAGCTTTATTGCTCTTTTCTGAACATGCTTGAGCAACGTAATATCCTTTTTGTAGAAAGGGGTCCAAAATGGAACAAAACATTCAAAAGACAGTCTCACATTTACAGAGAGACTAACTCTTCCCCAGTCCTGATGGTCACACTAGGATGTCCTCAAGTTCAGCCAGCTGTTAATCAACAATCACACTTTTTTTTTTTTTTTTTTTCTGCTGGGCACTTTTTCTGTCACTCTTCCTCAAGTACACAGAGAAACACAGTGTTGTTATGATCCACATGCAGGACCAGACACTTATCCTTATTATGTCACATGATTAGCAATCAAAACAAAGACAAACAAAATGCGAAAGGAAGCTTATTTGAGAAAATGATTTTAACAGGCAGACTTACCCAGACAAACTGCTGATTTTTAAAACATTTATTATTTTCTCAGTCTGTGGAAAGACACACTAATTACTGTCAATGACATGGTTAAGGAAATCTCGTAGTGTTTAAATTTAGATTTCTGTTCTCCTAGTTCAGAATTATTGACTAGGAACGAAGATAAACTTAAGTACTGAAAAATCTCCTTATTTAAATTCCTAATCTTGCCAGAACTGTAAAGGACAAAATAGCTTGTAGTATAAGAACATTTGTTAAAATCAATATTTATTTTTAAATTTCTGTGATATTATATTTTGATGAATGTCATATTGCCATAGGAAACTGGAAGGCTAAAAAGACTTTCAGAAAGAATTGCATTAATTTAATCTTTTGAAAAATGGACTTCTAGAATATTTGAAACTTTCTGAATTCTTCTTGGTCCCATTTTATTACAAACCTGGTGGTAAATCATTGTCTCTTAGGAAATGTTAGAGATTAAGGGATAAGTTAATAGTAAGATTAATGAAGCCTCTATCTTGCAGTAAAAATATTAAATAAAGATTTTAAGCACTGAATTATTTATACTCTCTCAATATCTGTTACCCTCACGACTCATATTCCTTTATTTCTGATCTTCTTATAATTATATTTGTTTCCCCTAAAAGTGGTGACTTTTGTGTACTATTAGAAAGGATTTTTAATAGCTAATAATTTAGAACAGTTAAGCCATGATCTACCACAATTACAGATAGTAAGATTTTAGGGCTTAGAAGATGAGCTTTTTAATAATGTTGGTTTAGCAAAAAGCTAGTTTTGGGGAATGTTCAGCCTTAAAGAGGACAAGTCATTTTTGTATAAGAATTTTAGATCCAGTTTCCAATTTTATGTCTGAGAAACATGGTAGTTTTAATATAATACAATTTGAATTCTTCCAGTGTAAATTTATTTCTTCGGACATGAGGTATTTAGATATATTAAAAGAAAGGAAGAAGTGAGTTCACTATTCACATGTATTCAGTGGTCTAACAAGCAAACATACCTACACGCTTAAACTCATAAATGTGTACGTATCCAAGAAAGTAATGAAAGTTTTCACTTTGAATTGGTGGACTGGCTTGTGAATTTCAGTCTGGGGTTTGTTAAAGCAGTACTTCACAGCAAATTAAAAAAAAAAAAAAAAAAAAAAAAAAAAAGCCAAAAACAAAAACAAAACAAAACAAAACAAAAAACCCTCAATACAACTGAAAAGCAACAAACTGGTGTTGATGCATAGTCTGGATTAGCTGCTTCATTGTCATAATGAATGGGCAGTTTAATCCACATGAACCGCAAGTCTCAACTCAAACTGCTGTTAAACATTCTGAGCTGTCAGTTTAAATTTTACAGACAGAGAGAGTACACACTTGGCTCAAAATATAAAGATTTCTTATTTAACTTTAATGGCAAAAAAAAAGGTTATTCTAGAATATGTGATTATCATAAAACGGTTACAGCCCTGGATGTCATGGACACAAAGCTCAGATTATTCCAAATCAAGACAACCATTCCCTATCTTTTATTGCCTAGATAATGCAAAACATATAAAGTTGGATATAATTAATTAGGAAACTAACCTTACACATTTTCAATTATTTTCCTTTTATTTGATTTTATTTTGACCTCCTGTTTCTAATTTTTATCAATAAATTTCTGCCTGCAATGCAACAATAAAAATGTTGTTCAGAAAAAAAAAAAAAATCAATTTCAAAGCTTTGCCTAACTTGGAGGTATACCTTTTGTAATGATACAATCCAAGAAAGAGCAACTCTATCATGCACTAATGTTTTGGGAAATTTGACACTTCTAGGTTACCCAGTTTCTTTCATATTCTATTCGGTAAACATGTTAGTTAACATCAAAATCTTTGCTTTCCTTTTAACATCACCATTACTTCACAAGGAGTTTTCATTATTTATAGTGGAAGATCACTGCTCACAGGAGGTACAATGTACTCAAACATCTAAGCTGGGGCATCTATTAAATAAGACTGATGCCTGTAGCTGTTTGATTCTGGACTTGGATTTTTTTTATAGAATGTGAAGAAAGAAAAGCTGGAAGGAATATGGAGCATAATCTTTGCAGTATTTTTTCTAAGGATCCCCAAAAAACGCCATGGCTGATTTTCTAAATGACATTTTTTATTGTGAACAAAAACATAGGCTACATTTTGTCAGGTTTTTTAAAACTGATTACAGGCTCATACTAGGGTGCTAAAATGAAAAAAACAATGATGCCTGAGCAAAGACGCTAGGATTAGACCTCTTTAATTCAACTTACTAAGTTTATTACATAGGATATCTGAAAATGCCCAGGCTATATTATTCCTTTACTAATTGAAATAATTCCATTATTTTTTCTCTATCAGTTTGTAGAGTAAGGTATTACTTCTGTTCTTACTTACAGTATGAAATATTGTAGAAGAATTCTTGACTCAAAAGCAACTTGAAAATAAATGTTAATCTCCTTAATGGAACACATTTATTAACGATCACAATGATTTCTTAATCACTTTTAGTCACTAATTGTAAGTAAAATGTACTAATTAGTTATAAAATACATATATTTATGCTTGTCAGGCCAGAGAATTCACCATCAGATCTGAGCATGACTTCCATACTGACAAAATTCCAAAGCTCATTTGAGTCTAGTTCATGGCCTTAAAGTTATGACACAGCTATACAGTGTAAGAAAGTACAAATGATACTGGAGAGCAAGGACAGAAGTAAAGTAAGAATTAAAATTTAAACAAGTATCATGATCTAGTACTGAGAAGGTTGAAGTCTGAAACACAATGAGAACACGTTTCGGTAGGTATTGAAGCAACAATAGTCAGAAATGTGTCAAGAACCTTTCAAAAAAGAAATAAAGTCCACACCCTTGAGAGGTTATCATTGCCTATGACAGAGGGTGAGGGTCATTTGCCTGCACATATGTTGGTAATTGGTAGTAATCTCCTTTTGGGCAAAGTAACCTTGGGCAGGGTGACCTTTCAATTAACTCCAATCCCTCTCCAGAAATTAGTGCTTCTGTCATTTTTGTCCATTCTGTGCAGATGTTTTGTTAACTTAGAGCATCTCAAATGCTAGTAAATACCCATGTTTAGGTAGACTGGATCCTGTGTTCTCTGGCCTTAGGTCTTTCCCTATGAAGTAAGAAGAGAAAGAGGCAAGAAGAGCCTACCAGTTAGTATCCCATTGCTAGAACTGTTGTTTATGTTTACTTTGATAACAATCTTGTGGAGTGACTAGAACTGTGTGATGGGGCACTGGAACAAGCTGCCCAGAGAGGTTGTAGAGTTTCCTCCTCCGGAGATATCTGGACATTCTCACAGAATCACAGCATTGCAGGGGTTGGAAGAGAGCTCAAGAATTCACTGAGTCCAACCCACCTGCTAAAGCAGATTTCCTTCAATAGATCGCACAGATAGGCATTCAGATAGGTCATGAATATCTCCACAGAAGGAGGCTCCACAGCTTCTCTGGGCAACCTATTCCAGTGCTGTGTCACCCTTACTGTAAAGAAGTTCTTCCACATGTTTGTAGGGTACTTCCTATGTTGAGGTTTTAGGCCATTGCTTCTTATTCTATCAATACACACCACGCATCCATTTACCTCCCACCTCTCTTTAGATATTTATAAACTCAGTCTTCTTTTCCTCAAGCTGAACAGACCGAGGTTACTCAGCCTTTCCTCACAAGGGAGATGCTCCGGGCTCTTTATCATCTTTGTGATCCTCCATTTGACTCCTTCTTGGAGATCCCTGTATTATTTTAAGTGGGGAGCCCACAACTGGATGCAGTATTCTGAATGCGGCATAAATATTCACCAGAGCAGAATAGAGGGGGAGGATCACCTCCCTTGACCTGCTGGCCACGTTCTTATTTATGCACCCCAGGATACCATTGGCCTACTTGATCACAAAGGCATACTGCTGTCTCATGGCCAACCTGTTGCCCTCCAGAATACCCAGGTCTTTATTTGCAGAGCTCCTTTCCAGCAAATTATCCCCAAATCTGTACTGATGCATGCAGTCATTCCTCCCCATGTGCAAGACTCCTTAGTTGCTTTTGTTAAATCCCATCAGGTTATTCCCTGCCCACCTCTCCATTCTGTCCACGTCTTGCTGAATGGTAGCATAGCTTTCTGGAGTGTCAGCCACTCTTACCAGACTTGTATTTTCAGTAAATTTGTTGAAGGTAGACTTCATCCCTTCATTCAGGTCATTTATGAAGATGCTGAAAAAGAGGTCCTTTTCAACCCAGGCCATTCTGTGATTCTATGATTCTGTGATATGGAACAATGGAACATGACCAAGACCTCCTCATGCAATTGAATGTATATAAGTCCATCGGGTCAGATGATATCTATCCTAGGGTTCTGAGAGAGATGGATGATGAGGTTGCTGAGCTGCTCTCCATCACATTTGAAAAATCATGGCTGTATGGTGAAGTCCCCAGTGACTGGGAAAAGCGAAATGTTACTCCCATTTTTAAGAAAGGGAGAAAGGAAGACCCGGGGAACTCTGTGCCTGGCAAGACCACGATCCTCCTAGAAGCTATGTTAAGGCACATACAAGACAAAGAGGTGATCTGAGACAGCCAGCATGGCTTCACCAAGGGCACATCTTGCCTTATCAATCTGGTGGCCTTCTATGATAGAGTGATGATATCAGTGGATGGAGGAAGGGAAATGGATTTCATCTTCCTTGACTTATGCAAAGCTTTTGACATGGTCCCTCATCACATCCTTCTCTCTAAATTGGAGAGGTGCAGATTTGAAGGATGGACTGTTTGGTGGATTAGGAGCCAAAGGGTTGTGATTAATGTCAGGATGGAGGATAATAACAAGCTGTGGCCTCCCGGGGTCGGTCTTGGAACCAGTGCTCTTCAACATCTTCATGAATGACATAGACAATGGCATCGAGTGCATCCTCAGCAAGTTAGCAGACGACACTAAGCTGAGCAGTGTGGTCGATACATTGGAGAGATGGGAAGTCATCTAGAGGGACCTGGACAAGTTGGAGAATTGGGCCCATGAGAAACTAATGAGGTCCAACAATGCCAAGTGCAGGGTGCTGCACTGCTTCAGATATTTCAAACTCTTTCTTCTTCTTCTTTTTTTTTTTTTTTTTTTATTCCACCTTTTCTTTGGAAGGTTCAAAGATTACCTCTTGGATGTGAATATCTAATTAACAGCTCAGACTATAAATGTGGAGCATACAATATGACCAATGAGTTGTGAACAAACATTACATTACAGCTCAAAACAGACAAGAAGGAAAACAAAACAATTTATTGTAAAGTTTTATGCATCTTTGTGAGCAGTGGGAGCTGTGATCTGCTTATAGACATCTGTCTCTGCCTGGAGTTTTGAAGAAAGTAACCTTTTTTTTTGATTAAATGTTTTGATATATTATTCATTTCCTTTTAAAATACATAGAAACTACTTATTTAGCTGGTATATATTAAAAAATATATATATTCCTTATTTTTAGTTGTTCATGCAGCTGACAGCTTGGAAAAAAACAGAATTCTGAATGTTCTATACTTAATTCCTCCAAAAGAAGAAAAGAAAGGTTATTTCATTTGTATGGCCTGAATTCTTTTACAGATGAGACTATCCCTGTGAGGCCACAGACCATTTACCATCACTAGATTGATTTCTTTCTGTGGTAAAGTCTTGATGATACTTTGCAACACAGATCATTGTGAGTAGAATTATACCTCATATACACATTAACTAAAAAGTCTTTGGAGGCTATATTAAATACACGAAAACCTAGGCAGCAAGGGAGTCTTATCATTTAATAAGTAAAGGAGCCAAACAATATCTTGTTAAATTCAGAATAAATAAAACCAAGCATAGCAATGCAAAAAAAAAAAAAAAAAAAAAAGCCAAATGTAAATAAACTTCTTTCACACTGCAGAGCTATCTGAAGGTACTTCTTCCCTCATTAATGATGAACAAATTCATAATTGTAAACAAGAAATGAATTTTCCATATCTACCATTTTAATTTCTGCTCTTTTGCTACATATTAGTTTTGAATTTCCAATATGTTAAATGATCTTTCCAAATGAGCAAAGCATCAGTTCCCAAAAAGAATACTCTACAGAAGAAGAGAAAGACTTTCAGGATGAAAAGAAGCAGAATTTTTATGCTACTAGACTGCTGAAGTGCTAAACTTTAGTATCTACAGAATGGCATATAATTCTTATATCTGCAGGCACTGCTTAATCAATCAAATGCCTTAGCATTGTGAATTGCAGCCTGGCTCGTCCATGTAGCCTCCTGGTATCTTTTTTCTTAGGCTTCTGGTCATTTCCCATAATGTTGTTATAGAGACTGGAACATATTTTCAGGCTGAAGAGGGGTGTAGGAGTGAGGAAACACGTTCCAGCAATTTTAACCATGAAAAGTCCTTTCCCTTCCCTCAGTTCCTGACTTTATTAACAGCATGTTTTCAAGCTTTTGTAATAAATCAGGCACTGTTCTGCCTGTTTTGATATTCAAGAGTGGAGGATGGCTTAACTTACAAGCACATGCAAGGCCTCCTGAGCGCAACATTCACCCCTATGCTCTCTTCTGCTATGAGCTGAGAATGAGTAAGACAGAATTTGTGCCAGATTTAAAAAGAGAATGTGGCATAATCTGTAGATGGCCATTTGAGGTGTAGGAACAGGCTGCCCAGAGAGGTTGTGGATACCCCGTCCCTGAAGGTGTTCAAGGCCAGGTTGGATGGGGCCCTGGCAGCCTGGTCTAGTATTAAATGTGAAGGCTGATGGCCCTGCCTGCAGTGGGGAGGCTGGAGCTTGACAATCCTTGAGGTTCTTCCAACCCAAGCCATTCTGTGATTCTATGAGTTAACCCAAATCTGTCTGTAAGGGGATGAAAGTGGACACGAATCATCGTGTTAAACCTTCAAAATCTTCAAAAGAGAGCTCCTCATTATAGCGTAGTTTTCGTCTTTCACACTACATTTCAGAGCAAGTACTTCTTCATATCCTGTCCCGTAACACAGCATTTTATTGTCAAGAGAAATCTCAGAATCTTTGATCAAAAGGAGTGAGCTAGACATTATCATTATCCCTAAGGAAGCATTTTATCTGAACATTTAAACAATCAACCACATTTAATTCATTGATATCACACTCTAATGGGTCTTACTGGTACTGCTATGCAATATGTAACAGAAGCAAATTTGGAACATTGATGGCTGCTATAGAGCACTGGAACAAGGAAATAAGGATGTAAAGAAGAAAATAAGTATGGTCTTAACAATAAGAAAACCCTGCTCTGAAGAACAATATTGAAGTTGTAAACATATAAATATTCTGCAAAAGTAATAATGCAGGAAGGTTTTCATTTTACTTCTGTATCCTATGGCAAGCATGAAAGAGAAAATAGTCTCTATACTGTCATTTTACCATCTTTAAACAACACTGCATAAAACTTAACTTAGCTGCAACATCATTTACATTAAATTTTCATGAAGGTAATTCACTTCTTGTTGCATTTCTGCTACATGGCAATACTTCTTCTTTGCCCCTTCCTCAGTCCTTTTTTATTTTTTATTTCTTTTCTATTTTTTTTTTTTTTTTTAAGCCTAGGAAGCATCACATTTTCCAAACTGCTTCCAAATTTTGAACTCTTTGTGCCTCAATCACAAGAGAGCCTTCTTGTGAGCCTGAATGATCAGAGATTATTAATTGTATTCAGACCAGAATTTAATGGAAGATTGTTATAGGATTACTACGTGGAATTTCCTATACTTGAATTATGTTGAAATATCCAATTAGTGTATTGTATACAGGCATGAATTTCATTGTAGTTAAACATTTGCTGACAAGCTGGCCTTTCTGTTTAACTTTGTGCAATGGGAGAAGAAACCTGATCTCATCTGGCTTTCTTTTGCGCAAATGCTCAAAATGCTTTCCCATCAGATCCACTCTCTCTTTAAATAACCTTTATGTACGAACAAGAGGAAGCTTTTATATATTCCAATCTTTTTGTTTCTAAAGACTGCATTTGAAAAGAATGTGCATTATTAGTTTTCACCATTTAAAGCAAAAATTCTTGAAAAGACGGAAAATGTTGTTGAAATTGAATACATACTGTTTCTAAAAGAGAGTTATATGGTGATGTTAAATTAAGTCTTGATGGAGTAAGATTAAAAACATTTTCCTTTTTGCTGATCATATATTAAATATTTTAATTCCTGAATTATAAATATTTGACCATCTATACATTCTAAGTTGGAGTGTTTTCCTCAGCAAGCTTTGCCATGTAAAATTATAAGAAACCTGCAGCACTTTTCCCTGTTTTTCTTAGACAGTATCCTCAACCACATTTTGTTTTGTTTTCTTTCATTTCTAGAATCAACCATCTCAGACACATGTGCACAGTGAAGTCTAACCCTGTAGTTAGTATGTTTTTAAACTTGTTAAGTGGGGGGGGGGGGGTTATTTAAATTATTAAGTAAAGGTGGACTTTGGACTAGAATAATTCTGTACAATGGCTTCTTTTTAAAGACATAGAAAAGCTGCGTGATAGTAAGCAGGTTAATGCAATGTAATTTCTTCTGAAGTCCAGGGTTTGGGAAATAATCAAACTGCACTAATTTGATAAGTCTGGGCTTTCCACTCTCAGTTTTAATTTAATGAATAGAAAAATACTTGATGGATATCAATTTTCTCATTCTATTTAGTCTGGAAAATATATAATTCAGGATTTGACTTTATTACATTTATTATATATTGTTGATACAATACATGTTGTAAAAGATTCTATTAGTTTTGTCTGTGTATGTTTCAATAGACTTTAACAGAAAATGTTATGATAATAGGCCGTGTTGGAAGTCTTGATGCTCTCTGTGTCTAGTATAAGGCAAATTTTAGTTTAAAAAATAGTGCTAATGGTTGGAAGTCTCTGATTTTATATTATTTATATTATTTATATTATTTATATTATTCTTCTTGTGAGATTTAGCCTAGCTCCATTCTTGATTCTGTGGGATACTGTGAACAAATTTCAGTTGCTTTCTTCCTTTTCCTAAAACCTTTAAGATGAGATAGAAAACAAATATACATACACAAACATATATATATATATATATATATATATATTCATTTTCCAATGAATGAAAATACTGAAACAGACTAGTTTTCCATACTGATTCAAAAAATTTTTTGTTCGGTAAGTATTCTCCTATCTTGTCTAGATTAAAGAAAATCAGATCTGAAGCAGGTTTCAGGCTAAGTACATACCATTACTGAAGCAACAGTTGTAATTTCAATTCCTGCTAAAATTTGTCATTGACAACAGAATATAAGAGGTAATAATGTCCTTCAGGCAATTCTCCTTGGAGAATAAATATATGAGTATGACTGTCACTGTGAGACTAAGTTTTGGACAAAATCTTTTTCATTTAGTTATGAGGCTAGCTCATTATTAAATATTTGTTATTAACATATTGAATACCTTGATAGCAACAAGGAAAAAAAGCTCCTTTTATTATACTATGGTTTATTATTATATATTATGGTTTACATTATGTTGCCTATGCTGTTTAGATTTTAACATACAAGTATGAAGAAAAAGAGGAAATGCATGCTTTAGGTCATCTGGTCAAAACCCCCACTCATACAAGGACATTCAGAGCACATTACCCAGGGCCATGTCCAGGATACTTTAGACAAACTTCAAAGAGGGTAACTGCACAATATCTCCAGGCAGCCTGAAGAAGTGTTCCTCTCCATACACTGAAGAAGTACTTCCATGATTCTATGATTCTGATGTTTAGAATTGCTTAGTTGCTTGATCATTAAAATGCTACAACCATGTCCACTATTGTGTGTGAACTCTGAGCTATTTACAGCAGTTTTACTGTTGCGTCAATATGGAGTCATGTTCAAGTCTCAGTAGCCATTCATTGCAAGTTGGTGTGATTATCAGTTCTCATGAGCACTTTTCTGAACATTATGAATTTGTTGAAGGCCTAGTATCATTTTTTAACCAACTTTTTGCTTGAAATGAGTCAAATAGGAATAAAAAGATGATAATTAACCACTGTCAGCATCTGTTTTCTTAGGCGTAGAATGAAGACCTAAATTATGCACCATCCCAGTGATGAATACAAAACTCTGTAATATCTGTTATATTTTATGCAGGGAAAAAATATTACACCTGTTTTACAGACAGTTGAGATATAGAGGGCTGTAAGAAGAGAGGCACTCTTGAGGAATCCACATATATATTGCAACCTTTCATTTAAGCTGGTGATTACACTTTAATACCAGAAACAAAGTTTTTACTGTTAGTATGTACAAGACTAGTCTTGACCGCTGCTGAGCAATAGAAATGTCAGCTGATTCTTTACTCCAAATCTTGACAGATTGTTGAGCAAAATAATAGGAAAGAAAATATGTTGCCAGTTTTACCCAAGAGGGCAATTAGATTGGCTTTAAGCAGCAAGTTATAATTTCTTCTGATTTGAAACAGAATTTGATTGTTTTCCTGACAGGCAGGAAAGGTAGGTATATCTCTTAGTCCAAGTCTAAAGATACCTTTTCCATCACAGAATGGTTAATGTGACCATGAGAGCATTCAGTATAACAGAGCAGGTTCATAAGCCATGAACAAAAGAAGATGTATACCAGAAGAGTTGAAGCAAAGGTGCTGCAAAGCTGTTTGCCAGGCAGAGTCCTAAAAGTCAAGCAATTCCTGATTCAAACATCTTCCAGAGATGTGTAGGGAAGATATGGTTAAAGCATGTTTGAATGTACAAGGTTTTTGTATATAAATCTCTTCAGAAAGATAAATGTTATGAAAACTTACACGTTGCAGGATTGTATAGATATGCAGAATTTGATATCACTTGATCAGTATCTAAAGAATTGGAATTGAAGAATTAGTGAAATCTCAATGTTTGTCTTTAGCACCTAGGTAAGACTGAATTTTGGTAGGTCACTTTTGCCAGAAAAGGGAAGATCTTAGCTTTCCACACTGTTCACACTACCTAACTTTCTGTCTTCCCTCACTTTTTTAGCTTCAGTAAGAATTTGTAGGCATATTGGTTACAGTAACTGGTTAGCACTGCTCTTCTCTACTTTTGTGCATACAAGGGGTATGATTACTTAGACAATGCATTTGTATAATATTTTTAATGTATTCGTCCTTGTAATTTTTTATACTCCATAAATATAGAGCTAAAAATGTAAATACCAACAATTTTTAAAGCTATTATCCTGGTCTGTTCTTGTTTCACTTATTCTGAACGGTTTATGGGGCTGTTCCGCCCAGTTCCGTGACCAGTTGTAAGAGATTATTCTTTTACATCATTGTCTCAAAGCTTGCTGGGGACACAGATGAACAAGTCCAAGCAAGTCCTGGGCAAGGGTTGAGAAATCCTTTGTCTGAGGAACACAGATGGACAAGGCCAGGGGCAACGAGAGAGATAAGCTGCAGATTACTGGCCAGGAAGCAGTCTTTTGTGTGGGTTTATCTTGAGGAAGATGGCCATCTCAGGAGGTGCTGCACATGACTCTTACCCACGTGTCCAGGATTGCCACGATGGCGGAAGAAGAAGGATAAAAAAGGGGACCTACAACCATGAGGTGAGGTTTTCTAGCAACAGATTCCTCAAAAGAGGAAGAGGTTTCTGACAGAAGAGACCTCACGACCTGCCTCTCTCCCTCCTGGACTTGCTCTGCATTCTGCCTGCATGCTGAAGAAGAACAAAGGTGTCTGCCATCAGGTTCCTCACTATGGAATTCCTGCATGCTGACAGACTCTCCTGGGCCTGCTACCCGAGTCCTGCTACTTCCTCCTAGACTGACTGCGACTTCTTCCTGCTACCTACTTGCTGCCAAGGCCGGCCACGCTGCTGTTGTTCTCCCCCTGCTGCGATTTTCCCTCAGACCTTCGAAATATCATGCAATGGGACTGCTGCTGATCCTGGTGTTGACTATCCCCACTTTATGCAATTCTTGCTTCTTTGCTATTTTTTTCTATCCCCCTCTTTCCCTTCTCCATCCCCCTAATTTGTAATCATCCTTCCCTTCCCCGTCTCCCTGATTAGGATTTATAATAAACTGGTCAGACCAACATTTGAACCATTGTTTCTTAATCTCATGCTAGGTATGTTATATCAAAAAAAACTCCTCTCTCTTCTATAAAT
Source organism: Phasianus colchicus (assembly GCF_987193195.1). Classification (NCBI taxonomy): domain Eukaryota; kingdom Metazoa; phylum Chordata; class Aves; order Galliformes; family Phasianidae; genus Phasianus; species Phasianus colchicus. The sequence continues at coordinate 18,509,126 of NC_143476.1, forward strand.
ATTGGAGTGAGACACTATTGGGGTGGAGAGACCCGCGGATCTGCACCCCTGAAAGGGATAAGGGAAATATATAATTAGAGTTGCAGCTAATAGATCAAATATAATGGGAGAGAAAGTCCGAAAGCTGAAGGCCTTACTCTAATGCTGAGGTGAGACATGTGGTTGGGAGCAGAAAGGCGGAGAGCCTGGTCTTGTGACTTTGCCAGGGGCTTTGTACCCTCTCTGAACGCAAAGTCCTCTGGGCTATGTAGTTCTTCTTCTCTTCTAGTACAGTACCTGGAACTGGAGCATTAACTCTTTAACTCCCAGAGCACTACTTGATGTTATGATGGGGGATACTGATAACCAAAATCATAATACCATGGCACTCATCTTACTATAATAACTAATTTTTACCAGTATTTATTAGCAAAGTGACCTTTACAGAACTTAGAAAAACATGATTGAGATAAGGACTGAAACCCTGAGTTGATGGTTTAACACTTTTAAAAATACTAACACTAGTTGCTTACTACATATTTATCTTGTATTGAGTTATTTTCTATATGATCTAAATCCTGAGGAAGTAAAATACTTTGTTTTTCCTCTAGCACCATTTGTCAGAGGGCAGCTCTGACAAATTGTCCGTCCAGTGACAGGGCTTATTGCACCACTGTATTGCTACCAGCTGCATACAATCAATGTTCTTAGTTGTGGTTTTCGTGTAGATTTTATTTTTCACGAGTGTGATGTGTAAAGCTCTGTGCTTACCAGAATTTTCTTTCAGAGAAGAAATTTCTATGAAAAGTTAATTATACAATTATGTTTTTCTATTGCACTTTAAAGGAAGTAGATATGGTATTATATCTGCGCTATTTGTATTGCTGAAACATCCTGAGACCAAAGGCAATAATATCACACTTTACAGTGTGGCAAATGATTTTAGAGATGGGATTTCCCTGACAATACCAAAGGAAGTTGTGAAAAAAGAGGTGGCTGCAGAAATATTTAGAATGGGAACCTGCCTAGTTATATGTGCTCTGCACTTTGCAATCAACTAAGCCAAATACAGGCTACACTGAAAACAAACAGAAAACCAACCATGCAAGACAAAAAACTTCCCAGCAATAAAAAAAAAACACACTTATCCACAGAAAAAATTCTGTGTAGGTATATATATGAATGTGCTCATATATGTTTGTGCATATGACTTTATTCCATTTTTTAATTAGATATTTTTACCTATGTGATTTTGTCATTTTCATGTTCCTTCAGATCTTATTACTGAGTCTAATAAAAGACTACAAATATTTGATTTACAGCAGTTCTCCTGAGGTGACGGAAGTTTTCATCATGTTTATCTCTCAAGCAAGGAGAGTGGTACATAATACCTAGCATAGTTATCGGAGTAATTTTTGTGAGCTTGAGGAAGTAAATAGAACATCAGAAAATATTGAAGATATTGAAAAGTATGTAGTCTGAAATAAAATAAGAATAGTGAAAAAAAAGAAAGTTCTTGCTCTTGTTAGGAAAATCTCCTGACCCGATATTTGTTCTGCACTAAATGCAAGCCAAAATCATTGAAATTTGGAAAATATTTATCTGGATACCTACTTGGGAGATTACTATATACTTACTGTTTTCCTTAATGTCCTTCATTTTCAGTACGGGATACTAATTCTACTACTGATTCTTCTGGAAAGAGATACTGACAGCAATATGCTTTTTGCAAGACATAAAAATGTTACTTCAGGATGATAGAAAATCAGTTCCTCCAGATGTGATGAAAACAGTGGCTCAATGGACAACATTTCATGCTTTTGAGGAAAAACTGAAAGATGAACAAGAAAAGTCATTCCTACTTATATTCATCATCACTGAATGCACTGGAACAATAATGTATGTTTGTTACAGAATACAGACAAACCTAGACACGTAGGATAAAAGGACTATTAAACAAAGTATTTATATCTCTTCTGGGAAGTCCTTTGAGGTTTGATGTAGGAAGGCTGGAAGTACAGACTAGAGAATCAATCATACTGCATCTGTTTTGACAAATGAATTTATTTTGATTAACATATTCAATCAATAGTCTCATCCTCCCATTTTTGTATTTCCTTAATGCATTTTGAAATTTGATTTTAAACCAGATATTATTTTCTGAAAAGTTTCAAACACCATATTTCCTCTGTACATTGTTTATGATAATTGGACGACAAATTACAGGATCAAATGGTGTTGACTAGTTTTAACTAGATGTATTTCTTATAAAATATTCTTTCTATTCCCCCAATAAGTATCATTTTTTTCTAATACAAATAATCATTGTTAAAAGTTCATACCTCATTGCTTCTATCAACCCTTATTTCCATTATGTTTCTGAATGAGCTTCTAGAATTCTGAGAAAAAATGTGAAATAAAAAAACAAAACAAAACAAAAAAAACCCACACATGTTCAGAATGCATTATTTTATAATGAGTTGTTTCTTCTTATTTATTGCTATTATGAAAATGTGGAAAGAGATTTAATGTTGTGCTTGTATTCTGTTATAAGAGTTTACTTAGCTGGCAGTTTTTATTTTATTTATTTATTTATTTGTTGCTATGTTTAGAATACAGTAGAATAGTTCAGTTGGAAGGAACATTCAAAGATCATCTAGACCAATTGCCTGACCACTTCAGGGCTAGCCAAAAAAAATGAAAAGCATATTAATAAAGGCATTACACAAATGCCTCCTGAATGCTGACCAACACATAGCTCAAATGCCCCTCCAGGAAGCTTGTTCCAGTGTTTGACCCCTCTCTTGTTAAAATAATGCCTCTTAATATTGTGTTTGAACTTCCCCTAGTGCAGCACAGTGCTGTTACCATGTGATCTGTCATCTGTGACCAGATAGAAGAGATTGGAACCTCCCTCTGTACTTAAAGAGAGCAATGAGAATACCTCTTTACATTCAGAAAAAGGGAATGTAGTTACAGACATTTATATCTTCACACAGAATTGCAGAATCGCAGGATTTTATAGTCTGGAAGACATCTAGAAATCATCTGGTCCAACACCTCCGCTAAAGAAAATTCCACAGGAATATTCTTTAGAATAGATTCCACAGGAAAACATCCAGGTAAGTTTTGAATATCTCCATAGAAGCACTATCCATAACCTTTTAGGGCAGCTAGCTGCAGTGTTCCGCCATCCACAAAGTAAAGCAGTTTCCCTCATGTCTGTATGGAACTTTCTGTGTTACAGTTTGTTCCTATTGATTCTTGTTATGTTGGTGTGCACTGTGATGCTAGCCCCATCCGTTTGACTCAAACCTTTTAGATACTTATAAGGATTGATGAGATCCTCCAGACTGAACAGGCCCAAGTCTCTCAGACTTTCCTCATATGGCAGATGAAGGCCCCTAATCATCTTTGTGGCCTTCTGCTGGACTCTCTTAAGAAGCTCCCCGTCTTTCCTGAACTTTGCAGCCCAGAACTAGTCACAGTACTCTAGATGTGGCTTCACCAGAATGGAGTAGAGGAAAAGGAGAACCTCCCTAGACCTGCTGGCAACACTTCTTAACGTGCCCCAGGATATTATTGGCCTTTTTGGCTGTAAGGTCATACTGTTGGCTCCTGGTCAACATGCTGTCCACTAAGACACCCACATCCTTCTCAGCAGAGCTCCTTTCCAGTTGATGTCAAGGTTGACAACATTCACTGCTTTCTCCTCATGTTAGTCACATCATCATTGAAGGATGCCAGAGTGGCCAACATTGATGAATCCATGTTGACTTCTCCTGAGAACCTTCTTTCCTTCTACGCTGTTGATGATGCCCTCTAGGATGAACTTTTCCACCAGGTGGAGGTGAGGCTGACTTTCCTGTAGTTTCCTTCTTGGCTTTTTCAAAGATTGGTGTGACACTGGTTATCCTCCAGCCCTCATGCACCTCTCTTGTTCTGCATGATCTTGCAAAGATGATAAGGTCATCTGGCAATCACTTCTGCCAATTCCCTCAGTCCTCAGGAGTTATCCTACCAGGAACCATGGACTAGTGCATCAATTTTGCCTGGGTGATCTCTAAACAACTACTCCTTACCCAAGGGGAAATCTTCCATTTCTCAGACTCTCTCTATTCTCTCCAGGGTCTGAGATTCTTGACGAATAGTCCTGGTAGTAAAGACTGAAACAAAGAAGTAATAGTGAATTCTCAGGATCCTTTGTTACAAGGGAACCTAACTCATGCAGCACTGAGTCTACACTTTCCCTTTTGCTATTGACATAGAATCATAGAATCATAGAATCATAGAATCATAGAATCATAGAATCATAGAATCATAGAATCATAGAATCATAGAATCATAGAATCATAGAATCATAGAATCATAGAATGGCCTGGGTTGAAAAGGACCATAATGATCATCTAGTTACAATTCCCTACTATGTGCAGGATCGCCAACCACTAGACCAGGCTTCCCAGAGCCATATCCGGCCTGACCTTGGGTGCATGCAGGGATAGGGCATCGACAACTTCCCTGGGCAACCTGTTCCAGTGTGTCACCACACCCTGTGTGAAAAATTTCCTCCTAATAACTAAACTAAATCTCCCCTGGCTTAGTTTAAAACCATTGCCCCTTGTCCTATCACTGTCTTCCTCATTAAACAGTCACTCCCTGTCCTGTTTATGTGCTTACTACAAATATAGGAAGGCCACAATGAGGTCTCCCTAGAGCCTTCTCCAATCTAAACAATCCCAGTGCTCTCAGCCTTTCATCATAGGAGAGGTGATCCAGCCCTCTGATCATCTTAGTGGCTGCCCTCTGGAACCACTCCAAGAGCTCCATGTCTTTCTTGTACTGGGAGCCCCAGGCCTGGATGCAATTCTCCAGTACTACTACAAGAGCTGAGTAGAAGAGGACAATCACCTCCCTTTCCCTGCTGGCCAGTCCTCTTTTAATGCAGCCCAGAGCATAGTTGCCTTCTGGGCTGCAAGCGCACACTGCTGGCTCATGTCCAGCTTCTCATCTACCAGGACCCCCAAGTCCTTCAACGCAGATCTGCTCTCAAGGAGATCTTCCCCCACTTTGTATAAATACCTGGGATTGCCCCAGCCCAATTGCAGCACCTTGCACTTGGCACTGTTGAACCTCATTAGGTTCTCATGGGCCCACTTCTCCAGCTTGTCCAGGTCCCTCTGGATGGTTCCCCTTCCCTCCAAAGTACTGACCACACTGCTCAGCTTGGTGCCATTTGCAAACTTGCTGAGCACTCACTAAAAAAAGCCTTCCTTGTTGTCCTTAACTTCTTCGCCAATTTTAGTTCCAAGTGAGCCTTATCCTTCTCTTTGGCATTCCCATGTGCCCGCACAATGTTTCTATATTCCTACTAATTATCCAGACTCCTTTTCTATATTCTGTAATCTTTGTTCTTCCATTTTTATTGTTCCATGAGCTCCTTGCTCATCCACGAGGGTCTCCTTCCACCTTTGCCTGATTTGTTACTTTTACGGATGCACCAATCTTGTGCTTGGAAGAAGTGATGCTTGAATATCACTCACTGGAGCTCTTTTACCTTCCAATGCTCTAACCCATGGATGATTTCCTATCTCTCTTCTATTGTCTGTCTTCCCCACCTCCCTAAGCAACTAGAATTTGTAATTGGGCAACATTTAACCAGTTGTGTCTTAATCTTGCCATCAGGTACATATACATATTAAAGAACCTTCTCCCCCTCTTGTAATTGGAGTGAGACAGTCATCCATGTCTGCATTCCAGTCATGGAAGCTGTTGTCATCATTTCTCCATGATAACAATAAGATCATGGGCGTGGGACTGCACGCATATCTCTAATTCTTCCTGCTTATTACCCATGATGCGTGTATTTTAGACAGGCACTTCAGAGGACAAAAGGGAGCAGAGAATGCAGGTTTGCCTAAAAGGATGCAAGAGGACCCACTATAGCTGTACATATGCTTGAGATGGCTGGTCTTTTGGCTCACATAGTGGAAGGCAGAGAAGGGACATTTGTCATTATTGTGGTTGGCCCTGGTGATTCCTATACTCTCTATTACAATGCAAAATTTTTAGTTGGAATTTTATTGGATTGTCGGTGTTTAAAAAGAAATATTTTGTTGTTTTCTCTCATAGTTCCTGATTGCACTGAAATCTCCAATATTTTTTTTTCCTCAGGTACAATTTCTAAAACTATTTTTGAATTAAAATTCTAAGAGTAAAGTTTATGTAATCATTTAAACATGAAAGAGATCTTCCTCTTCTGGAATTGAAAGAATATTAGTTTTTTAAAGGTACTCTTTTTATTTCACTTACAAAACAAAATATAGAATGTAAGCTGTTGAAATAACTATGCTCCTTACAGTGCTAGATATAGAATTGACTACGAGATTAAAAGTGTCACTGAAAAATAAACAAATCACACGTTTCTTCCAACATCGACCAGCCTATGAACTAGGCCAGGCTGTGTATAGGGCCCTGGGCAACCTGACTTGGTGGGTTGGAATGGAAGGGTTTGGAATGAAATGATCATTAAGATCCTTTCTGATTCAACCATTGTATGATTCTATGATATGATGTATTAGGTTAGGATTTACACCATTGTTCTATTAAAGTCATGATATTGATCATCTGAAGAAAAAGTAAGAACTTTCAAGCTATTGTAAAAGAAGGGGGATACTGTTATCAAGTGTGGAAAGTCCCTGATCGCTTTCAAATTAAACACAAGTAATAAATGAACTGTGAGAAAGTCAGAGCTCAAATTGTCAGAATAGAAGAAATCTGGTTTTGAATTTGGCAAAATGGAATTCATGTCAAACAAGATATCAGATGTACAGAACAATGTATCTAAAGAAAGAAATTCTAGGTTTCTTTGGTAGTGGAGTAAAAGAGAAATTTGCACCAGGCTTTTGACTCTGTGTTAAAAAAATGGTCACTTAATTACATCTTCATAATGGTTTTGCATAGTCTCTCTGAAAGTGAATATCCCTTCTTTTTCTAGGGAGTAAAAGCAGGAAAGTTAGGTTTGCTCTCTCTGTTTAAATATTTTATGTTTTGATAAAAAATATTTAAGTAAAAATGGGGCCTCAATACTTGCAGATAAACAGAAGGCATTACTTTTGAAGCAACCAATTATGCAAACAGTGCTATGAACTTCTATTCTGCTATAGATAAAGAAGCTTATACAGCTGCTGGTATATGCATGTATGTAAGTACTCTGACAAAGTATTTTTTTTCCCCCACCCTATTTAACAACCCACCATAGAGTGCACTGAATACCACGTGTAGGAATTTACTAGTAGTGTTCTTACTAACAATATTTTTGGCAAATACTTTGTAAGGTCTTTCTTGCCCTTTAAAAGCAGCAGGGAAATGTGACTGTTTTTCTCTAGTGGCTGATACACTAAGTCTCTCATACCGTTCAACTAAGCAGTTATTCAGGAAAAGCTGATATTCCTAGCTAAATTGAGTATTTGGAAATTTTGCAGGCAGAAGTGGACTTCCTTACACACAGAAAAGTTGTAGAGCATCATAGAACATATGGTTTCTTCCTCTACATTTCAATCAATGTGAAAACAGCAGGAATTTTTATCCTTTGGCTCATTTATGTTCCTGTGCACCTGTTACAGTAACAAAAATAAATAAATAAATAAATAAAAATTGAGCTTTCTCCATTGTTGATTGTTGGTCTTATCTCCTGTCTATCACATTTTTATTTTTCTTCTTCCCCACATAAATGAGGACACTGTGGTTGTTATAAGTTAGACTGAAAATCCACTTAATAGGTGTGCTGATTACTAGCATTTATGGGTTTGATTATTTGTTAGACAGTGGCAGTATGGAATTTAGTTGATTTCATCATTTAATGTGTAATTATTTTTTTGAAAATTCAATAAAATATTGATATAAAAAGGCAGTAATATTAAAGAAAAAGTGATCGATGTTGTACACCATATATCTGTAGGCTGAGTAATAATGCAGCAGTGCTGATTATCTTATTTGCAAAGACAGACAGCTTGTGGAGTTAATCTTAGGTCTATGAAACATAAGATTAAGAAAACAATTCAATTATTTTAATTGTTGATTATGCATTTTTTTTTTAACAAAAAAGAGCCTGCACTAAGAAAGCCATGATTCAGCTCTGACATTCTACCTGAAAAGAAATAGTTACATCAGTAACAGAGCAATCCAGCAATTTTGCTATTTTGCAGATGAGAAATGAACAATTCAGCATAGAGATAAGCATGTCTTTCTTCTTTTTTCTTCTTCTTTTCAGCAACAGTGTCACACATAAAGTGACAGATGATCTTTAAAGGGTAATTGTGATTTACACTGAAGTCGGAGTGGTTAACTAATTTTTATACTTAAAGGATCTTTTTATTTTTTTCTTACATAAATGTTCCAGTAAGAACTATTGTACATTTACAGTGTGCAATTCTAAAAGCACTATTAGCATTGTCTTTTCTAAGCACAAATTCAGCTTTTCCTTTGGTCACCATGGAGAGGCTCTTTGTAGCAGTACAAAACAATTCCAGTATGTGAAGTATAAGGGATAAAAGTAGCACAGAATACAAGCTCCATAACACAGCCTAGATTATAGTGAGCTGTTTATTTACAGGTCTTGCTTCTGCTGCTATTGCATGTGGCATCAGATCTATGTAGGTTGCTCCAAAAATAATGCTTCTAGTTATTTCCAAGGAAACTACAATGGATAGAACACTTAAAACCATTCGATAGATCAGATACTCAACTGCAAAACACTGTTTTTCAACGTAGTCACCACTATTAGCCATTCATTTTCACCAGCAATGAACAAGAGCCTGCATGCCACACACACAAAAGTGTGTATAAGCAGAGATGAGACACTGTCACTATCGCCACTTCTGAAACTCACCATCCACTGCCTCACTGCGCTCACATCCACTGCTTGGTCTCCATAAATGTTCAGCAAGTGTTGGTGAATGTCAATGGGTACCATTTTCTCCACATGGAGGAATTCAATTCCATGTCTTCTCTTCATACACACTTCCATGTCAGACTCCGTTTTGTCAGACTGCTCTTTTGCTGCCATCTGTCACACAGCAATAAAATTAAATGGAATATTGGTGGAAATGGAACTTCTACCATACCACCAATATCTACCTCTGACAAATTAGGCCAACATAATAAAATAGTAGGCATTACTTCCAGAAGAGTACCTCATATGCATGATCTTTCTCCTACTGACTATAATATGACATGTTTATCAACAAATTTGAATTACAGTATTAGGCATAAAAGCCTGCTTAAGCAATGAAAATATATTCTTTATCAGGGTGATAATTTACTGCAAACTTTTCTCTGGTGTACTTTCTCTTAAGTGAGCTGGTCACTGTGGGTGAGCTGCTTGCATGTGGGTGATGATCAGACCTATCTTAATCTCTGATGACATCTAGAAAATGAGTGTGCATGGAGTAAAATTGAATACACTGTAATGCTGTGAACACACATAAAAGTGAAACAGAGCCCAGTCTCGCATTCTTCAAGACATAATCTCAGATTATTTCCTCAGAGGTCTATGATTTATTCCTGCATTATCCCACTGTATGTATCCCACTTACAAACTGGCTTCACATTTTAAGTCTTTGTTGCTTCTGTGTTTTCAGAAACAGAAATAATAAGCAGTGTGCATAACATCTTAATGGTCTTTGAAAAACTAATTTCCTTTAGCACAAAATTATTAAAAGACTTCAAGGTAAACATGATTTTAATATTTCAAAATATTATATTCGATTCTAGCTTGCATACTGACCAAAGGCATCATGTTCATGTTGTAGATCAATGGAAGCTTGTATTTTTGGAAAGAGATATGGAAGAAGGCAAGAGATTTGGATAGAAAGTAAAAAGAAAATTTAGAAGGCATGAAGAGAGGTAAATTAGAAAAAATAAAAAGTGAACATTACTTGACAGAGAATAGCAAAAATTAAAAAACTAAAAAAAGGCTTAATCTTTTTTGTAAAGAAAAGCAAAAGCAGCGTGAAATAGTCAGTGATAAGTAGAAAATGTAATGGAAACCTGAACAGTAGCAGACAAAAGCATAAAATCTTACATAGAAAAAAACATGAAATATTGAAAGAATATAAAAGCATACATGAAAGCCAGAAAGAAAATAAAAACTACATAATGTTTTAATTTTACTATTTTCTCTAGAAAGCATTACAGCTATAACAGCTCTTCCTAGAGTAATGTGGGCACTGATTATTCCAGAACTAAAATCTTTTCCTGGCCAAATTTGGGATCTGGAAAAAATGAATAGAAGATTTTAGGTTTCTCTCATCCTACTGGAAAGACTGTTTCTGAAGCTCTCCATGTTCAGCAATAGCCACTAGAATACTCTATTAGAAAATCAGCAGAGGTTTGGAAGAGGTACAAGTCTAGCTTTTAGTCTTCCCTTCAGAAAATACAGACACTTTTTTTCTGAATTGCTATTATATGGACCCTACATTCCTATTGCTAAAACCCTCAAGTTTCGAGTTTAAAGAAAATATCACATATAAATTGAAAAAAAAATGATTCATCAGATTAATATTATGAAACAATATATATATATATTTTATTAATGTTGTGTAGTAAGTGATAGTTCAGTAAGGGGACTTCACAGAGCCAAAGTATTTCTGTCGTGAACTATTCACTTTCATTATAATGAACTGATATTAATATTATTATATCATATATTAATTTTAATAATTTTAATAATATTATCTTGTATATTATATAAAATATAATATATTAATATTATCATTATAATAAGCTTATTTCTGCAGTAAATATTTCATCTGAAATTTTAAGATATTTTAAACATGAAATGGTAAAGGGAAAATTCTTCAATTGCATATCAGTAATATCTGAAAAGTCTGGCAACATATAGCATGAACGTTATATATCCTTATTCCATCAAATTTAAGAGGAAGCTTTTAGGAATGCTATACTGAGCAGAAAATTAAATTAAAGTTTATGGAGTAAAACATTATGTTTCTTTATAAAAGATAATAACAGAACAATTAGCACTGAGTTTCACACTGATCATTGAACAAGGCCATGTTTATTATAGCAGTTAAACTAGATAAACAAAAGTTTTGGCCAGAATCTGAACTAACCTGATATTCATGTTGAAGATTTATTCATAAGATTTGTGAAAAAAATTACATTGAGGTGCTGGAGCAGATCCAAGGAAGGACAACAAGGCTTGTGAAGGTCTTGAAGAATATGCCCTACAAGAAGTGACTGAAGGAACTGGGTTGTTCAGTATGGGGAAGAGGAGTCTAAGGGGAGACCTCATCACTCTCTTCCAATATCTGACAGGTGCTTACAGCAAGAGCAGGGTTGGTCTCTTCTCACTGGGGGTAGGTAACAGGAAGAGAGGAAATGGCCTCAAGTTGTGCAAGAGGAGGATATCAGGAAAAACTTTACCGAAAGGGTTGTTAAGCACTGGAATAGGCTCCCTGGGAAGTGGTTGAGTCACCATCCTTGGATGTGTTTAAAAGCCATCTGGATGTGGTGCTCAGGGACATGATTTAGTGGAGGGTTGTTAGAGTTAGGGTAGAATGGTTAGATTGTGGTTGGACTCGATGATCTTGAAGGTCTTTTCCAACCTCAGCAATTCTATGATTCTATATGCATGGCAGATAAGAAAGACTGCTTTCATTATTGGTTCAGAAAAAAATAAAAAAATAAAAAAATTATGTTTGAGAAACTTGAAAACAGGTTTCAGGTAATTCATACAAATAAGAAAGTAAAAAGAAAGGGGTTCATTCTGTCATGTCTCTTTAAATCCGTATGATTGCACTAGCCTTATTTATTCATGGGAAACCTAGTGTTAGTAATGCAGGCAGCCTGCTGTGGCCAAAACAGTAGTTTCATAAAACAGTGTAGTGGTAATGATGTCTAAGAATCCCATGGAGATAGCTTGAAATTTGTGACAGTTGCTTAATTAAATTAGGACTTCCTTTTTTTGCTTGGAAATCTTTTAATTTCACTAATTGGTCTGTATATTATGATGATATAATACATGGTTAATACATCTGTACTGAGTCATTTTTAGTTTCAATCTCTATGCTCTTGATATGTTTATTTACTGGGAGCAATTACCCTTTTTGGAAGTGTTATATATTCTCACTAGCTAAAATGGCCCTTGGAAGTTAAATTAAATATTCTATCATATTGACAACAAGCCTTACCTGATAAAAATCTGAACATTAACTAAAAGGTGGAGTTCGTTTTACAGGAAAGGTTGGTATGTGTCACTGAGTACCACAAATGGTTTTACGAGGAGCTAATTGTTCCATTTGTCTTAACTCAAATAATTAGAAGACTTGGTCACTAAGCCTGCCGACTGTGCAATATCTGTCCACAGCAAGTTGCAGTATAACAAGAAATGGGATTTACAGCTGATCTTTGTTCCACAAATAAAGTTAGTGCCTCAAGATTTGGAAAATGACAGCAGTAATACTCCCCTAGTAAAGCTGGAGCTTAGCCTTGTTATACTTATTAAAAAGCCTATTCATACAAATTAAATCCATTCCATACCCTGGCCTCTGATGACAGCTCCATTTTTTTTCTTGTCTGGTTTGAATTACCTCAAGTCTGTACCCAGAAAGAATTTATCCCTTTCAAGAGACTTCTCCAAGCTTATAATAAATTCACATGGGTCGTCCCATCAATGAAGTGAATTTACATTATTATTTCATTATGAGAAGGAATGAGAAAGAAAGAAGGAGGATTAGATCTCTTACAGCATTGGCAGTGCCTAATTCAACCTGGACGCATGATTAAAGCTGGCATTTATGACTTTAACTGTCAAAGAAAACTAATTGTAAACTGAGAGCCGTGGATAATTATGGCCTTTACTATTAAACCATTTTATTCCTATTTATCACAGGACGAACTACAATACTGTGTTTACATTTAGCTCTCTTGGTTACTTGGAGCCTATTTATGCAAACAAAAATTGATTTAGATTCCTAATCCTCTTGTGGCTTGATATAAACTTCATTCCAGTCATGTAAAAACCATGAAAAAAGTGGCACTTACGCTGCAACAGCCATGACACTACATTTCATATTGTCTCACTTATATTTTGGTTTTAGCATCTGTCTGGTTAATTTATTTCACATGAATGCTACTGAAGAAGTTACTTAAAATACCTTCTTACCAGAGATATTTTCCTTTGTCTTCTATGATTATTCATATGCTTCTTGCACAGTTTTGTTATTTCTCGGAGCTGCATATACCATAGTTTAATACACCTATTTATTAGAACAAGGCCCCGAGACTCTGAAAGTTCTGATAGTAATAATTGGTTTTGCGTCTTTTGTCATGAAACATCTATGGGAGTAGGTTTGTTGCTGTTTGTTACTTTTTTTTTTTTTTTTTTTTTTTTCTTGGAATGGATTTCAGGTAGGAGAGATTATATAAGTTGAAAGAAGGAAATTCGAGATGTACAAGTGATAAAAGCCACAACGTTCAAGCCTTTCCTGACCTTCTGTTAGCTGAAAACCAGAGTACATACAATTAAATTTTAAAGGAGATATGAATAAAAAAACAGACGCGCGCACACAGAAAAATTATGATAAAACTATGTTGGGAATAATTACATATTATGCATTGCACTAAAAGAGTTATGACCAACTAACAAGAGACAGAAAGAAATGCTATTATACATTAATGTAAGATTACTCACTGTCACAGCATACTGTTGAGATAAAATGTTACAAAAAAAAAGGTTTACTGGATGTAATCCTTAGACAAGAAATACTTAAATCTCTAGTTACTAGAGCTATCACTGTTGTCAGTGTTTTCTATATTTCCTCCCTACAAATCTGCTGGGTACTGAGAGATAGAAGACTTGCTAAATTTTTGGTGTGACAGTTTAATGTAATATTCATAGTTCTCAGGAGGAAAATAGTGCCAATGGGCTTAGAGGAACTGATAATGAGACAAAAGCTATAATTTGAGGTACAATAATTAAGACATCTTGTAGAGCAGTATTAGTCAATGAAATCGAAATTAGTAGATAGCAACAGACAAAACAGAAGAAAACTAGAAATATAAAAATACCCTTAGGACGGAAGCTACAGTTAAGACAATGACTACTCTGTATTGTGACTCAGATCCTAACCTAAATATTTTTATGAATCTAATGATCATTATTTTTTTCCAGCTAGCTTTGAGGATCTAGATCTTTTAGATAACATTTATCTGTGTATGATTTTTTTTTTTTAAAAAAAAAAAAAACAACAACAAAGAAACAAAAAAACCCTGAAGGTCTAATTGTTGAATCTAACAAAACTAGGAAAAACAAATATACAAACAAATAAAAAAACAAACTAAATAGACTTCTTAGAATACAAATGAAAGTGCTACTTAGCTACTCAGCAATATATAAAATGATTCAATCCTTCTCCTGTTTAGGCTAATACTACAGTTTCAACAATAGAAAAAAGACCTATCCTTACTCTTTCCAGGTGACCAAATCAAGAGAAGAAACAGTTCAACAGACTTCAGGAATATATCTTCAGATGCATTGACTTAGAAATGTTCAAATTAAGATCTAAGCTAGTTTATATTCAGTCTGGACTTCTTTGTTCTTTTGGTTTTACTTATAAATTCAGATATGTGTGGACTCATTGCTCTAACTGCAAGCACAATTGATTTAGGCCGTAACACCAATAATCTGTGTTTGCCTGATGTTATTTGTTTCCTGTGAAATGGCTTATGCTGTTTCTAATTAAGTGGGCTGATGACCGAATCTGTTTAGATGCCAAAATAATTGTCAGCAGTCCCAGATCAGCTATTAGGTTTTCAAATGGTATGATACCCAGACAATTAAATTCCTCCACTTTATATCGGCTATCAATTTGCACCTGGAACAAAAGTTTAAGTTGAACCTCCAGGTTTTGACGGTCAGGTTTGGTACAGACAGACTGTTTGTCTAGAAAAGTTATATCTTCAACTATAATTTAGGAAAGTTACCTCATTCATTACTTAAATGGTACAAATTTGTACCTACTGTAAGTGATAAAAGATGTTTTAGATCAACGAATAAATATAGAGTAGGACTTAAAAGTCTATAAGATTGCTATGTAGGCTAAAAAAAGTAAAGATGTTGAATCATTAATGTCAGTCCAAAAGGTACACTGGTAAAAATATGGATAAATGGCAGTCAATTTGTAAATACTAGCGGACGCACTGATTAAGGTACTAAAGTGTAAAGCAATCAGTAATAGTAAATATTACATGGGAATACATGTAAAACAAACATTCTTGTTTGTTTTACTTGTGTAGATGAAACAAATTTATTACAATACCTAAGAATTAATTTGAGCATGTGTGTCTAGATTGCCTAGCTTTTGAATTTTAGACCTCTGGATCTTTTTCCCCAGTGATCATCCAAAAGCAGTAATTACTCTTGGAAGGATGAGATTCATTTTCCAAAGCAGAACCAGCTTTAGTTACTACTGTTCTTCATTAATTCTTCATTCCATCATTCCACTCATAGTCTCAGGAGGTGACAGATACTTCCATTTCATACATCATCCTTTACAGTTCCTCTCATCTCACATTCCAGCTTCCATATTATTTTTTTCTTGTATTAAATTCTACCTCCTTCAGCAAAGTTACTGGTAAGGAAATGGTGATTTCAGAGACTGAAAGTGAAATCATATATTTTTGGAGATGAAAATACAAATGAGTGAAAGCTGCTGTACATACAGCATGAAGTTCACACAGCCCCATTATTACTTCAGACAACATGTGCTCCTAAAGATACCATGATACCTGATGAAGATCAATTTGTAGCTGTGAGAGCTAGATATAAGTGATGTGCTTTTGTTTGTTTGTTTGTTTCTGTAAAATAAATGAGAATTTAAGTTCTGCAGAACCATGGGTCCTGGGGCTACATAAACTAATCTAAAAGCTAAACATGCTTTAACGATTCAGGGTTTGATAATAGTTATTTACTTCACACGGCTAAGCATGTTTAAAGAAGCATTGAAACTGTCTATACATTAGTTCTCAACACCTCAATCAAAGTCAATCTCTCAACTAAGACAGTTCTGGATTTGGCTAAGCAGTGGTTTTTTTTTATTTCTTTTCTTTTCTTTTCTTTTTAATGTATTTGTTTGTTTTATTCATTTTTGATTCTTTTTTGTTGTTGTTCTCCCCCAAAATATTATTGGTGATAGACTAATGTACACTGCAGAAGAAACAGATTTCTTAAAAAACAAACTGTTAAGTGGGTTTAAACTTCTATTGTTATATAATATGTTGGCAAATCTTTCTAGGAGTGTGATGGACAGAGAAATCCATGAACTTCAGCTATCCTAAATAAACAATAATTTGAAAACGAAGTGTGTCCTGGGCAGCATAAAAAGAAGCATGACAAACACCTCAAGAGTGTTGATTCTTCTCCTAAGCAAATCTGAGACAGCATGTGGAGTACTGCATCCAGATCTGAGGTCCACAGCACAAGAAAGATGTAGAGTTGTTGGAGAAGGTCCAGATGAGTGTCACAAAAATGGTCAGAGGACTGGAGCATTTCTCTTTTGAAAAGAAGCTGAGACTGTTGAAGTTGTCCAGCCTGGAGAAGATAAAGCTCTAGGGAGACCTAGGGAGATTCACAGGAGCCCAAATTTCAAATTTGTCCAGGTTTCTCTGGATCACATCCTTTCCTTCTATTGTGTCAACAGCATCACACAGCTTGATGTTATCAGCAAAAGTTGCTGAGGATATACTTGATCCCACTATCTATGTCAGTGATGAAGATGTTCAAGAGCACTGGTACCTGCATGGATTCCTGGTAGACACTAATCATCAGAGACAACCACATAGACATAGTTCCACGGACCAAAACACTGCATCTGTGACCTTCAAACCAACTCTTTAAACATCAATTAGCCCAGCCCTCAAATCCATCTCTTTCCAATTTAGCAATAGGAATGTGATGGGGGTCTATCTATCTCAAAGGCCTTGCAGAAGTCCAGGAAGAAAACATCAATTGCCCTTTTTTCATCCATTGGTGCCTTCAGTTATTAAGATCAGCAGATTGGTCAGACATAACCTGTCCTTGGTGTAGCCATGCTGTCTATCTCAAACCACCTCCTCATCTCATACACGTTTTAACATAGTTTCTGGGAGAATCTGCTCCATGATTTTCCCAGGCACAGACATGAAGCTCACCAGTCTGTATTTTTCTGGATCTTTGTTTGTCTCTTTCTTAAAAATCACAGTGATACTTCCCTTTCTCCAGCCACCACAAACTTCACATGGCAGCCATGGCTTTTCAAATATGATGCAGAGTGCCTTGGCAATCACATCAATCAGATCCTTCACAACACTGGAATGCATTTTTTCTGGCCCCATAGACTTGCACATACTCAGTCTCATGAGGTGGTCTCAGATATATTTGTATCATTGGCAGGGATTTTTTTTTCCTGACCTCTGCCTAAAGGTTCAGGGACAAAAGAGGTGCGTTAAGTCTGATTTGCCAAAAGCAAAGTACTCACTGAGTACCTCAACTTCTCCATGTGTGAAGCCAGTTCTCCCTTTTCATTTTTCACGCTCCAGTGACTGTCTCTTGAGACCATTGTATATAAAGAATTCTTTATTCTGTAGTTCTCTTGCCAAGTTCTGTTCCATTTGTGTCTTGGCTTTCCTGATCTCGTCTATGCATGTATGGATAGCATCTCTGTTTTTTCTCTGTTTCCATTGCATGCACTTTTCTTTTTTATCTCTCAGTTTGACCTGGAAGTCCTTGTTCAGCCATACAAATCTTCTGCCTCCTCTGTTTGATTTCTGATGTTGAGCTCCTGTGCTTTCAGAATGGTGTCCTGCCAAGTCTGTTACATTTTTATGTCCCTAGGGAGAAGTTCCCAGGGGATCTCATCCAATAACTCCTTAATCAGATGGAATTTTGCTTTCCTCATTCTTAGAGCCCTGACTCCACTCTTTGTCAGGCTCATATTCCTACTCAACCAGGTCACGGTTGTTACAGCCCAGATTCTCTCCAGTCTTAACCACCTTAATGACCTCCTCTGTACTGGTGAGCACCAGGTCCCGCATAATGCATCACCTCTGGTCCAATAACTGGACCAGAAAGTTACTCTTGATGGAACCCAGGAGTCTCTCAGATTCCTTGCAGCTTATTGTGTTGCTTTTCCAGCAGATACCTGAATGGTTGAGATTCCACATAAGGATGAAAGCCTTCTAGCATAATGACTCTTGTAGTGGAAGCAAAAAAGATCTTGTTAACCAGCTCTTCTTGATCAGGTGGCTTGCAGTAGACCCTAGCTGCCAGATATTCTTTCTTGGTCTTGTCCCTAATTTTAGCCCACAAGCTCTCCATCTGGTCATGGCTATTTTTCAGAGGCAACTCTAATGCCTCTCATTTCTATGGACACTACTACAGATACACAGAGCATAATAACACTGTTTGATAGAACAAATTCTCAGCTCCAAAACAGGTTTTCAACATAATCAACACCATTTTCATCAACAATGAACAAGAGCCTGGATACCACACTCACAAAAATTTGGCTGAGTGGAGGTTTCGCTGTTGCCACTACTGAAACACAACACCCATCACATCATCCACCGTTTGACCTCCACAAATGTTCAGCAAGTATCAAGGAGTATCAGTGACTGCAGTTATTACCAGACTGAGGGATTCAATATATATTTGCGTCATATACACTTCTATGTCAGATGTCATTTGTTCTGACTGCCCCCTGCTGCCATCTGTCACGCAACAACATTTAATGGAATATTGGTGGGAATATTCAACCTCTATTGCCATGCCACCAACATTCACCCCTGATGTACTGGACCAACATAATAAAAAGGAGGTATTACCTTCAGAGTGACCCTTGTATGAACGTGTTTGTAAAGCAATGTCAAAACAGAAAGTCAGATCCACAGAAGTTCTGAAGTTTTCAAGATAATATGATACTATGCTGACACAGCTCTACTGATTTCAGAAGTAGTTACTCATTTAAGATTTCTGACAATATGACTTCTACTGTATGAACTTTGTTTAAATATTTGTTGGTTTATTTATTGGTTTTTTTATTTTTATTTTTATTTTTATTTTTATTTTTATTTTTATTTTTATTTTTATTTTTATTTTTATTTTTGCATTACCCTCCGCAGAAACACAAACTGGCAAAGAAGCATAGAGTAGTAAAAGCATTGAGTGGAATCAAATCTTTATCTGGAAATAATAATAAAAAAAAGCTAGTAACAAAACTTACTAACTTACTAACCGAAGTAATAGATATGAATATAATGAATTCTTAAGACAGTGTTTGTCATAAAGTGAAGAATGAAATAAAATTCAAAAAGAAGCATTTATTTTTCTTAAACTGTATAATTTAGCAGTTTAGATTATACTGCACAACTGCAGTCCCACTTGTATTAATAGAAAAATTAATAGAATCATGAAATGGCATGTGTTTCAGGGCACCACAAAGGTCACCTAGTTCCAACCTCCCTGGTGGAAACAAGTTCACCCCACTCATTAGATCAAGCTGCCCAGGGTCTGACCTTGAATAACCTCTGGAGCTGGGGCATTCACAGCTTCTCTGACCAACACGTTCAAGTGCCTTACCAGCCTCTAAGGAAAAAAAAATCCTCCTAAAATCTAATCTAAATCTGCCCTCTTTTAGTTTAAAATCATTTCTTCTTGTCTCATCACTATAGGACCAAGTAATAACTGAGCTTCCCTCCTGTTAAGTATTGAAAGACTTCAAGGAGATCTCCCTGAAGCCTTCTCTTCTCCAAAAGGAACAAGTCCAGCTTTCTCAGCCTATGTTCATAGCAGAGGTGCTCCAGCCCCTCTGACCATCCTTGTGGCCTACTCAGGACCCACTCCAAATGCTCCACATTTTTTTGTGTGCTGAGGATTCCAAGTGGAACCTCAGGAAGTCAGAATAGAAGGGGACAAGCAACTCCCTCTTTCGGCTGGCCACTTCTCTTTCAGTGTAGTCCAGGACCGACGTGGCCTTCCAAGTTGCTAGCACACACTCCTGACTCATCTGAAGCTTTCCATTCACCAGAAACACCATTTTTTCTCTGCGGGGCTGCTCTCAGTTATTCATCCAGTCTGTACTCATGTCTGCTACTGTCCCAATACAACTATAGCATCTTGCACTTCAGCATGTTGAACCACATTCCGCTCATGTGGGTTCATTTCTCAGTTTTGTTCAGGTCCCTCTGGATAGCATAACTTCTTTATGTCTTAGCAATTGTACCATTCATCTTAGCATCACGAGAAAATTTGATGAGAGTACATTCAATCCCACTGCCTAGATCATTAATAAAGATGTTAGAGAGCAATGGTCCCAAGGTGGACCTCTGAGGAAGATCACTGTACAGTGGTGTCCACCTGGACATAGCAGCCACTCTGGCTGTGATGATCCAACCAGTTCCTTATTCGCTGAATAATCTACCCTTCAAATCCACACATATCCAACATAAAGAGATAAAGATGTAGTCTGGGACTACATCATAGGCCTTGTGGAAGCCCAGACAAGTTCATCAGTGGCTTTTTCTTTGCCCGCATATGTTGTCATATTATTGTGAAGGTCACTAGTCTGGTCAGGCATGATCAGGGGTAACTTGGTGAAGCCACAGTAGCTATCTTGCATCACCTCGTCTTGCCTTAACACGGCTTCCAGAAGGATCTCTTCCTTGACTTTCCCTGTAACCTAGGTGAGGCTCACTTGCTTACAGTTCCCAGTAATCTCTCTCTTTCTTAAGGGATACTTCCATTATTCCAGCCACTCCAGGACTCCATCTGAGAGACGTATTTTTTTTGAATGTAATAGAGAATAGCTTGGCAACTACATAGAAAGAAAATAAATAATAATAATAAAAAATAACTAGCTAATACTAGAAAGAATAATCTTTAAGAATAATAAGAGCAAAGTGAGACTGTAATCTTTAAATGTATGAGAAATGGTAAAGAAATGTTAGTACAGTGCCTTGTAGAGCAATATGGCAAGACCTAATTACAGGAAATCTCTACACTTCACTCTTTAATTAAGAAAAGAAGTAAAATAAAAGTGAAGAAGAAAAGTTGTTTTTATTTAGCAATGTTCATTCATGAGAAATAGATAACTCTTAATAAATATACAAATAGACTTTGACTACTTTGAAGACAATTAAAAATTCAGCCAAGCAGAAAAAGAATCCTAATTTTGGAATGAAATTTAGTAATTTCTAGTGTCTGATAGAAGTGGCGACAGAGTGTTTACTCTGTCCATCAGTAGCCTACAAGAAGGAATACAGGATTTTTTAACCATCATTAGTTTCTAAAGAAAACTGAAGTTATGTATTATGAAGGCTGCTCTGAGAGTAATGCCTCCTATGTTATTATTTTGGCTCACAATGTCAGAGGTGGATATTGGTAGTATGGAAGTAGAAGTTCCTGCCAATATCCATTACATTTTGTTGCTGTGCAAAAGATGGCAGCACAGGGGATCAGGAAAGCCAAGGCACAGGCAGAACTGAACTTGGCGAGGCATGTGAAAAACAATAGGAAGACTTTCTACAGATACATTGGCCAGAAGAGACAGGCCAAAGTGAGTGTACCTCCTTTGGTAAATGTAAAAGGAGAACTGGCTTTAATGGACAAAGAGAAGGTTGAAGTACTGAATGAGTTCTTTGCCTCGGTCTTCACTGGCGGCCAGGATTCCAGTACTTCTCACATCCCTGAGCCCTGGATCCCTAAATCTCTGGGTGGGGACCGGGGTGGTAAATCCCCTCCCGCTGTGAGGACAGAGCAGGTCCAAGACCACCTCATGAGACTGAATGTGTACAAGTCTATGGGGCCGGATGGCGTGCATCCCAGGGTTCTGAGGGAGCTGGCTGAGGTGGTTGCCAAGCCGCTCTCCATCGTATTTGAGAAGTCGTGGCTGTCTGGTGTGGTCCTGGATGACTGGAGGAAGGGTCACGTCACTCCCATTTACAAGAAAGGGAGCAAGGAGGAAATTCTTTACAGAGAGAGTGGTGAGGTACTGGAACAGGCTGCCCAGAGAGGTTGTGGATGCCCTGTCCCTAGAAGTGTTCAAGGCCATGTTGGATGGGGCCCTGGGCTGTCTGGTCTAGTATTAAATGGGGAGGTTGGTGGACCTGCATGTGGCAGGGGTTTGGAAATTCATGATCGTTGAGGTCCCTTCCAACCCTGGCCATTCTGTGATTCGGTGATTCTGTGGGACAGACAAAACGGCATCTGAAACCGAAGTGTGTTCATACACACTTTTATCAACACTCATCAACACAAATGTATAACTGAACTACTTCATGTAGAAAAAATAGTACCCACTGGCATACATCAATGGTTGCTGAACATTTATGGTGACCAAACAATGAATGTGAGCAAACTGAAGCATTGGGTCCTGCATTTCAGCAACAATGCTGTCTCAGCAGCTGTGAAACCTCTACTGGAGAGGATTTTTATGAGCATTGCATGCAGGATCTTTATGATTTCAGGTGAAAATGCGTGGTTAATGGTGGTGACTATATTGGAAAACAGCATTTTGCAGGAGAGAATTTACTCTATCAAACAGTGTTACTGTGTTTGTTGTAATATCTGCTATAGTTTCCATGGAAATAAAGATGATGTTACTTTCAGATCAGTCTCCATACAGTGGTTAGATTTCAGAGATTTGATTTCAAAATTCAGGAAGAGATTGACATTCATGCTTGTAATGAGAATATTAATAATTGTTGTAACAAGATGATTATTCTCTTTAATTAAGAGGAAAGAATTACATGTATTAAGGCTCTATTTTTACTGCTTAGAAATTGGCATAGAATCTGACAGGTGAAAATCTTTCATCATCAACTAGATGATTCATACATTGTTTCATCTGCTATGTGAGTGCTAGCTCACTTCTGATTTAGTGAGATAATACCTAAAATTCAAATATGTTTTTAGTCAGTGGAAGGGCTCCCACTGTCTCCCTTTGCTAGTTTCTGGAAATGGCACAACTGGCTGTTTATGCAAATGGATGGAAGGGTATGAGATGGCCATATTATGAGATATCCCTCCGTCCTCAGGACAGAGTACCCTTAGACACTTTCAAAAGTAATACAATGAGAACACTCTTTACTATGAGAAATACAGTCTTTTAAACTACATTTATTTTTCTAATATTTTTATATTTTTCTTCTTTTTAGTGTTTTTTTTTGTTTGTTTTATTTTCCTCTCTTTTCCCCTTTCCTTTTTTCTTCTTTCCTTTTTTATTTTTTTTTTTTAATTTTTTAAAAAATTATTTTTTATTTTTATTTTTTTTTTCCTTTTCATTTCTTTATTTCTTCACTTCTTTTTTTTCAGTCCAATAGAACCATGTCACAAAAACCTTTGTGGTATATATATTATTTATTCATGATTTTTCATTTCTATTTTTGGCTGGGAAGCCCTTTCTTCAACTGCTTTTCCAGAAACCACAGTTTCTCAAGGAAATCAGACACCCTGATGGTTTTATTCTGAGGTAATGGATTGTTGTAAAACTACTTCAGCTAGATTAGTTTATCCTGGAGCATATATTTCAGTGCTTTATAGTGCCAGCTTGGTAACTGAAGCTTCTTAAATGAACTTTTTCAATCTTTATGTATGCACCAGGAATATGCCTGATAAAAAAGAACTAGTTATATCAATAATACAATTTCTTATCCAGATTTTACCCTTAACTGCAATAGAACACCTTAAGAATGTGTCAGCAAAACAAAATAAGATTTGGATCTCATTTTATCTGAAATATATTAAAAATTGTGATCAAATGTAAGCCACAGAGATGATGAGCACCATGAGAGATGTACCTGGAACATCTCTCATATGAGGAAAGCCTGAGAAACCTGGGACAGTTCAGACTTGGAGAAGAGAATACTGAGAAGGAACTCATTACTTTTTACAAAATATCTAAAGTGTGGGACTCAAGTGGATGGGGCCAGGCTCTTTTCAGTAGCATGCAGCAACAGGATAAGAGGAAATGGGCAAAAAATGCTACACAGGAAGTTCCAAACAATCACAGAGGAGAACTTCTTCACTGTGACAGTGCATTGGTAGAGAGGTTCTAGAGTTTTCTTTTCTGGATGTATTCAAGACTCACCTGGATACTTTCCTGTGCAACCTGCTGTAAGGAAACTGCTTTATGAGGATGTTGGGTTTAATGATTCCCAGAGGTCCCTTCCAACACCTACTGTTCTGTAATTCTGTGATTTTGTGTGATTCTCAAAAGAAGAAAAAGTGCTTATGCTTCAGAAATATGTAGAGTTCTACTGCAAATTACTGAGGCATTTTCAATTTATATTATATATATATAATAGAAATATTAAAGTGAAAATATACCAAGACCTTCGATCTTGTCAAGGCATTCCTATGAAACTGTCCAGTTATGATATTTGAATGTTTTATTTTATGAAATACAGGCAACTGAATGAAAACCAGTGAATACCATAGTGACTGAGAATTTAGTCTGTCTTATAAGTTATGGTCTGAATTCTAACTCACTGCCAGAAACATGCAAGAGTAACATGAACTCATTCTCTAGAGAAAACACCAGGAATGTCAAAACAGCTTTACCAACAGCAAGCTTTTGGAGTATTCTCTAATTCAGGTACATTGTAGTTGTTTGTGATGGATGCCCAGTGTTTGTATAGGGCATAATACTCCAACAGTGCTTGCCTTCATGGGATTTATGAGCTATTGTAGCTTTCATGTTCCCTGTAAAAGGCATCTAACTTTTCAGTTCATAAAACTTTTGCTAGGAGATGTGATAAAGACCAAAACCAAGTTCCAGAGGAGTTTAGTTGGTTATTATTATTACTTGACTTTAAAGAAATAACTAGATTTTCAACGAAACATACAAAATCAGTCTTGAACAGCCAAGAATGTCTTAAAAGGAAAAGAAAAATGAAACCAATGTTTCACTTCCTAATTCAAAATATACTTAACAGTGCAGAATTGAGGATACTGTCTACCAATTCCTGGCATGTCTATCCACTATAAATAACTTCACTTCTTAGTGGGACTTGGCATAGATTGTTGTCATGGTTTTGTGATTTTTGGTTTTCGGTATTCCACATCATAATATCATGTGGGGCAGTGGGAGTTTAACTGTTGGTGCTCAAGCTCTGGGTACCTGCCTGGAAGAGAAGAACAACTACATTCCCCAGGGGACTTTGCGGTCACAGAGAGTCTCGAGATACAACTCCTGGCAAGGTCACCTGATGCGCTCTTCTTAGCCTGCTCTTCGTCGGCTCTCCTCCCCTTTTCTCCCTGCTGCTCAACTGGACTGCGCATCTCACCTCAGCTCTCCGCGTTGTGGTGAGGCCTATCCACCTTTCGGACATTCTCTCTCTCATTATATTTGATTTATTAGCTTCAGATTTAATTATATTGTATTATAGTGTGTTATCTTGCATTCCGATACTATATTTAGTAAATTAGTTTGTTTCTCCTCAGATCGTTGCCGCTGTTTTTAATTATTTTGGGGTCCCCTGTTCCCTTTTTCCGGAGGCGCGGATCTGCGGATCCCTCCGCCCCGCTAGTCACAGAACTGGGCCGAACCAGCCCGTAAACCATTGACAATTGTTACTTTCTATACCACTAATGAATATAATGTATAAACCTTTGAGCAAAACCTTCAGTGCTGTAAAACTCAAATAATTAAAAACAAGACATTAATTTACTTATATTCTCCAAAGATAGATTATTCCTGAGTCACTGCTACAAGTCAGGGTGGGCATATACAGTCCCTCAGATATCAGCATTTGAAATTCACACTGTAGAGCAATGGCAAGCTTTTATGAATCAAAGGATATTTGGTGTACCTGAAAGCAGCCATGGACTACTCAGGCTCTATTTTCTATGTTCACCCATCTTTCTGAAGTAGGGAAAGAAGATAGCATGACAGAAATGCATTTTAATAATTGTGTCTTGGAGTGGCAAAGATCAGTCTTTCTAGGTTTACATCAAAAAGAAATGGTTGTCATCCTCTGACAAACATCATTACAATGTATGTTTACAAACTTAACATCCCATCTCTGCTTTTTTTCTTTCTCTCCTAGTTGAAATGAACTAGGAATCTTTTCTTTGATTCCCTTTGTTTTCACAGAAAACATGCCCAAAAGCTGGCAATATTGCAAGGAGAACATTGTGAATAGTCTATGACATCCAATATTTTTCCTATGTGAAAGAGACCAATAATAATGTCCAGAGCTCTCTATTTTCTGAGGTCATTTTTCATGTCATATCCTAATGCGTTCATAACCACTATACGGAGTTATCTCCTCACTGAACTAGATGGACAGTGAAAAGAAGCTCGTCTCTGAGTTTCATTGTACTCAGCATTTATAGACATTAATCCAAAGTTTCTATGAAGGGAACATTATTACTGCTCTAACTGGTGAATATAGAGGTAAGGACACCCAATTTGTTTTCCAAAATAAACTGTTCTCAGATTTTCCCTGAAGCCAAAACAGTGGACTTACCAAAGCTTTTCTTCCAAGAACTCTTCACGTTTCTCATTTGTTCTTGGAAGATTAAATCTGTCGCTCCCGAAGAATCTGTAAGAAAATGTTAACAAATCAGTGTGTGGTTCTTTGTAAAACTGAAGAAGTTTTAATTAACACAGTGCTGACATCACACAGTCCTAAGAACTTTGAAAGCACCATGAGGACACTCAGGATTTACACAGGCTAATATTCACTGTTCCTGTTTTCATTTCCCAGTATCATGCTTCATATAACTTTCACAAGATTTAATGGTCATTTCAAACAATCTAAAAGCTTTTTAACTAGTTTTTTGTCTGCTTGATTTTCAGACCTTGCTTTCCCAGTTGCACTGTTGGCATACTTTTTTCTTTTCTTCATTCAAATTCTTTGTCACAATGAAAAGAAATATATTCTGAAGATAATTCTGACAATTAAATTGTTTTACCATATGACTTATGAATGACTGCAAACTTTCAAAATTGCAGAAGGAAATCCACATGAAGAATTTAAAATAAATAAACTTAGAATGACTAGTGACTGAAAATTTCACTCTCCATACAGGTGACAAAATATTCTAGTCCTACTGCCATCTTCAAGTTGAAATTATAAACAAACTGTTAGCTGTCACACAAGAAAGCAATATCCAAATGAGAACTCTATGAACTTGTACACAACCAACATCCTCCTCACTTCACTCAGTTTATGACTATAAGCAGCTCTGGAACTTGGTTGAGAGCTGTAGAATGAAATACACTGTATGACAGAGCAAGCACTGAAAAGTTGGCAATGACAGATTCCACTGGAACAAGTGTTAGAAATCTTGAAAACTGATTGTGTTCCCTGTTATCCTCTAGCATTCTTGTTCTGATACTGTGTGATTCGGCATAGCTCTGGCTGAGACACTTTAGATGCATTCCAACAGGAGAAGACAGCCTTTTGCTTTTGGAAATTTCAAGTATCCATCTGGATCAGGAATTTGTTGCTTCTATCTCCTTCTTCTGTTTGATGTGAATAAATGTCATTTTACTTCGTATGGAAACTCAGAGTCACAGGAATACATTTAACTCATCCTACTTGCAATTCAGAAAGAAATGTTACTTCCCTTTTTAAAAATATCAAATCTAGCACTAATCAATATGTATATTTTACATATAGATAATTAAGAAAAATCTCCTTTCTTCCAGCAGAAAATAAGTGGTATAAATGACATAAAATCAGTGAAACACATCTTTTAAGAGGCACATATAGCAGCTTTATCTGGCTATGTGAATGAAGCAAAAAAAGCCTTGGTTCACAAATATACTTTCAGACTCAGCCATAACTGATTTCAGTGGGAAATAGAATCTTAATAATCAGGAGCTGAACACTTTGGCTGAAGAACTCTTATTATTTTTTACATCTTTTAATAATAAAAGACACGTCTAGTAACTGCCAGTTTGAAAACTGAGCATGAACAAATAATTTGAACTTTCTGCTACAAAGCAGTAACAAAGTCCAAAAAAGTCAGTATAAGTCTAGTGAAAAATATCTGAAAATGTTTGTGCTAGTGGGTATTTTTCATGCTGCTGTTGCTCCTGTAAGAGGGCAAAACTCACAAAATATGAAGAATTAAGATGAAAATGAAAACTAAATTATTAATATAACAAAGTACTGCTGCTTTCTCTGTGCACATTTCCAGATCTATTGGATTTTTTCTCACGGTTCTGCAGAAATTGCTTCTGACTATACAATGGACTTCAGCAGGGCAGTAGCTTTCAGGTTCTTGATTTTTCATAATTCACTCAAATGCCAGCTCAATGACATTAAGTGGAAAAATAGAGAAAAAATGCCTTCACTTTTCCACAGAAACAATTTTGAAAATCCATTTACATGGAAAATAAAGAGGCATTAAACCCAGTGCAAATCTGCAGCTGAATACAGAAATCTGATAGCATAATATTTTATTTTCCAGATAACACAATACAAACTGTTATTTACTGCCTGAAAGAACAGAAGAGTTCTGAGTTGCAAGGAAAAAAGCTGTTTTTCTATTTTATAATGTGGTAAAAAAAAAAAAAAAAAAAAAAAAAAAAAAAAAAAAAAACCACTTAAAACAAGCAAGCAAATGAACAAACAAACAAACAAAAAACAACTGAATTCTAAACAGAGATCTTCTGGAGACAGTTTTAAAATACTGTTATGTAACCTTTTGATTTTATCCTTTCATGCTGATGATTCCCAAACAGCAGAGTCTTTAAAAGGGTGTATTAAAATTGTCACCTCTAGAAACTGTTTACTACTTGCCAGGCTGTAACTCTCTAGCAAGTGTTCTGTAAGATGTTTTGATGAATAGCATTATCAATAACAAAGTTTCATGGCAAAAATAGAATTTCTATACAAAAAGGAAAACAGGTAATTCATGTCAGCTGAATAAAAGAAACTAGAAGAGACACTTAGTAGCATTCCAGTTATCGAATAGAACTGCATAGAATCTAACCAGGAAATTTCAGGAGCTGCAACACTAGAGCATAGATTTGGAGAGAGGATCAGTAGTAGTTGAAGTGTACTGTGTCTGTTTTGGCTGACAACTTTGGAGATTCCTATCAGCTTCACACAGGCATCATTCAGAAGAGTTGGTCAGAGCACAAACATATCCGACTTGCACTGGGGAAGTATGTTTTGGGAGTTTAGACACGTCCTTCAGCTGCACAAGAACAAGAATGCACATGGAATTAAATTACTTGTAAATTTTCTTAGAAGTCAAAAATCTAGGACTTCTTTTCTTGCTCTTGTGCCAGGTGGTGATTTTTGCTACAAGATTATTTTCATATGTTGCTACTAAACCTGAATTTGAACACATGCAACTCTAGAAAAATAAGGATATATGAGGACTGCTCAGTGTACCCATTCACATTATTTGTTGCTTACTGAAAGTTTATGGAGACCAAACAGTGGGTGTGAACACAATAGGCAGTGAGTGGTGCATTTCATTGGCAACAGCAACACGAAAGACAAGCCACGTTCTGGACATCCATGTGGATTTTTATGAGTGCAGCATTCACGCTCTTGTTCATTATGCATGATGACTTTTATGTAAAAAAAATAGTGTTCAGAGATTTTACTGTGAAATAATAATACTATTGTGCTCTTTGCATCTGTTGCAGTTTTCATGAAAATAAATAGGAGGCATTACTTTCAGAGTAAGCTATGACGTAATCACCAAATTGTCATGAGACCTAAGAGATTAAAAAGTTCTGTTCACTGAGTTCCTGTATATTGGCTATTCTTTGAAGAATCTGTTGATTGTGGATGTTTCTCTACTGGTATCTAAACTTAGCGTTGTGAGTTGAACAAGTTTTGCAGATAAATACACAGAACATAAGGTAGATAATAACATTTGTCATGGTTTTATGATTTTTGTTATCAGTATTCCACATCATAACATCATGTAAAGTATTGTGAGTTAAAGATTACTGTCCCACTTCTGTGGTCTGATGATTTTCGAGATGTCTGGTTCTCAGAAGAAAAGAACTACACTCCCCAGAGGACTTTGCATTCAGTGGGGAAGATAAGACTGCTGAAAAGTCACTGGACTTTTTCTTGCTGCCTGGCAGTGTGTGTGCTCCCCAGCCATTTCGCCTTCAATTCAGAGTAAAACCTTCAGTTTTGGGCACACTCTCATTTTATTTATTAGCCTAATTTTCAATTACACTGTATTATACTGTGTTATCTTGCATTCTGGTATCATATTCAGTAAATTGACTTTCCTCCTCAGATCATTGCCGTTGTTCTGTTTTTAGGCCCAACTCCCATGTCCCTCCACTTTCTCTTTTTTCCCCTTCCCCCCTTTCCTGGGGCGTGGGTCTGTGCATCCCTTGCTCCATCACCCATAGAACCCAGCTGAACCGGCCCATAAACCATACTCCCCCGGTCTCCCTGCCCCCCCTGCACTGCCTCCCCTTATTTTTATTTTTATTTTTTTTTCTTTTTCTTGGTGTGGGCCTGCTCTTTCCCTGTCATGGACACTGAAAGGTGTCTGCAGGCTATAGGGTTTGATTTTCTGCACGTCAGACACAGATATTTCTAGAGACAACTCCGTGACAACATTAAAAGCCAGTATCCCAAACAGCTTTCAGTTCTACATGGTCACAGAATGAATTTATCTTCATGTATTTAACATGCATTAAGAGTGAATTAAATTCCCGAATAAGAAGAAAATAAAATAAACAAAATCTGAGAGAAGAAAAACAAACAAACAGAAAAATGCTGGCATTCAAACACTCTGCCATAAAAGTTTGTGTCAGCCATTAATATCCACATCAACAAAATATGGATTTTTTCTCCCAGTGGCAGATAAAAAGTATTTATAACACAAAGGAATAAGATATTCTATGTGTCTTGCTGGGATATCACTTCAGTGAGCTGAGAAATGACCACATCCCAGCATGGCACAATCGCAGTTGTATTTGTTGTGATTATACAGTATTATCACACTAATAGTAGAAACCACTGAAAAACAGTGAAAATTGTATTCTCTATCAGGAGCATGAGATAGTGTACTAAAATGGAATAATGTAAGTTTATGAAGAATATCTTTATTGATGACTCTCTTAATATTGCTTTATTCATTGAAAACAGTAACCCCTCCAGTATAGCTTTGGGTTTGGGGCAATGTGATATAATCAATCAGCTATGCCTCTCTGTATTGATATTTCAGCCATCATCCTTTATAACACAGAGGCTTTATCTTCTTGGATTGCTTAATAACAGCAGATATTTCACATTTACGGATAATGTGTGCAGTAGTGTCCATGATCAAGCCTACTCCTCAATCCTGAGTCCACCTCTACACTGCATCTCTTCTTTGACAGCCTATCAAGCTGAAAATAATTCATTCTTACACTGTCAGTTCAGACCAACCTGAGCCTTTTCTATCATATCATATCATAGTGATCAATGGGATGGTTATTCTGATGTTCTTCAGAGGCATAACACTTGGGTATGTGAGCGTCTACATAATATACTTTTACAACCAGGTTTTCAACTCTCATGGCAATACCTTGTCACAATGAGGCACTGCCTAATGCTCTCCTTCATTTGTTGTAAATGCACCACAGAGCATTTGCCATCAACCAAGAGCTCTGATCACTTTTCTCTTCCAGCAATTTCTAACGCCAGCTGCATAGCCTTTACTTCTACAAACTGGCCTGATTCACCTTCTTCTTCAGTAGTTTCTGCAACTTGTTGTGTTGCATACTCTATATGGCAGCATTCCACTTTGGGTGTTTTCCAACTGTACAACAAAACTCATAAGAGAGCAGGGTACATTGCTTCTCATTTTCTGGTGGTGTATAGTGGGGTTTCTTCAACATCTTCTTGTGATGTTCCAAAATTCATGCCCTTTGGTCAGTCCATTATGACTTCAAGATTTCTGGGTGAGTAGGCTTCTCTATTTGAGTCTGTTGTGTGATCAAGCATGACCCACTTACTCTGTGCAGTATCAGCTGCATAATGTGGGGGCTCCAAGGTGCTCAGCTCTGGTATGGTTGCATTCCGCACTGAAGCAAGTAATCGCCTCAACAGGACAAAGAGAATCCCATCAGTGAGGAGGTGCTGGGCACCATGAGCTCTACTTGCGCCAGTGCTCCTCTGAGGCGGCAGGGGCAGGGCCAAGAACAGCCATGTCACACTCTTCAATTACAAAGGCTGCCCCTAAGGGAGCACAGTGCCCACAGAGCATGGTGAAAAGAATGTGGTGCCTTAGTATAGTGTAACGTGGTGGTTGGCACAGGCAGGGCGAGCAGGGAGGGAGAAGTGAGTACCCCTCATTCAGGAGACTATCTCACCTGTCAGCTGTCTCACAGACAACAGACCTGGCCATGATTTCTACTAGGCAGAAAGCTCTTGCCAAAAAGAATGTGGCTACAATGATCAAGAGCCTATGCAGACAGGGAGTGCCTGACCCTGTTGCTACAAGTGCAGGATGTAGACATACCAGCTTCGTGAGAAGTGAGCAGGTGGGTGATCTGCACAGCGTTCTGGCAGAGCTCAGGGAGGAGGTAGAGAGGTTAAGGAGCATTAGGGAGTGCAAGCAGAAGTTAAACTGGTGAAGCAACTCCCTGCCATACCTGTGAGAAAGACACAAGGGTTATACATTCCAGGCTGTGGTGGACTGCCTGTTCTGTCACTGTCAGGTAGAGAGAGGGGACCTAAGAGATGGGGAGCAGTGGAAACCAGTCCCTGCTTAGCATAATAGGAAAATGTCTCCCTCTTTTGCTTTCCCTGGTGACCTTAGGTAATAGGGTTTGAGTCCTAGGTTTGAGGCTATGGAACTTGACGCACAGGTAAGTGAAGATAAAGTCAAAGATCCATCCAGAAAATTGGCATCCAGGGCATGAAGGTGGATCCCAAGCTTCAAAACTGCCTCCACCAAGAAAGTAGGAAAGAAATTGTGCTTTGCAACAGTGAGGAAAGGAGTGCTTGGTAGGTTGTCCAGATCCAACCCATAGGGAAGTGTGCTGCCTCTACTAATAAAGGGTGAGTGAGTTTTGCTGATTAATTCTTGGCTCTCCAGTCATCTAATCAGCTTATAGGTAGGAATCAGGGAATCTCAGTTGGTGCAGTATTGCCACAGGTGAACCAGTATTTTAGCAGTTGGCACCCACTTTTCTTCAACCCTCAGAAAATTCCATAACAAGAAGGGTCCTCTGAGAGACTGAACAAGGCAGATGGTTGTTTAATTTCTGTTGTGTCCAAGGCATGGGCTACTCCAGGAAAGAGTAGAGTTCTGAGATACCTAATTGTTACTATTCATGAACGGATGTTATTTCCTTGTTTTCCTCTACATAGCTTTGGTGAGTCCACATGTGGAATACCCGTACCCATTGTGGGCCCCTTTGGTGCAAGAAAGACATACTGGAAAAAGTCCAATGAAGAGCTATCACAAAGATCATAAAACTGGAACATATCTCCTGTGAAGAGAGGTTCAGAGAGCTGGACTTTTCTCCTAGAGAATAGGAATCAGAGAGAGATCTCATCAGTACACGAATACCTGAAATGGTACTTGTTGATGGAGTGAGACAAGAGACAATGGGAACAAAATGGAATACAGAAGGTTCTCTCTGAACATCAGGATGTACATCTTTTCTGTACAGGCGACAAAGCACTGGAACAGGCTGCCTGGAGTAGCTGTGGAGTCTCCGTCTCCTGCCTTTGAGATAATAAGATGCCACTTGGATACGGCCCTGGGCAACCTACTTTAGGTATCTCTGCTTGAACAGGTATGTTGAATGAGATTATCATCTCTAGAGGTCTCTTCCAACCTTAACAATTCTGTGACACTGCAGTACTGTTAGGTCTTCCTAAATCAGTTCAGCAAATAATCTGATCCATAATAATAAAGTGCCTGGCTCTGTAAGGTTTTTCTAACTTTTCTCTTTCTCCATTTACTTTCTGTCTGTATCAGAAAACCACAGAGCAAACTGTTACTCTTACAAATTCTTAGCAGAAAGTGGATTATATAAATTGAGATGTGTACATATGTATTTCCTTTTGTGATAGTTTGAATGGCAAATGTCAATAAACATCAAACACTTTTCTGTTAAGAAAAAAATCATTTGCTCAACTCTTTTACTCTTGAACAGAATTACAAACACAACAGTTGGGAATAGTCTTTTAAGACAGCAAAGGTGACCTCACAAACATCTTTTAGAGATAAACTTTTGATTGAATTTACAGTCCCAAACCTAAGAAATGCAACAAAAGATTCTGTTTCCTGAGAAAAGCGTCTATCACTTCAGCTTATGCTTTTCATAGCTCATCTTAGAGCAGAAAAATATAACTTGTTAAGAGGTTATAAGGTGGTGAAAACATATATGTTCACACTTGGATCCTGGAACACCAACAAAGCTGCAGTGGTCAGGGGTCCTGTGCTACATTAAAAAGAACACATGATGGACTGGGTTAGCTATGGTTTTCTTGATACAGAAAAACACAGACAGAATTAGCATGACTGAAGCTTCGGCTTACTCTTACATAGCACAGGTGGCAGCTGTTCAAACGATTTCCACTTCTCATTCTGCTTAGCTTTTCCCAGCAGTTGTAAAGGCAGCAGCACTGTGACTCCAGTTTTCAAAAGTGTGAACCTCTAGAGAAATCTGGCACAAAATGGTGCTGTACCAGTTCATTGGAAGGCAAAGCAATTGCTGCCTGCAGTGATGCATTTCTACCTTGATGAGCAACACAGAGAAATCAGAAACTGTCCATCTGAAAACCTGCAATAAAAACTTTGCACAAGTCTGATCTTGCCAGTTTATACTGTTGGACTGTTCACTTGCACATCAACTAGCATATATATGTTTAGATGAATGGATATGTTCAGCATCGCAGGAAAGATTATAATAGACAAGAGATTCAGATTGCTACTGCAAAATGCAGAACATCTGGTGGATATGAAAGTGAACTTGCCAAGAATGAATTACAAACATGCATATAGTTCTGAAATTGTTTAGTTACTAGTTTATAAATCAGAAGATGACTAAACTGCATTCCAGAAATGCAATGAAGCTCTTACAGTTTTATGGGATGGATTAGCCAGAGGTGTCTCATTGTTGTAACACTAATATTGGTTTCCTTTTTTTTTTTTTTTTTTTTTTTTTGACTGAAATCAAAATGTCTTGCTCAAAAAGAGATTTTAT
Organism: Phasianus colchicus; assembly: GCF_987193195.1. NCBI lineage: Eukaryota > Metazoa > Chordata > Aves > Galliformes > Phasianidae > Phasianus > Phasianus colchicus. The sequence goes on from NC_143476.1 coordinate 18,544,306, forward strand.
GATAACCAAGTTTTCAGCTTTGCTTTGATCAACCAAACTACAGTTCTTAACCAAAAGGAACTGTATCTTTAGTCTTCACAGAATCACAGAATCACCAAGGTTGGAAAAGACCCTATAAGATCATCTAGTTCAACCATCTACCTATCACCAATAGTTCTCACTAAACCATGTCCCTCAACACAACATCCAAACGTTCCTTGAACACCTCCAGGGTCAGTGACTCCAACCCTTACCTGGGCAACCCATTCCACTGCCTGACCCCTCTTTCAGGGAAGTAGTATTTTGTAACGTCCAGCCTGAATCTCCCCTGGCACAGCTTGAAGCCATTCCCTCTAGTCCTATCACTAGATACATGAGAATGAGGCCAACCCCCAGCTTACTACAACCACTCTTCAGGTAATCACAGAGAGCAATAAAGTCTCCCCTGAGCCTCCTCTTCTCCAGACTGAACAATCCCAGCTCCTTCAGCTGCTCTTCATAAGGTCTGTGCTCCAGACCCCTCACCAGCTTTACTGGTCTTCCTTGAACATGCTCTGGGGCCTCAATGTCTTTCCTGCAGTGAGGTGAAACCGAACACAGTACTCGAGGTTGAGGCCTCACAAGTGCTGCGTACAGGAGCAGACTTACTTCCCTAGTCCTGCTCACCACTCCGTTCTTGATGCAAGCCAGGATGCCATTGGCCTTCTTGGCCACCTGGGCACGCTGCTGGCTCATGTTCAGCTGAGCACCAAGCAATGCCCCCAGGTCCATTTCCTCTATGCAGTCTTCCAGCCACTCTGCTCCAAGACCTGTAGCATTGCTTGGGATTGTTGTGGCCAAAGTGCAGGACCCGGCATTTGGTCTTGTAGAACCTCATCCCATTGGCTTCAGCCCAGTTATCCAACCTGTCTAGATGCTTCTGTAGTGCCTCGCTACTCCCAGGCAGATTGATACTTCCAGACAACTTGGTGTAATCTGCAAACTTACTGAGGGTGCATTCAATGCCCTCATCTAGGTCATCAGTAAAGATACTGAAGAGGACAGGCACTAGCACCGACCCCTGGGGAACACCACTCACGACAGATCGCCAGCTGGATTTAGCTCCATTCACCACCACTCTCTGGGTCTGGCCCTCCAGCTAGTTTCTTATCCAGCCAAGAGTGTACCTGTCCAAGCTGCAGGCTGCCAGCTTCCGCAGGAGAATATTGTGGGAGACAGTGTCAAAGGCTTTGCTGAAGTCTAGCTGGACTACATCAGCTGCCTTTCCCTCGTCCACCAGACAGGTCAATAGATCATAGAAGGAGATCAGGTTGGTCAAGCAACCGTCCTTCGTGAACCCATGCTGGCTAGGCCTGATCCCCCGGTTGTCCTGCACATGCTGCGTGATCACCCTCAAGACATCTGCTCCATAATCTTCGCTGGCACCAAGGTCAGGCTAACAGGCCTGTAGTTCCCCAGATCCTCCTTACAATTCTTCTTATAGATGGGAGTCACATCGGCAAGCCTCCAGTCTTCTGAGACCTCACCAGTCATCAAGGAGGCTGATAGATGATGGAAAGCAGCTTGGCTGTCACCTCTGCCTGTTCCCTCAGTGCTCTTAGGTCTCATCCGGCCCCTGGACTTGTGACAGTCCAGTTAGAGTAGTAGGTCTCTGACTGTGTCCTCCTGAATCGCGGGGGTTTAGTCTGCTCCCCAGCCAAGACTACCAGATCAGAGAGTAAAGTACCCTGAGGACAACTGGTCTGACCTTTAAACAGATGTAAAGAAGCCACTCAGAACCTCTGCCTTTTCCTTATCTTCAGTGATCACATTCCCAGCCTCATCCAGTAAAGAATGAAGATTCTCTTTAGTCCTCCTCTTACCACTGATGTATTTATAAAAGAGTTTCTTGTCCCTTTTTATCCCTACGGCCAGGTTGAGTTCAAGCTGGGCTTTTGCCTTTCTGATTTTCTCTCTACAATCTTAACAACTTCTCTGTACACTTTCTGAGTCACCCGTTCCTTCTTCCTCAGGAGGTAGATTCTCTTTTTCTCCCAGAGCCTCAAGAATAGCTCCCTTTTCATCCATGCCAGTCTTCTTCCCCACTGGCTCATTTTGCGGCTCAGGGGGACAGCCAGCTCCTGAGCCTTTAAGACTTCCTTCTGGAAGAGCGACCACCATCTTGGACCCCTTTACTTTTTAAGACTGAATCCCAGGGGACTCCCCCTACTAGTCTTCTGAACAATTCAAAGTCCATCCCCCGGAAGTCCAAGGTAGCAGTTTTGCTGTTCCTCCTCCTGGCTCCACCAAGAATTGAAAACTCTACCATTTTATGGTCACTGTCCAAGAGAGCCCCCCACCTCCACATTTCTCACCAGACATTCTCTGTTTGTGAACAGCGGGTCTAGCAGGGCAGCTCCTCTTGTACACTCTCTCACCAGCTGCATCAGGAAATTATCCTCCATATACTCCAGAAACCTCCTAGACTGCTCTTCTGTGCTGTGTTGTATTCCCAGCATATGTTGGGGAAGCTGAAGTCGCCATGAGGACAAGGGTTGGTGATCGCACAGCTTCTGACAGCTGCTCATAGAACACCTCATCTGTCTCTTCATCTTGCTTCGGCAGTCTATAACAGACACCCACCAGGATGTCTGCCTTGTCAGGCCTTCCCCTGATCTTTACCCATAGAGATTCAACCTTATCATCCCCAGCTACAAGCTCAGTAACATCAAAGCACTCTTTAATACAGAGAGCCACGCCACCACCCCTCCTTCCTTGCCTATCCTTCCTGAAGAGTTTGTAGCCATCCATTGCAGCACTCCACTCATGGGAGCGGTCCCATCATATTTCCATAACGGCAACTAGGTCATAGCTTGCTTGCTGCACAATGGCTTCCAGCTCTTCTTGTTTGTTGCCCATGCTGCATGCATTGGTGTAGATGCACTTCAGCTGAGCTCCTTGCCTCACCTCTAATCCCATTGCTGCTTCCCCAGGCTCATCTCTAGCAGGCCTGGTTTTATCCCTTTCCCTCTTCATATCTAGTTCAAAGCCCTCGCTACAGGTCCTGGGAACTCCTGGGCAAGGATCTGTTCCCCCTTCAAGACAGGTGATACCCATCGGCAGACCTCAGGCAGTCAAGTAAACTGCCCCATGATCAAAGAACCCAAAATTCTTGCGTTTGAACCAGCCTCTCAGTCATGTGTTTATACGATGGGTTTTCCTGGTCACCTCAGTGTCCTTCCCTGTCAATGTAGAAATACAGGCAAACACTACTTGTATGCCTGCTCCATCAACTAACTTCCCCAGTCCGCTAAAATCATTTTTTGTAGTCCTCGGGCTTCTGTCAGTGACCTCATCACTGCTGGCCTGAACTATCAATAAAGGATAATAATCAGAGGGACAGATCAGACTGGGAAGTTTTCTAGAAATATTCCTGACCCGGGCCTAAGGGAGGCAGCACACCTCCCCAGGGGTAGGGTCAGGCTGACATATTGGGTCCTCTGTTCCTCTTAGAAGGGAGTCACCTATGACTATTACCCTCCTTTCTTTACTGGAGGATGCAGTCTTTAAGCTTATATAGAGGCACCTGAGGAACCAAGGTAGGTCTGCATGGGGATTGCCTGCGCTGCCGAGCTGGGACCTGCTGCCATTCCTCCTCTTCTCTCAAATTGGCTCTCTCTGTTTGACTATTGCAAGGGAGAGGGTCCACTATGGTTTGGGAGGTGCAATCTCTGTGTCTTTCTCAGAGAGTCACTCCACTAGTCAATCTCCTGCTTGCACTCTCTGATGGTTCTTAATCTCTCTACCTCTCCCTAAGCTTCACCAACTGGCTGAGCAGCTCATCCACCTGCATGCACCTCACACAGGTGGAGTCCTTCCCATCCTCCCCTGGCAGCAGCAGGCTCAGGCACTCCCTGCAACCAAAAACCTAAACCATCACATTTCTGGGCAGGCTCTCCATGTGGGTTGCCAGTCTTCCTGGGGCAAACCCACTATCTGGTAGAGACCATGCTTGTACCTGTGATCTCAGGGTATGTCAGTAGGAGAGCTGGTCTCCTGAACAAAGACAAAAGCATTGATGTATCCTGCCACAAGACCCACCTCCTACACCTGCTGCTGCAATAACGTATGGGCAGTGTGGTCTATGCTCACACTCTGACTTTTCTCCCTGTTGTCAGTGGACAGTAACACCCTTTTCTTACCTTTTCTCACCTGGCACATTGTATGGCAGCTCCTGAGGGCTGCTTTTAGCCTCACAGTAAAGGTTCAGGGTCAAGCTCAAGAATGGGCAGTGCCAACTCTACCCCTGCTGGCTCAACAGCCTGCCCACAAGCTGCCTGCCTATTGGCACCAGCGCTGCACTTTTGCTGTCTTCAAAAAAGCTCTAAAAAGAGCTTTTTGGTCCTCCTTTTTGCTTTAGGTTCCTTACCTAGTGCAGTCTTACCTGTCCTGGAGATGGTCTCCGCAGCAATGACCAGGTGGATTTATGTCACAGAATATTTTGCTAGAATTGTTTAGTTCACCAAACCCCAAATTCTCTTTAAATTATATAAAGTACTGCAACTAAAAGAAAATATTATCAGATAAGTCAAAATATCTTGAACTCAAACACAGCCTCTTCAGGGTGGAAAATATTTGCAAGTGTGATAGTGTAAATCAAGAAGCTTACTAGAATTTTTGTAAATATATGCTGAAAAAACAATATGAATAAGGTCTTTGTGATCCAGATCTCTGTACCAGCATGTCTCATGTGCAGTCATATTTTTTACCACAATGTATATTTTTAAATAGCCTACTTATCTGGAAAGCAAAGTCAGCTTTAATTTACATGAAAACTTTATATTATACTTTCAAGAGGATTATAGTGAGTACATTCCAAAGCACGGTAGCATGGCACACATCCCTATCCTTTGGATCTCTGTTTCTACCATGAATTCTCAGAGGTACCTTACAGGGAAAGATCTGGAACAATCAACTTTGAATTCTTTACAAATGAGGTATGTAAGAGAGGAGAAAATATTAAAACTGGTAACAAGGATCTACTTCTGTTCTGCATTAAAAAAAATAAAATAATAAAATAAAAGATGATGAAGAAAGGGGAGGTGAGATTTATTGAATCTGTTTTTCTCCTTGAAAGTGTTTCATCTCAGCTTTCTTCAGAATCCAGGAGGTCATTCCTTCCATTGGATTTAGTTCAGATTTCACAGAAAAAAATCATGATTTTTCCCTTGTCACCTGATCCCATATCCAGAGGTGCTAGAATGGATGCCCTAACTGAATAATTTCTGAAGTTTTTCATTCTTTCTTCTTTTTATTTTTATTTTTATATTTATTTATTTATTGTGTATACTGTAATATAAAAAGTTCAGGCATTCAGTCAAGGCTAAAATGTTCATGTAACAAAGAAAAAATGTTTTATACAGCACTATTTGTTCTGTGTTTCCTTTTAAAGAATGTGTGTTAAAATGGAAGATGTCTTGAATAACAACTGTTGAATAATTTGTCTTATTCAGCTATATTGGGAATACTGGCCACTAAGAGTTACAGTATAAATTCTAATTTAATCCAAAATTCCACAGAAATTCTCAAGAGAAATGCACACGACAGCACTTCCAAATCTCAGTTATTAAGTCATGCCTGTTATAACACAAGTGAACTCTGACACAGGCAGAATGGGAGCCTTCACCACCAGTCTTCCTATGGCAGAACTGCCAACTTAAATCCTCTTTGTTAGGGCTAGACAGTTCTGGTTTGCATGCAGTCTGACTCAGCCTCCTGTTTATGAGAGATCAGAGGTTATATCTAGAGGTTAGAGGGAGCAAAGGGGTGGAAAGCCAGCTACTAAAGAAGAAATTCTCTTGGAGGAAAACTCCAAGAAAAAATCCCTATAGAGATTGACAAGGCAAAGGATTCACAGATTAGATGTATGTGAATAACAAAGAAGACCAGTGTAGTCATTTTCTTATTTCCAGAATCACCCCTTCTCAATTTTTTGAGAAGATAATGTGTATTACACATACACATAAACACCTATGAAAAATTCATACTTGGTTGAGGTACAGTTTTTTTGGCATACTGCTGCCAGGCTGAAAAAAAAAAAAAAATCTAAAACATTTCCCAAGATTTTGTCAATTCCAAGATTACAAAATTTAAAAAATAATTGGAAAATATGCCACATTTTCCATGCAAGCAAAGGGGAAAAAGATCTAAATATAAGTGTGCATCTTTGTGCTTTTTCCCCCTTCAGAAAGAAGCTGCCATGTCCTGACCTTGCATGTGGAAATGAATACAGTCTTTCCTTACCACATGCTCTGCAGTACAACTCCTGGTATGGGTTTGGGAGTGTGCTCAGTGACAGAAAGTGATCTGTTTCAATTTAATTGTTTCTAGAGGCAGTGGAAGGAACCTGCTTCAAGGGCATTATAATGACACACAGTCAATTCTCTGGCAATTCTTTTCCCCAATTCTTCCATCTGTCTGCACATGGCCTGAACCAAGAAGCATAAATATTACTATTCTAGTGAATGCCTTATAGGGACATAATGAATTGTGGGAGGGAAAGAGTGATCACTGGCCTTTCCTTTACACTATTTAAAAGATGCATATGGAGCAGGACAGGAACAATGTGAGAGGAACAATGTGAGAAGAGGAAAAGGAATACATAAGGCGATTTTAAAAGCTTTCTGATTGCCAAGGGAGTTTAAACTGAATAAACTAAATATTTGCTGGATTGATTTTTTGCTCTTTCTCATTCTTTTTTTTCATTTCCATTTTTGTGAAATTTCAACAAACAGAATTCTTATTCTTTTTGAGATCAAATATTTGCTTTCTCTATAAGTCTAAAATTAATATGCAGTTTTTTTTTTTTTAAATTGGATACACAACTCAAATCTCTTTAAGTCCCATTTGCCTTGTGATGACATATTGTTATGTCAATGTGTCTATTTTTTGCTATATTTCTTTATATAAAGACATTATTGGTTCTTGTTTGTTTGTTTAGAAATTATTTTTAATTTTTATAATTTGTAGTATGGCAAGGTTCTGAACAGATATTTTGCTTCAAAGGAAAAATTGGACAAGGTACTTAGGTTAACTTCTTCATAGAATCATTTAAAGCAGATAGAATTTAAACTCATTAAAATTAGCAGTGGCAAGAAAATCAATGGTTTTGTGATCATTAAAGTTATTTTTCACCTTCAGTTTGTCTATTTGTCAATATGAAAGCAGTTGCCTGACAAAGATTTTGGTCCTATTGTGATCTCAAGTGCTTACAAGTGCATATTTTGTTTTTCGCACTGATCCTTTGTAAAGTTCAATGAGTATGTATATTGTGTGGTATTTAGGCTTTTGTTGGCAGCCTAGCAACAGTAGGGAGAGACCTAGACAAAGATAGAAAATAATTTGAAATCGGAAGATGGAAGTCAGGATTCTTGGTGTTCTGAATGAGAATGAGAATAGGACACCTAACAGCCCTAAGAGAGGCTTTCTGCTGAAGATATTGAAAAGGTGACAGCCTTCACCCTGTTGGAGTACTGAAGTGTTTTAAGTAGATAATATATATTTCTTAGTGCATTTTGCTTATTGTTAGTACTGTCATTTCTTGCAAACCTGAAACAGCTGCTGATTGAATCTTGTGCTCTTGTGCTTCAAACTAAGGCCAGGGAGGAAGCTAGAGAAACTTTAACCCTACATTTTCAGTACAAAGATGCTTCCAGGAAAGTTGAAATCCATGCCTGCTTACATTTCATTTTTTACCATTACACATAACTATAAAGCTGATAAGCATAAAGCTACTTTTTTTTTTTTTTTTTTTTTTTTTTTTGTCTTTCAGGCTACAAGGAACTGTGATATAGATTTATAGACTTTAACCAGACTGTAAAACTAAGCTCCCAAATGCTTGCTAAAAATCTCAGTGACTAGTCATAGCAGAAATATGTCTTACAATTTGGAAAATGCTTTGCCTTTGCAAGAGTTGTACTGAACTGATTTGTAGTCTTAGTGACAAAATCTTTCACCTTCTAGGCATCTACCTCTTTTAAGAATTGAGTACTCAGAAAGCCATGCAGTATGACATTGTTGCAGATAATTCAAATTTACACTTTTGGTACTTAAGCAGACTATATTTAAATATATTTAGCAGACATCTAAAATGATATCAAATTGGATGATGTGCAGCCAGTTCAGTTATTCCCCACTAATACATTTTTATTTCTCTGTATTAGTCACAAAACAGAGTGGGTCTGAATTTGTTATCAACTCATTTCCATAAGGGATACACCACTGTACTATACCAAGAGAGTATTGGCCAAGACCAAAAAGTTTTTTTTTCTCTTTCTGCACAGTAAAGTAGGCTTGGACCACTTTTCCTTAGGCTTAGACAACTTATACAAGTGACAGCCTTACATTTTTGTTATGGTTTTATGGTTTATCATCAATATTCTACATTTCCACATCATAGTGTACTGGGAGTTAAAGAGTTAACGCTGCAATTCTATGGACTGTAAATAGTTCCAGTCTCTTGGTCTCAGAAGAGAGGAATGAACTACAACTCCTAGAGGACTTCATTTTTCTGTTTCCTTCTTCCATGTGGGAGGAAAGATAAAACAGACTGGAAATCATGATACTTCTCTGTTCGCTCCTTGACCATCTCACCTACAGCATTAGAGTCAGGACTTTGGTTTTGGAAACTCTCATTTTACTTGATTCATTAACTTCAACTTTAATTATATTGTATTATATTGCATTATCTCATATTCTGCTACTACATTTAGTAAACTAACTTTTTCCTTACCTCACTGCCTCTGTTTTCCTCATCTAGGCCTATCTCCATACCTTCCTGGCACATGAATCTGTGGGTCTCTTTGCCCCCTTGGCATGGAACCAGGTCAAACCAGCAGAACTGTGAGTTTTATATTTGTAGCTATTGTCAGGAGCACCTGCTCCCAGAGTGCTTTAAGTCCTTAAAGTCCTTACAGTTTCTGACATCTCTTACTTTTTTATGTATGTGTATGTATGTATGTATGTATGTATGTATGTATGTATGTATGTATTTATTCCCTTCTGTGGTGTTGCTTTTTATCTTTCTCTACATCATTAGTCTTTAGGGATAGATTCTCTATTTTGAGTTGCTGTTCCGTTGAAGAACAATATGCAAGATTTTGGCACTTAATAAGGAATTTCACATTCACATCAGGTATGTGAGGATTACTGATGGGGTTTATATTTTGCTGGAGAAAGAACACAAGTGATCCTTTATTATAACTTTGGAAATTCCTTGGGGTTATGGAGATGTAATTGAACACATTTTCCATTCAGTTTTCTTGCATTAAGTCTCAAGTGTTATGATGGATAAAAATATTAGTGGTTCATTCTCGTTTTTATCTTTGGTGTCTTCACTTCAGAAATATCCCTTTCCCCTTTTCCTTTCCTGTTAAACATTTTCAAATGCCTTTTACTTCTGCATGTCTAATACCTGATCATTTAATTAACAAACTTAACTATTGCTCAGCTCTACCATTAGGTTGCTAACCTGTCATCTACCTTCCTGCATAGCCTTTGTTACTTGGGACAGCCATCACAATTCATCTGTATTTCCTATCCTTCCTCACCAACTAGATGACCCATTTAGCTTCTGAAAGTGTGAATCAAGGAAATTGTTTCTGTTACTGGGTGTGAATACAGAAGACCTATATTTGGTTGGTCTGCTGGAACAAAATAAGAAGTATTTCAAATTACAGAAAGCATGAAAGCTGCAAAATCCATCAGGAGTTTACATTTGATGCTGAGCAACTTGTGGGTTCTGGTGCTGTACAACTCCATTTGTGCTCAGGACACTGGAATTTCCCATGTTCCAAACACAGTTTCAAACTGGTTTTATACTCGAATTCCTAATGTGCCAGTAATGTCTCTAAGAATATTTCCACATAGTAGGAGCTTTGCGCTGGTTTCTTAAGTGGTCTAACCAATATAGTTGCAGCTATATTACTTCCAGATGTGAACCGGTACATCTGCTTGCTGTATGCTACTATACCATTCTGCAAACATGTTTCATATTCCTTTATCTAGCTTGCTCTCTTTGTATGTTAGCAGTCGATAGCCTTAGAACAAGTTCTCTGGAATTTAACTTCTGGTGACTCATTAAAAGAGTCCTAAAACTCTAGATAGTGATTATACAGGAAAACCTCTCAAAGACTGGAAGCTAAGAGTTTCTGGAAGGTTCTGAAAAGACCACACTGGGTAAGAGAGTTAGTTGTAACATTACAAATATTTAAGGGGAAAAAAAAAAACAAAAAACAAAAAAAACAGAAGGAGAATGCTTGGTAAATGAGCAAATTTTCCTAGAGTGAAAGTGGTTTGGACCTGCCTGAATAAAATATAAGGTTCTTGTTTTCAAGTAGCCAAGTCCTATCAAATTCAGTTACAGTTTTACTGACTAATTCCTCAGTCAAAACTGCCTCAGGACCACAGAATCAAAATATTCTGAAGAGAAAGTTTGGTATAACATTGCCACAGAAATAATTTAAGTTAGGAGTGCTGAAAAATTTCAGACTTCAAAAAGCAAACAACTATTTCCTTTAATTAGACATTTTTTCCTTCTTCCTCCTTAACTTTCCATTTGGAGGTTGTAGTAAATGATAGCAGTACTGAAAACATTTAGTGAGTGGTGTGATTTAATGCTCTATAACCTTTCTTCTGGTTGTGTTCGTAAACACCTACTTATAAGTGTCAAGTCTGTGTATATGATGAGTCATTTTTCACACATGGCTTATTTGTTTATTTAGGACTGTATGTGAAAGGATTTCCATAATTTCATGTTGAATTCCCTAACTATGCCTTTTCATTTATGGGTTTCTATTTTATTTCAGTCTTACCTGAAAAACATATAAGCATATAAACCGTTTCACCAAAAAAAGAACATTTTAACATATTCTTGCTTTTATATATATTTTTACTATATTTCCACTTCTTGGATAATTTATTTATGAGTTTGTACCCTATCAGTTTGTTGTTGGTTGTGTTTGTTTAGTTTTATGTGGGCTAGGTTTTGGCTAGTCTGAGCCAAAGTCTGCATAATTAGTCCTGCTAACTTTGGAAAAGCTGCATTTATGGTATCAAAGCACTAAAGCTTAATTTATTTCCCAGATTCTTAGGTGTAGAAGGGAGTGTAAGAAAAGGATTATTCAGTATTTTCTGTCTTTGAATTTTGTGACATCTCCTTTATGACTTTGCACTTCAAAACGCCTGTAAAAGCAGCATAATTTCTGTGAAATCTTAAACCCAAGTGGCCACAGTAAATCAATGACATCAGGTGGAAATGGTTTTAGTAGTTTCATGTTCGTGCAAAGAATTATCTTGTTTATGGAATCTAGTACCTTTATGTTTTGATACTGAACCCATTCAAGTTCTCATCTTGAGATTCAGGGTTCTCATTAGACTTGAAAAGAGTCTTGGGGATTTCATCTCTTCACTGTCAAGATTCATTGTAGGGCCAGAAATCTCACACTATCCATTGGAGAAAGAATGTTATAAATGCTATTTTAAAGAGCGGCATTCTCAGACTATTACATGGAGCTCTTCTCCACAGATAAGAATGTTGTTCAGAAAAAAAAAAAATATGCGAAATTACCAATATATAGCATTCTTTCTACACTAATTGCTACTTCTAGGAACAGTAGGTGAATGCTGATAGATGAAAAAGCAGAATGAATAAGGAAAAAAAGTAAGCTATAGTTCAGCATCCTACAAGTAGCTGTGCAAGAACAATGAGTAGGCATACTCTGCTTTAAGCCTACCCTTGACTTTCAGTAATTTTTACAAGGTGAGTAGAAATAGCATCAGTGGCTAGTATGAAGGAGCTTACATATCCTGACAACTGACTGCATGAAGACTGGGAATTTCATGTTTTGGTTTGGACACACAGCTGTAGAACCTTAAGACAGGAGCTATAAATACAAACAACAGAAAACATCTTTTCAATGCTGTTAGGCTTCCAAATTAATTTCTGTTTAACGATCAATTATTAACTTAATCCAAGATCACATAAACCAATATAAATCATACGTACAAATCATTTTAAAAAAATCTCTAAAATTTGTGCCTCTGGCTTTTTTTCTTTACATTTTCAACTGCATATAACATTGTTACTGACTCATCTAGTTATCTTGAGATATAATTTGTACCAATCAGGTTTCCATGCAATTATCTTCTCAGATCAAGCAGAGAAATAAATAATCTTTTTCTTTTAATAAAGTGTTGATATTTATTGATTTCATGTTCTTATGAATCTTTTCAGGAACAATTTTAAAATACAAAATCAAATGACTAGAAATTAAGAGATAACATTGTAACTAACTCAGACATTTTATCATTATAAAGTTTGCAGAAGAATAACATAGCACAACTGATTTTCTCAGAGATATATATCATCTTTACTGCTTATATTGTCCTATCGTTTGATTTTTGTAGTACAGTATAGTTTTTTGTTCTGGTCAAATAAATTTGTCACTCCATTTTGCACTTTCATTTTTGATGGTCATTCTGAAAATGCTAAAACACCAGCTAGAAAACATAATTTTGCCACAGTCACTATGTACTTTTCTTTCCATTTCTCTGTTCTGAATTTGTCTAAACAATTTACAACTAAAGTTACAATGGAAAGAAAAGATGAATCTTGTACATAAACGTTTTTCTTGGACTGAAAAAGATTTGGGCTTACTTCTAGCTAAGGCTATATTCTTAAGCTAATCAATTAATTGATTTATACCATATTCTTCCATGTTTAAACTGAGACTTTTCCTGTAACATAAAATATAGCTAAGTAGTTATGGGAGCCTATAAAGAGTAAACTATTGTTGGTGCAAAGAATTGTTATACACGAAATTCCATTCATATTTCTGTACGTATGTTTAAATGTTCTTAGAAAGCATTTAAATAGTTTTTGATGCTTTGTGTAAGTTTGGCTGCAGGGTGACCTAATTGCAGCCTTTTGGTACCTAGAGGGAGCCTACAACAGTGGAGTCAACTCTCAATATTATTAATAGTCTTTACAAGCTACCATAGTAATCCAGAAACCTACTTACAGATTTCTACAGGTAATTTAGAACTTTACCCTTCCCTTTCATACACTATTTCTGTGCTATCAAATTTCTGCCAACAGCTCTTCTCTCCCAAAGTTTTCTTCTGTTTATGTGTTTTTCTTTCCCTGTATATGATCCCTGCTGATTTTACCTTCAGGGCAAGAGAGATACCCTGATGTGTAGCCTCTTGTCTAATCATTGTTTACCTGTGCGCAGTTTATATTTAAAAAGCAATATCCTTCCTGATTGTTTTTGATGACCATGATATTGATGCTGCTTTTTTTCTTAAAAGTAACCTTGACATTTTTCCAAGCTGTTTGAGATGGAGAGCTACCTAAAATTAAGCTATTCCTTTTCAAAATTCTTATCTATGAGAGTAGTGCTCAGGAAACAGATCATGGAGATTTTCTGCTTTAAGTTCAGGTCTTAATTCACAGATTATGTGTTTTGTCATCCATTGTCTCAGATGACAGTGTATTTCAGTGTAGCAACTACTGGTCTGTACTGAACTCCTGTCATGTCAAGAGCATGTGAAAAATGAGAAAACAAAACTAGTAACAGGGAGATACAAACAGTTCTGTGGAAACTGCAAGGCGACTGAAGTTCTTGGGATAAATTTCCACATGCAGCCTGAAATTTGAGTTCAGGAAGCAAAATCACTGTTGGAATTAGACTTCTCCCTCCTGGGACTTGGCCTCTCCGGCCACAGGGATCTTTGCGGCAGCCCTGGAATGACCTTACTGGCCACAAGGGGGTTTTACCGTGACACTGCACTGCTTTGTACTGAGTATCCATTGTGCTGAATGCTTTCTTTACTTCTTAATAGTTTCCAGTTCACACACCCGTATCTCATGCCACACTCAAATGTAACCTACCAAGTACCTCTGTGGTGAATCATCTCTTCTTAGGTAGGCTTTCAGCCCCGGACTTTCATACAAACATGGTAAGAAAGCAAGAGGTTGATGTGCTGTATTAAATTCCCAGTTTCAGAAATGTTCAGTGTACCAGTTGAATTAATTAGGTGGAGGAAAACTTAAAAAAAAAACAAAAACAAAAACAAAAACAAAACAAAACAAAATTTCAGAAGAGTACCCGAGTTTTAATATTTTAATTCAAATGCAGATTATTATTTTGAGACTCTAGTTGTGTCTTTCTTGTTTGTCTGCTTTAGTTTTACTTCTTTCTGATGATCTGAGGTGACACATGAGCTTCTCTTACTACAGAAACCAGTGACTGGCTACATGTGCTATTCATACAAGCAAAAGCAGTCTCCACAGTTTGAGAGTGTTTCTGCATTTTCCAGATGCCCACCTTCACCTGCAATTAACTAGTAGTGTCAGCCTGGAGGGGCTCCTGCTTTCCCTGCCTGTAGAAGACTACTATGTAGGAGTGCAGATGATATCTATTTCTTCTCCTCTCTGAGGGCATGATCCTGGGCTTTAATGAAGAATGAGTGTTTTACTCACCTCAGTCCTCCATTCTGACATAGAAATATGGAGAAAAAATGTGTGTGCTAATTTGATACTAGGAGCTTGGACATGAGTAGAAAACTGAAGCCAAGATGAGTATCAAAAGCATTTGAAGACATGTCCATATATACATACATACAGGAGAACAATGGACAAGCTTGTTCTATTTTGAGTGCAGAAAATAGGTATTAAGATGCAAGGGCAAGCAAATGAAAGCCAGGGGCAGATAATGGAAAGGGACGAAAACAAAGCCCAGCTAAATACGTGTTTATCAGTCAGTGATTATATTCATTTACATTCTGAGAGAACTGCAGTCTGAGTGAAAAGACATTTATTATTTGCAGAAGAGTTTCTGCTTTTACTGCTGTCCTTGATAGCAACTATTTTTTCCAGATGGAAGGAAATAAATAAATTTTAAAAACTGATTAGGAAGTATCAGAGTAAGCAGCAAGGGAGGACACTTTGGTAACTTATTAAGGGCTCAGCAACTGAATTCTTTTGTCTGCAGTATTTTGCTACTTTCATTCTTATTTTTTTTCTCCTTTCTGCCCATGAAAGGTTATATTTTTCTATAATTACCACAAGCAAATCTTTCTTTGGCAGCACATGTAGTGATTAATCGTATTTCCTTTATTACATTAGTGGATGGCTCTTGCGTATCCTCTCTTTATATATAGCCTTTAATTTTCTGTACTAAAGGCAGTGAAGTAGCTTTCTTGTACTAACAAAGATAACAATTAGCTACATATGTTACAGAACTGGAGCTCTCAAACTGCCTGTGATCTTTTTGAGATCTAGATACTTCTGCTTAATGAATGTGCATAGCCACTGAAAAAAAGAAAAAGAAATGACTTTTAAATACCTAAAATTGTTCCTTGGAGGGTGTAAGCCTGAAACAAATTCTTGATTTTCTCTCCTAAAATTTGATACTGTGATTGCCTGAACATGGAATGAATCATCCTGCTCATTAAAACTGGAACTGCCAATAAAAATGGTAATATAGAAAGGGCAGTGGTTCAGGGAGGAGAGGGTGATGCAAACTGCCAGGTTGTTGGGGCTTAGGGCAGGTTTGGCTATGGATTCCCTGGTATGACACCAAGCCATACCATTCTATTTAAAACAGAAAATAAATATTCAAGACCTTTGAAGTTAGGTTTTGAAAAGAGAAAGCACTAATTATATGTGGAGCCATTGCCCCCACATATGATAAGAAACCACGAGTTTCAGTCTGTGGGCATGACCTGTTTTGTTTCAACTAACTCAAGTTTGCTGTAAGTACGTGCTAGAAATCCCTCAAAAACCCACTCAGGTTTTAGGCATTTTACCAAAAGGAACACAACATGCCAGGCATCTTACATTCTTAAGGCTTGTCAGTGAAAGATGCTTTTTTGCACACATTTCTTACTGCCAACTCACAAAACAGTCAGTACACACTGCAGAAAACTGAACAATGGTGTAAGGCAGGCATGTCCAACCACTGGTTTGAAAGCCTCATGTGGCCTGGTACAGTTCACCCTGTGTCCCGTGCCCCCTGCTGCTGCGTCATCATGGTGGTGGCTCTGCTCAGGGAGCCCAACAGTCACTCAACACCATCTGAAGATCGATGCACAGTGATCCCTACTTTGGCTGAAACCAGAGCACAGGGCCCAGTGCAGTGCTAACCTAAGTTAGGGTAATTGAGCTTATGATTTTGATACAATTGCTAAATACAGTTCTGTGAACAGAGAAAAAATATACAGCCATGCTTTCTGTTGTGATAAAGGAGTTTGAAAACATTTCAAGATTGCAAAACAAACAAACAAACAAACAAACAAACAATAATACATGGCGTATTTGCAACTCCATTATTAGTTGTCATAAATATATTACCTGCAATGTTTCATATGGAACATGTAGAGTTGCAACCAAAAATTTGATGTATCTTTAACAGACTTCCGTAAGCCCTGTCTTTCCTGAGAGAAATATCCCTCACTTCAAAATCACACCTCATTCATGTCACAGCTTTTTGTCAGTATGTACAGTTATGAGGAATTATTTTCAAGAATGAAGTGGGGGAAGAGTAAAGTTTGATCAAAAATCTCTGATGAAGACCTTGAGAACTCTAAGATTTGAGACCATTGTCACTGAACCTCTTCTGGTACAGACTGTTGTGAATGCAGCATGAAGACTCTTGTTTATCACTGATACAAATGCACAGCTAATGGTGGTAGCTATATTGAAAAAGAGTGTTTTGTGGCTGAGAATTTTCTCTATCAAATAGTGCTATTGTACTGTTTGTGTCTGTTGTAGTTACTATAGAAATAAATTGGAGATGTTACTTTCAGATCAACCTTGGTAAATGCAGCCAAAGACAGTTCTTCATTCCTCACTGCAGCCTGGGCAAGCTAAAAGGTTGGACACTCATTGTGTAGAGAACTGCAGAAGCAGCTGAATACTGTGGTAACTTTAGAGGAATGGGTTGCACTTTGGTTAGCTAAATGGGTTCAGCTTTCTTTCAGGTCAAGAGATTCAGCCTGAAAAAAACAAACAAAGAAAAAAGACTACTTAAAACTGTAAGTATACAGTAATATAAGAGTGATGAATGGATTAATGAGAAGACTGAGTACAAAACCCTTTAATAAGACTGTACTTAATGAGAATTTTCCCCAGCTATTTTTGTGTTTTAAGTAGCTTAAGAACATCTAATATACCCTGATTTTCTTACTGGTATGCCTCTTCATTTTACCTGTTTTACCTGTTGTACTTGATGCCTACTAGAATCACCTGTGGCACTGTAGCAGTGAATGACCTGGAGCTCTTGTTGTTCTCTACTGAATTTTTTCCACTTCTCACTACTCATTTTATTTACTTTAATATTAGATTATTACATTATTTCTATCCACAATCTCCTAAATTCATTGATTAACTTTTCTGTGGCATTTATGGACTCTGAGGCAGTAGCAGAATATATGTGAGAATATATTTCTCACAATGTTTTCTCACTTCTGAATCCCATGCTCTTTTTTTGCTAATGTATAAGAACTGAATGTCACATTTGAGTTGGTAAGTTTAGAATCATAGAACTACATAGTCATAGAATATCCCAGGTTTGACAAGGCTCACAAGGATCAAGTCCAGCTCCTGGCTCCACAAAAGACCACACAAAATTCAAACTTTATTGGCTTGGGGCTGTGACCACTGCCATTGGGAGCCTGTTCCAGTTTCTTCCCACTCTCTGGTGAAGAACCTTTTCCTAATCCTCACCATGACCCTCCCCTGTTGCAGCTTCATTCAGTTCCTTAAGATCTCATTGCTATCATCAGAGAACAGAGCTCAGGATGCCTCTCTGCTTACTTCATGAAGAAGCTGTAGGATACCTTGAGGCCTCTGCTCAGCCTCTTCTTCTCTAAGCTGAGCAAATTGTGTAATACTCCTCATCTATCTTGCGCTACAGATCTTTTAGCATCTTCATAGACCTCCTCTTTAGTAGCTTTATGGTCTTACATTGTAGCATCCAAATCTGCACAGAGCACTTGAGTTGAGGCTGCACAGTGCAAAGTAGAACAGGACAGCTTTTTCTCTCATCTGGCAGCAGCGCTGGTTCTGATGCACTGCAGTTTGTGGATTGGCCTTTCAGCTGCCAGCGCACACTTGGCTCAGGCTCAATTTGCCATCAGACAGAAGCCTCAGATCCCTTTCCATGGTGTTGCTCTCCAGTCTCTTGTCCCCAGTTTTGTACATATAGCCAGAGTTGTCCTGTTTCTTGTTAATCTTGATATGGTTATGATTGTGAAGCAACCCAGGAGAGGCCCATGGTGGAGCAAGCAGTCCCCCTGCTGCTCATGGGTACCTTGCAGAGTAGATCTCTGTGTGCAGATATCCATGGAGGAGCAGATTGTGTGGAAGTGGATATGGCCTGGAGGAGGTGCTTGGATACCCCTGATGGAGCAGCTCATGGGGAGGAGCCCATAGTGGGGTAGGAGAGCTGAGTAGCTGGTGAATTATTTTCCTATGCTTATCTCAACCCCTGAAACTCTTTTTGCTGCATTTTCTCCATGTTCTTTTAATAAGGGAGAATGAGAGATCGATGTATTAGAGACAGCCATCAGTGTGAAAACATCACACCCTCTGAGCCCAACCTATCTGCCATTATTTCCACTCACCACCCATCATGTTGTGTATTTGTGTAGATTTATGCTTAACATTTTGTCCAGAAGGTAGAGAAGGTGAGAAACAGTACTGAAAGCTTGCTTAATCTTAAAAGATTCTATCAACTGACTTCTCTTGGTCAGCTAAATGGGTAACTGTCATAAAATAAGATTAAGTTACTCAAGCAGGATTTTCCTTTGTGAACCACTGTTGACTATGACAATACATAATCTCAGTACATCGTACTTGAAGTAGTAGCTTTTCTGTGTCTGCAAAGATATGTGTATTATAGGCAACATTTAGGTAGATTCCAGCACCATTTTTTTCCTGTATGCAACAGTACTGGGCAGACAGGACTTCAAAGGCTGATATTCCTTTATGTAGAAATTAAACTTGTAAGATTTGATTTCATTTAAAAACATTTTAAATAGAGCAATATCCTAGCTGTGGGACTTGGCGCTAGTTGAGGATTTGGTTCTAAGACTACAGTCATGTACTTTGCAATACTTGAGGCTACATCTTAATAAGACCATCTGGAAACTGAAGCTGTTTCATAATAGGAATGTATACTTTTGCAGTGCAGTTATATGCTAATTGTAGTAATTCTCTGTGTGTGCTGCTTGTTAGTTTCTTGCTGGATGCTGTTTTTAGCATATAAAACTCTAGCAGTATGTATTTCTGCTGCTGGTATCTAGAATTAAACTGAGGGTCTCATTACTAAATGATCTGGGACATGGTTACCTCAGAAAGTTGTATAAAGCCTATCTTAATTTTACCAGCATATGAAAAAGACATAAAATGAAAGATTTAGGATGAACAGATGTTATAATAGCTTTCATCATGAGGTCAGGTACATGTCAGGTTTTTTTAATAAGGTTTTACTTCCGATAATGTTTTAGATAAACTTCATAAAAGCATTTGGGAAGCAGATAGAAGTGTTCATAAAAGTCAGGAAGATATGCACATTATTTTCAACTAAATGTTTTCTTCCAAAAATTGGACAATTACAAAAAGAGCATAGTTATGATTTCCAGCCATTTACATCAGGAATCTTGAGTCACCTTAAGAGAGGTTTTTACAGAAAGCTCAGTGCTAGAAAGAAGTACCCCTTTATTACTTCTGTCAAACTGTAAATCTGAACTGCTTGTTTCATATATTAATTGGAGGAATTTAAGACACATTTCTTTCTTAAGAAAAATAGTAGATGTGATTCTAATATCACTTATATCCAAGTAAATTAGGAGTCAAGGGAGTCACACTGGTTTTGAAAGTACTTATGGGATGTTAGAGTACTATTGGTATATAGCTCTAACCACCACGCAGATTTGTTTATTTACATAAAGTATTTCTGTGCAGGGCTCAACAGCTGACTTTGTTGTCCTGCCCTGCATAAATACTCCATCTGTTTAAATAAGGGCTAAGGAGACACTCAGCCCTATATTTGTCATTGCACCCAGTCTGAATCACAAAATACACAAAGTATGTGCATATATAAACTTTAGCAAACAGTGACCTGGTGCAGATTTCCATTATGTTTTCTACTTTTGTTCATAAATTGGATTACTTTAATCCTTACATTTCAGGACTCAAGACTCTTGAGATTTGGGAAATGAGATGGGAAATTAATCTTTCTTACTCAGTGCCTCAGTTTCTCAATGAGGTGTAATACAACAAAATAAGGAAATATAGCCAACTGATGCATACAGCTGTTTACTCTTCTGAAGTACAATTAAAGTAGTCAGTGCTTGAACAGTGTTATGCACTCTACTTGGAGAGGCTCGGATTACACAGTGCATGGCTTTCCTTGCAGTCTTAATGACAAACCTCTTTTCACTATTTAAGTATGTCTAAATTCTGTTGCATTGAAGGGAGGGATTTCAGCACCTTCTCTCCTTTCACATGAGTTCCGGTCAGCGCAAAGCAGTATGACACTATGGTGCACAAAACCATATCGAGAAAGACTTTCTTTTGGCTCTTGTTCAGGAAATTTCTCTGAGGTGCTGTTTATGTTAGATCCAATGAGTCTGCATAATTATGGTTTTCCAAACAGCTGCTTACATTAGTAAAAAATCTACTACAAGAGAACTGTGTTTGTATCTATGCAAGCTCCAGAGTCTGACCTTCTGCATAAAGAGGGTGTGTTTCAGTTTAAATTATGTATATCTGCATGCCTGCCCTGTTAACCAAACCCAAACCCAAAAATGCTTTTTTTTTTTTTTTTAGAGTGAGAGGTGGAAGAGCTACAAGAGCTACGTAGAACTGTGTTTCACATCCTTACAATGCAGTCTGCAATCCCCAAGATCAGTACAGCTCAGCATTACATGGGCAATAAGGAAGTGTGGTGAAGATCTGAGAAGGTAAAAAATTCTGGCCTTAACATACTAGGCTAGAACGTGCAAGGCCTGTTATGAGACTGCTATCATTAGCTGAAGCACTTACAGCTATTCTGTGCTATACATGTGGTATAGCATAATTAACATAAATACTGACATTTTAGCTTGTTTGGTTCTGTGGCTTGGTGTTTGTTATAGGCCACATGCTGTGATGACCCACAGAGGATATGAGCTGTCATTGGCTTCAGCTAGAGAGTCCTGGTTATTCATCTCAGACAGCACTTGTTTGTACTTTTCTTCCTGTAGTCTCAAGATTAAACCTTTGTATGATTTCCCAGGAGGGTGTCTATTTCTCTAGCCTGCCTGACTATCTTTCAGCTCCTGCTGGTTGTGCTTCAAGACCTCATCTGTTCCCAGACAGTGTCTGATCTTGCTATAAGGCTGAAACATTAAGAAAAAAATCTCTGGAATTGATTCTAGTGGGTTAAAACCTGAAATTAAAAAAAAAAAAAAAAAAAAAAAAAAAGAAGAAGAAGCATTTTGGTGGTAGGGTGTTTCTCAGGAAGAGAAATAAAAATGTGTTTTCTGGAAAATTGTCCATACTTATCTGTTATGTGAATTTGATTGAATAACCTTTGCAATCCTATGATATAAATATCCTATAATACATCATATAATCCTATGATATAAATGTTGACTGTGGTCATCAAGTTAAGGCATTGAACACTGTATGTGAATAGAAGCTATGCTCTGTCATAAAGTTTATTTACTAAAGCATTAGAAGAACAGCAACAAAAAGGCAACTTGAGATTGTAAAAATTATTCATATGATAACTCTTAGAATCATAGTAGAATCATAGTTTCCTTTTAGGTGGAAGGGACCTTTAAAGATCATCTAGTCCAGCTCCCCTGCAATTAACAGGAACATCCACAGCTAGATCAGATTGTCCTTGAAACCTCTCCTAGACGTGACTATTGTAGACATAGGTACATGTGTACACTGCTGGACAATGTCACTCTCTTGGAACACACACCTCCTTTCCTAGCACACAGTGTGAACTACCAGCAATCTCCTTTCCAACTGTGCAGGGGTTTATATTAAACATTGGCCTTAAACAAACAAACAAACCAACAAACCAACAAACAGAAGAAGCCCTGAGCAGTGTCTGTAGTGATACTGAATGACTTCCTGTAGGCTTTTTGATTTTGTAGTTGATTAACTAGTATCTTGGGGTTGGAGACATGCTCCTGATGACTCAGTGCTCTGACTGACTGCCTGACAACCTCTACAAGTGAGAGGGTGATTTACTTGTGTGCCCCAATTAGCACTGCTCTGGTGGTGGTGAAGAAACTCTGAGATTGTGTAGTAAAGTTTTTCATCATTGCTTTATTTTTACTCACCTTAGCAAAATAATAATAATAATAATAATATTAATTGTAATTCATATCTTTGTAATTTCATATATTTGTAAACAAAAGCCAACACTCTGAATATCTCTCTCTTCCTCACTCTTTACCTCAGCTATTATTACTCAGCATGATGCTATATGGTATGGGATATGCTTTGGTCAATTTAGGTCAACTATTCTGATTCCCTCTCAGCTTCTTATGGACTCGTAGTTTCTCAGTGGCAGGCAGAACAGGAAGCAGAAAAGTCTATGAGTGTGCACTGTTCTGCAACAATTGTAACATCAGTGTGCTACTATTTTCATAAGAAATCTAAAACATGGCATCATATTTGTCTCTACAACATTAGCTGTAGTCTAGCCAATGTCTCTAACAGTAATATTGTCCATTTATACATAATTCATATGTTATTAACATAAACTTACTAATATATTAATATATTAATGTATTGGTATATCTGTAGTTATCTAATTTTATTGTTAATTGTAATCCAAGATATTGCAGCATATAGGCAGGAAACAAATGCAACTGAAAATGCACTGTAAAAATGAGGACTGAAAAATGTGCTGTCTAGATTGCAATATCATCTGAATAACTGGAGGAATGCAAACTCTCTTCAAACACTGGACATTCTGATCAGTGGGATAGATAACCTTGGTCCTATTTTCATCTTTATCATTGCTTTGAATATTAATGTGGAGAAATTTGTACTGCTTGGGGGTCAGCAAAGATTTACTTAAAAAAGTAAATCTACTTCAACAGTGATAGGCCAGACACAAGAGACAGGACAAGGGGAAACAGCCAGAAACTGCAGCATAGGAAGTTCTGCACAAATGTGCGCAAGAACTTCTTTATAATGAGGGTGACGGAGCATTGGAACAGACTGCCCAGGGTGGAGTCTCCTTTTCTGGAGATATTCAAGACCCACCTGGACACCTACTTGTGCAACCTGGTGTAGGGAACCTGCTTTGGCAGGGGGGTTGAACTCGATGATCTCTGGAAGTCCCTTCCAACCCCTACGATTCCGAGATTCTGTGACACCCGTTTGTAAGACAGAGTAAAAAATGATTCCTTTGCTAGTCAAAATCTATTTTAGCAATGTGTTGACATCACAACACAGCCATTTTGCTATCCTTTCTTCTAAATGGAACTATTGATGATCTGCCTGCGTGTGCTCTCAACAGAAAAATACAGTGATGACCAGAGTTGTAAATAACTGCTGTAAAATGCAAAACGGTCCATTTGTGTAGCAAAACCATCTGGATTATCACTTAATTCATTCCTTCTCTTGCCTCCTGGGGATGAAAATTATTTTGTTGTTATTGTAGTCTTCATTTCAGTGCATTCAGATTCAACCTGCTTAATCAATGCTTTTGTGTTATAAAAGAAGAACTTTAGACATTTCTGCCTATGCTTGTCTCTTATCCATTAAGTTTATATTAATGGAGGAGACTTTTGATAGTTATCAGCATATGGAAACAAATGAGATGTCAGAAAAAGCCAAATTTGACAATAATCAAAATAATAATGGTGGTTCTGAGGTAAATTTGTAATGAACAAAAAAAAGAATAATATTTAAGAATAATGTAACATAAGAAAAAAAGGATGTGGGGGCATGCTGAGGCAAACTCAGAGATTTCAGAATCTAGTTGAATTAAATGCTAATGTACTACTTACTTAATAAGTAGCTACATAGCTTCTTATTAAGAGTACAGAGCTACAGAGATAAATGAATCAAACTGTATAGAGCACAGAAATCTGCAATCCAGAGCATCTGAGACATATTTTGACAACTTAATCAGCCTGATTTTCTACAAGAAAATGGAACCAAATCATTAATAAGCTTATATCTTACAATCAGGAACTTTCAAAATTTCCCAACAAATGTTTCCATATGGTTAACTTGGTAGACACAATAGATACAAGCCAGAATTTTAAAGACAGTTCTGCGATATTAAGTCATCATTTCTTCCTGACTTGGTGTTGTTGCTTTGCATATTCAAAAGTTGTGCACAGAAGAATTTGTGTCCATAATATTTAGACACAATAGCTTGAGTATGTGAATGTTGCAAAATAGCAGCTTATCACTGTCAGCAATCCACATTCATTCCTTCTTTCCTTCCTTCTTCTCTTCTGATTCTTTTATTTCATGTCTAGACACTAGGATTTCATGACAAGATAGTTCTGCTGAGAAGACTACGACTTTGAGGTTATTGTTCCCATTAAAAATGCACCACTTTCAATATATAACTTTAATTCAAAGCCCTCATTTTATGCTCTGTTGCATTCTCCTATTTTCACGGTGTTATTTTCACAATAGAAGAGAGAAAATTAGGAAGATAAGTTGTAACTTGGAACATAAAAATATGTGAGAAAAAACAAAAACAAACTTTTCACTAACCATAGGTAAAATAGAACATTTTAGGCCCAATGCAGAATGATAATGTCTCTTCAAAGTGAGGACTTTATATCTAAATCAAAGAAGATGAAAGAAAGCCTACTGATTTATAACAGTAAACATCATGAAGAGAGATTTTCTGATAAGTCACTTCTTCCTTCCTTCGTTAAAGAGGAGAGATAATGGCTTTGTTTGCGATATCAGAAAAAGATTGGGAGATAGGAGAGAAAGAAGGATGAAAGACTAATAACTCATTGAAACTTCATGACTCAAGTTATCCATTATGTCATTTACATGCAGAATAGGTTTTTGGGGCTTAGTTTTGTTTTATTTCAATCTACATTTGTTTAATGGCATAAAAAATACTCTGTATTATACTGTTGAAGTCATACATTCAGTACTACAAGTCAAAGTACAGAGGATTAGTAAAATACCTGCAGTCCTGAGTGAACCCCATTCTGATTCTCTCTCTCACCATTAAGTGTAGGAAAAGATGTGGAATAATATGGTTAGTTTCAAGCTGGCTTTTTCTTTGATGCATTGTCAGAGAATGTAGAGGCCTAATAAGATTTTCATGCAAGTTATCATAGAGTTGGGATTTCCCTGTGATCAAGGGCAAGGCTACCCAGAGCTCCCTGGTGGATGAGAAGCTGGACATGAACCAGCAGTGTGAGCTTGCATCCCAGAGGAGCAACTATGTTCCAGGCTGCATTAAAGACGGGTGGCCATCAGAGAGAGGGAGGTGATTGTCTCCATCTACTCAGCTTTTGTGAGGCCCCATCTGGGGTACTGGGTCCAGGCCTAGGGCCCCCAGTACAAGAAAGATTTGGATCTCTTTGAGCGGGTCAGAGGAGGGCCACTAAGATAATCAGAGGGCTGGAGCACCTCTTTTAAAGAAAGGTTGAGGGAACTGGGCTTGTTTAGCTTGGAGAAGAGAAGGCTCTGGGGAGACCTCATTGTAGCCTTCTGGTACTTGAAGGGAACATAAAAACAGGAGGGGGAACAGCTATTTACTCAGGAAGATAGTGACAGGACAAGGGGGAATGGTTTCAAACTGAGACAGGAGATTTAGGTTAGTTATTAGGTGGAAATTTTTCACATAGAGGGTGGTGACACACTGGGGCAGGCTGCCCAGGGAGGTTGTAGATGCCCCATCCCTGGATGCATCCAAGGTCAGGCTGGATGTGGCTCTGAGCAGCCTCGTCTAGTGACTGGTGACCCTGCACATAGCAGGGGGGTTGAAACTAGATGATCATTATGGTCCTTTTCAACCCAGGCCATTCTATGGTTCTATGATTCTATGATTCTATGATTCTATGATTCTATGATTGTTAATAGAAGACTGATTCAGGTCTACTTCTTTTGCAATGGTAAACAAGTCTGTATGGATCAGTATAGAAACATGCTTGCAGGTTCTGGGTCAGAGCCAGCTTATCCCATGTCAGCATGAAACATAAGCAGAGCAATCTTGTGATTTTCGCTAGAAGGCTGAGACAACAACCAAAACAACAGAGAGGAAAGATGAAAGAAAAGAATCATAGAGTTGCAGAATCACAAAATCATTTGAGTTGGAAGAGACATTTAAAAGTCATCTAGTCCAATTCCCCTGCAATGGGTAAGGATATCCACAGCTACATCAGGTTGCTCAGAGCCCTGTTCAGCCTGACTTTGAATGTCTCCAAGGGTGGGGTACCCACTACTTCTCTGCGCAACCTGTTCCATTGCTTTACTACCCTTATCTGCAGGTGTCCCTGGTGTCTTCTTTTCTCCAGGCTGAACAGCCTCAACTCTCTCATCCTGTGTTCATAGGAGAGCTGTAGCTTCCCATGGAATGTTTCTGTGGCCCTCCTCTGGATGTGCTCTAATAGATCCACATCTCTCCTGTACTGAAGACTTCGCATCTGGATGCAGTGCTCCAGATGAGGTCTCACTGAAGCAGAGTATAGAAACAGGATCACCTCCCTCACCCCGCTGACCATTCTTGTTTTGATGCAGCCCAGGATATAGTTGGCATTCTGGGCTGTGAGGGCACATTGCTAGCTCATGTCCAACTTAGCACCCACCATTACACCCCACATACTTCTGCATAGTTGTTGAAGGTCTATCTCATGTCAGTGTAATTGATGAAGATATTAAACAGATGTTAAAGAGAAGTCCAAGGGAAAATAGAGATAGAAGAGTGTAAGACAACTTTAAGCTGTATATTTTGCAATTATGATGCTAAATACAGAAGTAGCAGTGCTCCATTTTACAGATTGTAGTTTGGTAAATGGTCTAGGTTGTGTTTTTAACACCTTCTCAGTTTTTAAACAGAATTAATCTAAGTAATTAAGGAAACTGACTAGTAATTATGAGTGGAAAGTGACACATTGCTATTACTGCAGTTAATGCTGACTTAAGTCTCATCTTACATTATTTAGTAAAAAAAAAATTATGTTTACAAAATGGCATGAATGTACATGACAAGTTTTTGAGATGGTTATTTAGAGTGCTTTTGCCCTAAGTAGGAAAATTCATGGATAAGAAAGCACTTACAATATCTGCAATATAGTCCAGCCAGTTTTGTAAATTAAATGTGTGTAACCAACCACATTTTCTTTCAGGAATTTAGATTTTCTTTAAAATGAGCTGAGGGAAAGATGAAAATAGGACAGATTAATGTAGTAGACAGGTGAGGGAGCAAGTAAGAGGGAAAGTTATTTCAATATTATGCCATGCCTGCTGGGCTGGATTTGTAAAAATCCATCCATTTGTATCCACCCAAATAATGTGTTTCTATTTGGTTCATTATCTTCTATTGTACTGGACTGGGCTATATAGTTGATAGCAAAGGAGTCTGTAAAAAAAAAGCACAAATAAGCATTAAAACCTTCCATGTAGGAAACAGTTTGACTAGATCTGTTTTTCACAAAAGATACTTTGAAAAAGTACAAAATATGTCCCAAGTCTAGCTAAGGAAAATACCAGTTTGTGTTCTTTTATATTCTATTTACCAGATGTTGTCTGCTATCCATTAATATACAGTTCCTATAGCAACTGTAACAAAATATAGTACATGTGCTACAATACTGAAGAAATTTAAAAAAACAACAGATGCATACATATGTGTATGTGCATACACAGGTTTTTAATTAAAATTAAAATTAAACAAAATATAAAAGTAAGTAAAAGTTAGTAATGGTCCAGTTTGTTGTAATCACAAAAACTTCAACTGAGATCAAAATCTACCTGAAATAAACCTTCCTTATCTACCAATTTATTTAGAAAAGAACTGAGAAAATGGAGCTCTTTGAAGAAGCAGAACTTTTTAGGCAATGCCCAGTGAGGATTCTTTATTGAGTTTGTAGCTGTATGCCAGCAATCCAGTTATAGCCTTACTAGTATTGTCTCTGCAATGGAGCATACAGAACTTTAAAGCGTGGTATAACTAAAACAATATATGTTGTCAAACAAAAAAAATTCAGTATCTGCTGATGCAATAAAAATGTAACATGCATTGAAATAAAAACTGAGACGTTGACCAGAGGTCCCTACCCTGTAAAATAAATATGATTTATAACATAGAAAATATATTTTTTTTTCTTACTATATCAGTTCCCATAGACTGAACCTAAAATAATTCACCAAAACACACAGCAAAGAATTTAGCTGAGGTCATAACCTCTGAAATTAATTGTTGCAAAAAAGGAAAATAGCTTGATACAACATAGATCAGCTGTATTAGTCACAGCATATATAGCTAATTTTCTGACTTTACGTATGATGAAAAGGTAAATGTTCCCATCGACTACGAAGATCTTTCTGCAATTTTGCTTCTTTATTGTCTTCTTTTATTTTCTTATTTTGATTTATTCATTTATTTTTACTATCCAAAATTAAAACATCTGCCAATGAGACTGAAGGAAAAATCAAATATTATTTTAATAATACTATATTCATAATGCTACTACTTCTGTGTTCTATTTTTGTCCATTTAAAATCTGTTACTATTTCTACCTTTTCAATAGATAAGAAATATGTAGGTTATTAAAATGTTTATTTTTAAGAAATTCTTTGTTTTTCAGTATTTATACAGTTCAAACATTCTCTAACACAAATAAACATTCATTACATACATGGTGGCTTTTAAAAGCACTGCAATATCAGTCCCTGGAAAACATTTGCTGTGATGCTGGCAATAGTAATTAAGATCAGCTGAATATTTTTCATCAGATTAGTTGGTTTCTAAAAAGTCAAAAAAGGATTCTCAACCCTTAGCATCATACTTAACAATGCGTGCCAGTTTGAATGCTTAAACTGCAGGCATGTGCCTTGTACAATATGCCATACCTATGTTTTCCCATAAACAGATACTGGCTTTTAAATTAACCATTAATAGGAATAGGAATAGGGATTCACCTCTTTCTTTCTGTATCTGGTCCCATGTTGTTGTCTCAAAGGAGAGGAAGGAATATCTGTTTGATTCAGCCAGGAGATGATACATTTTCTCCCACGGGAGAAGGATGCCAAATTATTGAGGCTCCGAGAAAGTAAAGCAGACTTTTGTCTCCTTGTGGCTCTGTTGTGAAGGCTAAAATTTTTAAAAAAAGCTGAGATATATTATAAAAAAAAAAACTATTTGGGTTCAGGTCAACATCTCCAATATGCAAAAAAACCTAAATCTAGATTTGCATACGCAGATGGGCATTTTTGTACAAATATTGATAACGTCATGCTTGAATATCCAATCTTCTTATTCAAACAGTGGTTCTCAGCATGCCAAATACAATGTGTACACAGTCCTAGGATGGAATTTTAAGACATTGACAATTTGGCCCCTTAATGTATTTGGTTTTCAGATACGAATACTATTCGTTCTGTAGAGAAGATTTTAAAAAAATATTTTTATAACAGAAATAGATATACTTCCCATGAAGTTTAATGTTATCATTAGAAACCAAAAGATCATCTGATGCTGGGGATGTATTTCATTTCTTCTTCTTCTTCTTCTTTTTTTTTTTTTTTTCCCCCACTTACATTATTTATTCATAAAGGAATTTTTTCCTCTCCTTTTATAAGAATTTTTTCCTCTCCTTTTAAAAGAAAACATTTAAGCAATTTAGAGAAGGGGATTTTAATAACTTCTTTGTACAGATCTGTCTTTATATGTATTATATGCATACATAATATATACAATCTTATTTAGGAAAAAAAAATATATGAAATTTACCTATGTATATTATTCACTTCATTACTTTACTAACGCCAAAATGAGAACAAGAAACTAACCCCACACAGTGACCCTCTTTGCTTTCTAACTTCTTAGGTGAGTTAGTGTTGCCAATTATCTGTTCCGTGCCAGTTTCAGAGGCAGAATCTAATATCTTCAGCAATAGATTGGAGAATAGGTGATATGTTTTTTTTTTATTTCTCTCAACTTGGTAAACAGTAAAGGTTTGTTGTAGTCTAACAGGGTGGAAGTGAGTGACAGTCCTTAGCAATCTGTCCATGAAAGAATTCCCTGCTCTGGGAATTTCTGGGAAACATTCCTTGCCTGACACCTCTAGGATGGTCTAACTGTAAATAAGAAAGCGCAGAACAGACATGGGTAAGCTTGGGTGACCAGCTGGAACACTAAAAAAACAGAACAACTTTCTCTTTGAAGGCTCCAACTGAAATGAAGCAATCTATTGCTAACTTCTTATTAATTAACTTTTCTTGGTCTTCACTGTTTATTGGCCCTTTTCTGAGCAAGACACTTCTGAAAATTACTATACAGGCAGGAAAGATCAAAGTTTCCACCACATTTAAGAAACTCTTAACCACTTGAATGAATGCTGCAATAATTTTTAAAATATATTCATAAGGTGTAAAGGTAATTCTAGCCATGAATTACAGGTGACATTAGTAGACATTCACTGCCAGATATAAGGATTGTTTAAAAGAGAGTTGCATCAAATCTGCAGTTTAATAAGAAACTTAGCAAATTTAGGCACCACTTCTCTTGATTGTTAAGGCTACACTACTAGTAACTTTTTGTCCCCTATGTAGTGTTTTTGCCACTGTTGAACAGAGGAAATCTTCTGAGAGGAGCTGAGTGGTTTTGAAAGGTCAGATCCCCTTACAGCATGGATATGATGTTGGGGGATCCTTTAATTGCTATAAAACACCTGAAATGTAACTTGGAGCATGCCTTCACTTGGCAAACCAGTCGGGCAGGAACTAAGGAATGATAATTGTAGCTCAGAAGAACCATCTCTTCACAATTCTGGGTTTTGCATTGAGCAGAGTTCCAGTGACTTGATGCTCTGGGCTTCTGAGGTACTTATCTGTATCAGTACGAGAATGTATGGACTTGATTCTTTGAGAAAATTCTTGCTGTTTTTGTAGTGTAGGATTGTTTCATTCGGTGTATGAATACTTCTGACACTGTAAAATCTGAAGACTTTAAGTATTCTAGTATCTGCTGTTAAAATATATAGGTTACACATTAAAAAGATTGCATACCTATTTATAAGTCCACCACATGCACTGAAAAAAAGGAAGAACACATAAACAAGATAAAACAACTAATTGAAACATCATACTTCTAAGAAAAAGTAAAAACTAAGAATTTTTAAGAATTTCCTAAGTTGTTTTTGTAACTGCAGGGGTTTAACTTTGGATTCTCTCTCCTTATTTAGTTTAAGTGGCTGATGAATTATCAAATATCCTCAACGTGCTCAATGCTGAACAAAACTGTAGAAAATATTTTTTGCTTCAAAATACTCAATAAAGTGTTCAAGTATGGTGAATCCTTCTTGGTGTGGATTTTGGTGCTCAACCCATTATGTTTGTACTGGAAAGCATTAGATGAATGTAAGGGATGGCTTTACATACTTGCCACACACTACGAAGTAGCTTCTGTATTTCTCTGGAAAATATAGTCACCTGAAAATTGTTCTGAATTATACTATATGAAATTGGACAGTTTCACAGGTGAAGAAGCTTGCACAACACTTTCCCTAAGCCATAAAGATGAGTCACAGAAGTAGACATGGTCCTTGAACACTGACAGGCAATTAGATGGCCATATCCAATCACCAGAAGATACAATTACTACAGTTGCTACTCATTTGTTCTAATGATGCAGTGATTATTTGTACTCAAAGAATGACACAGTGTAAGAATTTGCAGAACAGAATTAATCAGGAACATTTAAGATAACTGTGGTATGGCAAATCTTACAAATTTAATAAAGTTCTCCTGGCTTTTTCCAGTACTTTATTGATATTGTAGTTTCCTCTTCGCAAGCAATAGTAAAATAGAACCATTAATGGGATTTCTCAGACACAAATAATTTGAACTCTGTTTGCTCCCTGGCTTTTTTTTTGTAACGTCATCTGACTGTTCACAGTCACAGTTGTCAATGGTCACATCAGATAAGATGATCTGTCATAAGCAAATCACTGAATAGTAATGATTGAGACAGGCATTATCCCATCGTACAGATGCTTTTATTTTTTATTTTTTATTTTTTTAATGTTTACACCTTTCTCAGTACCTCACACTTGAAGAGTTTCTTTCTATAGAATTGTCTATTAGCATGCTTCAGACTTCTCCAGCACAGTCAATCAGTGAAATACACTTTTGATTTTTTCTGATAGAGAAAGATTTCTCATTAATCTTCTTTATTACTTCATTGCAGCTTAATTATAGATGTAGTTCAAAAGTGGCTTAAGAATTGAAATTCAGATCATTGGTGAGCTTTACTTAAAGCTTAGGCATTAAGCTAAGCATGATCAATCTGAGGATAAATGCTCTCTCACTTAATTTGAATGAGACACCATCAGTGTAGTATACTTAAATAAATTAGGCACTTAAGCAAAGTGAATGTGATACTTCATTTACACAAAGTTGCACATACTGTGTCGATAAGAAGACAATGTTGATTATCATAAAATTTTAAGACTTTCCCCCTATAATTTTATAGTACATTCAGCTAGATCACCTAAAGTAATACCAGACTGTCTTCACGCACTTTGATAGAAACAGCAACTCAGAAATGGTCTTGTTAAGCTTTTCTTCATCAACCAATAATCTTCTTCAAGTTCAGGGAAGTCTCGGGTAACTAGTTCCTTCCCATTTTTATTTTTTTTTCCCTAGGCCACTGATACTTCCATTCTTCTTTTTATACATCTTATCCCTTATTATTCTGAGAGTTTGGAAAAGATAAATATATAAATAGTGCGCTGGAGAGGCAAGCAATATGCAGAAGTGACCTCTGGCAAAATGCTTTCAGGATACTGAAGCAATGACCGGAGCAAGAAAAGGAGTGGTAAAGGCTTTGAGAAAATAAAAGAGGCTAAGGAAGGTGGATAAGAGTAGAAAGAGTAGAAAGGAGTGTAAATAACTTGTAAGAAGGGAAGAGAGGAGAATCTTCATGCAGAAGAAGAAAAAGTCATGAAATAATGGGAAGAAAATCGGAAGAAAGGAAGAGAATCTTTACACTGTGCTAAAGATTTCATTAAGCATGCAGGTACTGCGTTTATGCTTTAAGAGGAAAGTAACTGCCAACACTGATGTGAAGCTACTTAATTTTTATTCATATCTCCTCTATATTGTACATTATTCTGTGTCTCCCTTGGACCTCCACTTCTGGATGTGAAAGGATAGGTGGTTAAAAGCATAGGATTAAAATTGAGGTTCTCAAATGCATGGAAGGGAAATTCCCCAAGGGGAGCATAGAGGTCATTACAACTCTAAATGCACGTGTAGCAGCATACAGATGAGAAATTTTAAGTGTTCACAAATTGAGAAACACAATGATAGCCATTTTTATATTTCTGTTTATTGACTTAGAGGCTTTTCTTCTTTGTCTAATAGACATAGTGTTCATGGTACTGGAAAACATTCAGAATAAACAGCATTTGTGGTAATTAAGTGCCTTGGCATCTCTTCACTTCTATAATCATCCACAAAAGCTTTTTAAAGCCTGAATGTTCCTCTACAGTTAACATTATCCCTTAATTATTTTTTTCTTTAAGCAGTGAATTGAATCTGAAACAATGATATGTCTGCTTTTCACATCATGCATTGCTATTTTAATGCCTTTTTGAGAGACCCTTATAGGATATTAGATATGTATATATTAATATATATGGATATTTTTGTAGTTTGTAAAAAGTGGGACTGGTGAAGTATAATTCTCCAGAAAGGTTATGTAATGCAGGCTTGTTGTGGAAAACCTTTGACTATAAGAGAACTGTATAGATACTCCAATCAACTGCAGTGAAAGAAGTAAAGGGGTGAATGACAAGGCAGTGGGTTGTACAGTATAAAGCAAAGCTTTTGTGTTTTTGCAGGCCAGCTTTTTGTGCATGGCACTAGGTAGGGCTTTTACATGTCTAATTAATCAAAGGAGAGCTGTGGTAATATTTTGTCAAAATGCCCATGGATATATACATTTGTCTTAACTATTAAATGTGAGATGCGTTTGGGAACTGAATACTTAGGGGAGGAAAGTTAATTTTTTAAAGCACATATTTGAAACCATAAGGAGAGAAAAAGAAGTTTTAATGTCATGTTTGAATGTTATTTGGAAACTGAAGGAGTGTAAATACCACTCCTAATATTAGAGTACACAAGGTAGCCTTAAACTCACAGTCTTCTAATAATTGCAATCTGCTACACCCCCTGTGTAACAGACATAATTATGTTAACAGCTTTCCTACTCAGGCACCATATATTTCCATTATGAAGCCAGCCTCATTTAATTATTATCATGTAGTAAATTATCAGTTATAAGGACATTTGGGTACAAGGGGATATCCGTTTTCTCACCATCCTCACAATCACAGTCAATGTTGAGATTAATACTCAATTTACATATACAAAAAACATGCTGACACTCTACCCAGATTTTGTGATTCAGTAATTTTATGGAACTGGAAGAAATGATCCACCATGAATACCTAATTGTAAGATTAACTAGATTTCCATTGTTGTCTCTTTCTGAGAGAATAAAGAACTACAGGGTAAAAATGAATGGGAAAAAGTAAAATATTTTAATGGTAAGTTTTCAGATGTTCTGAGCTTTTAAGTAAAGATATATTTTCATATGACACTATAATGCAAAGTCAGTTTACATTATTTCTTATCTCCACTGTTTACTGATCGCAAGAAATTATAATGAGATAAAAATCCCCTTTTTTGCTGTGCGTTAATATCTTCTATTCTAGACCATTAGAAAGATTTTGTTGTTCTTAGGAAGATAGTTCAGAACATTATTTCAGCGCTTTCCTTTAAATCACTTTAATAATCTCCATGATATAGAGAGATGCTGAAATAACACAACAGCTGGCTGAAGTAGGAGGAGTTGCCCACTCCCGCCATCTATGCAGAGGTGATGTGATAGTTCTCGTGTAGCCTAAAAAGATGTACAGACTAGACTTCCTCAGGAGAATGAATGGCAAAAATTTTAAAAATCTTCTTTCCGCTTTCTGGCTGATAACTCATCTCACTAAAGCCAATACAAATGTTATCAATAACTGTAGAAGGACTTGCTTATAGGTCTAAATGATTGAAAATTACAACCTGTAAGGGAACTGCTGAGTCACAGCCTGAACCTCTGATTGATCACCTAAGGCGAGCAATAAGTCAGCCATGGGAGTACAGGTGAAGGCAATTCACCTGTGCTGCCAGGAGGGGTGGAGCCTGGCTCCACCTCTCCTAGATCCATTTAAGAGCTGACTACCAGTAGCAGAGGTTCTCTTCTGAAGATGCCCTCTGCTGGAGTTTCATAAGAGAGCCCAAGAATGGGTAAGTGTCCTATCTATTCTCTTTTTTTATTACAACCTGCTTTGCCTAACTCTCTTGTTCATTTCATAATTATAACATCTTAATATTCACTGATTATACACCACCTAAGTGATCTGAACAGCTTTTTTTAGCAACTACAGTACTCAGGTAATTAGGAATTAATAAAAAAAGGAATGAATGAATATATGAAGGCTGTATTCAATTCACAGAATTTTGAAAAAGAGAGTGGAAATGTAGAGGAGCAGTTTTCCCAGTGTTTAAAGTAACTGATTATGAACCCCATTCTGCTTTTTGCGTGCATGTATAAAAATACTGAAACAACAGAATCATAGAATGACTTGGGTTGAAAGGGACCTTAAAGATGATCTAGTTCCAATTCCTCTGCTGCCAATTATAATTTTTGATAGATTTCATTTTGTTAGATTTTTCTAACTTTTGAGTATTCAAGACTCTAAAACACTGTTATAGATTCTGTAAGAGTTGCAGAAATTGTACTAATTACAAGGTTATAAATTTGTGATGAATACAAATTGGAGGCTAAATGGGATATTTTACAGGAAAGAATAAAATATTATTTTATATGTCAATAGGTATATTATTATTATTATTATTTTTTTTTTTTGCTAAGATGTAGAGGAAATCTGAGCTTTTATGTACTCTTCTTGGAATGTTTTCTTGAACAACAACATAGTACATTTTTCTTACTGATATGGACAGAAACTTTCATAAATGATGTAATCCAATTAGCTTTGAGATTTAAAAATGTGTGAAGAATGAGATGTTTTATGAAAGATTTGCCAGCAGAAAATTTCTCAATTTTCTAGAGACATCTTACTATTGTGTTGAGACAGCTGACATGTATAGGTTAATATAGAGGTATGAGATACTTGTATTAGATATGCTGGTACTTTGTCTTCTAACTATCATGCCTTGTGGGAATCCAATACAGAATATTCGGAGTGGGATGTTGAGAACAAAGGATGCATCCAGGAGTCCAAAACAAGAGTCAAGTGAGCTGTGTGATTGTTGCAAGATAATGATGCTGACTGGAGGAAAGGTGTGTGGCTAGGAATGACTTGCAACTCTGATTAGATAAGCACCTGCATGCATGGTTAAGGAGTGTCTGTATGGAACGCTTTGTTGACATAAATTGGAGTGGGAAGATGTAAGAGGAAACTTGGAAATCTACAAAAAGCAAGAACTTGCAATAAATGATTTGGATCGTTCATGCATATGAGTCCATGCCTTCAGGCACTGCAGTACCTGATCAATGGGATTCTGTAAACTTTCTCCCACCTAGGAGTTTATTATATCATATTATATTATATAACAAAATATTATCTAAAATGTTATTTGCCTGATTCATGTGTCTTATAAATTAAACAGTTTTACTGCACATTTTGTTAACTACAAATCATAACTTATTTAATCACATCTTAAATATAAAATCTCATGTATACTAGTTTAATTAAACAGTTATATACGTAGGACATGTTAATAAAACTTACTGATATCTACTGTTCATGAAATTCTATTTCTAACACTAAAACTCTTTAAAAAGGTAACCTACAGATGTCAATGTTGAAGCCCGCTTCATCCAGGTGTTCGCAATCGTTAGGGACTCAACGGTCTGTCCATCTACCCCAGGTGCACACCAATGTGGTGGGTGGTAAAATGGCGTTTATTAAATCATGACAGGAACTTATATAGCCTTGTACAACTTCGTCTACACCCCACTTATCGTGCGTAAGCACTTGCGTCACTACTTTCTTATCTGGTTACTACTAGCAATTACTCGAAGGTTCTAGGCTCGCTGTCTACATTTCCCCCTCCCTATGCACAAGCGTAACTACCCCATTCTGAGAGGACCCTAACCGCGTACAACCGAAGCCCCGCTTTGCGCCTATACATGCCATTGTCCTCTCAGTTAAGCCTTGCCCCGTTACATCCCGAATCGCAAAGTAATCCCGTACTACCCCTATACCGCCGTGTTTTCTGACTGCCTACAAGCTTTTTGCATTTTACTATATTCTACGTGGTAGTTGACTGTGCGGTCAATCATCCTTTGAATACAACTTAACATAATTTGTAGAAGGCAAGGTACGCATACTATCAAAAGCAAGATAACTACAAGCCCTAAAAGCAGACCCTTCAATAAGTGCACACCCCATTCTCCTATGCCTCCGAACACACTTCTCAGCCAGTCCCCGATGGGGTCGTCCTCCACTTGGATCTTCTCCGTATGGTCGCACAGGGCTCTCAGCGCTTTATGGATGGATACACTGTGGTCGCTGAGATTGAAGCAACACATTCCTTCTAGGTCTTCACATCCATGCCCCTGTTAGAAACGCGTTTTCTCGTTGGCAGCAACGGTTGAGTTTCCTCCACGCTTCTCCCGGCCTTCTTTCGGGGTTCCTGGGCTGTCTCCTTCTTCGGCGTTCACAGGAGCCATACCTGCAAAACTCAGAGTCCCTCGTTACTGTTCTCTTTCATCAGATCTGGTTTGATGTCAACCCCGACTGGGTGGACAGTTTTGTCTCCCAGCCGATATCCTAAAAACTGGACCCCCGATCCTCTCTGGATCTTTTCAGCAGAAATAGTGAAGCCGGCTGATGTCAGGAGCGTCACCACTTGGGCTTCTAATGACTGGAGCCCCGATGGGGTCGGGGATGATAGCAGTAGATCATCCATATAGTGCAGCAGGAGGAACTGCCTAGGGGACTGCCGGACCGGACTCAGGACTCTGTCAATCACTATCTGACAGATCGTGGGAGAGCATGCCATCCCTTGTGGGAGCACTCGCCAGTGATACCGACGAGCCGGGCCTTGGTTATTACGGACAGGAACCGTAAAGGCAAAAGCCTCCCTGTCTTGCTCAGCCAGGGGTATGGAGAAAAAGCAATCCTTCAAATCGATAACAACAACCCCCCAGCCTGCAGGCACGGCGGATAGTACGGGCGCACCCTGCTGAACTACACCAAAAGGCACTAACTGAGCGTTAACTGCGCGCAAGTCGTGCAGCAAGCGATAGGATCCTGACCGCTTCTTTATCACAAATACAGGAGTGTTCCATTGACTAAGAGAGGGTTCTATATGACCTAAGCGAAGCTCTTGCTGTACTAATGCGTGAAGCGCTACAAGCTTTTCCGTCGGTAAGGACCACTGATCCACCCAGACAGGTCGCACTTCCTGTCTCCAGCGCAGTGGGATCGCATACTGCGCTGACAATTGACAGATCGTGGCCCCCACTATAAATTGTTATGCGTGCTGCCACACCCCGCAGAAAGTCCCTCCCCAAGAGGGTTCCCGGCACCTGTGCCACTAACAGGGTAAGCAGAACAGGCCTTTCCAGGGAACCATCCCTGCTGATTACGATAATCTCAACCATCTGGGCGGACCTCCGGGTGGGCGTTGTTCCTCCCACTCCCGCTATCATCTGTGCCGCCCCTGTAGGCCATGTAGAGGGCCAATCGGATTCCGCAATAACCCGATGCGATAGAGAAAGCGCCCGTGTTTGCAGGGCTAACTATAAACGCGGCTGGATTCGCTAGGCCCTTTTCTTTCGCTTTCTCTTTAACTTTAGCCCAGTCAGTAACCAGGCCCCCCCCCCGGCCGCGTGCTCCCCCGTGGCCGCGGGCTCCCCCGCCCCGCTCCGCCCCCCACCCTATCGCGTTCCTCAGGGGGCGGTTCTGGCTGAGACGTTTTGTCCAAAGAAGGGCATAAAGACGGGGCAGGGTAAGGCGGGGGCGGGGCTGTCGGCTCACATGACTGACTCGGCGACTCCTTCTTCTCCGTCTCTCCGCCTCCGCTCTCTGCCGTCGCCGCCATCTTGGCCTCACCGGATCTATGAGAAAGTAAAGACCCGCTCCCGGCAACCCCGTCACGCTCCGCTCCTCCCCGAACCCTCCTTCCACCTTTGCCGCTTTGAGAGCCCCAAGTATCAAGCCCCACGTTTTAAGCTCTGAGGCTTTTTGGTCGGACATGGCGCGCTGGCACAGCGCCGAAGTAAGTGAGTCCCACCGATTTGAATCGAGCACCTGTTGAGGGGAGTCCAGCTCACCCTCCTTTTGTAAAAGGGACAACATTGCCCCTATTTCCTTCTTAGAAGGAGAGGTTTTCCCCATAGGGGTTTTCCCGCAGTATGTCTTACACGCGGATGAAATCACCTTTATGACAGCTTCCATGTTCACTCCGCCGGGCGTTCCCCCGGAACACGCAACCACCGGGCTTCCCTTCCGATGGTTCCCTGGGTCCTCGGCAGGTGAAGCAGGCTCCCGGCCGCAGAGCCCCCTCCGACGCTACCCAGCTTCCACTCTCCTAAGCCGCAGCCCCCTCTTCTAGGGTCATCGCCTCCTTCCCCAAGGGAGACGGATGAGAGCAGGATCGCCACGCCGCCTGTGGCCGACCACTATTCCCTAATGATCACGTCGGGGTCACCATATGAAGCCCGCTTCATCCAGGTGTTCGCAATCGTTAGGGACTCAACGGTCTGTCCATCTACCCCAGCTGCACACCAATGTGGTGGGTGGTAAAATGGCGTTTATTAAATCATGACAGGAACTTATATAGCCTTGTACAACTTCGTCTACACCCCACTTATCGTGCGTAAGCACTTGCGTCACTACTTTCTTATCTGGTTACTACTAGCAATTACTCGAAGGTTCTAGGCTCGCTGTCTACATTTCCCCCTCCCTATGCACAAGCGTAACTACCCCATTCTGAGAGGACCCTAACCGCGTACAACCGAAGCCCCGCTTTGCGCCTATACATGCCATTGTCCTCTCAGTTAAGCCTTGCCCCGTTACATCCCGAATCGCAAAGTAATCCCGTACTACCCCTATACCGCCGTGTTTTCTGACTGCCTACAAGCTTTTTGCATTTTACTATATTCTACGTGGTAGTTGACTGTGCGGTCAATCATCCTTTGAATACAACTTAACATAATTTGTAGAAGGCAAGGTACGCATACTATCAAAAGCAAGATAACTACAAGCCCTAAAAGCAGACCCTTCAATAAGTGCACACCCCATTCTCCTATGCCTCCGAACACACTTCTCAGCCAGTCCCCGATGGGGTCGTCCTCCACTTGGATCTTCTCCGTATGGTCGCACAGGGCTCTCAGCGCTTTATGGATGGATACACTGTGGTCGCTGAGATTGAAGCAACACATTCCTTCTAGGTCTTCACATCCATGCCCCTGTTAGAAACGCGTTTTCTCGTTGGCAGCAACGGTTGAGTTTCCTCCACGCTTCTCCCGGCCTTCTTTCGGGGTTCCTGGGCTGTCTCCTTCTTCGGCGTTCACAGGAGCCATACCTGCAAAACTCAGAGTCCCTCGTTACTGTTCTCTTTCATCAGATCTGGTTTGATGTCAACCCCGACTGGGTGGACAGTTTTGTCTCCCAGCCGATATCCTAAAAACTGGACCCCCGATCCTCTCTGGATCT
Source organism: Phasianus colchicus (assembly GCF_987193195.1). Classification (NCBI taxonomy): domain Eukaryota; kingdom Metazoa; phylum Chordata; class Aves; order Galliformes; family Phasianidae; genus Phasianus; species Phasianus colchicus. The sequence continues at coordinate 18,585,298 of NC_143476.1, forward strand.
TTTCAGCAGAAATAGTGAAGCCGGCTGATGTCAGGAGCGTCACCACTTGGGCTTCTAATGACTGGAGCCCCGATGGGGTCGGGGATGATAGCAGTAGATCATCCATATAGTGCAGCAGGAGGAACTGCCTAGGGGACTGCCGGACCGGACTCAGGACTCTGTCAATCACTATCTGACAGATCGTGGGAGAGCATGCCATCCCTTGTGGGAGCACTCGCCAGTGATACCGACGAGCCGGGCCTTGGTTATTACGGACAGGAACCGTAAAGGCAAAAGCCTCCCTGTCTTGCTCAGCCAGGGGTATGGAGAAAAAGCAATCCTTCAAATCGATAACAACAACCCCCCAGCCTGCAGGCACGGCGGATAGTACGGGCGCACCCTGCTGAACTACACCAAAAGGCACTAACTGAGCGTTAACTGCGCGCAAGTCGTGCAGCAAGCGATAGGATCCTGACCGCTTCTTTATCACAAATACAGGAGTGTTCCATTGACTAAGAGAGGGTTCTATATGACCTAAGCGAAGCTCTTGCTGTACTAATGCGTGAAGCGCTACAAGCTTTTCCGTCGGTAAGGACCACTGATCCACCCAGACAGGTCGCACTTCCTGTCTCCAGCGCAGTGGGATCGCATACTGCGCTGACAATTGACAGATCGTGGCCCCCACTATAAATTGTTATGCGTGCTGCCACACCCCGCAGAAAGTCCCTCCCCAAGAGGGTTCCCGGCACCTGTGCCACTAACAGGGTAAGCAGAACAGGCCTTTCCAGGGAACCATCCCTGTTGATTACGATAATCTCAACCATCTGGGCGGACCTCCGGGTGGGCGTTGTTCCTCCCACTCCCGCTATCATCTGTGCCGCCCCTGTAGGCCATGTAGAGGGCCAATCGGATTCCGCAATAACCCGATGCGATAGAGAAAGCGCCCGTGTTTGCAGGGCTAACTATAAACGCGGCTGGATTCGCTAGGCCCTTTTCTTTCGCTTTCTCTTTAACTTTAGCCCAGTCAGTAACCAGGCCCCCCCCCCGGCCGCGTGCTCCCCCGTGGCCGCGGGCTCCCCCGCCCCGCTCCGCCCCCCACCCTATCGCGTTCCTCAGGGGGCGGTTCTGGCTGAGACGTTTTGTCCAAAGAAGGGCATAAAGACGGGGCAGGGTAAGGCGGGGGCGGGGCTGTCGGCTCACATGACTGACTCGGCGACTCCTTCTTCTCCGTCTCTCCGCCTCCGCTCTCTGCCGTCGCCGCCATCTTGGCCTCACCGGATCTATGAGAAAGTAAAGACCCGCTCCCGGCAACCCCGTCACGCTCCGCTCCTCCCCGAACCCTCCTTCCACCTTTGCCGCTTTGAGAGCCCCAAGTATCAAGCCCCACGTTTTAAGCTCTGAGGCTTTTTGGTCGGACATGGCGCGCTGGCACAGCGCCGAAGTAAGTGAGTCCCACCGATTTGAATCAAGCACCTGTTGAGGGGAGTCCAGCTCACCCTCCTTTTGTAAAAGGGACAACATTGCCCCTATTTCCTTCTTAGAAGGAGAGGTTTTCCCCATAGGGGTTTTCCCGCAGTATGTCTTACACGCGGATGAAATCACCTTTATGACAGCTTCCATGTTCACTCCGCCGGGCGTTCCCCCGGAACACGCAACCACCGGGCTTCCCTTCCGATGGTTCCCTGGGTCCTCGGCAGGTGAAGCAGGCTCCCGGCCGCAGAGCCCCCTCCGACGCTACCCAGCTTCCACTCTCCTAAGCCGCAGCCCCCTCTTCTAGGGTCATCGCCTCCTTCCCCAAGGGAGACGGATGAGAGCAGGATCGCCACGCCGCCTGTGGCCGACCACTATTCCCTAATGATCACGTCGGGGTCACCATATGAAGCCCGCTTCATCCAGGTGTTCGCAATCGTTAGGGACTCAACGGTCTGTCCATCTACCCCAGGTGCACACCAATGTGGTGGGTGGTAAAATGGCGTTTATTAAATCATGACAGGAACTTATATAGCCTTGTACAACTTCGTCTACACCCCACTTATCGTGCGTAAGCACTTGCGTCACTACTTTCTTATCTGGTTACTACTAGCAATTACTCGAAGGTTCTAGGCTCGCTGTCTACACAATGTGCATATTTTAATGAAATTAAAGTAAAATAAAGAATATTTTTGGCAATATATACAAATCAAACAAAACAGGTTATGTCATGACATCAGTAAACAATCTTTTTCATTTCATTGGATCTGTTTACATATGTAAGTGAAATACTTTTGCTAGGTCTTTGCTGGATTTATATTTTCTAGACACACCAATAATGCTCGATCAGCTGTCAGAATTTTTGTTTCATTACCACTGTCACTTGATTTTTAGATATTCTTAACATTCCTGACTTACAAGGAAAACAAACTGCCACATCAGAGGTTTGTGCAGTTTCATGCCTAAGAATTCTGTTTATAACCTACTAAAAAGTTATACAAAGTTTAAGGTTCATAAGATATTCCTTGTTTCATATTAGCAAGCTATTTATAGTTGTTTTTTTTTTTTTAAAAAAAGCACCAAATAACAGTAAAACAACACAGTATACTGTTTAGTTTTTCTGGAGATAGGTGTACAATAATAAAAGGTCGTATAAAGTCACATATGGCTCATTCAAAAAAATGTATTTGTTCTGTAGATCTGACAAGATATACAGACAAGGAAAAAGAAGCTGCTTTAGAGACTTGTCAAGAATTGTTTTTATTCAGCAAGAAAAGAAAATCCACAATGTAATAGATGACCCTCAGATCATTTATTTAAAGCTTTAAAGATGGGTAATGAAAGAAATCTCAGAAGAAATATTAAATGAAGAACTGCAGGAACATTAAAAGCACTGCTAAACATCAGCACCACAAAGCTTTGTTAGAATAGTTCTCAGCATATGTATCATCTGTTACTTGCACTGAAAATTTTAATAAATGGTCACATTGATAAAAGCATTTATTCCAATAAAATAAGCTATTTTGGATAAGAGCACCAAATTACAATGGGTAGTGAATCTTCAGTCATGAGAGAGATACTGTTAAAGGAAACTGTTGATCATCAGGAATCCTTTCTCTTTTAATCTTTAAGCAATAATCTGTTCAATGGAGGACTTGAGGTCAGAGCAGCCTTATGGTTCTGGGAGTTCTTAGAGAACATCTACTTTTTGCTTCCTGTATTAACAATACTGTGTAGGTACAAGTGGTATGGTCCAGACATCAGTCTGTATAGAGAAGCACAGATACAGAAGTGGCTATCAGCAAAATGGAGCAATATTTAACCAAGCATTTACATAAAAGTCCATAAAACTATCCTCCTTTGTAATATTTCTTTTCTGTTTAAGACCTCTGAGAGAATTAGATAATAGGATGCTACAGATGAGTAACAGTACTTTGTAAGAGCAACTGCATCTGAGATGAGTGAAGGGAATAAAGGAGAAGTGTATTCCTTATGATCTGATATCCTATTAAGGGCATGTACAGATCAGCTGTGTTGAATTGAAACTCATTTAAAGAGCTTTGACTAAACAAGGAAATACACTCCCTGAAGTAAATGTCACCTCTTTAGAAGAAAGTGTTTCAGAAGGAGGCACAAACAAAACAAGCAAATTCCTTTCCTTTATTTCTTTTTCTTCCCTCTCTTCCTTTCTTCCTCTTTTCTCTCATCTTTCTTCAACTTTTTTTTCTCTATTCCATTCTTTATTATCTTTTTTTTTTTTAACGTTGTAATGTTGATTTCTGATAGAATTCTTAGGAAGCCTGCTTTCCTCAGCAGGCAGTACATTGGAGATGTGAATAGCATGGCCAGACAATTGCTCAAGGATGTCAATCTTACTGTAGGAGCTGTTCCTAGTTTACATGTGCAGTTTTAAAATTCTTTTAAATCTTTTTCCTTTTTTTTTTCCTTTTTTTTTTTTTTTCTGGAGAACAAGGTTTCATTGGAATATTTGTCTCTGTTAATTGATTTGGCTCTGTACAGCATATTAATTTTACTGGAGCTATGTAAAGAAAACTCTTCTCATTTATGCTCAGAAGAGTTTTTTTCAACTGGCTGGATACCCTACTGCTTCCTTCTTTCTAGAGGTAAAAGCTGTGCCAAGAGATTAGCATGTGTCTTCCACACCTTCAGATGAAATTCCAGTGAAATGTCAGTGGTGTATAAAATGCATGGCAGTACTTTCGTACTGGTGTTAATATTTTTTTGTTCTTGACCCCATATGGTACGCCTTTACAACTCCTAATTACTGTGAGTAAAGAAGAAGTTTCATTTTAAAAATGTCATTCCGAAATGAACTCTCTAACTGTATGGGCTCATTATGCTGCAGTTTCTCAAGTAGTAATTCTGTATGAGTAAAAATTATTGGCTGCTGTTAATATATTGTATAAATGCTATATTTATCTCTGACACTTCACTGCTTAACTATGTACATATGCATGAAATCGGGCTCCTAAGAGCTCATTTATTCCAGCTGTCTCTACATGGGGCCATAAATTTGTTTGTGACATCAAAACTGGTTGCTGTGGAAATGATCATGTCACAGAGTAAAGCTTCAGGTGGGAATAAAACATGTATTCAACAGATAATGAAAATCATTATTTTCATTAATTATTTTCTTCACAGAGTGTAGGGTATGTTTATAAAACCTGAATGTGATGCCAACCTCTGAGGATAAGCTTAAAATTCACTATGATCTTTGTAAATCGGAAAAAAAAAAATAATAATAACAAGATGAAATTCAGTAAAGAAAAATGTGGAGCAAAAGAAAAAAATGTATGCATTTTTAATGCAGAAAAAAAAAAAAAGAGGGATAGTGACAGCAAGAAAACAAACAAAAACAAGCTGAGTAATTTCAGTATTTAATACTGTTATTAAAACCAGACAAATTTGATTCTGGGGTATATTAGTAACAAAGTCATATGACATACCTGGAAATGATAATTTCATTCTTGATTTTTTTTGAATAGTTCTTTGTTTGTGAAATTCTGGCTTTTCATGATCTCTCTAGATAGAAATAACTTTTGTAATAAATTTCAGAACACCGAGGCTTTGGGAAGAAAAAAGATTTTGAAAATGGGGAGATTTGTGGCCCTGCACGTGGCAGGGGGGTTGGAGATTGATGATCCTTGAGGTCCCTTCCAACCCTGGCCATTCTTTGATTCTTGATTCTGTGAAAAACTAAAGGAATTGGGTTTGTTTAGTCTAAAGAAGGACAAATATGCTGTCTCTCAGCTATCTCAATATGTTAAATGTAAATGTACAGATTTGCTGTGACAAGGATAAGAATAATGGGCTTTACTTAAATTACAAGGCACTTTAAACACAAAGAAAAACAAATAAATAAATCAAACCAAAGTAAAAGAAAAAAAAAAATCCAGTCACTGTGGTAAATTCTTGGAACAGTCTTGTTCTGGATATATATTTACATTTACTACAAGAGAATATGAATTGTGATGTTTTTGACTGAGATTAATGATACCGAAGAATTTGGGACATGAAGACTGGGATAACTGGAAATAGAATGTTTTGTAAAATTTCAACTAATTTTCTCAAAAACAAATAAGTTAAGATTAAATTTATCTTTAGCTTTCAGAATCCTCTCTAATGTACTGGATAGTTTGGTCCGTTTATAAATTGCAGAAAATATTTTAAAACAGTATTAGCCATAGCAGTATATGCATAGTCTTGAAGGCTACAAACATTTTATTTGTAAGTCCAAGCTTATATCTCCGTTATGATTGTCATTAAGAGATATTCAGTTTTAGACTCTATGTTAGGAATTCAGTCATCAAAAAGATGTTTGTGTTTCCCAGTATTTCCCACTCTCGTTTTGCATTGCTAGAATTACAGAAGAACAGATATTATTCTCATTTCTGCAACTTTGTTGTAAGTAAGAATCACAGTAGCAATAACTGTGCAAATGATCCATATGTGATCTGCTTTTATAACCACACAAATGATCTACAGCAGTTCTCTCTCCAACATAACTGCTTGGGAACAGAGGATGTTTGCCTCTGAAATTAACCCTGAAGGGCTGCATGACTCTAAAACCAGACTGGCATTAGATATTTATTAATACATAATGAGCAAGTCAAAAAAGGATCTTCCATCTGCATATAAATTATGGATGAATGGAACAATATATGCTGTAAGAAAGGCAACTTTACTTCCATATGGGAGAAATTAAGGCCAAATATACTGAATTTTGTGTCAATATAAAATTGGCACTAGTGACTAATACTCCTTTAAACTGAAAAAAAATAAAATAAAATAAAATTGTAGAACAAGGGGAAAAAAAAAAGTATGAAACCACTTAGGAAACATCTGCTCAGAGGGAAGACAATAATAATAAAAATAAAGAATGTATTTACTATCAGATAATTTGTAGATGCAGAATTAGCAGTGTTTTATAGACAGGGACATAATTCCATTCTAAGTGGGTAATGAAACAATATTTCATGAGTAGATCTAGAATTTTCCTGTAATTCATGTAACATAAAGTTTTCAAATATTATATACCTCCATACTGCACACGCGTAGCTAAACTCTGACATACTGAAAGCAATTGTAATAGTTCTTTAATAAATGCAGTGAAACATTCTATAGACTTGGAACTGGTTATTGTTTGTGTGGAAATGATAATCATGAAAGCAATGAAAGCTGAATTTGACTAGAAGAGGGCCTCTGCGAATCTCCATTGCTGCTATTGTTTAAAATACATGCAAAAGGACAAAATGGAATCTTTTGGTTCACTTGTGATATGTGCTACTAATAAGTCCTCTATGAGCAGAAAAGGGGCAGGAGAAGAGATATGGAGAAGAAAAAAATATTTAAACACTAGTAACTGGAGGTTGATTCTAATACTTACATTAATTCTGCCCATCCAGCCACCTTATTCTTTTTGACTACTTCTGCCAAAGTAGGAATCTTTAATCTTCAGGAACTTCTTCCTCACCTATTGCTTTTGCTTCCCTGTTTGTCTCTTGGCACCTCTCTAATAATTGTGTTTCTTTCACAAGGCAAATAAATGAGGAAACATTATTGCATTCTTGAGTTATTAGGACAGTACAAGGATAACATTAGATGATACTAGATGTCACTTTCATTTGAATAGCTTTACATACATGCCCTGGCTCCTGGAGCTTAGAGACTCTAGGTGTATTCACTCTCCAGATATCAGTCATACAATTTTTATAGTCCTGTGATGCTGGTGTGTCAGCTGTAAAAGATAGAACTTATAACAATGCTACTAGGCATAAGTGTTGTAGTTTTTAGACTTCTATCCTTTCTTCTCTAGCCACGAGTGGCCTGTCTGTAGCCTTTCTGACTGCTCACTACTAAGTGTCTTCTTCTAGCACAGTTCCCAGACTGCTATTCATGCTCCAGTGTGTTTACTAGTTCTTCCAATGTTGGTCTTTGTACCCTGAGGATATTACTTCCCATTTATTTATACCCCCCTTATTTATTGTGAATGTAGAATTTTCATTCAATTTATTGTTTTCTGGCAAAACTAATCAGTCATTATGCTACCAACTTAACATTATCTCTATGTCTGATTCAGGAATGGTCTCTATTTCCCATGGCCAGGTTGGGATACTTGATCTAGGGCAACCTTGTTCATGAGAGCTCTTGGCACTGGAACTAGATTTTTAAGGTTTCTTTCAATCCAAGCCATTCTATGTTGCTATGAACTGAGGTTTAGCAAGCCTGAATATCTTAGATCAAACACAAAGGAAATGTTTTACATTGAGCAGAGATATACTGTTTGCTGCTAGAACAAAACTGTGTTGTGGTGAAGACAACAGATCACTAGGACTGACCTAATATACCTGATTCTATCAGCACTAAAATCAGATGAGAACTATGACAGAGATGCCAAATTTAGCTTCATGCTGTAAAGAAAGAGGAAAGGATGGGAAAGTAAGGGAAGGAACTATAAAACTACCTAACAATCACTAGGCTTTAATCACTAAACATTAAGATTGTGTACAAATACACATTTCAAAATTTTATCTTCTCATAATTTCTCTACTGAGCTTTCACTGGAATGAGTTTTAATTGGAGTGTATTAAAGAATCTTTAATAATAATGTGTGAAAATTCTTCATGCTACTATTGTATTACCTTAAGTAATATAAAGCTACCTTAAGCATTGTTAAATACCATTCGTCCGGAATAATGACTCCATTATTTCATTGCTAAATATGTGATGTTTGTGCTTTGTAAATTGATATGGGACAGTATATCCATATGCACCTGCATTTTACCTTTCTGGTAGAGTTGGATTTAGCTTTATCAACATTTTCACACTTGGGGAAGTAAGAACTGTCTGGTTACATTCTGCCATCCTGAGTAGTGTTGAGAGCCTCTCTTGCATTCCTCAATGTCAACGGTTTACGGGCTGGTTCGGCCCAGTTCCGTGACTAGCGGGGTGGAGGGATTTCGCAAAATCCACACCTCTGGAAAAAGGGAACAGGGGACCCCAAAATAATTAAAAACAGCGGCAACGATCTGAGGAGAAACAAACTAATTTACTAAATATAGTATCGGAATGCAAGATAACACACTATAATACAATATAATTAAATCTGAAGCTAATAAATCAAATATAATGAGAGAGAGAATGTCCGAAAAGTGGGTAGGCCTCACCACAACGCAGAGAGCTGAGGTGAGATGCGCAGTCCAGTTGAGCAGCAGGGAGAAAAAGGGAGGAGAGCTGACGAAGAGCAGGCTAAGAAGAGTGCATCAGGTGACCTTGCCAGGAGTTGTATCTCGAGACTCTCTGTGACCACAAAGTCCCCTGGGGAATGTAGTTCTTCTCTTCCAGGCTGGTACCCAGAGCTTGAGCACCAACAGTCAAACTCCCACTGCCCCACACGATGCCACGATGTGGAATACCGAAAACCAAAAATCACAAAACCATGACATTCCACCCCTTATTCTACATCACTACATCATGCTTAACATATACAAACAAAATATATTTACCAAACACTAAACACATGCACACACAAACCTGTATATATACATGGAATTACTGACTGCACTCCCTCAACATCAAATTCCCTTGTGGTACACATTGAACATCCCCATTTTTCTGCATCACCCACCAAGTGGACCCAGGTCCCTGGGCAAAAACAGTTCCATGAAGAGGTTTGCCCTTCCCAGAAGCTGGAAAGACCCAAACTGCTTTTCCCAGCATGTTCTTTACATGTACTACAGGGACCTTATCTCCCTTGACAGTATGTAGGGAGCTAGCAGGACCATCACGATTGATAGATCCTCTAGTATTGACCAACCAGGTGGCTTCTGCCAAATGCTTCTCCCAATGCTTAAATGTTCCACCACCTATTGCTTTCAACATGGTTTTTAACAACCCATTGTAGCGTTCAATTTTACCAGAGGCTGGTGCATGATAGGGGATATGATAAATCCACACAATGCCATGATCCTTGGCCCAAGTATTTACAAGAGAATTTTTGAAATGAGTCCCGTTATCTGACTCAATTCTTTCTGGGGTGCCATGTCGCCACAGGACTTGTTTCTCAAGACCCAGTATGGTGTTTCGGGTGGTGGCATGGGGTACTGCATTTGTTTCAAGCCACCCAGTGGTTGCCTCTACCATAGTAAGTACGTAACGCTTACCACTGCGAGATCGTGGCAAGGTGATATAATCAACCTGCCATGCCTCCCCATATTTATACTTTTGCCATCGCCGTTCCTCCCAGAGAGGTTTCATCCTCTTGGCTTGTTTAATTGTGGCGCATGTGTCACAGTCATGGATAACCTGTGAAATAGCATCCATAGTTAAGTCCACCCCTCGGTCTCTAGCCCATTTGTATGTTGTCCCTTGGTGACTCGAGGGCATTAGAGTGCACTGAGCACCAGTGTCTACCAGGGCCTTATATTTCTGTGGTTCTGATGTGCCAGGCCATCTAACCCACACAGTCCAATATACTCTATTATCCCTTTCCCCCCCTGGCTGGGGGCAGGGCCCCTCTATTTGTTACCTCCGTTGCCTGCAGCAACTGGAGCAATCACCTTTTTGGAGAAGTTCACCTTGGTGGCTGATTTGTCTTGTAATTCTTTTACCCATGCTTGAAGTGCAGGAGTAGGTTGTTTATGCCACTTCTTCATATCTTCTCCATGGTCACGTAAGTAATGCCACAAGGCAAAACGTGACATAGTCTTACTGTTGTCACTTGCTCGAGCAGGAGGACGTCTTCTTTTGATAGCTGAGACGTTGGATGACACCGGCTGGGAGGAAACCAAGCTGATCAGCCCTTCCAGTAGGCTGTTCTGGGAATTCTGGTCCCCATTGGATGTGTCTGTTACCACCGTGGATCCATCAGCATTAGGCACGGTTGACAGTTTATCTATTATATCTTCTTGTTTGTTTTCCATTCTGTTCAGCTTTTCAGCTACTTTTGCGATGGCTGAAACACAAGCTCGCAGAGGGCTTAAATGTAACTCAAAGTCTTGAAGTTTATTAATCAGTTCGTTTATAAGGGGTCTTCTTTCCCCTCTGCCATACATTGCTGCAAATGTACTGGCGTACCTTTCTGGTGCAGTCTTTGTGAATGTACGCCACATATATGGTGTACACCTGACTCTCTCAGGATCATGCTCTTGATCCGGCTCATCAGGAATGAAATCAGGGCTATGTAGCGTTTCCACCACAGCATATTCTCTCAAATAACGGATGCCTTTTTCTATATCAGTCCACTACTTTTTCTCAGGCATCAGATCATCTTTGAAGGGGTATCTTTCTTTTACAGCTAACAACATCCTCTTCCAGAGGGTGAAGGCCTGGTTCTGGCATGTACTAATGCCTCGGTCAATGGCTGAGTCCCTAGCAATGCCACCCAGCTGGCGAGCTTCTCTACTATCTAGCCACACACTGTTGGCCCCATTGTCCCAGCAACGAAGTAACCAAGTGGCAATAGGCTCATTTGGGTGACGTGAAAAGTCTTTTCTCAGACTTCGAATTTCATTCATTTTCAGAGATCGATCAACAATGGTAACAATATCTTGCTCACCTCTTACTCTTTCAGGACTCCTTGATGCCCTTATAGGCGTTGGTGACCGTGGTCTTACTGAGGGTCCCTCCCCTGGACTCGGGGGTGCTTCCCCTGGATCTCGGAGCCACTCCTCTGGACCTCTTTGCTCCTCTTTCTTCTCTTCTAACTGAGTCGAGATTCGTTTCATTTTCCGTCCTCTCACAGGGGCAACTGATATCAATTGTGGTGCCTCCTGTGGTCGATCAGGTTGGTCAGTTCCAATGCTCTCACCCTCCAGCTTGGCTTGGAGTCTGTCTTTTTCAATCATGAGAGCATTCAGTTCAGATTGAAGGGTGTCTCGCTCAGTTTGGACAGTGTCCCGTTCAGATTGGAGAGTGTTGAGTTTGGATTGCAGGGAGTCTCTCTCGATTTGGAGGGCATCTCGTTGAGATTGGAGATCCCTTCTCTCAGTTTGAAGATTTTCCCTTTCGGCTTGGAGACTCTCTCGCTCATTTCGTACTGCCTCCCTGAGACTCTCCATTTCAGCTCTCAGACACTCTCTCTCAATTTCACAAACTCTCTCCCTCTCTGGGATACTATTGAATAAGGCCCGATAAGCATTAGCTAGGCCCCAAATCATTTGTGCCTCCTCAGATCTGCCTGAGCCGCAACATTCCTGTGTCAAGTATGCGTTTAAGCTCTCAGGGTCTTTCAGGTGTTCAGGAGTGAAGTTCCATGACACCGAAGATGTCCATCTCTCTAAAGTCTCTCCCAAGCCTCTCCACACTCCCTGCCACTCAGTATTCTCTGGTTTTGGGGAAGGCTTCCTCAAAATATGATAAATACAAATACTGAGTGAAATGATGAGAAGAACATTCAGGGAGATTGACAACATGATCAGGTGAGCATTCAAAAACTGCATAAAGGATTCAAAGGAGAGACTGGGAGCCTGCTTAAAAATCCCAAGTTCTGTAAAATTAGCAGCTCCCTCTGCAAACAGGTTTAAAAGAGAAAGCAGAATCATTTTTTTTCTCTTTCTTTACAAAAACAAGATAGCAGTGCTCAAAGTTTACAAATATCCCAGAATATTGGCAGTCCGCCTAGACTTTCAAGGTCAAGTTCTCAGGGAGCACCTGTGAAAAAGATAAACTTTCCCAACGAAACTCTCCAAGAGAGCAGAGAGAGATTCGTTCTAAAACACTAAAAAGCAGCTTTTGCCCGCATTCTCCACCAAAAATGTCAACGGTTTACGGGCTGGTTCGGCCCAGTTCCGTGACTAGCGGGGCGGAGGGATCCGCAGATCCACGCCTCCGGAAAAAGGGAACAGGGACCCCAAAATAATTAAAAACAGCGGCAACGATCTGAGGAGAAACAAACTAATTTACTAAATGTAGTATCGGAATGCAAGATAACACACTATAATACAATATAATTAAATCTGAAGCTAATAAATCAAATATAATGAGAGAGAGAATGTCCGAAAGGTGGATAGGCCTCACCACAACGCGGAGAGCTGAGGTGAGATGCGCAGTCCAGTTGAGCAGCAGGGAGAAAAGGGAGGAGAGCCGACGAAGAGCAGGCTAAAAAGAGTGCATCAGGTGATCTTGCCAGGAGTTGTATCTCGAGACTCTCTGTGACCGCAAAGTCCCCTGGGGAATGTAGTTCTTCTTCTCTTCCAGGCTGGTACCCAGAGCTTGAGCACCAACAGTTAAACTCCCACTGCCCCACATGATGTTATGATGTGGAATACCGAAAACCAAAAATCACAAAACCATGACACTCAAGATACAGCATGTGGCATTGCTGGAGAGAAAGGACAATAGTAACCGTGTAGAAAATGGCATTCACCCCATAGAGAAGAAGTATTTGAAAAGCAGTGGTCAGCATTGATTTTCAATTGTTGTTGTTGTACTTTTTTTTTTTAATTGTACTAGCATATACCCCCTGTTTGAATGATTGAACAATATCTGTATCTCAGATTATCCTTTTATACATATATATGTAGAGAGAGAGAGTTGATTCTGACAAATACTTTCATGGTATCATGTACCTGTAGAAACTGCATAATCTCCTAAAAAACTTATAAAATGCAACATATAACACAAAATATAGGACTTCCTGCTTTGGCTACTAAAGCCTCAAAACAAGCAGCAATTAGTTTCCTCATTTCTCATTAAGTATATTCTTTTCCATCTCTCTAACCATCCTAGCATTCCTCCGCTGAACTGACTCATTTGTTTCAGCGGGGGACCCAGACACAGTGTGCCGAATACGGCGCCTTCAGTGATAATTAGAGGTGAGCAATAGTTTTCCTTGAGCTGAAAGCTATGCTTTTGCTAATTCAGTACAGGATTCACTTAGCCTTCACATTGTAAGATCAAGCTGCAGACTCATGTTTAAATAATGGCCCACCAGAACAACCAGATCCTTTTCTGCAAGGAATCAGCCTAGCAATTTGACTACCTAGCTGCTTTCAGTATTCTATTCCAGGTGAAGGAGTTTTATCTATCTTCATTTCTTGAGATTTCTGTCAGCCCTTTCCTCCATCTTACTGAAGTCCTCCTAACAAGCAGACATCCTCGAGGGGAACTGTTATGTAATAGCTTGAACTTGTGACTGACACCTGGTAAAGAGGTGCAGCTGAACTAAGGAGCACAGGCAAACTGTTTGTGCCTTTGCTTCCCATATGACCGGAAGGGGGGAGCCAGGGTGATGCTACTCTGTACTTCTAAAAAGGCTAGGCACTGCAGGAAGAGCATGTCTGGGACCTGGGCTGTTTCCTCCTGTAGAGTGCTGTATAGCAGGAGATCTCCTTCACCAGTTGAGTGAGCTTCATTTTTCTTTCTGTATACTACTATTGGCCTTCATGTAAATACCCTGCCTGTTAGCACAAAGAACCTGTCGAAAACAATTTCACTTCTTCATAAGCAGAACATCTTCCTGTCAGGCTTTTGCCATTCCTTCTACATGATGAAAGGTGAGAAGGGCCTCATAAGTGAAAGTAAAAAGGCAAGAAGGCTTCACAGTGACTGAGAATAAGGGTGTGAAGGGGAATAGTTAGAGATAGCTTATAGAAGCAAGAATGTAGAGCTTGTTAGAAAATAAGGGATGGCAGACACTGTGACTGGGATAGTGAGGGGGATGAAGGCCATAAAGATAAGGGTTTGAAAACAGCCCAAGGACATTTGGCAGGGAGGTGATTAGATGTCCACAGGGCAAGAAGAAACTGGTTTGGGGGCAACCCCCCAAAAAAGTCAGAAGTTTACAGCGAAAAAGGTCAGAAGCCTTTGCGAGGAAGAAGACAAATCTTCATCCCACGACCCACTATGCGTGCACAAGATGGGAGGGTCTACATGCTAATGAATTCAGGGGGAGGGGGAGGTATAATGAACATGTATCCAAATTCTGGGGAAACTATTGATTATGTATTAGTTTGGCTTATATCTGTAGCACGATTTTTCCTGATGGTATGCAAGTTAGGCAGACCTATCCCCCTTGCACCTGGTGTCTGTGCAGCACTGAGTAAACCATACCTGTTTTATAACTACTTTTTTGGTTATAGAGTTTGATTCTGCATGTCAATGATATCATTCAAAAAATGCTGAGTTTGCATCCTCTCCTGCTTACTAGGTTGTTGATGAAGGTGTTCTAAAGCTGGACAAGCTGCATCTCGTTTTAGATAACTAACTGGGAATGTTATAACTCCTCCGCATTTTATCATGTGTATAAAAACACTGCAAATGTGACAATGTTAAAAAAAAAAAAAAAAAAAAAGGTTTTCAGATACATATTATATTTTATATTTGGATAAAAGTGTATGCTACTTTTGGGTAAGATATAATACTAATTATACAAATACATTGAGTACTCCTCCGGTAGAAGCAGGGCCATCTTTGGCAGAAGACTCATTAATCTAGTGAAATGGTCTTTAAATGAAGCACTTGGGGAGTGGGGTCCAAAATGGCATGAGCCAGAAGGCCTCCAGATTGTGTATGACTATGAGACAGACATCCTGTTTCATCCCTCCAGTGTAAACTACATCCTCTGCTTCCTCTTCTCCTCCAAAATTCTTGTATACCAATATATGCAGCATGGGAAATAAACAGGAAGAACTAGAGATCTTTGTGAGATCATGTGGCTGTGATCTTTTTGTACAGTACAGGTGGGCAAGGACTGCAGGTAGACCTCTGCTACAGTGCCACTGTCCCTACTCCTTTGCTGTGTTAAGTACTGTCCTGTATGAAGTCCCCTAACAAAATTCTTCTGAGATTGTTAGTACACTGATATATCTGAGTCCTGAAATGTTACTGATATCTCTGTGGATGAATGCACACTGTATAAATTTTAGCATCCCACTAAATGAGAATGGAATTCTTCTGGCAGATGCTTTAGTTGACTCATTACTGATTTGTTTCTTGCAAGACGTCTTATTTCATAACCAATGATTAGGGTTAAGCAGCCATAATCCCATAATACTTAATTTTCTGCTTCTAATCATGTCCATAATTGGCTTGATTCTGGCAGTGTAGAACTTTGATTCTAGCCTTTAGTCCTACAGGAATTCAGAAACCAGAAATTCTTCTAATAATTTTATATGCTGGTTCCAGTTCAGCAAACATTTTCACATTTTATCTACTAGGATAACTAGACAGTTATTAGTCTAGCATATGGTGTGTAAAGTCTTGTAAACTTCTCCAGAAGCTTAAAAAGACCACAACTACTTAAGTTATTTTAAATCCATTACAAGTATTTGCCTGCTTTATTACCTTCGTTGATGTCCTTAACTTGGTGGTGTTCTTGGCCTCCACAATATACAGCCTGTCAGTCATGTGTGGCTTGTGGATCTGTGTGTGTTCATGTTGGGAGATAATGTTTTCTCAGCTGATCAGTTAGCATGCAGGAAGCCCATTTGTGATTGGTGTAATATCAGGTAAAATGACCTTAAGAAAATTCAGCTAGTAAAAAGCTATAAGAATTGAAATAATCAGTCAAGGATTACAACTGATTGTTACACACGCATAAAGAATTAGAACATTAATAACGTTCTAAATAAAGAATAAGAGCATTAAGTATGCCTGAGTAATATCCATAGTGCTGCTGAAGAGAAAAAAATATGACTGAGTTTACCTATGTTTCTTTGGTAAAGAAAAAACATTTATTTCAGATAGTGTTTTAAAGATCTGATGGATTATAGATGATTGCCAATACCAGGAAAAAAAAAAAACCCACAACAACAAAACAAACAAACAAAAACGAAAGGAGCTTTTGGGATTATTAAAAATTAGATATAGATGAAGGCTACCCTGAGTGTACTTTGAGCTCAGTCAAAGTTTAAACTGAAGTTTATACAACTTTTATTTATTGTACTCTAGTTCTTGCTATTCCTTTTATTTTGTGGCTTTGCTGTGCATAGCTGGGAGATATCCCTTAATGATGCCTGGAGTGATGAAACTGGGCCCAGAGTACCTAATGCTAGGTCTGTATTTTGCCGTTGACCTGGAACCTTTGGTAGGCAGATAAATGCTCCACATTTCTTTTTCCTTATGGAATTATTTTGTTACTTATAAAAGCTGTAAATTTAGCAGTTTATCTGACTAAGTGTCAGGAATAGGTTTTAATCCAAAAAGCTGAGACATGCTAATAGAAGGTCAGTAATTAGAATGCAGCCATTACATGAGTTAATACAGTGATAGCATAAAATGTTACTAGAATATTGCCTGTGGATACACCAAGATCCTGCGTAGAATGAGCTAATAGAGGCAGATGGTACAGAATATTCAAGCTGGATCAGGGAAGATCCAGCTTAGACCTATGCTTCTTCTGTCCTTTATATGCAAATATTTGAACCATCTCACTAAAGGATACCTTATTTCTTTCTAACTTGAAAAAGATTTTGACTCCAGATAAAGGAACAATTTTTTCCAGAATATCACTGTCCTAAACTTTGCATGATTTTATAACCTTGAGGTTTTTTTTGTCTGAAATTTTCAGTGGACTTGATGAATGGACTTGCAGGTGTCAAGGGCGTAATCCATAATGATCCATCAAGAATAAATCCCATCTAGAGGAGGCTCCAGACTCAGGGATTGCAGAGGTTTGTTTAATAAAAATACCAGTCTACTAAATGTGGTTGGAGAAAGGTTGGAGAGAGAAAATAGTACAGAAATTTGAAGGTTGACATGTGGCCTTTTCCTCTTGA
The DNA here is from genome assembly GCF_987193195.1 of Phasianus colchicus. NCBI lineage: Eukaryota > Metazoa > Chordata > Aves > Galliformes > Phasianidae > Phasianus > Phasianus colchicus. The sequence goes on from NC_143476.1 coordinate 18,602,484, forward strand.
ATAAGGCAACTATTCAACTCTGACATAATCCATGCAGAGATTGCTCTTACTTCCACTGCGTCCTATGTCAGGTTTCTGAATTGTCAGACAACTCCTGCAATGTGCTTGGAGCCAAGTCATGTCCAGATCCTTTCTGTTACTACTAGTATTCCTATTGAAGTTGTTCTGTAGCCATAACTCAAAGGTAATCTCTTTTTCATTGACAGTATGGTTAATGGTATGGAGAAACAGGTAGAAACAGTTTTCCTGAGTGGATCTAATGAAGTACACCTTGCACAATAGGAGTTACTAGCTTTAAAACTGGTCTATCTTGAACATTTACTTAATTCAATCAAATACTAACGTACCTGGCAATAATGCTGAAGTAAAGCAATGTTAAAGATATTTTTTAATGGTTTAGTATTTCAGAAATATATTTGCTCACATAAGTCCTGTTAAGACTAGGTTAAAAACTTGAGTTTTAAATCATGAAGAAGTCATTCTCATTAGTCATCTCACTATGCACAATGAATCTTCTACTCAGGTACAAACATCTCAAACATAGGCTGAAACAAAAAAAATCTGCTTTCATGCAAAAGAAACGCCAGGAATGAAAATCTCCAAGGCAAAGAAGTTCATAATAAAACTTGCACTCCTAAAAAAAAGAAACAACAGTTAAGGATAAAAAAATGAATAGATCAATTATTTTAACAGGGCTTTATCTACACATAATGAGCTTTAAAATCATAATAAAGATGTTTTACTGCTATTATTTTAGAAATCAAGGTTTAAAATAAAAAGTGATAAAGTCAAAGAGAAATTCTCAACTTTTCATATTGGAAGTGGATTACTTGCTCTATTTGAACCTATTTAAAAGTTGAGGTATACAGTTGGGAAAATTTAACTGTTTTGTCTTATCAGAATGTTTTCTATATATTACAAAAATTGTTATTTTGTCTAGATCTTGTGTTGGCAAGAATTCATGGGAACATTCACTCTTGACAGTAATATTCCTAATCTTGAAATGAAGCATAAGTTTTTATGCTTTAAATTCAAAGTTACTGAATTAACCACTCCAGCATTTTAATCACTGTAGGGATTATTTTATCTTTTTCTGAAATATTAAGAAATTGAAATAATACAAGATAAAAACACTGTGTTTAAAAATGCCTTCTTTTCTTTTTTCCTCAGAACAGTGTAAATTCAGATTACGTGATTGTAAAGCATATACATGGTGGAGCTGACTGGAAATTTCCGCTGGAATATTCTTTCAGAAAGTGACAATTTGTAGGTTGCAGTACATTTCATAGCAATCAGCTACCTTTAATGAAAAAGTTACTTTGATAAAAAGTGGAAGTGTTCAATTTCTTTTCTTTTTTTTTTTTTTGAATAGAACATTTTCATTTTCAAAAATCTGTTTTTTTCAATTTAATCATTATGATAACAAATAGACAATAATGACTTGAAGTTGACTTAAAAGCCAATCATTCTTTATTCCCCTATCCCCAAGACTATTTCCGTGGTCCTCCCTGATCACTCTCCAATAGATCGCTCTCCTGTACTAAGGGCATCCATCTGGATACTCTCAGCACAGAGTAGAGGGACAGGATCAGCTCCTGCAGCCAGGTAATCAGAACACACTTGGCTTTGTGAGCTGTGAGGGCATGATGGATGTCTTGGATATTGGACATGGTTTTGTTGAATCTCATGAGCTTCTCCTGGGCCCACTACTTGAGCCTGTCTGAGTATCAACAAACATTCTGAGGGTGCATTTGAACTCACTGTTGGTGTAACTGATGAAGATGAAGAGCACTGATCCCACTACAGAACCCTGATAGACAGCTATCATCACTGATCTCCATCTGGACATTGATCCATTCACCACTATTCTCCAGGTACAATCTCACAACCAGCTCATTACCCATCAAATAGCCTGTCAGTCAAATTCATATTTTTCTAATTTGGGCAGAAGGATATTGTATAAGACCATAGAATCATAGAATGGGCTGGGTTGAGAAGGACCACAATGATCATTAGTTTCAACCCTCCTGCTATGTGCAAGGTCACCAACCACTAGACCAGGCTGCCCAGAGCCACATCCAGGGTCTTGAAAGCCTTCAGGGATGGGGCATTCACAACCTCCTTGGACAACATGTTCCACTGTGTCACCACCTTGGAGTGAGAAACATTTTCCTAGTATCTGACCAAAACTTCCCCTGTCTCAGTTTTAAACCCTTCCCCTTTGTCCTATCACTATCACCCCATGTAAACAACCATGTCAAAGGCCTTACTGAAATCCAGATTGACAACATCAGTGGCTCCTTCCTTGTACACTGATGCAGTTACAACATCCCAGAAGGTTACTAAGTTACTTAGACAGGAATTGCTTTCAATATTCTAGTTGTTTTAGCTGAGTATATAGGAATTCTTTATACTGACTTTTTGAGAAAATTATCTTTTTTTTTTTTTTTTTTTTTAAATAAAAAGGGAAGAACTAGTACTTCCAGGTAGAGTAGAACAAATCATTATGGTATATTCTGCTGGACAATTCTGATCGATTTCATAGAATCATAGTATCATAGAATGGCCTGGGTTGAAAAGGACCAGAATGATTATCTAGTTTCAATTCCCCTGCTATGTGCAGGGTCACCAACCACCAGACCAGGCTGCCCACAGCCACATCCAGCCTGGTCTTGAATACCTTCAAGGATGGAGCATCCACAACCTCCTTGGGCAACCTGTTCCAGTGCTTCACCACCGTATGTGTGAAAAACTACTTCCTAATATCTAACCTGAATCTTCCCTGTCCTAGTTTAAAACTACTCCCCCATGTCCTGTCACTATCCATCCTTGTAAACTGCCACTGCCCCTCCTGTTTATATGTGCACTTCAAGTATTGAAAGACCACAACAAGGTTTCCAAGGAACCTTCTCTTTTCCAAGCTTAACAAGCTTAACTTCTCCTCATAGGAGAGGTACTCCAGCCCTCTGATCATCTTAGTTGATTGTTCCAAGAAGCAGGTTAAGTAGATGAACTCAATCAGATTTGTTATTGTGGTAAAGGAAAAAAAATCCAAGATTGGACATTCTAAACACAAATTTCTAAGGTGAGCACCGAATAAATTGCAATAAAAAAAAAAAAAAAAAAAAAAAAAGATTAAATTGAACTAGTTCTTGAAATCACAGAAAAAAATGTAGATTTTTTTTTTTTTTTGTAAGGATACTGAATTTTATTTTCATGGCAAAGCATGTAGTCATAAATTGCTCTCTTATTTCCACTGTATTAGGAAAAGGCTAATAAATATCTCAATTTCTTGGGCTTTTTCTCTTCTAAAAGAAGAGTGCAGGATACTTTTGTTTTCATACATATTATAATTCTTATGTGAAAACAGCCCCAAGACAAAGAAAGAAATGGAAATTGTAGTAACAGAGAAAGTGTATTCATCCTTGTTAGACACTCAGTGTGACTGCAAGAAAGAAGAAGCTATGTAAATTGCATTAAACTCCTCTTCTTTTTTCATTGTATTAGAAACTATAAGCTAAACACTCAGGACTACTATTTTCAGATGTATAAATTTTGAAAACATAGACATTTTAAATCCATGGAATAAATAGAAATATATCTTCCACAGTATTTATCACTGTCATTTTAAAATATAATTTGATGGCTCTGTTTTCTACTGAATTTCCTACTTTTAACAACATTTTGTTTTTTGAACCAAAATTCTGTATATTGTGTCTTTACACAATGGATACTTATTAATATTTGTTTACTTATGAATAAGTTTGTAAATCCATTAGTCAAGGTAGAAAATGACTGAGACAAACATTAATAAACTATCAGAACTGCTTTAAAAAGAAGAAAAAGTAGAATGAAACAAGTTTACATTGTATAACTAAAAGTATATAGCTAATTTATTATGCAATTAGGAAAGCTATTTCTGTAAACAAAAATAGGAAGAGGGTACAAAAATGAATGTATTTTTGAAAGGGAAAATACTGGAGCATTTCTGAGAAGTCAAGTGTCTACAATTTAACTTAATTTCATTTTACTTTTTAATGCTACATAGTCTGGGTATACAAGTATTCAACTTCATGATTAATCATATAGAAGGAAGGCACTTTGAAGAAACATCTCGCCAGCTACCTAATTTCATTTTTTTTTGTGTGTATATACATGTTGTGATGATCGTGGTGGAGATAAACTGTGAGAATTTGAACACCAAAAATAGTAACATATTTAGTCTCCAGGACCTGTGGTTTTGGACATGAGGTTCCGTGATGTAGTTACTCTTAAACTTCTGCTCATCTCTGAAACCAGTGTACCCTCCTTGACAGTGAGGATTTTGAAAGATAGAAGGGTATCTAGAATTGAGACTGAACACAACAGTGATTGACTATACTTGAGAATCCTCTAAGTCACAGTTTAAGAAGTTGATTTTGAAGTGCCATGTGTAAGACTGTCTCAATAATAAGCCAGATGCTTCAATCCTCACATCTGCTGATGTGAGTGTATTACTTTCTTGTAGCCTTTGTTACCATTTTAATTTGTCCTAAGAACTGGATCCTAGCTGCGTAAAACAATTCTTATGTCTGGACCTTGTATTAATATGAATATTAAAATCTAGAAAACGGAGGTGGGATGAATTCCTCTTTTCATAAAATAAATACATAACTAGTGACTAATTGGTTCCAAAACTTATCATGGCACAGACTTTAGGAGAAACATAAGGGAACTGACAGGATATTCGCTGCAAAGAGACAAATTTTCACTCCTATATGCTAGAAACAATTAAAAAAAAAAAAAAAGAAAAAGAGGTGATTTAGACAATTTGCTCACTACCTTTGTTTTGGCACTTTTAGTTATTTTATTATACTTATTATGCAAAATATGTTCTTGTTCTCCATAAATAGATGGTTGTATGTTGGACTTTATTAAGAGAAAAACATAATAATTTTCCAGAAAATATTCTGAAGCTGTTATTTTTGAAATACAAAAATAATTAACCAGCCAAAAAAAAAAAAAAAAGGGAACAGCAACAAAACCCATACCATTCAAAAATTAATTTACAGTTAACAAAGATATTTTACTAACACAGACTTCTTACAGCCAGATAATGTTATCTGCATTCTAGTATTAGGGATTATTTTAAAAGACAATGGGGAGTAATATAAAGCCACTACGTTTTTTAATTTGATGATGACACAGTTTATGCAAGCCTAATAAGTTTGTGTTTGTTGGTTTATGAGACTGACTAACATCTGCAATAAACATTAAATCTGCACTGTCTCTTTAGCTTTTATTTTTCCCCCCTCTAACTCCTCTCCATCTGTATTTGATTAGATACAAACAGATAAAAGTATATTACTTTAATTTTCAGAACAAAAATGCAGTATTAAAGCAAGGTTTCAATTTCTCACAGTTTTCTTTCTATTGGCTCCAGGCAGCTGCTAATCATTATGTTTGCAATATTAAAACAGAACTCCAGGTTAGTTTGTGCTGGTTCATTTACAAGAATCTTTTGTATTTGATTAGGCTCATGTTATAAGGATGTCAGGTAGAATCAGTTGGGCCATTTATTTCTGTTATGTCATTAATTGTATGTTCTTTATTGAACCATTTAAGTTTGTGGGAAAAAGTAGGGCTACACATCTTAGTGATAATGGTCCTAACACAGTTACACTGCTAACTATTACTCCTTACATTAGCAAAATGTCTTAAGGTGGCCTTTGTTTTGATTATGTTGAGTATGTATCAGTTTCTAGTGGTAATAAAAATAGTTTTAAATGACAGTATATTTACCACAAAATGAGTAATACATCCAAGTTGTTTTCTCCTTTCTTTTCCAGATTTCTAAGACTTTGATTGGTTTGGCAATATTTAAATCATTCTTACCTATACAACAGAGAAAAAAAAAAAGTAAATTAGGCATGCTTAGTTCATGTTAAGTCCAGTACAAGACAACAGTTAAGTGGAACATACTTGATTCTGGAGCTGATACGTAAATTTGATGTCCACATGAAATTGAGCTGCAGCTGTCAGGAAATCTGAGCTGCTATCTTTATCAGTGCCTTCTCTATTAGAGAAGAATACAGTTAGGACTGTGTGAGGATGATGTGACAGGCAGAAAACTTGCATTATGATTTAGTTTCTGAGACAGATGTACAGGCAAACAGTATGATGTTTCCACAGACTAATAAAAAACATACATTACTTTTTCTCATCTCTATCACCAAAGCCTTTTATCTAAAACAATGTTACATCAGTATTGTACATTTTTTTCTTGAAGCTACTTTAAGCAACAGATTGCGCTGTCAATGGTACCTAATTTCATTTTGTCCTGTCTCTACTATGAGACCCTTGAAATTAGATTGAAACTTTGCCAAGCTTTGGACAGAATTTTAATGGTTGTTGCATGCCTTTGATTAAAGGGATAAAAGAATAGAAAAATCCATGTGGTTATTCTATTTTGAACATCAGTTTAGAAAAAAAAGAAGTGTTTGTTAATATTCAGACTCCTAAGTATAGATGAAATATCATGTGGGCTAATAAGAAAAATATTCCAGATTTTAACAAGAAAACACTGTGAAATTGTAGCTCATACAACATGAGAGAAGATATACCTGAGGCTGACAGCTAAATTCTTTTGCAATGCTGATTGTAAATAAATTTCCATGTATTTTTAACAGACTGGGTGCAGCAGGTGTTTTTCTAGTCAGGAGTGCCTTTTCCATAATTTTTTCTCCAGGTAGTCAGGAGATGCTGTGCGGTATGATTCTAAGAGTGGGGAAAATCAAACTGGAACTTGATAGTTGCATTTTTTGTTGATTCCTGTCCAGAGATCTGGCTGCTTTTTTTGATGATTGTGATCTGTGTAATCAATGAATATATAAATTCACATATATACTCATTATATATACGAATATATATATATATATATTCATATCAATGAATCTCTGAGAACTCACTACCTGTTTGTAACAACTGAGATCATCAGATCTAATGAAGAATTGTTGAATCTGCACTGTTGAAGCTTAATTATTAGTATTTGGAGAACAAATATGTGCTTTATTACTAATTTTGAACCATTTGAGTGACCTTCTTCTGGTAATAAAAGAAACATTTCAAACATATACTGGGTCTGAGTTAACTATCTAGTACGTGAGAATTTTAATATTTTTGTCATTGTAATACTTTAAGCTTCTTTAGTAGTACAGATTCAGCATGCTGATCAGTACATAAAAATGAGCACTAAAGTAAGAGAGCATTGACCATAATTCCTGTATAAATTCTGTGCACAGAGATAAGTACTTTTCAGTAATGGTTCAGAACTGAAATCGTAATGGAGAAGTACAATCTGAGCTTAGACGTCTTCATTATGTCTGTGAAACCATTGAAAAATTCGCTTGGTCTTTGAGTTGTTTTCAGATGACAATTCCCTTGGCTGCAAAGAAACAGAGAGAGTTAACGAATAGGGGACCACAGACAGCTGTGGCCTTTCCACTTATCAGACACATGTCGTATATAAACCTCTCTGGGACATAGCTGTCTGTTTTCCTTTTCAAAAATTGTATTAAAGTCAGTCATTGGAGAAATATTTTTTTTGTTGTTTTGTTTTTCTCCCCCCTCTATCTTTTATGAAATATTCTGCTGCTTACAGGGAAAAAAACATCCCTCCCCTCCTACACCCATACCTCCTTCTGGCTACTCTATTTCTGATACAAATGTTGGAGGAAAATGTAGACATTCTGGAAGCACAGCTGAAATACAGAATCTTTAGAATGAAAAACATCTTTAAGTGATTTATTATATTTTTAAATACATGAAAAACAATCTGATAGCAAATATTTGAAGTGTTGTGAATTATGTTTGGAAATACAATGAAATGCTGGTAAAAAATATACTCTGGCAAAAATAAAAAGTAAGGAACAGATTGAATCTCTGTTGAGGTTCACAGTAATATCTTGACTACAAGAACAGTTTATACGTTTGAATAAAAATAACACCATATTCTTTTTTTTTCTCCATTAGAAATGCACAATTACGTGATAATAAAATGAAGATTGTATGTTGCTAATGGAACGAGAGTGTCATCTTGCTGACATAATGAAAATAAAATCATATCAGTCTTTTTCTGAAGAGGCTCTAACTGCTTGGCATCAAAGTTTAGGCAGCAAAATTAAAACTGAAGAGAACATGAAAAATCATCTTGAGGGTCAAAGAGAGGTTGGGAGTGCAGGGGAAAGAAGGTTGGGAGTGGGGAAAAAAGGAACAACAACATCAAAATAAAATACATTTCATTTGGAAATAAGTTTGACTATTAAAGCGGATGTTCACTATCTTTCTGTGACTTATCTTCACTTGGTGATGCTGACAATGACCATACTCTTTAAATTTCACAAAGCCAGTGCAGATACTTCAGAGCCTATTATCTTAAGCTCAAGGCTGTTCTTTACATTCAGAATGCTTGAACCATACAGGTGATGTCTTGTTTTTGTTTTGGCTCAGAACTGCTGAGATCAGACATAATGGAGAACAACAATAATCAACAGAAATAAGATTATTCTTAGTTCTCTAGTAGTCATCTCTTTGTCTCAGAAAATCCAAGCAAGATGTCCAGAAAGCTGACTGATAAATCCTCTGAGGGGTGAACTCGTAAAAGAATGAAGGACATTTCTTGCTTTAATCCTTTTTCTTTTTCTTTTTCTTTTTCTTTTTCTTTTTCTTTTTCTTTTTCTTTTTCTTTTTCTTTTTCTTTTTCTTTTTCTTTTTCTTTTTCTTTTTCTTTTTCTTTTTCTTTTTCTTTTTCTTTTTCTTTTTCTTTTTCTTTTTCTTTTTCTTTTTTTTTCTTTTTCTTTTTCTTTTTCTTTTTCTTTTTTTTTCTTTTTCTTTTTTCTTTTTCTTTTTGTGTATAGATTCTGTCTAAATGCCTTTATGCTTTTATTTTTCTTGTTTAAATTCCTCAGATTGACCATCATTTTAATAAGAATGCTCACATTTCTGAAGATTTTCCTTATTTGAAGTTGTAACATTTCTCATGTATAAGTTTTGACCAGCTTTATAGCAGATATCATTATATGTTCTGTATATTTGATTAAATGAAACCTAAGTCAGTTGCTTAGTGGTTTATGTTGCACTAAAATCCTTACATAGTTTGATATTTACTAAATATGGCAGTGATTTATGATATCTTAATTGTGAATGTTTGTGACAGTGCAGTGTTTAATCAACATTGTGACTAATTCTCCATGCTGAATCCAAAGAGGATACAGCTTCTGATTTTATTCTGAACATTTAGTTGTTAAGTTCAAAGAATTTAAAGATTTTTTTTTCCTTTTCCTTTTCCTTTTCCTTTTCCTTTTCCTTTTCCTTTTCCTTTTCCTTTTCCTTTTCCTTTTCCTTTTCCTTTTCCTTTTCCTTTTCCTTTTCCTTTTCCTTTTCCTTTTCCTTTTCCTTTTCCTTTTCCTTTTTCTGAAATAGAGATCATCTGAACAGTGCTAACCATGGAAATAGAAACTTGGCTGGCATTCACTTTATTTTTAGCACCAGACTCTAGGACAGACTCCCCCCCCCCCCCCCCCCTCTTGTAAATACAGGGCCTAAAGATCACGGCATCAAGTGGATTTATCATATCCCTGTCATGCACCAGCTTCTGGTAAAATTGAATGATACAATGGTTTGTTAAAACCGTGTTGAAAGCAATGGGTGGGAGAGCATTTAAGCACTCGGAGAAGCATTTGGCAGAAGCTACCTGGTTGGTCAGTACTAGATCAATTGTGATTGTACTGCCAGCTCCCTACATACTGTCAAGGGAGATAAGGTTCCTGTAGTACAAGTAAAGAACGTGTAGGAAGAGCAGTTTGGGTCTTTCCAGCTTCTGGGAAGGGCAAACCTCTTTGTGGAACTGTTTTTGCCCAGGGACCTGGGTCCACTTGGTGTCTGATGCAGAAAAGTGGGAATGTTCAATTTGTACCACAATGGCATTTGATGTTGAGGGAGTGCAGTCAGTAATTCCATGTGTATATATATAGGTTTGTGTGTACGTGTGTTTAATGTTTGTTAATTATGGTTTGTTTGTATATATTAAGCATGATGTAATGATGTAGAATAAGAGGTGGAATGTCATGGTTTTATGGTTTTTAATTATTGGTATTCCGCATCATAACATCATGTAGTGTGCTGGGAGTTAAACTGTTAATGCTCAAGTTCCGAGTACCTGTCTGGAAGAGACAAAGAACTGCATACCCCAAGCGACTTTGCCATCAGAGAGGAGATATAACCCCTGGCAAGGTCATCTGACCTCCTTTTCTTCATCAGGCTCTCCTCCCTGTTGCTCAACTGGACTGCACATCTCACCTCAGCATGGTGAGGCCTATGCACCTTTTGGGCACTCTCTCATTATATTTGATTTATTAGCTTAAATTCTAATTATATTGTATTATAGTATTATCTTGCATTTCGATACTATATTTAGTAAGTTAGTTTGTTTCTACTCAGATTGTTGCCGTTGTTTTTTTTTTTAAATTATTTTGGGGTGCCTTGTTTCCCTTTTCCGGAGGCATGAATCTGAAATCCATTTACCCCACTAGTCATGGAACTGGGCCGAACCAACCTATAAACCGTTGAGAATGATATTCTAAAGACTAACTGTCCTAAGGGACTTGCAAGCTGCCTTTTATTCATCATCCTTCCAGAAAATGCCATAAACTAAGTAAGTAAAATTATAAGTTGAGTTATAGAATCACCAAAGTTGGAAAAGACCTCTAGGATCATCTAGTCCAACTGTTGATCTATCACCAATATCTCCCGCTAAACCATGTTCCTCAGTATAACATCTAAACATTTCTTAGACACCTCCAGGGACGGTGACTCCACCACTTCTCTGGTGGAGAATGAGGCAGCCCATTCCAGCACCTGACCACTCTCCTGGAGAAGTATTTCCTAATGTTCAACCTGAATCTCCCCTGGCACAACTTGAGACCATTCCCTCTAGTCCTATTCCTAGTTACATGGGAGAAAAGAGATTAACTCCCACATCATCACAATCTCCCTTCAGGTAGTTGAAGAGAGTGCAACCCTGAACCTCCTCTTCTCCTGTCTGAACAATCCCAGCTCCCTTAGATGATCCCCACAAGGCTCCAGACACCTCACTAGCTTCATTGCACTTTTCTGGACATGCTCCATAACCTCAATGTTTTTCTTGTAGCGAGGGGCCCAAAACTGAACATATTTCAATATATCCAGGTGCGAAGTGAACCTTTAGCCTAACATGACTGTATAAAGTGAATAAGTTGTTCTGTTTTCTGATTGAGGTTTGGTATAACTTTTAGGTGACTTCGGGGAAGAGAATTAAGAAGAAGCAATCGTCATAATGAAATTTTCTCAAAAGATAGTAATTTTGCATGACTGATTTATAATAAAGGATATATTTTCCATTTTTACTGGAAGAGGTGCACATAATCCAAGCATAACTGAGTTGTCAAGATACGATTTCTACAGACTGAATTCTGATGATGCTAGATATCCACTTTCTGAGGGAGTAATGGTATGAGAATTTGACAAATGAAATCTCAGCTAGTTAAGAGAATTTCTTTTTTTCTTTTCTATGACTTTTGGAGGTGATGTGGGTCATTGTCTTTATTTTGCAAGACCAGGTGGTGTGAGTGGTGAGAACTGTGAAGCAGAGAATAGAATTTCTGTAGATGAAAACTATATGTGCATACAAGTGATGTCTTGTGGCAGTGATGTTGGAACTTGATGATATTTGACATCTCCTCCAACTCAATCCAGTCTGACCTATTCTATGATTCTATGTAAACTCATTGTGGGTTCCTTGATAAGTAAGCTAATCTCAAAAATCAGTAGTTTCATAAGCTTGATAGAATTTCTTCTGTCTAATTCTAACTGATCTTTTAAGTCTCTAAATCTGTTGTCATAGATGTAGTCACTACCTTTCAGGAAAATAAATTAATGTAAAAGAAACTTAATTCACTAAAATTAATAAATTCTTAGCACAATGTTGTTTGATCATTTCTTCTGAGTGACATAATATGAATGAAAGGATTTGTGTTCTGATTTTTCGTCTCATTTGATTCTGTTGTCTCATAATTCTGTCACTGCAACCCAAATAAGATAATCCCGTTTTATTCCCATTCCCCAGATCTTAATTTAGTGCTTATTCAAAAAGCTAATTAAAAATAGTTCCAGAAAAAGAGAGCTTTCAGCTTTCTTGAACTTAATATAGCATGATAAACTTCAAGGATGTACTATAGGATAACTGGAAAGAGATTCATCTGTACTGTGCATAATATATGATAGTCAGAGCTGAGACTAGTAATACAAAGTCTAAATGGATGTGGCCTGAAGGAAATGAAAATAGACCTGGAGCTTTAAAGCTGTATGGTTTTTGCTCAATTGTACAGTCCATATTATTTGTCTAGATGGTACTGTTAGGGGAATAAATGCCTTTTGTCCTTCTACTTTTCATTACATTCAAATAGAGTAATTGCATTTCTTGCAGTTTATAGACCAATTATGGGTAAAAATCAGACACCTGAATTCAGTAGGTAAGCAAGTATTACTATACTTACTTTGAGATATACATATTGATTGTTTAGTTCAAGTTAACTCGTATACTTAAAGGTGACAGTGTGCATGTAGCATCAGTGCATATCACTGAAATAAAACAGGATGTATTATTTAATGTATTTTGCATAGTTGTGACCTCTGTCCTTACTTGATTTTGTACAGAAAATTAACTGGACTAGACAAATGGATAAAGCAAGAAGTGCAAGTTTTTATTTCCTGTCCTCAGGTAACAGAGCTATATAAACCAAGACTTGGTCTACCTTAAAAAGATAAGACTGTTTCCAGCTCTTAATTAATACAGCTTTAGTGAGAAATCAACTTTGCAATTTAAATTCAATTGAGCTTTGATTAAGAGCTAGCTTTGACTACAAATTGAGTGCCTGATCACCCTCTTCTGAAGAACCTTTTCCTAACACCCAACCTGACCCTCTTCTGTTGCAGCTCCATGTCATTCCCTTGGCCCTGTCACTGTCATCGGATAGCAGAGCTCAGTGCTGCCACTCTGCTCCCTGTGAGGAGCTGTAGGCTGCCATGATTCTTCCCCTCAGCCTCCTGTGCTCTGGGCTGAACACACCAAGAGACCTTAGCCCATCTTCAAACATCTTGCCCCCCTGACCATTCACTACCTTCATAGCCCTTTGTCCTTTGGACAGTAACAGTTTTTGTCTTTCTTATATTGTGGTGCCCAAACGTGCAGGCAGTGCTCAAGGTGAGGACACAGAGCAGAGTGGAACAGCCCTTTCCCTTGCCCAGCTGTCAGTACTGGGCAAGATGCACCCCAGAGTATGGTTGGATATTTTGGCAACCAGGGCACACTACAGACTCATATTCAACTTGTTGTCATCCAGAACCACACATCTCTTTCTGCAGAACAGAAAATTATTGAAATTATTGTTAACTATTGGAATCAATCTTACTCTTTAGGCTAATTTTATTGCAAGGAAAATTAAATGAACAAAAATCGTTGAATGTCATCTAATCCTTTGCAAAGAAGTTGTTGCTTGGAAACATGCACCTAAGGACGCATGTACTTGAGTGAACAGTGAGGAAGCTGGAAGGCTGGCTCAGTAACTCATGGAGAAAGTTAATTATTTGTTTAATTGAGAATTAATGGATATACTACTATATGTAAAAACATGGGATGGTGATTGAGTCATCTGCACATTTTTTTGTTGTCTTAAAGGAAAGAGTTATGTGTAATTCTTCAAGAAGAAAACAAACAATTATTCTTTTGAAAGATTGGGCAGTAGTACTGGAAATGGAGTTCCATGAAGAACCATGTGTTTAATATTGAATTGAATTCAATATATTGAGGTTTATTTTTTGCTTTTGGAAATCACACCCTTTATCAAATAAATCCACTTGACATAGAAGATCAATTTACAGTAAATTAGTAGGTGTGCTTTACAGTGTTTGAAAAAGACCTGATTTAAAAAACAAAAACAAAAACAAACAAACAAAAAAACAGTACTTGCTTTTTAGAAACGATCTTATGAAATACGTTCTCTAGATCTTTGAGAAAATGTGTTTCGGCAGATCATTGTAAGATTTTTCTGGTAGAAAATTGAGCAAACTTCTTATTGGCTATTAACAATGACTATCTGATTGCAACATTTATTGCATATTAAGTACAAAGTTGGCATTTCAGATCATGATTTGCTCTTCCAAATACATATTTTTCTAGAAATCACATCTGTAGCTATGTAGCTATGTAAACAGTGCTTTGTATTTTGTTTTATTCCCTCCCCACCCCTCCCACACTTCTTTTTTTTTTTTTTTTTTTCTTTTTTGCTTTATTAGTGTTTCACTTCAGGGCACTACCATGCAATGTAAAGATATAGACTGTATTTCCAATTTAAGTGTTTAATAAACTCATTTATAGTGTTTGAATTGAAAATAAGGTTTCTCGCTTCTGACACTTTATGAAATTCCTGCTTTTGATCTTCAGGGTAATCATTATTAGTTGCAACCAGTAGAACCTGAGTTATAGTTTATACAGTTATGCATATATCTGGACTTCAACGCAGTGGTGAAAATTGTTTGCTGTAGCTTCTTCCTAGACAAACTTTGGATTTAACCTAGATTTAAACTGGATGTGTGATTTGCAAGATGCACAGGAAATTGGCTTATATGCCACACTGAGAGAACTGAGTTCAATGGTTTTTATTCAGATTGGCAGCCTGTCACAATGAGAACCCCCAGGGTTAGTGCCATGCCCAAACTGTTCAACAGCTTCATAAATAAACGATGATGAGATTAAAATCCATCTGTACCTTCACAATAAACCTCGACAATGAACTGGATGGTGAGGTAGACATGTAAGAAAGGAGAGACATGTAAGAAAGGACGCTGGACAGGTTAGAAGAGTGGGCAAGGAAAAAGTTTGACAAAGACAAATACAAGATACTGCACTTGGAAAAACATAACCAAAGAATTCAGTACAGGCTAGGATCTGTATGGCTGAAGGAAAGCCCTGCTATAAAGGACCTGAACATCTTCTTGGACAAGCTGAACATGACTCAGCAGTGCTCTGCTGCAGCAATAAAGAGAGATTGGATCCTGGGCTGCATCCACCAACAGAGATAGAGATGAGATCATGCTCCACGTTTGTCAAGCCACACCTGCCCATTTCTAGTCCCCTCAGATAAAAAAATGCATGGAAAAAAATGTTGATAGTTCAAATGAGGCCCACAAAATGGATCTGAGGTTTGGAGGATCTGCTCTTTGAAGGAAGACTGAAGGATTTAAGTCTTTTCATACTGGAGAACAGAGGACTCAGACTCAATGTTCCAGTACTTAAAGGGTGACTAAAAATGAGAACAGAATCTCTCTCTCTATAGGGAGCCATCTGGAGAAGACAGGGAGCAATGAGTACAAATTGCATCGGTAGGGGATTTTTTGTAATATTAGAAAGAAAGTTTTTACAGTGAGAACAATCAGCCACTGAAACAATCTCTCCAGGGATGTGGTAGAATCCCTGTCATTAGAGATTTTCAAGATGCATAGAACAGGGTGCAAGAAAATCCCATCTGTTCTCCCTTTTCCCAGAAGAGGTTGGATCTTTCGTAGTCCTTTCTAATCCAAGCTTTTCTCTGATTCTATGGTTCTGTGGTTCTAAATACTGCAAATTCCATGCACAAAGGAATGTTATCTCCAGGTTTTGAAAAAGTGGAAATGATTGGACACTTCTTTGCACAGAACAGTGAAGATGAAAGTTTCCAAGGATTGTATTGTTTATGTAAGAATGAAACCTAGTCTGTGTCTGATCTTTGGAGGAGACAGAAGGGAGAAGGACTACAAATAATACATTTTTTTCAATGACTTTAATTACTGGAAGGAAAAGAAGGCTAAGATGAATGCGGTCAGTCTCTGCTATCTGCTCAACATGTGGGCTATTTTCTGATTTTTAGCATTTTGATGACTATCCAACAGGCAAAGGAGTTATGATTCTTGGAAACTCTGCCAGTATGACTGATGGCAAAGCACTAACAGTGTTCTTCTTATTGGAAAACTGCAAGCACGTTTCAGAAGAAATCAACTGGTTTTGAATAAGCTCCTAAAGCCTGTAAAAAAAACATATGTAAGAAACTGTCTAAAGATCTAAAAGAAGTTAATCATAGGTACTATAATGCACACTCTATCTTTGCTTACTTTGAAATTATTGAAATTACTTAAACATTATGCAGTAAGTATTCTTGTTAGCTAAGTGCTTTTACAAGTGTTTCTGAAAGTGAAGAACCTTACATAAGGAACTTCATAAAAATATTATACTTTAAAATTATGAGTATTAGCATTTAAAATGCTATTATTTCAGTTTTCAATCTAGAAATATGAAATGTATGTGTATTACTCACATGTATTGCAGATGTTATGCTCTGTATAGGTAGCCTATAATCATTATATTTCAGCAAGAGCCTTTTCGGAAGCAAGAACACATGGGAGAAGAAGTGCCAAGGTTTTGGGAGGTTTAAAAGCAAATGAGACAGATAATAGCAGATTTATAGTGTTTTGTTGTTACTGTTGTTGTTTGTTTGTTTGTATCCAAAAACAAAACTCCAAATATAGGAATATGTAGAAAGTCATTTCAAAGCTGTCAGTCTGAGGAGCCACTTGCTTTTACTAGGCAGGATTTTACATAGAGTCTTCATGAATTTTTTGTACTTTTTTTTTTTTTTTCCCAATCAAAAAGTGACCAAGAGAGTTAAGTATTAATAAAACTAAGCATTATTAATTGCTTAGGATGACAAGTAATATAACAAATACACATTATTCTAAATTAAAGGTGAAGATTAATGTTATTTTATCTGGAAATACACACTTTTCTATATTCAAAGATTCAGAGAAAAATCTAATGAGAATCTTTCAACAAGATGCATAAAAAGCTTAATACCTTAACTGCAAACACTCTACTGTTTTTGTGATGTGATCATGCTTTATTCATGGCAATGACATTGTCATTAATTGGGTCTGTCATGGTCAAGCCTTTGACAAACTGAAATGAATTGAAATACTAATTCATTACAGTCATAAAGGACAATTTTATTCAAGACAATTTTAGTTAGTTTCCACTAAGGTAAGTAACACCTACATTAAAAAAATCCTCCTGACATAATTACACACTGCTCCTGAGTTAAACCTTCTCAGTTGAGATCGCTTTTATAAAATTTGATTAATTGCCTAACTAATTCCTTCTGTGCAAAGCTTCCTAGAATTCCAGGTCAGAAGAAACTGTTATTAGCCAAATATACAGGGAAATACAAGGATCTTCAACAAATAATATCTGAAACAAATCTCATACATCTGACTGAAATGAAATGTACTTTTTAGATAAATGCTCTAGATTTAAGACATCAATGGCCCGATAATACATTTATCTACAGTCCATTAAGTATTCCAACTATTCTGAGTATCTGTAAAGTTTCAGTGCTTTTATTAGAAGAGAAAAATATTAATTGCAATGAGTCACTGCTGGCATTTCCAGCTGTGGACAGCCGGAAGGATAATCCAAGTGTGGCAACTTGGAGCTTCTAGCAGAGCTGGTATCCTCTGTCTGCCCGCTCAAGAATTGGATCTGAAGAGACTGAAAGCCCTGATTACATGTTTTAGCAAAGGAGTGTCTCAGGACTTCAGATAATGCATTTGTCTTCTCGCTAAAGTGAGCAGAATGAGGTTCATTTCTTTTCTCAGCTGATGAACTACAATGTTGGAAGCCTTGATTGCTTAGCCCAGATACTAAAAGTGTCTGAATTTGTGGGACTATGAAGAGTGGCTTCTGGAACATCTGGTTATCACGGAATAAAGCGTCCTCTGAAACAGTAATTTAAGGCAAGTTTATATCTGCGTTAGATAATATATGAACACTATGAACACACTAATCACTTCTTTTGTTATTGTTGTTGTTGTTGTTGTTGAAGCATAGATTCACTTGAATAAAGATTGTTTAGGATTATCTAAATTCAGAACTTGCTATTGACAAAGGAAGAGAACTTTACCTTTTCTTCGTTTTCTTCCATATTTCCATATTCTGACACATACTGAAATAAGAGAAGGTAAACGGAAGAGAATTAAGACAACAAATTATATATCCAGGAATGACAATGACAATTCCTGGATAAGATAGTTTTTCAGTAGATTATATGAGTATAAATTATGTGAATGAATAAAATTAAGAATTAAAAGTACAATTATTTTCATTTGGCTGGCATCAAGTCTAATGAGTTCTCAAAAAATTCCTAGCAGAATGTTTCCTGATCAGCCAAGGCATACATATTTCAGAGGAATTTTATTTGAATTCAGACAATGTGATACTCATATAGAAAAAATGCCTGCAACACAGTGTTAATATCCATTTTGCAGTTTTAGCCCCAAAGTCTACACTTGATTCTGATAATCCAGGTAACTATATGCTGGTACCTAGTTTTCTCTTTTGATCAATTTTTTTTTTTTTTTTTTTTTAAATTGATGTGCATGTAGATGTCTACATAGTGTCATGCCTTAAAGCTAATATTCAAAACAGGTGTTTAAATGCCTTTGTAGGACTCAAAGACACTTGTTTCAGAAACCAATAATTTCATTTTGTTCTGGGGTCAATCACTCTATCTGGAATGTCAGATATAGATGGACTTCTGCTGAGGATAGAAGGCTTTTGAATCAAGTTGAAACTTAAGCTTTTGAAATTTTTGAAAAGAGTTAAGTGTTGCTGAAACTGCAGGCTAAAATTTAAATAAGAATGTAATCTTCATAAGTAGCAACTACTAGAATATTTTGTATCCATTATCCATTATCTATAATAAGAGATAAAATGTTTATATTTGCATTATAGGAAGTGCTTTTCTTTCATTTAAGTACAATACAGTTTGCAGTCACATCAGAAAAAAAAAAACAACAGTCTTTGACTTGAGGTTAGTATACCTAGGAATATTACTCCTAGGATTTCTATATTGTGTCTGAAAATAGAATATTTTTCACAAAATCTTTTCCTCAAGGTAGTTTTTCTTGTGAGACTTTACCTAAGAGATTCGTGTTTTGAAAAAACAAAAACAAAAACAAAAGCAAAAACAAAAACAAAAAAACCTAACCCAGAAACATCTGTGTATTTGAAACTATTTTATCTTCATCATCCTCAGTTCACAGGTATTTTTTCTCCAGCCTGATTAAATTTTGAATACTCTGCCTAGAATACACTGAATTACTTGTGCCAAAAAATTCTGATTTTGGAGAAGGATTTGCTACTTAATTATGTCTGAGATTTCTGTTGTTAATTTAGAGCTGCATGTAGATCGCATGATGGAATTATGCAGAGATTTTAATACATAATTCACATTCAGTTCATCTAGTATGACTTATGAAAACATGCCTGATAATCATGTCGAGGATTTCACCAGGGGAAAAGGTGAAGAACTGTCAACAATTCAGTGTGACAGCAATCCACCCAGAATGAGTCTCAGCACATATTTGATCTGCGATGGAAGATAAAAAAGGGATAGAGAAATCTACTGTTTTCCATATTTTGTTTTTATTGGATCTTGTTTAGAAGCTGTCTGTGTTTGGAAGCAACTTTAATCAGCCAAGACAAACAGAATTCTTGAGGACTTCTTGCTTCAGTTACAAGAAGCACCACATTCACAGGTTTTTATTTTGATGGGAGATTTCAATTACCCAGATATCTAATGGGAAAACATAATAGTGGGCTGCAAAGAATCCAGGGGACTCCTGAAGTCCATTGATAACAAATTCTTAGATAGGTATTGGACAGAACAACCAGAGTTGAAATGTTATTGGACCTGGTGCTCATCACAGTGGAGTTCATTGTTAAAGTAGTTAAGAATGGAGGTAATCTGGACTATAGTGACCATGCTTTGGTAGAGTTTGTAATCTCGAGGAACAAGGGGCTGGCAAACAGTGGAATAAGGACTCTGCACTTCAGAAATTGAACTTACACCTGTTTAAGAAATTACTGGATGAGATCCCCTGGGAAACTGACCTTAAGGATATACATATGGAACATAATTGACAGCTTCTTAAGGACACCTTTCTGAGACCACAAGAGCTCTCCATCCTCCAGCATAAAAAATCATGCAGAGAAGTCAGGAAACCTGCAAGGCTGAGCAAAAATCTACTGGTCAAACTGGGGAATAAGAATGAAAAATGCAGGTAGTGCAAGCAGGAACATGTGGCCAGGGAAGAATACAGGGATGCTTTCCAGACCTGCAGATCTGAGATCAGGAAAGCTATGGTGTAGATATATGAGAAAGGAGAACAGGGAAAAACAGACGTACAGAAGGTTGAGATACGTAGCAGTTCTTTGCCACAATCTTCACTGACAGAGGCTTCTGATGCCTCCCTCCCACAACAAGTTCAAGACCACATTATCAGACTGAATATGCATGGATATATAACATGCACCCCAGGGTCCTGAAGGAACTGATTGTTGTAGTTACCAAACCACTCTCCATCATATCCATCAAATGTCGTGACAGTTAGGGGAAGTCCCTGGTGACTGGAGAAAGAGAACCATCACTCCCATTTCTAAGAAATGTAGAAAGGAAGACCTGGGAAGCCACAGGCCAGTGAGCTTCACATCTGTGGCTGGGAAGGTCATGGAACAGCTTCTCTTGGAGGATATGCAAAGGTAAGATGAAGAGGTAATCTGAGACAGTATGATTTCACCAAGGGCAATTCCTGACCTGCCAGTGCCTGACTAGTTTGATGCCTTCTCCAATGGAGGGACAGCACTGATGGATAAAGGAAGGTAATCAGTGTTGCTACCAGGACTTGTACAGGGTCTTTGAGATGGTCCCACACCACATCCTTATTGCTAAATTGGAGAGATATTGATTTGAAGGTTGGACTGTTTGATGGATAAAAAGTTGGTTGCATGGTCACAATTAGAGAGTTGTCAACTACTCTATGTCTAGGTGGAGGTCAGTGATGAATAGTGTCCCCCAGTGGTATCCACTTTGGGACTGGTGCTCTTCAACATCTTAGTCAACAACATGAACTATGGGATTGAGTGCAGTTGACACACAGAAAATGAAGAAACTGATGATAGAAGGAAATTCTTTGCTCAGAGGGTGGTGGGGCACTGGAATATATGGTATGAAGAAGCTGTGAATGCCCCATCTCTGAAGGTGTTCAGGACCAGGTTGGATGGGGTACATGGCAGGGGGTTGTAAGCAGATGACCTTTGAGATCTTTTTCGTCCTAAGCCACTTTATGATTCTATAACTTCATTATTTCATTGCAATGCCATATAAAACTGGAAATTGGTGATTTGTTATAAATAATATGAAATGACACAGAACACTGTGAGATCAATTGTTATAAAATGCAGGTTATGAGTTAAAGAAAGTTAATTGAACTAATATATACAGTTTATTAATTTCTTATATTTAGTTCTAACACTAGTAGAATGAAGTAGTTTCCTGGCACTCCTTCACTGGTGTATTGTACTATATTATATACAATTGAGAAAATTACTGTAATTAAATTGAACACATATGCTTCAATATCTGGACCGTAACTTAATATTCCATCATATTCAGTATTTGAGAAGCAAGAAAGAACAAAGGATTGAGAAGACAACTTGGGAAGTTGTCTGATTCCTTTAAAATGCAAAATAAATTGGAAAGCATAGAAATATCTATAATTTGTTTGCCCTCCTAGCAGAATGTTTCCTGATCAGCCAAGGCATACAAATTTCAGAGGAATTTTATTTGAATTCAGACAATGTGATACTCATATAGAAAAATGCCTGCAACACAGTATTAATATCCATTTTGCAGTTTTAGCCCCAAAGTCTACACTTGATTCTGATAATCCAGGTAACTATATGCTGATACCTAGTTTTCTCTTTTGATCTTTTTTTTTTTTTTAATTGATGTGCAAGTAGATGTCTACATAGTGTCATCCCTTAAAGCTAATATTCAAAACAGGTGTTTAAATGCCTTTGTAGGACTCAAAGACACTTGTTTCAGAAACCAATAATTTCATTTTGTTCTGGGGTCAATCACTCTATCTGGAATTTCAAGAACTAATCACTAGAAAATCCTGAGGGGAAAAAAAAAGAAAAAAAGAAAAAGAAAAAAAAAAAAGAGAGAAAGAGAAAAGAGAAAAGAAAATAATATGGTTAAATTCATCCTGAAAGTGAACAAATAAATAAGCTTAATTTGAACAAAATCTCTTCACCAAGACAAAAATTATTATTTTTCTTTAATGGATGTTATTTTCCTTATTAAAGAAAAATTAAGATCTGTATGAAAATGGAAGTCCTGAAGTCTGGGAGGAGTATTGATCTGCTGATATCAGAAGAACACTAAAGAATTTTCTGATGTTTAATTTTGTTAGATTTTTTTTTTTCAATACAGGGAGATACTCCAATATTTTAGCAGCAGAAATCGAAGGATTTCACTATGTGAATTCACTATGAGAATAGATAGAAGAAAATTCATTTAATAATGATTTATGTTATTTAGAATTTGTTTTAATTTCATTTCTGAAAAAAATGCCATCTCTGAGCATTAGAAAGATTTGATTTTATTTATGCAACAAGAAAGTAGAATGTTACGGAAAAGAACTTGGCCATTAGCCTTAAAACATTTGTAATTCTAGCTAAAAGAAATATTTTATCAAGTACTTAATTATAGAAAAAATAACTAGAATTGTAATTGTTGTGTTTGAATAGAGCTAAGTCCTAAGAATTACCTTCCTTTATAGGTGTTTTCAGTAAAACAGTGACTGTATAAATTTTGGAAGAAAATACTTAGTAGATAAATACTTACTACTTTTATTAGCAAAGGAATTATTGTTCCAAGTCATACTGTGTAGATATTCATGATACAGTTAGTAAATCATCTGAATAAAGGCTTACATAATGCAACCATTGAGCTATTTTAGTAAGCAGAAAAGAAGCCATCTAAAGTCACCTATATATTTGAAATATAATTTTACCCCAAGTAGCACAGTTTAAAGCAGTGAATACAGCGAAAGGGACTCAGGACACCAACTACTGAAACACTGAGTGGCAGTGAAAGTTTACATGAATTTTACAAGTTTCTGTTGCTTAGTTGCAGTGCTTAATCATAACACAGTAATAATGAAAAGCACTGGAAAATAATCAATGAAGTGTTTTTTACGCTTACAGAGATCTATTTGTAGGCTATGTTGTCTGAAAGTTCATTCCTATCCTCTCAAAAATAACAAAAAATAAGTATGGTGTGAATTTAGCAGATATAAAGGCTACAATATGATTTACATTTTCTTAGTGTTAACATTTGGCAAATATACAAGGATAATTCTGGTTCATTCACAGGAAAAATAAGTATGAATTCTGGTTAATTAAGTTCTTACAAGGTTGTCTTTTTTCCCTCTGCTTGGCTTAGAAAATGACATGAAAATGAGGTGTCAGTATTCCAAGATTGATTGTATTTTTCTGCTCAAATCAAAATAGCAAACTGTCAGAATAAGAGAGATAATGCCTTGCACAAAGCGCAGGAGCCACCATCTACGTCTACATTTATTTTGCAGCTAGTGATGCTAGGGGCTCACTGCTCTGAGATTTGTTCTGTCTCACAGCCATCTTTCTGCAGATAGTGCGTTTCCTATCTCCAGTTTATACTTATTCAAGAGTACTTCTTGGATTTAAACTGTAGTTAAACCCAGGACTCAAGCCTAAGTCATGGTTTTATGACTTCTGTTGTTGGTATTCCACATCATAATATCATGTAATGCACTGGGAGTTGAAGAGTTAATGCTACATTTCTGTGGATTGACGATAGTTCTGGGTACCTGATTTTCAGAAAAGAAAGAATGAGCTACAGATCCCAGGAAGCTTCATTGTTCTGTTTCCACCTTCCATTTAAAGGGAAAGATAAAACCGATTGTTAGTCGCAGGTCTCTCCTTCTTTCTTTCTGCTCATCTCTGTGGCGTGTGATCCCTAGCTGTTTCATCTTCAGCATTAAAGTAAGGCTTTTGGTTTGGGACACTTTCTCATTTTATTTGATTTATTCACTTCAGTTCCAATTATATTGTATTATATTGCATTGTCTTGAATTCTACTTTCTCATTTAGTAAATTAATTTTCTCCCTTATCTCATTGCTGTTGTTTTGTTTCTAGCCCCATCTCAGGGTGTGGATCTATGGGTCCTTCTGCTCCCATTTGTCATGGAACCAGACTGAACCAGACCTTGAACTCTTGAGAGCTGTCTATTTCAGTGATTAAATTCATGGCATGTCTATGGCCCCCAGTCTCCTCTACTACAATGGGTATATTTTTATGTTTATTTTTATTTTTTACTACTGCTCTTGCAGGATTTCACTGATTAAAACCAGAGAAAAAAATTGTGAAGTATTCAGAACATGAATTTTCCAATTGAAAAATTGTATTATCATTCACAACTGCTAAAATTTTCTATTTTCTTCACAGGTAATGCAAACTGGGTATTTTTTTATTATCATATGTGACAAAAATGTGAATAGTCCTGATTAGCTGATCATCAGACATGGTAGATCCCAATTAATTCTTTGATAATTGTTGTTGTTTGCCCATCTAGCAGCTAGCTATATTGCTGGGGAAAAGTAGCTTAAGATAATTCAGTGTAAATTAAAATTTTCTGGGTTTTCAAAGAACTACTGTTTGTTCCCCTTTTTTAATTAATGAATTTACATCATTTTTTCAAGGCACACATGAAGAACTAATAAAACAAAATTTACTTTAAAACGATGCAATTGCAGCATGATTTTCCAATTCTGTTTTTGCTTTTCTGTTCTCAATATCTAGAAGTTAATGCTTGTTTCTCTTATAGATGTATTTTACTACAGCTCTAAACTTACCTGCAAAGTATAGACAAGCAGTTCTTATGGGCACTTAAAGAAAGGATGGAGGATTTGTACAGAGCCTGATCAGAAGTGGTGAACATCAAAGTTTGAATTAAATCTGCACAGCTCCCTACAAATTTGATGTCTATTTGAAATGTGAGGTTAGTAAATTACAATCATTTTAGATAAATATCAGCTAGTTAATCTAGCTGACTCCAAGAACCTGCCTGAAAGTAGCTGTAGCTGAAAGCAGTTTATTGTATGTGCAGTATTTTCAAGCTGTACAATTTCTGCTGCTCAAAGATTCTGTCACACCCAAGGGATGAGCTGGAATGTTTTATTGTACTGAGGCTCTGTGCACATGAAGGATTTGTTAAACTCATTCTGATCAGTTCATTAAAAGCTTGAATGCTATTTGAAAGCCTTTTGTACTGATTGGATTTCACTCAAAAATTCTAATTCAGAGTAATAAACATAGACTAAAAGTTACAATGGAGAGAGAGAACAAGTAATATCCATTTTCCTGCAATTTATCTTCTCTGAACATAGTGTCTCTCTTGTGATGTGACTCAGCAGTGTACCAGTACTCCCGAAAATATTGATTACAATTTTCTATTTTTTCTCCTGCATATCTTGTGTATCTATCAATATGGGAAAAAAGAATAGGAAAAAAAAAAAAAAACCAAAAAACTTACAGAGGATATTTTCTCTCAGAAATTAGAAGGCACTAAATGAACATTTATAAACCTATGCCTTTTCTCTTCATTTAAATGTCTGACATTTAAACCTTTGTTTTAGAATAAGTTCTCCCAGTAGCAGTGAGTCAATGACGCTATATTGCACTTAAATGGCTTTATCCCATGAAAGGAATGGTTCATAAAGAATGGGCTGTAAGTGATCTTGTCAGTGTCTTGAGTCAAAAATGTAAGGGAATATCATAGTGAAATATATATGGGAACATGAAGTTTGCATTTCTGATGACATTGTGTTGTGTATTTTCACTCTGAAGCCCACGTGTGGCCTGGTCCAGCCCATCCGGTAACTGGCATCTGTCCTGTACCATCATGGCAGCAGCTTTGCCCCACCGAGCTGCCTGGCCCAGCTGTGGGCGTGCACCCATCATTCACAACAACGACATATCAGTGTGCATTTGCAATTGGCACTGTCTGGGCTGAAACCAGGACACTGAGAGGACACAGTGCTCTGCTAGTTCTATTTATGGCAAATAATACTATGCATTTTGATATAGTGAATAAAAACAGTACTGTGAAAAAAAAAAAAAATGTGGAGCTTGCTTTCAATTTAGACAAAGAAAGTTTCAACACTTATAAGTAAAAAAAATATTTTTTTGTTAAATTTGTGACACCATTTTCAGTAAACACAAATGCATTGTAAATATTAAAATTGAATGTACAGAGCTGCAATCAGATATTCAACTTAAAAATTTGATCATGTCTATCTACTAGACTTTTATGGGATTTCTCTTACCAGAGAAAAACATCCCTTGTTTCACAAGGCCACATGTGGGCCATCGTTTTTAGTAGCATCTACATTTGTGAACAAATATTTTCAAGAATGAAGTGCAGGAAGAGTAAGATTTCATCAAAAGTCTCTGACAAACACATTGAGAACTCACTAAGAGTTGCAACCACTACCTCTTAACTGGACTGATGCATTGCTTTCACAAAATCAAGTTCAAATATTTCAGTAGTTTTATGTTATATGGATGGAATATCTGCTGTCTTAACTCTTTAATTCATTTATTTATTCATGAATTCACTAACTTGTGGGCCTATAAGCAAAACACTTACCTACTTGATGTGAGAGTGCTCATCCTTCCTACTTGATCACACTGCAGGTATCCAAGGGTGTATGAAAACCTTAGTAGCTCAGCTTTCTGGATAAATTGGCACATTTGTATCAGCTGGGAAATTTGGTCTGTACTTTCCATAAATTGGTATATTCTAAAGAAACTGTGAGACAGTTAGCACTGAAAGGTGCCAGAAATGCCTACTGCAGAGACAGAAAGATGTAGATGATAACGAATGCAGGAGGGTCCTTGGCTTGTGGATGCCTGCCATGTCCTGCAAAGGAGCTCCTTTCCCTTTGTCCTGACATCATGCCCTAGCTGCACATTAGGCCAAAACTTGAGTCAAGATTGCATGGACAGCCACACCCCTCTGCTCCATCAGCCAGTCCTCTTGAGTATAAAACATGTAGTCACCAGGATCACTGGTGGCTGTGACTTTTAACTAGATGTACTGGCATCATCTTCTCTTTGCAAATGCTGTAATATCGTCTTGGTAACACTCATTGCTGTTAAACATTCAACTATAGTGAATAAACCTAGGAAATGACATTCTGAAAAGAAAAAAATGTCTGTATACCTAACTAAATGCTAAAGAACTTTATCCAAAACATTTGTCTATATAACTTTTTTTAAAAATTATTTTAATTATAGAATGTTTCTACCAGGCAAACTTTCTCTTTGCTTAGATGTTTTGATCACATCACACAGCAGGGTGTGATCTTCAGACTTGCAGAGGGTGCACTCAATCCCAGTGTAAATGTCATTGATACAGACACACAATTAAAGAAAACTGATCCAAATACCGACGCTTGAGGGGCCATTTGTCACTGATCTCTGACCACAATTGAGCCATTGACTACCATATTCTGAGATCAGTCTCACAACTACTTCCGCTTCCTTTTTATTTTCCTGTCCCCCCTCCTCCTTCCTCTCCTCTTTTCCTTCTCTCTCTTTTTTGTTTTCTGGTCTCCTGGAAGATGAATCTAGTTTCCACAGCAATATATGCCTCAAAAATTAATCTTATTTGGAATCCACAATTTTTCTAATTACAGAATCAAAAAATCAGGAATTGTAGGGCTTGGAAGGGACCTCTGGAGATCATCCAGTCCAACATCTCTGCTAAAGAGGATTCTTCTAGAGTAAGGTACACAGGGAAGTGTTGAGGTGGGCTTTGAGTATCTCCAGAGGAGAAGACTCCGTAACTTGATTTAGTAGTTTGTTCCTGTTTTCCAGTGCTCTGTCACCTTCAAAGTAAAGAGGATTTTCCTATTTTACAGATGGAAATTCCTGTGTTCCGGTATTTGTGTACTGCCCCTTGTCTGTCACTGTACGCAGCTGAAAAGAGCCTGGACCCTTTATCTTTATCTCTTTAGATATTTTTAAGTGTTGCTAAGACCCACTGTACACCTTCTCCAGACTGAAGACTTCCAGTCTGTCAGCTTTTCCTCATAAATGAGATGCTCCAGCCTTCTAATCATCTTTGTAACCCTTTCACTGGCTTCCTTCCAGTCTTTTTTGAACTAGAGAGATCAAAACTGGGTACAGAATTCCAGATGTGGCCACAGCAGGGCAGAGTAGAGGGAGAATATCATTTCCCTAGACCTACTGGCCATGCTGTCTTTGATGTACCCCAAAATACCTTTGGCCTGCTTGAACAAAAGAGCACACTGATGAGTCATGGCCAAGTTGTCATTCACCAGGACACCTAGGTTCTCCTCTGCAGAACTTCTTTCCAGCAAGTTAGCCGCTAATCTATAAAGATGAATGCAGTTATTTATTTTCAGGTGTAGGACCTTACACAAACCCTTGTTGAACCTCACAAGCTTCCTCTTCACTCAACTCTCCAGTCTGTCTACGTTTTGATGAATGGCAGCACAACCTCCTGGTGTGACATTCAGTCCTCCCAGATTCTATTGTCAGGAAAATTGATGAGGATGTAGTCTGCCCCTTTGATATCAAAGGCTTAAATAATTTGGCTAGTACTCAAAAATAGACTGCTCTGTGCTCTAGACAAGATAAAAATAATCCCATTAGTGTATGAAATTGGCAAGAGGAGGCACCCTTGGGTATCTTGTGCAGAGACCATTTTGCAGTATGTTATGCAGGCATGTCTCGGAAATTATCACAGAAACAAAGAATTACAAGGGCCCTCAAAAGATCGTCAAGTCAAACCTCCCTGTTAATGCAGGTGCCTTCAGTCGGTTGCACTGGTAAGTGTACAGATGGATTTTGAATATCTCCATAGGAGATTCACAACCTCTCTGGTCATCCTGTTCCAATGCCTGCCACCCTTTCTGTAAATAAGTTCTTCCACATATGGAATTTCCTATGTTCAAGTTTATAGGCCACTGCACCTTGTCCTAGTACTAGGCACCACTGAGAAAAGCTTATCCTCATCCATTTGCCTCCCACTTCCTTTTAAATATTTATAAAAATTAATCAGATTCCTCTCTCAGTCTTCTTTTCTTCAGGCTGAATAGATCCAGGTTATTCAGTTCTTTCCTCATACAAAAGATTATCTAGGCCCTTTATCATTCATCTCTGATGGACTCCATTTAGGAGATCCGTATTATATGATTTATAATGTATATAATTGTAACCTGTGTGCATGCTACTAGGAAGATCCACCATGTGTCCACTTTGGTGTAAACAAATGTC
Organism: Phasianus colchicus; assembly: GCF_987193195.1. Lineage (NCBI taxonomy): Eukaryota > Metazoa > Chordata > Aves > Galliformes > Phasianidae > Phasianus > Phasianus colchicus. Next base: position 18,631,835 of record NC_143476.1, read on the forward strand.
AATTTTCTAGACACTCATTAAATTCTGAGATTTTTCTTGGATATCATTTTTTGGTAAAACCTTCATCCAGGTGATAGATGCAGATGTTAAACAAGACCAGACTCAGTACCAACTTCTGGTGTATACCAGTAGCTACAGGCCTCTGTGTCACTGATCACAACATTCTGAGCTCTGCCAATCAGTCAGTACTCAGTCCTCCTCATTGTTCACTCATCTGTCCCACACTTCATAAGCTTATCTGCAAGGGTGTTGTAGGGAGACGATGTTAAAATATTGCTGAAGTCATCCACTAATCTCCCCTTATCTACCCAGCTCACCATGACATCATAGAAGGTTACCACATTGGTCAAATAGGGACATGTACCCTGTAGGGTCTCTCGAAGTATGGAGATTATGGCCCCCTTTTCATCCTCATCTCTTGACTGCATTGTCCCTCCTTCTTTCCTCACTGGTTGAAATACTTGGTGGATACAGACTGCCCAATCCCCCTTATGTATGTTCCCATTTGTAAGTGAACATCTTCACATTATGCACTGCATCTGTAATTACATCCAACTTTATGCCACTCAGGGAGGAGAAGTTAATATAAATGAGCCTATAAAGCCTCTGCAGTAAAGACCAAAGTTCAAAAGTTCAAGCTGTTGATTGACCTTTGTAATTTAAAACTTTATTTGATGAGAGTGTACAGACATCAAGTGAAGAGGAATTTGTAAGCATCTGAACAACAACTTGCAAGCAAGGGCATCTTGTTTTCAAGGTTCTGTACAAGAACATCTTGTTTGTAAGCCTTCTTAATTTCATAAGCATGATTTTCCCTTGTTGAACCTATATTGCCTATTCCTGATGACCTTCTACTCCTCCACTTGCTTGGAAATGACATCCGAAATAAGTCATTTCATCACCTGCCTAGGTATGATGGACTGGCCTGTAGTATCCTTGGTACTTCTTCTTGCTCATTTAAAGACTAGCATGTCACTGTTTTTTCTCCCATCCTCGGGAACCTCTTCTGTTCTCCATGACCTTTCAAAAATGACAGCTGTTTGGCAGATGATCTCTAACCAGATTCTCCTTGACCAAAGAAAACTCTTCCTTTCCTCAGACTCCGTCTCTTACCCCCAAGGTCTAGGATTCCTGAGGGACAGTCTTAGCAGTAAAGGCTGAAGCAAAGAAGGCATTCAGTATCTCCACCTTCTGAGTATACTCATTTTCCAGGGCACCCATCTCATTCAGCAGCAGACATCTGTTTTCCCTTTAAATTTAAAGATAATTTGAATAATCCTTTCTTGTTGTCCTTGATCTCTCTGGATAGATTTAATTACAAGTGGGCTTTAGCCTTCCTTATTACATCCTTACATACCCTGACAATGTCTTTATACTCCTCTCAAGTGGTCACACTCCTTTTCCACATTCTGTAAACCTTCTTCTTTCATTTGACTTTATCCATGAGCTCCTTGTTCCCATCCTTCATGAATGTCTTCTGCCACCTGCCTGATTTCTTAGTCTTAGGAATGCACCCTTCTTGGGCTTGGAAGAAAAGGTGCTTGAATGTTAACCAACTGTATCTGGCCTCCTTTGCATCCCAGAGTGCTAACCCATGAGAAACCTTCAAGCAGGTTCTAGAAGAGGTCAAAGTTTTCTCTCTTGAAGTCCAGGATTTCAATACTACTCATTGCCTTGTTTCTTCCACAGAGGATTTAGAACTCTACTATCTCATAGCCACTGCAGCCAAAACTGACCCCAAGCTTCATGTCTCCAACCAGTCCTTTCTTGTTTTCAAGAAGGAGGTCCAGCAGCACACCTTTCCATGTTGGCTTCTCCACCACTTTGTCATAGTTTTATGATGTTTGGTTATCAGTATTCCACATCATAACATCATGCAATGCACTGGGAGCTAAACAGTTAATGCTCCAATTCTGAATAACTGTCCCAGAAGAGAAGAAGAACTACATACCCCTGAGAACTTTATGTTCAGAGAAGAGATAAAATCCCTGGCAAAGTCACAGAACCTCACTCTCCTCCCTTCTGCTCATGCTGACCGCACGTCTTGCCTCAGCATTAGAATAAGGCCTTCAGTTTTTGGACACTCTCTCTTCAATTCACTGTTGGAGAATCACTCTCTATTAGCTCCAATTCTAATTATATTGTATTATATTTTATTATAGTATGTTCTCTTGCATTCCGATATCTTATTTAGTAAATTAGTTTATTTTTCCTCAGATTCCTGCTGCTGCTTCGTTTTAGGCCCATCTCTCTATCCTTTTTCCTCATGTCTCTCTGGGCTGTGGGTCTATGAATCTCTTTACCCCACTAGTTTTGGAAGTGGGCCAAATCAGCCCATAAACCATTGACACATTTGCATCAGAAAGTTATCTTCCACTTGCTGTCAGAACTTCCTGGTCTGTGTGTGCTTGGCTTTTGCTTTTCCAACAAATATCAGGATGACTAAAGCTCTCATGAGAAGAAGTGCCAGAGATCATAAGGCTATACATAGCTCTTTGTAGAATGCCTTATCAAATTCCTCCTTCAGATGTCTGTGGAACACCTCATTAGCTTCCTTCTCTTGATCAGGCAGCCTGTAGTGAGCACCCACAATGGAGTCACACATATTAGAGTGCCTCTTAATTCTTATCCACAAGCTTTTTCTTCTTTCTAGACAGAGCTAGATATATTTCAGCTGCTCTCTAACATAAAAAGCAACACCACCTCCTTCCTTTCCAGACTTGTCTTCCTTAAAATGTACATAGCATTCCATGATAGCTTTCCAGTCGTGCATTCTCTCCCTCTATGTCTCTGTTCTCTGTGTGCCTATTCTCACTCTATATTTTTTCCTGCTTTTACTAGGATGAACCATCAATCACTTCCCAGTGAAGTTTAGGGACACCTACATCTAGTTCACCATTATGCAGTGATTGTTAACAGTACTAATACCAGACTGATAATATTTTTTATTTTCCCATGTAGCCTGTTTTTAAATAATTCCTTACACTTCAAAGAAAATAAATATACGGACGCAAGTGCATACTTGGGCTGCAAACAGAATATCTTCTTGCTCTCTCCACCTCACCAGGTGCCTTTGTATAGCAGGTATGAGGCTCTGGAGGTGGAATGCTCATCTGTGGGTGTTAACATTGTGTTTACACTGGAAGAAACAACAAATACTAGAAAGGCCTTCTCAAAGTATTAAGGCTATGCCCCAAAAAAAGAAAAGATGATTATTAGTTGTAGTTGACTCCTCCCTGCAAAGAGCAGAATACCCAATATGATGGGTAGACATTATTCACAGAAAAGTCCGCTGATTCCTGGCCTTGGTTGAAAGATGTCACCATGAAACTGCCTACTCTTGTACAGCCAACAGATAATAACCCTTTATTGCTTTTCCACAAGGGAAGTGATGAAGGAGCTACATGTTGTTCAAGGGCTATCAAAAAAGAATTCAGAGTCATTGAATGTCTATTGAAGAAATTGAGGGCACAGGTAATCTTGTATCTTCATCCTGTAGTGGATAATAACCTGAATGAAGTGGAAAGATCTGATCTATAAACACCTATTTTTGTGTCTGGTGCAATAACAAAACTTTGGTTTTTTTTCTGACAATGGGATGGCCTGCATGATACTAGGCTTGCAGTCACCCAATCAGTTATCCTCTAAGGAACTGGCAAGGCTGGCTGTCCAAATGAACTGCCTCTACGTCAATTCAAACAGCCTGGTAAACAAAAAGAGGCAGCTGAAAGGCACTGTGCTACTAGAAACCATCACATAGTTGCCATCACTAAGTGCTGATGGGATGATTTCCATGACTGAGAGAGTTGTTATCAATGGCCACAAGTTGTTTGGAAAGAATAGGCAAGGAAGTAAATTTAGCAATAGAATTACCATTGATAAGAAGGGCAATATATGACCCTGCAATAAAATGTATTTATATTTCAGTAGGGGAAAAGAGATTAACTAAGAAAAGTTGCTTGTACCTTGTACCCTGAATATATAAATGTTGAGGAAGAATATTTGGATGTGCATAGATTAGCTTTATATAATGGAAGTTTTCAAATAATAGAAAATCAGCATACATTTCACTTGTCCTTTCCTAAAATTAACATTTATTTATCTGTTTGTTTGTTTGTTTGTTTGTTTGTTTAATATAAAATGAAAATTGCCTTTGGAATGTTATGTGTAAATTCTTCCTTGCTTCAATAATGTCAGTTTCCTTCTTCAATTAAGGGATGAAATACACTTTAAATACCTTGCTGTTTCAGGAACTGAGTATCTTTTCATTAGAGTCACAGAAGGAATATTGTCATGATCAGAGATTCTCTCTTCAACCTGATCCACCCCGAAGTTTTAGCAGTATAATCAAAGTAGAATTTTCTATCTGGGAATTGTATGAGAGTGAGCTGAATTTTACAAATCATGTTCCTCTCTGTAACAAATTATCTGTAGTGGATAACTTCAGCCAGCCTTCTGTTCTTTTGAAGTGAACCAACAGTCTGCTGTCTCCACCAGCTTCTATTCTTACCCTGTATGTATACTCTATGAGAGTACATCAGATCTACTATTAAAACAATACTAGAACAACTCAGATATGACTTTAAAAGTTATCAGAAGATTTTTTTTTTTTCATCTCCATTGATTCATCCCAACCTCCCTGATATAATTCCTTTTCTATTAGTTCCCACCAATTTTCAGTCACAAACACACATATAATCTCCAACACTGACATTTTTCAACTAAAGTAAGAATCAAAAGTGTGCTTTGCTTAGAGCAGAACTTAGTGAAAAGCAAGAAAGTCTTTAAATCAGCATTATTTGCCCATGATCCTAGTGCATCTTATTCCTTCCCTCAGTTACGTTCTCTGGTTATCTGTCCTGCTGACTCACTCTTCCCTTGGCAATAGGAACAGTTCCTTGGTGGGCTTTGAGTCAAGATGAATGAATAGAGAACTCTTTGAACTGTTTTGTCAATGACTCCTCAATGCAACAGAAAATCTCTCTAGTGAATTTTAAAAAAATACTCTGACATTGAATATGTTTGCATGTTTTTTGAAGATCAATATGTTCAGTGTAAAATGTGGCTAAAACTATTTTGAACAGTTTCAGCAATAGAAAAACAATTATTATATTAAAAACATTGTGTAATTAGACATATAAAATTCATCTCCCAAGTTTGAAATAATGTGGCAGACACTGAGGTTATTTTTGATTAGTTTGATTTTGTTCCTTTCATGGGTTATGGCAGTTAAAATTGTTTCTTGTTGAAATACTGGAAGCTAATTTCAAAACTGATTTTTCATTACTGAAGGTCAAAAATGTGCAGTGTTTAACGAGTATATAATATTCCTTACTTATCCTCATGTTCAGGATTTAAAAGCAAATAAGTGTAAGGTTTTTAAAATTATTCTTATTGTAAAAAAGATAATTAAAATACATCCTTCCTAGTTGCATGACAATTATAAAATAAGTCACTTTTAAAAGTCAAGTGAATATTCACTTGTTTTTGAGATTGAAGAAAAGGCAGATTTCCTCATCACGTGTTAAATTAAATCTTAATTAAGGTTAATTTTAATAAGGCTGTAGTAATGATAGCATTCTAGGTTTTAAGGGCTGGTATCTTCTGGTAGCTCTATGTCAGTGTCTGAACTTGTGGGGTTTGATGTTATATCTTGACTGAAGGGATTTAATTCAAGAAGAAATCTGTATATGTACATATATATGTCTGATATATGCACATGACAGATACATGTCATACATACAGATATATGTATATGACAGAAGAAGGAAGATAGCCATTCTTAAATGGAAGTCTTCTGTCCTTTGGAACTAGCAGAAATTTTGGAGTGAAGATTTCTTATATTTACTTTCCACATTTGCGTATATACTATAAAGAAAAATTTAATCTTTACATATAATAGGATTAGAATTATGGAAAATGTTTACAAAAACAGTTTCATTTAAAACTTAAATATAAAACTCAGATCTCTCTCTACATCATATATATACACATCTTTTCCTTTCTAGCCTACAGTTTCTCATGTCTTAACATCTTATAGGAAACAATTCATTCTTAAGTTTTCTTAACTCATCTTAAGTTGTGCACACACCTACTGAGCAAGAAAAATAGACCTCCAATTAGGCACTCATTTGTATGTAATGACTGGCTTTTACAAAGTTCCATCCACTTTTGTCTTACTAAGAGCATTATCGTGAAAAACTTTTCATTCTGCTGTTTCAGAATACCTGAAAAAATTGAAGTGGTAAGACTTCTACAGATTTCTCAATGACATGTATTGAAATTGATCAATGCAAAGTTACTTCAGAAGACATCAAGAGAGAAGGGAGAATTGGTGGTGTCAGTATACAGGACTCAATTCTGTGCAATATAGTGCAACAGGTTTGGCATTTTCAGCAGATTTTGCTTGTTTGTTAGCTCTCAGAAATGACAAGCTAGTATTATTTCCTCTAACAAAACAGAGCTGTTGATGCTTCTGATCATTCTATAGTGCAAAAGAAAAGCTTTTCTGATGGTTGTTGTCTGTTCAGGCTATGATCAGTTTTCCATTGAGTACATTCAGTAATCTTGATATGGTGTTATACTTCCTCAGTAGCATACAGCATTCTGCACTAGCATGCTATTGCTGGATAGAAGAGCTTTTTACTACATAGCAATCTGCAGAAATGCATGGAAGAACAGCTTGCTCATGCTGATGCTCCTGGTGCTGCCACTGGACCCTCAAAAGTTCTTGCTAACTACTGTTGCAATATCAGAAGTGGAGAAATGTCATTCATTTTGTCACTCTGTTTCAAAATTCCCACTCCTCTTCCTGACAGGCAGAACACAAAACATGACACATTTGGCATGGCTCCATAGACTTGACATCTTTAAGTGACTGAAAGAAAGAAAAAAGCAGAAACATATTTTGACAAAAAAAAAAAATAAAAAAAATCCAGTACACAGGCATTCTTTTTTTTTTGTTAGGAGTGTCTGATTCTGATGGTGGAAAGCAAATACTCAAATTAAAGTATATTTGTGCATGACACAGAGGAGATTCTTATTAAGAACAAGGAAATATATTCACAGATTATCTTTAGTGTTTTGTGACAGTCCCATACATGCAAAATCCATAGAAGAATAGAATCCATTAATAATAGAATCCATTAAAAATGGCCAAACTCATTTTTAATGAAATTTTCTGATTAAGTAATTAATAATTTCAGAAGGATACCATATACAATGGAGGAGTTTAAGACAGGTATGAATTTTCAGTATTATTATTTTCTGAAATTGTTTGACACCTGGGAAGAGCATGAAGTGAATCCTCTTGGAAGAGATATTAGGAGACATGCGAGATGTGGACGCAATCTAAGACAGCCAGCATGACTCCACCAAGGGCAGATTGTGCCTGACCAATCTGATGGCCTTCTATGATGGGATGATGGCATCAGTGGACAAAGGAAGGGCAACAGATCTCATCTACCTAGACTTGTGCAAGGCCTTTGACATGGTCCCACAACACATCATTATCGCTAAATTGGAGAGATATGGATTTGAAGGCTGGACTATTAAGTGAATAAAGAATTGGTTGGATCATCATTGTAAGAGGATTGTTATCAATGGCTCCACCAGCAGCTGGACTCTGGTTAGTGGTGTCCCCCAGGAGTCTAGTTTAGGAGCAGTGCTCTTCAAAATCTGAATGACATAGAATGTGGGAATGGGTGTAGCCTCAGCAAGTTTGGTGGTGACAGCTTTGTGGTGCTGAAAATCTTTGGAGAGAAGACTCCCTAAATGTTCTGTAAGCACAATCACAGTTGACATAACTCCTTTAATTCATACTTTTCTATTTTTTTTTTTTCTAATTATATTCCACATGCACCTGACCATAAAAAAAAAGACAACCTAAAAGTAAACATTCCTCTAAACAGTTTGCATGAAGTCTCCAGTGGAGTTCTATTTGAATTTTGGCTAGAGGCCTACAGAGATAAGTCAGCCTTGTGCTTTTAATGCATTGATTGTATTTACAAGAAAAAGTGCAGATACAAGTTCCGTCACATAAATGCTGTGTGATCACAGGTAAATTACTTACAATCCTGCTGTGTTTCACTTCTCTTGGGAAGGATGTATTTTGCAATAATGTGTTGCCTCATGGAGGTAACACAACGGTAAATATGTCAAGAATAGTGAAGCATACAAATATTTAGTAACAGAGATCAGAGAATACCATGGTTATTTCCTTTTCAAAGGTGAACTCATTTTAAGCTAACAGACCCCTTGTCTCTACTCTTTTTCCACAGTTATCTCCACAAATTATACCAATCTATCTTATCTGTCAGTAATACCCTTCTATAACTGTTCAAAACCAATTCCTTATACTTATGTGTCTCAAAAACCAAATTAAGGAAGTCTGGTGATCAGGGTCTACTATGGGCTGCCTGATCAAGGGGAGCCTGTTGACAAGACCTTCGTGCTTCAGTTACAAGAGGCATTATGCTCACAGGCTCTCATTATAATTGGAGATTAACATAATAGGGGATAACAACATGGTAAACAACAAGCAATCTAAGGAGAATGCTGGAGTCTGTTGGCAATAAATTCCTGGTCCTGGTATTGGACAGAACAACCAGAAATGATGTGTTGCTGGACCCTAGCTATCAACAATGTGGAGAAAATTATTATAGAGATTAAGATACGAGGCAGTCTGGCCTGTAGAAACCATGGTCAAGTTTGTAAACTCAAGGTGTGTGCGTCTGTCAAACACTGGATTCAGGACCCTGAATTTCAGGAGAGTGAAGGTAGAAGGGAATACCTGTGAAACTACAGATTGGTGAACCGTATTTCTGTGACTGGGAAGACAATGGAACAGATACTCCTGGAAGTGGTTTGTCCTGGGACCAGTGCTCCTCAACACCTTTATCAATGATATATGCAGTGAGATCAAGTTTACCATCATCAGGTTTGCTGTTGAGACCAAGCTGAGTGGTGCTATTGACACAGCAGAAGGGATGCATGCCACGCAGAGCGATATGGACAGGCTTGAAAAATGGGCCCATGAGAAACTAATGGGGGTCAACAAGGCCAAGTGCAAGATAATGCACTTGAGTTGGGAAAATCCCAGACTGTGTGCAGACTGCAGTGTGCACTTACAGTCCAGAACGCCAGCAGTGTCTTGGACTGTTTCAAAAGAAAGGTGGCTAGCAGGGCAAGGGAGGTGATTGTCCACCTTTATTGTGCCATCATGAGGCCCCATGTGGAGTAATGCATTTAGGCCTGAGGTCTCCAGTACAGGAAGAGTGTGGCTGTAGGAGTGGGTCCAGAGGAAGGCCATGAAATGACCAAAGGGCTGAAACACTTCTCTTATGAAGAATGGTTGAGGGAGCTGGGCTTGTTTAGCTTGGAGAAGGAAAGGTTCCAGGGTAAACTCATGGTAGCCTTCCAGTACTTAAAGGGAGCTAAAAAACACGAGGGCAACTGACTTTTTGGACAGTCAGGTAATGATCAGACAAGGGGAAATGGCTTTAAATTAAAAGAGGGTAGATTTAGTCCAGAAGTTATGAAGAAATTCTTAGAGAGTGATGAGTCATGGGAACAGATTGTCTATAAATGGTGTGGACGCCCCATTCTTGGAAGCATTCAAAGTCAGGTGGAATGGGTCTCTGGTCACCTGATTTCGTGGGTGGTAACCCTGCTCAGAGTGGTTGGGTTGAAACTATATGATTTTCGATGTCCCTTCCAATTTAGGTCATTCTATGATTATATCTTTCCATCTTGTCTCTCACTCTTTTTTTGTTCTAGGAAAAAAAATGCTTCACAGTCTTTTTTGATTTCCTGACATATCAGTTCCATTGTCTTTCAACCCATCTTTTGAGGACTGTCCACTGTCCTCAAAAGAGTACCTTGAAGAGGTACTTGAAAAGGTACTCTTCAAAACTCCCCTTTATAGTGACGTTCTTGGCTTACATTTAGAGTCTACTTAATAGTTAAATATGTGGTCTTTTCAAATGTTCCTTAGCTTTCTTCTCACTGCTTTGTTCTCTTTTGAGATCTTTCTGTTTTGGAGTACCATAAATACTTCTATTCACATTTTCTTGTTTTTATTCCACCTAATTTTATTTGGTAGGTACTTTGGTACTTGCTAAGCCTGTGAATGGGTAGTAAAAGAATAAAACAGTTTCAATAATAATCTTTAGATAATCACCTCTTTGAATATTTTTCCATTTCATCCTCTACGCAGATACTTGCATTAAATCATTTCCATGCAGAAGACTTTTTGAGAAGAAACCTGTTTTAACTTCCCTCTTGTGAAAATTCTGAATTTTGCAAAGATCACCTTGAGGTATATGAGAATGGTTCATGAAGTGATAGCCATGGAGATGTAATTAGTTACAATATCCTTAGTTTAAATTATATATGCAGAGTAATCTTTCATTGGATAAATTTAATTTGTTAATCAGACAAGTGAATAAAATTCATTTAGAACAGGTGAAAATTTAAGTGTGTGTTTTATTGCTGAGTGTCATAAATAGGATTCATTCTTAATTATATATTCTACAAGTAGAATGAAGCAGAATTACATCTGCATGATGCTGAACCTACCAATTGGTAACCAGATGTTAATGCAGACTTCACTAATTATTGAGGTGACTTTTGGTAGTATGCTTGTTTACTATACATAAATGAGGCCATAATTATAACCAGACTTGGGTGGTCTGGAAGCATAGATGGGGAGTGAAAAAAATCCAGGGGTGTATTAAGGTGCTTTGAGCACCTTACATTGGAAATCACTTATTTCATGCTTTGTATCTATTTCTACTTTCTTTAAAGTGTATTGAGTTTGGAATAATTCTCTAACTACACAGAAACTGTGATTTTACACAGAAACTGTGATAATGACTATTATCAGGAGAATAGTCTACATTTCTTACTCATCTATATTATTTATTGTGAATAATAAATAAATTGTATATAATTTGAAAAGAAATTATATCTTTTCCAGTGTAAATGTCAAATAAATCCTGAAAACTTGTAGAATAATTATTCACAGTCACAATTAACAATGATGGAAATGTTTTTCTTAATATTATTACAAATAGGTGAAAGACTTAATGCAAAAATAATTAAGAGATGACAGAAATGGAAAGTTATTGGTATCCAACTTGAGACTGAGCAGATCTGATTTTATAACTTATATGAAAAGGAGGATGTAGAAACATGGTGAGAATGTTTCAGATTAAATTGTATGAGAATGGGTTGCTAAAATATCTGGTCAGCAGTCACAGGAAAATTTGTAGAAAGAAGGAGAGAGAAATAAAAACACATCACAAGAGGACAGGTTTTTGAATGTAATATGAATGAATATAATGCCTTCCTTACTGTTGATGTACTGCACTTGAACTGAGTCTAAATGACTATTTCAAGAACAACTTGTAACCAACGTGCTGGTAGGCACATTACAAAAAGTTTTCCATCATATCCAATAGGGAAAAATATATATAAAATTCTAAAGAATGAATTTTAAATAGGATCATGGTATTTCCTAATGCACAAAAAGTCACAGCAACCACTAAAACTAATCTGATAAAGGCAAAGGTGACAGTAATGTGCACATGCTCACATTCTTGACATTCAGATGTTGTGGAATTTTAGTTACAGAATGGTAATAGATGGAGTAATAAACAGTACCTCTGCACTTACTGCCATTAATAGAGGTGCATGGGGTGGCCAAAATTGTGGATTTGTAATGGAGCTGAGGACAGAAAAATAAATGAGCTTCTGTGACTTTCAGAGAAGAATAGAATCTAAAAAGTATGTGATGGTCTACTGAAATAAATTGCACAAAAGCAGAAGGTATTTACAAGGCTGTTTAAAAGATTAAGGCAAGCTATAGGTGGAAGAAGCTCTAGATGTGATCAGATGTTTCATATGCTGCTGGAGCAGTCCATGATTAAACTGCAACTTTCTAAGGAAAGCTTAGAAATTTTTGCTCATCATAATGCTGTTTCACATCACATGTGGCACAATGAAGGGAAGACCATAATAATTGTCTCTGTCCTGTGATGGAGGAGTGTTGCTCCATGGCAGGGAAGATCAACTGAAGGAATCAGAAAGCTCTGGAGTGTCACTCTTGGCAACTGTTATTTGGTGGTGTATAAAGCATAAAAAAAAAAAATCATTGTCTTCTTACCATAAAGTTATCAGAAATGTAACTCTACATTGATAAGCTGCAAATTCAGAAGAATTCTTTACTAGTTGAAATACCCAATCTATGTGGTTTCAAATTCATATCTCCTCTCTTTAATGAACTTTTCTTTTATTCATATTTTTGCCCTAAGGCACAGACTTTATTCCCATTAATAATAAAAAAGTATATTCTTTTTCTTGGACAGCAAGTTTTGTAAGACTTCAGACTTTTCTTTTGTATGTAAGCAGTAGTAGACCAAGAGGAATTAGTTGCTACTTGGGCCTCTGTAGCTAAGTAACATTAACTAACAAGATACATATATTATTAAATTCTAGAGGAAGAAAAAAATCAGCAAAATATTATACACTGGATGTCAAATGGAGGAATGAATTTGTACCCCTAAGTGAGAACATAATAAGCTGTCTGTGCTATCATCCGTTATGTTGCTTTCTGTTATTCCTGTCAATATTTTTTTCTCTTCAATGCAGATAAAGGCAACAGGAAGAATTGAGCACACATTTCAAACACATGCAGGTTGTACTCAAAAGCAATGTTTCTTGTCATCTATTACTCCCTTATATAATCATTGAGTGCTTTTTTTTTGTGCACATAAACTGGTACCTTTGAGTAAATTACAAAATTTTGACAATCCTTGCAAAAACACCAGTAATCTTAATCTTGTTAAGGATGCAGAGGATGTCATACTAACTTTGAAATGGATTGTAATTGATGTGGAGAGTATCATGTGAAAATATCAGTTTTAAAGGTGGAAACAAAGTGGTAGCCTGGCAGCACACTGATAATACAGACTTTCTCTTATGCAGCTAAGCTCCTTGAAATGTTTTCACATAGAGCTATAGAGACAAAGATCATTGCATGCCCTCAGATATAGCTGTGAATGGAAATATAAGATGTAAGTAAGTATAACCAAATATGCTTTAGTTGGCTTGACAAGAAATAACAAACAAACTTAAGAGAGAATATTTTATTGTTAATAATAATTAATTTGATTTTTAAAGTATTTACAATGAAACCGGTTTTTTGAATTGAACATATGTCTTACTATTGAAAATATTTTTCTATTCAATTATAAATAGTTCAATGTTACCTGACTTTTCTGTTGGGGTATGTATAAAATTTATGACAAAAATTATTTTTTTGAGAAAAAGAATGCTTGTTTTTTTTTTTAATCTAAGTCTGAAAGGTAGAAATCTGTGTGTTATACATGAATTACATAAAAGGTCCATATCTCAGTGTCATTAATACCAGGATTTGGTAGATGTAATTCCATTCTACAAATGATTCAAAGTTCTGGTTTGGGAATTTCTTCTTGCAGCACAGCATTTTCCATAGATAATTCATAGCTAGCAAAAAAGTCTCATTCTAGCAGTGACCACTCAAAATTCTGGAAATTTGGAGATAATAACTGTATTTGATAATCATAATAAATCAATGTATATGCTCATGCTAATCGCACTTTTGAATGTTTTCATTTTTTTTTTTTCTTAAAAAAACAGAAAGAAAGAAAGAAACTTTTAAATTTTTTATTACAATAGATTTCATTTTTAAGTGGAATTAAAGTTGTTTCTTTTTTCAAGTTCAGACAGAAAAGAACCTTAAAGAAAGTGATCCAGTGTTTTGGATAGTAATATGATCCTACTCCCAAAGAATTTTGGAGTTTTCTTTGCAAATCTGTTATATCATCTATACTAGTTTTCCTAACATATGAAATAAGGATAGAACACTTCACAGCTTGTAGAAATATTGTGCTGACAGTTTGAATAAAGGTTATAGGCACTTGGATAGAAGGTGCTTACTAGACTACAGGCATGATATGAATTGAACCTAACTGTAGGAGCTAATCTAGAGCTTTTAGAGTTTTGAGACTCACGTTACTAAGTGTTACTTCACTTTTTTGAAACATAATACAGGTTACTACAAATAGCAGAGGCAGTGTATGTCACAATCACTTTGTTCTGATATCTACATGGTCTGTAAAATTACAGTCCTACTAAGATGAATAAAAGATGTACATGTGATTTTCTTATCAGTGAAGTCTGTGAAGTTATTGCATTTAAATTATGATTAATAAGAGTAAAATGTAATGGCTGTAACTCTGCGTTTGAGTTTGTTGTTTTCTTTTTAACAAATTTGAATTTGTAGATAAACTGCATTCTGGGTCAAATCCTGAGATCTTCATCTTGACAGACGCCCACTGGAAGATATTATTGTGAAGTTTTTACTAGTAAACTCTTAGAGATTCTTTTACCTTAATTATTTTTGTTATCAAAATTAAGTTAATCTAAATAAGCAGTGATTTATAAATACAGATGCTAATTATAGAAACTATAATTAATGTGATTAAAATCTAACATCAGCAACTTTCATTTTTTTCTATTCACAAAACACAAGTAATAGAGTTTGCACAGTGTAAAAGCTCTATGAAGTCAGTACAAAGTTCACAAAGCAGTTACTTTGTAATTAGTAAATTCTCGGCCAAAGTATATTACTCTGAATGAAGGCTGTGTTATTAACTATATCCACTAGCCACTGCATGAATCACTGCTTTGTTTGAAATATCAGATTATCAAATATTAGAACAAGGGAGGTGGCTACTGGAGGAGATAATTCTGACCTTCCTACCATAACTACTCATGATTTTTTGTCTCTCACTGTCATCTTTCTATCGTCTCTTACCATATGTGACATCATCTTCCAGATCTTTAGTACACAAATATGCTTGTCTATAAGTTGAGTTTGCTTCATTATAAATGTGAAACAGGTCAGTCACCCTCCAGACTTCTGCTGTGCACCTCTTTACTCTGCTGAGATCAATGTTTGTTCCACCGTTTACCGCAACCTGCTGGTCTGTGCCAGACTTTGCAGCTTGAGGAGTAGACTTAATGGTATTTTCATATCCTTTGCATATCCTATTCTCTCTCACTCTCTCTCTCTCTATATATATATATTTTCAATTTGCCTTTTGACAAACATCCTTTTAATTTGTCCTTTAGTCATTAACTTAACAGGTGTTATAGATATACTGAATGGCAGATTCCTGTCCAGGATTTATGAAGTCTAAAATCCAACATGTTATCATTATTCTCAAGACCTAGGTAAAGCAAAAGTAAAAATATTCTTCAAACCCTACTTCCACAATCCACAATGAGTCCACACTATGTCATTAAACTCAAGCATCTTATGTTACTGGTAAAAAAACTACCTCTTTTTTTTTTTTTTTTTTTCCTGTAGCTATTTTCACCTGCACTACTGTTAGTGACATAAATTATTTTGTATTTATTGCTTAATCTTAGAAAAATAATTCCCTGATGATAATTTTCTATTTAATATGTGACTCAAAGTTACATATATTTATATGTTTTTTGTAATTCAGTTTCTATGAAACAGAAATATATCCAAATTAAGTTTGCAGGTAATTGTAAATTTTGCACTTTTGTGAAATTATTGTGACAAGAGATTGTTGAAAAGTTTTATTTGAGTGTAGGATATATTAGAGGAAACTTGATAGCTATATTAATAATAATTTGATATATCAAATGTAAATTATTACATTACTGAACTTGTATAAAATTATGCCATCCCAGTTAATTTATGAAATGCATAATATAATTTTTATTTTTATTATTATTATTATTATTTTTGCTTAAATATAGCCAGTTATCATGGAGACCAAATGTACAGAATAGTTTTTATCTCTTTTATTTGTGAAGTGCGAGGAAAGGTGCATGAGATGTCTTTAATACATTTTCCTGAAAATTCACTGAAATTTGTAGCAGGAGATAAAGTGCACTTAACACAGTTTCCACTCTCATTTCTATGCCAGAAAAAAATTAAGTAGTAATGAAGCGTAATATAAGGTAGGATTACTGTTATGTAGTAAAAATAAACATCAGAATTGAATTGGATTTTTGTCCCTGTGCTTGTTCCAGGCTTTGCCATCAATCTTTCTGGGGATATCTAGTAATAGTTGACCTTAATAGCCAGCATGGAAGGATAACATTGGGAATTTAGTAGCTCCTTCTAGAGATAGATATCCCACCAGTAGCATCTTTGGAAAGTAAATTCTGGCTTCA
The DNA here is from genome assembly GCF_987193195.1 of Phasianus colchicus. Classification (NCBI taxonomy): domain Eukaryota; kingdom Metazoa; phylum Chordata; class Aves; order Galliformes; family Phasianidae; genus Phasianus; species Phasianus colchicus. The sequence continues at coordinate 18,648,092 of NC_143476.1, forward strand.
AACTTTTTATTTAGTATTTGTTTTGCACTCAGATGAGAGGTAAAAACAAACAAAAGGAGTATCCAAATAGACAATAACCCCTGCTTTAGAAATATCATATTCAGAGAGATATGAACATGCTGAATTTGTATGGAGAAGTAAAACAGTGGGCCTGAAACTACTGCTTTCTCATGCCAGGAGCAAGCTGAGGGTTATGGTTTGTGGGAAATGAGAACTGCAAAGCTGTAATTACAGAACAGTACAGAAGGTAACTTGATAGCTTCAGTGGGAGCATATTTTCCTTCTTCCTTAGACTGCAAAAAGCAGTGGGTTCTTATCCTTTCCATACTGTGGAAAAACTTACCTCCAAGTAGAAAAATACATCGTTCTCATCTACTGAAGAGTTGAAGGCTTAGATCGATCTTAGGAGACTGCAGAAGAGTCCTAGTTGAGATAACCATCCTCTTTTCCTGGCTGGGACTTCTCTCAGGGGAGCAACCTTAGTGAGATGGCCATCTGTGGCGAATATGGGGTGTTCTAGGGCCTGCTGAGGCCACAGGGTAAACACCAAGGCAATATACAATGTGAGTAGCCATCACTATTGACATTTCCAAAGAGCATATTGGAGTGTTTCCTTTTGACAGAGTCCATCCCCCAAAATCTCAGAAGAAAAATAATGAAAAACAAAACACATACCAGAGAAGTAGCATACCCTCTGGTCCATGCAAGACCCTCCCCCTTTCCTTGATGGGTGTTGAGTGGCTGCGTCAAGGGCAAAATGTGGCTCTTTTCTGTCAGATGGAGACAAAGATTTCTGTCTGCTTTTGGCAAAAGCTGTTTCCTTTTAAAAACAAGGATTTTGAGCTCTGAGTTCTAATCCTTTGTTTCACCATGTTGAAAAGTATAAAAATCACAAAACCATGCAGAATGTTCGATTACAATCTGGACTGAATTGAGTGTGGAAGATTTTTTTTTATTAAAGCAGCAAAATGATTCTTTAAAACTATTAAGATTCTCCCGAATGCCCCCCCGCCCTTTTGTCTCTCCCCTCTCAAGTAAATAATGTTAAGCTATAATAAAAACTGTGTCTTTTAAAATGTAACACTCTTACAGATGTGCATAATAAATTATTCCCAATGGCATGATATCCCTAAGAATATTTAAAACATGTGTCAATGTTGAATCTGATATTTTCTTTGGAGTGGACACAACTCTTACAGTCAGCCATGGTTGCAAAGTGAATGCTTAATATATAATTTTGGTATCTTTACATATAGCATACCAGATATTTAAAAATAAATTACAGACATGAGCAATAGCTTCTTAGCTCTGGGTATAAGTCATTTGTAGAGCTCCTCCTTAAAATAAATGCATAAAAAAAATAAAATCAGCAACAATCCTTTTCTCTCCCTCTTCCCTTAGATTTCTTATATTCTAGATATGGCATAAATAATTGTTTAGTAAACCGAAACTTCAACTGTCTCAAGTTGTTCTGTCTTCCAAAACATATTTTTCAGATCTGGATGTTTTTAAAAGTGTAGGATTAAGTGCCATTTTGTTTGATTTGGCAGGCTAAGATTAGTAACTATTTGAAATGTAAAAATAAATATGAGAGAAAGAAATCATGCTTTATAATCCATGATATCTGGAAGAACTGAGGCCAGAGAGAATAAAAGATCCTTAGCAGTTTTGGAGATTGCTCTGTTTCTTAGGCCAAACAGAGCATTTAACACAAAATTTGCTGATGTGTTTAACTTCCATGGCTTTCTTCTTTATTCTATTTCAACTATGATAATCTATACATCTTTTTACTGCTTGTGGGTTTGAGAATTTCTGTCCTTAACTTTATAAATTCCTTAATATTTCTATCTACTGATAATTTTCCTGCATGTCACTGCATGATCTTTTAGACAAGTGATCTGTTTCTAGATATGGACCAACGATTAATTTGTTAGAATTATAATATTTATAACTTCATTTGTTAAGTCATTAGAAATAAAGAAATAGATTTATTTATTTATTTATTTATTTGGTACAAATCAGAGGAATAAGCTGCAGAATGCATATCAGTTAGTATAAATTGATAAGAAAGATCCTATCTTGTCTTTGCTTTCAATTAGGCTTTCTACTTAGAATGTTTAAAAAAATTAGAATGTATGTTATGTAATGTCAAGTTTATATAAACTTTACTCACAAATTTGCTACTTTGAATTGAACAGGCAATGTTTTCCCGTATCTAATTTTTTTATCAGCTGTACAATGCAGAGATAGACATATCTTCCTAAAACTTGAAGTGGGCAGTAGGTCATTTTAAAGTGAGAATGTGACAGTATTATAATACATTTCAGGATACAAAGAATGTAATATCTGGAGTACTCCAGAGAGCTTTGAATGCCATGAAGAACAACAGAAGTGCAGTATTTTAATCGTATGATGATTCTCCACTGTTTTACCCTTGGCAGAGATGCCGTAAGTAGTATTTTTTCAACAGTTTTGACAGCTTTGATACTTGAACAGTTCGACATTCACCTCTGTACACTCTAATCTCTCTGTCTCATTTGATGCTTTGTTTTATTTTTATGGGTTTTGCAGATGATAATTTACTAAAGGATATATTAGTAAACCATAAAATTTTAGTATAAAAACTGATAAGGTGGTAAGAATCCGAGCAACTGTTATTTTTCAGGAACCAAATTTTGTCGTCCTCAGATGTGAACTTTCTGCTCAGATTACTCTCTACAGGAAGATACATTCCTGTAGAATTCTGTTGGTTGGAAAATGCTAAGCACTTTCATCCACCACCAGGTCTTCACAAGACAATGGGAATACACTATGAGAATTTGGCAGAGATCCAGTTTTTCTGAACTGAACTGGGTTTAGAAATAAACTCCAGCTGGATGTAGTTATGATTCCCAGCTAATCACTGCTCACCCTCAGTATTAATGAATTTTCTTATTAGAAATTCTTGTTATTTTTCCCACTTTCATATAGAGAAGTTCTTTTTAATTTGAAAATAGTATTACTATTTAGAAATTTCAGGTTTCATAAAAAGCCTATGATTGTTCATATTCTGCCTTTAGGAATCTTTATTTTTAAAAGAGATTTTCATGAGAAAATTTCTATATCTCCCTAACAATACTGTTTGCAAAAGCTGTTTTCTGAAACACTGGATTGTAAAAGGTAAAGAACTCAGTTATAGAGTAAAAAAAAAAAAAATAATAATAATAATAAAAAAATTAGTCTCTTTGAAAAAAACTGCTTGGCTTCAAATATGTACAGCAGATATTCTACATGCAAGAGATTTGATTGAATCTTTTTACATCATTAAATTTTGCCCAACATATTGAATTCCTTAGAAAGTAAGCTCCAAAAATTGCACAACTGATAGACATAAATTTTAGTAGATATATAAGAGAAAAGTTTTCCATTAAAAAAAAAAATTGTTTTTAAAATTCTCTGGATCATCTACTGGGTGAGATTCATAAAATTTCAAGATTTAATTATAACCTATGTGAATATGCCATCCAGTAAATAAATGAATTTAAAGAGTTAATATTGGAAATATTTATTTTAAAAATCATCTTAAAAAAAAAAAAAAAAAAAAAAAAAAAAAGAACAACAACAACAAAAACCACTCCAAACAAATACAGAAAAGACTTTTTCTGGTTGCAAGCAAACAAGCATTTAAACCCACTGTAAATGAACTCCTCTTCCTTTTCTTTTCTTTTTCTTTTTCTTTTTCTTTTTTTTTTTTTTTTTTTTTTAATTTTCCTACTCATTAAGCATATAGACATGTGAACAAAATTTTTATTAGCATAAAAACAACCTAAGAAGCTTGTAAGGTTGACTACTTTGTCAGAGGAAGCAAGGGGGACTTCAGGCAAGAAGAAGGGCTAGTTAAATGACTTCTGTAAAAGTCATTAAATAATAATTAAATAAGTTAAATTTTTGCATTCTAGAAGTCTAGGAATCACTATGACATGAAAAGAAAATAGATTAATTAAAGGTACCTCATAGACATTCAGTGTACTCAGAGCGGATTATTTCATATTCACCTCACACACATGTCCAACAAACAAACAAAACAGACAAACAAAAACAACCTCTATGAAATTTCATTTTCAAAGGATGTAGTCGTAAGTCAGCTTGGGTTGGAGGGAACTCCAAGGATCGTCACAATCCAAGTCTCTGGCCACAAGCAGGAGAACTAGATCAAATACTAGATCAGATTTCTTGGGATGCCATCCGGCCTGGCCTTAAACACCTCCAGGGATATGGCATCTACAGCCACACTGTGTAACCTGCTTCAGCACCTCACCATTCTCTCAGTAAAATTCTTCCCCTTGAAATTTCATCTAAGAATCCCTTTCTTTAGTTTAAAACCATTCTTGTTAACTTCTCTCTTGTCTACAAACTCTCTATAAATAGTAGAAGGACACAGAGGTCTCCTCACAGCCTTCTCTTTTCCAGGCTGAACAAGTTCAGTTCCTTCAGCCTATCTTTATAGGAGAGGTACTCCAGTCCTTGGATGATCTTCATGGCCCTTCTCTGGACCTTCTCCAAAGGTTCCACATCTTTCCTATTTTTCTCTCCCCTCCCCTCCCCTCCCCTCCCCTCCCCTCCCCTCCCCTCCCCTCCCCTCCCCTCCCCTCCCCTCCCCTCCCCTCCCCTCCCCTCCCCTCCCCTCCCCTCCCCTCCCCTCCCCTCCCCTCCCCTCCCCTCCCCTCCCCTCCCCTCCCCTCCCCTCCCCTCCCCTCCCCTCCCCCACTTCTTATCCCTTGTCCCTTGCCACTTTCCTTTTTTTCTCTTTTCAAATTGACAAAATGCCCAACTTCTAATGTGGAAACATCTGAGTGTTACAGGAAATTAACTACACCCTTGGGGCTGTAGAAGTTAAAAAACAGCCTGATCAGCTATGATAAACTTAATGATAAATATTAGGACACATTATTCAACCAATTTTTTGTTAATCTTTTCTTCTCTTAGGCTAAGAGTAAGTTCCCTCCATTTTTTAAAACATCGTCATTATAACATTTCCATATTTTCATAATTATTTTTTATAACTGTTGCAGCAGCAGGGAAAAAAAAAAAGAAAAAAAAAAAAGAAAAAAAAAAAAAAGCAGCAAAGCATTATTTTCTATGTAATTTAGCCAAAGAACATAAGGATTTTTCTATTGTTCAGTCTTTTGAAGGTTTAGGATGTGTGAGAACAATACAAGTTTATTGATTCTTAGATTCTGTCTGAATATAGGTTTTATTCCAGGAATTGAATTTTATTTCTCAGCATCTGTTCATAAAATATGCCAGTATAAGTAATACTTCTGTGTCCAGGTTAGATTTTTTCCACTTAGCTTTTTATACTCAACATATGGTGTAGATTATTCACACATAAGAACCCTGTTTAAAATCATGGTAATGGTCTTAGTTAAGTGCTAAAAGACCAAGAAGTTCTGAGTTAATCTCAGAAATCTGCATATAATTAATTCCATCTTGTGTTTAAATATCAGATCAGATGATCCAGAATTCTTTCTGCTCTAGACAGAGCCTTTATCACTGGTATCTTAACATACATAGAATTTCTACATCCTTTGATCAACACCAAATATTAGTATGGTCAGTGAGACAAATACATTTTTAATTCTGATTTTCAAAACAGAAAAGTTAGAGAACACTCACTTAAAGAGAAGAAGTAATGAGTTGACTATCTGGTCAAATACACTTTTTCTTAGTTTCATTAAATAATTATTTTATGCATTCCCTCTTTTTATTTTCTTAACATAAAATAGAAATAAAAACAGTAGGCACATCTGTAAGTCTACAAATATATTATTTTTTTTTTCCTCAACTAACTTTTGCAGAAATCATTATGTGTAGGTATACACATACATACATACATACATACATACATATAATATAAATGTACAAATCACGAAGAATTTTTTTTTTCTCACAAATCTAATTTCTTTTGTATTTGAAAATGTCTATGTATTTTCCACAAATCTCTTATTTAAGAATGCTTTACAAGAGATTTTATTTTCTGTTTCAGCAATGCTGAATATTCCAAGATTTATTAATGTTCAAGGAAGGTTTGTTATCCTGTATTTTGCTATGATTTCTTTGAAGACATTTCAGCCAGTTGTATGCTCAGAGTCTTAAACTGAAAGAACGCTAGCCTGCCATGCATATTCACTCACTGTACATCAAAAACATTCTTGTATAACTGTTACTGCAATGGACAGAAGAATGTTACAATTGTGGATAAGGAAGAATTCAAAAATTCTAAAAGGAAAGAAAAAAAGAAAGAAAGAAAGAAAAGCACATATTGTAAAACAATTTTGGACTGAATGAATCATGACCTTGATACAGGTTACCACGCTCTGTTCTGTCAGGTATGGGGTCTAGATAAGCCATATACACACATCACACCTGAGTAGGCCAGGAGATTTTCTGTTCTTTTCAGTATGAAAATACAAACTAAAGTCTTGAGAATCTCCAGAGAAGAGAATCCACAACCTTCCTGGGCAGCCTGTTCCAGTGCTCTGTCACCCTCACTGTGAAGAAGTTCCTTTGCATATTGGTGTGGAACTTCCAATACTCCAGTTTATGGCCATTTCCTCTTGTCCTGTCCCCACAGACCACTGAAAAGAAGTTGGCTATGCCCCTTTGACTCCCACTCTTAAGATTAAACATTAATAAAATCCCCTCTCAGTCTTGTTTTCTCAAGGCTGAACAGACCCAAGTCACCCAGCCTTTCCTCACAGGGGAGATGCTTCAGGCTCTTTATCATCTTTGCTGCCTGGACTCTCCAGGAGATCCCTGACCTTTTAGTACTGATAAGCCCAGAACTGGATACAGTAGTACAGGTGAGGCCTGAAGAGGGCAGAACAGAGGATACAATGTGTCCTTCAACCGCTCCCTGCATTACTCTGAATTCCTGGTATCAAGAATTGGAATGCCAGCAGTTGAGTTACTGTCTTGTTTCTGTTTATGTAGAAGAACAACAAAAGTTCAGCAGCTGAGATGAAGGAAATCTAGTGTGTTTTAACTATTGATAAACAGAAGTGGAAAAATGATGAAACAGATATACCACAGTAGAACCTCTTTTTAATAGGGAATTTATATTTGATAGATATCATTAATTTTTTTCCTTGTCACTTTCTCATATTTTTTTCTTTTCTTTTTTTTCTTTTCTTTTTTTTCTTTTCTTTTCTTTTCTTTTCTTTTCTTTTCTTTTCTTTTCTTTTCTTTTCTTTTCTTTTCTTTTCTTTTCTTTTCTTTTCTTTTCTTTTCTTTTCTTTTCTTTTCTTTTCTTTTCTTTTCTTTTCTTTTCTTTTCTTTTCTTTTCTCTTTTCTTTTCTTTTCTTTTCTTTTCTTTTCTTTTCTTTTCTTTTCTTTTCTTTTCTTTTCTTTTCTTTTCTTTTCTTTTCTTTTCTTTTCTTTTCTTTTCTTTTCTTTTCTTTTCTTTTCTTTTCTTTTCTTTTCTTTTCTTTTCTTTCTTCTTCTCTTCTCTTCTCTTCTCTTCTCTTCTCTTCTCTTCTCTTCTCTTCTCTTCTCTTCTCTTCTCTTCTCTTCTCTTCTTTTTTCTTTTCTTTTCACAGTAGGTGCACTGTGAAAAGTAAATATATATATATATTTGTTTTAGTAAATTATATGACTTAGATATGTATTAGATTTAAGAGAAATAATTAGGGGAGATAAAGCAAAAATATTTTCTATTATTTTTTATATTTTATTTGGAAACTCCATTTTCATTTTCATTTCAATCATTTGATGTCCTATGATGCATATGGCTTATTTTAATGGTTGATTTTTCTTCTGGCTGTAGTTTCTGTGCCTTTTCTACATCAGATTTCTCTGGGAGGATGACCAGCAAACCTGACATGCATATATCTTTTCAAAGTCTGAATGTGGAGAGATAGGATACATGGATATTCAAAAACAGATTTATCAGATATGCTGGTCACAGTGAAGGTAGAGAAATTTGACATGTTTATCACAGAATCACAGAATGGCTGAGTTTGGAATGGACCTCTAGAGGCCCCCAGATCTAAGCCCCCTGATCAAGCAGGGCCACATACCAGGTTGCCAAGAATTACATTCAGATGGCTTTTGAATATTTCCAAGAAAAGAGATTTCATACAATCTGGCAACCTGTGCCAGTGCTCCAATACCTACGGAGTAAAAAATGCTTTTTGATGTTTAGAGAGAACCTCCTGTGTTTCAATATGTGCCCATTGGTGTCCATTAGGACCCTTGGACCATTTCTGCCAGGCTGAACTCATTACTCCATATAGGAATTTGGAAATTGATTCTATTTCATGGCTAAACATAAATTATTTAGATCACATGAGAAGTCGTAGTTCCGGTAATTTGAAAATGTAATGACAATTGGATGGTCAAGTCAGCACAATTTGATGCAGCAGATGTCAGTATCTGTGAAATACAGGACTATGGTCTTTACAAACACTTTTCTAACATACTGTAATAACACATATGAGATTTTTTTTTTTTTACTGTAATATAGTACATAGATAGAGGAAATTTTGATGCACAATGATATGCATATATATATATGTTTTCTTAGCAGTTAGTTAAAAAAATAATTAAAAAGAGGTTTAATGCAGCCTACATTTTCTGACATCTTTATGATATCTTGTGGGAACGTAGCAATTCTCAGAAGCATATAGGAAGATGTCAGTTTTGCTTGGATCTTTCAGAAATTAAAATTGCCACATAAATGCCTGGGACCACTGCTTCAGGTAGTTGTTTGTGTATGGATCTACAGAGTATTCTGTGTCAGTTAAGTTACAAAATAAATGCAATAATTCACATTATGTGCCTTTGCTAATTAGTAACGTAAGTCACCAAGTTGAAAGCAGTCACCTGATTGACAATGAAGAGCTTTTACTTATAAATTCTCACATAAGTATCTTATTCTTGAAAAGAGAGGATCATTAAATAGAACTGAATAATGCTTTTGACATAAGAAATTCAAAAACACCTGGAGAAAATATGGCAGTTTAAAATAATGTATGCTTTCCCCCTACAACACTATTAAAATTTTCAAAGGGTTTTCAATGCAGGTGTGAGAATATGACCATAGAAAAAAATTACCTCTGTCCTATATTGACACATGAGACATAAGACATTGGGGACCTCCTGGAAAAAGCTTGCACATTTTATTAAGTTGCAGAAAAACAAACAAACAAACTAACTAACTAACTAACTAACTAATTAGCAAAAAACCAAAACCCTGCTGAAAATAATTGCCTTGTTATTTTTTAGTGCACACTCATATCTGCTATCTTTAGGGACAGGATATATCAATTATGTGTGTTCCTTTGGTAACATTTTACTTTGCAAAATAGTCATACAGTGTGTTTTAAAGTTATGAAAGTGCTATGTTTTTTCCCCTCTTTTTCCCCAGTTGACTTTATTCCACTTTGTGCACTATTCTGATACAACAAAGAAGTACTACGTTACAGGAAAGAAGTCTAATAAATTGTAGTGCAGAATACATATTCTATGCTTTGGTCATTTATACAGTATGCAATTCATTCACATATATATTTTCTTATAAAAAGTGCTGCGATGTTTTGAATTTTCCCTTGTGTTCACTCATAAAATAAACCTTTGAATTTTAAGTTGAAATTCTGATTTTTCTTTATATGACTCTCTTTAATAGTCCACGTTCTCTTTCCTTTTTCCTTTTACCAAAGGACATCTTAACTTACAAAATGAGAAACTGATGTTGATATCTGACAGAAAAGCTTTGCTTGTCTGAATGGTGATGAAGCAATGATTTGCAATGACTGAGTAGCTTGCACAAAGGCAGGCAGATATTCAGTTTACTTCAGTGCACCTAGAACTTTTCTCTTGATTGTCCAGCTGGAGAGGTTGGAGTTCAGAATCCTAAGGAAGTGCATTTCATCTTGATCTTTTAGTTTGTCTTAATAAAAAGCAAGGAATTTCCTGAAGAACTTGCTATTCCAACACGTTTTCTGAAAATTATATCGATTTCTTCTTCAAGTTCACCTAAGGACAAATTTTTAAAAGTTCATATTTTCTAAACTGGGCATGAATGTGTTAAGAAAAGTCAAATTAGAATTGCATGTAAAAAAAAAAAATCTAAGAATATAATAAATCAATTTAAACAGTGAAATTTCTCACAACAAATTTTACCTATGTTTATTTTCTTTAGCAAAAAGTTATTAATGTATTTCTTATTATTCTATTACAATCAAAAATGAGTCAGGTAAAAAAAAAGGACAGAAAGCTCTGTAATCTTTGAAAATTTCCTTGGTATAAACATAGTGTATACATAATTTGTTCAATTAGTTCGTCAACTAGTTTTGACAAATGAGGCTTGTTGATTCTATGTTGATGTCATCAACACAAATAATCAACCACACTCATATCTTTGTTGAAGAACAGACTGTTTGTTTGTTTGTTTGTTTGTTGCTTTGTTTTTTAATGAAAAAAATAAAAAAGGAACATATTTTTCATTATTCTATTCTGTTATTACCATGCTAATCTTACAGCAATTACAGTATTTTTTTTTATTAGTTCGTAGTGTAAAATGTAATTTTTTATTAACTTTGCTTAGTTATGTAGGGAGATTATTCAGTAAGAGAGGTTTGCAGTGACCAAGTTGATCTTTTGAATTTTTAAAATACACATTCTTTGCCCTACTTTTTTTTCCCCCTATTTTGCAGATCTGGAAGACAAGTTAAATTTTATATTCACAGCTACAGAGAAAAACAAAATAAGGATTATAGTTTATAATTATAATTGTTTCTAAGGAAAACATTTCCTGCAGAAAACTCATTGCAACAAACAAAAAGCATCAGAAAAAACACAGGCATCATTTCCACAAGGAAAATGTAGATGACGTCAGTAAAACTTAATACTCATAAATTAGAATTAGGGATTTTCCTAAATTAAAAATGGGAAAATAAAAATACTACTCTTTTTCTGTGAAGTAAATGTCATGAAGTTCATTAAGTTGCAATGCACTACTGCAATAGTTTATTGAACTGGGATGACACATATGCTTGAATCTGGAGACAGTTAATGTGTTTCAGTATTTCACAGAATAAGTGTAGTTTCCTTAATCAAAGCTACAGGAGGTATAAAGAAGACTTCTCTGTGTAGTCTGTACTTTTTGAAAACATTATTTTTAATCAAAGAAGATTAATTCTTCGATTCTTTGATTACCTCTTCGATTCTTAAGCTTTTCATTGAGCCAATCACTTGAGACTATCTGTCTTCCAGAAAGGAGATAAAACAAGCAAGTATTATTTTTAAATAATAATTTAATTTCGGAATTGCATGTTTTAATGTTATTTTTCAATGATTTTTAATATTTTTTATAGTTCATGGAGGATAATAATTCATATAAGATCATCTAGAATTAGTTTTTAGTCATGTTCTCATCAGTATCAGAAACAACAAGCTGTTCAAAGATGGTATATTATATGTTGAAAGCAAGTGGAATATACCGGGGTTAATGCATTACAAAATCTGAGCTTTGAGAGCTTTGTACAGCTTAGCGTTTTTAAATGGTTTCCTAACCTTTCAGTGGTGCAGCAGTAGAAAAGTCCTATTAAATCCTTATTAAATCCTGTAAACCTTGAGATTGATTATTCTAGATGAAATTATCCAAGGAAGCACATCTTTTCTGCTTCAATTTCTTAGATCTGATTTCACACTGATAGGATTCTGTAGCATCCTTGAACCATGTGTATATCCTAGTAGCATAAATTACAAGGTCCTCAGTATGCTCCATACCTTGTCAGTGCAAGACACACTTTAAGCATGCTGGATGCAACAACCTGAATTTAGCTGTTGGTCAAAGAAATATCAGCTTGATGACAGAGTCAAACTAGTCTGACCTCCAAAATGCATAAGCCTGATTAATCAGAATATTTGCAGGGGTGAGCAAAAGCCTGAGATGGTAGTGACACCTTTTATTTTTTATTATGCTTTTTTATTTTTTGGCTTTGTAGAGGCTATGTAGAGGGAATTCTCGAAGCTTTTCTGGAATTGAGAGAAAAGCCAATAAATCATACTATTCTGGAATACTATTTATTTATTTATTTATTTATTTATTCCAGTAAACGTGTTTGATGCAATAAGCAGTCACAGTGGATTTTGGGGCATGTGAACTCACATAAAATGAAACTGATGAAAATGCTGCCTAAATCCTATTTGAAATTTAATGGCAGGCTAAGAACAGCCCTATAAACTCTTTTCCCATTTCCAATCGCTGAAAGAAGATCCACCCAGAATCCGGTAAGTTTCAGCTAGCTGTAGCTCTTGGAGGTGTGTTTGTGTATGCAAAACTCATTCTGTATTTGTAGGAGATAATAAAGTAGGCTGAACTGATCTTCAGATCCTGAGAACTTATTTTCACTAAGCTAGTTCCCCTTCCCAGTTTCCCTCTATAGTTCTCTCTTCTTACAAATCCCAGGATCACTTTCAAAGGTGTGATACAGTAAAGATGCATGTAACTAGGCTCCCAGTGAATGGCACACAGTCACAGTATCTGGGACCTATTATGTTGTCACAAATAAATGTAAAACAGAATACCATAAGATAAGGTCACTCACTTTCTGGACTAACAAATGTGCGGCATTTTGCTCTCTACAAAGCTCAGCAAAACAAATTGAAGACAATTTATGCATTTATTCTTCCGTAAATAAGGAGCCATGTGGAATTTTCAGTGAATGTAATATCATATGTCTGTAGAGTAATATGTGTTGGAAAGAACCTCAAGTTGGAACGACATGCTGCTGAAGGAAAAGCCTATGCAATGCAAAGCAAATGAACTGTCAGTGTCCATTCAAAAGCTAACAATCCAAGTAGTTCTGTCTCACTTACAATGCCCATAATCAGGAACAGAGTGGACCAGGTGACCTGCAAAGCTGGCTTTTCCAGCTTCAAGGAATTTGTCTTTCTGTGAAAGAGAAGAGAAAGCTCAGTGATTAATATGATTGCAACTGCTGAGGTATCATGCTGGGAAAGTGACATTTTCCGTGGAAACAAGGAACCAAACCATTTGATCTTTTAAAGGTCACTTTTAATGTCAGTTAAAAATCAGCTGGAAGCTAGGACAGCCATGAAGGACTGATGTTACTTTTCCTTATAAAAGCACCCAAAAGTGAGTAGACAGACATATTTTTTCACTAACATTTTAGTTCATGGAAAATATATACCCCACTCTTAAATGTATGGATTGCGATGGAGAAAATCAAACTGAGGAGGAAAATAGGTGCAAATACAACACATTTTATACACTTTGAATAAAAAGAAGCTAATTGAATCTATATACAAAAATTATTTACAAATCTGAGAAATTCAGAAAATTTCAGTTTAGTATGCTGTATCTGGAATAGAGATAAATTGCAAAGACCATTTGGCATCCCTTTAAAAGATTTTCAAAACTGACCCTTTCGTTTTGTCTGTTATTTAATCCCTTATTGATCTTCTGTCAGCTTCACATTCAATTATTTTATTTAAAATTTCTTTTATTCCCCCCAAAAAATCTCTTCTAATGAAAGAATAATCTATCTTCACTGATTTTTATTAATCCTCATTGCAAAGACTAATTTTCGACTTGACAAGTACATTTCCTCAAATAATTCAAAAGATATGTTGAGGAGTAGCTGAGGAGAATTGGCACTTACGCTAAGCATTAAAAAAATGTATACTTTTCTGTTCTCATTTCCTTTATGTTCTTTGATTTAAAGCTCTTTGAGACTTAGTGTGTATCTTTGGGAAATAGATGGAAAAATAGTACTGAAGGAATAAGAGTCTAAGATCTAAAACTGAATGAGATCTGTAGCATGTTGGTGTTTCTTTCTTTCTTTTTTTTTTTTTTTTGCAAATTCACAAATTGTTCATGTTCATATTAATTGTCTTTTATGGAGTCAGATGTATTGTACCTACTGATTTTGATAATTTATTAACATATCCAAGAGATTTAAAATAGTATTTTTCTGTGCTTAATTACATTTTCCTTTAATTAGAACTGTCAATTGCCTTGCTCCGTAATGTTATTGCTTCTCAATTTTGGTTACACAAAACACATTTCAGCTTTATTGCATATTTCTGTTTTCCTTTATTTTGCTTCCAATGGCACACTGTTTTCCAGTTTAGAGCCATTATCAACTTCAGATAATCAAATTTGCATTTTTTTTTTTCCGAGTTGGAATTAAAGATCAACTAAATATTCAACGTTTGTTCAGAAATAAATTTATTATTTTGGTACATGGTACACCATTTTGTATTATGCCTTGTTTTGCACAATGTGAATGCTAACTTAAACATGTCTAAGTTAATATAATAAGTTTTTTTTTTCACATATTCTCTCTTACAGAAGCTGTGATTTAGACAGGCTGCACTAAAACTAATCTGTTTGCAAGATTTTACTTTTTTAAATGTACTGACAGTTATAGTCACATTAAGCTTCTTCATTTTCATGGAAACAGCACAGAATCTAAAATCTGGTAATTAATTTGTAAATGCACAGACTACTGCTTTAAAACAACTGTGCATCTTTAAGAATTAAACATCGAGTCACAGTATGTTGCAGTAAACTCATTGAAACTTAATATCTTCTGAGAGACTTTTCAAAGCCAGCATTTAACTGAAGTCATGTAATGATACTTAATTGGATATTTCTTTTTCTGGTTTCAGTCAATTGAAATTGTTATTAATGTAGAGTGCAAATGGAGCTGAATTTGAAGAGGGACTCATTGAAACTCTCTCTTCATAATGCCAATAGAGCATAGTACAATCATTACAACTCCTGTGGCTGCTAATCTTCTGGATTTGATTAATTGCAAAAACCAATACAAAATATCTACTTTCAGGGTATCATGGCCTTGATTCATTGTTTACAGTTGACTGGAAAAACAACAACAATAACAACAACAACAAACAAAGACAACTTTTCCCAAACCTCCAAAAACTCAAAAGAAATGAGCATCAGTCTTGAAATAAACACAGGGTTGACTTGCAAAAGGTAAGCTGTGGTTTTAATGGAAATATAAAACACAGAATGTTCTCTGGGTGCCTTAGTTTACAATTCAGTAAGGAAAAATGAAAGTCACTGTTGCTCTAAAACCTTTATTTAAAAAAAGTATTGCCAGCACAATTTGCTATTAATTGTATGTGATCTCATTCATCTAAATCCTTTCACATCCTCACCTATTTTCCACCACATTTATCCATGACTACACTTTCATAACAGCCACTTCGCCTGCAGGTCGGATGGTGGGATATTAGGTACCATCAAACTAGTGCTGGTTCTTTGACAAGTGACAGGTGGCTTGTTGGTGTCCCTGAGGGGTAGTATAATTTATCTCACCAATGAGTTCAGCCTCTGGCAGCCTAGAAACTGAGGGTTGTGAATGTTAACACAAATTGTGGCTAGTGATGAATAACAAGACTATCTCTGGTACCAGCACACTGACCAGGAGGATACGGAGGATATCCAGCCTGCAAAACAAAATGCATCAGTATACTCTTAGCTGCTTCCTACCGATACAGCTAGAATAAAATGCAGTGGTGCTTGTGGTGTACAAAATGCATGACACAAATCATTTGTCACAGTCTAAATAATTATTGTTGTAACTTCCTAGCTGGGCATATGCTAGATTTGAATTAAAATGCAGTTTGTGACAGAAATCTAGAAGTCTGGTAAGGATTAAATCTAGTAACATTAAGAAGAGTAAGCATATAGTCTTCTTACAAATAGAGACATCACAGAAAAGGGGGAATTTGCAGACAACTCTTGCTTCAACCTATGGTGATGACATAAAATATACAAACAATCATTATTTTTAATGTTTATAATTTCAAATGAGATTAAAATAGCTTTTCAAAATCATATTTCTGATGTTCATTTACAGTTGCATACCTTTTATAAAAAGGTAGGATATTGTTAATTTAGGGAACGTTGTATGGATCTCACCATGCATTTGAATTAGTAGAGGATGAGAGGAAAAAAATATTAAATTTTATACTTTAACATTAAAACTTTCTCTTGGAATAGTTACAACAACCATGGTTTTAAACTGAGACTGGACAGGGTTAGGTTAGACATTATGAGGAAGTTTTTCACCACAGAGGGTGGTGACACACCAGAACAGGTTGCCCAAGGCGTTTGTAGGTGCCCCATCCCTGGAGGCATTCAAGGCCAGCCTCGATGTGGCTCTGGGAAGCTTGGTCTGGTGACTGGTCACCCAAATAGCAGGGAGGTTGAAACTAGATGATCATTGTGGTCCTTTTCAACCCAGGCCATTCTGTGATTCTCTGATTCTATGTTTTCAGTCTGCTGCTAAAGACACTTTGAACACATTGTTTTGGACTACTTATTCTTTAGATAACAAAATATTAATAGAGGATGAGCACTATACCAGTATCTGTCTGTCCTGCAGGGGAGGATGGGGTCTTTTCCAGGTTACAGAAAGAACCTTTATAGTCATCATAACACTACGTTATGTCCATTTAAAGTAATGAAGAAAAGTTAATAAATATGATTATCCCCCCATTCAAAATTAATTTCTATTACAAAATAAAAGCAAATAATTTCAATTAATTTAATCTTTATATGGGTTTCAGATGTCCCTGTTATTTCATTCCTTGGAATATCCAAGAGGAAGATAAATCTTTTATTTTTTAAGGATCCAAAAAATAATAGATTTCTAAGTAAGTTCATAAGAAATTCTTCCCTATATACATAGGAAATCCACAGGACTAGGCCATAATTTTATTTGCAACAAAGTATTAAATCTACAGTATAAAACAAGCTTGGTCCTATCAGAGTTTTTATTATAGATCTGTGGTCAAATCCTGTGTATTTTTGAAGCGTTTGTTATTGACAAAAAATCAATTCATGAGTTTGCACTGTATTCTTGCAAGTAATCACAGTACATCCAGCAGAAATATTCCCAGAAAGGATTGTGAGATGGATACAGATAAGAAGGAAGATTCAGATTATAAACACCCAGAGCTATTAACTGCTAGAACTCTTACGGAAACATTATGGTTAGCATTAAGTCAAGACTATTTCTGCTATAGCTCCAACTGGGTCATAACAGTGAATTTAGAGGATGAGACTACAATAAATGGGAACAAAAGAGATAACTGTTGTAGTTCCTTATGATCTCAAAATATGTAGACGAGAAAAAAAGCATTTACTCTGCCTGATACATATCTCATAATGCAAACTGAATTCTTGTGGTCAGTACACAAGTGAGACTTTCAGGCAGGAAAAAAAGAAAAAATATCACTTAATTTTCATTTAATTGAAGGTTTTCTTTGGAGAGACAAAGCACTAAAATGAGTTCCTTCTTGGTGAGAGGACCTGTGAAATCTCAGTGCAAAATAAATAAATAAATAAATAAATAAATAAATAAAGGAATCTTCTAAAACAGATGTTTCTTTGTGTTTGTATGCATGTGTCATGTAGTGTTATTTCCATCCATACTTACAGATTAAATTACTAAGCTTCTTGCAAATTATTGTATTTTTTTTTCAGAGTAAATTTGCAATTCCATTTTTGTTCATATTAAGGAGGTATGTTATTTTTCCTTAAAAACTTCTGATCTCTTTAAACTGTTACTTTGCATAAGTCATTCAAACCA
The DNA here is from genome assembly GCF_987193195.1 of Phasianus colchicus. NCBI lineage: Eukaryota > Metazoa > Chordata > Aves > Galliformes > Phasianidae > Phasianus > Phasianus colchicus. Next base: position 18,665,725 of record NC_143476.1, read on the forward strand.
GTTTCTGTTCAGTACTTTAAATGAACAATGTATTAATTTAATGAAATTTTAGTACTAATAGCTGAATCTTCCTTACAACTATTCGAAACTAGAAATAATTATAAAGAATTAATATTAATAATTTATTAATTAATATTAATAATTTATTCTTCTAAATTGTTTCAATTTACATATACTTCACTAAAAGAAATTAAAAAGTGGTGGTGATTTGTTTTTTTGTTGCTGTTTTGCACATATGACAAGAAAGAATGGTGAATCCAATCTATCATAGAAAATGCAATGAATGTGTATTCGCTTAATAATAAAATCCAAATTTAAATAGCTAGAGTAAAAGCTAACATATGCAAGAAAAATACTTTCACACCAAGTTTGTCTGCCAAGAATGGAAAAAGCATATAAAATTTATTATATAATCAGTAGATACATGAGTGTAGATCTGTGCAAATATTTTCTAGAGTGAAAGATTCTACTTCCTTGCTTCCATTAATAAGAAGTATAATTAAAATACAATAAAAATAATAATAATAAAAAAACCTAGTAATGTATGTGCTGACTAATAATGAACAAATATTTCTTCCTGAGGTTTGAAGTATTCCATTTTGCTTTCAGTGTAGATTTCATGATCCATTTTACTCTGGAAACAAGAGGCTACTGTTTCTTCCCTGTAGCTATTGTCTCTGAAACAATGAATGAAAGCGTTTGCAAGACCTAAGCTGTTGAAGGGATCTTCATTTTGGAGCACAAAATGGAGTCTATGACAAGAAGTCAAAGGTTATTTGAATAAGTCTAAGCTAGTTTTTATCTGCAGACCACCATTTTTATGCTTATGAAGCTTAAGTAGTGTCTTTAAAGCTTTTCGGATACAGATTTAAAATTCCTCTTGGTTTTGTTTTGTTTTTTTCCTAGTCAAGTACTTTCAGGTGTCATCCTTATAACATGCTCACATGTAGTTACACAGCCTTGAGTCAATTTTATTGTAGTGACATTATTTATTGACACAGTTGCTTTATTTCTTGAACAGGTTCAAAACAAGAATCTACTTTAAATAAATCCAAGTAGAGTTTAGGTGTATGAGAAATGTAATGCATAAATTTCACACTGAATCACTGTACAGAGCCGAACATTTTCTCACTTGGCTGTGTAGCAAATGAATGAATGGATTAACTGGTTCATAAAAGTATATTACTACTGAATGTGGTAGGTAGCATACTTCATGGCCATTTACTTCATCACAACATGAGAAGGGGGAGGAAGAACGAAGTCTGGTCTTGCTTTAGAGGAAAGCAATACAGGAGATATCATGGTCTTTTGTCTTCTGGATGGCAGAAAACACATGCCAGTTTATAAACCTCTATAGATTTTTCTTAAGAACGGAACTTCATTCATCTATATATGAGTATATATGCACTCATCTATAACTGAGTTTTGTGTTTTTAAAAAAGGTAGTAACTACAGACTCCTGTCTTCAAACACTGATTCCTGCACAAAGACCTCTTTCCAAATTGTTCTCTTCAGACTGTGGTGGGGTTTTTTGTGTGTGTGTGGTTTTTTGTTTGTTTGTTTGTTTTGTTTTGTTTTGTTTGTTTGAAAAAGCTTTCCAGAAAAATGCAGGGGTTGTCTGGAGTCAAAGATCAAGTCAGATCAGCTGGAATCTCATTTTCACTGCTTGTATCCCATTGAGGTTTCCTTTTGTTGCCTATGATACCAATATTGAGTGGTGACATTTTAAAAATATCTTTGAGAGACATTGTTTTAATCTGCTAAATTGTAAGGACAGATATTAGAACTTCCACACACTTTTAGGTCCGTAGTTTATGATTCCATTCCCGGAGATAAGATAAATGTCATGAACATTGCTAAGATTGTCTCACTTTGGACTGTAAGCTTCTAACTTTTTCACCTATGTACACAATAATGAGAACAGTTTTTGTATGTGTGCACTCCAACAGCTCAAGAGGAGTACATATTTTCAGTGCTGCTTTGGTGCATAGGGAAAGAAAGGGCAGTTACCAATTACACTAATGTAGAGCTTTAATTCATTTGGGTCAAGATAAGTCCAATAATTTCACTACAATGATATCATTTTATAGTAGTTAGGAATCAGATATACTGTGATTTTTGTGTGAGAAATCACATGCATGTGGATCAAGAAAGTACAGCATTAAAATTATTATGGAAATATTATCATGATCACTTAAGATTGTTATTATTATTACTGGTCTTACTGAAAAATGCTTTTCCAGTAGGTAGTGCAGTATATATGTTACACTATAATTAGACTTTTCATGAGTATATTAACATTTTAATTTCCTGACTGCTGTATATTTAAAACTCATAACTTAGTTTCTATATTAATTTTAGGTGTTTATTTTAATGAAACTTATAAAGAAAAAAAATTGAGGTAGGAAAGAAGACAGTTATCTAAAAGAGAAAAATGAAAAGCAACGATATATGCGCTTCATTTCAAAACCAAGAACTTAAAACTTCCTTAGAGTACAACAAATTTGCAGGCCTAGGTGACCGATGCATCTTCTCTGAACTTCACATGTTCAGCACCCACAGGGTGAGTAATCCTGTGATTTCCCTGGTGTTGACATTGTAAGGAATTTCTTTGATAATACCGCTAAGTGAAAACATGTAGCTATATTGTGATTGTCACTATACAGTGTCTCGCTCCGATTTACAAAAGGGAGAGGAGGTTCTTTTAATATCTGTATACCCAGTGTGAGATTAAGAAATAACGGTTCAAATGTTGGTCCGACCAGTTTATTACAGATCTTAATTAGGGAGATGGGGAAGGAGAGGACAGACGCTATTATGAATTAGGGTAATAGGGAAGGGAAGGAGGGCAATAGAAAAGATAGGAAAGAAAAAGCAAGGAGTCCTTATAAGAAGCAGGAGGGAGATAGTCACCACCATGGATCCAGCATGGTTAGTAGTTCACTCTTTGATCTTCAGTAGTGGTGGGTCATCGGGCATTGTTGTTCTGTTGACAACAACAACGACAATGATGACGATGACCATGACGATGATGGCTCCTTTTCAGTGCTTTCAGAGAGGTCGAGTCAGCTGTCTTTGGAGTGACAGCTCAAATCCAAAGTGGTTGTATCAGCTCTCCTTGCTGTGGCAGCTTCTGGCTCTGGGATCTCAGCAGAAATTCCTTTGTTCCCAACTTCCGGGCCTTGCCAGCAGATAAGAGGGAGCAGGGATGCCCACTTGCATCCTGTTTTTCACAGGACACGATGGTATCATTCTCCAGTTTTCCCATACCAAGCTGGAGCAATTTAGCCACAGGCCGGATCTTCCGCCAGTAAACACTCCTGAGCACTCTCTTCTGGAGGTAAACAATTCTGGAGGAAGGAGCTTTCAAATCACAGAATCACAGAATCACAGAATTGTAGGGGTTGGAAGGGACCTCCAGAGATCATCGAGTCCAACCCCCCTGCCAAAGCAGGATCCCTACACCAGGTCGCACAGGTAGGCGTCCAGGCGGGTCTTGAATATCTCCAGAGAAGGAGACTCCACAACCTCCCTGGGCAGCCTGTTCCAGTGCTCCATCACCCTCACCGTAAAGAAGTTCTTGCGCACATTGGTGCGGAACTTCCTATGCTCCAGCTTCTGGCCATTTCCCCTTGTCCTGTCTCCGCACACTGCTGAAAACAGTCTGGCCTCGCCACTTTGCCCCCCACACCTCAGATATTTATAGACCTGGATCAGGTCCCCTCTCAGTCTTCTCTTCTCAAGGCTAAACAGACCCAGTTCACTTAGCCTTTCTTCACAGGGGAGATGCTCCAGGCCCTTCACCATCTTTGTGGCTCTCCGCTGGACTCTTTCCAAGAGATCCCTGTCTGTTTTGTACTGAGGAGCCCAGAACTGGACACAGTACTCCAGATGAGGCCTTACCAGGGCAGAGTAGAGGGGGAGGATCACCTCCCTCGACCTGCTGGCCACGCTCTTTTTAATGCACCCCAGAATGCCACTGGCCTTGTTGGCCACAAGTGCACACTGCTGGCTCATGGCCAACCTGTCGTCCACCAGGATACCCAGGTCCCTCTCCGCAGAGCTCCTCTCCAGCAGGTCATCCCCCAACCTGTACCGGTGCATGCAATTATTCCTCCCTAGGTGCAAGACTCTACACTTGCTTTTGTTAAACCTCATCTGGTTTCTTACTGCCCAGCTCTCCAGCCTGTCCAGGTCTCGCTGAATGGCAGCACAGCCTTTGGGTGTGTCAGCCAATCCTCCCAACTTCGTATCATCAGCAAACTTGCTGAGGGTGGCCACTATCCCCTCATCAAGGTCATTGATGAAGATGTTGAACAGGACCGGACCCAGCACCGACCCCTGGGGAACACCGCTGGTTACAGGTCTCCAACCAGACTCTGCACCACCAATGACAACCCTCTGTGCTCTGCCAGTCAGCCAGTTCTCAACCCACCTCACTGTCCACTCATCTATCCCGCACTTCCTCAGCTTCGTTATAAGGATGTCATGGGAGACAGTGTCAAATGCCTTGCTGATGTTCCCAAAGGGATGTCAATTGTCACACGGTAGCACTCAACACTTGCCTCCTCAACAAATCAATCAGAGTCTTATCACAAGAAATACCTCAGGAGGCAAGCTTTGAGCCAAAAAAAAAAAAAAAAAACAATGAAGGATTCTCACATACAGTCACCTGACAAGACATCTTTGGAATGCAAGAGAAGCTGTTCCTTCTGACCGTTGACGTCTGCTTCACTGACACTGCCAGAAGCATACAGGTTTTGACTATCAGCTGAATCTCTTATGCACATCTACAAAACATTCAAATGACAGAATAAGAAAAAAAGGAAAATGTCATAATGCTCATTCTTTTAAACCAAAATGTGTCTTATAAGCAATGAACTTTACAACGAAAAATGACAGGAAATCAGTGTGTTTTCTACAAGTGTCTTAATAAATAAAGCTTCTGGTCCAGACAGTGCAGTACGCTTTCTCTATTAATCACATTGTTATTATGAAAACCAAACCATATAACATATATAAGTACTAATTAGAATATATTTCCTCATATGAGGCCCTTCTACCCTCCAAGTCCTCCTTCTGGTAGCTGTTGCATTTAGTCCCTCTTATGAGGTGAATTCCTTAACCTGTGAATATTTTTATCCATTCATTTTGTTGGAAACTCATAAGGTTGTTGCAGCTATTATGCTCTCAGACTCAAAATGTGTAAATCACTGCAACACATCAGGCTGTATCTGTAAAATGAGGACATGGCATTTCCTGTCCTTAATAACCTCTGGATCATTAAGTTACATCTGGCAGGATCATACTATTTGCAGTTTAAACAATGACCTATTAATTGAGTGAAAACCTATTCCTATCTACTCAACAGCTTTTTTATATAGTTTTTAAAGTGTTTCGGTGCTTTGTTATATGTTTGATTTTATTTATCCCTGAAGATAATTGAGCTGTTTTGTTGTGAGATTTTTTTCTGAATGTTTAGATTCAGCAAAAACCCCTACCATCAACTAAACTTTTTACAGATTATATATCCCCATATTGAATTTGTTATGTTTTTCCTTTATGTATTCTTCCTTTAAGTGGATGTATTCTACCGACTCTCTCTTCCTTCTGTTTCAGCGTTTTCCTACACAATTAGATTATGAGCAATGAGAGTTACTTCAGCAGAAGTCAGAGATGAGAAAAAATAATGAATATGTAAAATGAGTTGAGGTAATCTATATATCGTCTTCAATCACACTCAGCTTCTTCTGTCGATATTAATTACCATGTTGCTTTTTAGCTTATGTACTAATGAGTTGCATGTAAAAGTGAGAGGAGGAGAATCCAGAATAGATACTATTTTAATAAATTATGTAGATTTTTCTTTCCATCTTAGAAAATTTTCTCAGCACAAACATAAATCCACCTTTTTTCTTTGCCTCCTGCATGACATTAATGTCATTTTTACTAGTCACAGACATGGTACTTGTTCATAGTAGACAGTCACTATCATCAAAACACTGTAGATAGGTGGTCTTTAAAAAGACATGCATCAGGGAATTAAAATGCTCTTTCTGAGGAAATCTGGAAATCTTCACAGCTTAGACCAAACAATGCAGTAGTTGTGAAAGCAAGGATTCCCAGTTTGGAAACTGTCAGAGATGACTGCTTTAAACATAGGCATTGTAACAGAATATGAAGAAACCCCGCAAAACAAATCAAAATATTATTGTGATGCCACCCACAGTCTTTAGCTGAATATTATGTTTTCCTGTGTATGAGAGTGGAGTGGCATACCTTAGGGAAAGAGCATTGTGAAATGAATGCTCTCTCCAGGCTCTGCAGGGAAATGAGTTATTTCCAGAGAGGACTGACATAAGTTGAAACTGCTTGTTCTCAGACTTGAGGAAGTATGTTTGTCTTCCGGCAGTGGGAAAACCTTTGAGGCATCTAAGTGACTGATTGGAGCAATGTCCCCAGGGGTCTTTTGGTAGAACCCAGCAGACAGCACTCTCAGAGTGCTAGTGTGTCTGGCTAATGGGGATCCTATGGGTCACTGTGTCATGTTCTTTACAGTTCATCATAGGAGTGAATAGCAGCTTCAACAGTTAGTCCCTGCCGATGTATGTTCCACACTGCTGGAAAGCTGAGGAAGTTCTGAGCTCACACAGAAGAGACACTTACAAAGTCTTCTGACGGTTCCTTGTATATATCCATCTGACAAGCACTTATGAAGTGCTTGCTGTGACTCTTCGGAAAATAATTGCTCTAGTCTGTTGAAAATGATTAGAAAATAAGTGTGTTTTCTGTTTGCTTTATTATGACTTTATGAAAACTTATTTAGAGATGAGAAACTTCAGGCTTGTGTATCTGTAGTTCAGTAGCCTGATCCAGGAGCTCAGCTCCTCAAACTGTAAACGTTTATCTAAGTGCTCTAAGTATCATTATGCCAATCTACCATCAGCCCAAATTTGTGTGTTTTCCTACTAATTGCCCGTTACTTTCTTCTTAATGGATGTTTCAAAATGCCAGCTCACATTCACATTATGTTTATATATATCAACATCCAATCTGAAACAAGAATTGTTTCAAATTGCCTACCTTTCATTTTCCATCTGCATAGTTAGTGAGATTGCATGCTATTTCATAAATTAACTACAGTTTTGAACCTGCTGATTCATTTGCAAGGGTGAAAGGTGAATGTTCAATGATTTCCACCACAGTTAACATAAACATTGACCTGATCGACTACAGTGCTCCCTCTGTGCCACAACATAGCTTCACATTTATCATTCCTGCCTTAGCTTTGCTCCAGGCGCCTGATTAAAAAGCCAAGACCAATGTCTGCCTTTATCTATTTACTTTGATTTTCACTTTGGAGCACTTTATCAGGACTGTATTCATGTCTCCCTGCTGCTCACATGCTTTGTGGCATTTATTGTCTGTTTTCCTCTCAGTGTGGCACTGAGTTCTAACTGCATAATATGCTTTCTGCATGCAAGGACAATCCACATCATCCTCACCACTCTACTATACTAGGTATGGTTTCTATAATTTTATGGATATAAGAGACATAAACAATCACAGAAGTCCCTGGGATTTTCAAGTTTTCTCAGAAAGCTAATAAAATTCACTATGCATTTCTTCTATCTGCTGCAAACCAAGCTTCACTTCTTAAATCCATGCAAGAAGCTGAAGATTTAGCATGATGATGTCATCTAGATAAATAGTTATTAGAGTTATTGCTATTAACCATAGCTTACTATTGGCTTATTTAAAGAATATATATAAGGAAAAATGACTTGTTAAAAACAAAGACTTAGTGAACTTGTACATCATTTGAAAGAAGAATGAGTTGGTGTTACTTAATATGCAGGCACTTTCAAATAGATGTCCAGGTTTAATGTTAATTTAATTATCTATAGGGAAAAAAAAAAAATGTAAGAGAAGGAGGAGGGGTTACTTCAGTGTCAAAGAAATGAATAGAGGCTATTTAAAAATAGATGTATGCTGCCATTTATTCTGAAGATTTACATACGCTTTTTCAGTCTGCGCAATTTCTTGTGTTTTAATATTGCTACAAAAATTCAACTGTCAGTGCCTCTGTTGTTACTTCTGAAGAGCTTGAGATGACAGTAATCGAAGAACAGAAACTTTCAGGTCTGATATAAATTCTTTTGCTGGTGCAAAGCCAAATCTTGGGACTGAAACAACAGTCAAAAAATATAGAATCATCTAAAACATTTTGGTTTATTCATAGAAAATAAATTCATCTGGAAGAAATATTAAATAACATTGCTCCTTTTCTTCAGTGGAATATGGCTACAAAATGAATTCTGCTGTTGTATGAGTTTAAAAGGAAAAAGTAAGAGCATCGACAAATATAAAGAAAATAAATGACTGTAGCAAAACCAACAGCCCTTGTTCTTCAGTATTCATCTTACTTCTACAATTTTATTTTCTTCAATCACAGCACAGATATTTTGATTCATTATAAAGTTTCAAGTTTTCTTGTGAATTTTTCATCTTTCACAGTCTACACTCAGCAGGTTTGCTGATACAAAGCTGGGTGGAGTGACTGACACACTAAAAGGCTCTGCTGTGATTCAACAACATTTGGACAAGCTGAAGTGTTGAGCAGAGAAGTTCAACAAGAGAAAGTGTAAAGTCATACACCTGGGGAGAAATAAACACGTGTCAGTATACGCCTTATTGCAGTGTGCCCCTGTGGCCTAGAAGGCCAGAGGTATCCTGGAGTGCATTTAAAAGAACATGGCCAGCAGGTTAAGGGAAATGATCCTCCTTATCTACTCTGTCCTGATGAAGCCACATCTGAAATACTGCATCCACTTCTGGCCTCCTCAGTTCAAAAAAGACTGGAACCTTCTAGCAAGAGTCCAGCAGAGGGCCACAAAGATACATAGGGGCCTGGAGCACTTCTCATATGAGGAAAAGCCGAGACACTTAGGACTGTTCAACTTGGAGAAGACTGAGAAAGGATCTCATAACTGCTTATCTAAAGTGCAGGAGCCAAGCAGATAGGAAAAGAGTCTTCTTGGTGATGTGCAGCAACTGTACAAGGGGTAGTAGGTAGAAATTGAATCACAGAAAATCCCATAAAAACAATAGGAAAAACTGCTTTATTGTGAGAGTGACATAGCAATGGAACAAGCTGCTCAGAGTGGTTGTGGAGTGTCCTTTTCTGGAGATTGTCAAGACCTGTCTGAATGCTTTCCTTGAGACCTACTCTAGGAAACCTGTTTTAGTGGGCGTGATGGACTCAATGATCTCTTAGAGGTCTCTTCCAACCCCTACAATTCTGTGACTCTGTGATACAAAGTGGATAGTGTACTGGAAGGTGACCTGGACATCTGGTCACATTTTAAATGACAAAAGTATTGGCTCTCCAAGTCCATAGGAAGCATACAGTTTTAATATTACCACAAATATTAACAAGGTCAGGTCATCATTTAATGATTTTGAGAGTCAAGGTATTTTAATTCTGAAATTTCCTGTAAATCTAAAGTATGCAGCTGCTCATGCTATTTAAAAGCTAAACCAGAAGTGATATTTACACAACACAGTCTTTTTCATGACTCTTATCAAAAATGAGCAAACTCCTACAATAAGATACCTCTTTATGTTATTAGACATTCAGCTAGTCCTGAAAAATACAGGCCTTTATATATTGGTTTTTTTTTTTTTTTTTTTTTTTTTTTTTTAGCATTTTTTTTTCCCTTACTGTCTAACCTGGCTTTGAAAAAAAATTCAGTCCACAAGATTTTTGTTTGTCATAACGTTAATAGCTGCAGAGCTGATACGTGGAACTACAGAGTACTTTAACTTAGTAGACAAAGCTACATAATGAGCTCCTTTGACTGGAAATAGAAATCAGTAAAAATGAAACATTAACTAATCTGTTGGCATACATGATAGGTGGATCATCTGACAGCCAGAGGTTTAAATCATGAATAGACTCCTTCCTTAGTTATTTGTTGTTATTCAGCTACATGCTAGAATCTTTAGAAGATATGAGGATGATCCAACAAGATTACAATTTTTTACATGAACACAAACTCAGTTTGGTGTTTATGAACCACATCTAGGTGTCAACAGTTTACTGGCTGGTTCGGCCCAGTTCCGTGGCTAGCGGGGTGGAGGGATTTCGCAAAATCCACACCTCTAGAAAAAGGGAACAGGGGACCCCAAAATAATTAAAAACAGCGGCAACGATATGAGAAGAAACAAACTAATTTACTAAATATAGTATCGGAATGCAAGATAACACTATAATACAATATAATTAAAATTGAAGCTAATAAATCAAATATAATGAGAGAGAGAATGTCCGAAAGGAGGGTAAGCCTCACCACAATGCTGAGGTGAGATGCACAGTTCAGTTGAGCAGCAGGGAGATGGGAGGAGAGCCGATGAAAAAGAGCAGACGAAGAAGAGCACATCAGGTGACCTTTCCAGGAGTTATACCTCCTCCCTGTGACTGCAAAATCCCCTGGGGAATGTAGTTCTTCTCTTCTGGGCAGGTACCCAGAACTTGAGTATTAACAGTTAACTCCCAATGCCCCACATGATGTTATGATGTGGAATACCGAAAACCAAAAATCACAAAACCATGACACTAGGTAAAGAAGATGAGTTGTAGTAAAGTAATTTACTTAGTAAAGAATGATTTCAATGAGAGCAGAAATTGGCTTAAGTTTTATTTGTGTTAGATTAAGACTTTTTGCTATTATTTTGTCAGAAAATAATATATTTGATAAAACTGAAAACTTTGTGACAAATTTTTACTAGCTAGGATGTACATTGATTTGTAACAGTGTAAAGGAAAATTTCTGTAAGTATTTCTGTAAGTATTTTAGATGATAAAAAAAACCACTTTCTTTCACAAAGATCGTCATTTATTTATTTATCTATCTATCTATCTATTTATTTATTTATTTATTTATTTATTTATAACAAGCTTTTCGTAGTCTTTCCTCTAGCGTATATTAGCATCTCAGGTGCAGGACAGCTTCACAAGCTTCAAATTTTCAGTTTTTTCATACTTTCTTGTTTTATAAATTGCTACAGTTCAAGGGTTGTAGAAAGAAGTCAAGAAAGCTTGTTCATGAAGTTCATGTGAGGTCAGGCAACAATGAAACTGGACTGATAGTCTATAATACAAATGAGTGTAGGTATTTTTAATATTTGATACAATATTTGTATTGCATCATATACTTTTCCAGCAGTGTTAAAGGGTCTTTAACAGGAACTTAAAAGAAAATACTGTTTTTAAATTTCCTAAATTTCATCTTTTAACTTCACAATTGGATTAATTAAAAGTGGCAACATCTTATCTCATCTTGTCAGTTCAACCCATCAAACAGACTGGATTGACAGCGTAGTGGATAAGCTAATAAGATCCAAGTTCAAGATCAAGCTCAAGAAAGTGCTCTAAAACTTGATGTTCTCTCAGAAGAGAGGGGCAATCTGCGTGTGGGAGTGAGAAGCATTTCAATGAAGCTGAAGGTGAATGACAAATATTCATATTCCTGGCAGATGCTTCACAAGCTTTAAAGTCTATTACATCATTAACAGTTTTGTGACAGTGTAACTGGGTGAAAAAGATGAGCTGACAAATAACTTTCATACCAACAAAAAAAAAAAAAAAAAAAAAAAAGCTTGAGCTGTGGAAGTACCTCTTACATTACAAAACAGAGTACATATTACAAAACCTATAGTAACAGGTCAATTATTACAGGTTTAAACCATAATGCATTCAGCTAATGAGATGTGGATGTCTAGAATGCAGACAGCTAAGTGATCAAACCACCAAGAATTAATCTCAAAATATTCAGTTTTCATAATAAATTTTACATCATGTTGGAAGGATGGAATAATATGATGGGGTAGCCTATTGTCGTTGCAATGGCTGAGATATGATAGATGTGGTTGTATCAAGATCACAAGAAAAAGATGTAAACTGAGTGAAAACAGGTTGCTCTGTTTTGCCAGATTAGGAATTAGGAATGCCATGTGTTTTTTTTTTTTTCCTTCATAGAATCATAGAATTACTTGATCCAGAAAGAGCCCTTAAGGGCTGTCTTGTCCAATCCACTTGCACTGAACAGGGACATCCACATCTAGCTCAGATTGTTCAAAGTTCTGTCCATCCTGATCTTGGATGCCTCCAGAGATGAGGCATCTACCAGCCTGTTCCAGTGCTTCACCACCTTTACTGTAAGAACTTTTTTTCCTTATATCCAGTCAAAATCTCCCCTTTCTCAGTTTGATACCATTTCCCATTGCCTTATCAAAGCAGGCCATGATAAAGAGACTTTCCCCTTCTTTCTTCTAGCCCCCTTTTAGATACTGAAAGGCTGCCCCATGGCATGCACTTCCATGTCAGATGCCATTTGGTCAGACTGCCTCTCTGCTGCACTTTGTCATATGGCAACAAAATGTAATGGAATATTGGCGGTAAGGTTCAATCTCTATTGCCATACCACCAACATCTGCCTCTGACATCATGGGCCAACATAATAAAACAGGAGGCATTACTTTTGAAACAGAACTGGTATATGGCTGAGTTTTTATTGACATCTATTAGATACATATTGAGAGAGAAATAGAAGACAAGGTGGCTGCCCTGAAAGTAATACCTGCTATTTCACTGAATTGGCCTAAACATCAAAGACACATAGATGATATGGCAGTAGAGATTCAATCTTCCCACCAATATTACATTACTTTTTTGTTACCAGTGGCAGCAGAGAAGCAGTCTAACAAAATTGCAACTGATATGGAAGCATATTAGAAGCGCATATTAGAAGCACGTACTAGAAGCACAAGCATGGAACTACGTGGAACTGAGTTCCTCCATGCTGAAAAAATTGCACCCATTGACATATTAGTTGATACTTGCTGAAAATCTACTGAAACCATACATGGATGTGAGCCCATTGAGAAGGTGGGTGGTGTTTCAGAAGTAGAGACAGAAATGTAAAAGGAAAGCCAAATTCTAGACAACTATACACAGCTGTCACATCATGAAATGTCACTAGTAGATCATCAATGCAAATTGGAGGACTGTGAGCAGGGAACAGTGAACAGAAATGAATATTGGCTTCACTGTGTTGGAAACAATGGTGGCAACATTTGAATATTGCAAAGTTTGTGGCAGGTGTGTTCCATGAATATTCAAATAAGAACTGAAAGAATACCATATGCAAGTTTTTTGGAATGTATTGTACAAATATGAGACTGAAGGTGATAATTTCATGGATCACATCAGTACTGATGATGGGATGTGGTGTCACAGCTATGAACCAAATTCAAAAGGGCAGTCCATGGAGGAGTAATGCATGAGTTCTACATTGAAGGAACAGTTCAAGACACAGCCCTCACTGGGTAAAATAAGGTGTACTGTCTTATGTAATAGTAAAGGAGTGATCCTTCTGGATTTCCTGGAAATTGGAAAAATCACCGAGTCTAACCACTACATTATGATGCTGATTAAACTTAATGCTCTAACTTCTGGAGTCTGTCCAGAGAAGAAGAAAACCTTTCTCTAGCAACATGATAGTGCCAGGCCCCTCTCTCAGCTTGAAAATCATGGAGAACATTGCTAATTGTGTCTAGACTGTCCTACTAGACTCACTCCAGAGCTTAGTTTTGGTGCCTTCTGATTTCCAACTGTTAGGGGAATATAGATGGACTGTATGAACAAAATTTTTCTAGCAATAGCACCACCATAGCAGCTGGGAAATGATGGATGACCTTCACTGGTACAGATTTTTACAAGCATGGCATTCATGATCTTTCTCACTGCTGGCAATAATGCATAGATAATTATGGTAACTACACTGAAAACAGTGTTTTGTAGCCAAGGAATAATGTTATTGTTCTTTGTATCTGTTGTTGTATCCATGGAAATAAATAGGATACATTACTTTCAGATCCAGACAGTATCATGAATGGAAGACTTGTTCAGTTGATCCAGGAAACTTTGTACAGTCTAAAATATCAAAAACCGCACACTGAAATTTTACAAGTTAATATTTTTGATTTTTTTTTTTTTTAAATTTCATGAATGTTTTCAGTACTATACATCTCAACCTTCTGTGTTGAAAAGAACAGTAGAGAAAGTAGGATGGAAACTATTCTCAGAACATGAAAATAGCAATGGATAATTTCAGCTGTATCTTCTCAGAAAAATTCTCAGTATAATTCTAGTATTCTAAGTAGAAGTAATTACTTGAAAATTTTCATCTTGTTACTGTATTGCGCTATTGATCAGTTACTGAATAACTGTACTTACTGCCACTTTAAATTTACTGAAGAAGAAAAAGAGGGTCAAGCACAGCTTTTTTTTTTTTTTTTTTTTTTTAAGATCTAGAGTTTTGTTCTAGGCTTGTTGGTCCCTTAGCATAGCTGGAAGAATGGTTTTGTTTTACAGCATGAAGAAAACTTATTTTCTGATATTTTGGACTAATAGCAAAGCAGAATAATTCTATCTACTAATAAGTTTTACAGATGTGGTATGTATACTTCAAAGAGAGAGACATTAGAAGGTTGAAAACTAATTGTAATTAGATGGATATGAAACTAGCTAATCTGTAGTTCTGACGAAATTGTCATTAAGATTGGAATCAATCATCTAAAAATGTCTACTTTCCCCCTTTAATTTTATTTGATGAAGATTAGTCTACTTAATAATAAGAAAAAAATTACAACAGAAATTTTATGATTAGTATTACTACTTTCTGTCTCGGTGTTTCAGGAAAATGCCTTGCCTGTTAGCAGTGAAAATTGGATTCTGTGATATCTAATCTCTATGTACTAGAAAATTAGCTCTAATTTTTCTGCTGCTTAACACTGCAAGTTAGGTCAGTTGGAGGAAATTTGCACTGAAGAAGAAATAACGTTTCAGAGTTTCCCTGCATTTCTTTCATACTGAGTCTGCATGAAAGGAAACCCCAGTACTCATTTTGAGATTCTAGTAACAGTACAGTGCAGTCACCTCTGCATGCTTGACAGTTAGGTCAAAGAGCTGAAGACATGTTACTTCTTGTGGAGTAACACAATTCCTTTCTGTTCCTTAGTCTGCCATGCAACCTGTTAAGATCTGATCTATCATTTTACTGAGCAATTTAATTTAATATTAAATTAATAGTAGGTATTAATAGTACCAATTAAAAGATACGATCCCCATGATGTTTCCTAGCAGATAAACGACCAATGCAGGACTGTTGTAGCTAATCAGAAGAGCCACTTCTACTGCCTTGGGTCACCTCTCTCCTCACAGTCTTCTCCTGTGCATTCAGGTATCTGCAATCAGCTTCCCACCAAAATAATCTCATACTACTATTTATCTGTTTGTTTTTCTGTTGTTTTAATATATTAAACTCCCTTGTGTATACACCTCCTTAGGCTGATTCCTTTCAGTTTTTGACTGACACATTAATTTTCAGTTGACAATAACATAGAAATAATAATAGTAATATGATCTTAAGAGAAATTACTGTCATGATACACCTTCTCCATCTCCATCACCGTCACTTGACTTGGTGTTGATTCTTACAATTCGTAAGGGGCAGCTAAGAACTTCTCAATCTCAGAATACAACCAGCTCCTTCATAACCTTGAGGAGTAAAACTTCATAACCTTGAGGAAACATCAAAGAAATTTTAAGCCAGTCATTGTGACATTAGCAATTACAACACAGAGACAACAAGCAATCTCTAACCAGTAACAACAACAACAGAAGAATTAGAACACAGTTTCCATCATAGGGTATGGAATAATGTTTATAAGACTATCTAGATGTAAACTTTCCTAAGAGATTGAAATTGAACAAAATTGAACAACGTATCACTGAGTCACATTTAAACTAGCAGTGCACCACAGGTGCAGTACCAAGCTCTCTTGCTATTAACACATACAGTGAATTCAGAAGAGCCAGGAGGAACCTAGCATTCTCAAAGATGAAAAGACTGAGACATAGCTATATGAATTGTTCAAACCAATAAAAAAACACTCTGCTTTAGGGTACCTTAGAGAAATTTCATAGATTATCTCATAGGCAGAATAATTTATTTTACACCATACTAACAAAAAATGTATATCAATGAACATAAAGCAGTCATTTTATTTTCATTCAGGAACTAATGGCAGTGTAATAAATAATACACAAAGAAATGTCACGGATTTGACAGCAATTGCTTGAGAAATTTTTTGCATTTTACATATCATATAAGTTTAGAACTCTGATTATAACCTGAGGACAAGACGACATAAAACACAATCTACTTCAGCAGATTTTGTCAGCTTAAAAGAAGAGACAGCCTAAAAACTTCAGAAGCAGACAAAACTGCTGAATCACTCTACACATCACAAGAACTACAGCATGTTTTTCAAGAACATGATTTTGGTGTTATTGCAGTGTCCCTGACATTTTCATTAAAAAAGCCTATTTGCAGCATTTCATAAATTATCAAGAGATTCACTGTAGGCTAGAGACTCAGTGGAGGTATCAGCCTGGCAGAAAAATGTGTTGGTATGTGGGGATGTATGTGTGCAAAACACCAAAAGGAAAAAAAGAAGTTTTAAAAATATAAACAGATCTGGACAGTTTATTTATAAGACAAATTTTTGTTTTTACCTAAATTATTACCATTATTATCTGAAAAATTAGAGTGCATGGTTTTCTATACTCTTGATGGTTATAGTTTACTTATGTTAGAGTGACTAAAGGACTCAAATAAGATGAGTTGCTGTGAGAATTGATGGTGAAGTCATACTTATGGCATCTGTAGTTTTATATTGATTTCTGAACAATGCATTTTGTACTGTATTGAATATCCACTTAAAAACTTCTTATACATGTATTACCTTGTATTAGAGAACTAAGATAGGCAAGTTCATATATATCTCAGATCACAGATGGAAAAAAGAGCGCCCTCGAGGTGTATAAATGACTGGGTGGATGCTGTCTATGTTATGTGACACTGACTGAGAAAGAGATCTTTTGAATCAACTTTAAATTAGTTGTAATTAATGTAGAAAAGGAACAGAACTTAAGACTTGCTGTTTACTCTACTCAAAAACACAAAGGAATAAGAATGTCAGACAAGTTTTTTTTGTTTTTTTGTTTTTTTGTTTTTTAAGTTCACATTTCAAACACAGCAATGCAATTTGTTATATTGGTTACTGTTCCTAGGATTGACTCTTACACAACAAAACACTAAACTTTGCTCTGTATTCTACTTTTCCTCATTTTTTTATGACTATTTGAAGTGGATGAAATTCAAATTCCACTCTAGTCAGTGACACAGTCAAACCACTGGCAGATCTGTCATATCACTGTGATCTTGAGTCTACAGCATTTGATGCTGATGCTGTAAGTCCATTCTAGGAGTGTATATTAGGCTTACCAAATGTTTCCTGAGTCAAACAACATCTGTACTAGAGCAGAGCAAACAAGTTATATTAATTTCATTCTTGGTTTTGGACAGTGTAGTTGAACCACAGATTTGATTGAATCATCAGTTGTTCAGATGAATGACTTCATGGATGTCACGGAGTTGACTAGATCAATCTGTGCCCGTGACAGGGGGTAGTAGGCCCCTGCCTCCTCGATTCCCCCTGGCCCCACAAAATGGGAAGGAAGGGAGAAGAAAAACAGCAGCAACAATCTATGGAGGTAATTTTACTAACTATGATATCGGAATGCAAGATAACACAATATAATACAATCTAATTGAAATTGAGACTAATAAATCAAATAGGAGAGAGAGAGTTCCTGAGACCAAGTCAAACCTGAAAAGCTTGGAACAGCTAGGAAAGCACCCTCCAGCATCCACTGCCAGAGAGTAAGAGTTCGCCCCACCCAGAAGGGTCAGATCCCATGACTTCTGTAATGTATAGGGATAGGTACCTAGAATTGGAACATTAACACTTTAATTTCAATACATGATGTTTTGATGTGGAATACTGAAAACCAAAAAACATAAAACCATGACAATGGAATAAGAAAAAATACCCAGAAAGAATTCTAATTATGGATAAATTTAGGCTATTAATAACTTATGTTCCCAGAGGAGTAGGAAAGTGTGTATTAATTTTCTAATCTCTTACATCAACTTATCTCCCTACACTTCCTAAGGTGTAAGGAGAAAAAGCCTTGCAACATGAAGAAAAAACAGTGATATGTAGAATTAATATGTGATTTAGAAATTGTATTAGTAGGTAAAAAACATTATTGGGATGAATATTAGAAAAATATGCAGAGTAGATGATGACTGTGAAATTATTGGCAAACAACATGATGTAATTTTTCTTCACAGGGCTAGTATCTCTGTATGCAGAAAATTAAGTGTCTCATCTTGAACACTTTTGATCCATACGTAGTGTATTCTCCACAGTAAGTTTCCTTTTTCAAGGGGAGCCTATTAATAGAGCCCATGGATACTTAACAGAACAGACGATTATTTTTTCTCCTGGTGAATTAATTTATTTCACATTGAAGAATTGAATCTTATAAGAAGCAAGTAGGTAATGGATCTAGCCATCAAAATGACTGCATTCAAAATACCAGTAGTGCTCTCAAATAAATAATCAAGGTTCTTTTCTTCCTAATTTCTCTAAGAAAGGATGAAAGCATGAGAAGCTTTTCAAAATCATTCAGTTTGAAGAATTTTGAATCAAGGCAAGGCAGAATTGTGTAGAACCCAAAGACTAGGTGGCAAGCAGCATTTTCTTTTATAAACCAATATATTTCAATTATAATTCTTCTGGACAGCCTGTGGATATCACCATGTCTTTCTGAAGAGAAGGCTCAAAATACCTTTGCCCTGCTTTGAACTGAGCTGGGTAAGGAGGAAATATACTTAGTCCACTGAACTTTGAAAATCTTCACACCCTCTCACCAACACTTAATGTTTGCCTCTCATTGCCTGGGAGTCAGAATTTCAGGATTGTTAAATTACACCAATTATTTTTTTCCTTTCTCTGTCTGTCCTTTGGCTATCTGATCAAAGTGCTCCTGCAAGTTACAGCTCTGACAGCAGCTTAAATAGCAACCTGACCCGGGAAGTGTGAGAGACTGTTTCCCAAGTAGGTAAAGCCTAAGTCATTCCACTGCTATTAGCAGTTGTTTTAACTCCCAACAGCATGTAGAGGAAGGAACAAGTATTTTTCTTGAGTTCATTAGTGATCCGCAGCACAGAAGGAAGACAGAAAGAAAGGGAAAAACAAAAAGAAGAGAGAGAAAAGGGGAGAGGCAAGGGAGAAAATATGGAGAAAGGGAAGAGAGTCAATGTGAAAATATAACTGGCTTTTCTCAAAGCAAATTCAATTGCTTTGAATTGCAATCAGTGTAGGTTTGGCGTAGCACTCTATAATCTGAACTCGTGAGGAAAACGGAATTAACATAGCTTTTTCTCTGTGATGTTGAGTAAAACAAGACAGCCACCATCAAAACGTGGAAAGTATTAACTTTATGGAAAATCCCCCAGCAAGTACATCAGTCATGTAAGGAATTTTCACCCATATGGCAGAATTTATATTGTAGGCTATCAAATCAATGTTTTTTGGAACAACAGAATATTTCCTAAATTAGAATCATAATAACAGAATCATAGAATCACACAGAATGGCCTGGGTTGAAAAGGACCACAATGATCATCTAATTTCAACACCCACACCATATGCAGGGTTGCCAGCCACTGGACCAGGCTGCCCAGAGCCACATACAGACTGGCTTTGTGTGCCTCCAGCGATGGGGTATTCACAACCTCCTTGGGCAACATGTTCCAGTGTGTCATCCTGAATATGAAAAAATTCCTCCTATCATCTAATCTAAACCTCCCCTGTTGTAGTTTAAAACCATTCTCTCTTGTCCTGTCACTATCCACCCTTGTAAATAGTCATTCCCCCTCCTCTCTGTATGCTCCCTTCAAATACTGAAAGGCCACAATGAGTCCTCTCCAGAGCCTTCTCTTCTTCAAGAGAAACAAGCCCAGTTCTCTCAACCTTTCTTCACAGGAAAGGTGCTCCAGGCCTCTATCATCTTTTGGCTCTCTAGAACTGCTCCAAAAGCTCCCTCCACATCTTGTCCTGGGGGCCCCAGGCCTGGACACAGTACTCCAGATAGGGCCTCACAAGAGCTGAGTAGAGGGGGACAATCACTTCCCTCTCCCTGCTGGCCACTGCTCTTTTCATGCAGCCCAGAATACAGTTGGCCTTCTGGGCTAAAAGTGCACACTGCTGGCTCATGTCCAGCTTCTCGTCCACCAGGACACCCAAGGCTTTCTCTGCAGGGCTGCTCTCAAGGAGATCTTCCTCCAGTCTGGATAAATACCTGGGATTGCCCTGGTCCAAGTGCAGCACCTGGCACTTTGCCTTGTTGAACTTCATTAGGTTCACATAGGCCCGCTTCTCCAGCCTGTCCAGGTCCAGTATCCCTCCAGGGTATCAATTGCGCCGCTCTGCTTGGTGTCATCTGCGAACTTGCTCATTGTGCACTCGGTCCTATCAACTAAACACCAATGAAATTTGAAGCAAAGTAATCACTGAATACCTCAGCTTTTACTATGTCTGAGGAAGCCAGCTCTATTACCTTTTATCAGAGGGAGAACTCTCTCCTTGGCTTGTCTTTTCCTGCTATGTACCTGTACAATCCCTTCTTCTTACCTTTCACATCCCTCACTGTGTTCAGCTCCAGCTGTGCCTTGGCTTACATAATCCTATCTCTACAATTGTTATATGCTGTTACATATCAATTTTTGATAAGAAAAGACTGATCATGATGACATTGCCATAATGTTTTAAATACTGGTGAAATGCTGAAGACAGCCTAAATTGTCTCATCTAAAGCATCTTTTGGGGATCAAATGCTTAGATACAAGGAATGAAACTATTGCATGAAGGTCACTAACTATCTCTAATCAACTACAGTTTTTAATTAAGCAAACAACTAATCATATAACTATCTTTGTTTTATTTCTCTCTTGGTCCGTAGACTCAGTGGAAGTTTGTTGTATTTATTGGCTTCTAAATCAACAGTAACATACTTCAAGCAATAGAATTTTTTAATAGCAATAGAATTTTTTAATTCTATATTAGATTCTATATTAGAGTTTCAAAACAAATGGTTTCAGGTAATTCAACTCTACTACACGGCAGTGGGGTTGTCCTGCAAACTGAATCCTACAAGAAAATGTCTGACTGGAAGTGCATATTTTTTGTTTGTTTGTTTGTTTTCCTTAACTCACTTTTTCCACCACTATTTCAATTCTGTACTTCAGAATCATTGAAGAACACTGAAGTACAGTTAGTCAAAATAAGAACGATTAATGAGGTATCAATAAAAGCTGAGGGAAGAGAACAGCTGACTTGACTTACATGACAATACTTTAAAGGAATGTGGAGCTACTAGAAGGGTCAGAGACAGGCTGTGTGAGCGTATCACTAAAGAATTGGAACTTTTGTCTTAAAATGAAAGGCGCCAGTAGATCTGTTTATTTATCAGTGGGGGGCCTTAAAGGAAAGATATGAATTTAATTATGTGATGTTATATCTTTTCCTTATTCCATACTCTCTGCTGCATGTGCTGCATTTTCTGTTCACTCTCTTCACATTATCTCTTGATCATGAGAAGACTATCAGGATGTGAACATATCAATTAATTATGTTTATCCATATATTATTAGATATGGTAAAAAAAGAACAGTGTTTTCCTAAGTTTTTACAGCATCTGGTACACTGGGGCATGTCAGTGGGTCACTTGAATGCTGCTATAGTAAAAACTGACAAAGAATGTTTGAAGAGTATATTCAAAAAAAAAAAAACAAAAACAAAAGACTTATTCAGGACATTTTAGAACTACCTTTTGACTTAAAGTATTTGAATGGCATTTTAAAAGCAGTGACATATATAAGCCTTTTAAAAAACAATCTTAAATAATTATTCAAATGCTCGTTTTGATGAAAATATCAGTTTTGTCATAAAGCAATATTTTACATGGCCATGCTAATAGGCAACTAGTAATTAATGATATAGAAATTCACTTGGGCTATGAAGATGAAGAAAAACAAAGAAAGAAAGAAGAACTACGTTCAAAAAAAGAAAAGAAGAGGGACTGAAACTGTATTTCCGAAGACGGAACAGAGCAAGCATTTTCAAGCTGCTGCCATGCCCAGCCTGTCCTCCAGCCACCCTATGCCATCATGATGACATGGTAGAGCTCTGCTCTACCAAGGAGTCTAGCCTGGCTCTGGGTGTGTACCTATCATTCAGCAGCAACCAAACATCAATATGATTGGCACTGCTGCACTGCAACCAAGATATGAGGAAGGTGCAGGGAAGTGCCAAGTTATGGCAAATGCGTTATGCATTTTGATACACCAGCTAAACACAGTCTGTGAATGATGAAAAGTATGTAGTTCTGCTTTCCATTTTTATAAAGGAATGTGAGAATCTATTTCTAGGCTTTCAAGATTATGATATTTTTGGTATGTCTGCAACTCCATTTTAGTTCAATATAAGTAACTTAGTTACAAAATTTTGAATGGAGTGTATAGAATTGCAATCAGATAATAAATTAATAAAAATGATCGTGTCTCTGTACTGGACTTCCATGAGCCTTACCCTACAAGAGAAAAACTTCAGTTACTTCAAAATCATGCCTTATTCATGGTGTTACATTTTGGTAGTAAGCATGTTTGTGAACAACTTTTTTCAAGGATGAAGCACAGGAGGAGTAAAATGTCAAAGTTCTGTGATGAACATCTTGAGAACTCACTAAGAATTGCAACCACTTCCATTGAAAGAGACTGTTACATTAGTTTCACAAAATCAAGGTCAAATATCTCACTATTTTTATTTTTTTCTTGCCTACTTTTATTATGTTTTAATAAATGTAAGTATAAGTAAAGCTTTCTTACTAATATACATTAACTGCAATGTATATTTTATATGTGGTCCAAGAAACTAGGCAAGCTAAAGTTTGGACACTAATGTGAAATAGAAAATGGTTGCACTAATCATACTTCCAGATAATTATGTTCAGTTAAAGAAAAGCACACCTCAACATCCTCTAGAATCAACTAAATGAAAGTAAAAGTAAAGATTCCTTTAGGGAAAAGTTTCAAAACTTAAAACAATAGAATTGTATCAGAATTAAGATATATTAAACAATGACTGTAAAACTGAGAAATTACACGTATGTCTGTGTATATATTTTCTTACTTGAAGATTGGATGGGGAAAGAAGACCCCATAAGACCTTTTCAGAGCTGCCTGGCAAAATGAAAAAGAAAAAAAAAAAAATCAACAAATCTATACAAAATACAAACCAACCAACTAAACAAAGAAACAGAAAGGAAAAAATCAACAAAAAATTCCTTTTGTCGTACATAAGAATCAAAAGTAGATTTAAAGGGATGCCCAACCTGAAATAACACAGTTGAACTGTGACTGAATAGTAAACAAAACAGGCACTGAAGACAGAAAGTCTGAATAAAAGCAGTGACAATAATTAATACAAATTATTTATATCAGTATCATGAATGTTGCAGAAGATTAATGTTTTGATGGTCAAAGAAGTCTCTCTCTGTAACATGTTATGTAACAAAAGGATATGCCTTATACAAATTTGTGTCTCTAATATATCTGTGTCAAGCCTATTATCTACACCAAATTTTTATCCAGTAGGCATTAATCAGCATTTTTTCATTAGTTCCATCAAGGTTGTGTTTATAGCGCTTTTTCCAGAGATGAAAAAATTTCCAGATCTATTATCCTCAAATACCTGTTATAGTATGCATCAAGTCTAGCAAATAATATAAAATAGGACACTTGTTAGTTGTGTGATAGCTCTAAAACAAAACATGAATCCATTATTAGAAAGTCACCTTCTACTTGTTGAGCAGGACAAATCAGCTAATATCATTCCTCTCCTAATGCTGTATCTTGAAAATATTGAAGCATCAAGATAGTGTTTTGCTAGAGCACGTGAAAAATAACCCAAAATGATACCTTTCTGGTGGGGAGAATTGAACATTCTTTCCTGCATGGAAAAGATAAAGAGTGTCTACGTAAGTTGAGAAGAACCTCATTAGACTTGATTTTCTCTGACCTGCAGTTGGTTCAGGGATATCTTGCCAAAAAAAGTACCAGCCAAGCCTGGGACAGTAGCTGACTTTGGACTGACTAGAAAAAAAGGGACCTTTCGCTCCAGTCACTGGAGAGAAAGGAAAAATAGGTTCCTAAAGACAGTAGAAGGAAGAGTAGCATTATAGTACTGTATAATCAATGAATATATAGATGTTATAATTATGAAATACACCAGAGAGTTTTGCTAATCAGTTATTATACCAAAAGACAACAGATAGGACAACAGATAGAATGCTTACCTGTATCCCAAGCTCCCTATGAAACTCCAGAGGAGGGGATCTCCAGAAGAAATCCATCCCTACTGGTAGCTCTTAAATGGGTCTAGGAGAGGTGGAGCCAGGCTTCACCCTTTCTGGCATCACAGGTGAATTGCCTTCACCTGTGCTCCTATGGCTGACTCATTGCTCGCCTCAGGTGATCACTCAGAGGTTCAGGCCGTGACTCAGCAGTTTCCATACAGGTACACAAATTTTTTCATACTCAGTTCAGGAACGTGCTCTGATTTCTGCTTGGATGAGCACTGATCTGATCAAATTTGACTGAAAACAATGCTTTTGTGCATGTTGGATCAGTTCCTTGAGTCATCTAGTCCTAAGCAACCAGGATTTGCTAGGAGAACATATATTTTGAGCAGGAGGGAAAATAATAGGAATATGCACTTCACTAATCTTAGATATTCTATTTCTGTAGTATAGTTTTATTTGGAAAAAAAATATCATGAAGTATTATTAATATATATTCTTAAGTTCTCACATTTTGATATTATGAAAATAAATATTTTCTCTTTTGAAAAAATATTTTTTTCTCTCAGCAATAATCATGAATAACACAGGGAGAAAAAAAATAGATACTTTGTATTATTCTAACTCTTTAATAACATGTTAGCAAAAAAATATTGATTTCTTCCATTGTCTTTCTTTTCATAGCATTTACATCAAGTAAAGTTTTCTCAGCTTATTGTTATGTTAAAGAATAGGATCAAAGAAAAACAATGCAATGTATATGTATTTTTTTAATATACCACTATAAGTTACAGTGCATATAAACCTAAGTTGAGAAGAGGGTTTTTGTTTATTTGTTTGTTTGTTTTTTAATTAGTCCTTTATATTTAGAATGTCTTAGTAACAAAACTATGAGTCACTCATCAGTAGTGTAAAATGCTCCAGGAACATGTAGCGGTCATTATAACAAAATGATTATGTCTAGTCTCTGAACACCAGTTCTTTTGAACTGAGGAGATTTCACAGAATCATAGAATGATTTGGGTTGGAAGGGACCTGTAAGATCATCTAGTTCCAAACCCCCTCCCTCAAGACTAGACTGCTCAAAGTCCCCCAGCTTGGCTTTGAATGCTTTCACAGAGGAGGCATTCATAACCTTGTTGGGCAACCTATTCCAAAGTTTCAACATCCTCACAGTAAAGAATTTCTTCTCAATATCTAGTCTAAATATTCCCTCTTCCATTTCCCCTTGTCCTTTTACAACAGACCCTGATAAAGAGCCTGTCCCCTTATTTCTTGATAGTGAAAGACCTCTCTCTGATCTCCCCAGAGCCTTTTCTTCTCCAGGCTGAACAGCCCCAGCTCTCTCAGCCTGTATTCATAGGGGAGGTGCTCTAGATCTCTGATCATCTTTGTGGCTTTCCATTGGACCTGCTCCAGAAACTCCACGTTCTTCTTGTGCTGGAGACTCCAGAACTGGATGCAGTGCTGCAGGTGGGGTCTCACAAAAGCAGAGTAGAGGGGCAGAATCACCTCCCTCAGCCTGCTGGTCATGCTTCTCTTGATGCAACCCAGTAAACAGTTGGCCTTCTGGGCTGCAAGAGCACATTTCTGTCTCATGTTGAATCTTTCATCAACCAAAACTCCCAAGTCTTTCTCCTCAGGGTTGCTCTCAAGCTATTCTTCACCCAAGCTATGGCTGGGTTTAGTATTGCCCCAGCCCAGATGCAGGACCTTGCACCTGTTGAACTTCATGACGTTGGCATGGAGCTGCCTCTCAAGCAGGTCTCTTTAGATACCTTTCCCTCTAGTGTGTCAACTGCATCTCTCAGCTTGGTGTTGTCTGCAAACTCGCTGAGACTGCTCTCAATTCCACTGTTCATGTCACCTACAAAGATGATGAATTACACCGTTCCCTACACTGATTCCTGAGGAACGCTGCTCGTCACTGGTCTCCATTTGGACACTGAGCTCTCTGAGTATGATCATTCAGCCAATTCCTTATCCAACGAGTTGTCCATCCATCAGATCTCTTTTTTTTCCAACTTGGCTACCAGGATGTCGTATGGGACAGTGTCATATGCTTTGCACAAGTCCAGGTAGATAATGTCAGTTGTTCTTTCTTTATCTATTGAACCTTCAACTCCATTATAAAAGGCCACCAAGCTTGTCAGGCATGACTTGCCCTGGGTGAAACCATGTTGGTTAATACTAATCACCTCAGCTTTATTATCTGTGTGCCTTAATAGGGCCTTTGGGAGGACATTCTTCATGACCATGCCAGGCAGAGAGATGAGACTGACTGGCCTGTTGTTTCCTGATACTTTTTTTCCCTTCTTGAAAATGGGGGTTCATTTCCCCTTTTCCAGTCAGTGGGAACTTCACCAGACTGCCATGACCTTTCAAATATGATGGACAGCAGCTTCATGCACCAGTTCCCTCAGAAACCTTGGATTGATCTCCTGGGGTCCCATGGAATTGCACACCTTTGTGTTCTTTAGATTGTCTTGAACCTGATCTTCACTTACAGCAGACAGATCTACCTTCTGCAAGTTCTTACCATTGCTTTCTGCAATTTGGGCCGCGTGGCTAGAGCCCTTGCCAGTAAAGAGTGAGGCTAAGTGAGGCACTGAATATCTCAGCTTTTTCCAAATCCATTGTGATCCAGTTTCCTTCAGGAGAGGGCCCACATCTTCCCTGACCTTCTTTTTATCACTGATGTACCTGTAGAATTTGTTCTTTTTCCCCTTAATATCTCTGGCTAGATTTAATTCTGTCTGGGCTTTAGGTTTCCTAACCTGATCCCTGGCTGCTTTGACAACTTCTTTGCAGTCCTCCCAGGTAATCTGTTTCTGCTTCCACTCCCTATAGACTTTCTTTTTTAGCTTAAGTAAATCCAGAAGCTCCTAGCTGATCCACGGAGGCCTCCTGGCATTGTTTCCCACCTTCCTTTCTCTCAGGATGCACTGCTTCTGGGCTTGGAGGAGATGGTCCTTGAATATTGACCAGCTTTCTTGGACCTCTCTTCCCTCCAGGGCTTTCTCCCATTTTCTCCATGTCACCCTGCCAAGCAGTTCCCCGAAGAGTTCAAAGTCTGAGTTCCTGAAGCCCAGAGTAGCAAGCTTGCTTGATAGCAAGCACCGTCTTTGACACCCTAGGGATTATGAACTCAACCATTTCATGGTCACTACAACCAAGACTGCTCTTGAGCTTCACATTACTCACTGGCCTCCTCTCACTGATGGGGATAAAGTTCATCACAGTACCTTTTCTCATGGATTCCTGTACTACTTGGGAGCAGAAGTTATCTTCAACACATTCCAGGAACCTCTCCAGGATTTCTGGTGCATCCCTCCAATAGATATTGGGGTGGTGGAAGTCTCCTAAGAGGACTATGTTTTGTGAATGTGAAGCTGCTCCTATTTGTTTATCGACGGCTTCATCCACTTGGTCTTCTTGATCAGGTGGCCTGTAGCAGACCCCCATTACAATGTCTTCTTCCCTCTCCCTCTCCCTCTCCCTCTCCCTCTCCCTCTCCCTCTCCCTCTCCCTCTCCCTCTCCCTCTCCCTCTCCCTCTCCCTCTCCCTCTCCCTCTCCCTCTCCCTCTCTCTCTCCCTCTCCCTCTCCCTTCCTTTTTTTCCCTTTCCCTTTCCTTTTCCCTTCCCCTTCGCTTTCCCCTTCCCTTTCCCCTTTCCTTTTCCTTTTCCCTTTCCTTTCTCCTTTCCCTTTCCTTTTCCCCTTTCTTTTCCTTTTCCTTTTAGGTTTTTTTTTGGAACCTAACCCTTAAGCTCTCAGTTAGCTCCTCATCTATCCCCATGTGAAGGTCCATAGACTCCAGGTGGCCACTGATGTACAGGGCAGCACCCCCTCCTCTTATACCTGTCTATTCCTACATTCAAGTCATGATAGTCATCCCACCACAAGATGCCAGGTTATCTTGGCATAGAAAATTAAGTTTCATGGAATAGAGTGGTTAAGTATTATTCTTTGTTTCTCTTAATAATCAAGTAAAAATAACTTTGTCACTTACCAAAACTAGAACATTCAGTGTTGTACTCAGTACTTAATCTCACACCAGTTTAGCAAAATGTGGTATTCGAGTGCTCAAAATACACCCTATAGCCCACTTTAAAAAGGCACTGATGTATTTGGTCTCCAGAAGTGTTTGGGAGAATGTACAATATATTGTAAAATATATTCAAGCTAGTATGAGCATCTGTGAGACCTCAGTAGCAACCGGATTTTATGTCAGCAAATCTAGATTTTGCCCATGCGGAATTTCAGACATTTTAATTTCTACAAGTTTAGGTTCTTAAAAAGAAAAAAAAAAAAAAAAAAAAAAAAGTTTATACACTTAGGATGGCTTAGTATAAAACTTACGAGAAGTGATTATACTGTTTTGCACTTTGTACTGGAACAAAAAGAAAAATGACTTAATATTCATAAAATAAAATGTTTGCATTATAAAAACCCCTAAAACAAATATTTCAATGGCATATGTTGAACAGATGAGAATATAAATGGTAGTCTTGTGTTTTGCATTAGTAGTAATTTTGTGCTTTCTATCAAGTGAGCTGCAAAATTTTCCATAAAATGAGAAAGAAGAGGAATATGCTGGCTGAAAGAAAGTTTATTAATATTAGGAGGTTGGAGCTATTGTAGTTCACATAAGATAAAATCTCATATGCTTGCTAACATAAAGCATATAGTTTTCCTTGTTCTAACATTAGTCTTAGATGCCTGCAAGACAAGTTGAAAATGAATTACATTGGTTAAAACAAGAAGCAAATATGATCTTGGTTGCTTTGAAGGAATAACAATGTAATAGAGAAAAAATTTCTGGGTAAATAAAAACAGCTTATTTACACTGACAACTTGGCTCTTCATCTGCTTATGAAGAGAAACTAATTTCAAAATGAAATACTTCTATCTCTGTAGCTATGATAATATAAGTCATTCTGTTATGGATGCAATAATGCTGACCAATGATGAAGTCATACAAACATATAATGAATAGAAATGGAAGGTAATAGCTAAATAATTTGTGCTACATAAATGAAAGTAACATTAATTTTAAAACTCATAGCAACCGAAGAGAATATGAAGGAGAAACAACCAAGAGCGGGAAAAAGATCTTGTTGATGAACTGAGCTATATTAAGGAAGTTCTACTTTGCTGGGTTTTTGTTGTTGTTTGCTTGTTTGTTTGTGTTTTTTGTTTGTTTGTTTTTGTTTTTTTTCCCCACTGCCTTAGAAGAGATAGGAATTTCATAGTAAGGGCACAATATTTTTATCCTCAGAAGATGAAAAATTAGAACCTATTCCTTGAAGAGGAAATTTTGCATTAAAATCCATTGGTTTCTTCAAAGAAATTTTGAACAAAAATCTTTCAGATTTAGTTGAAGGAGGAAAATGGAAAAGTTCAATTCTACAAGAAAGACCAAATGAAACCTACCTAGATACCTCCACATGGTCATGTTTACTGAAAAGAGAGATTGGATTTGGCTATTTAAGTAAAATACTGTATCAAGGAGTTAAATAAATTAGA
This sequence comes from Phasianus colchicus, assembly GCF_987193195.1. NCBI lineage: Eukaryota > Metazoa > Chordata > Aves > Galliformes > Phasianidae > Phasianus > Phasianus colchicus. Next base: position 18,695,649 of record NC_143476.1, read on the forward strand.
GGTCCTTTAGAAATATAATCTTTTTGTTTACAATAAAATACAAGAAACTGAATGGTTATTTCAATTGGACTCCAACAACTTCAGGATTTGTCTAAAGATATTAATGATCTGCCATTAGTATAAGACAGAGAAAGTAAACACAATGATAGAGAACTTCTACCTGTTACAAACCTATTTTATTGAAAAACCTAGTGCAGTCAGGTCAGAAACAGATTATTCTATCTCATCTAATGAGCTTTCTGATTTTAAGTCTTACTGACTTTGAATGTCTTTGAAAGAATTCTTCATAAGAATTGTTTTATTGCCACTGTATCCTCAGCAAGTTTGGAGATGACACCAAACTGAGTGGTGCAGCTGACACAATAGAAGAAAGGGATACCATCCAGAGGGACCTGGACACTCTCAAAAAGTAGGCCTGCATGCAACTAATGAGGTTTGAAAAGGCCAAGTACAAGATTTTGCATGGGGTTAGGGCAATTCCAAACATGTACAGATTGGAAGAAGTACTCAGTGAGAGCAGCCGTATGGAGAAAGACCAGGATTTTGAGATGGGCAATAAACTAGACATGAGCCAGCAGTGTGCCCTTACAGCCTGAACAGCCACTTGTATCCTGGGCTGCATTCAGAAGAGGGGTGACCAGCAGGGAGAGGGAAGTGATTCCCCTCTCTATTCTGCCCTCAGGAAGCCCAATCTGGATTAATATGTTCAAGCCTTATGCCCCAACACAAGAAAGACATGGAGCTCCTGAACTGGGTCCAGAAGACAGCCAGAAAGCTAATCCAGATGTCTGGAGCACCTTTCCTATGAAGAAGGATTGAGAGAGTTGGGTTTGTTTAGCTTGGAGGAGAAAAGACTGTGGGGAGATTTCACTGCAGTCTTCCAGTACTTGAAAAGTATAGGAAGTCTTGAACCCCTGTTCTAAAGAGTAACTTATGGGACTGGCTAAATCAGTCCCTGAATGTTAAGTAAAAACAGTCTAATGTTTCTGTAATGTTTTGATCAGAACAGAAGAGAACAAAGGAAGGTTGACAGATTGGGATATAAAAAAATCTGTCTATACTGGAATCATGCTCACAATATTTTGAGAAGAAGGCACCTATGGCAAAAAAAAAAAAAAAAAAAAAAAAAAAGGAAAAAAAACATTTTGGGAGACATCTGCAATGTCTCTGGCTTTTGGAACCAGAAGTGCATTTGAATAGCTTTCCTTGTAATGAATCATAAAATCACATTATTTTAAACATAACATGGGAAGCTGAAGTTGTCTGCCAGTTCTTATTTTACATTATCTCATTCTCCTTCTTGAATTACTCAGCATCAGGTATTTATTCTATTTGTTCAAATTGCTCTTAAATTAAAATCAAATATTACTGCTAGTACTTAGTACTTTGTATAATGTAACTAATTGCCATTGTGTCAACATAAATGTTGCTAAATAATAGCATGGAATGAGTAATGTACTGAATATTTGTAGTATGTCTTTTTGAATTTTATTTCCTGATCATTGTTATTTTTTAATCTCATCAGTCAGGGAAATAAATGTGTAGGTTCAAGTTCTGGATCTTAAAAATATGATACTTGTGACTTGCAGAAAGAACAGTTTTTATAAAATGGAATTAGTTTTTCTTAAGAAGCTTTATGGCTCAAACAGTTATCAGTTATAAATACTTTTTTTTACATGAGATTTTCACAGTGTGTGTGGAGACTGCATAATTACACTGCACTTTAGTAAGGACTGGGAAAAATAGGGGCCAACGGCAGTACAGCTCCAGTTTGCATTACAAATCTGTTCTCAATACAGTCTCTTCACAAACATCTTCTGGTGTAAATATATGGAAATAGTTTCTTTTCAACACCTATTCAGTTATCAAACTTTATTTATGTGAAAAAGTAAGTACATATATCCTATTTTTCCCCTAATTAACATAGTCTTCTAGTGTACAGACAGGGTAAGATAGTGTGATTCTACAGAAATAACCATTTCATGGATTTGTATAAATTGAGGATTATTCACTCCACTTTACCTACCAGTAACACAGGATTTCCTAATTTTCTTTGTTTAATATCCTGCATCTTTGTTCTCTTTTTGGTCTTGTTTGCTTTCCTTCTTCCTCTTACTTTTTATCTAGAACATTTTTATTTGCCTCTCTTTTCAATTTCTTTCAAATAGTCAGAATAGACTATAAAATATTTTTTTCTTTTAAGAAAAAGGTTTATGAACTGATTTTCTGTTAGTAAGCATTATATTTTGTAAGTGGAGTTTGGCTGAATGCAAATTCTGCAGCTGTGTTTATTAGGTGGTAGTAGTTTGTTATGTTGTCAGTTTGCCAGATAGCATAATGTCTGCTTGCTTTTGATATAAGGGTAAAATAATTGTTTGTAAAATGTAGAAATACATTTGTGATGATTTTTCCTATCAGTTGGATTTTCAGTATCATTTAGAAAAATGATAATCTTTCTACATTCATACTATCTTCATAATAGACATTCAAACAAACAAACAAAAATGATGTTAAAGGAATAAAAAATTGAACATATTTTGTAACAACATAAATCAGAAGAGTAAAATAAAAGTGAAAATGAAGGTTATAACCATGACTTACTTCTCACTGTCAGGTTAGACACATCATCAGATATAAAAAATGGTTCAATTTTCTTTCCAGACTCTTTGTTTATTTATTTCACAGCTAATGGTATAATCTTCTAGGTACAGTTCAATTTCATATTCCTGCAATAAAAATCCTGGTGAAGACTTTCAACTTCTTTGACTTCTTGATCTCCTTTTGTTGTAATATTTTGCTTTCCAGTTCTCTGTGTTGCTCCTTTGTCTTTTTTACATTCCCTGGCATTCTCACTAGTTGCAGCCACTCTCATTACTGGCTTGCAAAATGATTCCTCAGACTCAGTGGTAAGGACACCATCAGAATGCCTGACATTTTAGCATTTGTTTCCCCTAATTTGAATTCCTCCATTGTAACCATCAAAATAAATGTGCATTACCATTTTAGTATAAATCCAGAACAGATGCAGTGGCACAATACAGCCCTGCTGAACACCTTCCCAGATGTTAAAGCTCTCTACTGTTCATTTTTTTGAAGCTGCAGCTTCCTAGTGACATCAAAGTTGGGGCAGCAAATGACCACATTTAAAAAATGTTGACTGACTACAGATCTGTCTAGAAATTAAGTGGGAAGGTATGTAGGATTCTTCACTTAATGCACTTTTTTTTTTTTTTTTTTTTTTTAGCAATGAAATCTCACATCTGACTTTTATTATTTTTATGTCACTGCTTCTTTGTATTAAACAAATTCTCAGTTACCTCTGTAAAGATTTTAGTGACGCAACACATTTGTTCTGTCAGAAAAGGATTTCATTGGCTTCAAAATCTAGGACCACAAGAAAAAACACGGAAGTTTCATTATGTGAGGAAATGGTTGCATCAACTGAGCTAGCGTGTGTGCATGCTGACTTCTTCCCTACTTCAAACTCTTCCATGTAAAATTATTCAGAAGCGTGATAAAGAGGTAAAATTCCTTCCAGTCCAAAGCTTACCACTAGGATACCCTTCAGAAACAAGGTGTTTTAGTGAAACATTAGAGATAATATCAGTATAAACATTTTCTGTATCCTTGCTACAGATTTTCTTTTTTTAAATCCACAAATGAAATCAGAAAAAAAAAAAAAAAAAAAAAAAAAAAAAAAAAAAAAAAGGTTTATTGGAATCAATATATTTCAGTGGAATTCTATTACAAAAAGGTTATGGTGTGTTTTGGTCCCAATCTCTGCTTGCATGTGAAATGTATTTTTTAAAGCTGGTTCAATGTCATTATAAAAACAATTCAATGAATTCACATACATTTTGGGATGATTCTGAGTGATGCAGCAGAACTTACAAATTTTATATTGCACTTAATTTTGAAGCTTCTCTAGAGAACATTTCTCCAGCTTCCCAAACAAAACAGCAGTGTAGTAATGCCACTTTGAAGCATTTTCAGCAAGGTCTTGAAAACCATTTAAGTATTGTATGTCTTTGCAGGTATAGATATTTTTGCTGTGACTATTGATAAAGCTTCTTTTTTAAAATCCATGAATCAAAGTTTCAAAAATTCATTATTTTCCTACCACCTGTCTCACTTCTGAGACCTTAACTTTACACTTCCTGAGATTAGCATAAACCTGAGAGGATTCTAGACTGGACAAACTGTGGAAATAACAACCCCAACATTTTAAGAATGAGTTAAGATAGTTTCTATTTGATTAAATATCAGTTGTTACATATGCAGATTTTTTTTTTTTTTTGAGATAATCATAGAACACAAAATTTACCTGTCTTTCATCACCTTTAAGATTGAGTATATCAAACAAATTAGATCACAGTATTCCATAATCAACTTCATTCTTCACAACTATACAAACACTAATTGCAATCATTCCGTATTTTTAATCAATTCACAAATATTCAGTACTTTCAGATCAAAAATTCTCTGATGAACACTAGTAGATAATGTTGGCCACTGCACGGGAACTGTTGAATCACAGCTTGAACCTATGATTGACCACCTGAGGTGAGCAATGAGTCAGCCCTGCGAGCACAGGTGAAGGCAATTAACCTGTGCTACCGGAAGGGGTGGAGCCTGGCTCCACCTCTCCTAGACCCCATTCAAGAGCTGACTGCCACCCTGAGCCCAGGATGAGGGTAAGTTTTCCATTCATTCTTCTTTAGCATGATAACTTGTTTAGCCTAACTTTCTTCTATATTTCTTAATCATAACATCCATATATTTATTATTATTTAGCCATAAAAAAAAAAAAACCTCCTCTCCTAACATCTGTAGTGACATTAAAAGAAGTGTAAGTAGTGATATTTTAATATCAAATATTTTGAAAATGAAAACTTTTATGATATGTGAATTAACAAAAGTACTCCAATTATATGAGCTTTAACAAGACCAAGTTCTGACTCCTCTGCTTTGATTACAGCATATCCATGCAAAGCTACAGGCTTGAGGCAGAGTGGTTGGAAAGCTGCACAGAGGAAAAGAATATGGGCTTGCAAGTTGGCAGCTGACTGAACATGAGTAAACAGTTTGTGGCCAATAAGACCAATGGCATCCTGTCTTGTATCACAGATAATTTTGCCATCAGGACAGGGAAGATGATCATCCCTCTGCACTCAGCACTAATGAGGCTACACCTTTAGTACTGTGTTCAGTTTTGGAGGAATCTGAAGTACAAATTTTATGAGGAGAGACTGAGGGAGCTGGGATTGCTTAATGTGGAAAAGAGGAGGTTCAGAGGTAACCTTACAGCTCTTCACAGTTTTCTGAAAGGAAACTGTCATGAGACGGAGATCAGCTTTTTTTCTCAGGTAACGTGCAATGGGACAAGAGGTAATGGTCTTAAGCTGCACCAGAGGAAATTCAGGTTGGATATTAGTAAAAATTTCTTCTCAGAGTCATGAGACATTAGAATAGGTTGCACAGTGAGGTGTGTTTCAGTATGAAGGAGCTAGGCTCTTCTCAGTGACATCCAGTGATAGGACAAGGGGTAACAGGTGTAAGCTAGAATGTAGGAGGTTCCACATAAATATGAGAAAAAACCTCCACAGTAAGGCTAACACAACACTGGAACAGGCTGCCCAGAGAGACTGTGCGGTCTCCTTCTCTAGAGACATTCAAAACCAGACTGGACATGTTCCTGTGTGACATGCTCGTTAGCTGGGCAGTAAGAAACCAGATGAGGTTTAACAAAAGCAAGTGTAGAGTCTTGCACCTAGGGAGGAATAATTGCATGCACCGGTACAGGTTGGGGGATGACCTGCTGGAGAGGAGCTCTGCGGAGAGGGACCTGGGTGTCCTGGTGGACGACAGGTTGGCCATGAGCCAGCAGTGTGCCCTTGTGGCCAAAAAGGCCAATGGCATTCTGGGGTGCATTAAAAAGAGCGTGGCCAGCAGGTCGAGGGAGGTGATCCTCCCCCTCTACTCTGCCCTGGTAAGGCCTCATCTGGAGTACTGTGTCCAGTTCTGGGCTCCTCAGTACAAAACAGACAGGGATCTCTTGGAAAGAGTCCAGCGGAGAACCACAAAGATGGTGAAGGGCCTGGAGCATCTCCCCTGTGAAGAAAGGCTAAGTGATCTGGGTCTGTTTAGCCTTGAGAAGAGAAGACTGAGAGGGGACCTGATCCAGGTCTATAAATATCTAAGGTGTGGGGGGCAAAGTGGCGAGGCCAGACTGTTTTCAGCAGTGTGCGGAGACAGGACAAGGGGAAATGGCCAGAAACTGCAGCATAGGAAGTTCCGCACCAATGTGCGCAAGAACTTCTTTCTGGTGAGGGTGACGGAGCACTGGAACAGGCTGCCCAGGGAGGTTGTGGAGTCTCCTTCTCTGGAGATATTCAAGACCCGCCTGGATGCCTACCTGTGCGACCTGGTGCAGGGATCCTGCTTTGGCAGGGGGGTTGGACTCGATGATCTCTGGAGGTCCCTTCCAACCCCTACGATTCTGTGATAATCTAGGTGTTCCTGCTCCAGCAGGGGGATTGAACTAGATTATCTTTCAAGGTCCCTTCTAATCCGTGACATTCTGTGATTCTGTGGAGAAGTGAATGTGTTCAAGAAACATGTGGATATGACACTGAACGACGTAGTTTAGTGGTCATGGTGGTGATAGGTTGATGGTCACGCTGGACTATCTCAGATACCTTTTCCAATCTAAAAGATTCTATGATTCTATGAAATTATAATAGAAGCAAAATTCTTACTCACTATTAGTAATATGTGTTGGAAAAGCTTTGAGCGAAAACAGGAGGGAAATCTCAGTTTCTGAAAAAGATATGGAGAAAGTATTTAAAAAAAAAAACAAATCAGTTTCTATTTTAGCAGGCCAGAGGATTAGTTAAAGTGTTTAGACACAATTCTTGACTAGTATACAGTACATAAGACAAATTATAACTATTTCTATTTAATATATGTTCTTAGATGATTTTTTTTTTTTTTTGGTATATGTGTAATTTTACAAAAGTTATATCCTTTTGGTATCTTCCAATTTTGCACAATTTCAATGAGTGTAAACTGCTGTGAGTGCAAGAGTTTGTCTTTAAATTGTGTTTACTACACTTTTAAGATATATTTCTGTCTCATAAACCCTCAAGTATATGTATAAATTCATGCATGCGTATGCATGTAATTATGTTGGAAAATGTCGCTATTCTTCTCTTTGTACTTTTCTCATACTTGCTTAGCTTAATAAACCAAATCACACTCATATGTAAGCCAAGAAGTAGTCAGTTTTGAAAAATAAGTTGCAGAGATGCTCTATAGATGACAACACTGATAGGACTGACATTACAGCCTTTTTTTTTTCTATTTAATCTCAAAGTCTTTGTTACACTGTAGTGCATTATGTTCTTTTGAACCTGAAATATTTTGCTTTCAAAGTTCTTTGTGATGTCAGTGCCACAGACCTTATAAAGCATATAGACATATAGGACATTGGCCACTTTGTCATCTCATGTAGGGACTATATTTATTTACTTCTTACAAACACTGTTAAAAATAATAATAATAAAAAAGCAAACAAACAAAAAAAAAAACCTGCCACGATGATTTAAGATATCCAAGATATCACCTGAGTCTTTCTGAAGTTCTCTGTGTTTATAATCAGAGTGGAACAATGAGAAGACCAAGACTGGTGCTAACTTACTGTTAGGCTTCTGCATGAAGCCCTTTCATGAAGCCCTGTATGCCCTTTTGGACTGGAACTGCACTGTTTGGGAAATATGTTTCCAGTTCTTTGCAATTGTTTAGCAAACTTAAGAAAATATGATATTCAAATTAACAATATTAATAGCAAGTAATTACTTACTAACTTGATTTTACTGTATGAACCATTCCTTAAATCTTTGCCACGTAATGTTTTTGAAAGTAAATGTTGGGCTAGCTTTGTGGTCCCAAAGTACTAGGATACTATTTATCTCAAAACAAACTAATCTACTGAAATTCTGTACCAGAATTTGTACTAGAGTATCAAACAGTTTATAGTCTGAAGTGAATACTGAGACTACATCCACAATGCTAATGAGGACTGTCTTTCTAGGTGATTGGTAGCAAGGATAGAAAACATTTTTTTCCCTCTGCAGAAGTTTGCAGGCATTCCAGTATGATTCATGTCAGTGACTTCAAGATAAAAAAGCTGATAATTGTGACCAGAAGCTGGCTTGATCCACACAGCTGCACAAATATGAACTAATTAGTGCTTAATGCAGAGCATGGATGTTGTAAGACTTTAAAATTTCTCCCTTAGAAGACAAGAAGTTATATATTGACTTTCTGCTCTGGGACAGGGAGTATGCTGTCAACAAATCAGTGAAGTCTGAGAGTACTGTTCCAGAAGCACAACCTCTCTCCTGCAACTGGCAAGGGAGTTTTTATCCTGGATCAGATTAGTGGCCTGTCAAGGTCAATAATCTCTGTAAGAGACTACATAATTCTGTAAGAGGTTGAGCACTCACTCTGTAAGAGAAGATAGTTACAACGAGACTGTGTATGTATTTACATCATAGGAAAATATTTCCACCTATTAGAGGAGAATAGCTTACACCTTGAATCTGAATGTTTGTATCCCCTGATGCTTTATCTCTTAATTTCAGTCTATTTTTAATTTTTAGTATTGTATTCAGGATATTGAAGCCTTGAATCTGGTTCCGATCTGGAAATATTATTACCCTTATAACTTTGGAGGAACAAATAACCAATAATAAATATAGGTTTTTGTTGTAGTAAGTGCTAACGAGAACTTGGGATGTGACGGAGTAGGACCTCCCCTGCTCTGTGATGGACATATGACTTATGCTTAAGGGGGCGTAGACGAAGCCAGAGGTGTACTTAAGGAGTTGTTGCGCTATAATAAATGCCATCTGCTGTATCCTCATATTGGTGTCTGTACTGCAATGGCCCTAGCAAGGGTAGATCGCTAGCCCCTGGCGGAATGCACCTTGGTCGTGGGGACAACAAATGGTGCCCCGTGCGAGGAAGAATTGGTCCGTCGTTCCCCAGTGTCCCCAGAGGCAGGTGTTGCCTGAGATCTGGTGAGGGATCTGCTCTTGGCCAAGAGAATGGAGTCAGTTATAAAGGTATTTTTGCAGTTGGGTAAGGACTACGGTGGCAAGGATACGACTTCTAAGAAGGACGTGGCTGCCATAGTGTCCTGGTTAGACCGGGAGGGGGTGTTGGGTGACGCCAGTGATATTTTGAATCCCCAGAGGTGGGATGAAATTATTTTGGTGCTTGCACACCACCCTATGAGCACGCAATTGGGCACGGAACTTAAGACATGGGGATTGATGTTAGGGATACTTAAGGCAGTGAAGGAGGAGGGGGAGGTAACGGGGGCTGCTTGGCAGCTTCTTGGGCTTGCCCTGGTTGGGGAAGGAGCAGGGTGTGCATTTACATCTAACAAGGGTACTGAAGAGGGTCCGGGGGAGGGCCAATAGGGTGTTAACGCTCCTCGGGATAATGGGCAATCGGGGAGTGGAGAGGAGGCAGGAAGCGGTGTAACCTGCAGATGCTTGAACGACACCATTTTACCAACGCCAAACGCCTCCATCGCGCCCAGTGGAGGAGAACAAGATGGCGACCGTTTCCTGACCCACCCCCTGCCACCGTATCCAGACCGACTGACTCGACCCAGATATCCTTTTACAGAGCTGAGGGCGCATACGACCAATCAGGGGCCTCCACAACAGATAGCGTCCCACAAGAAAAACATGATCAGGAGGAAGTGGGAGAAATTCGAAACCCGCGACTTCGTGGTGTTCCTGAAGAGGATAGTGAGGGAGAGGGAGAGGCGGATTCGCATTGGGAAGCTAAGAGGAGCACACTAGTAGATTGGGGGAAGGTTAGGTCTAGTCTGATAGAGGAAGGAAGAGTAGTAGAAGCTTTCCTGGTAGTTGTGAATAGTGGAGGAAACCCCGAGTGGTGCCTCTTGATCCGAAATGTATCACCCGTCTGTTAGATTGCGTGGAGAAGCGAGGATTAAACTCGCCCCTCACTCTGAATGCTTTAGAAGCTATGACATCGCTAGGCCCCCTCCTCCCTCACAATATAACAAATCTGACGCGCGTGCTATTAACGCCGGTGCAGTACACATTGTGGTCCTCGGATTGGATGGCGGGATTGCGGGCAGCTCTAGGGGCAGTGGAATCCAGCCCTCACCATCCGCTGCATGGGTCCTCGTTGATGCGTCTAGCAGGAATGGCTAGGGGGATGGAGACCCCTCATGGTCAGGTGGGAAGGCTCAGACTGGGGGAGCTTAGAGCAGCTACAGATGCAGTGTTCCAGGCATTCCGGAGGATAGCTAAAGGCATGGAGTTAGTGGACCCCTGGACTAAAGTGACCCAGGGGCCGATGGAGTCATTCTCTGAATTTGCAAATAGACTTTTAAAGGTCATCCAAGGATCGGAACTTCCAAAGTCTGCCCAGGGTCCCGTTATCATGGATTGCCTGTGACAGCAGTGTCAGCCAGAGATTAGAGATCTTTTACGGATTGCGCCTCAATTAAGCACACCAGGGGAAACAAATAAATATATTTTGGATAAACAGAAGGCGGCATCTCTAACTAATGAAGGGCTAGCGGCAGCTATTGTCGTGGCGATTGAGGTGCGACAGCCCCAAGGACCGTGTTATGGGTGTGGCCAAATGGGCCATATTAAGGCAAATTGCCGGAATATGCGTGGAATGCAGGGGCCGTGAAGACTGGCAAAGGGACCAGTACGGCCGGTAAGTTGGAACTGCAGTGGGCGTGGACATACCATTCGTCAATGCCCAAGTAAGGGTGTGAGTAAGGGAGAGGGGCAGCAGCAGGGAAGCGGGAGTAGGAGGGTCCCCCAGGCCCAGGGCCCCCCCCTATCCTGCTGGTTGGGCTGACCCCGCCTCTCAAGTTCATCACACGAACACCTTGGAAGAGAGCACAGAGGGTTCTGAACCCTTTAGTGGAGAAACCTACTGGTTTCCATAGTTTTGCTGGATGGTTCATCCCATCTTTGGGGGTGAGTGAGTTAGAAAAAGCGATTGTTAACATTTCAGCTACTTTGGAAATAATAGAAAATGCCACCATTGATGCAATCAGGACATTACAGGGAGAAATTTCAACGCTTAGCAAGGTGGTATTACAGAACAGAATGGCATTGGACCTCTTAACGGCCAAAGAAGGAGGAGTCTGTGTGGTAATAAATCAAAGCTGCTATGTCTATGTCAATAAGACTCAGAAGGTAGAAACGGACATACATGCAATATGGGAACGGACTAAATTACTCCATCAGGTGTCCATGGATGATACGTCATTTGGATTCCGGGTCTTATGGGAGAAGCTCACGATCTGGTTACCTAACTTCACATGGCTGAAGCAAATCTTCATCGTCTGTGTCATTATAATAATTGTACTTATATTAATGTGAGTCACTATGCGGTGTATGTTATGCCTATGTATGGATTCTGGGAGGGACAATGGAAAATGGAGAAAACACGAGTTACGGCAGCAGCTAAGGTACTTATAGTTGCTTTGCTTGTAGTCATATCAGTGTGAAAGTCTGGCAGAGGCTAAAGCAAGTAGCCTAGCTCAAAAGACCCAACATAGCTTACCATCCCCTCCACGTCGTAGGCTAGTGATCTCGGTGGTGTTGGTTGGAAATGGTGGTCTCATTGTAACGGGGTGAGGCTTTACTGAGCATGGGGAGGGGGAAATGTTGTAGTAGGTGCTAATGAGGACTTGGGATGTGACGGGGTAGGACCCCCCTTACTCTGTGATGGACATATGACTTATGCTTAAGGGGGCGTAGACGAAGCCAGAGGTGTACTTAAGGAGTCGTTGCGCTATAATAAATGCCATCTGCTATATCCTCATATTGGTGTCTGTACTGCAATGGCCCTAGCAAGGCTAGATCGCTAGCCCCGGCGGAACACACCTCGGTCACGGGGACAACAGGTTTTATAGCAAATGGAATTTATGTCTTTTAAAAACTTTTAAACTGAAAAAGACATCAATTGGTTATTTAGGTGTTTTTGGTATAGATTACTTTGAATGATGGAAGTTAATCAGATTTATGTAAAAAAAAATCTCTAGATCTCTAAGTAAAGTTAAAAAATGAATCTGGGGAGCATTCAGCTTATTTAGCTATTTAGCTTGCATTTGGGTAAGGAAAATAATGTTTTCCTTTCTTTATATTTGTACCAGCAACAGTCTTCCAAAAACAAGTAATACTGCAATGAAAAAAACCTGAAGTCTTGCAAAATAATGCACATTTCATATCACACTTGTAGGTGTTATTTTCTATTAAGGGCTTTGCCATATAATCAGTGACTTTCCTGTCCTAAATTGAATTTTTAATGTCATGAGAAAGGTACTAATGTGATAAAAGTCACATAATGTTTGCAATTTTCAATCATATTGGTGATGTGAATTTTTATTGTATTAACAAAAACAGAATTCCAAATTGCCATAGCAACTGACAAAAATTACACTAAAAAATTTATCAATTGAGAACTCTATGTGGATAGCTAATTCACTGTGGCAAATCTTTCTCTACCTCCTTTTTTTATTTTTTATTTTTCTTCAGAAGAACATATTTCTGTCTCTTATTGCAGAAGTAAAATTGTCAGTGCCCTCTGGAGTATTATCTGTATATATATATTTGTATTTTTCTCAGTCAGTTAAATGTATTTCTCAAGGAATCGTTGAGCTAGTATTTTAATGAAGAATTCATTTACAAGTCCTAGAAAAGTAGAGATGGTTAAAAACCAACAATCAAGCAAATAACAACAAAAAGCAACCTTACAACAAAATTATCAAGTTAAATGAATTAATAGCCATCTATAAAATATGATCTACTCTCTAAAAGTTTGCTCTGTTTCAAATCTTGTATGGATGGAAACATTTTATTTGTGGCAAGCACAACTGCCTGACATTACATGAGGTTTAGTTTAAGATGTAAACAACATATTGGTTATTTGTGTGAGAAATGAGGAAAAATTTCTCTTTGTAGTAACATTGAAGGAAATAACCAAGGAACAAAATGTTATGTGTTCTTTGTAGCATAATTATTCAGCAACTATTCATCTGTAATTGATGTGTAACACTGCCAGTCTTATTAAGATCTCATAATCCAGAAAGTCCAGCTGGCCAATAAAGGAGAGTTTGACTCAAGAGTTTTCTTGTTCAAGTTGTTCATCGTAGTCTGCTATAAATATTCTGTGTTGCTCACTCACTCTTCTGCATGCAGAACTTTATTTTGAAATGGAGAATGACTGGTGAAGTGGATACGTTCAGCACTGACTCGTATATCAAATAGCATTCTATTTTTTATTTCTAAATCTTGTTTTCATTTACCTAGACAAAGTCAATATCAAGGGAGTGCATACATGTTCATGGAGCTTCATGTGAGCAAACATATGGGTAATACATGCTGTATTAATATACATTCCTCCAATGTTTGGCTTCTTACTGTTCTTCCTGTTTCGGCTGAGAATCTATTTCCATTAGTTACCAGCTGGAACCCTTCTGTTGCTCAGAAAGTTCCAAATTCCTACTCCAACAGAACAGTATGGAAAAGTAAGGAAAGAACACCTTCTGGTTTGTCAGAAATGAGATTCCAAATAGAATAATCTTAGTAAGTTTGAGAATAAGGAATAAGATGGTCTGTGTTTTCTGTTAAATTCTGATGTAAGGGAATTACTCAAAAAAAAAAAAAAAAAAAAAAAAAAAAAAAAAAAAAAGCATGAATCTTTCTGTGTTGAAAAAGAAATATGCTCTACATTGGAAAAGTTGCGATTTAAATTTTATGAATGGAGAAGAAAAAACTGCCATAATAAAAAGCTCAGACATCTTAATTATCTCATTTCTAAATGCACCTCCTTGATCAGCGTCAATGTCTTCTACTGGGACATTCACTGTTTTCTTGAAAGAGTTTGAAAGTACCCCATACAGAAGCTTTTTGATTGCCATTTTCTCATTCTTTTAATGCTGTAATTTTGTGCCAAGTGTTCTTTTTCCATTCATTTAATACTCTATCTCCCTTATGCATATGCACATATGCATATTCACATGTGAATATTTCTCCCTCCTCCCATTAGTAAAACTCCTTTATTAATGTGGTGCCTTGTATGTCCCTTCTGACCTATCTGTCCTTGAAACATTTTGTGAGACTACAACTCCTTCTGGTTTAACAAGCTTTTATAAATTGCTTTGATTTCTCCAGTAATACTATCATGTCCCATCTCTTTAGCCTGCTCCATGGTGGGTGATATGTTTCTGTAGGATGGAGCTGTGATTTAAATTATGTGCCTTTACATTTATAGTGTACACAACAAAGTTCCATGAGAACTTTTGCAGAAATGAATGTATTAAAATTCTGTAGTATGATTCTTTTTTCAACATTGTTGTCATTTAACAGCAGGTAGGTAAGCACTACAGACTTGCTTATTCATTTCCCTCTCCTCTCAGTGGCCTATGAGAGAGAAACAGAAAAAAACAAAGTAGAACTTCTGAGCTGAGATCAAACCTATTTACCTATTATAGAGAAAAGGATGATGGAAGAGAAGATAATAGTTATGATAATAATATATACATAAAAACAAGTGATGCACAAGCAATTGGTCACTACCAGCCAACAGATACCCTGCTAGTCCACAAGAAGCAGCAGACCGCCTAACCATATCTACCTTGTTTTTAAGCTTCTTTTCCACATGATGTTGTATGATATGAAAAATCTCTTTGGACAGTTGAGGTCAGCTGTCCCGATTCTGTTCCTTCCCAGCTCTTTATATCCTCCTCAGGCTCTGTGAGAATTCTTCTTTGTTTTTTTGGTTCCAAGCTTGCTTCCTGAGGTATTTCTTATGATAAGACTCTGATTGATTTATCGAGGAGGCAAGTGATGGGTGCTACCATGTGACAATCAACATTGCTTTGTGGACATTTGAAAGCACCTTCCTCCAGAGCTGCTTGCCTCTGGAAGAGAGTGCACAGGAGTGTTTACTGACCTGTGACTAAATAGTTCCAGCTTGATGTGGGAAAACTGGGGAATGATACCATTGTGTCCTGTGAAAACCAGGATGCAGGTGGGCATCCATGCTCCCTCTTATCTGCTGGCAAGGCCCGGAAGATGGGAACAAAGGAGTTTCTGCTGAGATCCCAGAGCCAGAAGCTGCCACTGCAAGGAGAGCTGACTCAACCACTTTGGATTTGAGCTGTCACTCCAAAGAGAGCTGACTTGACCATTTCAAACTTATAAATAAGTTGGTAATACCACTGAAAAGTGGCCATCATTGCCCTTGCCAATAGAAAAACAATGCTTCTTAATCTCACGCTTTAATTAAAAAACCTCCTCATCCTCCTATAAATTGGAGCAAGACAGGCTCCCTCACTGCCAGGACAGTGCAAGAAGCTGGGAAAATTAAATGTCCATGGCTCTGTACAGCATTGCTCCACAACAAGCAGACAGATAGATATGTTACCGTTGGAGGTTGGTAATGTCTCAAATCAACATGGGGCAATCAAACAACAACGACAGTTTTACATTTGAAAGCATTTCTTTGGAGCTGTTTGCTTTCAAAGGAGAGGGCCCAGGAGGGAGAGGGACTTCTGGCTGAAGTCTTGGCCTGAGAGCAAATGTTTCCAACCTGGTAGAGGAGACTGGGAGATACACTGTTATACAATGTGAAGGCAAAATACAGGCTGGTATCTCCCTGCTTCCTCTTATCTCTGCTGATTTAAAGTTTGCAAAATGTGGAAGATAGGAACAAAAGAGGTCCAGCTGATATCCCTGAAGCCAGAAGCTGTCACTCCAAAAAAGCAGGCTTGACCACTATGGACTATAAGTAAGAGAATATAATTGTTAATTGTCAACTGACCAACACAATCTCTTATGACACAACACTACCAAAGATCAGCACCTGACTCCAAGACATTGTGGATCAAGGAGTGGTAAATCACTTTGCTTTGCTTGTTTTGTATATCTGTATGTCTGTCAGTCTTTCTTTCTTTCCCCATGTGTTTGTGAGTTATCTTGTGTTAAAACTGATATATCAATCTGGAGATAAATACATTGCTATTTTGTAGGAACGGAATCCAGTGGGACAAAACAATTTTCTGTACAAAATGAAGCATTTTTCAAACATGAAATTTTCAGTCACCCTTCATGTCATTAGTACTTACTTTCTCATTGATAATATCCCCTGGTCATGTCATACAAATGTAGTGGTGCTGCAAAGGAGTTCATGCTTTGTAGTTCAAGGCTCCCTCAAGTTGAGTCATCAGTACTGGTTCTTTTTGCTCTTGCCTACAAGTAGTCCCTTCTACTTTGGTCCACGTTTGAGGGTAGGATATGCTATGGGTGTAGATCTGTTGTATTTAGAATGGTAATATGCATATACTTTCTGGAATAGGTATGCAGTCACTAGCTCCTTATCTTTGTTGGAAAAAAAATATATATAAATAAGGCATGATAAAATATATCATTAAAAAATCTATAGACTTGCTAGCTGTTCGTATATGTATTCTTATTATCATGGAATAATAGAATCATCACCCCCCAATAGATCACATTGCTCAAAATCTCACCCAGCCTGGCTGTGAATGCTTCCAGGGAAACAACCTATGAATCAACACATGAAGATATGAAAGCAGATATGTTTAAAATAAATGTGGCATCCTTATGCCACTGACAGGTCTACAGCCTACATCAACTGCGTGTAAGCTAGGGGTGTAAAGATTCTAGAAACTATATTCATAGGTTATGCAAGTGAAATTCTCATGTGAGCTCTTTTAATACTAGAAAGACACAGAGAACAATTGTCATAATAAAATTAATATACTAATTGAGGCACACTATTCCTCTATGTATTCCTATATGAAATGTAAACCATGACAAAGTCATGTGAGCACTATTATTTTAAACAATAATTTATACTTTAAATTTACATTCTAAGAAGGATGTATTTTCCCTTTTAAGTTAGGAATTGTGTTAGCTATAACTTCCATTATTAAGCTCTCAATCCTCCTTCCTTCAAATGCTGGATTTTCTTTTTAAATTAAAGAAATTTAAATCTACACTGTGCACAGTAATTTAAAATAGATGGATGCTTTGCTTTGGCAGTGAGTTGTGCTGTTTCTGCATTAGCTTCTGTCATTTTTCTCCACTGATTTTGTCCCATCAAGTCTTCCAAGGAGTGCTAAATTAAAGGACTTATTTCCTAAATTATGCTAAGTCTTAGACATGCTAGATAAACTGGGTAATTGCTGAAATTTCTAGATTAATTATTATTTAATAATAATAATAACAATAACAAAACGTGTTTTACAATGCACATCTAAGGTGCTCCCAGATCTATGGAAGGAACTTGAAAGACAATAGCATGTACATTCTTATTACTGCACGAACTGTGTTTTCTCATGCATAGTATTTTGAAATTTGAAGGACAATACAAAATTGTACCAGGTACGAATAAGTGTAACTTTCCTTTTTCGTGTACAAGATTCTGGATACACTGAATATTATCTTGCATTTTCTGTACACATTTCCGTTCTCTTCAGGAAAATCTGCTGGTTGGTTACACAGATTAACTAACACACACAAATAATTTTGATAGACTTGTATACATCTTACTTAGATAGTTTCCTTTTCATGGCATTTGTACATATGGATTGTTTACATCATTTAGCATGACATAAAGCAGCAGTATGTTTCAAACTGCTACTTAAATGTCTCAAAATAGCAGTTGATCCCCTTGAAAAGAACCAGAAGAAATTTGCATTTATTATGGAAACTTTAACTACCTACAATAATTAATTTCAGAGAATTTTTAAGAAACATATATGTCAGGGTTAGACTTTTGTTTTAATTGAAATTTTTGAGTGGGAAATATTTTAATAGGAGTTTGAAAAAACTGTGAAAGAGATATCTTAAACATCCCTAAGGACAGTGATTGATGAACTCAATTTCCAAGAAGACATTGTGCCTGGATCATTATAAATGGGAGCATATGGAGTGCATATATGGAAAATGGAACTTGTTTAGGAATCTGATCCACAAAAAATGATTCCTGTGGAATGGCATGGGAACCTGTAACAGACACCTTTGTCAGGTATCTGTTTGTCAAGTAAATACATATTTTTATTTTCTTTACTTTTGTTAAAAGTGTTTTGTTGTTGTTGTTGTTGTTGTTATGTTTTGTTTTTGTTTTGGGGGCTTTTTTGTTTGTTTATTTGTTTGTTTTTTTGACCTTTCTGAAGTCTAATATTATGCATGGTTCACTAAGAGCAGCTAAACGCAGTCAGGTTTCTTTCAGTAGTAATGTATATTGTTCATAATGAAGATTCCACTGCAAAAGAGTAAACTAAGAATGATCAAAGTTTAGATGGAAGAAAACCATCTTCACTTGTCAAAGCAATGTCCTGTCTGCTGAAATAGTGCAAGAATTAAACAGGAAAACCATATTGTTGCAGTAAGCAGAGACATTTGAATAGACACACAAAGCTAAATTGAACACTGTCTCAAAAATTGCAGTTTTCATGAGACATGGTCATGGCATAAATGTACATTCTTTATATTAGAGCTGCAATTTAGTAACCTAGTGATATTAAACTAAGAGGAATACTTCATTGCTAAGTTATTCTTAATCTGTTATTTTAATAATAAAATCTTGCTTGTGGGACCAGATGCTTTTCAAGAAAATTGAAAATGAGTTCTTAATTAACCAATTTGGTTTACTCCAGAAAACTTAGGAATTCAGCCATGTGTCTGCTGCTAAAATTTGAAGAATATCTGCTAAGATGCCTACTAAATGTTACATTCAAACAGCAAAGATCAGATGGGAAATATATTCTTTTGATTGAATTATATGTGAGCAAACTGATTTCTTTGCACAAAAACACTTTCCTTACAGAAGTATCAGTAGCCTTAACTCTTCATCCAGCCTTCTTTTAGTGATGCATAGTTTGTCTAGGATGTCAAGTTTAGTTGGATTTTGATTTTCTTTTATTCAAAATAGTTAAATCACCTTGCTTTCAAATCTATAACTGTCAGCTGTTGATGTTACTTTTCTTGCCAAAACTAAACTAAAATTCTATGTGTAAGAGCCAACATATTAAATAAACAGTGTTAACCACCTCATAGATCCATTATGTTAATATATTGCTTTTCCTGCTTTATCAGACAGAATGGAGTGAACTGAGAAGTTCTTTATATATTAACTGTAAATTACACTTAGCTAACAAAATTTTATTGTCATATAACTGTTTTCCACTTCACATACATTTGGGAGATTGAAATGTAAATTACTGTAAGTCACCTCTGTCTAGTTACAAATGTCTAGCAGATGAAATTTACATGATTGAAAAAAACAAAACCTCTGGGGATATCAAGAGTTATCACTTATTCCATAATAATAATGGAATTTCAGAAGTAGAAAAAGACAGAAAAAAGTAGCTCTTAATCTCCACTGGAGACTGCACAACTCCATTTACATTTAGGAATTTTTCTCAAAAATAAAAATTTCTCAGGCTTCTTTCCATCTTAGTTACAGAGGCTAATAGAGAAGCTGTAGCCGAATTTTATTTACATTTCTCTTATTTATACAAACTGTGGTATTAAGGACAGTTAAAAAAAAAGATGATACTGCTGGTCAGTTTGTCCAGGGTTACAGTGATAATGATGATAACATTCTCACTCTATTTCTTGCTTGTAAACTAGTTGGATATTTTAGTAATGTCAGAACTCAGACAATTGACAGTGATTAATGTCAAATTCCTTTTGAAGTAATGTAAAATACCTAGGCACTGCAACTCTGTATGTCACATCTTCCAGTCGGACAGTCAAATGTCAGCATACAATTTGTAAAGTTGGGAGGGATGGACAGGCTACGCAGATCACCTGGACATACTGGCAGCTTAAAATAACACCAAGAAGAAATATTTTGCTGAGTGCCATTCAGTGCATCATAGGACTCAGTTTTTGGACATATGTATGCATTTTATGTAATAGAAAATTTATTCAACAGACAGAAATAGAACAGTGTTAAGTTCTCTGATCTTACAGAAGAAAACATATGTGGGAGATGCAGGAAAACCTAAAGGCTGAAATTCTCTTATTTCAGATAAATGTCTCTTGGAAAATGTAAATAAAAAGTAAATGAATTACAGACTTCTCTCACTTAATAAGTTTGTTGCCTTAGGAATTGTGTTTGCTGAGTTATAATTTTACATTAACATGTTTTATCAAGAGATGCTCAATTCCACCACCTGGGATGGTTCCTAGCCTGTTTGTTACTAATACATACTGGGAAGAGCTATATGATCTTGATTTCTCTGAAAGATCTTCTGTTCTTGAGTAATTAAAACATTTCTTCATTATGCCATTTTTTATTTGTGGAGTGAAAACACTTTAAAGAAGGTATTTGAACTTTTTATTTCAAAGCTAATTAATTTTTTTTTTACCTCCAGGCCTTTTTTGTGTTCATTGCTTGGTTGAAGGAGCAATGGGCTAGATATTTAAATCTGTGAATAAGGAATTGTATCACAGAATCATAGAATCAAAGAATGGTTTGAGTTGGAATGGACCTTAACAATCATCTATGTGGGTTGCTCTGAAAGTAATGCCTCATATTTTATTATGTTGGCCTGTGATATCAAAGACAGATGTTGGTATGTAGCAGTAGAGTCTCAATCTACCCACCAATATTCCTTTACATTTTGTTGCTATGTGACAGATGGCAGCAGAGAGGAGGTCTAACTAAATGGCATCCGACATGGAAGTACACATGAAGCAAAGGTGTGGAACTGAACTCTTCCACATGCAAAAAAGTTGCACCCACTGATATTCAGTGATGCTTGGTGAACATGTATGGAGATCAAAGAGTGGATATCAGCACAGTGAGGTGGAGAATGGTGTGTTTAAGCAATGGTGACAGCAACGTGAAAGACAAACATTTTGGACAGCCATGCACAGCTGTCACACCATGAAATCAGATCAACCATATGAATCAGCAGATTATAACTAGGGAACAATATGGAGTTGAATACTGCCTTCAATGCACCGAAAATGGTTTTGGCAAAATTGGAATATCACAAAGCTTGTGACAGGTGGGTCCCATGGACACTCACACTGGAACAGAAAGAACACTATAAGCAAGTTTGAAGCAAGTAGGGAATGAAGCGAAAAGAGGAGGGAAACAGTGTGTGGCATGGCAGTAAGAGTGTGGTATAGCAGTTTATGTGGCAGTTGACTCAGGCAGGGTGAGAAAAAAGGACAAAGCATCTGTCCTTAGTAGGGGGACTGGCTCACCTGTCAGCTGCCTCCCAGACAACAAACCTAACTACAGTCTTCACTAGGGAGAAAGCTCTGTCCAGAAAGAATGTGACAGCTCAGATGGAGTGTTTTTCAAAAAATGTGGCAGTTCAGGACTCTGACTGCAGAGAGTGCCTGACCCTGTTGCCGCCTCTGCGGGATGGCAGGAATACTGCCTGTATGAGGTGTTAGCAGGTGGATGATCTGCTCAGTGTGGTGGCAGAGCTCAAGAATGAAGGGGGGAGGCTAAGGAGCATTAGGGAGTGCACACAGGAGATAGACTGGTGGAGCAATTCCTTACCATATCTGTGAGAAAGGCACCAGAGTGATACATTCCAAACAATGATGGACTCCTTGCCCTTTTGCTGTCAGGCAGAGGAAAGGGACCTAAGAGATGAGAAGAATAAAAGCAGGTCCCAGCTTGACATCACAGGAAAAACCCCTCCATACCTACCTCACCTTCCCAGGTGCCCTTATAAAGTAAGTTTGAGGCTCTGGAACTCGAGCGAGAAATAAGTGAGGATGTGATGAAAGGTCCACATAGGAGGTTGTCTAGGGTGAAGTAGTTGATTCCGTGCCTCAAGACTGCCTTCACCAAAAAGAAAAGAAAGATGATCTTTGCAGGCAACTCCTTCCTAAGAGAAATGGAGAGACCCATACATCAGCTAGATCCTACCCACAGAGAAGTGTGCTGCCTCCCTGGGGCCTGGGTCAGAGACATTACTGGGAGAATCCGTACTCTGGTTTTCCCCTTACTACTGAAGGAAAACTAGTTTACTTATCCTTTACTGTTAGTTCAGGCTGGCTGTTGCGAAGTTGATGAGTGAAGCCTGAAGAGAGACTTCAGGGGATTAGGGCAGTTAGTGCATGGAGCAGGAGTACAGGTGGTATTTTCCTCTATCCCTCCAGTGACTGAGAGAACCAGGAAGACTAATCTGATAAAAACATAGCTGAGTGGCTGGTGCCACTTCAGGAATATTTTTTCTTACCATGGGATAGTTTGCTCAGCCTCTGGCCTAACGGCTGATGATGTGGTCCACTTGGGTGCATGGAGAAAAAGATTTCTGGCCCAGGAGCTGTGTGGGCTAACTGACAGAGCTTTAAACTTGGTTTGAAGGTGGAAGGGAGTGACAGCAAATTTGCTTATGTCAAGGTGCAGGATAGTATAGCTAAGTTACTGGGAAAAGATGCTAGCAGATGTCCTTAAACTTCTGTATCTTTTGATGAATATACTAGTTAGCAAGCTGACAGGACTCATCATCATGTTTTAAACTAGATTTTATGGGGAAGGGGATGTACTGCAGAGGAACAGAGAAGAGTCAGAGAACACTGTCACTTCAGGAAGCAAACTGGGAAAACCTCAGATTTTTCCCATATTTTTTGGGGGAGGACTCCTCCGAGAAGATAATGCGTCTGAATGCCCAGCTGAAGTGCCTCTATAGCAGCACATACAGCAGAGGAAATAAGCAAGAAGTAGCGGAAACTGTGGTGAAATTGGAAAGCTACAATCTTATTGCTGTCACAAAATAATGATGGAGTCATCCCATAAATGGAATACTATAATTGAGGGCTAGGAGATTTTAGAAAGAATAGGCAAGGAAAGAGAGAAGTGTTCCTTTCTGTGTCAAAAAGTGGATAGACTGTGAAGTGCTGCCCCTTAGAAACAGTCATGTACAGGTTGTGAACTTGTGGATTAAAATTAGGGACTGATAAGGTCTTGCTTCATGTACAAGAGATTTTCATCCTGGTGTAGTACTTCAACCACCCAGATAACTACAGGGAAAACAACATGGGAAAACAACATGGTGAGCTGCATGTAGTCCAGGGGGTTTCTTCCTTGTATCTAATTTAAAGTTACTCTCTTTTAGTATAAACATATTCCATCTTATCCTATCGGAACAAGCCCTGATAAAAAATGAAGAACAGTGCATACTATCTACTCTAGGGAAAACTTACAGTCAAAATATGAAACTGTTTCAACAATGAATTACATTTAGATCCTTCTTGCCACTGGTGAATTATGGACATGTCATGTAAGTGATACAACCATTGTTTGTTTCTGTTAAAACATTTGTATCTGGTAAATGTTGAGAACAAGTAAGAATTATAGTGCTTAACATCTTCATGTCAGATTGCTCTGAGGAACGGTATACAGAAGTGTGGAAAACACAGTCATGCAAAAGCGGCACTTCATCTTTCCAATATTGGAAACTTTGATTGTGCTTGTACTGAAGCATCAGGAACTAGAAAAAAAGAGAAGTGCAGCTAAGGTAAATCTTACACATTTTACACACACACAAAATCAACACATGAGCCCAAGTCTGTAGTAGATTTTGAGAATCCTTTAAAAAAAAAAAAAAAAAAAAAAAAAAAAAAAGATATTTTCCTTAGGTGATACTTCCCTCGTACATCTCTACTTCAACACCGTGGAAGAGGTAAACACTACAAGGCCTGGAAAAATAAAAGAAAAAAAAAAAAAAAGGAAGAGAAAATCTGCTGTCTTGTTGGCATTAGGCTGTTGTTAAAAGACTGAAAAAGGAGGCATAGAGGACCTTTCAAAATAGAGAAGTGATCTTTCTACATATGGGTCTCATTCAGAATCCAGTTATGAACTGGAATCTTAGTTGAATAGATTGTTAACAGTCCTCTACTTGGAAGAACTTCACATCTTTATGCAGTCACTAGTCAAGGTTTTGGCATTCAAATTATAGGTGTTCTCCTCAGGCTCTCTTTTTTTGTAATTACTGCTTCTTCTTAATATAGCACATTCAAACGTCCTCTGACAGGTAGAAATGGAGTGTTATTAGCACACAGACTTTGCTGCTGGATCAGTGTAAAAGCCTACATTTGATTTTATAAGACAGAGAGATTGTAAGCCTGAATGTTCATACTGTACTTTGTAAAATCCACTGTGCTTATCTAAATGAACTCAACCTAGACACTAAATGCTTTCTAAGTAGACTTCTGTTTGCTACATAAATGCATTCATTTCATATCACTTTAAATGGTAGGAATAACAGGTTAAAAATAACAAGCTATCAGACTTTAAAATTTTACTTTGGTCAGTTCTCACATAGAAGTCTTTAATACCTGTTTATGCTGGAGTTAGAAGGATGTTAAAGGCTTGAATCATAGGAACTTTTCCAAATGCTATTTGATCTTAAAGATAAATAGGGTTGTGAGGAGATTATTAAGAGATGTCCCACAATCATCTTCAATAGGTCTTGTGACCATCACAGGAATCATTTGAATAGTCTCAGTAAAGAATAAATAGAACATGGCTGGAACACACTAGAAAACACTTTACAAACCACTTCAGAAAACATTTAACTGTAAATATACTCAAAGACCTGGCTCAAAGCAACTGGGGGCAAATGAAAAAATGCAGTAAGAAAAAGTAACCTTCCTTCTTTTAGGACAGCTTCAACTTCCAATTTTGTAGAGATTCCATAAAATATGGTTAAAGAATTATATCTTTCTTCAGGATACTGATAAATGTGGACATTGAAAGCAAAGTAACATCCCTGACACTGTTTGCATGAATATGTTTCAGTAAATGTGAATTATATTTTTTGTGATGTTCTGTAAGCATTAGATTTCTCATTGTTATAAGTGAATGACATTCTTCTTTGTGGAATATTTCAAATATTTTTGTTTGTTTATTACACAATTTTGTTTTTATTATTTTTAGAAATCTGTGCTTGCATATAAAACATTTATTCACTTTTACTTTCACAGAATTATTTTCCAGACAAGTACTCCCATCAATATCTTCTGAGCAATGGATCCAGTCTTGCAAATTTTGTTTTAAATTTATGCTAGTGAGCCCTGTGACCTTATGGAAATCTCTGGGCTAAATCCATATAACTAATCAGGGTTCTTATTTACAATATTGTATTTTTTTTACCTCATTCTGAAAACTATATAGAAATAAAAATAGAATCCAAATGATAGATGAAAAATACATAATTTCTTCCCTTGATTCTAGTTTCTGTTGTTTTTCTTCTATGGTTGGGCTTTTTATCAATTGTAAATAAATAGAAATCTGCTATGCATATGTCTATATAGCTATTATTGCTTTAAAAAAGCTATTTGTATAAAAGATTTTAATCAGTTATACAAAACCCTACAACTTTAAATGTATAAAAATACTGGCTTTGGACTTACTATACTTGCTTACCCCTTGATGATGCTTTTATTTATCTTGGCACTGATATTCATACTACCGTAGGAAATGAGTGTCACAACTCAAAATTTAAGATTTGAATGCCATCTTTTGAGGGAACCAGCTCTAAGACAGGCATTATTTGGGCACTGCTCTCAGACACAGGGGTTGCATTTTGGGTACTCCTGTGTGGAGCCAGTGGCTGGACTTGAATTATCAAGGATTATTTTGTGGGTCCCTTCCAAATTGGGATATTTTAGGATTCCATGATTCTGCAGTGGAGCAAGTGATGGCAGTACACAGAGGAGTTTCCTGAGTCAAGTAGGCCCTAAGGGAGTGCAGAGACCCACCAGGCTGACAGGTCTCAGGAAAGTGGCTGAGAAGCCATGGGCAGGGTCAGGAGTAATTGTGGACATTTTCAGACATACAGAAGGCAGCCCTGGGGAATGCTGCCACCAGAAGAGGCAGTCAGGGCCTAAAAGAGTATCTGGCACAGGAGAGTGCAGAGGGAGAGTGCTTGTCACTCTGACACTTCCAATGGCAGCTGTCACCTGCTCACAGGGAGCTCCTCCAGTTATGGTATCTGCTTGACAGAAAGCCATGTTTTCAATATCTCTTATGGGCTGTTGAGCCACAGGAATTGATGTGGCAGTACAGACAGAGATCCCAGTGGAGCATGAAAACACACAGGTCTCGAGCTACAGGGTATGCCTCAGCTTTTTGTGAGTGTCTGATTGCAGCAGTGAGCTCTCCTGTGAAAGATCTGCCCACACAGAAGAAATGCTCAGCCTAGAGTCAGCACTTTGGGACAAAGTAAACAAGCTGAGAATCATCAGGGAACTGGAGAAGGAGAGGAACTGGTGTAATTTTTCTTTTCTGTCCCTGGGACAGATATGTCAGCAAGCCACAGTACAAGAATCAAGGGATCCTCTCTCTGTGAGAAGGTAGAAGAAGGGGACTTCAGAGACGGGGAATAGAAGCACATTACTGATCAAGGTTGCAGGCAAATTCCCTGCTTGCCTACCTCACCTTCCCAGATGTCCTTATTCAATAGGTATGAGGTTCTGGAACTGGATGGACAGGCAAATGATAGCATGGATGAACATCCATCCAGGTGGGAGGGGTCCCTAGGGTTAGTCAGTTCTAATAAGAAAAAAACGAGAAGCTGTTTTGCTCAGGGAGTTAAAAGGACTCATCAGTAGAAATTTAAACTAGATTCAGAAGGAGAAAGAGATAAAACCTTGCTCGTCAGTGACAAGCTATTGGATGTCACGACAAAATACCGTATTCTAGTACTATCCTTCAGTTTGCCTCATGAGGTGCTGGGTATAATGAAGAGCATTTGAAATTTTTCTACAACAACATACACAGCATGAGGAACAAACAAGAGGAGACAGAATCCTTAACTAGTTTCAGAGCTGCAAGATCATTAGCAAAACTGAAACTTGTTGGAGTCCTGTGACTGATGTGTCACAATGGATAGTTCTACACTCTTCAGAAAGGACAGGCAGTGTAGTGAGGTGTTGTGGTGCTGCTATATGTAAGGAAGACAGTAAAGTATAAAATGTTGCTGATGACAAATGACACAGAATCATAGAATCATAGTATCACTCAGGTTGGAAAAGACCTTAAAGATCAAGTCCAATGACAAGCAAACCATTCTACCCTAAATATAACAACCCTCCGCTAAATCATGTCCCTGAGCACCACATCCGAAAGGTTTTTAAACACATTCAGGGATGGTGACTCAACCACCTCCCTGGGGAGCCTATTCTGTTGCTTAACCACCCTTTCTGTAAAGAAGTGGTTCCTGATATCCAACCTAAACCTCTCCTGGCACAACTTGAGGCCATTTCCCCTCATACTGTCATCTGTCAACAGTGAGAAGACACCAACCCCACTCTCACTGTAAGCACCCTTTCAGATACTGGAAGAGAGCAATAAGTCTCCCCTCAGCTTCCTTTTCCCCAGACTAAACAGCCCCAGTTCCTTCAGTTTCTCCTCCTAGAACATATTCTCCAAGCCCTTCACAAGCCTTGTTGCCCTTCTTTGGACCTGCTCCAGCACCTCAGTGTCCTTTCTGTACTGAGGTGCCTAAAACTGAACACAGTACTCGAGGTGAGACCTCACCAGTGTTGAGTACAGGGGCAGGATGACTTCCCTAGTCCTGCTCACTGCACCATTCCTGATACAAACCAGGATGCCATCAGTCTTCTTGGCCACCTGGGCATGCTGCTGGCTCATATTCAGCCAATTGTCCATCAGTACACCAAGGTCCTTTTCCATCAGGCCTATTTCCAGCCACTCCTCACCAAGCCTGTTTGGGAGCCTCTGTGTAAGGATGAAAGGAGAAGAAAATAAAGCAGATAACACTGTGGGAGTCTACTGTAGACCACGCCCTCCAGGATGACAACACCAATTAGTTATTCTTTTAGGAGCAGAGAGATGTTTCTAGATCAACCACACTTGCTCTTATGACTGATTTCACCTTGCTAGACTGTAAATGGGAATCCTGGACTAATGTAATCTGATCCAGGAGATCTCTAAAACAACTTGATGATAACTTCCTGGTACAGATACTCAGTCAACAAGAAAAGGCATCCTCCTAGTTCCATTGCTTATGAACAGAGAAGGTCTTATGAATGAACTGGCAATTGGTGGCTGTCATAGTCATAGTGACCAAGAAGTAGTTGAATTTATAATCTGGTGTGTCATAGGGTTATACCTAGACATAAGTGTGAAATGGGGGGGCATAGGCCCCAGGAGAAAGGGAAAAAAAGGAAGGGGTGCTAACGGTTTGCCATGTGAACCAGTTGGCCTCGGGCCGTGCATGCTCCAGGAGAGGGGGAAGAGCAGAAAGCTAGCAGATAGTTTTAACAAAGAGAAAACACAATGGCAACAATCTGAGGAGGAATGGTAATTTACTATATCTAACCAAATCAAACAAAATGAGAGAAACAAGAGTACCCAAAGTATGAGTCAAACTACAATAGTGGGATGGAAGCACATGCTTTTCTCCTGTGTGAGCTGAGATGGCTGAGCCTGGGCCGGAAAAAGAGGCTGGGTTCCTCTGGAGCTCCACCTCACTTCCTCTTTCTTCCAGGTCCTCCAGGGATGCCGCCCTTCCCAGTCCATCAGGATACTCACAATGCCCATAAGG
Source organism: Phasianus colchicus (assembly GCF_987193195.1). Taxonomy (NCBI): domain Eukaryota; kingdom Metazoa; phylum Chordata; class Aves; order Galliformes; family Phasianidae; genus Phasianus; species Phasianus colchicus. Next base: position 18,724,303 of record NC_143476.1, read on the forward strand.
GACCATAAACAGGACCAGAACATTAACTCTTTAATTCCCACTGGTCCACGCGATGTTCTGATGTGGAATACTGACAACAAAAAATCACCAAACCACAGCATGGTGAGAGAAGGAAAAACCACTTGCAGCATAGAAGGAAAACTAACAGCAAAACTTCAGGAGAGCAGACTTTAGGATGCTTAGGAAACTAGTCGGTAAAGTACCATGGGAACCTGCTTTTGAAATTGATGGGTTCTATCAGTACTGGTCACTTTTTAAGTACCACCTGTTAAAAACACAAGCTATTTTGAAATGTTAGAAGAAAGTGGGGTAGAATGCTGTCTTGGCTGAGAAGGATGTCTTCATTTAGAGATTAAGCAGAAGAAAGCGTATGCTCACTGAAACCAAGGTAGGGTTGCATGAGAGATATACGGAAACACTGTTTGTCATTGCAGGGAGAAAATTAATGCAATATGAAACAAGATTAGAACTGAAGCTAGCCACAGTGGGGGACAACAAAATGTCTTTTGAAATACATTAACAAGAAGAGGAGGATGAGAAATAACATTGGTCCGTTATTTCATAAGGATGGTCACCTCACAAATAGCAGCACAGACGAAGAAGAGATGTTTAATGCCCTACTCATCTCTATCTTTCACATTGATTATAGGCCTCAAGACTCTCAGAGTGATGACCTGGAAGACTGTCATTAGTAATGATAAATTCCCAGCTAACTCTAAACTTGTGTGGGATTTACTGCTACAGGTGGAATTCATGACAGAATACTGAAAGTGGCACTCAACTATCAATGTGAGAATTCTTTTACTTGTTTTTCAGTGATCTTGGGAATCTGGAAAATCCCAGTTGACTCAAGGCTAACAAATGTCTCAGTTGTCAAGAAAGGCAAGAATAAAGACCCATCAAGTTCTGTTAATTTCACTTTAGTACTTGGTAAAATTATGGAAAATATATTCTGGGAGTTATGGAAAACCTCCTGAAACACAGTATGGTTGTTGGTCTTAGCGAAAATGATTTCTTGAGCAGAAAGTACTGTTCAACCAACTTAGTCTTCTTTTATGATTCATCTAATTGTCAAAGGTAGTTGCCGTAATTTTTTTTGGATTTCAGCAAAGCTTTTCTCACAGTTTTCTCTCTCATTTTCACAGCACCTTCCTGGACAAAATGTCTTGTGTACAGATAGACAAAAACATAGTGAGATGGCTGAACAGTTTGGGCTCAAAGGGTTTGAGTAAATAGGGTTGCATTCAAGCTAAAAGCCAGGATCACAGAATCATAGAATTACACAACTGTAGGGCTTGGTAGGGACCTCTAGAGATTGTTGAATCCAGTGTCCCTGCAAAACAGGTTCCCTACAACAGGCTGCACAGGTACACATCCAGATGGGTCTTGAATATCTCCAGAGGACGACAATCCACAACCTCTCTGGGCAGCCTGTTCCAGTGCTCTGTCACCCTTACCGAGGAGAAGTTCCTTTACATATTGCTGCGGAACATCCTATGCTCCAGTTTATGGCTATTTCCTCTTGTCCTGTCTCCATGGGCCACTGAAAAGATGTTGGCCACGCCCCTTTGACTCCCACTCTTAAGATATTTATAAACATTAATAAGATTCTCTCTCAGTCTTCTTTTCTCAAGACTGAACAGACCCAGGTCACCCAGCCTTTTCTAATAGGGGAGATGCTCCAGGCCCTTCACCATCTTTGTGGCCCTCTGCTGGACACTTTCCAGGAGATCCTTGTCTTTTTTATACTGAGCAACCCAGAATGGATACAGTACTCCAGGTGAAACCTGACCAGGCAGAGAAGAGGGGGAGATTATTTCCTTTGACCTGCTTGCCACGATCCTTTTAATGCACCACAGGCTCCCATTGGCCTTCTTGGCCACCAGGGTATACTGCTGGCTCATGGTTAACCTGTCATCTACCAGGACACCCAAGTCCTTCTCTGCAGAGCTCCTCTCCAGCAGGTCATACCTCAACACTGATACTCATGGTTATTCCTTCCCAGGTGCAAGACTCTACACTTGCTTTTGTTAAATCTCATCTGACTTCCTACTGCTCAGCTCTCCAGTCTGCCCAGGTCCTGCTGTATGGCAGCACAGCCTTCAGGTGTGTCAGCCACTCCTCCCAGCTTTGTATCATCAGCAAACTTGCTGAGGGTGGCCACTATCCCCTCATCAAAGTCATCGGTGAAGATATTGAACAAAACTGGACCCAGCACCAACCCCTGAGGAACAATGGTAGTTACAGTAGTTACAATCTCTAACTGGACTCTGTACTACCAATCGCCACCATCTCAGCTTGGACAGCCAGCCAGTTCTCAACCCATCTCACTATCCACTCATCTATCCCACACTTCCTCGGCTTCAGGATGTCATGGAAGACAATATCAAAAGCCTTCCTGAAGTCAAGGAAGACAACATCCACTGCTCTCCCCCCGTTTATCCAGCTGGTGATGCCATCAGAGAAGGCTACAAGGTTGGCTATGCACCATTTTCCCTTGGTGAATTCATTCTGACTATTCCTAATAACTTTCTTCTCTTTCAATTGCTTGGATTTGTCACTTAGAACGAGCTGTTCCACTACCTTTCCAGGGACAGAAGTGAGACTGACTGGCCTGGATTCCCAAGTGTCCATATAAGGGCCAATTTTCTTTGATGTTTTCATCAAAGAGATGAGTGGAGGACTTGAAGATAAGGGAAAATTTGCAGGTGATGCAATACTGGGAGGAGCTGTTCACTCCTTTAAGGGTAGAGAGGCCTTGTAGGGAAATAGTGACAAATTAAAGTGCTGGACAATGATTAACTATCAGAAATTTAACAAGAGCAAGTGTCAGATGATCTTTAAGGTCTCTTCCAAACAAAGCCATTGCATGATTCTGCAGACTAGATATATGTACACAGTAGTGGATGAGGGACTAGACAGGTTTTGTTTTTTTTCCTAGACCCTCAGAAAATGATCTAGGAGTTCTGGCTGACAGCAGGTTAAATCTGAGCAGTGTGTGCTGGCAGCCGAATGGCCCAACTGTACCCTGAAGACTATCAAGCCCAACACTGCTACTTCGTTGAGGGAAAGGACTGTTCCACTTTGTTTTGCACTGGTGCAGTCTTACCTCTTGAACAAGCTGCAGTTTTGTAGACCACAAAATAAGAAAGACATAAAACTATTTCAGTATCCTAAGGAGGGATATGAAGACAGACAGTGGTACAGAGAGAAACTTGTAACAGGAGTGGCTGAGGTCACCGGGTTTGTACAGTCTAGAGAAGAGGAGAATGAGAGGAGGTCTCACGTCAGTCTACAGTTTCCTCCTGAGGAAGGTGAAGGTACAGGCACTGACATTTTCTTTCTGGTGATTAGTGACAGAGCCAGAGGGAACACCATGGAGCTGCATCAGGGAAGGTTCAGTTTGAGTATTAGAAAAAGCTTCTTCATCTACCAGCAGATAGTGAGCAGATTGAGATTGGACAAAGTAAAATGTTTTAAAACTAAAAGAAGGAAGATTTAGATTTATTATCAAGAGGACATACTTTACTCAGAGAATGGTGAGGCACTAAAACAGGTTGTCCAGAGAATTATGAATACTCCATCCCTGAAGGTGTTCAAGGACAGGTGGCATGGGACCTAGGGCAGTCTGATCTACTGAGTGGCAACGCTGCTCCCAGCAGGATATTTCAAGTCACCTCCAACTCAAGCTATTCTATGATCAGAAAGGTGGTCAGGCACCTTAGGGAAGCAGTCACAGCACCAAGCCTGCCAAAGTTCGAGAAGCATTTGGACAACTCTCTCAGAAACATTGTTTGTATATTGGGTAGTCTTGTTGGAGTCAGGAGTTGGACTCCCTGATCCTTGTGGCTCCCATCATATACTATGATTCTACGAGTTTGCAGAACTAACTAAAAGTTTGTCTTCCAATAGTCAATCAATAATAGCAATTCAGTGTTTTTGCAACTGATAAGATGCTGTGATGAAATATGTTCTTGATGACTAATTCATCCATTCTTTATAAGCACAATCTGTAGTTCCTAAGTGTACAGTGCAGGGGCAATTTTATAGTCTACTTTCATCCACTTAAATCTCATCCTTATATCTTGTTTGCTTCAATATTTCTTGTCTTAATGTTTAGTGTAAAAGGAGAAAATTAATATTGTTAACGGACCTCAGCTACACATTTTTTTTAGTGTCTAACAGCTGTTGGAGAATCTGCAGTGCATGGTATATAGCTAATGAAGAATAATTCAGTATCTCTTTGGTCTTTCCTCCTAGAGGCAAGCATCACCATCCAGGAAAGTAAATAAAGTATTTGTCTGGTCTAAGAACTCTGCAATCATGTGCAGTTCCAGCAATATTTCACTGAGGACACAAACACAAGGTAAAAGTTATAGCCAGAGGCTGGCAAGACATCTGGAACTGTCTTTTTTATAACTTCATTGAAACAAAGACAAGTCTGGATGAGAAGACAATTTCTCTCTCTTCTTCCAGCCTTTCTACTGGAGTTAATACTTTGTCTCAGTGCCCCTTGGGAATTTCCTTTGAAGTCACATTAAAAACAAACAAAGAAAATATTGAGAATATCATGTGACTTTCAATTCTAGCTTATCTATCAATTTTTCTAGTAGCATTTCTTACAGAGACTATTTATGTAGCTAATAAGGTAATCAGTTCAATGGAAAGCACAAAAGGAGATCTCACCACTATGTGTTCTAGGGAAATATTAAAACATTTGCCAAATGGAATATTACAATTAATGAACGATGATAAGAGGTTTGTGTAGGGATAAGAAAGAACCCTCCAACACCCCCCTGCTTCCTCCTGTTTGAATTGTTGAATTGTTGTGAGCTGCTTATGAAATATACAATTTATAAGTAACAAAGCTTTTGTTAATTCTTTTATTATTTGTTGCTAAAACAAACAAACAAAAAAAAGTGGGCAACAAAAACATAAAACTAGTGGGATATCTGGCTTTGATTTTAAGAAACTAATGTATCAGCTTTGTTTGATGGAAGTAGTTGAAATTCTTAGTGAGTTCCCAAGGTGTTTATCAGATATCTTTTTTTATGAAATTTTATTCTTTCTGTACTTCATCCTTGAAAATATTTATTCACAAATGTACTTCCTGCCAAAAATGACATGAATAAGGCATGATTGTGGAGCAAGAGATAGGCTCTCTGTTAAGATAAGTTTTATAAAAGACTAGTAGAGAGACATAATCAATTTTTTCCATTGAATATCTGATTGCAACACTATACATTCAACCTGAAAATACACAATTATTTATGTTATTGGAAAATAGAGTTTCAGATATATAAAAAATTGGTAACTTTTTTCATCAATCCTGAAACTTGCTCTCAAATTATTGTACCAAAATGGAAAGCAAGGCTGCTTATTTTTTGCCAGTCACAGAATTGTGTTTAGTCACTGTATTAAAATACATAAAGTCATAACTTAGGTTGATACTGCACTGCACCCTCCCTACGTCCTGCTTTCAGCTCAGATAGTGCCAGTTGCACAACACTGTTTAGTTGTTGCTGAGCGATGTGCATTTCTGAGGACAGGCTGGGTAGCTTGGTGGAGAACACCACCCCTGTTCAGGGCAGGATGTTGCCTCAGGACAGGCTGGGCTGGGGCATATGTGGCCTGTGAGCCTCAGTTTGGACACATCTGATCAACAGGCAATTTGTGCTATCAGGTAAGATACTGCTATTCTAGACATAATGTAAAAGAACCCACACTCCCTGCACTCATGCACTGACTAACTGAACTCGTCTCTGGATTGAATAAATGAAATAAGTTATTTTATTTATAGTGCTATTCTGTATGTAGCAGAGAAAGGGTTAGCAAGAAATGAATATTCCTATTTAACAAGATAAATTTGGTCATTTTAATGAACACTTTTACAGAGACAAACTAAAACATGGGGGAATTCCTGTTTGTTCATTATGCTAATTAAAAAAGAACACCTCTGGCCTTGTGAAAACAAAAGTGATTAAAGCAAATTCTGTAAGTCAACATGGAGTTATGAAGTACAAATTGTACAGAGAACACAATGGACATTAAACCCAAACTCAATAGTCTTTTTAGCAAATGGTGAGTTTGGCTTTGGATTTGTCTGTGACTTTTCCTGACTCTGATGTATTAAATACGTATGGGAAATGGAAATTCCAAAATGAGAAAGTCACTGAATAAGTATAGAAAATATCTCCATTTAATTATAACTAAAAAGACTAGAAAACCTTGTTCAACTGAAAAATATTTTTAATGTTTGTACTTTTTTTTTTTTTTTCCAGGTACTTAGCAGATATCATTTAAGGGAATCAAGTTTAAGTATGATGAACATTATTTTAACTTTTATGGGAGTGGAGAAAAAATTACACGTGTATGCAGTTTAAAAAAAGTAATAAAACACTTCTATCATTTAATTGCTTTCAGAAAGACCTGATGTACCGCAAAGTAGCAGATCTGTCTTACTTGATCTGGGAACACAGAACCATGCAATACACAAGCAAATTGTGGCTTTAATTTTGGGGTCAGTATCATCTGTTTTATAGTGAACTTGGTCACCACTAGGCTGAATTGGAATAAATCCATTTAGATCTTCTTTGAGGTTTGAAGTAGAGTTTTGCATGAGAAAATTACTTTTTTTTTTTTTTTTTTTTTTTTTTGTAACCCCATCTGACAGTAGACCCAAGCAAGGACATTTCACTGATTTTTTTCAGCTTTGCCAGCAGTCTTTTATTTTGTTATCACAGAGTTTTTCTGAATTTCCTGCAATGCCTTGCAGGGACAAAGATCTAATTTATGAAATCCTTAAGATTGTCTATTAGGCAATTATGTTCCGAGAAGTTCTATACAACAGTTTGCAGAAGTTTTTTAGTGTTTTATTCCTTCTATTCAGGACAGAAAAAGTCATAGAAATCTCATACTATCTTTGATCTTTGACCAGTCTTAGGTAAACTCAGTGAAAGCAGATATTTAGCCCTGAAATGAGGCCATCCTTTTCAGTACCAATCTGTATTTATGCTGAAAACTGAGTTATCAACATTAATAGCTCTGTTTATCTGCACTACATGTACTTCCCGACTCAGAATGTCAGTTATAGGAACAATTCTCAGATATATTATGCAGCCTAGCATCACACTTTCCTATTAGTTATTCCCTAACTATGAAGCTCTATAGGTACATTTATATCTAAGAAATAATAAAAGCACCACTTTATATAACCAATAACTGGATAATTAATTATCTTGCAGTTGCTGGTGATCACATTTACAGTTCTGGTATAGAAAAATAATTGGAAAAATAAAAGTATCAGCTTAACACAGTATGTAAAAAGACCATATAATATAATAATAATAATAATAATAATAATAATAATAATAATAATAATAATAATAATAAAAATAAATAAAAACAAGCTTTTCCAGCAATATATTATGTTGGTGTGGGGGAAAACTTTCTTCAAGATTGCAGATAGGGATTGACATAACATACAGAATCAGTTAACCGATCCAATAATCATAAATAAGTCACATTTCTTAAGACCTTTGTATAGCAAATAATAACTAAGTTCATTTTTACATTTTCTTCAGTACTGCTTAAGAGCAGTGATGAAGTTTAACTCATGGGAAACGGAAGATTGGTCTTCATCTTGTCCTTTTTTGAAACAATAGAAAGACAGGGAAGACCAGAGGGAGCTATTCAAAGGTTGGCTGTTCTAAGCCTAATTGAACTAAACTGTCTTCATATTTTGGTTGCCTCAGCAATGCAGATACAAGTTACAACAGATATGAGTTGTAAATGTTCAAGAATATTTCTTATACTGAGCAGAGGCTCAAAATGTTTAGCTGTCCTTTAAAGTGAAGATTAATTAGATATGTACATAAATTCAAAATGTAGTCTGAAAACAATGTTGTTATCTATCTATCTATCTGTCTATTAAATTATTTGACCCTCCTGATGTAAGCAACATTTGGAAAGAACTACAAGTTCATGAAGATGGAAAAATCCTTTCAGTACAGTTCAGTACAAATAAGAAAGACAGAAGAAGGGCCATGAATATGATCCTGTTACTGAAGCGTCTCTTCTATTGTCATGGTTTCGTGTGTTTTGGTTTTCAGTGTTCCACATCATAACATCATGTAGTGCAATGGGAGCTTAAGTGTTAATACTCCAGTTCCAAGTACCTGCCTATATGTCATGGAAGTCGTGGGATCTGGCCCTTCCAGGTGGGGCAGTCTCTTACTGCCTTGCAGTGGGTGCTGGAGGGTGCTTTCCTAGCCGTTCCAAACTTTTCAGGTTTGATTTGGCCTCAGGAACTCTCTCCCTCCTATTTTATTTGATTTATTAGCCTCAATTTCAATTAAATTGTATTATATTGTGTTATCTTGCATTCCGATATCATAGTTAGTAAAATAAGTTTTCCTCCATAGATCGTTGCTGGTGATTTCTTTCCTTCCTTGAGCCCAGCTCCCATCTCTCTATCCCTTTTCCCTTTCCCTTCCAATTTTGTGGGGCTGCGGGTGTGGAGCTGGGGGAGAATGGAGGGGCCTACTGCCCCCTGTCATATATTGATCTAGTTAACTCCGTGACACCTATGAAGAGAGGCTAAGAGAGTTGGGCTTGTTTAGCCTGGAGAAGACTTTGGGGAGACGTAATTGCAGCCTTTCAATATTTAAACAGAGCTTATATACAGGAAGGAGATCAACGTTTTACATGCTCTGATAATGATTGGGAGAATGGTTTTAAACTAAAAGAAGGGAGATTTAGATTTCTTCTTAAGAATAAATTGTTTTACTCTGGGAATGGTGAGGTACTAGAACAGGTTGCTAGAGATGTTATGCATGCCCCATCCTCAAAGATCTTCGAGACCAGGTGGGACAAGGTCCTGGGCATTCTGATCTAGTGAGTGACAACCCTGCTCCAGGTCGAACTGCATGGGCTTTTATCTCCCATCCAACCCAAGGCATTCTATGATTTTATGAGTCAATTTTTCTAAGATAAATGTCATCCATCAGTGTTTTTTGATGTGAAAATGCCTTTTAGGCCTATTGAACCATTCTCTCCCCCCTCCACCTTCTTCTTTCTCAGCGTTAAGAAATACTCTGCTTCTTAGAGATCCAGAGAGTAGTCCAGAATTTTCTTCTGAAATTCAATTAAAACAGAAATCCTATGTTGTGAAATACTATGCATCACTGCTGTCTCTGCCCCCCCCCCCCCCCCCCCCCCCCGAAACACCCCCCGAAATAAAAAGTTATGTATCTAATTCTATATTGGAAAAAGTGAATGTGTAACAAAGATGCACCACATAATTAATGAATATTTATTAAAAAAAGAACAAAAAACACAGCAGAGACATTAGCATATAAGGCTTTGAAAATTATTCAAGAACAATCTTCAATTTCTTTGTCATGTATCAAAAGAAATATAAAGAAGTAAATGCTTTATTTGTAAGTAGAAACAATTGTTAATGCCTTTCCTTTTTGAAATATTGGCAATGTATTTTTGGGGAAAAGACAAATCTTTTAAATCATTTCCTTGCAGTTACCAATAAAATTATCACAAATGACCATTTTTCTAGTGTTTTATTCTTTATTTAGGTCATTTTCTTAGTAGAAAAATGAATTTTGAATGGAACAAGAATGACTGAATTTTCAGTAGGAAAAAATCATACCAAGCACTTACAAGAAATGAAAGATGAATATCACTTTGAATAGAACATTATACACATTTGAACACTGTAAAGATTATTTACTATTCAACAATGTATAGGTTATCACAGATAATAGTCATTGCTAATTTTCTGCATTGCTATCCAGTGATTTATGTAAAATCAGGTTTACAGTGAATTTGGTCTAAAAATACTAGTTTCTAGGGGAAAAAAGAAAAAAGACTTGCAAATAACTTGGTCAAAATAAACAGTAAACAATTTTGAACACTGAGATATTTAATTAGAACTTAAAAAAAATAAATAGTTCCCCTTGTGGACTAGTTTAGTTGTTTCGTTCTGAAATTTAAAAACAAAACAAATATCTTAGGTTTACACCTCTTATTTTCATTTAATTACACACTGAAACAACATGAATTAAAGAAAGAAGTATCAGGAATTTGGAATAACACATGGACCAAAAGGAAAACATTATGATACACATTTATTTTTAATATAAACTCAAAGATTAAAAAGATTCAATTTCAATTCATTCTGAGTCCATTTTTTCCATTTCTTGTATTTGAAATAATCCTTGTTTACATTGGAGACTTGCTAATGGGCAAACTTGCTGTTGTCTAAAGAGAGAAATCAGAGTAAATAACTGAATTTTTTATTCAAAGTTACTATAATACAAATAATGCTTGTCATTCTAAGAATCAACTATCAAAAGAACTGGTGGAACTTTGTGCATTAATATCTTAAGAGGATCCAATGACACCTGCACTAGTAGGCAGAGAGAAATCCATGTGCCTTGAATGTTTTGATAAGTGATTACAAAGTTTTAGTTATTAGCAGGTTAAAAAAATAAATTTTGTAGCATTTTGTATAGAAGGAAAGGAAATTTCATCATAATGCAGAAAGATCTGCAGCTGACAACTAATAAAAAAGTAATTTGTGAAGGAGGCAGCATGGTCTGTGAAGGTGGCAGCATGATCTGTGCAGGTGACGGAATGGTTTGTGCTAGCTGTGGGAGTCTTTGAAGACCTTGGAGAACAAGTGTACATGTTATGGACAGACCAGAGCTCGTTACAAAAACTGAGTGGAAGAAAAAAAGGAAAAGTTGACGTAAAAATAAGAAGACTAATATGAAACAAAGGGTTGAGAATGGAACAATGGAACATGTAGTTAGAGCCTTTTGCTGGGCTAGCAAGAGACTAGATACACAGCAATGAGAAGCAAATCAGGAGACTGGCCTCACAAAAAAGAGAAGCTGGGGAGGAAGTACACAAAAGAAGCAACCTGTAAAAACAAACAAACAAACAAACAAACAAACAAAAACCCACAAACCAAACCAAAACAACAACAACAAAAGCTAAAGGATTTTTTTTTTTTTCAAATTATGAGAGAACAATATTTCATTCATATAACGTTCATGAAAGCAGTGACAGAGAAATACAAAACAAACAAACAAAAAAAACAAACAAATAAATTTTCCCCTGACAAGGAGTATTTTTAATAAAAAGTAATGCTACAGCTTAGAGCTTCTTTGGGTCCAAATTGGTAACATATTGAGCCACCACGTGAAAAACATCCTCCGGTGTACAGAATGTGCAGTCTGCTCCCCATTAGTGCTACAGCATTCAGGTGAAAGACTGTTACTCCTTGCCACAGCTATCTGGATTGTTTCATTCAGGAACATAGACAAGTATACACAGATGGAAGATTTAAGATTTTTGTTTTGCTTTGTACCTTTTTTTTTTCTTTTTTTCTTTTCTTTTTTTTTTTTTTTTCTTTTTTTTCCTTCCTTTTTCAGTTTTGGTTGAAGTTTTCAAAGAAGCACAAAAAGAGAAGAATCCAATCTCACAAAATTTCTCCATACATTTATGGAATGCATTTATACTTGAAGATATCACATACAGAGATACTACGAGATTATTCATCGTAGAATTATAGGAAGTCTTGATTTGGAAGAGACTCCAAGGATTTTCAAGTTCCAACCCTCCTGCCACATGCAGGGCCACCAACCTCCAGATCTGGTACTAGACCGGGTTGCCCAGGGCTCCATCCAACCTGGTCTTGAGCAATTCCTGAGAGCATCCACAACCCCTCTGGGCAGCCTGTTCCAGCACTTCACTACTATTTCCAAACATCCAAATTAAGTTGAAATTTAGCAAAGTTTGCTGTTGTATCTATGTATTTGTGTTACTCTTTTTTGTTATTCAGATTATCCAGGAATTCAGCTTTCAATTTTTTGGGGTGAAATTAGTATATGACAATTCTCATCATTGTGAAGTTAAATAGATCAAAAGTGAACTAAATGTACTTAGGTAGGAATTTACAGACAGATTTATTTAATGAGGTGTGAACAGCCTCACTGTTTTTTTGGACTGTCAGTTGTAAAACTGGATGTTAACTTCTGAATGCTCTATTCCACTTTCTAGAAACTCAGAAATATAAAAGTATAGAGGGAAGAATAGAGAAGTACATCAGAAAAGCAATAGAAGATGGAGAAATAAATAGAAACCAAATTGTAACCAGGATTAATAGTAGCCTAAAGTGAAGACTTTCCACGGAGTAATCCTGCATTCAATGAAAATGAATTATTAAAGTTAAAAGAATGTTAAAGTTATTTACTATTTTTAAGGAATTTATTTTCTTCTCAATAAATATAGATGATATCTGGTGAAACCATTGTGAGTTCTGCTCAGACACAAGCCATACAATCCTGAACATACATGCTACCTAATAGTCTGTAACTCAAAGCACCACTGAGCCCTTCCCACAAAATGTGTAAAAGACCTCTGGGATACAATTAAATTGAAGGAACCTTAGAAAACTCCACAAGGTATGTTCAACTGTCCTAATTTCTGTGGATTTACTCTGTTCTCTTTAGGACTCTTCACAGTAGTATGCCAAGAGCCAGAGGCTTTAGTTAGCCAACTAAAAAGGGCAGAAGCTTTTTCTTCTGTATTGTAGCTTTGCTAGGTGGAAAGCTGAAGTTTCTCCCCTGCTATATTCTTTGGAAGGTACCTTTTTTAACAGTCAGTGGAGGCCAGCTTCTGCCCACTGCAGCTCTGTATTTCTTTCCTGTCTGATGCCAGCACAGAAGAGGCAAAGGGTCATTCTGCATTACTTTGGTCTGTTTTAGTAGACTGAGGCAAAGTTTTCCTTTGAAAAGGTAAATTAGACAAAGAATATACGGTGTTTCCCAGCAGATCTCTGGCTTCTGGGTCTATGCTCTATGTTAGTATTTGCACTGACAGTGATAACAGTGATGTTTCTATTGTGTTTTGCAGAAAAAAAATCTATTTTATTCTGCATTGTTATGTGTGTTATCTCATTACAGGTGAAAGAACCTAAACAAAGTTCTTGGTCTGTAACTCCCTCATCTACACATGGTGATCAAAAGTGAAGATTCTATAATCTAAACAGAATGATAATTATCAAATATTCTGTTAGCAACAGATTTACAAAGAGAATATGAAGTCTTAATGTTCAGAATGCTGTAATCCAAGTTACCTCTAATGTTGCATATATCATAGTACTTCTAAATTCATTACTTTATTATGCTTTATGATTAGAGATTTTTATATACCACCTTTACACAGATATATTAAATGTTTTCAGGTAGGCACTTCTCTAAATTGAAATAATACTTATAATCAATATTCCAGCAGAGAAGGAAAAAGGGGAAAACAAAAAGAGCAGAAAGACTATAACTTGACACAGCTAGTAAAGAGAAAAATAAAGGAGATGCAAGTAGTGATATTTTGTAAGTAAATAGGAGAAAGCATCAAAAAACATAAAAAAATTAGTTTGGAAATTGCCTTCATTGTCACTAACAATGTCAATGACATGAAAACAATGAATATTTCGTTGTTAATATCCTTAGTATTCCACTGACTATGTGGAAAGACCATGTGTTTTTCTCCTTGATAGTTCAAAAAGATAATAGTTTCTGAAGAGAATGAAAATTACACCTATTTTCACTGCATATTGATCTTGAATTTTCAATCAGAATTTCAGATCCAGAAAGTTGAGCTACTCTACTCCTTCCTGATGAAAGATATTAGATGTATATATAGGAAAATGCATAGCTTACAATAACAGAAAATTTAAACAACAGTATTTTTAGATTTACCTAAAGGATAGTTTCAATTTTTTCTTTAAATAGCATTTATTAAACTTGTTCTTCCTCAGCTTGAATATTTTCAGTCCTGTTCTATTTGCTTAACATTTTTGTTCTTAGATTATTAGGTTATGAAAAACAGTAAGGTAAGAGCAATATTCTGAGGTATAAGAAATGATTTTCTACTTTGAAATATATAAATTAAAAAACATGAATTCCTATATGGCTTTATATTAGCTTCAGATGCTGCACTGTAAAAGAAAATTCCATCTCATTAAGACAATTTTTTTACTCTTATTTATTTATTTATTTATTTATCTATTATTTTGTAAGATTTAGGTAGCCAGAGTACAGAAATATTATTTTTAGATACTTCTTTCAAACTCTGTTCTTAAAAGTTCTATCCATTAATAATATTTTGAACTAATATTATGAAGTCTTGCTTTTAGTTGAACAATTTCCTAGGCACCACACGTATGGGAAACAGTATGTTTCCTATTCCTAAATCAGAAATGAAAGAAATTTGACTATTTGTGAGTAACATCTACAAGAGAGGCATCTTGATATGAAATTATAATGTGTACACACATACATGGGAACAAAAAACTCGTAAAACTGCATGGATTTTCAGCCGAATTGAATTGTTTGGTTTGTTATGACATGTATGAGAATTTTCAAAAAGTGTTTTAGTTTTAGTTTAATCTGATCATACTGTGCAATATTTTGCTTTGCTTGCATGACAAGATTACTACATTACAGTGAGAAGGTGACTAGCCTTCAAATTAAGATAGTAGTTAGAATTAAGATGTATCTGAGCCACTTTAACAAACAGCAGAAACAGAAAACTCAGCCTCATGTTTACTACAATGATTTGAATCTATTATCTCTACCAGAAATCAGTGTGTCATATACTGATCATACTGACTGTGACCATACAGTAATACTGGTAATTTTTGCAAAATTCCCATGGAACTTAAATCTTCCCTAGATCAACATAAAAAGTCTTGTCTTGAAATAACACTTGATTAAGCTTCTAATACTTATTTACGTACATATCAACAAATACATGTTCTGTATTTTGACTGATCACAGAATGCTACTACCAAGGAAGAGGAAAAGGCTGAGGTACTTGTGTCTTCTTTGTTTCTGTCTTTTATAGTTTGATGAGTTATGCTCAGAGTACTCTGTCCCCTGACCTGGAAAAGAATGGGAAGCAGGATAAACCCCCGGTAATTCAGGAGGAACCAGTGACCTGCTACTCCACCAATATCATTAGTCTATGAGCATGATGGGAGTCACATAGGTCTACTGAGGAATCTAACAGAAGTTACTGCCAAACCACTTTCCATCTTTTATCAACAGCAACTGGAGATGTCCCAGATGAAATGAAACCTCTAATCTGACGTTTGTCTACAAGAAGGGACAGAAGGGCGATGCATGGAATTACAGGCCTCTCAGCTTGAGCTTGGTATAGCAGAATGTGATGGACTATCCTGAGTGTGATTACATGGCATGTGAGGGACATCTATGGCATCAAGCCTAGTCAGAATGGTTTCTTGAAAAGCAGTTCCCGCTTGACTTATCTGATCTTCTTCTGTGACCATGTGACCCACCCAGTGGATAAGGGAGAAGTTGTGCTTGTAGTTGACCTAGATTTTAGTAATGCCTCTAACACCATCTCCCACAGAATTGTCCTGCAGAAATTCGTAGCCCATGGACTGGACAGGTTTACTCTAGTCTGGGTAAAAAAAATAGCTGGATGCAGGGTCCAGAGAGTGGTGGTGAATGGATTTAAAAGCACCTGGAGATGGATGAGTCACTAATGGTGTTCAATAGGGGTTAAAGCCAGTCCCGTTTAATATCTTGACTGATAATGTGGCCAAGGTATTGAGTACACCCTCAATAAATTTGCCAACTGGCAAAAAGTGTTAATGTGTCTGAAGATAGGAAGGCCTTGTAGAAGATTCTGGATAGGTTGCATCACTGGGCAGTGGCCAGTAGTATGAGCTTCAGCAAGACCAAGTCCAAGATCACTTCAGTCACAACAGGCCCAATGCTACAGGCTCAGAGTCTGGTACGTTGCACAGAGGGAAAGGATTCAGGGGGTGGTTCTCCACAGCCAGTTGAACATAAGCCAGTAGTGCACCCAGGTGGCCAAGAAGGCCAATGGCATCCTAATTTGTATTAGAAACAGCGTAGCCAGCAGGACTAATGAGGTTATTGCTCCTTTGTTCTCAACACTGGTGAGGCCAAACTACAAGTACTATGCTTGGTTTTGGCCACGTGCTACAAGAGAGGCATTGTGGTGCTGGAGCATGTCCAGCAAAGGGCAACAAAATGAGTGAAATATCTTGAACAGAAGTTGTATGAGAAGAGGCTGAAGGAACTGGGATTGATTATTTTGGAGAAGAGGCTACTGAGAGACACTACTGCTCTCTACAACTGCCTGAAAGGAAGTGGGGGTCAGCCTCTTTTTTACAGATAACTAGTGACAGGACAAGAAATAATGCTTTAAGTTGCACCAAAGGACTTTCAGTTTGAGTATCAGGAAAAATTCCTTCTCAGAAAGAGTTATAGTGTATTGCAGCAGGCTGATCAAAGATGTGGTGGAAGCACCATCACTGGAAGTATTCAAGAAACATGCAGATGTGGCACTGAGTGGTTTGGTAGGCATGGTGGTGATATGTTGATGGTTGGAGTAGATACTCCTACAGGTCTTTTCCAAACTTAATGTCTCTATGATTCTGTGTTTTATGTTGGAAGAGATCTCCAGAGAAAAACCCTCTGCCATACCTAAATATCTATCCAAAAAGCACAGGCAAAAGATTTATGTATTGTTTCTCATTTGTCTGAATATCTGTTGAGAAAATAGTGTACAAATATGATAGTGTATGCTGTTTGACTCTTGCCAAAATTGTGATTGAGATAATCCACAGTGGAGGTCCAGAAAGATGATTAAAGGCCTGGAGCATCTCCTGTATAAGGAATGGCTGAGTAACCTGGGTCTATTCAACCTGCAGAAAAGAAGATTGACGGGGGTCTGATTAATGCTTATAAATATCTGAAGAGAGATGGGAGGCAATGGATGAGAACAGTCTCTTCTTGGTGGTGCGTAGTGATAGGACAAGGAGTAAAAGCTTGAACACTAGAAGTTCCATACAAGTATGCAAAATAACTTCTTTACAGTAAGGGTAATAGGGTATTGGAACAGATTGCCCAGAGAGGTTGTGGAGTCTTCTTCAGTAGAGGTGTTCGAGACCTATATGGACACCTACCTGTGCCACCAATGGTATGGTATCTGCTTTTGCCAGGGATGTTAGACAATGATCTCTTGACGTCTATTCCCCCTGCAATTCTGTGATTCTGTGAATACAGGAAGCTGTTGTCTTAACTCAGATTCTCTTTTCTGCTGTTGTTAGAGGACACTCTAAAACCTGATAAGATTGAGTCTCTATGGGTAAGGATCAGGAGAGGATCAACAAGGCTGATGTAATGGTGGGATTATGTTATAAACTACTGAACCAGAAAGAAGAGACAGATGAGACATTCTAAAAGCAGCTGGCAAAAGCTGAATGGCTGTTAGCCCTTGTTCTCATAGAGAAGTTCAGCTGCCATTATGTATACAGGAAACTACAGCACAGAAGAAGCATTCTAGAAGATTTCTAGACTGTGTGGAAGATAACTTCCTGATGAAGGTGGTAAGAGAGCTTACCAGGGAAGGGGCCCCACTAATCCCCACTACTCCTGCTTTTCACAAACAGAGAAGGACTGGTGGAAGATGTGGAAATCAGGAGATGTCTTTGGCAGAGTGTAAGAGATTATTCTTTTTTCATCATTGTCTCAAAGCTTGCTGGGGACACAGATGAACAAGTCCAAGCAAGTCCTGGGCAAGGGTTGTGAAATCCTTTGTCTGAGGGACACAGATGGACAAGGCCACGGTCAACGAGAGAGAGATAAGCAGATTACTGGCCAGGAAGCAGTCTTTTGTGTGGGCTTATCTTGAGGATGATGGCCATCTCAGGGGGTGCTGCACATGACTCTTACCCAAGCGCTCAGGAATGCCACGATGGCAAAAGAAGAAGGATAAAAAGGGGATCTACAACCATGAGGTGAGGTTTTCTGGCAACAGATTCCTCAAAAGAAGAAGAGGTTTCTGACATGAGAAGCCTCACAACCTGCCTCTCTCCCTCCTGGACTAGCTCTGTGCTCTACCACGATGCTGAAGAAGAACAAAGGTGTCTGCCATCAGATTCCTCATTATGGAATTCCTGCATGCTGATGGACTCTCCTGGGCCTGCTACCTGAGTCCTGCTGCTTCCTCACGGATTGGCTTTGCAACTTCATCCTGCTACCTGCTTCTGCCCAAGGCCAGCCACGTCGCTGCTGCTTCTCTCCCCCCCTGCTGCTTTTGCCTCAGACCTTTGAAACAGTGTGCAACGGGACCACTGCTGGATCCTGGTGTTGACTATCCCCGCTTTATGTGATTCTTGCTTCTTTCCTATCTTTTCTATCACCCTGCTTCTCTTCCCCATCTCCCTCATTAGGATTTATAATAAACTGGTTGGACCAACATTTGAACCGTTGTTTCTTAATCTCACACCAGTATACAGATATTAAAAGAACTTTATCTCCCTCCTATAAATTGGAGTGAGACACAGAGTGACCAGGAAATGATGAAGTTCTCTATTCTTGGTGAATTCAGGGTGGAGGGCAGCAAAAGTGCTACCTTGGTCTTCTGGAGGGTAGATTTGAACTATTCAGGACACTGGTAAGGCCTCTTGGGAGAGGAGTCAGTCTTGAGTAAGGTGGTCCAGGAGGGTTAAATACTTCTTAAGAAGAAAGTCTTAGAAGAGCAGGCTGACATCCTGTGCTTAAGAAGAGCCAGTAGGAAAGAAGACTGATATGGATGAGCAGTAACAGAGCCTCCTGGAGAAAAAGAGAGTCTAGCTCCTGTGGAACAAGGGGCAGCATCTAGGAGAGGGTACAAAGAAGTTGCTAGAATATGTAAGGAGAAAACTAGAAAGATAAAAGCCCAGCTTGAAATCAGACTGGCCACTGTACTAAAAGAGAACAAAAACCTATTTTGCAAATATATTAATAGAAAGAGGAAGACTAAGGAGAATCCCCAGCCTTTACTGGGTGTGATGGGGAATGTGGCCACTGAGAATAAGGAAAAGGCTGAGGTTCTCAATGCCTTCTTTACATCTGTCTTTAAATGCCAGACCAATTGTCCTTGGAGTACTCTACCCCCTGACGTGGAAGTCTGAGTAGGGTTGGGAAGGCCCTTCAAAGGGATCTCGACAGGCTGAAGAGCTGCACTGAGGCCAGTGGGATGAAGTCCAATTCGATTAATTGCCTAGTACTTCATTTTGGTTGCCACAACCCCAGGCAACAGTACAGGTTTGGGGCAGAGTGGCTGGAGGACCATGTGGGAGAAATGGATCTGGGAGTGTTGGTCAGTGGTCAGCTGAACATGATCCAGCAGTGTGGCCAGGTGGCTAAGAAGGCCAAGAGCATCCTGGTTAACATCAGAAATAGTTCTGCCAGGAGGAGCAGGGAGCTAATTGAAATAGTATTCTATTTTTTTATGGTTTTAATCATTTTTGAAATTATAGGGATTTAAATTACAGAAAATGAACTCTAGAGACCTCATATTATGTTAAATCATCAAATAGTCTAAATAGTCAAATATTTGAATAATCTTACTCTCCCTTCCATGAAATTCATCTGTCTTGATAATCTTATTTGAGAATCAGTACAATATATATATATCTCTATATATATTTCTAGATTACTGTCTATAAGTGATGTGTAGAAGCCATTAATCAAAGGTTTACTGGTTTGGGGATACCAGCGTATCTAAATAATAAATTTGAGTAATTACTTGCTTCTGTCTAGGTAACAGGTAAACATTTGAGTTAAAACGTTTGTATTTTTTTCCTGATTTTAGAAAAGTTAAAAAAATACCCTGAAGGTTTAAGAATCAAATGCATTTCTATGTGCTAATCTAACTTTTACTTATAATGAGAAAACAAATTAAATGAGGAACAACAAGTTACTACACAGGGATTAGGTATTCTAGTGGGTATTTGATACTTGCTAGAATTTTTATTGTCTGATAAACAAATCTCTTTCTGGAACATTCACACCATGATAGTTGAGAGTATTCAAACTAAACATTTGTCTGTCTCTCTCTTCTCCTCCATGTTTGGAATGAATGAGCATAAGTGTGTGAAACATGATGTCTTAAAAATAGACCTACAGGAAAAATCCACTGTGGTTTGAACCACAGCTTTTTGCTTCATTTGAGGAATAAATGACACATACATTATGAGAAGTTATTCTAAACTGTTGTATTATACGTATTCATTATATCATCATTTTTTTCTGTTTAAACTGTGATGGTGACTATCCTATATATTTTTCTTTCTGAAATTGTTTTTTCATCTTTCTCAATTGTTTTTCTAAATGCACAACAGGTTACAGTGTGTTATACAAAATTATTAATAAAATTATTAATCTGCTGAAAACATCTGTAAGTGATTTTTTTTTCTTCCCAGAGCAAAACATGATCTTACATGAAATCCCTTCTGATTCAAAACAATTACCATAAGTCCTCAGAAAGCTAAACATGTCAGAAATATAAGGGAAGACAGTCATCTGGGATTTTTTTTTTTTTTTTTCAATTAAATAATCACAACATAGGACCTTTGTCAGGAAACTCTTTTCAAAACAGATTTTTTTTGGCAGAATTGAAATGATAGAAATCTAACTCAAAAAGGAGTGAACACAACAGATGTGAGAGAAATGGAAGAGCAGGGATTTGGTCATATGCAGCCTATCTCACAGCTCAATTCCCTAGCCAGTAGGAACAGATAATTTCTCTCATCTGTCAGTATTATAATTTCTTAATGAGGTAATCAATGTTTAATTATCTATTAAGAGAAATAGTTGGGGGAAAAAAAAAAAGGAAAGAAAGAGAGAAGGCAGGGAAGGCAGGTGAGAAGGAAGGAATAGAGAAAGAGAAAGAAAGAAAATGGTAAAACTCTGTCATGCTTTCATGTGAGTAAGGAAACTCCAGAGTTTGTGTTCCTGAGCAGGATGGACAAAGCAGTGGACAAAGAGGCATGTGTGGGAGAGCTCAGGTGGGGCATCTCACAGGAACTTCTGCTGGCAGCAATGCATAGTCAATAGGAGATAGTTACTATATGTGTAAGGAAGCAGTGTGAAAGGATTTTCAAGCAGATAATCCAGAATCAATAAAACTAAATCTTATTGTACTTTTCAAATGTCTTCTCATGAACAGCTTTCTTCGTTTATTCTACGTGTCAGTGGGAGCCACAACATACTTGGACTTACACAGAAAAATCAAAACAGATGACTAAAAAATTACAGTGTTTTTCGGTGCACTTTATGGGGTATCTTTGTATATATACATGTACACGCATACATATATACACATACTTTTTTTTATTTTTATATTAATGTAGTTTTATTAATCACAGACCTTTTCTTCTGCTGCTCTTGCCTAGAAGAGATGGGATCTATACAGAGGAATATTCTTCATCCCTAGCAAATTAGATATGCTTGCTTTTAGCCATGAAACAGACTTCCTGTACGCCATACTGAATAAAGTTTAATAAAAAACAAACAAACAACACAACAAGCAGAAATATATCCTGCTGTGGCTGTAATTGGAGACCTATACCTTGGATGTATACCTTAGGAAAGAAACATGAGAAATTAACTGCCTGCTAAATCCTTGTTCTCTTTTGCCAGTGGGAAATAAGGAGTTCTAGAAAACCAACCCTCCTTCACAGTGGAGAACAGTTTGTAGGGAAAACACTCCCTGGAAACTGAGGATTTATTAGCAATGATGCAGTTTGTGGACATCTTGGTCAAAGCCTCAGAGTCTATTGGGAGAGGAATTAAACAATACCAGGCAGTATGTTGAATAAAACCAGAAATGCTTTATATTGGCTATATTACCACAGTGCTAAATTGCCATGGGAGACCGGCAAGCATTTTGGGGGGCATTCATGGCACATCTGGGAAAAGCATTTTTGCTTTGAATAAGGAAACATCATTTTCATATAAAAGCATTTTCAATACTTGCTTTAATATTTTAGTGAAATTAATTCTGAAAATATAAAATATGCAGTGTAAGATCTGAGACGCAAACTTTTAGTTTAGTTCATTGGAAGCTGAGCCATTGAATCCAATGAGGGCAAGATTAAGTCCAGAGTCTACTTTGACTATAAAGGTTGTTTGTGTATATTTGTTTATTTTTGAATTAATTCCTTCAAAGATTATGTACATACTTTTGAAAATGCTCTTTTAAAGTAGCCCATTTGTCTGTAACATTAATGTTTTACTAGTACGGTTAGGAATACTCAGTATCAATTACTATTAATTAATAATCAATACTCAATTAATATTAAGAATAATCAATAACACATAATGCATATTGATATAATAGTATTGCAAGTTGTAATAATATTTATAAATATTACTCAAATTTATCATGCAGAAAATACCTGCTGGAACTCTAATTTTAGTTAAATGTTCAACTACAGAAAGGCTATTTTTCTCTTTTCTTTTTTTTTTTTTTTTGAGTTAGATTGTTTTACATTTCTCTATAATGTTTCAAATGCTTAGTTGTGTGTGTGTATATATATATATATATGTATGTAGTGAAATATTTCACTGAATGAACATAATCAGCTTGAAAATTTTATGATTTGGAATTACTGTGCATGCTTGAAAGGATAATAGTCCTTAAGCGAGTCTGCCTAATCTTTCTTGCCAAACCGTGAAAGATGGAAATCATTGGTTTACATATTTAAGTGATTATGAAAGAGATCAAAACTCAGTCCTAGTCACTAATGGAAAACATTAAGTTCAAATCCTTTTGGCTAATGTCCAATCTTGATCTCAGTGGAAAGCCTTGAAAACAAAAGCAATTTTAAAGAATGGGAATAACTTTTCAATGTACTCATTTATATTAAAATTAAATTATCATGCAAAAAGGGAACCAAAAAAAAAAAAAAAAAAAAAAAAAAAAGAGGTTTCAGTACCATAGTAGTTGAATTCTTTACAGTATTATTTTTTGAAGTCTTTTAATAATGGCTTTTTTGCATACTCTCTTACAGTATTAGAACAAGTAAATATTTTAGAGATAATAATGTATGTAAATTT
The DNA here is from genome assembly GCF_987193195.1 of Phasianus colchicus. Lineage (NCBI taxonomy): Eukaryota > Metazoa > Chordata > Aves > Galliformes > Phasianidae > Phasianus > Phasianus colchicus. Next base: position 18,747,270 of record NC_143476.1, read on the forward strand.
TGGGAAGGTAATAAATGCAGTAGAAAGCAAGTAATGGAATCATAGAATTATAGAATCCTTAGAGTTGAAAGGCACCTCTGAAGGCCATCTCATGCAACTCCCCTGCAATGAACAGGGACACCACAGCTAGGTTAGGTTGCCCAGGACTTTATCCAGCCTTGCCTTGAAAGTCTTCAGGGACAGGGCTCCAACCACTTCACTGGATGACCTGTGCCAATGCCTCACCACCTCACTGTAAAATATTTTTTCCTTATATCTGCCACAATACTTCTTATATACTGCAGAGACTGTGACAGAGAACAGAAACAGAGAATATAGCAATTTTCTTTGTGATGAACATGTATATAATAATGAGATTTTTTTTTTTTTTTTTTTACTTATTTAACTGCATCAAAGCTGGAGTATCTTATTTAAGGGCTGTATTAAAAAAAAAAAAAAAAGGCTTGAAATTATCACATTATTGTACAAATAAAAGTTACCTGAAAGGACAAGTCTCTTTCTCCCCAGTGGTATTTTTTTTTTTTTCTCTTTCAAAAGCTGTTTTCTGACTGTAAATATGAGAGTTTAGGAATGGTTTTGTTTAAATTAAAATTGTATAAACCCAAATTATGAAACACTTCAATTAAAGAAGGTAACTTTCTTTTTAGTTTAGAAGACATAAGACAAAACAGAGAGCTCAGGATGTGATTATCACCTCACCAGACTGAAATCTGACATCTGGAGATGATCAATCTGGATTAACCTAAAACTCCTCTTGAAAGTCTACTTTGCAGATGTATCTCAAATGACAATCATTTGCTCCACGTCTCTGAGCATTGTAGTCTTCGTTCCTCCAAAAGTGCCCCAAACTATATTTTGGTGATAACTGGGGCAACAGACCCTTCTGAAATGTCATAAGGTCTTCTCAAAAATTGGTCCTGATCTTCCCAATAACCTTAACATTTGATGCTACAAATGTGGAGTGATAGAAAGAATGAGTCTTTTACACAAATTTTGCTCAGAAGAAATAGTTTTACTATAAGTGTAGATTAATTACTCTTTGTGCATACAGTCAGAGTTTACAGTATAGATGTGGCAGCTCATGCAGTCAGAGAGAGAGAAATCAGAATGAAGACATTAATTCAACACTATTTTGAATTCATTACCACCCTTCCCACCCTGCTGGACCTAATTACAGAAGGGCAAAGAAAAGACAATAGTACAAAAAATGCCTTGCTATTTTCCTTACCACTTACCACTTCAAATCTCTTCTCAAATGCCTAAAAGTTAATATTTTCATCTATGCAATGACCTTGTTAAACTTAATGAGGCTATGCAGATGTAAATAAAAGCCAAATTTGAACCAATGTTTTAAGTCCAGTTTAAAAGAAAGCCTCAAAGAATATGTTATGTTATACTGTGTATGCCTGGATGTGCTTGCTTAAAAAAAAAAAAATTCAGCTTCTTATGTACTTTAGGTACACTGAGGCATTTTTATCTGTGTCCCACAGTGAATTCTAATGAGGCATTTTGCACACATAGGGTCTGATTTTTATTTGCGCATCATCCTGTTAATAACAGCATCTAATTAAGACATCCATTAAAAGTTTGTAATGTTAATTTAATGGAAAAATTCCAATAGAATTCCATTAGACTCTCCCTGTTAGTTTAACATTACACAACTTTAACAAATGCCTTAATTAGATGATGTTATTGAAAAGAATACTATACAATTAAAATTGGTCATTATTTAAAATGGAGTGTGGTGTTCTTGAATCCTCATTCTTCAGTCATCATGAATTATAGATGCCTGGGATATTTGTAAAGTTTCTGTGTTTGGCTGTCGTGAAAGTTGGCTGAAAACCAGGAATCGTTTATACATTAAGAGTAAGGAATTCTCAGAAAGTAACATTAACTATCATTAGATTTTACTTACTTCAAGAACTTGTTATTTATTTACTGGGATAAAAATGAGATTTTGTTATTAATGAAGTTGCCCAAATCTTGTGTTGTATCTACTAAACTTTTAAATTAATATACATCAGAGGGTTGTGATCATGGGTACAGTCTAGTTGGAGGCCTGTTCCCCAGGGTACTGGAAACTGTCCTGTTCAATATCTTCATCAGTTATCTAGATGAAGGAATAGTTTGTACCCTCAGCAAGTTTGTGTGATCCCTCAACTGGCTGGAGAGTTGGGCAAAGAGGAACTTTTTGAGATTCAACAAGGGCAAGGATAAAGTACTACACCTGGGGAGTAATAACCACATGAAACAGTACAGGTTAGGAGCTGATCTGATGGAAAGTAGCTCTGCAGAGAAGGACCTGGGTGTGCTGGTGGACAACAGGTTGTCCATGAGCTAGCAGTGTGTCCATCTGGCCAAGAAGGCTAGTGGTATTGTATTCTGGGATTCATTAAAAAGCTCATGGCCAGGAGGTGAAAGGAGACAGTCCACCCTCTTTGCTCTGGTGATGCCACCTCTGGAGTATGATATCCAGTTATCAACGGTATATGGGCTGGTTCAGCCCAGTTCCATGACTAGCGGGGCAGAGAGATTTCACTAAATCCACGCCTCTGGAAAAGGGAGACAGGGGACCCTAAAATAATTAAAAACAGCGGTAACTGTTCTGAGGAGAAACAAACTAATTTACTAAATATAGTACTGGAATGCAGGATAACACACTATAATACAATATAATTAGAATTAAAGCTAATAAATCAAATATAATGAGAGAGAATGTCCAAAAGGTGGATAGGCCTCACCATAACACTTAGGTGAGATGTGCAGTCCAGTTGAGCATCAGGGAGGAGAGAAGACAAAGAAGAACACATCAGCTGACCTTGCCAGGGGTTATATCTCCTCTCTGACTGCAAAGCCTCCTGTTCTCTTCTGGACAGGTACCTGGAACTGGAGCATTAACACTTTAACTCCCAGTGCACTACATGATGTTATGACGTAGAATACCAATAATCAAAAATCATTGAACCATGACACCAGTTCTGGGCTCCTCATTTCAAGAAGAACAGGGAGAAAGAAAGGGAAAAAAATGGGAAACGTAAAAGAAAAGTAAAGAGAAAAAAAAGTAAGAGAGAGAAAGAGGAAGAAGGAACAATTCAAGTAGGATTGAAATTAGAAACTTGAGAAGAGTCAATGCACTTAAATGACTTCTCTCTCCTTTGCTGAATAATACTGTTTTTTTGTGTGAGTGTTTTTTTTCCAGTTACTAAAATTTTTAGTAAGACTACAACTCCAGAAATTACTTCAAGAGAGAATTTGTTGATAAGCTAAATGAAAATCTGTATCACAAAGTAAAATAAAACTCTTTTGCAAACATACTGCATTTGATACCAAAGACTTAAACAATTTAGTTAGTGCTCAAAGAACAAACCCCTCTGTGCTCCAGAAGAGATGGGGGCAGATCCCTTTGTGTGAGAGATGGGAAAGTTTGAGCCTCTTTGATATAAACATTGTGCAGACAAGATAGATGATAAGCCTACAACCAAAGAAGTGATAAAGAGCAAGATACATGCCAAGAAAGCAGAATGATTGTCAACATCAGTACCATATATGGGCAACCTGCGAGACCACAAGAGACCATTTCTCCTATTCGGTACACTGCACAGAATCCATTTTTCAATGTTTTAGTCTATGAATTAGATTTTCTGGAAATAGGCTGACACTTCTTGGAAATTATATGACTATTAATTTTGTAATATTTATAATGAATTTGCTTTTTTACCCTAGTGTGAATTCTACAAGTAGAACTTCCCCATGCACCCACTGCTGTAACAAATCAGTGTTGACTTTCTAAACTCTCATATGCTTTGTAGAGTTTTCTTGATTATGATTTTTGATAACATATCCACACATGCAAGCCCACTGTATGCTTGAAAGAGTGACTGAGGATATGGATATGTAAGAGTAATGAATACAAAATAGCCTTTGTAGTCCATGTTTCTCTAAGTTCTTTTTTTTTAAATTGCAAATTTGCGGTTAATCTAGTGAGTCATCTGTTTCCTTCAAGACATAAAGGACGACTAAGTAGCTTTAAACATTCTTATTAATTATGTTACTCTTCTGCAGATTTTATACTGAGCAGGCTATGGTTATTTCCTTACTGTAGAGATTGTTGCTAGTCCACCATCACCAGCTCCTGGATGGTAACTCAGTCTCAGACCATATATTAAGCTTCTGAGAAATGCTGTTCTTCTTTCTTTTCATTGAGAAATGAAAAACTGTGCACTTCTCAATTCTACGCAGTATCACTTATTCAGCAAAAAGCCAGTTGTGCATTTGTTGTTGATTTTTGTTTGTTTATTTTGTTTTTGATGGCCACCCCAAAACTCCAGTGTTGTTTTTATCTGCTGATAAACTTGCTCTTTCTCTCAAAATTACCAGAATTTCTCTAGTGCTTTCTTTTTATCTTTTGTTCTTGTCTTAATATTAGTTAAACACAATCATTTGCTATAGATAGAGGAGATAAAAGATTGTTTTTAAAACCCAGCAGAAGCCACTGAGCTTTAAAAATCTTTCACAAGAAGATGACTCTCAGCATACAGGTAAATAATGCGAACGCTTATAGATCGTCTCCAGATCACCTCTACTGAGGAAAAAAAAGGCCTTTTTTTTTTTTTTTTTTTTTTTTTTTTTTTTTTTTTTTTCCCCATATTTCTTCTTTGACTAGTTTCTACTTTGGAGTACCTTACACCTACTACATCTGATCAGAAGAAAGCTCACAAGGACCGTCCAAGCAACCACTGTAAAAAGTTCTGACTCATCAGATATGTCCGAACAAGAAGGGGCACTTGCAGAACTTATGAATTGGAGAAGAAGCAAAGATCTGGTTAATTTTTGCTTTCTGCCTGGCCGTAGGAGCAGGATGGAGCCAGGACAGGTGGCCTGAATTGGATGAGAAGTTATTCCATACTGCATGACATCATGCAAAAGTTCACAAAGCTGTGGGGAGCTGGCCTTGGGTGGGCTATTACTTGGGGCTGGGGTGTTTGGCTTAGCATTTATTTGTGGGAGGTGGGATTTTGCATTACTAATGGAGTATTGGACAATTATTAGTCAGCCAATAATTGTATTGTTGAGTGTTGGTCAGTGGGTGAGGAGTAGTTGCATCATGAAAATACATACATAAGATATATATATGCATAGTCATTATTTCATCTTTGATTTTATTTTCTTTTTCTGTCTTAATAAGTTTTGTTTTTTTTTATCTCAAGTCAGAAGTTATATTTTGTTTCTGTTTCTCTCCCTCACCTCACTGAGGTGGGGAGTTATTGAACAGCTGTATAGAGGTTAGCCATAAACCATGATAATATGCAGAGTATTTTGCACATATTTCCAGCTTACAAAACTGTAAAACTTGTCTGATAAAAAAAAGAGACAAAATCACAAAAACATTTCCTTAGTGTTGAAAATATATGCTTTTTATTAAATGAAACACCTATAAATAGATATTACTGGTATTTTTCCATCATTGAGAACTATTTCATAAATATAATGAAAGTACATTTGTTCCATCACTGATTTTCAGCAGAAGTCTTTAAATCTGAAGAAGGTATATACATATGAAAATTATGACAAAATAATAATACAAAACATGGTTTACATTAGAATTATTCTCCCTGAAACTTGCATTTTTTTACAGTTAATGAACAGTTTACTTCTATGATTGTTAATTGTCTGACAGTATACTCTAATCTCAGAGGATTACAACTTAAACACATTTTAGAGAACCAGTGCTTCATCGTTGATTATCCCCCCTTTTTCCCCAACAGAAATAATAGTAGTCTCTTTGAAATCTGTAATTTGTCACAGCATGGCTTAAAGGCTGAAGTTCAGTTTGCACAAGGCATTTGCTGTGTATGCACAACACCAGAGCATTTCTAACAGTGCTTTAGGGGAAAGAAGGAGAAACAAAGAATGTTTGAATTAGGAACTCATTGGAATTGCTGTAATAACTGTAACATTACGTAACCTGTTACATGTGGGTCGTGTGGCCCATATAAGAGGAAAGTAAATCACATGAAAAACTTAATTTCTATATTTCTATGAAGAAAGGCTGAGAAAGCTGTGGTTATCTAGCCTAGAGAAGACAAGACAATGTCCCTGGAAAACCTTACAGAAGTTTTCCAGTACTTAACAGGGGACTACTGGAAAGATGTGGATATATATATATGTATATATATATTAATTTGTTTGTTTGTTTTTGCTTTTCCTAAAGCATATGCCTTGAAAATAATAATAATTAGAGGGAAAAATCATAAGCTTCTTCTTTTTCGCTTGCTTGTTGCCTCTTTTCTTCATGTGTTAGGACTTGAAACTGTGAAAAACACAGATATGTTTTGTTCTGTATCTGAAGTTTTTAGGGCATATACATTTATTTTTTACTCTGGTTACATAAAGGTCTACTTACTTTTTCATCGATTTCAGCTTTTCTACTTCTATTTTTAGGATGTCTAGATCTAACTTGTCCTGAAGGCACAGCACTACTTTCCTCTTGCTTGGATGTAAATCTAAGTAAGTGTGCTGTGCTGAAATCAAATGTTCTCTATAATAATAGGTTTGCACTCCTCCAAAGATAAAATTTTAAAAGCTTAAATTCTGAAGAAATGGTCATTATTATCCTTACAAAGGCTATAGTTCCAAGAATGGGTAAAGAATTAAAAGCAAAACTCTCAACAATTATCCTTTAGCATCTTTGATGAGTAAATCATCTTATACTATGACCTGTCAGGAGTCCAGCCCAGTAATAACTTAATGTTGGTGGGCAAGAAACATTGAAGCAAGTGTCTTGGAGTCTCTGACATGATATTAATCTTATAGAACAGCTCTATATTTCCATTTTGTTGTGTAGATTTCTGTCAGTACGACTTTTGGACTGGCTCCCTTTGGAAAGCTCCAAGAATTGAGCTACAATAAAAGATTCATAAAACATTTTTAGTTTTCTGTAGGTTTTTACTTTTCAGGATGGGCATCTACATCATTCACATGTGTAGGTTTTTTAATTACAACTGCTTAATGAGGAAGAAGTTGTGTAGCTAGGACTGTGTAACAATATGACAGTACGTTAAGGAGTATCCTCACCACCCAAAAAAACAATCTCTACGATTCAAACATGTAATTAATTGCCGTTAATTACATGATAATTTTTTTTGAGTCATTTGTTTTTGTTCTAATAATGGACTCTCTCTTAAGTCAGACTAACTGACAAAAATTTACTTTTCTCAGATTTACAACTATTAACTAAAAATGTAGAATCACGGAATCATAGAATCACTCAGGTTGGAAAAGACCTTAAAGATCATCAAGTCCAACGACAAGCAAACCATTCTATCCTAACTATAACAACCCTCCGCTAAATCATATCCCTGAGCACCACATCCGAAAGGTTTTTAAACACATTCAGGGATGGTGACTCAACCACCTCCCTGGGGAGCCTATTCTGTTGCTTAACCACCCTTTCTGTAAAGAAGTGGTTCCTGATATCCAACCTAAACCTCCCCTGGCACAACTTGAAGCCATTTCCTCTCGTCCTGTCATTTGTCACCAGTGAGAAGACACCAACCCCACTCTCACTGTAAGCACCCTTTCAGATACTGGAAGAGAGCAATAAGTCTCCCCTCAGCTTCCTTTTCCCCAGACTAAACAGCCCCAGTTCCTTCAGTTTCTCCTCATAGGACATATTCTCCAAGCCCTTCACAAGCCTTGTTGCCCTTCTTTGGACCTGCTCCAGCACCTCAATGTCCTTTCTGTACTGAGGTGCCTAAAACTGAACACAGTACTCGAGGTGAGACCTCACCAGTGTCGAATACAGGGGCAGGATGACTTCCCTAGTCCTGCTCACTGCACCATTCCTGATACAAGCCGGGACGTCGTTGGCCTTCTTTGCCACCTGGGCACACTGCTGGCTCATATTCAGCCAACTGTCCATCAGTACACTAAAGTCCCTTGGTGAGAGAGATTAAGGCTAACATTGTGATGACAAATTACATTATTTTTACCTACATTTTACTAAAAAATTACATTATTGTGATAAATAAGGGAGAGACACTTAAATGAAACTTGACAGGTAATCAAATATGATTTAAATGTTACCCAGAAATGGAAGAACCTGATAGAACAAGTGGGGTAATATAAATGGAAAACTTCCTTCTTCTTTTTATTTATTCATTTTTTTTCCCCGCTCCTAATACATTCTCTGAGTCCTCAGATTCATGTTGTTGCAGTTCTAACTATTAATGTGCTTTCCTGTTGTATTGCACGATGGATACGCTACAGAAATTACTCTGTTAAGGCTAGTCAAAACCAGAGTACTGCAGACTCAGAGCACTGTACTGATTTACCATTTGCCTTCCAACTACTTTCTATTTAAAGAAATCTGAATTTAATAATCCTTACTCTTTCATATTGTTTTTGATTCTTTACTGTTTATCTTTCCCAGGACAAACTCCAATACTTCTACAATAGCAATTTTGATCACATATACAAATTTGCACAAACACACATGTACAGGCTGAGAAGTTTGTTTGTTTGTTTGTTTGTTTGTTTGTTTTTTGAGTTTAAAGAGATTCCCAGATCGTTGGGATGAGATTAAGGTAAAGATTTACTTCACACAATTCCCTATGTATCCTATCAAGTTGATAAGATATAGTAATATAATCACAGCTTGCATGCAGATAGTGATATTTGTAGTAATTTTCCAAACTGGCAGCAGTTATATAATTATCTGCATTACATGTTAAATGACAGAATTGCATGTGCAGTAGATGTAGACAGTTTTTCACAACGTCCTTGTTTTAAAAATAAAACAATAATGTGCCCTTGAGTACAGTTTTTCAGTTTTTATAATTTCTATGGATCTGAAAGAAAAATAGATAGGATCATTAGAAGTTCATACAGAATGAGCTTAACTCCTCATACAGCTTAATTCCCCCCCCTCTCCCCCCCCCCCCAAAAAAAAAAAGTTGAAAATAACGTGCACCTCTTTTCATTTGATGCTGAGTGGGACTAAATTGTTAGTACTGAGTTTAATACTGTATTGCAGAAACATGCATATACATATTCATTGAGGGTTTGTGAATATAAATTTCTTTTTGGTTGAAATGGAAAAATATTAGTTATGAAATCTTGTAAAAATCTGTTCCTTAATTATGTTGATTCAGGCAAGACTAAGTGAAGTTTCCATGTACCTTTAAATACTGAAGAAAATTGGAAAGCTGACTTTCTAGCTAGTGATGAAAGAAGTTCACGAAGACAAGCACTGCTCGTTGTATATCCACCTCCTTGCCCTGCTTGTTAATTTAGAGTGTTTCTCACTTCTGACCTACAGCGGGTCTCCTGTCAGAGCAGTGTATTCAGCTTCTTTTTACTGCTTTAATATTTTATAGTATCATAGAATTCATTAAAAGTGATGTAATCCAACTCCCCTGCAATGAACAGGAACATCCATAGCTAGATCAGGTTGCTCAGAAGCTGGTCCAGCCTGGCCATATTTATTTATCCACTTAGGTATGTCTATGATTCCCAGTGTTAAGCTAAGTAAACAAATGGAGAGGACAATCTTGTATTTGAGACAACTATATTTGTGATTGAGACTGAGATAGATATCTGTTTTCTGACTTTTGCCTATATCCCTATTTATCATAATATTTTGCAATTTTGAAAATGTTGCTTTTTGTGATCTCCACCACTGTATCTGTCTTGACTTTTGCAATAAAAAGATCCAACAAACTAAAAATTTTTAAAACAGATCAGAACAACTTTATACTTTGTTCTTTCACTCATTGAATTTATCTGTACAGTGGTTTCTAATTAAGATTAGTGAATTACATAATGGGAGGCATTTTGAATGAGTGAGGAATTTGTAAGAGATACATAGATAATCTGTTCAAAGCTTACATATGGGAAACATAACTATAACATAACATATAACGTAAATAAGGAAAAGCAAGAGCACTGTATAAATTAGTGGACACAGTAAATTTTAAATGTAAATTTTAAAAATAAAACAAAACAAACAAACAAAAAATCCTACAAACTTGTATTTGATACATAAAGTATTGCAATAACATTACTAGTAAAGCTCCTAAAAAATGGCATTTGGAACATCAGGAAAATAGAGGAACATTTTTGAAATGTGGGGTAGGACATGAAGAGACATACACAATCATTGTTCTTTCCACAGGATAGTAGGAGTATGATTTTAAATCACACAGATATATTAAAATAAGCACACTATTTTATATATAATGGCATTGTTCAACTGTAACTAAGGTGCCACTTAAAAAGATTACTCAATCTAAAATGAGTAGATCAATTTACAACAGGACTCTGCATAAAAGTTCCAACAAATCTCCCATCTCAGTGGGTCATTTTGATATCTTCAGTAAAGAAGATTTTGTTGGAAGCCTTTATAAACGACATTTTGGTAAAAAGTTGTAGTCATGGTTTTTGAAATCTGAATAATTTTCTAGTCTTTCTAACAGTAATATAAAGTGTTTACCCTTTGGTAGTAGCTCCTTGACCAGCAACAACTATTTTTAGTTGTGAAGAGTACACACTTTATAGAATCTAAGTCCTACAGAGACTAATAAACTGATTGTGCTATGCATCAGCTTTCTCAAAAATCTCCATATCAGCTTGATTGTCCTCTGCCACATAGATTTTGAATTATAAAATGTAATAACTATTCTTAAACCTGTTTTTTTTTTTTTTCTTCTCATTCTACCAAATTGCAAAGTTTGAATACAGCAGTTTGAAAAGTGTTTGTCAAGCATACTATTGTGTTTATGGCAAGATTCATATTTATCAGACAAACTTTGTATTTAATAATTACTGACTCAAAAAAAATGTTCTCAATTTAAAATATCTGTGTTGAGTACTGTGTTAATCTGAAACCTGATAAGTATTAGTCACCCCAGGAAACCATAAAGGTGTGAAAAAGACATGTGACTAGACATTACTAGTTTTTCTTCTTACAAACTTACTCTTTAAATATGCTTGGAAATCTTCCCATAATGCTTATGTTGTTAAATTGAAAGAAGTTATATAATTAAAATTTTTGTCAAGGTACCTGCAAGAATTCATATTAATAATCTTTCATTTGTCAGTTATTCAGGCTAAAACACAGATGATGATCATCAAACTTGTTGGTTTTGCCTCTTTTGTGATTCTCAAAATGAACTTTTTTTTTTTTTTTTTTTTTTTTTTCCTACAGATTAGAAATTAAAAATGGATTGCTTTCATCAGTTAATGCAAGCAAGGAGAAATAATGTATATTACCTTTTCAAGATATCTGCCTATTTTACAATTTATTTTTAGAAATGAATCAGAATGGGAATTTATATATACATATGAATATATTATTTTTCAGAGTCTTATTCCTATTTGAATTTACTTTGACTTTCAACTTTAGCAAGCGTCCTTTTTGTTTGGTTGTTTGGAGCATTTTTAATATTCTGAGAGAGTTGCACGCAAATTCCTTACAAGTTCTAGAAGGTCTACACTGAGTCTTGGAGTTCTGAAAAATCATCATTACTCATAAATTCTTTATTTGTGAAGTAGTGCAAATACACACACAAACACACAAGCACACACATTCATGAAAATGTATGTAAATAAAAGAGCAAGATATAAACTTAAAGCAGAAAACATCTGTTCATCCTCAGTGCATCCCTACATATTTTATACCTATCTGCTCTACTCATGTTTTTTTCCAGAGAGAAGTCTATTAATTTACCAAATTAAACAAACAAACAAACAAAATCTTAGCCAGTGAAAGAAGCAATTTCAGTAAGAGTGTAAGGCATCAGTGCAGTAATTAAAACTTCATTCTTTCTAATTAGTTTTGGATTTGATCAACCTGTCAGCCATGAAAGTAGGCTGCAAAATAAGGGTTAAATTATCCTGGAAAGATTAAGTAATTATTAATATTGATTACTTTTAGACTCTGTTGAGCTGATGGCAAGAAAAACCCACTTGCCTCACTTTTGGTCCTTTTATTTCTCACAAGATTGATGAGTTAATAAACAGGAAGCAAGAATTCACATAAATTCAGTATCTGTAATATTTGTCACCTTCAGAATTACTTGGATGAGAGGAACATCCTTTATGTGAATTCACTAGAGAGGAGCTAGCAGACTTGATCTGCAACCTGCATTCTTGTGATTAATCCAGTGTTGATGTTTAAAAAGGCAGCATCATTAGGTAAAAACTCAGTGTGAGTAACTGCTCCTTCAGTGTGTCCTCATGCCAAGATCTTCATGCTTTTTGCTATTTGTAAAAATGCATCTTTGTCATATATTAGCTGTTAACCTGTCATTTGCTTCATGCATTCTATTAAATATTATAAAAAAGAGAAATGTATATATACATTTTTTATGTACCTTACTGTATTTATTTTATTTTTTTACATCATTTCTTTAGATATACGATTAATAAAGAAACTGAAAATGAGAACTCTTAATCGGGAAATATTAGACACAATTCGTACGTTTGGTATCAAGCCACCGAAAATCTTGAAGTTGTGCTGAAAATAAAAAATCTGCATCTAGCTAAATTTTAAATCATGACAACTTACAGACAAATGCTATTCTAAAGTGGAGGAAAAAGGAAGGATGTACAATAGTTTAAAAGAATGCTGTCACTAATTTAACATAGGAAATAACTTTTAAAAAGAGAGCTCTTCTTTAAATAAACAAACACTGTTTATTATACTTAGAGGAAGACGATGATTTTAAAATATGGAATATGAACAAAGTCACATAGGCAATCAACATTGCTACATAGTTACATTATATAATAAACTTGCATTGCTAAGAATTTTTTGTTTTTGGCCTTTAGTTAGTGTGTTATACTTGGCAGTTCTAGATTCCTTCATTTTTTTTTCTTCTGTGTCTTTGAAGAACTGCAGTGCCTTGATTATCTACTGAATTTAATTGAATGAGCATTTAGGGAATCCCTCTGTGCACTTTCTTTCCTTCCTACATCCCCTGCAATCCGTGTCCATCTTTTTCGTTTTCTTTTTTCTTTTTTTTACATCTCAATAAGTAGATTAAATGCAACATGCATTTGTTTTCCAAACAAATCACTAGTTTTGGAATTCTTTTTTTTTTTTTTTTTTGGCCTTTTGTGGAAAGTATTACTTATAATGTTCTCTTATAATGTTCTCTACCAAAGTAAAAATAATAATAATAATAAAAAAAGGACTTCACTCAGAATAACTATTTTTCACAACATGAGGTCAGATTTGCCCTTTGTTAAAATGCCATTTTAAAAATGGTCTTCGCCTTTTAAATGTCACAATGACAATGAAACTGCACTCAAAGAAAAATGTTGGCCCCTTATTTTGTCAGGAAGCAGAGAGCACACAGAGACAAAGGCAGCTGGAAACTTCAGTCCAGTTGAAATGAATGGAAAATATATATGACCTTCTCAAGTTGCTATTTTTTGTAATGACAGTCCAAAGTGTTAATCCCATTGACCTTTATGGAATATACAAATGTTTTGAAAAACAGTTTCATTTGACTGTCATTGATAGACATGTTTTCAGATGAGAAAATATGATTAATATTTCAAATGTAATCAGAAGAGATTAAAATATTTAAGTACTTACTTTTTACAGAGTTAAAACTGTTCAATAATTTTATGATCTGAAAATATTTTAAAAAACAAATTTAATGCTCAAAAATTCATTTAGATATTTTCAAAGCAGGAACACACATCAATGCAATGAAAGAGAAGTACAGTAAAACTAGATGATACTTTCAAATTTACATTTTAAAACATATCTAAATGCAATGCAAAGCAAGAAAAACAAACAAACAAACAAACAAACAAAAGATAAAAAACAGGTGAGCATGTAAGGGATAGTTATATAAGATTTTTTTTTTTTTTTTTTTTTTTTTTTTTGTTATAAAAAGAAATACATTTTTCTGGAAACTTCGTACAATTCCTGAAATTCTTACTCAATAAAACAATTTTTCATCCATCTCTACCTGAGAATGCCAGTGTCTTCTGTGAAATTTAGAGTAACATTGAAAATTTTACATTATTCTACTATAAAAATTATAGTTACAAGATATTTATACGCACATGAAATTTATGCTCCAAAAGTAATGCCTTCTATTTTACTATACTGGGACATGAAATCAGGGACAGATGGTAGTAGTACGGCAGTAAAGGTTGAACTTTCCCACCAATATTGCATTACATTTGTTGTTGTAAGGCAGATAGCAGGAGGGGCAGTCTTCCAAATTGGCATCTGATGTGGAAGTACATATGAAGGAAAAGCGCAAAAATGAATTCCTCGATGTGGAAAAAATAGCACCCATTAGAACTCATCAGTGCTTGCTGAACATTTCTGGAGACTAAACAGTGGATGTGAACAGTAAGGAGGTGAATGGTGCATTTCAGTAGTGGCAACAGTGGCGGTGTGTAGCTCCCCCCGGTGCAGATTTTCATAAGGGTGACATACAGGCTTTTGTTCACTGCTGGCAAAAAAAAAAGCATAACATATTGAGCATATCAAATATATCTTGAAAAGCTTAACTTAATGAATTATTAATTTAAAATTTAATTCTAACTCCATAAAAATATATATATATATATTTTATAAGACTTTCTGTAGTTTAATTCTGTACTGAAAGGGTCAGAGTGTTATTTTTTATACATGATGAAACTAAGAAAAGGAATAGAAGATTTTTCCCATCATGACCTGTCTTCTGCTTTAAATAACGATCTGAAATTTCTTAGATTTAATTGATGGAATAATATGTCATATCATGACATACAGCTCAGAATGCTAATATGCTATTTTCACAAATAATATTAAAACAAAACAAAACAAAAAGAAACAAACAACAAAACAAACAAAAAAATCTAAGTATATATTTATCATAATACTTTTCCTGTTTACAGCTTTTTTAAATACTAAATTGCTTGACAAAAAATACTGTTTCTACTTATTAGGTCTGGAGCCACATACTCAATCAAACCTCAAAACTACCTAGTCGTCAAACCCTATAGCCTCTGACACATCATTAGCTCTTAAAAGAGTACCTTACCTCATTTTATCTTCTCAAAGGCACTGCATGACTCAGGATGATCTTGCATCAGATTTCTTCACAAACCAATTCTTTGATCTATTCTATCTAGATTATATTTCTCATGAAGACTCACCTAGACATTTTTCACTGATAGAGGCATGTCTTGAACTGATTTTCATCTGCAGCCAGCCATAGGTTATTTCTATTGTCCTTTGAACACCATTCCTGATATTTATTCTGAAGGTTGGTATTAAATTTTACGTTTCTCTGTATTATGCCATAAAAGCATCTATTAAAAATGGCAGAATCTACAGAGTATTCCTTACCAAAATACAAACTATATAGAAGTCAATAGTGATTAATCCCCAATTCTGCCAACAGTATTCTATGACTTAACAGAGGATAGAAATCCTAGTGTTTTGAAATTTTTTAAGCAAGATGTGAGCAAAACAAAGTGTGTCTAAACCAGTGATGTTATAATGTGCTGCTATAGTGATTTCTGTAATGCTTGTATCAGCAGGAACTTAAGGTATTCTAAACTTCTTGAAATAATTTTGCATGCAGTGTTGCTAAGATTTCTTGTGTGTGTGTAACCTGAAGTAGACTTATTAGAAAATTATGTATAGGAAATTGTCATATCCTCATGAAGAGAAGATAACATATATCAAGAAAAAAGAGAAGAAGGAAAAGGAAATGGAAAAGAAGAAAAGAAAAAGAAAAAGAAAAAGAAAAAGAAAAGAAAAAGAAAAAGAAAAAGAAAAAGAAAAAGAAAAAGAAAAAGAAAAAGAAAAAGAAAAAGAAAAAGAAAAAGAAAAAGAAAAAGAAAAAGAAAAAGAAAAAGAAAAAGAAAAAAAGAAAAAGAGAAAAAAAAAGAAAAAGAAAAAGGAAAAGAAAAAGAAAAAGAAAAAGAAAAAGAAAAAGAAAAAGAAAAAGAAAAAGAAAAAGAAAAAGAAAAAGAAAAAGAAAAAGAAAAAGAAAAAGAAAAGAAAAAGAAAAAAAAGAAATGGGAAAGAAAAGGAAACTAAAAAGTGAGGCAAAGAAAGGCAGGAGGAAAAAGGAAGGGAAGGGAAGGGAAGGGAAGGGAAGGGAAGGGAAGGGAAGGGAAGGGAAGGGAAGGGAAGGGAAGGGAAGGGAAGGGAAGGGAAGGGAAGGGAAGGGAAGGGAAGGGAAGGGAAGGGAAGGGAAGGGAAGGGAAGGGAAGGGAAGGGAAGGGAAGGGAAGGGAAGGGAAGGGAAGGGAAGGGAAGGGAAGGGAAGGGAAGGGAAGGGAAGGGAAGGGAAGGGAAGGGAAGGGAAGGGAAGGGAAGGGAAGGGAAGGGAAGGGAGAAAGATAAGATTTCAGACTCACAGAGCTACATCACTGTATTTTCTTTTAATTTAACTCTGTGACTAGTCTTAGGAAATGTTGAGTTATCTGGTGTTACGTTGACTGTTGATTTTCTGGACACAGGGTTGTGAAAGGTATACACAACTATTAACAAGAGCCTCACAAAACCATCATTCATCTGCATGCATTTTCAGCAAATTTGCAGGATAGACAAATCCTTCAAAATGTTTGCATGTAATAGTGAATGAAAACTGCTTATTTGCTAAATTTCAGTCCTTTTTCATGATACTGAACATGCTATATATGACGCTCATTTTATACGCTTTGGAGTGCTTTGTCAAGAAGACTTAAACCAAATCTGTTTAAAGAAGCAATATTTCTGTTCTACTAACAAGTATAAAGTTCACCTTGTTTGCCTTGTCCTGAAGAACAAGAATTTACCATTAAATACTGTCTAGAGAAAGGGCTGGACTGTAGTCCAGCAAACAAAAACACCTTATATTCCAAAAGCAGGAAAGTAGATGAGAATAGAAGCAATAATTTTTAACAATACAAAAACTAATAATTTTATAAAATTATCTGAGGGTCTGGCTCATTTTATAAAGCTGTAAAACAAGTTTGCCTATCATCATAAGTTTTATTCTATAACAAGGTAACGGCTGATGTAGGAAATATTTGTGAAATTCTATTAATGCTCTTAAAGAGCTGATGAGGCTAATGGAAAAAGATTTCAGAATTTGGACTTATATTTTAAGCCAATACAGGGAAGATATCAGTTACATAACAAAAAATGTGATGTTAAATTTTTTGTTGGATATTTCTTTGAATTGCAGTTAACAATTGTTTCTTAGTTACAATTTAAACCAGTACACAATAATTCTTGGTACTTCTATCAGCTGCTTTTTCAGTAAAGTGCTTATGTTGCTCTAGTTCTGTGAAACTAGTTCTGTGAGAACACTGAGCTGTGGCAAAGGAGTATATAAAATAGAAAGAAAGCAACGTCACTGCAATGGATTTATCACTTCTGTAATGTATTCAGTATTTTCACGGTACCACAAATAATAACAAATAAAGATTATTTAAGATCCAGATGAAGAAACAATGGCAATAATAAATAAATAAATAAATAAATACATACATACATACATACATACATACATACATACATACATAAATAACTAATAGTAATAATTATGCTGAAGAGAAGGAAAAAAAAAAAAAAAAAAAAAGGAGAAGGAGCTGTAGTTAAAATATTCATATATTGCTTTTTCCCCAGGGTTGGTTAATTATTGTTTGGAATTCCTTATCCCAAGAAGAATTAGCTAACTTAGATTCACAGTGATGAATCTACTTGTGTAATCGTTTTATGACATCACAGTATTAGCTAATGTCAGGAAGAATGGGGGCAATCTGGATCATGAAGTTTCACCTCATATGGACAAATTATTTTAAGAGTCAGTTCGTAAATCTTTCAGTAATTCACTTTAATGTATTCAAGGAGTTTCAATATTATTCATCAATTGACTTTATTAATAATGTTATATAACAATATAACAATGTTATTTATAGCAATAACATAATATTGTATAACACAATAAAATGTAAATCCATTTGCCTTTGATTGCTCAATTAAAATTAAGTCTGTTGAGTGGTTTAGTGATGAAAAGTGTAGAGATAGAGGAGGTGGGATGGGTGGAAGAACTGCTCTCAGGGTCTGCTTCATTGTCACTTGTTCTGTGGGTATCAGTCACTGGAGTGTTAGAAACTGTAATCAAACCATACCTATTTGGCATCAGATTAATATGTTTCACTGCCCTTCTGGTTATCCTTTTCGCCACAGCTGCCACATGAGTGCAGCAGCAGATTGTATCTCTTTATGTTTAAAATTCTCTCCTTGGGAGTAATCCCTTTGTAGGTAGAAAACATGATCTTGGGTTGCTTGTTTTTTGTTTTTTTTTTTTTTTTCCTGAAGCAGTGCCCTGGCTTATCCTGGGAAAATTCAATTATAAAACAAAACAAAACAAAATAAAATAAAATAAAATATGTTGTCTTTCTAGTGAAACATGTGGACTACTTGATATATTTGGTGATGTTCCGGCAGATTATGTACAAAATCTTCCATGGCTAGTGACAGGTTCTCTAATCTAGGTTTCCCAAATTTTGTATCAAACTTCTAGCTTTAAGGCATGAGCACTATAAAAATAACATTGTTGTTGATATTAGTTGTAGGATACTTTCTCGAAAACTAGTATTATTTTAAAGAATATTTACTTGCTTGAAGGAATGCATAATTTTGCTCTTTTAAAGGTTAGATTTTTAATTGTTAAATAACATTGATTCAGGGATGATAGTTTGTTTTCATTAAACTGCAAATAAATATAAGTACATTTGCAAACAGTCTCTTATAAAGCATTCAAAGTGTATGTGTCTTGTTATGAATCTAAAACATGTTCTAATTCAATCTGGAAAGTGAAAATAACCCATAATAAATGGTAAAAAAATAAAAATAAAAAAATAAAATAAAAATTGAAATCTGTTTCTCCAAATGCTGATTTGGCCAGGGTTTCTATGATAATTGAGCATCTTAAATTAAGTGTGTTGATGCTTCTTCAAAATTACTTCTACAAGGACCTCATTGACAAGAGTAAGACTAGTGAGAATGTGAGCTCTCTTCTGAAGGAAACAGGAGACCTGGTTACCCAGGACAGTGAAAAGGCTGAGGTACTAGATGCTTCCTTTGCCTCAGATTCTGCTAGCAAGACTCACCTTTGGAAATCCCACATCTCAGAGACCGAGCTGAAATGCTAGAACAAGAAAGTTACCTGTGGTAAAAGACTGTCAGGTCAGGGAATGCTGGAGCAAACTGGACATTTGTAAGTCCACGGGCCCTGATTTTATGCACCCATGTGTGTTGAGTGAGCTAGCAGACAGGATTGCAAGGCTGCTCTTCATAATTTTTGCTCAGCTGTGGCAATTGGGAAAAGCATTTGAGGATTGGAGGAAAAGAAAAGTCCCTTCTACGTTCAAGATGGGCAAAAAGGAAGACCATGTGGAATACAGGCTGGTCAGCCTCATCTGCAAAGGTGATTGAACATCCAGTCCCAAAAACTTTTTACAGACAAACAAAGAAGGAAAAAAATAGTGAATAGTCAGCATGGATTCATGAAGGGGAAGTCATGCTTGACACTACTCTATACAAAATGACCAGCTTCATGGATAATGAGGGAGCAGTGGAGATTGTCTCTGTGGACTTTAATATGATCTTTCAGTCTGTCCTCCATAAGATTCTCAAAGAGAAGCTGTAGAATACAGGCTAGTTGAGTTAACAGTGATGTGGACTGAAAAGAATCTGAATTTCTGGATCCAGTGGGTACTGATAAGTTATGAAAATCTGGTTGGAGTCCAATAATGAGTGAAGTATGCTGGGGATCAATACTGGGTCAAGTCTTGTTTATCAGCTTTATTAACCATCTGGAATATTAAGAGCACATCTGGTAAGTTTTAAACAACAAAAAATGGAGGGAATTGCTGACTCTCCAGAGTTCTCTGTGGACATTCAGGTGGACCTTAAAAGGAGAAAAGGCCTGGCAAAATTCTCATCAAGTTCAACAAGGGTCAGTGCAGAGAACTTGTTTTCTTAGAAAGTTTTGAGCATGTATGAGTTATACAAAGCACAACAATTACCTTAAATTCTGCTGTTCTGTAGTATGCACAGTGACAAGCAACACATAGGTAGTGAGTCTTTATACACCCCTCAAGCTATTGGGTTAGAAAATGCAAACTGGGGGAGAAATATTCCTCCTGCTGTAAGTGAAGTTCAGGTTTGCAAATGGCAGAGGAAGGCTGAGGAAACATAAGTTCTATGGGTCTTGATAAGATGCATCCCAGAGTCCTGAAGGAATTAGTTGACATAGTTGCCAGGCCACCTTTAGTGATATCTGTGAAGTCATGGCAGCCAGGTGAAGTCCCTGGTGACTGGAATAAAAGCCATTTTTCAGAATAGTAGAAAGGATGAACTACAAGATCCTCCAGATCAAGGGAGGTGATCCTGCCCCTCTACTCTGTGCTGATGAGACCTCACCTGGAGAACTGCATCCATATTTGGAGTCCTGAGTAAAGGAGAGACATGGACCTGTTGGAGTGTATCCAGAGTAAGGCCATAAAAACAATGCAAGGGATGGAATGTCTCCTTACAAGGAAAGGCTGAGAGAGCTGTTCAACAGCTGAGGGGCTGTTCAACAAGGATAAGACAAGGATTCAGGGTGACCTGAGAGTGACCTTTCAGTATGTAAAGGGAGCTATAAGAAAGAAGGGGACAGATTCTTTACCAGGTTCTGTTGTGATAGGACAAGGGAGAAGCATTCAAACTCAAACTCAAAAAAAAAAAAAAAAAAAAAAAGAGGAGATTTAGACCAATATAAAGAAGTTTTTTATGATAAAGATGGTGAGGCACTGGAACAGTTTTCCTGGAGAGATGCCTGTTATCCCATTCTTGGATGCATTCAAGGTCAGACTGGACAGGCTCTGAGCATCTGACCTAGCTGCATATGTCCCTAGTAATCACAGGGGAGCTGGACTAGATGACATTTAAAGACCCCTTCCAAATCAAATTATCCTATGGCTCTATGCAAAATAGTGTATCAGAGTTTTTGTGATTAAACTCAGCTCACTGTTAAATGAAATATAAACACAAAACCAAGTATGAATGTTATGACATATGCATAGTTTTAATGATGATTGATAGCTATTAAATTCTGCACAAGGCAAACAGCAGAGAAAGAGCAAACTTCACTGAAATTTTATTATTAAATGATCTAACATATTTTGACCAAACAATCATGTGATTAGAGAACAAAAGAATTTGATAAAGTAAAAAATATGTGTGTAAATTGGAGATAATTACAATTCTGCAGTTAAATATAATAACTGATGTTTTCTGTCATGTTATCTTATCATATTACATACTTAGGACAAGAAAGATAAGCAAATTGCAATTTCAAAGGGACAGTGTAGATAAAAGCGTTTTGTGGATATTTAAAAATCAATTTTAGTTCAAAATGACACATAGTTTTATAAGTCTTCATTCTCACATGTTGTTAGTAAGATGAGTTTCCTTAAATAAAATTTCATTTTGCATTTAATTTTTTTTCAAGTGATAGAGTGATTTCAACTTTAAAATTAACTCATTCAGGCTACTTTGATGTTCACAGAAGGAATAATCAGATTGACTTCCAGATATTCCTAACCATAGATGTTAGTACAGTCTTGATACACACATTAATACAAAACACCTGCACTTTTGTTTTGAAATTTGAAGTGTATACTTCCCTAAAAGCAAAGTCATATCATTAACTGAGTGGCTTACTCACCAGAGTGCCATGTGGTTATCCAGATGGACATTAAGAAGCTGGAGACATGGGGTGACAAAAATCTCATGAAGGTCACCAAGAAAGATCAACTGCAGGCACCAGGACATGCTGAGGAGCGCTATTAGCTGGAAAGCAATGCTGCAGAAAGAGATCAAGAAGACCTGGTAGACACTAGGTGACACATGAAGCAGCAGTGTTCTGCCATTAATGAAAAAAAGGCTAATGGTACCCTGGACTGCAATAAGAAAGTGTCACCACCAGGTAAATGGAAGCAAAACTTCCCATCAAGTCAGAACTGGTGAGGCCATACCTGGAGAACTGTACCCTGTTCTGGACATAGAAAGACATCAAGGAGTGCTGCAAAGTAATGACTCCAACTTATTTCTGTGGAGTGTACAAAACTACAAAGATCTTAACAACAATATTCAATAGAGTAAATTCTCAGCTACAAAATACTATCAGTTAAGAAGTCATCATGATTACCTAATCTTTCTCACCAGCAACAAACAAGAGTTTGTACGCCACTCTTGTAAAAATATTCAATAGTGCAGAAGACCCACAGTTTCGCATATGCTATGATAGTGTTACAAGGAAAATGTTACCCACGCAGTATGTCTTTCATTGGCAAGAACAGATGAAAGACAAAAGGCACCAAATCTGGACACAGAAAGAGATCTAGGGGTGCTGCAAAGAGCCCTAAGGCGGGTTACCAAGATGGTCAAGAGACTGGAGCACTGCTCCCATGGGGAGAAGCTGAGATAGTTGGGACAGTTCAGTCTGGAGGAGCCTTGGGGAGGGAGGTGGGTCTTACTGGCATGTATAAATACCTGAAGGGAGGGTGCAAAGAAGCCGGAGCTCGGTGCTGCTCAGTGCCAGGACAAGAGAAAATGGGGGCAAACTGGAACACAGGAGGCTCTGCCTAATCATCAAGAAGCAGTTCACAGTGTGGGTGATGGAGAGCAGGATTCCCAGGGTGGTTGTGGAGATTTTAAAAAACTTCCCAGACATGGTCCTGGGAATACTGTTCTAGGTGCCCTTGCCTGAGCAGGGGGCTTTGACCAGATGAGCTGCAGAGGTCCCCTCCATCCTTAAGCATTCTGTGATTTTTTGCCACAGCTGATATAAACAGGTCAAGGAGATTCCTGAAACACCTTGATGAAAACTTCCTGGTGCGAGTACTAAGGGAGCTAAGAAGAAAAGGTGCCTTCTTAGATCTGTTGCTTGTAAACAGAGAACGTCTCACGGATGAAATGCTAATTGGTGATTGTCCTGGCCCTGGCAGTTGAATTTAAAATCTGCTGATAGAAGGAAAAGTGCCAGAAAATGTCACCCTGGGTATGGGTGGAGCAGGCCTCAGGCTGCTCAGGGAACTAATTAGTAGGGTCCTCTGGGAACCTTTTGATGCTTTTGAAGGCATCGGGGCCCATCCGTGCTGGTCACTTTTAAGTATCACCTCCTAAGAGCACAGGAACAGGTGATTCCAAAATGACAGAACGTCAAACAGACAGGGAAAAAAATGGCTTGGCTAAATAGTGATTTTCTAGAGCTTAGGCAGAGAAAGAAAGTGTACGGCTGCTGCAAGTAAAGTCAGGAACCATGGCAAGGCTGCAGGGATGCTGTTGGCCTTTGTACGGAGAAAATTGGTGTGACCAAAGCTAAGTTAGAACTGAAGATGGCCAGTACTGTGGGGGACAATAAAAAGATGCTTTTTTTTTTTTTTTTTTTCCTTTTAATTTTCAAATATGTTAACAACAAAACGAGGACCGGAGAGCAAGGAACTGCTTCACCCTCATCCAAAGCATCATCATCCCAGTAGTTCTGCAAAGATTACTGACTGATGGTTGGCAAGATCTGAGACTATGCAAAAAAACTCTGAGTTAGGCACCAGAATAATGATTCAGCTTTCTGAGAAATGTAACCTCAGCCTTGTTTTCTGAAGCTGGAACTGGAGACCAGGAACCAGTAGTCATTAATGGAGTCTCTCTTGTGAGGCAACTCCTGTCCCTGCAAAATCTCATCTCAGGAGTAAAGAGTAGAAACATGAGTGAATGGAATAAGCCTGAAACATATATTCTCAGGGATGACCTTCTGTCAATTTCTGGCCTTCTCACATTTCTGCGTATTCAATTTTTTCTGGGAGTAGAAAATAAGAATTCATCATAAGATCTAAGTTTTTCCTCCTGGGCAAAAATCTAAAAAGATGTTTTCATATTGATAGCCTACGTTCTTTCTTCATGACTTTTGTTTGTTTGTTTGTTTTCTGTCACTGTAAGAATTTTGGGGAATCTCCGAGAGAGTGTGATCTTATCCAATATTATTGCACGGGAAAAAAAAAGAAAAAAAAAAAAAGAAGAAAAAAAGCAGATGCTGTAATGGCTGAAAAAAAAAAAAAAAAGTATTTAATTCTAGAGGGATGATACCTACTCCTCCTTCAGAGCAGATGGGAAATAAATGAGTAGCTGAAAGTTTCATAGAATTTATTTCACCATCTAAGGAGATAGTATATTAACAATATATAACCCTACAGAGTTAAATAAAAAAAAAAGTGTTCATCCTTGAAATAATTATTATATACATTAGGTGAACATGTGAAAAGTAAGATATTAAAATGAGAAGCATTAAATATTAACAGGTATTCAGATCAGAAGGCGCTCACTCAAGGGTTTTGAATTGTCTGCCAGACAATGAGGATTGGAGCTAATTAAGCAGAAAATTAGTTTAAAGGTAGTGAAGAGGACAGCTATAATCACTGGGAAAAAAACACCAAAATTTTCATGGATCATGAAGTTAAAGAGGATGGTGGGTTATAAGTGCTTGTTCTCCCTTAAAGATGGTACTGTAATGCTCATGTAGGGCAAATGCACCGTGCAGAGGCCTGACATTTTTTGTACAAGCTAGCTGCATATTCATAGCTTTTTGTTCTCCCTAGATTTTCTCGCTGTAAGAGCAATCCTTCAAAATCAGCAGTATTATTTAGCAGCTTATGTCCTGTTACTCATTTTAACCCGGTAGAAAACAACAGAATGCTCTCATTTCTCTGAAGTACGTCCTATGTCTACTGATTAAACATGCCCTGTTTATGCATGTTTGATTGCTGCTCCTTCTGGGGGCGTCTAGTCCAAAGCACAAATTCTGACACTGCCTGAGAAACATTTTTCTGCCAAATTCAGGAAAGATTGGAAATCTAGAAAACCATGCCACTACACTTTTTTGAAAATTGAAGATGTGCTGATTTTACAATGCCTAGGTTAAATTTAGTTTTCTGTACTAGATGTTCACAGACTTGAGGCATTAAGTTTTTTTCTTCTTTTGTTTGAAGAAATTACTTTCTAAGTATTTTGAGGGGTTTGAAATAGCTATTTAAGCGTAATGGAATGATCCCAAACATTTGCTCCATCACCAACCGAAATCACAGGAGTAATTCACTTTTGCTCTGTTACTGTCTGTTCCTACAAATGTGAAAGCCTTCTTTTGAAATCAAGAAAAAGGAAGTCATAGTGACTTAAGCTTGAGTTAAAATCTGTAATGTGTGGTCACCTGCAGACTGTAGTATTTTACCTTAATGCGACCTAAAATAGGCATTACCACAGTTATGAAATTAATACAGAATTGATAACTTAATTTGAAGTTTTTCTATTTTATTTGCCACCACCAGAGCATCGGAGTGTTTTTCTGTTATTAGGTCCTTTTCTTCCCTACTTTTGAAAATGGGTTATAATTCCACTGTAGGTGCATTTACTGGAAATCAGGTCTATTGTGTTTTATTAAGAGCAGTTAAATAGCTACTGATACTGAATTTCAAATCTGCTTATTTTTGAGTGAGGTCTAATGACAGTATCTTGATTAAGCGTTGGTCTCGTCATGCAGACACAGATACAGATCAGCTGCAGGATGTCTATTCAACAAAATTTAACGTACTTGAACCTTAGCAATCCTGTGGGTGTCTCCGTGAGCTGTAAAGTGATACGAGGCAGCTATTGCAGTCACCATTTGTATGATTAACGACTTAAATTAGTCCTTTTCCAAACAAAGATCTTAAGTCACTCAGATTTCTGACTCTGGAGCTACAGCTGAAAAACACTGTGAGTCATAGAATCACAGAAACAGCCTGAGTTAGAAGGGACCCACAAGGATCACCAACTCCCATCTCCTCAAGGGACTAGTCAAAATTCACGCCCTAATTCTGATTTCTCATTGTGCAAATGCTTCTTGAACTCCAGTAGCTTGGTGCCATGACCACTTCCCTGATGAGTCAGTTCCACGCCCACTGCGCTCCGGTGACAAATTTTCCTGACACCAAAACTGACCCTCTCCTAACACAGCTCCATGCTTTTCTCTCAGGTCAGTGGAACACGCATACTCTTTGAATCTCTCTATTCCTTCCCTCCTTTACTGCAAAAATTAATCGTAGCTACTAACTTCAGTTAAGTTTTCAAAATTAAGCTGGGATGTGGAAGAGCACAGGTTATCAGTACAGAAAGTAAGCTGGTTTTCTTTAGATAAGTCCATTTGCTACAGTACCTGGTTCGCTGGCTACTGTCAATTTTGTGCCCTGAAGGAGGCAAAAATTCCAGTGGAAATGCAATAAGCAATTTCCTCAAGAATTTGTGATGACTGTTGTCTCCATTATTTTTGTACGCCAGCCTCATTTCAGGAAATAGGTGACGTTCTTTGTGCCATCACTCAAGAAAAAAGAACTTCGCTTTTTTTTGGTTGTTGTTGTTGTTCTTTATGGTGTTCATTGCTTTCCCACAAATTATTAGCAAATATAATGAGCAGAATATGTGCTGAAATCATTCCAGTCTTCCTCTCCTGTCTGAAATCTAGCACTCAGTCTGTCAGACAGTAGTAGCAGGGCATGAAAATAAGTGTGTAACAACATCTATTTGCATTCTTTCTCCCTTTCTTGAAAATGAGAACAATGTTTCCCTTTCTCCAGACCCTGGGGATTTCACCCAACAGCCATGATTTTTCAAATATGATAGAGTGCGGCTCAGCAACCACATCTGCCATCTCTCTCAGAATCCTTGAATGCATGCAACCTGGGCTCGTGGACTTGCATACGTTTAGTTTCATGAGGAGGTCTCGGACTTGTTCCACTGTTACAGTGGGATGGAATCCACTTCTCTCACTCACAGCTAGAGGTTCAGGTTCCTGGCAGTCATGGGGAGCCTGACTACCAGCGAAGACTGAGGAAAAACACTGACTGACTACCTCATCTTTTCCATGTCTGAGGAAGCTAGTTCTCCATCCTTGCTTATCTGATGCGTAACACTCCTTGGCCTGTCTTCTCCTGCCTATGTAACTGTAGAACCCCTTCTTATTTTTCACATCCCTCGCCCAGTTCAGCTCCCTCCATGCCTTGGCTTTCCTGATCTTATCTCTATGCATGCAGTCAAGCCTGTATTCTTCCCAGGCTACACACCCTGCTTCCACTTTCTGTACATATCCCTCTTTTTCATCAATTAAGCTGCAGGTCCTTGCTCAACTATGCTTGTTGACTGTCTCTTCTGCTTGATTTCTTCTGCTGGGGGATGGAGATCTCTTGCGCTCACCGCAGAGTGAGATCTGCCAGCTCTCTTCTGATCATAAAGCTCTTAAGTCCTTGTTCTCTGTTATTCAAGACTGACATTTATACGTACAGGCTTCCTTATTGTATATTTGTTTATAACTTTTTTTTTTTCCTTTTCTGTTAAACTTAGCTTACATGTAAACTATGTTTTAATGACAAAAATAAGTAAATAAATAAATCAAATAAAAATTGCTCATTTGCTTGATCTATTAAGGGTGTAATAATGTATATCTTCCTGAAGAAAAAACTTGACCAGAGAGATTGGACCAGATGGCATTTTGAAGTTAATTCCAATACTTACCGTTCTGTAATTCAATAATCTCATGTAAGTAAGAAAACTACCTAAGCTGGAATTTTGGAACTCTAATTCTATTGTAACAAAGAACTATTGCAAATTCAAGTACAGCTATATTTTTCAGGAAATTTCTATTCTTGAAATATATCTTTCTGACTAGACTATAACTGTCTGACACACTGTTCATCATCAGAATATAGCATTATCTTAATAACCATTTCTCTAGTTTTCCATTTCAAATGCAGAGCAGACCAATTTGTTATATAAACTTTGGTTATACATAGAAAGTTCCGACAGTCTAGAAAGATTATTAGTTATAGTTCTATTTTAACAGCTGTACAGCTCTGTGGAGAAAGATTAGTGAGGGGTTTTTTTAATTAATAATTGCTTTTTTTGTTGTTGTTTTTGTTTTTGTCTATGCCTCTAAGTTTTTTTTTGTTGTTTTTGTTTTTTTTTCAGTTCTATAAGGAACTGTATTTTAAAAATGGTACTAGAACTGTTTCTATACTGCAGAGAAAGTCTCTGTGAAAAATGAATTAACTCTTGATAGCATTTCTTTTTATTACTTTGGGTTTTCAAGTAAAAATTAAAACCTTAATTGATTAAAGTGTTGGAGATCAATAAAGAATAATTATTCCTTTCTTCGTTGCTTTTCACAGAAAATTATTGTGTGAGTTGCCCTAAGGAACTGGATCTTATAAATTTGGGGTGATGATTAATAGATTGATGCACGTGGGTAAAGACAGGGATAGACAGTGAGAAGAAAACACCAAAATACTTATTACAAACAGCAGCTAAAAGGAGGAGTTAACAGCTGAAGATAATTTTAGTAATATGTTCAGCACTTACTGTACTGTTAATGTTCACTTGATATTCACGTTAGAATTAAAAAAAAATACGAAAGAACAAATAGTAAGAAATGTTAAACACATTCAAACAATATAATTCAGTGAAACTTTTCGATATTTCTAGAAAAGTTTAATTATGTTTGTATTTAGATGCAAAAATGTACCATCTTTTGTTAGATAAGCAACATTGGATGTTATATTAAGGTAAACCTAAACATTACAATATTCAAGGACAGAGTGTTAATGTCAGCAGCCTAGTTCTTCAACACATAGACTAAAACCTATGTAAGATTTGAAAGATCTAAAATTTTGAAATTTTTGGAAGTAGTAAAATTTTAAAGGATCAGGTTTATTCAAAAGAATTATTTCTTTTATATTTCAATTTTCTAAATAATAATTTAAAAAGTAATGAATTTCCAAATGAAAGACAAAACTTATGAGTATGTCAAGAAAGAAAATATACACCCCTTTTAGATAAGCTGGGAGATCTGTAAAAAATCGTTCTGTATAGAGTAGTATCAGCCAACGACAATTTTATAAACAAGCCATAATTAATCTAAAAATAGTGTAATTCTGATTAGAAACACTTATTTCAGTTACATCTCATTTGAAATTTAAGTAAATATTTTAGTAAATTTTAAGAACTGACACACTGATCAAAGTTATATTTATGTAAAAGAAAAGCATTATTAAAATCAAATTCTTTAATTACAGTTCTCAGCACCTGTAGTCTATGCAGCGGTGGAAAAAATATTGAAAACCCTTTGCATTCTCTCTAGAGGAAAGATTCTGAGTAAGAATAATTTGGGCAATCAAGTATCTCCCAGATACTCAGGCCACTACCAAATAAGGAATGTATCACTCAAATTTGGAATGAATCTGCTATGGTGTGCTTCTAAAAAATAGCTATTTTACATTTAGTGCATTATTTAGCTTACAAAATCAGACTAATTACCATGTGCAAAAGGCCAAAACACTGAGGAGAATGTAACCATGAAATAGATGCCAAGGAGCAATGTACAACACCTACAACTTTCAGTAAAATTTATTTCTACAGATATTTTATTAAAGCTAGCTGTGCATTCCATATGAAAGACTAAATAGTGATATAAAATGTCAGTAAGCACTTTTGTGACCTCACAGTCTCCTCTGAGAGAGGATTCTTCTAATGAGAAAGATTCTTCTAATGAGAAACATGAACTTTTAGTTAGTTATAGAGAATGCTCTCATTATCTGCAAACTGTAATTTTTGAAAGACAATGTATTAGGATTTCAGTTGCAGGTCTGAAATCTAAAAACTGGAACTCTCTGACCCTCAGCATTTGTAGGTAACGTTGCAAGTAATGCCTCCTACTTATTTCCATGGAAACTGCAGCATCTACAGAAAGCACCATGACATTATTTGGTAGAGTGAATTCTCAGCTACAAAACACAATTTTTTCTATGTAGTCACCACGCTATACTTTTTCACCAGCAATGATTAAGAGCCTGCTTGCCACACCTGTCAAAATCCACACCAGAAGAGGTGACCCAATGTTTTACAACTTTACAACTAAATGACCGCATCGTTGCTAGCATAATGTTGCCCACAGAGACTGTTTTT
This sequence comes from Phasianus colchicus, assembly GCF_987193195.1. NCBI lineage: Eukaryota > Metazoa > Chordata > Aves > Galliformes > Phasianidae > Phasianus > Phasianus colchicus. Next base: position 18,777,318 of record NC_143476.1, read on the forward strand.
CACCAGCCCAAACAGACAGAAATCAGACAATGCCAAACCCAGGCAATACAGTGGGTGTGATACGACAGTCCAGCCAAGACTGGAAATGTGCTTCACTCTTCAAACTGATATTGAACAAGAAGTTATCATGTTGCAAAAGGAAGTTAGTCTTCTCTCCCTAACTCTGGAAGTTTGAGTGTTCATCTAGGCCAGTATTGTGTTGCAGCAGTCAGAATTAATGGTTTGTCTTGACTCCAGGAAATCTAGAAGAATCACGCTTTCCTATCCCTTAAGACAGTATACATCACTTTACCCACTAAGGGCTATGTCTTGAACTCTTTTTTAGATGTGGAATTGATGGGTTGCCACTGCATGGACTGCCATTTTGACTTTGGATTATAGTAGTGACAAACAGAAGTAATGATGTGACCCAGTAAACTGTCCTCTTCAGTCTCATATGGGTTCAATATGTCCTGGCAAACATACTGTTGTGCATATGTTCATTTTGTTCCTCTGTGAGCATTCACTGGGGCATCTGATGAAAACTTTGAGACACTTGAATGTCGCCACCATCATTTCTACTGTGTTGAAGTCAATTTTCAGTTCCATACACAGCTCCTTGTTCATAATTCGTGATTCATGCCATTGCGTTGATTAAGAAGCTCATGCTTTCATAGTATATCTGTGCATGAGAAACCAGGATGTGTTTTTTGGTTTATGGGCTGGTTGGCCCAGTTCCGTGACTAGTAGGGTGGAAGGATCCGCAGATCTGCGCCTCCGGAAAAGGGAAACAGGGGACCCCAAAATAAGTGAAAACAGCGGCAACGATCTGAAGTGAAACAAACTAATTTACTAAATATAATATCAGCAAAATAAAATGAGAGAGAGTGTGTGCGAAAGGTGGATAGGCCTCACCACAACGCTGAGGTGAGAACTGCAGTCCAGTTGAGCCGATGAAGAAAAGTAGACGGAGAAGAGCAAACAGAGGAGTGCAGGCGAAGAAGAGCAGGTGAAGAAGAGAGCATCAGGTGACCTTGCCAGAAGTTACATCTCCTCGCTGACCACAAAGCCCCCTGGGAAGGTACTTCTTCTTCTCCTCCAGACAGGCACCCAGAACTTGAGCATCCACAGTCAAACCCTCAGTGCATTACATGATGTTGTGATGTGGAATACTGATAACCAAAAATCATAAAGCCATGACATTCCACGCCTTATTCTACATCACTACGTCATGCTTAATATATATACAAACAAAATATAAACACATGCACATACAAACCTATGTATAAGCACATGGACTTACTGACTGCACTCCCCCAACATCAAATTCCCTTGTGGTATGCATTGAACATCCCCGTTTTTCTGCATCACCCACCAAAGAGGTTTGTCCTTCCCAGAAGCTGGAAGAACCCAAACTGCTTTTCCCAACATGCTCTTTACATGTACAACAGGGACCTTATCTCCCTCTACGGTATGTAGAGAGCTGGATTGGGTAGGACCATCATGATTGATAGATCCTCTGGTATTGACTAACCAGGTGGTTTCTGCCAAATGCTTCTCCCAGTGCTTAAAAGTTCCACCACCCATTGCTTTCAACATGGTTTTTAACAACCCATTGTAGCGTTCAATTTTACCAGAGGCTGGTGCATGATAGGGGATGTGATAAATCCACTCAATGCCATGATCTTTGGCCCAGGTATTTACAAGAGAATTTCTGAAATGAGTCCCATTATCTGAGTCAATTCTTTCTGGGGTGCCATGTCTCCACAGGACTTGTTTCTCGAGACTCAATATGGTGTTTCGGGTGGTAGCATGGGGTACTGAATATGTTTCAAGCCACCCCATGGTTGCTTCTACCATAGTAAGCACATAATGCTTACCACTGCAAGATCATGGCAAGGTGATATAATCAACCTGCCATGCCTCCCCATATTTATACTTTTGCCATCGCCCTTCCCCCAAGAGAGGTTTCATCCTCTTGGCTTGTTTAATTGTGGCGCATGTGTCACAGTCATGAATGGCCTGTGCAATTGCATCCATAGTTAAGTGCACTCCTCGATCTCTAGCCCATTTGTACATTGCATCTCTTCCTTGGTGGCCTGAGGTCTCATGGGCCCACCGTGCTAGAAATAATTCACCCTTGTTCTGCCAATCCAGGTCTATTTGAGCCACCTCAATTTTGGCAGCTCGATCCACCTGATGGTTACTTTTCTGTTCTTCAGTAGCCTGACTTGTGGGCACATGAGCATCTACATGGCACACCTTTACGACCATATTCTTTATTCGGTCAGCAATATCTTTCCACAGCTCAGCAGCCCAAATAGGTTTACCCCTTCTTTGCCAGTTGTTCTGTTCCCACTGCTGTAACCACCCCCATAATGCATTTGCTACCGTCCATGAATCAGTGTAAAGATGAAGCTTTGGCCACCTCTCCTGTTCAGCAATGTCTAAGGCCAATTGGATAGCCTTTACCTCTGCAAATTGGCTTGATTCTCCTTTCCCTTCAGTGGCCTCTGCAACTTGTCGTGTGGGGCTCCACACAGCAGATTTCCATCTGTGATGCTTGTCCACAGTACAACACGATCCATCAGTGAACAGGGCATATGTCTTTTCATTTTCTGGTAGTTCATTGTATGGTGGGGCCTCTTTAGCACGTGATGCTTCTTCTGCTGGTGGTGTTCCAAACTTGTTGCCTTCAGGCCAGTCCATGATCACCTCTAGGGTCCCTAGATGGCTGAGGTTCCCCATCTGTGCTTGCTGTGTAATCAACACCATCTACTTACTCCAAGTGGGATCAGTAGCATGATGGGTGGAGGGAACCTTTCCCTTGAACATCCAGTTCAGCACTGGCAGTTGAGGTGCCAGAAGGAGCTGTGTTTCAGTGCCAATTACTTAAGAAGCAGCCCAAACCCCCTCATACGCGGCTAAGATCTCCTTTTTAGTTGGAGTGTAGCACTCTTCAGACCCTCTGTACACCCAACTCCAAAATCCCAGGGGTCGGCCTCAGGACCAATTCAGAGGGCATCTCTCAGATTGGAGGTCTTTTCTCTTGACCAGGAGACACTCTTGCTCATTTTGTACTTTTTCCCTGATACTCTCCCTTTCACCTCTCAGACACTCTCTCTCAATTTCACAAACTCTCTCCCTTACCAACTGGGATACTACTGAATAACATCCGATAAGCATTGGCCAGGCCCCAAATCATTTGTGCCTCCTCAGATCTGCCTTAGCCATGACATTCCTGTCTCAAATATGTGTTTAAGCTCTCAGGGTCTTTCAGGTGTTCAGGAGTAAAGTTCCATGACACCGAAGATTTCCATCTGTCTAAAGTCTCTCCCAGGCCTCTCCACACTCCCTGCCACCCAGTATTCTCTGCTTTGGGGAGGGCTTCCTCAAAATATAATAAATACTAATACTGAGTGAAATGATGAGCAGTACAGTTTAATCTCTGTAAACATTCAGCAAGCATTGATGAATGTCAGTATGTACCAATTTTTCTGCATGGATTTACACACTTTTACGTCATATGCACTTTCATGCCAGATGCCATTTTGTCACACTGTCCTTCTGCTCTTCTCTGTCACAAAGCAACTAAATGTAATGGAATACTGGTGGGAAGGTTCAACATATATTGACATTCCACCAGCATCTGCCTCTAATGTCATGGACCAACATAATAAAATAGGAGGCATTCTTTCTGGAGTAAGGCTCATATGAACATATCATATCGTAAATGTACTTAGAGCTTTACTGAATTTAATATATAGAAGGATTGAATTAAAACAACCAAGACTGTGTCATTCTTTTAAGAAAAATTTGTCAGCGTTTTGGGAGATGTTCTGTAAACCCAAAGAGTAATTTTTGACTACTAAAATTGTTAAACCATAACTAGTAAAAAGTTGTTGGTTTTTTTTGGTTCAGATAAAGAATGTATCATGAATGATAAATTACAATAGCGACATAAAGTCTTTTGCTTTTATTAAAACAGGATACTTTTGTTTGATATTTGTTTTGAAAAATAATGAATTTATTATTTCTCTTTAATGTTTCTTGGTTCAATTTGAAGTTAAGTATTAAAGTTTACTTTTAATCTTCACTTTAGCTGCATGCGTTTCCATTCATCATCTGTGCCTGCTACACTGTAATATAGAGAAGTATATATGAGTGCAACTCCAAAAATAATGCCTTCTATTTTGTTATATTGGCCCATGACATTGGAGGCAGTTGTTGCTATCATGGCAGTAGAGGCTTCCATGTGCAGATGAAGAAGATATATGTCATACATTCCTCTATGCAGAAAAAATGGCAACTATTGTTATTAATCAGTGCTTGCTGAACATCTTCATGGGGAAAAAAAACAGTGTATGTGAGCACAATGATGTGGTGAGTGGTGTGTTTCGATAATGAATAACAGTGACAGTGGGTCACCTTTGCTGGTGCAGACCTGTGTAAGCAGAACATGCAGCCTCTTTTTAATCACTGGTGAAAATACATTGGTAATTGTGGTGAGTATGTTGAAATTTTGCCACTGAGACTTTCCTGCATTAAACATTTTCATTGTCTTCCTTGTTGCTAGTGTACTTTCCATGGAAATATATTGGAGGCATTACTTTCAGAGCAATCTAAATATCTGAGTAAGAAAAGATAATAAAATAATAAATTCTATATTTGAGAAAAAATATTTACTTTCTTTGTTTATTTATCATATTAAAATGATATTGCCTACTGGGGTCAAAAATTTAAAGTAAAACTCCCAAAGAATTAGTTCAGTTTATCACATCTTTATCAGCAATGTACAGATGATGTCTAGATGATCTATATTATTCCCATATGTAAGAATAATGTAGAACAAATTAAGAAGATGATGTAGCTGAGCAGAAATGATAGGAAAAATATTACACTTTAAAGGAAACTATTTCTATAAGTTATGTTGATTATTCCAGAAACATAAATCAAAGAATTCATGAGGATAAATGCTTTTTTTATTATTATTATTTTTTTTTCTCTCAGTAAAATTTACCCAGACTAATTTCTAATTAGTGCATTCAATATGGACTCAATATTTTATATGGATATATTTGAAATAATTTGTTAAGAGTGCTGCTTTAATCATTTGTTGCATTACTTGATATGTGTCTGGCTTCTTAAACCATAAGATATTCCACTAATTTGGCTAATATTATTACTCTGAGTTGGTATGCGTCTCTTGGGTTGCTCAAGCTTCATGTGTGCTGCACTTTTTCTTGCTACATGATAGAGATATTTTCTGTCTAATGAGAAGATACATCTTCCTCATAGTTCCTCCTATTTCCTGCTCTTAGCAAAGTTGAAGCAGAAAGATACAAAACACCCAGGCATCGAGATAAAATTTTTGTCACTGCTGAGATATCTGGATGAACACGTGGTCACCACAGAAGGATCCAGAAGCTTTCAGTTTTTGAATAATTATTCTAAAAAGGATCAAATTAAGGGACATGATTTACTGGGGAAATATTGGTGGTAGGTGGATGGTTGGACTGGATGATATTGGAGCTTTTTTTCCAACTTCAGGGATTCTATGATTCTGTGAAAATACTATTAGATTTCTTGAAACAAAAAACTACTCTAAAAATAGTCTAATAGCAAATAAACATATTTATATAAAAATACCCAATGTAAATAATGCATCTAAAGAATTTGCTGGAATGACTAGTTAGAAACTGAAAGAAGAGATCCCAAATATTAATTTAAGCTTGCTTTAGCAAGACCATTTCACTTCCTTATAAAATTAAATTAACAATTTGATTGAAACCTTTCAAAGCTCCAGTCCCTGGTTCTTACTTAGATCTATATTGCATTGAATTTAAATCAAAATCTAACTTTGAGGATAATTCAGACTTAAATCTTTCCTCTCTCCTTTACACCTGTATACTCTTTCAGCTGTTTTTCATGAAGCCAGGAGTATCTAATTTCTCTTCCTGCCTAACAAGAAGATATCACTTGTTCTTGTCTACCACAGGAGACAGTTGCTGACTCCTCTTCTGCTTGGTTAACCATTAAATGTTTATTTCCTTATGAGACACAGTGATTCTATCCACAAAATAAACTATATTGCTTTTAATGGAACTTAACAGAATCATCATCAAAGAGGGCAGAGAACAATTACAAAATGAATATACCCTAATTGCTGCTGAGTAGTTTGTTCTTTATAGACTGATCTTTCAATCCAGCTTTGTGAAATTTCTGACTATGGCAGAGCCAATAATCATATTACTTTGTTAGTTATTTTCTTGGATATTGAGTTCTATAGTATGTCTTCACTATCTTTGATTTCTTTTTTTAAGATATGAATTCAGTATTGATCACAATTGCAGTCTTCAAAGTTCAACAAATAAATTACACTTTATCATAAATTCCAGAAACATATGTAGATGCACATCATTTTGCTATAATAAAGCAAAATCACTGAAAAACCTATGAAAATGCTTTTGGGGAAAAAAAAAAAAAGTCAGAAATACACATGTAATGTATCTTTCCTTTTTTGCAAGGCTGATAACTTTCACCTTCTGCTTCTTATTTGAATACTTCTCATACTAACAGGTAAAATTATTACTTCATTGTTTTTTAGTCTAGTATTATGTCTGTAACCTAATGCTGTTGCTGCTTTTCCTTATGTTGCTATATAGTTACAAGAGGGCCCTTCAACAGAGGAGATGCTTTTAACAAACATGAAGAGAGTACCAGACACAGAAACATAATGCAGTACCATAGTAGATTTGCTTTTATGCTCAGACAGCTCTTCTTTTAGCAAAGATCTGAAGAGAAAATTGAGGAAAACAGAAAGTGATTTTCCTCACTTTCTGTTTTCCTCCCCATGTATTCTATTTAGTTTGCATTCTCAGTGGAAAGACTGTGAATTAGGATCTTGACTTCATTACCACCAAATACAGCTATTTTCTGCAGAAATGTAGCATGTAAGTATAAACAAATAATAGACATTTCCAAGAAAATCATAATTGTACCAAAGTAAATGAAAGTTTTGAGGATTATGAACATAACTATTAGATAACTAATTCCAAGTTACCAAATGTAAACTGTAAATAACAAGACTCCCAGGAATAAGTTTTTAGATGTTGTCAATGTAATTCACTAAAATATTCATGAATCCTTTTTTTTTTTCTTTTCTTTTCTTTTCTTTTCTTTTCTTTTTTTTTTTCACATTTTGACCTTTGTATTTTAAAAAGTACGAAATGTGTCATTTTGTGATTTGTTGAGTCTTTATGAAATAAAATATATAAATATATATTAAAAATATGGTTTTGCTTTTTTTTTTTTTTTTTTTTTTTTTTTTTTTTTTTGTTAGTTTGTTTAATGCTTATAATGAATAATGCTGCTAGGTATTTTTAAGCCTTAAAATTAGTTCACGGTAGTTGGGTTGTTGTAAATGTCAGCAGGAGGAATTCAAGAGCTAACATGGGATTAATATTAATAAATGTGCTCATTGCATTCAAAAAGGTCACTGTAAGATTTCAGATCTAAAATTAGAACTGTCTTTTAAAGGCTATCTAAACCAACAAAAAAATCCAAAATGCTCTTGAGAGTCTTGCTAAAGTAATGACTTTTGCACTAAGGCAGGATGGATAGAATCATAGATAGAAGTAATAAGAATAATATTAAGCAAAGTTTTTTTTATTCCTCAGGTTATAACTAATAAGATCACTATTCCAATCATTAGCTTTAACTGAAGGATAGATTTGCTAAATAAATTTTACCAAATACTGTTTTTATACCTTCTTTTAGGCACAATACTTCACAAAGCAAGTAGTATAGAATTTTTTTTCATCCACTTACCCATTTGCTTGACAGATAAAATAACTCCTAGTGTGCAGATACTACAATCACTGAAGAATAAATTTTATTAAGTTTATCTCATTATTATACAACAAGAATTGGAACAAGCACCAAACTAGACTACTTTATTAATACACCTATTAGAACAGATGTATTCTCTTCAACAGAAACTGATGGAATTCATTTGATGGCCAACTTTGTAAAAAATGTTTTCTATAGTTTGGTTAATAGCAGTATTGTTAATGGTAAAAACAGTTTCCCTATTCTCTGTTGAGCAAATATTCAAATATAAACATCCCATGTTCATTTTCTCATCAATTGGAAAAACAAACAAACAAACAAACAAAAAGTTCTATAAAGAGCTGCCTAAAAATATTTATGTGCTTCTTTCAGAATGTGTGTACATATTATACATACATATTCCAAAACTAATACTTCCTATTTATTTCCCTCCTTCAGCTACTTAATGTCGTTTTTCAACATAGTCACTACAATTACCTATGCTTTTTTGACACTGGTGAACAAGAGCTTGTATGATGTGCTCACAAAAATCTACACCAGAGGAGGTGAATTGCTGTTGCTGATGCCAGTGCTGACATGCACAACTCACCACCTCATTGTGCTTTCATTCACTGTTCCATCTCCATAAACACTGAGCAAGCACTGATGAATGTCAGTGGGTGCCATTTTTTGTACATGGAGGAATTCAATGACGTATCTTTGCTTCATTCCACACTTTCATGTCAGATAGGCAAAAGAGTGATTTATAGAGAAAAATCAAATTTATCTGAAATTCATGAAGACAAGGGAAGTGTTGGATACAGAAGCAAATAAGAAGGAAAATATACTAATCTGGGAAATCATATGTATAAGAAGCTCTTGTTAATGGATGGATTCTTTGATTTAAGCTCTCCTATACAGCAATAACTTCTGATATAAAATATACACAAGAATGAATTCCAGGTAGTAATCTATCCAGGATAAAGCAATACTTCATATGAATAAGTGAAAATATTAGCTTTCTAGCTTTTAAATTAGTATTACTAGTGGTAGTAATTTAATATGATTCCATTACTTTATTTATGCACTAAGGAAATATTTATATTTGTTAGTTCTCTATTTTTGACATTGTAAAAAATACGTATTCTATTTAAATTCTATCTTCATCTCACCTAAATTTGCTTTTCAATGGCTTAAATGCTTACAGTAATTTTAGAAGTCTTAGAATATCCTACTTGCCCATGTATTGCTTGCCAAATGAATGCAAATCCCCAATAAATTCTTTTAGTCCTGTGCAGATGTTTCAGAAACCATGGAGCATCACTCATGGCACTAGACCCCTTTAGACGTGTAAATGAATCCCATTCAAGATCTCTGTCTAAGCAACCATTGTTAATGTTAGCACTTTCCCTAGCTTCCCAGCATGTTTTCCTCTACCAAAATGTAGCAAGCCTCATCCTGTGAACAATTCTGTTCAAGCTGTTATGTAGAAATGTAATAACTCCGGATGTACACAGCAATTTCTCCAGTGATGCTCTAAGACTAAAATTCTAATGACCTGTACACATTCACAACAAGAATGATACCATCCTGTGCATACAGTGAAGACTGTGTGGTTCAGGAAAATGTCAGGTTATCTAAGTATACTCAAATTTATTTTGACAGAATAGTGTCAGTTCATAGTTTATGTAGATATACCGATAGCAGTATCAACAGAAGTCATGAACAATATCTGGATGGAAGTTCAGAGTAAGTCATAGGTAAAAAAATGATAAAAATAAGGAATGGAGGAAGAGCAAAGAAAAATGGGCTTGAAGAACGCAGGAGAGTATATAAAGGATGTATGATCTGAAAAACTATGCGAATAATAAGGGGAAAGTAATAAAAGCATCAAATTAATGTGTTTGATGAGGAGATTCAAGAATTTTATAGACAAATTTTCTCTTTATTTCTAAAGTAAATAACCTGCTTTGGGGAAGTGTTGGGGAAAACTGTTCATCCACCCAAGGATAGGAAGGGCTGACAGAAATCTTGATAGATCTGATGGATGGGCTGAGGTCAATTGTATGGCAAATGCTAGACCCAGCACTTTGGTCATAACAACCCCATGAAATGCTACAGGTTTGGGGTAGAGTGACTGGAATGCTGTGCAGAGGAAAAGGCTCTGGGTGCATTGCCAAGAGCTTGGATGGACACAAGCCAGTAGTGTGTCCAGGAGTCCAAGAAGGGGAATGGCATCCTGGCCTGTATGAGAAGCAGTGTAATCATCAGGTGCAGGGAAGTGATCATGTCCCTGCATTCAGAACTGATGAGGCTGCATCTTGAGTACTGTGCTCAGTTTTGGGTCCCATGTTACAAAAAAAGACACTGAGGCCTTGGAGAAGGGCAACAAAGCTGGTCAGGAGTTTGGAGCATAAGTCTTATGATGAGCATCTGAGGGAACTGGAATTGTTTATTCTGGAGAAGAGAAGGCTCACCAGTGGCAAGGTGGGGGATCAGTCTCTTTTTCTGTGTAACTAGCAACAGGACTGGAGGGAATTGTCTCATGTTGCATCAGGAGGTGTTCAGGTTGGATATTAGGAAAACAATTATCTGAAGCAGTGGTGATATACTGAAGCAAGTTGCCCAGGGAGGTATATGAAGCATCAATCCTGGAAATATTCAAGAAATGTGTACATGTGGTACTAAGGAATATGATTTAGTGAACAATGTTAACAGCCGGTGAGTGGCTGAATAAGATGATCTTAGAGATCTTTTCCAACCTAAATTATTTTATAATTTTATGATTCTATGATTCTATGTTGGGGAAAAAAAAAAAAAAAAAAAAAAGGCAAATAATTTAGGAGAAAGAAGAAAAGAGAACAAGAAGGAAAGGAAAAAAATGGAAAGGAAAAAGGGAAAAGGATAACAAGTGAGGGAGAAGGAAAAAGGAGAAGAAAGGAAAAGAGAAAAAAAAGATAAATGTAACCAAGAAAGAAAAAAATGATGTTTTCATGTCTCACTGCTTTCTTTTTGCTAAGAGCACAGTTTTATTCTTATTGTGTTGCTATAGTTTCTATTCAAAAATAAAACACTTCCTTCTGCAGTACTTAACCATCTAGAAGTCCACAAGTGATTACCTGCAAGACTGTCCTCCATAGTAATTTCCATTTCATTTCCTTAGAGGCATAGAAAGAGCACCTATTCTAATGTATACCAGTCTTTACTGACTAAAACGATCATTGAAGAACAAAGTAAGACTGAGAAACAGTTGCAAGATGTTAGACATGAATTAATGATAGATGATAAAATAAGATGCAAAATATAGCACTCATCTGTCAAGGAGACTCAGTTCGTGTATATGACCTCCATTCTGAAGAGTAATAGTTACTTAATATGACTGGATGTCTAAACGTATGTAAGTCCACGAGCCCAGGTTGCATGCATTCAAGGATTCTGAGAGAGATGGCAGATGTGGTTGCTGAGCCGCACTCTATCATATTTGAAAAATCATGGCTGTTGGGTGAAATCCCCAGCGTCTGGAGAAAGGGAAACATTGTTCTCATTTTCAAGAAAGGGAGAAAGAATGCAAATAGATGTTGTTACACACTTATTTTCATGCCCTGCTACTACTGTCTGACAGACTGAGTGCTAGATTTCAGACAGGAGAGGAAGACTGGAATGATTTCAGCACATATTCTGCTCATTATATTTGCTAATAATTTGTGGGAAAGCAATGAACACCATAAAGAACAACAACAACAACCAAAAAAAAGCGAAGTTCTTTTTTCTTGAGTGATGGCACAAAGAACGTCACCTATTTCCTGAAATGAGGCTGGCGTACAAAAATAATGGAGACAACAGTCATCACAAATTCTTGAGGAAATTGCTTATTGCATTTCCACTGGAATTTTTGCCTCCTTCAGGGCACAAAATTGACAGTAGCCAGCGAACCAGGTACTGTAGCAAATGGACTTATCTAAAGAAAACCAGCTTACTTTCTGTACTGATAACCTGTGCTCTTCCACATCCCAGCTTAATTTTGAAAACTTAACTGAAGTTAGTAGCTACGATTAATTTTTGCAGTAAAGGAGGGAAGGAATAGAGAGATTCAAAGAGTATGCGTGTTCCACTGACCTGAGAGAAAAGCATGGAGCTGTGTTAGGAGAGGGTCAGTTTTGGTGTCAGGAAAATTTGTCACCGGAGCGCAGTGGGCGTGGAACTGACTCATCAGGGAAGTGGTCATGGCACCAAGCTACTGGAGTTCAAGAAGCATTTGCACAATGAGAAATCAGAATTAGGGCGTGAATTTTGACTAGTCCCTTGAGGAGATGGGAGTTGGTGATCCTTGTGGGTCCCTTCTAACTCAGGCTGTTTCTGTGATTCTATGACTCACAGTGTTTTTCAGCTGTAGCTCCAGAGTCAGAAATCTGAGTGACTTAAGATCTTTGTTTGGAAAAGGACTAATTTAAGTCGTTAATCATACAAATGGTGACTGCAATAGCTGCCTCGTATCACTTTACAGCTCACGGAGACACCCACAGGATTGCTAAGGTTCAAGTACGTTAAATTTTGTTGAATAGACATCCTGCAGCTGATCTGTATCTGTGTCTGCATGACGAGACCAACGCTTAATCAAGATAATGTCATTAGACCTCACTCAAAAATAAGCAGATTTGAAATTCAGTATCAGTAGCTATTTAACTGCTCTTAATAAAACACAATAGACCTGATTTCCAGTAAATGCATCTACAGTGGAATTATAACCCATTTTCAAAAGTAGGGAAGAAAAGGACCTAATAACAGAAAAACACTCCGATGCTCTGGTGGTGGCAAATAAAATAGAAAAACTTCAAATTAAGTTATCAATTCTGTATTAATTTCATAACTGTGGTAATGCCTGATATGTCTGTTCAAGCTTACATGAGAACACAAACAATTATATTTTAGGTCGCATTAAGGTAAAATACTACAGTCTGCAGGTGACCACACACTACAGATTTTAACTCAAGCTTAAGTCACTATGACTTCCTTTTTCTTGATTTCAAAAGAAGGCTTTCACATTTGTAGGAACAGACAGTAACAGAGCAAAAGTGAATTACTCCTGTGATTTCAGTTGGTGATGGAGCAAATGTTTGGGATCATTCCATTACGCTTAAATAGCTATTTCAAACCCCTCAAAATACTTAGAAAGTAATTTCTTCAAACAAAAGAAGAAAAAAACTTAATGCCTCAAGTCTGTGAACATCTAGTACAGAAAACTAAATTTAACCTAGGCATTGTAAAATCAGCACATCTTCTTCAATTTTCAAAAAAGTGTAGTGGCATGGTTTTCTAGATTTCCAATCTTTCCTGAATTTGGCAGAAAAATGTTTCTCAGGCAGTGTCAGAATTTGTGCTTTGGACTAGACGCCCCCAGAAGGAGCAGCAATCAAACATGCATAAACAGGGCATGTTTAATCAGTAGACATAGGACGTACTTCAGAGAAATGAGAGCATTCTGTTGTTTTCTACCGGGTTAAAATGAGTAACAGGACATAAGCTGCTAAATAATACTGCTGATTTTGAAGGATTGCTCTTACAGCGAGAAAATCTAGGGAGAACAAAAAGCTATGAATATGCAGCTAGCTTGTACAAAAAATGTCAGGCCTCTGCACGGTGCATTTGCCCTACATGAGCATTACAGTACCATCTTTAAGGGAGAACAAGCACTTATAACCCACCATCCTCTTTAACTTCATGATCCATGAAAATTTTGGTGTTTTTTTCCCAGTGATTATAGCTGTCCTCTTCACTACCTTTAAACTAATTTTCTGCTTAATTAGCTCCAATCCTCATTGTCTGGCAGACAATTCAAAACCCTTGAGTGAGCGCCTTCTGATCTGAATACCTGTTAATATTTAATGCTTCTCATTTTAATATCTTACTTTTCACATGTTCACCTAATGTATATAATAATTATTTCAAGGATGAACACTTTTTTTTTTGATTTAACTCTGTAGGGTTATATATTGTTAATATACTATCTCCTTAGATGGTGAAATAAATTCTATGAAACTTTCAGCTACTCATTTATTTCCCATCTGCTCTGAAGGAGGAGTAGGTATCATCCCTCTAGAATTAAATACTTTTTTTTTTTCAGCCATTACAGCATCTGCTTTTTTTCTTCTTCTTTTTTTTTTTCTTTTTTTTTTCCCTGCAATAATATTAGATAAGATCACACTCTCTCGGAGATTCCCCAAAATTCTTACAGTGACAGAAAACAAACAAACAAACACAAGTCATGAAGAAAGAACGTAGGCTATCAATATGAAAACATCTTTTTAGATTTTTGCCCAGGAGGAAAAACTTAGATCTTATGATGAATTCTTATTTTCTACTCCCAGAAAAAATTGAATACGCAGAAATGTGAGAAGGCCAGAAATTGACAGAAGGTCATCCCTGAGAATATATGTTTCAGGCTTATTCCATTCACTCATGTTTCTACTCTTTACTCCTGAGATGAGATTTTGCAGGGACAGGAGTTGCCTCACAAGAGAGACTCCATTAATGACTACTGGTTCCTGGTCTCCAGTTCCAGCTTCAGAAAACAAGGCTGAGGTTACATTTCTCAGAAAGCTGAATCATTATTCTGGTGCCTAACTCAGAGTTTTTTTGCATAGTCTCAGATCTTGCCAACCATCAGTCAGTAATCTTTGCAGAACTACTGGGATGATGATGCTTTGGATGAGGGTGATGAGGGTGAAGCAGTTCCTTGCTCTCCGGTCCTCGTTTTGTTGTTAACATATTAGAAAATTAAAAGAAAAAGAAAAAAGAAAAAAAAAAAAAAGCATCTTTTTATTGTCCCCCACAGTACTGGTCATCTTCAGTTCTAACTTAGCTTTGGTCACACCAATTTTCTCCGTACAAAGGCCAACAGCATCCCTGCAGCCTTGCCATGGTTCCTGACTTTACTTGCAGCAGCCGTACACTTTCTTTCTCTGCCTAAGCTCTAGAAAATCACTATTTAGCCAAGCCATTTTTTTTCCCTGTCTGTTTGACGTTCTGTCATTTTGGAATCACCTGTTCCTGTGCTCTTAGGAGGTGATACTTAAAAGTGACCAGCACGGATGGGCCCCGATGCCTTCAAAAGCATCAAAAGGTTCCCAGAGGACCCTACTAATTAGTTCCCTGAGCAGCGTGAGGCCTGCTCCACCCATACCCAGGGTGACATTTTCTGGCACTTTTCCTTCTATCAGCAGATTTTAAATTCAACTGCCAGGGCCAGGACAATCACCAATTAGCATTTCATCCGTGAGACGTTCTCTGTTTACAAGCAACAGATCTAAGAAGGCACCTGTGAGAATCCTTCTTTGTTTTTTGGCTCAAAGCTTGCTTCCTGAGGAATTTCTTGGTGATAAGACTCTGATTGATTTGTTGAGGAGGCAAGTGATGGGTGCTACCGTGTGAAAATTGACATCCCTCTGGGAACATTTGAAAGCCCCTTCCTCCAGAGCTGCTTACCTCCGGAAGAGAGTGCTCAGGAGTGTTTACTGGCTGAAGATCTGGCCTGTGACTAAATAGCTCCAGCCTGGTATGGGAAAGTTGGGGAATGGTACCATCGTGTCCTGTGAAAAACAGGATGCAGATGGGCATCCCTGCTCCCTCTTATCTGCTGGCACGGCCCGGAAGGTGGGAACAATGGAGTTTCTGCTGAGATCCCAGAGCCAGAAGCTGCCACTCCAAGGAGAGCTGACTCAACCACTTTGGATTTGAGCTGTCACTCCAAAGACAGCTGACTCGACCACTTTGAAAGCATTGAAAAGGAGCCATCATCACCATGGTCGTGGTCGTCGCGGTTATCGTTGTCAACAGAACAACAACACCTGATGACCCACCGCTATGGAAGATCAATGACTGAACTACGAACCTCGCTGGATCCATGGTGGTGACTATGTCCCTCTTGCTTCCTATAAAGACTCCTTGCTTCTTTCTTACCTTTTCTATCGCCCTCCTTCCCTTCCCCATTACCCTAATTCATAGTAGCGTCCGTCCTCCCCTTCACCATCTCCCTAATTAACATCTGTAATAAACTGGTCGGACCAACATTTGAACCGTTGTTTCTTAATCTCACGCCGGGGATATAGATATTAAAAAGAACCTCCTCTCCCTCCTGTAAATCGGAGCGAGACAGCACCTTTTCTTCTTAGCTCCCTTAGTACTCGCACCAGGAAGTTTTCATCAAGGTGTTTCAGGAATCTCCTTGTTTATATGTTTATATCAGCTGTGGCAAAAAAATCACAGAATGCTTAAGGATGGAGGGGACCTCTGCAGCTCATCTGGTCAAAGCCCCCTGCTCAGGCAAGGGCACCTAGAACAGTATTCCCAGGACCATGTCTGGGAAGTTTTTTAAAATCTCCACAACCACCCTAGGAATCCTGCTCTCCATCACCCACACTGTGAACTGCTTCTTGATGATTAGGCAGAGCCTCCTGTGTTCCAGTTTGCCCCCATTTTCTCTTGTCCTGGCACTGAGCAGCACCGAGCTCCGGCTTCTTTGCACCCTCCCTTCAGGTATTTATACATGCCAGTAAGACCCACCTCCCTCCCCAAGGCTCCTCCAGACTGAACTGTCCCAACTATCTCAGCTTCTCCCCATGGGAGCAGTGCTCCAGTCTCTTGACCATCTTGGTAACCCGCCTTAGGGCTCTTTGCAGCACCCCTAGATCTCTTTCTGTGTCCAGATTTGGTGCCTTTTGTCTTTCATCTGTTCTTGCCAATGAAAGACATACTGCGTGGGTAACATTTTCCTTGTAACACTATCATAGCATATGAGAAACTGGGGGTCTTCTGCACTATTGCATATTTATACAAGAGTGGCGTACAAATTCTTGTTTGTTGCTGGTGAGAAAGATTAGGTAATCATGATGACTTCTTAACTGATAGTATTTTGTAGCTGAGAATTTACTCTATTGAATAGTGTTGTTAAGCTCTTTGCAGTTTTGTACACTCCACAGAAATAAATAGGAGGCATTACTATTGGAAAGAGTTACATACTGTGAGTTTTAGGGTTTTTTCTTTTCAATGTTCTTCTTTTCTGAAAAAGAAGCAAATGTAGAATGAAATATTAGATAAATGAAATTCAGTAACCTAGCTTTTCAATGCACCTAAAAATGCATAGACTTCTGTTCAGCTTTTTGATTATTATAGGTTGGTAGGGAAGTTTTTATTATCTTTGCTTCTTTCTAATTGGAGTCAAAATATCTTTCATCAGGAACATCTTCTTACCTTCCAAATCTCCGTGTAGTCTTATTTCATCTCCTTATACTTCCATACAGCCTTTAGAAATTATGTTCAACGCCTGTCTGTGGGAATGACAAAGATTATGTTGAAGCTTCTCTGTTTTTACTTTTTCTGTAGCTTTTAATTTTCACAGCCAACAGATCATTCAATTCCTTTAGCTCTCTTACTCTTAAAGACTCAGGCTGAGTTCTGATAAAATTAATTTTGCTGTCACAGAAGTAGTGTGATAGGAGAATCACACACAATCTCCCCTTACTAAATACTATGTTTCCCCTTGAAAACTTTCTCTCTCTGATTTTTTGTTAATAAAACATCAAAATAACCTCTTTTACTTAATTCCTTGCAGACAAGGAGAAAATATCATGACAATAAATGAATGTGTTTTATAAATGGATTAATATAGAAGCTATTATTATTATATTACTGAGAGAAAATTTGGAAAGATTTATGCTCAATCTTATGAGTAATAAGCAAGTCAATTTTTTACGAATTTAAGCTTGCTTCAGATAGAGGACCTTTGTTTAAAGTGATGTGTTGAAGGCAGAAATTCCATTATTCGAATTTAAAAAGCTAACATTTGTATTACAGGGAGATGAGATTTATGTGACCATTTTAGGCATTTGGGGATATTTGAATCTTGCAGCATTCTTATGAGTGAATATACAGTTAGCTATATTACACCCTCTTGGCTTACTGGAAAGGATGAATTTTTAGTATGCTAACCAAATTAATTAATGATTTATCCCATATTTCACTACTCTGTTTATATGGAATCTGAAACATTTGACTATTAGTATTTTTCATATTACTGGCACAGAAAAGAGACACTACAGAGTGGAATTTAGGATTTGTCAATTGTTTAAGTGCTCGAGAAGGACCCACAGATCTGCGCCCCAGAAAGGGATGAGGGAAAAGGATAGAGAGATGGGCCCAAAACAAAACAGTAGCAATGATCTGAGGAGAAACAAACTAATTTACTAAATAAGGCATCAAAATGCAATATAACACACTATAATACAATGTAATACAATATAAGTAGAATTGAGATAATAAATCAAATAAAATGGGAGAGTGTCCGAAAGCTGAAGGTCTTACTTTAATGCTGAGGTGAGACAAGAAGTCGGGATGAACAGCAGGGAGGAGAGCCTGATGGTCGAAAAGGGAAAAAGGGGTGATGCCAGGTGACCTTGCCAGGGGTTATAGCTCTCCTCTGAATGCGAAGTCCTCCAGGGTATGTAGTTCTTCTTCTCTTCTGGGACAGGTACCTGGAACTGGAGCATTAACTCTTTAACACCCAGTGCACTAGTTGATATTATGATGTGGAATACTGATAAACAAAAATCATAAAACCATGCCAAGATTCAACATTTAGCTACATCTGTAATGGTTTATTGAAACAAAATAATTCTATAAATATGTGTACAGCATCTTGTTACTATGGACTTTGATAAAATTGTATTTGTAAATTATTGCTGGATAAATTATCTGAACATGGAAATTTACATTAAAAAATGTTGATGCAAGAAATTGTCCTTTGTACTCCTGTTGACATGAATGATACAGTAGACATGAAGGAAATAGATTTTTTTTCTACATCTGATTAAACTCGTGGTAATTTTGTTTAATGTTGACTCCTGCATGCATTGCAGATCTCCAGAGAAACAGCAGCACCATGCTATTACAGTCAAGCTCCTTAAACATACAGAAAAGTAGTTTTTATTACTCCACTTAAAAAACAAAACAAACCACCAACCAATGAAAGAAAAAGAAACAAATGACTTCTGGAAAAAAAGAAGTGTTTTTCAATTTGTATGCAAAATATTTTATTATTTTTCAACTGGCATTTTAAAGTTATTTTCCAAAGATTCTAAAAGAAAAATTCTCAACTAGTATAAGAACAATTCATTGAGTTTAATATCTAAAATTTGAGCAGATAAAACCTTCTTGGGTACATGAATCACTCAGTATTCCTTCAGCAAATGCAAAAATATAATTGATTAATTCATTCAGCTGTGGCATTCAGGGTTGTCATTATCATCCCACTATCACCCAGTATCTGCCTGGATTGAAACTGCATAAAATTGATGCTGTATTTAAGCTACTCTCAATACATCCCAGGAGAACAATGATGTCATGAATCTCTGTCATCTTTTTGAACCATGTTGTGGTAGAAAACATAAGTTTTATAGGTCTATAAGTAAGAAATAATTCAAATGTTTTTGTATTAATTCTTTCCCAACAACAGAGATGTGTAGAAAAACTTTGCTTAAACTGTTCTAGTTAACTAAACAAACACCTAAGATTTTTTGAACTTCACACTTTTTTCCACTCTATTTGCTGACATTCATTCTAGCAACACTACTTCTGGAAACAGAGTATATAAAGCTAAAAATATAATTATTAGGTACACAATATCTTTTTAAATGTTATTAATGAGTTCAGCTTTACATTAACATTCATTCTTGTTATTATATGTTCTGAATTATTGATTGCAAGGCACTGTTTTGAATTGGACTTCTGTAAAATGAATCTAACTAGCATGTTTATTTTATCATTAATCTTGTTGGTCATTATATCATTTACTGTTCATTATAGCAGGAGATAAATTACAGAAATGCTTAATATTGTTAGTTCAGCTTGGCTGCGTCTTTTAGTGACGCTAATTCTGCTGAGCAGTTGGGCAAAATCAATGTCTGATGCACGATTTGTATTAAATTATGCTTGTTATATGATTGAATCAACACTATGTGGAGTTTTCTCAAGCTAATTGATCAACTCTTACAAAACAAATTAATATGATACATCAAACTTAAGCTGAACTGTAGACCAGAACAGAACATGAGCATTGAACAAAAGCCAAGCTGTATCAAACAACACAGGTCCAAGTAATCCATTGTTTGATTCATAAGACACTAGCAACTCACAGTTTTGTGTTTAAAAGAAAATACAAGCTTAAAATAGGATTCATAAGTCAGGAAGGCTATGAAATATAAAAAGGAAATTCCCTCAAAATTTTATTTTGTTCAAATGGACTGACATTTTATTTTTATTTCAGTTTAGTAGAGAAATTCAGTCTGCATGAAGCTCAGCCAGGGATTCAGCTCACTGTGTGCAAGATATTAAACACAAATTGACTCCTCTTTTACTCTAGTGTGTTTAAGTTGGTTTAGATCATACATTCCTGTCATGGTTTTATGACTTTTGTTATTGGTATTCCACGTCATAACATCATATAAAGTACCGGGAATTAAAGAGTTAATGCTCCAGGTCTGTGGACTGCCAATTTTCCAGGTACCTGGTTTTCAGAAGAGAATAAGAACTACGTGCCCCAGAGGATTTTAAATTCAGAGGGAAAGATAAATTCCTTCACAAGTCTTGAGACTCATTCTCTTCTTGCCCTGGCAGTGTGTACATGTGTTTTTCAGCTGACACATGTTCAGTTTTAGAGTAAGACTTTGGTTTTCAACAAAAAAGAGTTGTGGTCAAGGGAGCTAAATCCAGTTGGTAGCCAGTCATGAGTGGCATCCCCCAGGGCTTCTATTTAAGGTCTTTATTAATGATCTTGACAAGGGGATTGAGTGCACCCTCAGTAAATTTGCAGACCATACCAAGCTGAAAGGGAGTGTTGATCTCTCTGAGGGTAGGGAATCCCTTCAGAGAGATCTGGATAGACTGGATCAATGGGCCAGGGTAAACTGTATGAGTTTCAATAGGGCCAACTGCTGCATTTTGGTCATAACAACCCCAGGCAAACCTACAGGCTTGGGGAGGACAGTTGGCTAAATATGAAGCCAAGAAGGTGGCCAAGAAGGCCAATGGCATTCTGGCTTGTATCAGGAATGGAGTGGTTAGCAAGACTAGGGAAGTCATCCTGCCCCTGTACGCAGCACTGATGAGGCCTCACCTTGAGTACTGTGTTCGGTTTGGGGCACCTCAATACAGAAAGGATGTTGAGGTGCTGGAACAGATCCAAAGAAGAGAATATGTTCTATGAGGGGAGACTGAAGGAACTGGGGCTGTTTAGTCTGGGGAATAGGAGGCTGAGGGGAGATCATATTGCTCTCTTCCACGATTCAATGATTCAATTCTGTTGTAAAATCTTAACCTAGCATTGTGGTTTTACCTAGCACTAGTTCTTGAGATCAGATGTTTGGTACATACTGGAGAGTTACTTTAGAGTTTCTGTTCTATATTTTTTGTTATAATAGTTACACTGAAGCTGATGTGATTTCTATCATGTTTACGGTGATAGATCACTGAATAATGAGATAGGATTGTATTTGCCTACATTCCTAGCTGAAAGACAAACAATTTAACAGCACTAATTTTTGTGTTAACCCATGTGTTGTTCAAAATACACACCTGTGATATGTAGTAAAATGAATACGTTTTCTCACTAATTCAGCTTATAAAGATAAATGTAGAACTAAACATTCTCAATTATTTTTTACATCGTTTTGGGTGAATCTTCTTTACAATCATTTGCCTACATATTTGAGTTGAGTAGCACATTTCAATCATATTATCCTTAATTATTTGAAATTTTTTTGTTTAGAAAAGCAAAATATAGAAGAAATATTCTTCTAATTTCCATATGAAAATCTGCAGAATATTAATTCTACTTTTTATACAAGTAATCTAATACTTTTTTTCCAAAAATACAGTAGCATGTCTATTTTTTTTATATTAAGTCATTTTCAAATGACAAGGTTTGATAATTTTTCTTCCAGATCTGTTGAGAAAAATTTAACTATAATGAATATCTTTGTGTTTTGCTGATTGACCTCTGCTACACAAACATATGCTCAGTTTGTTCTTTATTTTCCTCCCTCAGGCAGAGGACTTGTGATTAATATCTCTTGTTGTGTTACCTCAGTTGTTAATGAAAAGCATTGGGTGTTCCTTTCTCTACACAGAGTGCAAACTCATACAAAAAATTTCACAGGTGAACTCCTTATGAAGACTTCTAATTGCTTTGGAACAGTGTCTGAAAATCTCAACTAATTTACCATTCTAATAATGAGTAGTATAAACTGTAATTTTTCATAGTAATTAACTCGTGTCAGCACCATTATTTTTCATTAATTATAAATGAAAATAATGAAAGATCACCCGCAGGAACAGATGTGTGAAATTGTCTCTAAGGTTCTGTTCTGGCTTTTTTTCTTTCCTCCAACAAATTATATTGAGAATGGGATCCAGCCTCGCAAGAATGCAGATGGTAGAATATGTTCCGAAGAGACTGGAATAAAAGGACATTTAATAAAGTTGTTGTCTGTGAAGTCTAATATTTTAATGAAAAATGTGGTTATTACTGGTAAATGAGACAAATAGCCCAACATTATAAAGATTTTGTATCTTAGAGTTGCAAGAATTTAAGAAAATCAATCTGGCAGTAAAATTTAGGGTTTTTTTTTTGATAAATGGAGAAGTCTAATTGCATATTTTGAATCTCTACACCACAGTTTAGCTTCATTAAAGATAAATTCAGGAAATAATTCTTGACTTCTAAGAAGCTGTGATTTTCTATTTAATTTATGAGTTTACATGTTTGCTTTTTTTTTTGTAGGGAGAATGTTAAGGAAAATAAAATTGTATATGTTTATGTGTTTTCTTTTTTTTCACATCTTCCACTCATCTCTTACGAGCACAGATTCCAGAATTGAAAATGTAATTCCTATTGGGTTATGTTGAATTAAAATATTTTTTATTAAAGAATACATATACTTCACTCCTGTATACATTCATCAAAAGCACCTACTCTGTTACTAAATTACTGTATGAACATCTACTAAACTATTAGCTAGGTAATGTCTAGCCTTTTTCAGTAAGAATTTTGGAAATGTTTAGAAGATCACCTGGTCCAATTCCCTGCATAAAAGAGTTACAGAAAGAAGTAGATTGCTGAGACCCTGATCCAATTAGTTTCCAAGCATCTTTAAACATAGAAATTGCTCATCTCTGGGAAACATATGCCATTGCTAAATTTATACAATAAAAAAAATAACTTTGTCACAAAAATAACTGACTATTGCAGAAGATATTAATTTGAGTATTTTTAGCAGTAATGAACTGGCTACATTATTAAAGTGTTTCATATCCTCTTGCAAATAAAACAATGCATGAATAATAATAACTTATTGTAGGTGGTTATGTATTTTTTTATAATTTGAAAATTTATTTTAAAAATATTTTTAACAGCAATTTTGCATATATCTACTATATACACTTAACTTTATGTTGTACATTCTAGATAAATTACCATATAGTCTATTTTTAACATGTTATAATTACTAAAAAGAAACCTCTCAAGTCTGATACATCATTACATATATATCTCTATGCACTTATGAATGCATATGTGTAAATATATTCAGAAACATAGATCTATTGTCATTCATCTAAGAGTTGAAAAGTTGCTGAATCTACCAGTGGAAAGTCCTTGTAGACTGGTATTTTATTTCTGAAAGCATTTAGTATTGGAAACTTAAGGTAAAGCCTAAAAGAGACAACTCTGTGACATTACTTTACATTTTTGATCTTTTAAAAATTTGGCACAATGATTTACTGGTACAGAAAATCATAAAACACTACTGAAATCTTAGCCTTACAGATCTAAATTTTTTGCCTGAATTTGATTAAAAGTAAATACTATAAAATATCCATAATATGTAGGTGATTTTACAATATAGAGAATATTTCCTACACACTGTTAATTGTAACAGAATCTATTGGTCATTGAGTAGGATACTTTTCTTAGTGAACAGTTTTATATAACTGTTTGAAATGTAATTCTTCTTTTCCACATTAAGTGTTTTAAATTAATTTCTGTTCTTTTGATGTTATTCTTACTTCAAAGTTTTTAAATAAAAAAATCACATTTGTTGTAATACATGAATAATACCTAAATGTTTATTTGAAAATAGTGATAAGACGTCAAGAGTTTTTCATTAAATGTGTGGAGTATTGAACATAAACGAACAGTTCTCACAATTTTTCCTGCTCAGATATCAGCCTTTTCTGAATCTTACTAAAGTCTGCTACTGAAGAAGAAATCTTTTTATTCAAAGTTGAAAGTTCTTTCAAACAGAAAGAATTTTTTTAGAAATGATCTACTATCTGAAGGAAGAAAAAGTTTAAAAAGACAAAGAGTGGATTAGCGTGTTATTATTTGCCTTTCATATGTGTTATAACTAGAGTTTTTATGTTAGTTTCCAGCTCCTTAACATTTCTTCTCCTAGTAACAGCCAACATGCACATTCACACTACACTCAAGAGATTTGTTCAGTTTCTCACAAGTAATTCCACTTATTAGATTTTTTTTTTTTTTTTTTTTACATAAAATGCAAATTCTTTCAATCCTCAGCTTCTGTGAACAGGAAATGCAAGATACTACTGTAATTCACATAGAAAATAATAGGTTGGTCCATCAAGGTTGGAAAAAACTTCTAAGATCATCTACTCCAACCATCAACCCAGACCACCTTGACCACTAAATCTTTTCTCTCAGTGCCACAACAGCACTTTACTTGAAAACAGACCTTTAGGGCTGCTGACTCAATCACCTCTCAGGGCAGCTTGTTCACACACTCATATCTCCCTCTGAGAAAATTTTTTTCTTATATGTAACCTAAAACTCCCCAGATGCAACATGAAATAATTCCTTCTCAACATATCACTAGTCATGTGGGAAAAGAGTCTACCTCAAACTCATTATAATCTACTTTCAGGTAATTGTATGGAGCAATAAGGTGTTCCTGAGCCTTCCTATCCTCTAGGCTAAGCAATCCCAGTTACCTCAGTTGCTCCTTATAAGACTTGCACTCCAGAACCTTCACCAGCTTCACTGACCTTCTCTGGACCCACTGCAGGACCTCATGTTTTTCTGTAGTCAGGAGGTCCAAAACTGAGCACATGGCAGCCTCACCACATTTGAGTGTGGAGGAGCAATCACTTCCCTGCTCCTGATGGCAACACTACTTCTGGTACAAGCCAGGACCCCTTTGATCTTCTTGGCTGCTTCATCACTCTCCTGGTTCATGATCATCCAGGTGTCAACAAATAATTCCAGATTCTTACCCTCCACATAGATTTCCAGCCAGTCTGCCCGAAGCCTTTAGTATTTCTTAGGGTTGTTGCGACCAAAGAACAAGGCTGAGCACTCAGTCTTGTTAAAGCTACTACATTTGGACTCAGCTCACCAGTGCCACCTATCCTGATCCCTTTGAAGGGCCTTCCTATTCTCAGGCAACTTTCTCAAAACTTGGTGTCAACTGCAAACTTACTGAGAGTGCAGTAAATCCCTTCATCAAGATCATAAATGAATATATTAAACAGAGACAGCCCCAGTGCTTTTCCTTGAGAAATACCACTAGAGACTGGTCATAAGCTGGATTTAACAATATTCGCCACAACGTTGTGGGTCAGGCCATCCAGTCAGTTTTTTTTACCCAGTGAAGAGTACATCTCTACAAGTCATGGGCTGCTAGCTTCTCCAGGAGAACACTGTGGAAGACAGAGTCAAATGACGGAGGAATGAGGAAGGTAATTTTCTGAAAGTTCTGGCTTGGTATGAACTGGGGAGGAGGGAATTGCTTGTCATCACAAACTCTGAGGCATTTGCTACAATAATCATGGTAGTATTCTGCTGAGAGGCTGCATAGTGGAAAATTACTTTTGAGAAGACATGGACCTCTTCCTTATATATAGAAGTTTGTGAACTGTTGTATTAAAAAATGGTTGGAGTGACATAAGGTGGTCTTAACACATGCTTTCTGATCACTATGAAAACAAAAGTATTTTGTTCTCTTTAATCTCTCTGCTTAGTCTTTGGTGATAAAAATTTAAATCCCATTTTAAGAGACAGTGAAGGTGTTTTTCAATATGATTAGATCTAAAACAAGGAGTAAAACAAACCTCTTCATTAAGCAGAAGAGTGTGCAAAGTACATTTCTTATGATCAAAACAAGGAAAAGAAATTTTACTTTTATAAATGATCTTCCTTGCTTGAAACAAAATTGCTAACTACAGAAATCTGACAGGACTGAAAACAAACATAGTGGTAAATACAATTAACTTAAATGCTTGCTTTTAATGACAGATAACTTACAGATAAGAACTAAAGAAAAATATCTTGCTGCCATTTTAATGTAATGCATGAGCTCATAACTTGAGAAGTAAAATACTAAAAAGTAAAAATACTAAAAAGAATGAATAGTTCTTCAATGTTAGTGCTCTGAAACCGCATGGATATGTAAAGCTTTCCAAGTCAGTGGAAAGTCTGTAATCGCATTGCAAATACTGAACCATTTTTTAACATTGTATGTTTCATATGAAAATAATAATAATAATAATAATAATAATAATAATAATAATAATGAGAAACTAGAGATTTGTTGAATTATATATGCCAGAAAGTTTCCCAGTGCTTTCTAATTGGCCTATAATTTTATTTACTACTATATTCCATCCATTCTTTAGTAAACAAACTATTTTTTTGTCCTTACATATTTGTTTCTTATTATAAGCAAAAAATAACCCAAGGTGATTCAAATGATATTTCTAGTATTCACAGCCAAGTTTTATTTTTTCTAATTAATTAACTGATGGTTTTAGTATCATCTATATAGTCCATGAATATAAAGTCTAACCTGCCCATTAACTTCTCTCAACACATTTAAAGATACTTTATAATCCTTATATTGATCATATTTGAATATTTCTATTCCCTTATTGTACTCCATTTAATCAAAAGTCTCTTTTCCAGTTATTTTGAGACATTCTCTATTTTGAAGTACATGTTTAGCTATCCTTTTTTTATTCCAATCCGAAATTGTGGTAAAATTGAATGTTTACTGCCAACAGAGAACTCTTCTATTTTTAAGGAGGAATATAAATTATTACTGTGTTACTAACTATTATAGTGAAGAACAAAACATTATATACTGCACCTTGAGTTTTGGAGTGTTACAGTCATGTAAGATTCCTTCTATTTATATGGTTTTAAGAGCCAAATGTAACTCAGTACTTCACAGTACTGTAGAACATTTGAAGCTAAAAAGATCAGTAACAATTTTTTTCTAATTTTAAAAATAATTCTGCTTGCTTTATTTGGACAAGTGTCATCCATTATTTTCCTTAATACATAAAGTCCAAGATGAGTTATTTCATTATTAGATATACTGTTATTTGTGCTGTAGGTAATACAATTTGCTCATCAAGACCACATTACCATTCAAATGTCAAAGCTTTCAGTAAATGGTGTCTAATATGAGAGAACTCATTCCTACAAACTGTGCATTATTAATACATTTGAAAGGTATTTATGTTTTCATGGGTTTGATAGACTCACATGTCAGGAGAACTATTGCTAAAAAGGTGGAAATAAGTTATACGTTTAAGAAATTTTCTTCCTCTTGGAGCTAAGAAATTAATGCAATACCTCTAGGTGAAGCTTGACTTAGAGAAAGAAATAGACAATAAAAAAAGATAGCATGTTTGAAACTTTCAAGAATATGAAAGAACTCACAGGAAAATCTATGAGAGATGAAATGGGAATAAATTTATTGCAACTGTTTCTGTTATCAAAAACACCTTACCATCAAAAGTGTTGATAAATTCATCTTTGTATCTTAGGAAATACTAATGTTACCAGAATTCTCTTGAAGAAGAAACAGGTGTTAAAAGACCAACAATTGGACATACATGAATAAAAACAAAGAAATAACCAAACCCAAACAAATACAACGAAAAACATTAGCAATTGAACAAAAAATTTTTCAACTATTCAACATAAAAAAAATCCTGCAAAATGATAATGCTAAATAAAGTATTTCAAAGACTTCAAAGCATTACTCAGTGAAATGGTACTTTGTGAAAGTGCAGATTATGAAAGGGGGATACAGTTTTCATGAGCTATGAAAATAAAGCTAACTACAGAATCATGAAATTAAGGAAATTCTAATATTTTTACCAGTGCTTTTTACCAAAATGCTGAGAATATGATCATCACAAGGCATGCAGACTTTTGAGGGGACATTTGTGTACTTGGAGAGACTAAGATAAAAAAAAAAAAAAAAAAAAAAAAAAAAGAACAGAGCTATAATCTGATCTAGGGAATTATAGGGAATTATAGTCTATTGAGTAGATTGTTGGCCGTTTAACAACTTCAAAACTTCATTGAGATGTCAGTGCAGGTAAGGGGAAAAAACAAAACAAAACAAAACAAAACAAAACAAAACAAAACAAAAACCCCGAGTCCAATAGGAATAAATACAGTGAAATTCCAGTGAGCTCACTTGGAAGTCTTACAGTGTTGAGAAGCTAGATACAATACTATAATACTAGGAAAAAAGAAAAAAAAAATAAAATCAAGAATTATCTTTATCTTTGTGAAAGGAATTCCTATGGAGTTTCACTGAATCTCCCAAAGAGTCCTTACAAAGCCAACACTCCTAATTCACAACAATCCTACTGCACTGGAAAACCTATGCACAGGAACTTCTAAACAGATACTTGAATATCTGTTTAGTGTATTAAAAATTTGGAGAAACTTTAGCAACAGCTGACTCTGTGAGAATGACAGCAGTCAAAATTATCATCTCCAGCGCTTCTTTGTATATGTAATTAATCCTTAATGTAAAAGGTAATGCATATGTAATTAATCCTTAATGTAAAAGGTAAGCAGAATGCAAATATATTTGCAGCCTTGATGAAACAAACAATAAGAAATACAGGAAATGGAATAGATTAAACTGAGATATAGATACACTAAAGAACAGAAGATAAAGGAACAGTAGCAAAGATGAGAGCACTTATGACACTGTCTGATGGGCCATTGAATGCTAGTTCTCATAAAGAGGAAGTTCAAACAAAGATTTACAGCTGGAAAGATAGGAAATATATGACTATTACTGGTCCCATGGAAAACTGCGCACTTACAATTTGACATTTGAGGGATCTTGTGTGTATTAAGCTGCATGGAAGCTGTTACAGTATGTTTGATTCTTAAAGGGTCTGAAGAAATATGCAAGATTATTTATAAAGGATGTTCAGTGGAAAGGTGAAGGTTGAGGAAAAGGAAGAACCCAGGTGGACTAGGAAGAAAGGTGGGAAAGAATGGGGCCAAACAAGGTTGATCAAGAGCATTACTTGGTAATGTAAATTCTTGTACACTATCTTCTTATCAAATGCCACTATTGAACCTACTGTCTGTCTGGCACAGTTGCAGGTGTTAGGTATGAGTAACTGCTTGTGTTAAGCTTTGTTTTGTTTGCTTTGTTTTGTTTTTTTCCAAAGAGAAAAATGTTTTACAAAGGTATTTAGATGTAGTACCAAATATATTTCTTGCATTTATGTAGAAGCCTTTCATGGCTTGATGTAGAAGAAACAGCAACAAAGAAATGTAGAAAAGCATGGAGAGATTATTTCTGAATTCATACCGAAAACCATGGAGAGATTATTTCAAGATTCCATAAGTAAAGTATCCATTAGTTGAATCCCCATTAACAATAATTGTTTCTGAGATCAATCAAACACATTGTTACTCCTTCTACCACTCCATTTTTTTTTTTTTCAGCTCCTTAAGTACTCTGAAAATTATTGAGTTCTACTAACTTTTAAGTATTCCACATTTATTTTTATTGTTACTGTTTGAGAATCACTCCAAGTTCTAAATGTAGTAGCAAACATTTGTTTATCACAACATCTGAATACGTAACATTGGTTTTCTGATTAGTAATTTTACTAGACTTTTGTTTTACTGCAGTTATGTCTTTTTTTTTTTTTTTTTTCCCCTCAGTTCCTTTTGATTCTGGTTGAATGGTCATAGTGCTTTCAGTAGTCTAAGTTTTCTTAATTTTCAAATTAACTATTTGTTTACTGATGTTGTTATGTATACCTGTGTGTTTTTTGCTGATGATATTTACTTTCATTAATTTAATGTACCCAAGCAGCTCTAAATCTAGAGTCTTCTTAAAATTATTGTTTAAAGTGCATTTGAAATTGCTCAGATCTCATATCTTGTTGTTTAAATGGAAATATGAATGACAGTCCTCAACTGACTTGCATCCCATTTCTCCAAAGCCATCACATCAGACTGCATTAATTTTGTCTGCATAAATAATACCAGATGTAAAAAATGAGAAAACAATTAAAAATATATTGGAATAAAAACTAGAAAGAAAGACCTTGTTCAAGTGATTTCATAACAATTATTATAATAAGATTCAGGTGGAAATATAGAATAAAATATATATTTAAATTCAACTCATTCAATACATAGATGAGTATTCTATGCCCTTTCTTAGTTACTAGTTCTACAATCAAAGTCATCATTCTGCCCTCTGAGCTGGTTTCCCCATGATTAGAGACATCAAAATCTGAGCTCAATTTCTTAACACAATGCTAAATTACATGCAATTTATTTAGCAGTTACTGTGTAATTAGTGTATCTTAATTTGAGCTATTGAGTTCCGCATGTAAGATTCATAATTGCAAGACCAATTTGCAGGTACCTGATTTCACTAGTAGGATTTTTGTGGAAGATTAAAATAATATTTTTAAATTACCATGATAAAGAGGACTGTAACACTGTTTTAAATTAAAATAAGCACATTCTCTTACACCTTATAGAAATATTTATTAAAAAGCAGGAACATAAGAATGTATAAGTTCCTGGTCAAAAACAGGAAAACTCATTCAGAAGACACATTTCTGCAAATGTGCACACAAAAGAATGTTCACGTTTGTATCTGCATATAATTTTCATTAAATAAATTCATTACTTCCTTATTTTTTTTTCCTCGGAAGAATAGATGTCCTTGCCAGCAACATATGGTGATGAAAACAACAACAAAATCATGATTACCAAAGCACTCCAATAAGCTCAACTTTGTATTGATAAGATTTCTGCTTCTATACAGGCCTATAGGAATGTGGGTTTTTTTGTTTGTTTGTTTTTGTTTTGTTTTGTTTTAATTACTCTTTACAGCCTCTGTAGCCTTCACAAGCTTCTGTATTGCAGAAAACAAAATGCTTTTAAATGAACCAGCTTCAAAGTAGATAATGGCTTTGGCGAGAACAGTAATCAATCTGTGCATTTTAACTGTACCTATCACCAGTGGAGTCTCTTTATCAACAGCCTTCTCTCTCAGGGAAAAATAAAGAGAAGATTGGAATGTCAAACCTGAGTAGCCAGTGTAGGTTCATTATTTAGTATTGTGTCTTTCCCTTCCAGGGTAGTGAACCAATTTATTTATACTGAAGTTGAACTCTGAAATTTGATACCTACATGAACTAAGCAACTGATAGAAGCAATTAGCAGGAAAGCTGTACAGGCCATAACAATATAAAAATCGGAGAACAAAGAAAGGAGCGGGGGAGAAAGAAATAAGAAAAGAGAAAATAGAAACAAGCAAAATAACGAGTCCACTAAGACGTCAAGGAAAGAGATTCAGTTCTAGATGGATAAACATTTCTATGCAAACAAAAGGATAGACTTTATTACCAGCTGCCTACAGTTAAGCTTGCAGAAACATATGGACCACACCTTAGAATGCCCTTCTGGAGCATCTGCTACAGATGGCCCTCACAGTAGCATCTCAGTGGGTTTTTGCAGAGGAGCCAGAAACATGACAGAAAATTACAACATGCAGTTAGTTCCCTACTGCCACTTAAAGCATGTGTATAGATGGATTGCTTCATGCATCCAAGTGCATTGTGTATCCAGAATAATCTAAAAGGATTCTGTTATTAAAATACTATTTAAGTATACTATTGTATTAATAACCCCATTGATAAAAAATAAAGAAACTATTTTAAATTTCTCCCAATTGGATTTTGAATTAAGATATTAACTGGATTTATGAATCCAGACTGAATTTTTCTCTTGCTCAGGAAAAAGGATATAACAGTAGTTTGACTTAGTGCCCTTTGGGAAAAAAATAGACTTACAAAAAATCATTTTTGAGTCATTTGGATTATTAATTATTATTGTTATTAAAAGAGTAGAAATTTTTGATAAAATCTATTCAACGTTAGGCTTAATCATTAACCCAACATCAATATTTGGAGAATAAAGCCACAAAATGTGCAAAACAAAAATCTGTGTATTAGCTCATAGACTTATGAATTAGGAGAGACCTAAAAACACAAAACTTGATCACTGAAGGCAAGTAGGCTTTTCCTTTAAAGAAAATTACAATGAACCATTTTCATGTAGTTCCTAAAATGCATGGGAAAATAGTACTTTTAGCACTCTTTATAATAATAATAATAATAATAATAATAATAATAATAATAATAATAATAATAATAATAATAAAAACAAATAAAAATATTTCCTAAATTAATGACAGAAATGATAGCAGAAACCTACAAAAACAAAAAGGTAGGGAGAGATCATAAGGAGATCAAATGTGATGACTTTTTTCGAGATTTAAAACAGGTTAATAGTTAATTTTTTTTCTATGGTTGGATTTCTGTAAACCAACATTTTTCACTTCAAAAAAAAACTGCTGCAGAATGACATCAGTGTAATATCAGATTTTTATTTTTTTAGGTATCAAGCAGCAATAGCATTACAAGAATAGCACAATGCAAATGTACACTGAATAGTAGATAAATCATTGTTCCCCAATCTGTGCATGCTCTGTTACAGAAATTAGCTCGTACTTTCGATCAGCAGGTTCCTAGCTTAGAAAAAACTGACCCTGAATCTTTTTCATTGCTTTTCACTTTCACCAGGAGAAACTCAGTCTCATAAAATTCCTGATACCTATCCTGCTAACAGTAGTTTTCTTATGTCTGTTTCCTGTCTATTTCACCTTCAGATTCCTCTCAGGAAATTATTCAGCTGATTTAGATAATCAATACGTAACAAATATGAAGAAAGGGATATTATAAAATTTAACTGAATTAAATATTGTAAGGGCACAGCCTCTGTTATCAAACTTTTTTTTTTTTTTTTTTTTTTTTTTTTTTTTTTATGGCTGCAGCATAAATTTCATTCATTTACAGTGAAGTGCTACAGACTACAGGCCTTGTAATAAAGAATTGAGGTTAACAGTTTTGCTGCAGAAAGTGTTGAGGTCTTGATTGCAATGGGTATTGACTACAGCAGAAATAAGTCTCTTATATACTCATGACTAGCACTTCTGTAGAAGAAAAATGTTAAGTGGTGTTTATATCCTTGACATAATATGAAGTGAGATTTAGTTAAGCTTCTCTGTGCACAAGAGCAACAAAAAAATTAAAATTAAACAGCTTTTCCTTTTCAACTGTAGATCCAATAAGATACCTGCACATTAAAAGCTTCTGTTAAGCAACAGCAAAATCACACATTCCATATTTTTCTCACAATAAACGTACCTAAAATCCCTTTTTTTTTTCTCTTTCTGTGACCTAAGGTACCTGTCACTTTGGAATCTAATCCCCTATTTTACACAGATGGAATTGACTAGAGGCACTAGTAAGTAGACTTTATTTGTGATACATGGAAAAAATCTCAACTCTGTTCAAATCAATGAGAACTTCCTTGTTGAACTGGAAGTGTATCGAGATTTTAAAGTAGCAGAGATTAGGAATGTACAGACAAGTAAAGACACACAAAATGGGTTTGACTCCTTTTGTAAAAGCATAGTGGTGACATGCAGGAAATCTTACAGAGATATGGTGGGCAGAAGTATAAACCAGCATATGTTATGTATCTAAGGAAAACCACCAACCCTGTCACAAACTGAACACAGATCCAAGAAACAAAATTGGAACCACAGATAGCAGGACAACCTGAGACTCAGGTCTCTACAACTGCATGGTCCCAGAGGCTTCCCATGCTGGAACTTTTTGACAGAGATTCAGAGAAAAGCAAGCCAATCTACATAAGCTCTAGAAGGAACAGATGGAGAAGAATACCAGTGTGCATGGGGCAAAAGAATCAGCTGAAGCTTATCTAAACCTTGTCTTGAGATATTTCCCTCTGGAACTACTGAAGTTTGGCGGGGCAGTCATTGCCTGCAGTTATTCTCCCATATGTCCCTGGAGCCTGTATGGATGAACTATACAACCTGTTCTAGCTTTCCCTGTCTTCATGCTCATGGAGGTGCCTGATGCCCAGGGATGAGGCTGTGCTGGCTGCTCTGATCCCTGGTTCCCTGGATCTGCCTGCCCTGAGAACTGTAGTGCATAGTAATTCTCTCATTCAGTGATTAAGTAGCAAAAATCTGGAAAGGATAATATGAAATTATCCCAACAGTGTGGTGTTTCCACATGGATGGGTAGCTAAGCTCCACCAGGCTGCTCTCTCAGTTCTTCTTGAGAAAGGACAAATGGAAAAAATATGATGCAAAAAGGCTCATAGGTTGAGATAAGGGCAGAATCAGCAGTTGCCATCACAGGAAAAACAGTGCAGTAATTTATTACCCACTGATAGCAGACTAGAGCAGTGAGAAATAAAAGCAAGCTAAAAACCATCTTCTCCTCACCGAGCCCCTTGTAACTCCTCCTCTCTGAACAGCACAAGTGAATAGGGAATGGGAGCTAAAATTAGCCCATAATGCTTTGACGGACACACTTCCTGGTCACTCTCAGAACCTGCTCAAATGTGAGGTCCTTCCCACAGGATGCCGTTCTCCTCCAGCTGATCCTGTGTGGACTTCCCACAAGAACTGAGCTCGGAGAGCTGCAGGTTCAGCTTTTGTCAGAAGACTGCTCCAGCACTGTCCCCACAGGTGGCAGCTCCCTCAGCCCTCTTGCCATTCCTCCTGGCCCCATCCAGTGTCACACTGTGGTTTCATCTGTGGCTGCACAGGGAGATCTGCTCCACACATTGCTCATGGGCTGCAGGGAGACAGACCTTCAAAGTGCTTCTCCTAGACTGTAGGAGGTTTCTGCTTTGTGCCTTGAGCAACCCTTGTCCTTCTTTGCACTGACCTCAGTGCCTGCAGGGCCACTTCTCTCCCATTTCTCACTCCCCTCTCCTACCTGCTGTTGTGAAGCAGCTATTTGCTTTTTAAAATCTGCTTTCCCAGAGCACATCTAGCAGTGTCCCACAGCTCAGCTCTGGTAGCAGTGGATCTCTTATGGAGCAGTTCTGTCTAATATGGGGCAGTGCTGAGCTCTGTTCACAAAGGCCACACATCCTGCCTGTCCCCAGGTGATACATTGGGTTACTTCTGGTGAGCCCAATACACTGTGAAAACTGTATTTGATATCCTCAAAACATGAGGATTTGAAAATAATGATTAAAAATGGCTATCATGGCTAGAAGATGGTTATTTCTCAGTCTTGACACCTCCTATGTTAATAGGAAGATATTAAGAGAGCATCTCCTAGTCATTTTGTACAGGAAAAAATGTAAACAGCTGCAGCCACATGTCTTTCTTCATCAGGCAAAGAAGAATTGAAATGATTACAGCCCAAAGATTTCTTTTTCCTTCTAATTTTATAGTGACATAGCTGGGCATGGTATTCAGATTTCTATTGTGGCAGCATTTTTTCAGTTTTCTGTTTCAGTTTCTCATAATTTTGCTCTAGGGAATGAGGAATAATTACCCCTTTACCGGGCTCTGAAATCAGTTACTAAAATTTTTCATCATGGATTTTATCTCAGGAAGACATCATGAGAAAGAATAAACATCCCTCAATTTCATAAATGTTTAGTGTTCTGTGACATTACCCAGGATCTCTTAGAGAAATTATATATCTAGGAAAACAAGAACTACTTACCTGTTTCTCTGTTTTCTTAACTGAAAACAAACATGACAGCACAAATCTATGAATTTTAGATTCACTCAGTAAACTTCAGGCTTTGAAGCTACATCCAACATCCATTACTGGTATGGATACTGCTATATAAGTCACAGAATCAGAATGGCCTGGGTTGAAAAGGACCATAAGATCATCTAGCTTCAACCCCCTGCTGTGTGCAGGGTTGCCAACCACTAGACCAGGCTGCCCAGAGCCACACCCAGTCTGGCCTTGAATGCCTCCGAGGATGGGGCATCCACAACATCTCTGAGCAACCTGTTCTGAATAAAGGGCTGTTGTTATATGTTTGTTATATTGTTAAAATTGTAAAAGTAGTTGAGCAAAAACGATGGGAAAGATATGGAGTACGTTGTTGCCTGAGGAGCCTGCTTATTGGTTCAAGGAGCCATATCCTAGAAACCATTCTAGAAACTGAACCAGTTGAAGCTGGAATACTTCCTCACATTACACTGGGATCAGAAGTACACTGCGAGGATGACATATGGCCTTCATCCCCGTGACCACCAGGGTGACCACCAGGAGACACCATGCATGCATAGAAGTATTAGTTAGGGGTGGAATTCAGGTTGTAGAAGGGGCATGGAATATTGAAATGAATTTCTAGAAGTAATTGTAATAACCACTCCTTGTCTTAGAAATATTATGAATATGCATGTATTCCTTCTATAAATAAAGATGTTTACCTGCTTTTGTTGTCCAGGCTAGGAAGTGTCTACTCCCCCTGCACCCAGTGTGCATGCAGCACTGAATAAACATGCCTGCTTTACAACTATTTTTTGGTTATAGAATTTGATTCCGCAAGTCAGTTCCAGTGTGATACCACCCTCTGTGTGAAAGAATTCCTCCTTATGTCTAACCTAAATCTCTGTCTTAGTTTAAAACCATTCTCCCTTGTCCTATAACAGTTGCTCCCCCTCCTCTTTTTATGCTTCCTTTAAATACTGGAAGGCCACAATGAGGTCTCCCTGGAGCCTCCTCTTCTTCAAGCTAAACAAGCCCAGTTCCCTCAACCTTTCTTCATAGGAGAGGTGCTCCAGCCTTCTGATCATCTTAGCGACCCTCCTCTGGACCTGCTCCAAAAGTTCTATGTCTCTTTTGCGCTGGGGGCCCCAGGCCTGGACACAGTAATATAGTAAAATTAAGGCATAGAAACATAAATCAGCTTAAGATATAGTCAGGAATTTCAGATTCCTTAAGTAATATTGAATTCATGTTATTGAAGCTAACAACATTATCTGCCAACACTGATTAGAGTCAAGACTCTCTGAACTAAGTTTTCTTATTCAGTTAAGAGAGTATGGTGATATTCAGAGGTGAATATGTAATCCTGTGATAAAACAGGTGTTGCTTTTCCTTAAATTTTTATGCTAAAAGCAGCTGATGAGACCATTGGTGCTACATTCAAATATTTATTATTTAACTCTTTGTGAATTATTGGTCTTTATTTTTTTCATATTTATTCTTAATTTATTTAGTTATACTCAGTTTCCTTGCTTAATATTTAGGATAGCGAGAATCAGAAACTTAAGTTACAGTACTTGATTCTTCTGTTGCTTGGTATTGGTTTCATCTAATGCATGTTTAGTATTACAAATGCTGCGATAATAAGAAACAATCTTTTTAACGACAAGTTATAAGCTCTGAGATATTTCATGTACAGTTAAACTGAAAGCTGGTATATAAGATATACTAGCCAAATTTTTATTTGAATCCACACTTAATCATAATTTGTGAGGAATTTATTTAGGAAATTGCTAAGTAACTTCCCAAGTGAAGAAGGCCAGTAATAAGACACTCGAGGTCTCAGAATTTAGATCCTTTTTGTTTAATATTCTTCTTACATCTAAGGAAAAATGTTCTATAGCACTCATTCAAAAACAAAAATTCCAGACAAAAGTTTACTTTTCCAAAATAAAATCTGTAAATGTTCTAAAAAGCATCAGATGATTTTTTGAAGAGGGCAACAGATTTTGTATCTAATGCTATCAGTCCAGATGTACTGAGATGTTTTCTGTGTCTGATATTTTTATCAGAGGGATCTCTGGCAAAGTACAGCAAGAACCAGTGCTGAGCCACACAGAAAATTAACCACATTTGTGATTCAAGAATGAATCACTAGAATATCCATCAAATAATACAAAATGGAAGATTAACTTGTTGTTAATGGATTTTTAAAGCCATGAGCTTTTTTTTTTTTTTTTTTTTTTTTTTTCTTTTCTTTTTCCCCAAATAAACTTACCAGAACATTTCGATTAGTGAGAGATACATTACTTGTATGACGAGGGGACAACTGACTTTACCATGCAACTGCTTGGCCATGTTACATCTATTTGTACACGATAAGTACACTGATGATGTTGTAAATCTTTACAATAATCTTCTCCAAAGCTTTCCATTCTGTATTTCTCACAGTTATCTAAGAACCATTAAATTAAAGACCACATAATTTACAGACTAGACTGGCTAGCCAATTTCAATAAACTGCTCATGAGATGTTAATATTTAACATCTGATAAATTTCTGTTTATAACAAAGAATCAGTGGCTAGAGTAAGAGCTGTACAATGCTTGTATGAGACTGTTTAAAAAAAGAAAGAAAATCATACTAAGACATTCTAATAAGCTCACCTGAGCTTTATAACAAGATTTTGGCAGTTATTAAAGCAAGATGTGTGTAAGAGGTAATCAATATTGTTACTTCTGCTGAATGGAACACTGATTCCAACAATAACTCTGTAATAGTACAAAACAGTGCAATAATACAAAAAAATGTCAGTACAGTAAATAATTATAAGTTCACTTAATTACACTAGAATTTTTCAGTAAGTATTCTCACTTCTTGAGAAAAAGTGATAGATGCTACTCTTTTAACACTACTGATGGACAATACTAATGAAGT
Organism: Phasianus colchicus; assembly: GCF_987193195.1. Classification (NCBI taxonomy): domain Eukaryota; kingdom Metazoa; phylum Chordata; class Aves; order Galliformes; family Phasianidae; genus Phasianus; species Phasianus colchicus. The sequence goes on from NC_143476.1 coordinate 18,816,051, forward strand.
AGTTCTCGCTACACTATCTCCATCTATACATCTACACTATAGAGCTAATAATATCTATATTTTGAAGACATTTGATCAGCATCATGCTTATACAGCTGCTGTTAAAGTCAATAGGTAAAATTCATAGCTGGCATAATCTCTTTCTGGTGTGAAATCGTTTTAATGAAAAAAGAACAGGTATATTTGGGAGCAAATGAGATCAGCATGATGACATCAATATTTTCCTTGATGAGTGGATTAATTTCAGTTATAGTTACCCTTCAATTATGTATAATTACTGCCATTCAGTTGCTTAAACTGAAATAACTAATATCATTTGAGATCCCTGTTGATATCCTGCCTGGATGTCAGCATGTAGATGACTGATATTTCAGAATGTCTAGTTATGCTATGTGATGGTAACTGAAGACCACTCAGGAAGGTTTATTGGAACATAGAACATGGGCAAAAATGTACATTTTCGTAAATGTCATTCTGAGCCAGTAGGGATAGATAGACCTATTGACAATCAGCTATAGTCTGAAAGGAAAGACACCAGCTAATAATGTAGAAATATCCAAACACATCTAACTGAAACATGATTTAAGTAGATAATCTGTTTGGCTCCTGTTGGAAGAAATTGATCATAATTTACTTTTTATCTCTTCAAAGACCATTTAATGATGAAAAAAGAAGCAGTCTAAACTGGAAATTAATGAAAGGGCTCCAATTTGCTTAGCTGGCTATATACACAAGCTTCTTGCAAAGTAGCTGTTATATCTGTTTGGATTTCTCAACAATCTAAAAGCTGCTATCACTTGAAGGTCAAAAAGCTTTTAAAAACATAGAGATTATAGAGTGTTTATTCAAAAAAGCCATAGTAAGATTATGGTTGAAATTTTCCACAAGTATTATTTTATCCTAAAATTTGTTTTATTTATTTATAATGAGAGATTAATTATGGTCTTAATTCCCTCTTAATAAAGTAATAGCTTTATAGACTATATTGATCCAATTACCCCTAACTTTTAGCTGACAGAATAACACATTTTGACTGGTATGTAGTAGATGAATATTAGTACTTGAAACACTGGTTCTTAGCATTCCTTCCTACCAATCACAACTTTGAAATTTCCATTATCATCTCTACTGAAAATGTTGTAACGTCTACTTGCCAAGGTACTTGATAAAGCATCTGCTGATCAAAATATGAGTAAGCAGCTTGATCTGTGAAGAAAATGTTGAGTTCCTCAACAATAATGAATTGATGAATAATCATCTTCCTGATTACTTGGGAAGCAAAGATAACCCTAAACCAACAAAAATATTTCGTTAATTCACACAAGCAGGAAGTTGACCTGGATGCGCTAGATAATACACTGGAAGAATTTTTGTTAAAATAAAGTATTGGTGGTATTCATAGCAGCATAGATTGATAGTTAAAGGTATTTTTAAAAAAGCAATTTCCCATTGCTCAGAATTATCTAATCCCTGGAATTTAAAATTTGAAAGAGTTCAATACCACATGATATATAGAGAGAGACATTTGCATGAAATGGAGATCTTACAGGTACCTCACTTTAACTAGTTATTTTGAAAGGTTTCAGAGGTATGGGTTTATGACTATTCAATAGGAAGTCTAAAGTACAATTTTTTACAAAGAGGTAAATAATTTGATGATCACGGAGAAACTGTAGGCCTCTTGCAGAGTATGGTGAAAAGAGTTGTTTTAGTAAATTTCGTTTTCAGATGATTCTAAAATTCCTAGTATTTATGCTGGTGGATAACACAGGCCATGAGATTTCTCATCAGAAATAGTTATGTATTACTCAAAGATGTTACCATGTAAATGTATTAATAAAACGTATCCCATCAGATAAGAATAGTACCTGTTCCATAAGGTTTTTTTTCTAAGTAGAAATGCACTGCTTCTGTAAGTGTCATTAATGTGTAAGCAAATACTGTCAGTAGATATATAACAGCACTTAAGTATTATAAATATTAAGATAATTTCATATGTTCATATTTCCAATGTAATGTCTGTATTACATTTAATACACATTGAATTTAATCATAATTTTATATTAATACATTTATTTCTGAATCCAGGACATAATGTAAGGCTCTCCTTAAAAGGTCCTCATTTGCTTTCACGTACTTCCAAACTGAAAAGAATCACAGAATCACAGAGGTCTGAAGTGACTTCTGGAGATCATTTAGTCCAAACTGACTTCTAAATCAGGTTCTCTGCAGTACGTTGCAGAGCAAAGCATCCACAAGGTTTTGGAATATCTCCGAAAAGGAGACTCCACAACAGCTCTGGGTAATGTGTTATAGTGCTCTGTCATCTTCAACATGAAGAAGACGGAAATTCCTGTGTTCCAGTTTATGCCATTACCCCTTGTCATGTCACTGGGCACCAATGAAAAAAAAAATAGTCTTCTCCAATCCACTTGACACTCACCCTTTAGACATTTACAGGCGGTATTAAGATCCCTCCTCAGTCTTCTCCAGGCTAACCAGTAACAGAGCTCTCAATCTTCATTCATGCAAGAGATTTCCCAGCCCCAGTCATCTTTGTAGCCCTCTGCAGGATTCTCTTTTCTATCTTTCTTAAATTCAGGAGTTCAGAATGAAATATAGTAATCCAGATGTGCAGTTACCAGTGCAGATTAGAGAGGGACGATCACCTCTCTCTACCTGCAGGCCATGCGCTTAGACTTAATACACCCCAGGATACAATTGGCCTTCTTGTCCACAAGCGCACACTGCTGGTTCATGGTCAACATCTTGTTCACTGGGAGATCCTTCTCCAGGTCCTTCTCTGCAGAACTCTGCAGAACTACTGCATCTGAAGTTTGTCCCCTTTAATTATAGAACAATCTTTTTTCAACCTATTATAAAATGCTATTACAGTCAAATAGAATCATTTCTGTGGTTTTTTTGTTTGTTTGTTTTTGTTTGTTTTTTTTTAATAGCATTCCTTATAGCAAATAAGATAACGTTGTTAAATGGTTAGATGAGGTTTAAAGTTAAATGGCTAGATGAGGTTTAAATTCAGATGGTACCCCTTGCATGTCCTCCAAACTAACATTGTTCACCATGACATGTTCAAGCAGCTCTATGTTGCACCATGTTGTTGAAAGAAGAATTGTGAATAATTCAGAAAGCCAAGGAAGTACAGCCTGTGAATTCAAGTTCCCACTTTCTAAACTCTTTACTACAGAGGATAGACAGTTTTTCACTCAAAACAGTGTGGAAATAAAAGTGAAAATAGTACAATTAAATTCCTCTGCTTATTCATGTGCTGTCAAAGCTGGGTCAAATTGATCACCCTCTTTCAGTAGCAAGCCACATTCAAATTTGAACTACATAGGGTAATCATTTCAAGCAAGACAGTTTGAACAGATCTTTCACTGTCATCTGACTTAAACCTATTTTCTAATTTCAGCTTATTATCCTTAGGGATTATTAGCAGTTTGAACTGAAGCTCCAGCATCTACTTCAGAGAAATTTTTTAAATGAAGTAAATTCACTTTCAGTATGTAGTACATGCACAGAATAATCCCACCAAACTGATGTTATTACAGAATGACTCAGCCTGAAGTATATATGACCAAGAAACTTATGGACATGTCTCAGCTTAAATATATTACAATGCAGTTTTGAATGTGTTTTTCTTTCCTCTCTGAAAAATGCTTTTAATTTGTACCTGAAAACTTCCAGCTTTATGTCAGTTCTCAGTATACAGTTTCTTAACCACTTTTTTTTCAATTTCAGAATGCAGATATGCACATGCAAACACTGCAATATATATGTTTTCTGATTTGCCAGAGTTCTAATTTCCCACAGTGCTTCAGATCTATCCAAGATTATTTAGGCAGTGACTTCAGGGGAGTAATTCGATAGAACATCAAGAACTAGTCAATAAATTATTCAGAAAAAACTGACTGTAACTGAGAATATTATGCATTCTTTAGAGTTTTTTTTTCTTTTTTTTTTTTTTTTTTTTTCCATTCTGTTACTAATTTCAGTCATTGCTATCTCTTATTAATAACGTACACTGCCAGTCCTCATTTTCATCCTTTCGCCTCCTCTTTTCATTATGGTGCACTAAACACTTCTAATATTGTTGTTTATCATTTTGATACACATAGTTTCAGAAACAGCGATGATTTTTTTCAGTAGAATGTATCATCTGAGAAGTTTAATAAGAATACTTGCTCTGTATTTAAAGTGTTTACATTAGAGGAGTATCAAGCTTAATTCTCCTTGCTTGAATGAGATTGTACTTAAATATTGCCTTAGAATTCACTCTGTTTCTGCTAGAGGGCATCCTGTTAAAATCAACCTCTTTCAGCTATACAGTGACAGTCAAGAATACAGTTCATACAGATAAATGATTACAGTTCAATCCCTAATCGGAATGCTTTGTATTCTTGTAGATTAAATGTGAAGAAATTGCAATTCCCGCAATACAGAAAAACTTGGAAGAAAACAAAAATAAATTTGACTGCAATAAATGTAGTACAATTATGACAGAAATGTCAGAGTAACTATCAGTTTGATCTTAACTGAGAGAAGTCACTTCATAAAGTTGGTAAATACTGTTAATTGCTTTTCTTTCCTTTCTATGTTTCTCCACAAATACCAAACAGAGGTAGTGGTTAATGTATAAGTAAAAGTTATAGCCCCCTATACCTCTGCTTGGACATCTGGAATGAAAGCTTTTGAAATACAGCCCAAATATACTCAACTGAACTAAGAGGCTCACTGGCACAAACTCTTATGATGAACATAGTCTCACTATGCTCTGTCTTTTAAACATCGCACTTCGGTCTTCAGAATACCATTCCATGCGACACTTGAACTTCATAGATGATAAATTTCATTTATTATGCAAAGAAGAATTTGGTGATGTTACCTATATAATGAAGTCTAAAATGGTGGCAAAAGCCTTCTAAGATTAAATGTAACTACTTTTATTTTTACAAGTGTGCTGGAAATATAATGATTTCCTTTAGCTGTGGTATAAAGAGTTAAGTACATAACTAAAATAAATAACTACATTGCCTCTTAAAAGCTATTTGCTGGGGCTATATTCAAGAAGAGATCACAAAGCGTTCAGAGAATTTCTTTAAACTGGCAATGAGTTTTAATGCTTTAAATCTCAGTCCAGTGGATAATTCTTAAAACTATTGCTAGAAACAAGGTGAATCACCAAAGAAGAAAAATGCAGTGTTTTTTCTTGGATTTTACAGAAGTATAAATTTCCTCAGAAAGAAAAATAACTATTTAACCTTACTTAGTAATTTTTTTTTTGCTATTACCACTCATGTCATTTTTTCCTAGTACTAAAATACAAGGAAATCAAGATCAAATAATGTTTATCTGTATAAAAGCATGTTAAAATATTACTGATAGATGATACAGTAATGGCTAGAAATGTTGCAATTGAAAATATATGTATATTAAATACATTAAAATTAAATTATGGATATTGGAAATATTTTTTTCATTTTATCACTGTTATTTTATTCGTCATTATACATATGAGTTTGGGTGTTTAAGCACTGTACTATAATGCAGGTAACAGAGACTGCAATAAATAATCAAATATATAGTAAGCATTTTCACATTTTCCATTAGATATTTATATTTTTTATTGTTTTTTAAATCTTTGAAGAGCTTTCTCCAGGTTACTATGCAGACATGGAACAATGGATATATATATGCATCATAACTCTGTTACCTTTAATTGGAAGTTTACAGTGAGGGAGAAAAAAATAATTATAAAAATAATTAGAAGAACTTCAAAGTAATTTACAGTATTGTTGCTTCAGTTCAATATGCATTTCACTTTCTTCCGACTATTATTTTGGCAGGATATTATATGGAAGCCCAGTGCAAGAACTTCTTTGCATAAAATCCAGAAAAAGTAAGTTTGCAGGCACCAAGGTGGGAGGGAGTGTTGATCTGCTTGAGAGGAGAAGGCATTACAGAGGGACTGGATAGACTGGATCAATAGGTCAGGGTAAACTGTATGAATTTCAATAGGGCCAACTGTCAGGTGCTGCATTTTGGTCATAGCAACCCCAGGCAACCCTACAGGGTTGGGGAGGACTGACTAGAAAGCTGTCTGATGGAAAGGGATCTCAGTGTTCTGATGGACAGTTGGCTGAAATTGAGCCAAGAAGGTGGCCAAGAAGGCCAATGGCATTCTGGCTTGTATCAGGAATGGAGTGGTGAGCAGGACTAGGGAAGTCATCCTGCCCCTGAATGCAGCACTGATGAGACCTCACCTCGAGGTGGTGCTCAGGGCAATGATTTAGTGGAGGGTTGTTAAATAGTATGGGTAGGTTGTGGCTGGACTTGATCTTCATGGTCTTTTCCAACCTGAGCAATTCTATGATTCTGTGATTCTAACATAGCAGAAACTTTTACCTAACTTTATCCCTTCAAAATATACAAATTATTTTATTTACTATAACATTATTATTTTCTTTGCAGAAAAGATTTTTGTATAGGGAAATCTGAAAATTTATGTGCATGTAAAAGAAAAGCCACCCAACATTAAACGTGATATTTACAAGACTGTATGAAAATCCATCTTTGAAAGGGTAAGTAGAATCATATACATTGATGAGGTAGAGATTAATTTCCTAGAGGTTTTGTTGTAATAAACAATATAGGTCTTTCCAGACGAGTTCTTCCATTCATGAAGAAACCAAATTGCTTCTGACAGGATCTTGGAGATATCAAGTAAACCATTTAGATCTAGGCCCATAGTCATAAACAGAAGGAAGAACGAAATTTGCTCAAGTTCGTGGCTCAAGTGGCCACACAGCACTCCTTCCCAGAAAACAGCTTAGGTTGCAGAGATATTCTCCTTTCAGTGGCCAGCCCTTATGAGTCCAAGGTGGCTACTCCCTTGGTCCATCGATTTTGATCACATGGGGAGCATAGGTGCCAAAAACTTACCCGTGCTACTTAGGCCAGCCGCAACTCTTCACCAGATGCTCAGTCACCAGTTCGAAAATGACCTAATATTTCCCTACAAAAGACTTTGCAAAACATTTCAATAAATGTTCCAGATTTCTTCATCTTTCTTTTCCTTTTTTTTTTTTTTTTTTTTTTCTTTGAAAATAGGATGAGGAGAAAATAAGAGAATATTCATGTTAACAAGAGAAAAATGCAATTGCCTAACTGTTGTTCAATTTTGTTTCACACAGTCCTATTAATATGTTGGAGTTTTGATCTCGTGGAGTTTTTCCATGCCTGTGAAATGATTATTTAAGTATGCACAAAAACATATCATTTACAGTGTGATTTTGCTAGGTAGATGGTTTTTCATCAGGTTTTTGAAGCAAGACTATTACATAGTTTTTCAACCAAGGATAGTACCTGAATCTAGTTCACTGTTGGTAAAAATCATTGGGAACAATATCATTCATCAATCATCAGAGATATTAATCCCACTGGTTACTGGATTTAAAGATGTTTTTCCATAACTGTAATCTAGCTTTCCATATGAATAAAACACTCCTATGATCATTTATATGTAGTATGTATAGAAATGAATCACTAGAATGCCATCAGTAATGGGTTCATTGGGTAGGAGGAAAAACTTTGCACTCATTCCTATTGATGTCTGTGAGCTTTACCTTTCATCCTGCAGTTTCTGAGAAGCTTAGTTTGCATTTCATTTTTTCTTACCTAAATAGTTTCAAGTTTTTCTGCAAGTTATAGTATTTGTAAACACTTCTGATGTTTTTCTAAGTTAATATTCCTTTCATAAGATAACTCAGGACAGAAAATATTATATGGAGAATTTCTTTCCTTCTTTAAATCTTCCTATGAATTTTCACCTATTAAGTCAGAGACTACACATTATTTTTTTCTAACCATTTCCACATGTCCATTGTTAAGAGTCTGCATGCAATATGTAAGATGATTTGACTGACCTAAAAGATTTATAAACAAAGTTTTCTCCCCTTTTTCAACAATTAATTTTCTGTATTTTATGAATATTGTAATTGAGAAGGACTATTAGGAGTATCTTTATATTTTCCGAGGCAAAATATTCAATATATTTGTTTGCTGTTTCTTTTAATTATTAGAAACATTTCAAAAAATTATGTGTGACTTCTTATAGGCAAGTTTTGGATATTTCTTACTTCTGAAGTGATTCACTTGTTTATCAGAAGAAATAGCACAGAACCCTCTGTTTATACACATACACAAAAATATAATAAATATTGTCATATCTGAGATGTTTCTATATGCAAGATACCTAATAATAAAAAGCAATTGATTCAAACTGAATATGGTTTTAATCATTATGCCCTTATACTTATTTTACTAACATTTTATCTTCATCCTACTAATCTCCATATTTTCATTACCAAGACTCCCCTGTCATTAAATACTATTCTGTTCTGATATCCATACTATTCAGTTCAATCACAGATTATGTTTACACTATGATCATTCTACAGCCCACAAAACTATGAATGTAAAGTGTCCCAGTTGCCCTTGACATCATAGTTTCTTCTAATAAAAACATAGTTAATAAAAACACTAATAAAAACACAGTTAATATCTGCTGCAGCTGCATAAACAAAAAAAAAAAACAACTCATTAGCTTAAACAATACCACCAGAAAACACATTTGAATACTTAGCTTAACATTGTTACTTCCATAGCACAGGCAAGGACCTGTTAGCATTTTTTTTTTATGGTTTTCTCTTGTATCACCAAAATTACCAGCTGGTGGCATGTAGTTAAATGCAGCAGTAGCAGTTACAGAGGCTTCAAATTTGTGCACAAGCATTTTGCATCACATCAAATACTTATCTCTAGTAATATTCAAATTGTAAATATTTTGGAATTATGAAACTAGTCTGAAATAGAAAGAGGACTATAAACATGCTTTTTGAAATCATCTTTAAGTATCTATTGTCTCCTGATAAATAAAAATTTTATCAAAATAAAGATTAAAAAGTCATTCACTTTACGCTGCTTTATTGAACAAGGAGCCTCCAGGAATTGCTATTTTATCATTTATTAATTTAAATGCCACTGTTATGTATCACCGTACTTCACTGTTGTTGAATGAACCATACTACCAGAAGAACTATAAGAAAACTTACACACTTCACACTCACATTTTATTTTATACAAAACATGATTTGAAGAAGATGGAAATCTTAAAATCTTCTCTTTGTGCATCCCAGAACTCTAATAATTCTCAGAAGAGCATAAGAGATACCAATCCCAGTGTTTTAAACAAGAGTTCTTTCCTAGAATTGCATAAAATTAGTATTGTTTATTTGTCTTATATACTGATATATAAAAGAATACTATTTAGAAAAGGAATATCACAAATGTAGACCTCATCTGGGACATCCAGAGTTGGTACATCCAGCTCACAATGTAGTATATCCTGTCTGCAGGAAGATACTAAATAAGCTTCAGCTCGGTCACGATATTTTTATCATTCATCAACTGTGTGATTTTTAAAATGTACTGTGTTCAGTTTTGGGCCCCTCACTGCAAGAATACTCATTGCTGGGTAAAGAACTGTCTGCAGGGCCAGGCCCAGAGTGTGGTGATGAATGGAGTTAAATCCAGCTGGCGACCAGTCATGAATGGCGTAAGCCAGGGATTGGTACTGGGGCCTGTCCTGTTCAAGCTGTTGAAGGGATCGAGGCCACCTTCAGTGAGTTTGCAGATGACACAAGCTGGCAGGAAGTGCTGATTTGCCTGGGGGTAGGATGGCCCTTCAGAGGGAACTGGGCAAACTGAATCACTGGGCTGAGGCCAATAGAATGAAGTTCAAAAAGGCCAAGAGCCATGTCCTGTACTTTGGCTGTAACAATCCCCAGCAACACTACAGGCTTGGGGTTGAGTGACTGGAAGAATGTGAGGAATAAATGGACATGGAGGTGTCAGTTGGCGCTTGGCTAAACATGAGTCAGCAGTGTGCCCAGGTGGCCTAGAAGGCCAATGGTATCCTGGCTTATACCAGAAATAGTGTTGCAACATCAGCCCTCTGTACTCATCTCTGGTGAGGCCACAACTTGAGTACTGCATTCAGTTTTGGACTCTTCACTACAAGAAATAAATCAAGGCCCTGGTGTGTTTAGAGAAGGGCAATGAAACTGGTGAGAAGTCTGGAGCACAAGTCTTGTGATGAGCAGCTGAGGGAAGTCTGGAAAAGAGGAGAATCAGAAGAGATATTATTGCTTTCTACAACTACCTGAAAGAAGGTCATGGTGATCTGAAGGTTGGCATCTTCTTCCACATACCCAATGGTAGGCCCAGAGGAATTGGCTTCAAATTGTGCTAGAGGAGATTCAGGTTGAGTATCTGGAAAATTTTCTTCTCTGAAAGTGGACAAGCACTGGAATAGGTTGGCAAAGGAGGTGGCTGAGTCACCACCTCTCGAAGTGTTCAAGCAGTATTTAGATGTTGTACTAAAGAACATGGTTTAGTGGGGAAATATTAGTAAGTGATTTATTGATCTAGATGATCTTGGAGATCTTTTTCAACCTTGATGATTCTATGATTCTGTGATTCTAATAAAGAAACTGAGGTTCTGGAGTCTTTCCAAAGAAGGTCAATGAATCTGTAAAGGATCAGGAGAACAAGTCTTAGAGAGAGTGACTGAGGGAGCTTGCATTTTTCAGACTTGAGAAAAGGAGGCTCAGAGAAAGTCCTATGTCTCCTTACAATGACCTGAAAGAAGACTGTAGTGAGGTGGGTGTGGAGGTTGACCATTATGCCAGGGTACAGTGACAGGGTGAAAGGGAATGGCCTCATTCCCTCTTGTTGTGCTGGGGATGTTCAGGTTGCATATTAGGAAGGATTTCTTCTCAAAAGGAGTGATGAGATACTGGAATAGGATGCCCAGGGAGATGGTGGAGTTCGCTGTACCTGGAGATCTTTAAAGAAAGTATAGATGTAGTACTTATGGATATGGTCTAGTGGACGATATTGGTTGTAGGTGGATGGTTGGATTAGATGATCGTAGAAGTCTTTTCTAACCTTAACAATTCTATGATTTCTAATAAAAGATGTCTTGAGTAACACAAGGAAAAAAAGTGAAACTTTAAATTGTTTAATGTCTTAGGAGAATTTCCAACAGGATGAAAACATCATCTTTGGGATTAAAACAGTTAAAAGACCTGATCACTTTTACCGAAAAGAACATGGAGTATAAAATCAAGTTTTTGAGCAAGATATATGTGCAAGGTCTTCCTTTAAATGCTAGATTAGTTCATTCTCGTAATATTGTCTCACACTACAAATGTTTTGACAGTTTCAACTTGATTGGTCTAAGTACTGCTGAACTAATGCAATTCTGTCTCAATCATTAATGTAAGATGAATATTTTTACAAAAGAAAAATATGTTTGTCAAAGTTTACTGACTGGGAATGAATAACTGAGAAATAACTTCATATTTGTGAACATTATTTTAATTATCTTATCTTAGAACTTCTGTCCTTTGTGTGACATTTTATTATCACAATAATTATAACCTCTGGAATGGTTATTTGTATTGTCACAATATTATCACCATTATCAAGAATTCAGTGCACTGGTCAAAAATATAAATAAAATAAAATAGTAGAAAATAGAGAAAAAAACCCATACAGTAAATTCAAGAGCATAGAATGTTCATGAAATGAACTATGAGGTAGCTGAGAGGGCTTCTAGCAGAAGTGACAGATTTTGTAGGTTACTTGTATACTAACTGTAATCAAAATATGAAGTATCATTGACTGAATATGTCCTGCTCCAGTAGCCTTAATTGCTTGCTTATGTATTTGTGCTTTATTTTAACAATCTGAAGATTTGCTTGAGCACCACTTTGTAACAGTGAGCTGAACCTTAAAAAACAAATGAGAAGTGACTACGAAATGTTTTTAATCATGTCAACTTTTTAGGGGATGTCATAAATTTGTTTGTTTGTTTGTTTGTTTGTTTGTTTATTGTAACTTAAACCTTAGTATATCATCATGAAGATTTTTACATGAATGAAACTCATGATTTTGTCAAAGAGGAAAAGAATTTGGGCCAGAGTGCCAAAGAGATTGCATAACTCTTTCCCCACTTACATTAATGTAGCAGTTGTACATTATTTCTAGTGTATCAACTATTTATATGCCTACATAGTAGTTTAATGATTTCAGCCAGCTCTATGGATAATTTATATATAACTTCAATACAGAATTTCAGGTACAAAACTAACCCTAAAATTTCAGATTTGTGAAACCATTGCAATATGTTTGTCATACTAATAGACATATTGTAATACTAATAGACATGAAGGGACCCTTTGCACACTGAATATGTTTAATGTATATTACATTACAAGCCTACCTTATTCTTCTTCTCAAGACTTACATAGTAGAATGATCTAAGTAAGGAAGTATACTGATTGATGATGATTATTAGGCTGAGAATAACACTGTCTGGAGCAAAAACAAACACAAAAATAAAATGTGTAATTGAAGTTCATTGTTGTAAATCAAAAGGATCAAACTCTACCATCTATGTAAGAATAAGTTTTACAAGGTCAATCTGTTAAGACAGAAACTGAAGATGATCTTTCCTTCCATGCCAAACTGATTCAGAAGTGTTCCAGATGGGTAATGATCTACTTTCACTTACAAAATTGTAGCACAGAAATACAACAATTGCTCAATAAAATGATAGCCGAAAGAGAGGTAAAATACAGAAGATGGAAGTATCACCAGATAATTGGTATAGCTGAGGATCTCAAATAGTAATCAGAATCTAATACTCTTACTAACTTATCTACTGGAATTGTATGTTATTAGCTCACTCATCAGATTGAGATGATTGAGATCTTATGTTCTCTTGGTCTAAATATAATAATAGCAAGAAGCATTTCATTTCTGATGCATATTATTTTCAGATATTAATGTATTGTGTTAATTGTCCAGCTCAAAGTTTGCATCTTTTTTTTTTTTTTTTTTTTTTTTTTTCTGTCCACAAAAATAAAATCCCTTAAAGACTGTAGGCAAGTGTTTCAGCTCACATTACCAAAGAATAAAGAGCAATCTTGATCCACTCATCAACACAGTAAATATCTGTGAAGACATAAATGCAATCAGCTTTCACATTTTACGTTATGTGCTACATGTTATGTAGCACTTTACTGTGTGTGTGAATTAGTACTATTCTTTGCACTTGGTAATTGAGTCAGATAATTGAGTTCATATAGTACTTTAGATTTCATACCTAACAAAAAGATTAGGACAATCACATACATAACAACTCAGAAATTAGCATCTTGTAAATAATAAGGACTTATGAAATTAACTGCAAATTGATGAAAAGAGAGCATTTCTGAAAATTAGTGCATTTTCAGAGTCATGTAACTTAACCCTTGAAAAACAACCCTGGGCATCAAAAGATAAACTTACCATTAGAAACTGGAATTTTCCAGCTAATTTCTTTAAATCCAGGATAGCCTGAGACTTCAGAGTTTAATCAGTTACCTCCTGAAGACATTTTATTAGCAAAAGTGTCACAGGTTGTTACTATGGGAAATCTGTTTTGCAGAGAGAAAACAAAACAAAATAAAACAAACAAACAAACAAACAAACAAAAACAATAACAACAAAGCAAACAAAAAACTCAAAAGTTATTTGAGGAAAAGAAACATTCTTGTTTGAATGCTAACCTGAAATTATTCTGTTTGTAGCTAAAAACAAACAAACAAGTGAACAAAGAAACAAACAAAAAAAGCAAGAGAATCACAAGTCATTTACATACATATAAGTACGGAATTATGAACCAATCTTAAAATTTAGAGGTAGAAACAATGCATTCTACTGCCTTTTCTGTGAAAAAAATAGCTCTCCAGATCTGATTGTATAACTTTGCTAAGTGCTATCTCCAGACTGTTTTAAGTAGTAATACAGCACCTCCTTAAAATGCAGAAGTTCTCTGCAGGTTTTTCCTCTTCTACAAGACGAAAGCATGACATGACAAAGACATAATGGAAGAGGTGATATTCTGACTACAAATTATGTGAGATTTATTCAAGCTTGAGGTGTTTTGGTTATTGTCTTAGTTTCACTTTCCTAGCCCAGATTGGCTGAGCACATTTATGAAATTACATTATCTATGCACAGAATCCATAAGTAGTGTTAATCTAAAATGATTAAGAAGATGCTAATACTTTCCTTATTCATTGCTCCTCATTATCACATGATGTTTCACAATAGATTGCAAAATACAAAAATGATGAGACTGTTCTGTTATACTAATACTATGAAATATAAAAACATATAGAATGCCTGTGCCTTGGGAAACAGAATGATGGTTGTGGTCTAATTTGAGTTGAAGTGTTATGACAGATAGGTTAATAAATCTGAACTAATGAGACAAGCACATCTCCTAGCCAACATTAAGGAAAGTTTTGTTTTATAATGTAGTTAGTGACTGTCAGGTAAACTACAGAGAGAAACTGTATATACCATGACAACAGCTATTATTTCATGGTTACAGTGTTGAGATATAACTTATCTTAGATCTCCAGCTTTATTCATTTTTCTGTGTAAAGTTTAACAGCCCAGAATGTTTAATGGAGCATAAATAACAACAGAACAAATAGTTGTGAATTACAAGGATCTCAACAAAGTGTAACTTCTTATGGAATAATGATCAGGCACAGAATGTGCTTCACAGTGCTAGAAGAATCTTAAGTTAGATGAAAACCTTTGTTCAATCATTTTCTAATACATGTTGTATTATAGAGATATACTGCACTATATTTTCTTAATCTGCCTTCTTGAGATCATTTGAGCCCATTTGAAACTCCATGAATACTAAGAGCATTTTCCTTGGACAAATACACTGATATGTGTTACCTGGTGCACCTAGTGTGAAAACAGCTTAAACTGTCAAAATTTTAGTTGTTCTTTTATACAACTGTCTGCTTTTTGAAATAAAAAAACATGGTGATCAAATAAAGTTTTAGGAGATTACTAAGGCTACACTCATTCTTCTGCTAATACAATCATGTAGATTAGGATTAGCCTCTAATTAATAAAATCATGTAGTCTGGCAATGTGCTCCACAGTTTCAAAGTGATATGGGACCTGACATTATCACCATGCTAGTAAAGATTATCTTTTTCTCTAGTCCAACTCTGGAAGCTTGAGCCTTCAGTATAGTCAGTTTCACAATGTAGTTTTCAGAGTTGATGGTTTGACCAGGTTCCAGGAAGTCCAAAATGGTAGCTCATTTCCTATCCCATCACTTAACCTGATAAGAGCTGAGACTTCTACTTTTTCTTCCATGAAGAATTCACATATTACCACTTCATGGACTGCTGTTTTGATTCTGATAGGGGTTATGCCAGATCTTGTCACCAGTAATGATATGACCCAGGAAACCGTTACTTTCACCGTTGTACTGGTTCAATAAGTCCTGATAAACTTGAATACAAGGTACTGTCTGTTCCTGTGTAAACATGCACGGACCCCCTTGCCTCTCTGGTGTGAGAGCTATGCATGGCTGAATGGAATACGGCCATTTCATGCCACTGTCATCACTGCTGAAATGCACAGTGCACTGCCTCACTGTGCTCACATTCACTATTTGGTCTCTAGAAAAGTTCAACAACTAATAACAATGGATGCAATTTTTTTTTTTCCATAGGGAAGAATTCAATTACACACATTTATTTTATGTACAATTCCATGTCAGATGCCATTTTGTCAGACTGTCCCCCTGCTATCACCTGTCACATGGTGAAAAAAATGTAATGGAATATTGGTGGGAAGATTTAATTTCTAGTGCCATATCACCAACATCAGCCTCTGACATATAAATATAATAAAATAGAAGACATTACTTGTCAAGTAACCTTAATATATTTTTTTCCACTGTTCTTATCACAGAATCATAGAATTATAGAATGGCCTGGGTTGAAAAGGATCATAATGATCATCTAGTTTCAACCCCCCTGCCATGGGTCAGGGTTGCCAACCACTAGACCAGGTTGCCCGGAGCCACATCCAGCCAGCTCTGAATGCCTCCAGGGATGGGGCATCCACAACCTCTTTGGGCAACCTGTTCCAGTGTGTCACCACCCTCTGAGTAAAAAACTTCCTCCTAATACCTAACCTAAATCTCCCCTATCTCAGTTTAAAACCATTCCCCCTTGTCCTATCACTATCCACCCTCATAAACAGCTATTCCTCCTCCTGCTTATATGCTCCCTTCAAGTATTGAAAGGCCAAAATGAAGTGTCCCCAGAGCGTTCTCTTTTCCAAGCTAAACAAGCCCAACTTCCTCAACCTTTCCTCATAGGTGGTTAGTTCGTAGGTGCTCCAGCTCTCAAATCATCTTAGTTGCCTTTCTCTGGACCTGCTCCAAGAGTTCCATGTCTTTCTTGTAGTGGGGAAATCAGGCCTGGATGCAGTTCTTCAGATGGGGCCTCAGATGGGGCCTCACAAGGGCTGAGTAGAGGGGGACAATCCCCTCCCTCTCCCTGCTGGCCACCCCTTTTTTAATGCAGTTGGAGTTCTGGGCTGCAAGCGCACACTGCTGGCTCATGTCCAGCTTCTCATCCACCAAGTCCTTCTCCACGGGATTGCTCTGAAGGAGATCTCCCAGTCTGTATAAATACCTGGGATTGCCTTGACCCAAGTGCAGCACCTTGCAGTTGACCTTGTTGAATCTCTTTAGGTTTTCATGGGCCATCTTCTCCAGCCTGTAGGTCCCTCTGGATGGCTTCCTTTCCTTCCAATGTATTGACTGCACTACTCAGCTTGGTGTCACCCACAAACTTGCAAACTTCATTATATTCATATATATGTGCTGGAATCAAACAGTTTTACCCATATGGCATTTAGACATCTCTTCAACCTGAAAAGACAGGAAAGAATCATAGTTCAAAAGAACAGAAGATAATTAGTCATGCTTAGAGCTTATGGGTCTAAGAATGGAAAGTATTTGAAGAAGGAATGGCGAAGGAATGTAATAGATACTTTTCAAGAAAGGTCAAAAGTGAAAAGAACTAACATGGCTTTACAGCAGAAAATTTCAATCCATGGCCTGAAGGCCACATATGTCTCAAGACAGTGAGTAAATAGTTCTTCCCCTTGTAATCACACCATCATAGTGGCAGCTCTTCCGAGCCACGTGGTCTGACCTGGCCCTGAACCCAAACCCATCACTCAGTAATAACAAAAATATTTTCCCCAAAATTTTCCTCTTCAGTCAGTCAGTGTGGCTCAGAGAAGCCATAAATTTTGACATCCGTGCTTTAGACTTGCCCAGGCCTCATTGAGCAAAGAGAAATTTTCTTGGGCTATACATATAATGTATAGTATAGTTAGTATATGTAAGCTTCTTTTGTTTATATATATGTAATTTATATCTATATGTATATATATATATCTACATATATATATAAATGGATATATATATACATATATATATAAATAAGAAAGCAAAAAAAAAAACAAAAAAAAAAAACCACCAGTGTGATATTTTACCTTATTTTTGGGTATCTAATGGATCTTTGTCTGATTTGTTGTAAGAGATTGCAATTCTTAAGGACTTATCAAAGAGCTCATCAGAGATTTTTGATATAATTTTTTTCTTCTTGTTCTTAACCCTTAAAAAAAAAATGGTCAGAAATATATGTATATATGCCAAGAAGTGATGACATGTATAAGGTGTGATCATGAAGAGAGGGATATTTTTCTCTGGTAAGATAAGGCTCATAAAGGTCTAGTAAAGAGATGTGACTGAATTTTAGCACATTGGAGAGACTGCAGCTGCTGTGTTCATATTTTCTGTGCTGATCTGCAGACATCACAGATGTTGCAGTCACTCTTGCCCTTTTAAAAATTACATTTGAAAATTCCCATATTTCACACCACATATTTAATTTGTTATTAGTTGATAACACTCTGACTTTCGGCATTCAGAATTCTTATCACTTCTGAATAGGCCATCAATGGAAGACATTTGTTAAACAATTGTCTTATACACACATGTGACATTTCAAGAACAAGACAATGTTTGTTCCACCATAAAATTCAGTATTGGAATGTGCTTTGGAAGTCTTGACAATGTCACCAGTTGCAGAAAAGTAGTATATGAAGGGCTTACCTTCCATTTTATCATTATTTCTTATTAGAGCAAGATCACTATACAAATTGATAATAAAATAATTTCTTTTTCTGATACACATCTAAATATACTTTTTGCATATTGAATTCCCTTACTGAAAATTCAGTGCAATTAAGCTAATTCTGATAACAAATTTCTCTCTCTCTTTTTTTTTTTTTTTAATAGATAGCATTGTAATATATTATGTCCAAAAGACAGATGTGAATAGTTGAAACATATTCTTAACTAGTTAGATGCAGAGTGCCAGTTATAGTGTTTAACATACTCCCAACTTACATGTCAACTGTAGATTTGAAAAATATATTTTAATGTTTTTATTTCAGAATTTAGAGGATATATTTCTATAAAAGCATTCTTCAAAATACAAAGAAACAATATATACTGCTTCGATAACACATTTTTAAAATTAATGTTATTTTTAAATGATGTGTGTGTATTTACACCCTGGAAAATACAGTCAGCTGCCCTATATTCTATACATAACTCAAATATATTTTAACAAAATATTAGCCTTCAGATATATAGCTTTCCAATATTGAAACAGTAATCATTATAAAATACATACATTCTGTTTTGGAAATTCTTATTTCTATAGTAAGTTCACACACAAAAAATCCTGAGACAGAAAATTACTGAAAAGTAATATTGTAGTAGTCTGTAGAAATGATAGGTTTCACTTAGGAAGAGTTGCACTTGTGATAAGATTAAGAATATTTAGGTTGTGAGCACATTGGGAAATTTCTTATTGAGCAAATTCCCTTTAGAAAGAGATCAGTTACTTCATAATTTTTGATTGTGTGCTTAATTAATTAAGTAATTAAAGGCAATGGCGACTTTTCACAATTACACACTTTTAAAATGAAAGTTATCCTCTGGGACTAAGACTATTCTTTGTCACTCTTAATATCTTTTCCATTTCCATTTCCAAGCTGAGTTCCTCCGGAGATGTTAGTGGCTCAGTGCAGCAATTTTCACTTACACTTTATCAAATATCCCCAACAGGCAAATATCAGTTATCTCATGAGCTTGAAGGAGATGTGTTTGCTACAATTTGATTATCCATCAAATGTTTCCCTAGGCTCTAAAAATAACCTACATTTTACAACTCATTCCTGAGAAATTTCTGTCCTATGAAATTTGGAAAAGAGTTTTAGTAGTTTAACTTTCTGTAAAAATGTGGTGTTACTGTCACATTTACTTTCTCACTGGGTTATTTTGAGAATAGAAATATTTTGAATTTTACAAGAAAAATACAGTCTTCTTAAGGATCAGAAATCTTTGTGCTATTTACAGTCTTTTACGTTTTTTTGTTTGTTTGTTTTGCTTTGTTTTGTTTTTTAATGGTTTGAAAGGAAATTATATCTGGGCATTAGAATTTAGGAATTTTCATTTTATTTATCAGCCATTTTTCTAGAAGTATACTTTAGTTTTTTTGTTTTGTTTTGTTTTGTTTTTGCCATTGAATTATCTCCTAAGAATCACATAAAATAGTAATGTCATCTTTCTGATGGAATTTCTTTTTGATGTCTTTTTGATGGAATTTCTGCAGAGTTCTGTATATAGAATACTGTCCCAAGCCCATGTTGTGAGAATCCTTCTTTGTTTTTTGGCTCAAAGCTTGCTTTCTGAGATATTTCTTGTGATAAGACTGACTTGTCTAGGAGATGAGTGATGGGTGTTGCTGTGTGGACAATTTTAGCTGTTTTCCTTCAGAAGATAGTGCTCAGGAGTGTTTACTGGTGGAAGATCTGGCCTGTGACTAAATAACTCCAGCTTGCTATGGGAAACTGGGGGATGATGCCACTGTATCCTGTGAAGGCAAGATACAAGTTGGTGCCTCCCTTCTCCCTCTTATCTGCTGGCAAGGCCAGGAAGATAGGAACAAAGGAGTTTCCGCTAAGATCCCAGAGCCAGAAGCTGCCACTCCAAGGAGAGCTGACTCAACCACTTTGGATTTGAGCTGTCACTCCAAAGACAGCTGACTCGACCACTTCGAAAGCATTGAAAAGGAGCCATCATCACCATTGTCGTCGTCGTGGTTATCGTTGTCAACAGAACAACAACACCCGATGACCCACCGCTATTGAAGATCAATGACTGAACCTTGCTGGATCCATGATGGTGACTATCTCCCTCTTGCTTCCTATAAAGACTTCTTGCTTCTTTCTTACCTTTTCTATCACCCTCCTTCCCTTCCCCATTACCCTAATTCATAATAGCGTCCGTCCTCCCCTTCACCATCTCCCTAATTAACATCTGTAATAAACTGGTCGGACCAACATTTAAACCGTTGTTTCTTAATCTCACGCTGGGGATATAGATATTAAAAGAACCTCCTCTCCCTCCTATAAATCGGAGCGAGACACATGTGAAATCTGGGAAAACTAAGATATAAGAGTGTCTGAACCCTTCTTTGTTTTTGGCTCAAAGCTTGCTTTCCGAGGCACTTATTGTCATAAGACTCTGACTTATCTAGGAGATGAGAGGTGGGTATCACCATGTGGCAGTCAGTATCACTGTGGGCAGTTTTACATTTGAAAGAATTTCTTTGGAGCTGTTTGCCTTCGAAGAGAGTGCTCAGGAGTATTAATTGGCTGAAGAGTGGGCCTGGAAGCAAATGACTCCAGTTTGATAGGGGAGATTGGGAAATTATACCCTGTGCCCTGTGAAGGCAGGATACAACTGGCATCTCCTTGCTTTCTCTTATCTGCTGACTTAAAATTTGCAAGGCCTGGAAGATGGGAACAAAGGAGTTCCTGCTGAGATTCAAAAGCCTGAAACTATCATTTCAAAGAGAGCTGACTCAACAATTTTGGATTTATAAATAAGTCTGTACTGTCGTTGGAAAGACAACGTCAACTGAACAACACAACTTCCAATGACCCTTTACTACTAAAGGTTAATGTTGGAACCTCAAGAAGCTGAATGCAGGAATGCAGGAATCCTCAATGTTGACTCTCTCTCTCTCACTTTCTACAAAGACTCCTTGCTTCTATTTTCTATCTCTTTTCTATCACCCATCTTCCCTTCCTATCTCCCTTAGTAACTAGAACTTATAATAAACTGGTTGGGCAAAATTTGACTAATTGTGTCTTAATCTCACTGTCAGGTATACATATATTAAAGAATCTCCCCTTCCTCCTATATGTGGATTGAGACAAACAGCCAACCTCCTAAGAGCAGTTTCTAGTCATGAGTGCAAATTTCTTATGATTTTCATTGCTGTCTGTTGGCTTCTAGATAGTACAAAAGGTGTTCAGAAGGAAGGAAAACAAAATATCTTCAGAGATACCTGTCATGGTTTTGGTTTTTGCTTATTTGATTTTCAATATTCCACATCAAAACATCATGTACTGGAATTAAAGTGTTAATGCTCTAATTCTACGTACCTATCCCTATACATTATGAAAGTCATGGGATCTGACCCTTCCGGGGGGGGGGCGGTCTCTTACTGCCTGGCAGTGGGTGCTGGAGGGTGCTTTCCTAGCCGTTCCAAGCTTTTTCAGGTTTGACTCAGTCTCGGGAACTCTCTCTCATATCTTATTTGATTTATTAGTCTCAATTTCAATTAGATTGTATTATATTGTATTATTTTGCATTCCGATATCATAGTTAGTAAAATAAGTTTACCTCCATAGATTGTTGCCGCTGTTTTTTTCCTTTTCCCCCTTCCTTCCCATTTTGTGGGCCCAGGCGGGGGGTGGGGAGGGCAGGGGCCTACTGCCCCCTGTCACGGGCATAAACTGATCTAGTTAATTCCGTGACAATACCTAAGTAATTAACCAGAATTATTTCCTCTAAAGAAATTTGAAGTCACTTCATATTTAAAGAATTAGAGAAGATCTTCTGACTCTGTTTGGCAGGATACAGGAGTTCATTTTCTTTTAATGCCTGAAAAATATTATTAATTTGTTTCTGTTTGATGCTGAGTTGTGTGAGTGAAACTGAGACAAAGGCAAGGGGAATTCTTTATTTATGGCATTTTACCAAAGCTACTTTTTGTTAGGTTTGCTTCAAATTTATAGCTTTCCTTAGCATGACATAAACCGTATTTCAATAATTACCTGAGGCAATTTGTGGTCTGGAATTAGAATCTTTCTTTCTTTCACCATTCTTCTTCTTTTTCGTATATGAAATCAAAATAAGTAAGTACAAGGAGTCTCTGTGTGTTTACACACAGTTCCATTCTTTGTCTGCATGTTCTTTTGATATGTATCTTCAAGGCACAGAATGTGTAATTCTGAAGAGGAGGAGAATCATTAGCACTTGTTAATACACAAACTATCTTTTCCTGGTTTAATGTGTCTATACAACTAAAATCATTCAATGCTTTATTTATTTATTTATTGGTTGAAATTGCCAGGTAATAGATTAATTAAAATTAATGTGATGTTAAAATACATATTAAATAGATATTAAAATAGATGATGAATTCATACATTTCAACTTCTGGCATTTCATATAAATGTATATAATTTTAATGTAAAAATTAGGCATATATGAGACTTCTATTTCATTTTTTTCCATTTCATTTTCATTAAAAAAAAAAAAAAAAAAAAAAAAAAAGTAGACCTTGTTTTGCAAAGTGTGACTTTTCAGTGATTGGACATATAGGAGTGGCATAAATTGTGTCATGGCAGGTTGAGATTGAATAGAATAGATGAATAGAATAGAATAGAATAGAATAGAATAGAATAGAATAGAATACAGTAGAATAGAATAGAATACAGTAGAATAGAACAGAACAGAACAGAATAGAAATAGGACAAAATAGAAGCAAAGTACCATCGAAGTAGACTTTGAAATAATTACGCCCAACTAAGTGACTGCTTCAAGACTAACCAAAAGCCAAAGCATATTACTGAGGACATAGTCTCTTTATGTTGACAGACATGGGGCAACAACCACCACGCTAGAAAGCCTTTTCCAGAGTTTGATCACCCTCACAGAAAATAATTCTTTCTTAATGTCCAGACTGAAGCTACCTCCATCCTCCAGGCATAGTACATTCCTTTTGAGAGATTTGTTGCTCCTTTATGGTTGCTGTCAAGCACCTCAACACCTTTTTTATATCGTAGAGACCAGAATCATGCTTATTACTAAAGCTGAATCTGCACCAATGCAAAATATACTGGGAGAACAGTCTATTCTGAACAGTTGACTGCTGTTTCATGCATCCTCAAGTGTGGTTTACCCCTTTAAGATCCTTTTCTGCTGAGTTGCCTCTAGCCACTCATTTCTTGGTCGGTATCTGTGCCCGGCATTGCTCCATCCCAGATGCAGAACTGGGCATTCTCCTCTGTTGAGCTTCTTACTGTTGCTGATTGCCCAAATGTTCCAATGTATTTAGAAACTACTACATCTCTGCAGAAAGTCAACAGCACATCTTAGTTTAGTGTTGTTAGCAAACTTGTTGAGGATACTTTCCACTTCTGCATCCATGTAACTGACAAAATTACTAGACAAGATTGGCCTTAGAATTTAACCCTGAGGAACACACCTGATGATGAGAAACCAGAGAGGTATAGCCCTGTTTACCATGACATTTTGAGCTCTACTGTTCAGACAGTTCTCCACTCAGCATAGCATGAACCTATTTATCTCACAGCTGTACAATTTCTTTTCAAAAGAATGCTGTGAGGCAGAGTATCAAAAGCCTTACTAAAGTCCAGAAAGATTACATCTGCTGTATTTTCTTCATCCTACAAGTAGGCAACCTTATTATAGAAGAAGATGAAAATAATAAGGCATGACTTTTCCATGATGAACACATGTTAATCACATATTTCTTTAATTGAGCTATTATTAAGAAAAACTTACTATGAGCTCTGAGACAGGTTTCCTAGTGAGGTAGTTGAAGCCTCATATCTTTTAATATTCAAGGGACATTTGAATAATGCCTTCCATCATATGCTTTAACTTTTGGCTAGCCCTGGTGTGGTCAGACTGTTGGATTTAATAATCTTTGTAGGTCTGTTTCAACCGAACTATTATTTTCTGTTCTATTCTGTTCTGTAGAAATTTGTTTTGATCTGTGTCTTACTCAGAATGCATCTCCTTACCTTTGTGTAAATAATGTGTAAATGTGATGCCAGAAGACATAGGTACACACTCTAATGGATTTGGTACACTTCAACTCTAAAAGACACACTTCAGTTTTTGCAGATTTTATCGTTGTTTTGACTGTAATTAAGACCAAAACACCTTGTAACTTCTTTAGTTAATGGGTGCATTTTAGTAATCCTAAAACTTCTGCCTTTGGCAAGTGGAAGATAAAAGCATATTAGCTCTGACACCCTCGGATGATTGATGTGGAGAAATGCAAGATGGAATGGGCTGTCTGACCCTTGTAAAATGTGATCCAAAGAGCTTGATAAGGACAGGCTTGATAGAATACCGATTTACTGTTCATTTGGACACTTGATATGTACTTCAAGTTGTCTAATTTCCTGTATGAGCAACAATCTGCTATTCTTTAGATCTTCTGTGGAACAGATATGTAAAATTATCTTCTGTGGAACAGATATGTAAAATTAGAATTTTCAGAAGATTTGGAAAGTGAAGAAAGATTTCTTACTGTACAGTGAACTCTTCTTCATAATGCAGCCTTTTGAAAAACTTTATCATGTCAAATGTATTTCTATTTAAGAAGCATTACTAGATGGAAGGTATTTCATGTGTTAATGCCAGCTTTTAAACCTTATAATGAAGTTCAAATCTCTACCCTTGATTTCTACTTTGTTTAGATGTCTCTCCATCATTCCTCCTGGTGGCAGTGAATGAATGGCTGTGTGGAGCTTGGACACCTGCCAGGTTAAAATACTACATATGCAGAATGCAGTTGTTACATTTGTCTCTTCCTTTTACCAACTACAATACTGATTTTTTTAGTTTGTCTGTTTTGTTTTTTAGCAAATAATATAAATCAAAAAAGTCAAAGCAATAAACAGTGCAATTGCATATTGAATTTAATCTATTTCAGTGAAATTTTATATTTTTTTATCACATATAAATCAACCCCAGAAGATGACTGCAACCAAAACCAGCAGACTTGTTTGTCTTTCTTCCTTTTTAGTTAGCGGGCCCTGGGACTTGACTGGTACTACAATGAAATGAAGACCAATGATACTGGGAAGGGTTTGGTACTTTGGTGGGTACATAGGGAGTGATTGGGGTGCACTCAGATTGCTGAACAGGTTATTAACAGAAAGCAGGCACTAACACATTTGGAGATTTAGAATTTCATAAAACAATGTGACATATATAAAGGCATATCACTAGATACACATCCTTCAAGCAGATGGATTGGAAGTGGGGACTACCAGAGCAATGTCTCTCTTCGCTGGTAAGCAAAGATACGGTTTATTACCACGTGCGGAACCTGAACTTCCATCAGTCTATGAGTATGAATGAGATGCATCCCAGAGCCCTGAGGGAATCAGCTGATACAGCCACCAAGCAACTCTCAGTGCTATTTGAAAACTCATGTCAGTCAAGTAAAGTCCCTGGTGACTGGAAGTAAAACAATATAGCACCCATTTTTAAGAAGAGTAGAAAGAATGACCCAGGAAATTACCAACCTGTCAGCATCATCCCTGTGCCAAGAAAGATCATAGATCAGATCCTGAAAGCTATGCTAAGGCACATGGAAGAGAAGGAGGTTTTCTGGGACAACCTGCAAGTCTTCATCAATGGCAGGTACTGCCTGATCACACTTGTTGATTTTTTTGATGATGTGTCAGTGGAGAAGGGAAGAACCACTGATATTATCTATCTGGATTTTCAGTAATGCATTTGACACAGTCCCTCACAACTCACTTATCTGTAAATTGGAAAAATGGATTTGATGGGTGGACATGTTGGTGGACAAGGAACTGTTTGCATGATCATGTTCAGAGACTGGTGGTCAGTGGCTCAATGCCCAGATAGAGACCAGTGACAAGTGTCCCTCAAGGTTCTGTACTGACACCAGTGCACTTTAATATCTTCATCAATAGCAACAGCAGCATTATCTGGTCCACCCTCAGCAAGTCAACAGATGAAACCAAGCTGTGAGATGTGGTTGACAGACTTAACAAAGGAGATGCCATCCCGAGACATCTACACAGGCTCAAGCAGTGGTTGAGGTGAACCTTGTGAAATTCATCAAAGCCAAGCACAAGGTCTTGCACCTGAGCCGTGGCAACCTCCATTATCAGTACAGCTGGGGGACAAAAGGACAGAGTGCAGCCCTGCCACAAATGACATGGGAGTAGTGGTGGATTGGAAGGTGTACGTGAGCCAGCAGTGTGCTCTCACAGCCAGAAAGCCAACCGTATCCTGGGCTGCAACAAAAGCAGCATGGCCAGCATGTCATTGAGGTGAATCTGCCCCTCTGCACTGTGCTGGGGAAACCTCACCTGGAGTACTGTGTCCAGACATGGAGTCCTCAGTACAGGAGAGACATGAACCTGTTAGAGTATGTTCAGAGAGAAAGGCCACAAAAAATGATCCAAGGGATGGAATACCTCTCCTACAAGGGCAGACTGAGAGCTGGGGTTGTTCATCCTGGCAAATAGAAGACCTTGGGGAGATCTGATAGAGGCCTTTCAGTGTCTAAAAGGGGTCTGTAAGAAAGAAGGGAATAGACTCTTTCGCAGGGACTGTGGGATAGGATAAGAAGAAACAGTTTCAAGACAAAAATGGAGTTTTAGATTGAATATAAGAAAAATATTTTTTTATGATAAGGATGGTGAGGCAATGAAACAGGTTGATGTTCCTGGAAAAATATAAAGTCAGACTGCACCAGGCTCTGAGGAGTCTAGCGCTGGATATCCCTCTTCACTGAAGGGGAGTTGGACTAAAAGACCTTTGGATGTCCCTTCCAACACAAATAGTTCTGTTGCTATGATATGATTAAAGAAAATGATGAGTGGAAAAATCACTTTCTTTTAACGAGTACAATGTTTTCACAAAATATACTGCAAATTGGTGTAAAAATATTTTAAAATAGTATGACTGAAATGTTAATAGATTTAAAAAAAAAATAATGATTTTGAAACCATGAATTTAATTTCATATTATGCTTGGAATTAATAAAATAAATTCCAGAAGCTTATTTTAGTTAGAATAACTAATACTAATTAAGAAATCAGTTATAAAATGGATTGGAACTTTACTACATCATATTTCTTATTCAAACAAGGCAGCTTATCCCTCACTACAGAGTAACTGGATAGTACACATTGAACAGTTCCTATTTATCACAAATAATTTTTTTTTCTTTGTCAACAATGTTTTAAATTCAACCATGATGAGCAGCATTACCCTTAAGTTTTTGATAATCAGACAATTTAATTTTATGTTTTTGGAATCTCACCTTTTAGCTCTAAGAATGGACTTAGTCTTTTGCAGCTTTCTTATATTTTTTCAATATATTTTCAAATTGCTAAAAAAAATAAAAATAAAAAAAAGAAAAAAAAAAAGAGAGAGATAATGTAGACATCCTGATAACAAAGTTGGCTAGGCTCCTGAAGACATGTTGTACATGTGTTTCACTTACTTGTGTTTTACAGTAACTATTAACATGCATTTAATGTTCTTATAGACTTAAACACTTTTGTTACAAAGAAGGCATGGAGCTCTTGACATTTTTCAGCTGCCCCATTGTGATATATTGTGCTGTGAGATTTTCAGGTGGGATATTAAGGAACAGAAAGAAAAATACTGTTGTATTCAAAGCTAGTATTCTTTTATATAAGTAGGTAAAATAATAGAAAACTTCAAGTAACAGTTAAAAATAAAAGAAAAATGGGAGTTTTTTCATTCATTACAGAATTATTTGACTGAGATTTAAATTGTGTAATAGGAAAGAAACCTTCCTTCAGTTCCATATTCAGCATGATTGGTTACTTTCAAGAATTAGAGAAATGCGTCTTTAGAACAAAATTTTCAAATGAAAATAGTAAGTAAATAAACAAATAAATGCAACAACTTCATTTTTTTGATAAAATTGACTCCTCTCTTACTGAAACAGAAAAGTCTAATATGATTTTATATTTATATTCTTTTATAATATAAGAACATGTTCACTAGACCACATAAATGGACCAGAGTAAGATTTTTGTTTTTCCTTGTTTCTCTTTTTCACTGCTTTTATTTGATACACAACTATAGAGTAACACTAATTCTGTGTATTCTAATCTTCAGTTTCATTTTGTTGAAACTGTGAAATCAATACTCCGAAAGAAATACTATAGACATAAAAATATAGAGATATTTGGCTTTTATTCCATAAAGCGATAATATATTTTAAATTATTAAACAGTATGGCACAAGCTAGTTAGCAGTTAGACTTTGCCATTAAATAAGGTCTTAATGTGAAGAAAGAGAAAAGAAAAATTACTGAATTAAGCCATGAACTTTAGTAGAAAACAGAGAGTCATTAACTATCAGTATTAGAAATAAAATCTTCAGAGTTTGATACATTGTTCTCCATACTTCACTACTAACCTAAATTAATTAACCTCAGAACACTGATATGGGCTATTCCATTAGTGAAAATATTTTAAATAACAACATATACATTCTTTTAATGCCAGAAAGTTGTTTTTTTTTTTTTTTTTTTTTTTTTTTTTCAATTTTAGAAATATATTCTCCATGGAATTGAAGTGAAGTTGGTCAGCAGTTGATGTGAGATTTATTTATAAAGGCAGATATTACTTCCACGGAGGCCTATTTTCACCCTTTTGAGCATTTGCAATACACTCTAATACTTGATATGAAGGGGAAAAAAAAAAAAATCATTTTATGCAGAGTGTCTTGGTCTAAATAAGTAGAAGCTCTTTAAGTCATATTACCATTCTTGCATTTAAAAAGAAATAGAGAAAATAAAATCCCATTAGCTGTATCACTGAAAATAGAATTCTAAAGCTTCTGTAGCAAATCATATAATCTGTTTCAGAGTTAGATTTTGGTAGATTGTGATTAAGAGATATGCTAAGAGGCTTTAAAACAATTTTGTGTGTTATAGGTTTGTGCTGTGTATTCTATTTTATGCCTTTACTGTCAATTTTGTATGAGATTACTTTAGTTTAGTTCTGGTCTACCTAACCTTTTGAGTAAGCAATTCAACTGTATATCTGCAGAAGACTTTAGTACTCCCTCTGCCATGATGTAATTTAAACTTGTTAAGAACCACAGCAATGCTAAAATAAATTCCTAGCCATTTGTCCAGAGGGTAAAAATACCACTTATACAGTTTGCTGATAAAAGGTCAAAATAATCATCTGTTTCTCTTTATTCTTAATGGAAAAAATATGCCTCACAGGGTATACAGCTACCATCCAAATGTTTTATCAAACTAGGCACATTATTTATTGTGTCACCTGCACGTTTACTTATGGCTGTGCTAGAAACTGTAGTACCTAGTTAAATAATATCAGCACTCTATGATACTTTACCCTATTGTACTGCTTGCTGATCATTAAATAGTTTGGAGAAGAAAAGTCTGAAAAATATTTCAGAAGTTATTTTAATAATCTCAGTAAAACATCTCTAAAGGAGGAAGAAGTGATTTTAAGTAAATACAAACCAAATAGCAAATTAGTACACAGGGAGAAAATAAAAATAAAGAAGAAAAATAAAAACAAAGAAGTAAATAAATATATTTTATATATAAAATATATATTATTAAAATGCTCTTATTCGTTATATATACTGGTACTTCTTCATTCATATGGTTGTATTTGTCTTTCTCTCATCGTGTCTTTCTCAGTGAAGAGTCTGGCCATGGCAATTTTTTACCCTGAAATAACTTGTCCATATCATTATTCGGATCCATGCAATTACACAGAACCCCACTGATCATTCAGTGGCTTAAATTAGAAGGAACTTTAAAGATCATTTCATTTCAACTGCTACTCATTAGCTGCTCCATTAAAAAAAAAAAAAAAAAAAAAAAAAAAAAGATCAATATGAATTTTTTAAAATTCATATTGAATCCCTCAGGGAAAGGGAAAAAAAAAAAAAAAAAAAAAAAAGGAAAAACAGAACAAAGCAACCAAAATACTGCAACCACCTCAACATCACAACAAATCAACAAATGAAATACATCAAAATGAGCAGAAAGTGATCAAGAATGAACTGAGGAGTGCTACTAACCATGCAAATATTTTAGATATCTAACATTTATGAAATTTTTGCCTGCATTCTGCATTTAAGGGGCCTTTGCTGATTTCTGAAATATTTTAAGAATAAGTATTAATTTGCAATTAAAATTGCAAACCAATTACTGTAGTACTTTTTCTAGTTTGATTATTAATTCAGACATAAATTCAAAAACATGAACAAGAAATTCAACATGTTTGGAAGTCTGTATTAATAATGCTTTTCCAAGATTTCTAAAACGAAATGGTAATGGTAAAATGGTAAAATGGTAAAAAAAAAAAAGATTTGTAAAAAAAGAAAAAGAAAAAAAATGGAAAGCTTTCATTACGAAGCTGAAAGAGTTATCAATTAATAACTGATCAAGTGTGAAACTTCAATGTGAACTCTTGATACTATTTTTTTCATTAAAGGAGCTGTAAGTTTCAAGAAGCTGTAAAGCAAAGGTGTACAGTACTGAGTAAATCTAGCTTTAATTCACTGAAGCAAAAATAGAGTATCCTATCAATTTTGTCCCATGCAGGCCACATTTTTCACATATTCATTTCTAAATGCTATAACCAATTGGCAAAGAATATGTTAAATGGAAATGAAGAAATGTTTTATAATCTGGAAAAAATTTTCCCTGTCAAGACTTAAAGTTACTAACAGAGCAGATGTTCTAAGACTTCTATTACAGCTAATGTCCTTTGGCTAGAGGCAAATAATGTAATTTCCCTTATATGTAATTTGAATTTTCAAAATCACTGAATGAAGAAAAAATAGTACATAATAAACATCTCAGTGACAATTCTACCATGACTCTTCATGTAAATGAGTAATCATGCATGCAAATTACTAGGTAGTTATATGCATAGTTTACTGTACGTGTAAGAAACTGATTTACATGTAGAGTAGGATTTTACATTTTGAAAATGTGCGTTTAATTTCAATATAGTAAAACAACATTTAAAGTGAAGACTGTGAGTTTTCTCTTTCTCTTGCAACATAGGGAATGCAAACAAAAATGAAAGCAGACAAATCACTATTTATTAAAACCAGCAAGAATGAAAATAATAGTCTGTAAAGATCATTAACAATAAGAGTAATTTTTTTTTTTTTTTTTTTATTCAGACCCAGAAACCACAAATTAGACTCCAAAGGAGTCCAGTGATTATTTAAAGAAAATTAATCTTAATTATTATTTATCTTATTACCACACTTGATTTTCAGTAACATTTTAAGCCAAAATCTCATGAAAACAGCAACAAGTAGATGCTTGCTCATTAACAAGTCAACCTGCAAATAGTTATTTCTCTATAGAATAGAGACAAAGACAATGCTTGTTGGTGCTACTGAGAAGAATCATGATGATCTCTCCCATTTGTCATCACAGTTTGTAAGAACTAGAAAAAGATCCATGTTTTAGGTAAAACAAAGTCAAATAAGTGAACCAACTGTCCTCCTCAAATACATGTTTCTGCCACCTTGAGAAAACAGTTCTTGATTTGAGGATGAATTGAATGTCTTCCATAATACATTTAAATCCCCCAAACATCACATAGGCATAACAAGTAAGGGAATGTTTATTTGAATATTTGGAATTGTCGGGCACTCAGTGAACTGAAGTGTGAGAGCTTATCATTCTGTAATTCTGTCAATTATGTGAAACAAATTATTATGAAACAAAATGGATTAAGAAAGGTATGACACGGGCTTTCTCTATTTCAGTGACTAGGAAACCACAGCAAATTTGGGAATTTAAGACCACAAATCATTATTTAAATTTCTCAGAAACAATGGCAATTTGCTGTTTATTTTTCAGTTTACTTTGCTTTGATACAAGGACAAAGTACTTTATTCACAATAGTATGTTGTTACAACGTGCACTATTTCAACAGCTACATTTTTCAGATACTGGGGAAAAAAAAAAAAAATGAAAAGGAAGGGATTAAGCAAATATCTCCATGACACCTGTGAGATTTCTTACACAAACCATATAACCACTGGATATTAATACTCAGTAACTTTCTCTTCTATTATCACATTTTTCATTAGTTAGGAAATGAATCCCATCAACTTAATACTAAAGTTAATCACATTCTGTTCTTGCCTTTCAAAATGATGTCTCTCTTTAGCCTTTGTTGAAGCCTTTGTTTTTTTTTCATGATATACTGTGATATACTGTTTTACTCCTCATACAGCCAAAGTCTAGATTTGGATAATTAAAGGCTTTATTGCACAGTAAAATTTTTCCATGAGAAATAAGCAATATTGCACAAAGAATAAACACAAACAACATCTCTACTGCCACTTGTTTATAGCAGCTGGATTAAATCTTAACAATTATTCTATTCTGCTCTAACGCTGACAGCAAAATGACCTTGGTAAAAAATAGTGTGTCAATTGTGATGAACTTTATGAATGATGTTTGTTATTCAGGATATCACTGTAAACAATTTTTGGTTAATCCCTTTTACAACACTCATTCTTTGAAAACATTATATATAGTAAGGAATTTTATACTGAGGATGAAAATGGAAAAAATAAATGTATTATTTTTACTAGCTTTTTATAGTACTCTTCTATTATTTAGTATTTTTCTATCTCAATAATCGTCATTAATAATTTGAACTGCAAAGAATTTTAACACAGCACATCTATTGCTTAGATTGCTCTTTCTGGTCAAGCAAAATTTAAATAATCTGTCATTAATTAATACATTTTTTTTTTTGTAGTGCAAATTGCAGAGTTGACAGAAAGGAAAGATTTCAGTTCTAAGATAAAGAATAACTATATTGCCATTTGACTTTTCCTGCAGCTGCAGATGATCACCATTTTTGAAAATCAGGATCACAGAGAAATACACACTTTAAAAGAAGTCACTTTTAAATATATTTTTACTGGATTTTGTAATCATTTTTAGAAATACATCTGCTATAGACACTATATGACCATTTTTAGTAGTGCACCCCCCCCCCCCCCTCCACACACACACACACACACACACACAAAAGTATTTCAATGGGATGTAAGTTAATTTATTTCAGGTGAGTATAATCATTATTTCCCAGGGAAGGTTATGGCATAAAGTGCAGGATCCTATACTGAAAGTTAAAGAGTCATCAGTTGTATCAGCTAAATGAAATCTGTGTCTTCCAATAAAACACTTGCCCTGATATCTGTTTTGTACCAAAAGGGTCTGGTTCATTGTGATCCTTGTAATTTATCATTTTAAAAGATAATTCTTATAGCTAACACCTTAAGAAGAGCATAACAGTTAATTTTACATCTAAAAAGATACTGGGTGGTTAGCTGTTATATTATCAAAATATGTGGACTCCAATCTAATGCAGTGTGTCATGCAGACACTATCCGGAGTAGAGCTTCTCCTTTTCTTCAGTCCAGCTATTATAACATTTCTTTACAAAACTGGATGTTCATAAGGTAACTTGCTGCACTTTTTGATAAAAGCAAGGCCATGCAGGTGACAGACTCCCTGGTATGAAGTGGGAGCTGCCTGTAGGTTTCTGTAGGACAGGAAAATCAACTGAATTTATTAACGAAATTACTTGAAGAGAATAAACACAGATTTTAAAAATAAGTACATGTGCATGCAAATATTCCTTATTTTAGTTGTCATAATCATTTTTTTTATTACTGTACTTTATTATTACAGAATATATCAGAAACTTTCTGGACCTCTGCAGACAGCAATGTAGAATTTAAATGAAAACTAGAGAAATCTGTCTAAGCCACAGTTTTTCTGTTAAGTGCTCTATATATTATTTCCAGGGGGCAAGAGGATGTCTGTTGATGTCCACGTGATCTAGGACATTCAGGGCAACTGCCATCACAGTGCGTAGCATGTACAGCATTTAAGACTTTTTAAAATTCTCTCTTCTCCAACAGAAGGAAGCCTTACTTGGCAGCAAACTCTTTAATTCTGTTTTAAGGCAGACACTTTTTTTTTCTTGGCCTACAAATTCTTCTGGGTCTGCCAAGTGGGAGTCTGGCATCTGGCCTGATTTCCAACAGTCATCCCTGATTATCTTCCAGAGCAAGGGCCAGATATTCTCCTGGGACCTGTGGAATTTGTTATAATTCCTGTCATACGATCATTATCGATACTCATTTTTTCCTCTGTCTCCACAAGCTCAGCGCAGTAAGAAGACTATGGCACACAACTGAGCAATATTAATTATACTTTCAAGTGTTTTGCTTTGTTTCTTTTCTGTTTAATTTTCTTTTTCTATACACACATGATCACTTCAACAGAGCAGTATATATTGTGCAAAGTTACTGTGACTGCCCGTTAGAGCATGCAATAGTTTGCTGCAATTCTTGTACTGTCACAAAAGCCTGGTCTCGAAACTGTAGTGCACTTGCCATGCAGCTGTTTTCGTAACACTTTTCCCTACATTTCCAGATACAGTCAATTGGTTCTCTCTCTATTATCACAAAATGTGCACAGCATAGGCCTTCAGATTGGAATGAAAGATCTCCCTGGAGGAAGGTGTAAGAGAAAATATAAAATAATAATAGAATTTTTTTTTTTTTGAAGTATGGAAATAAAAATACTTTCTCCTCATTTCATTAATACTATTCTATTATGTAAAATTTTAATTCTATGTTGTTAGTGATCAGCTAGTATCCTAAAAAAGAATCGCTAGGTATTTATTGTTTAACAAAAACTGGTTCTCCCATGTGTTTAACTTTGGGTGAGTTTTGTAAGAAACACATTTTTTTTGTTATGCCTTTGTAAAGAGGCTCTTATCCTACTCATGACTCAATATACTGTGACAAGAAAAAGGCTTGAGAAAGAGTTTGTATGCGCCTTGCACTTTCTTTCCAAGTATTTATTAATAAGTCTATTTTGTCTATTTTGCATGTAGTTTATGTAACAGATCTTATCGGTAAAATATGCTTCCATAATCTCACAGTCACCTTAGTTACTTCAACCAATGCTAGCTGTCAGGAAAAAAAATTAACTTGGGAAGAATAAACAAATAACTCTAGACTAACTGTGACTATGCATGACTTTATATTTCTGGCCAATTATAAAAGGAATTTGGATTTGAAAAATGACACTTTTTTTTTTTTTTTTTTTTTTTTTTTTTTATGTTTAAGCTAAAAATTTTTGTTTAGGGATGTCAATTTCCATATAAAAATTACTAACTCCATAGGAGAGGGTTGGTGAAATAAATAATTTTCTTCTGATCCCAGTTTGAAAGAAGTGAGTTATTTTTGCAAAAATTTTCCTTCCTCTTTACTCAGTTTTAGAACATAATTCTCATCTGGGTTTGTTTGATTTTTTCACCACATTGGAGTTACTATTAGTTGTACAGTTTTGGGCAGGACCTATTCTTGCATGTATGGCACAGATGAGCTCAATGTATGAACTACATAGAAAATCACAAGTTCATTTTGGTCTTTTGTGATGGTCATGCAATCTGGTAAGTGCATTTATCATTCATGATTGGACTAGATAATATTAGCAGTCTTTTCAAACCTTAACGATTCTGTGACTATATTCATTTCTGTCTGCCTTTGAGGCTGATAAGAAACACATGCTTAATTGGAAAATTCAAAAATACTTGTTATGTAGCAATGTGTATGCACATACATACGAAAACAAAGATATTTATACATTTCTACATCTAAATATATATATTGTCTATATATAGGAAAATCTTTGCTAGCAGTTTGGCGGACTTATTTGAAGATTTACTGTATAGCTGCGACTTTCCAATATATTCTATGTGATATTGATGACAAACATGGGGAAAACTTTTTAATTATTCAAGTAAAGATCAAAATGTATACCTTGAAACAATACAGTATAAAGGTCTCGTCCCTCAAGAAATAGTAATTACTATCTAAGTGGACCTAGGAAATTCGTTTTCAAACAGAAACTGCAAAGGTTTCACCATTTCTGGATAGGGCCTCAAAGTATGTGCAATGCATGCTTACACATATGCCCTTATTATTCCGCAGATCTGTCAAAATAATCTCTTCCTCTACCACAACAGCTAAATTACTTTTCATAAGCTTTGAAGAATTAGGAAAAAAAAAAAAAAAAAAAAAAAAGATTAATGCAGGCAATATTTGAATTATTATTTGATCAATCTCCCTCCAAGAATGAAGACTACACAATATTTTTAAAACAATCTTATAACAGATGAAATGCCAGAAACAATACAATGTATTTCATAAGTTGTATCCCCGAAAGTCATGATGATGATTTATTATTGTGATCTACTATTTAAGGCATGAATGCGAACTATTAAACAATCATTCAAGAAGGATTTCTTTTTATTATTAACAGATGCATTCTGACTGGAGATTCTCATTTTACAATGAAACACGAAACTTACTTCATCACAATTTTATTAATTATTGTCTATTGGGATTTAAAGGTGGACCTGCTGTAGGGTCATTCCTTTATTTCTGGCTCCAATTGTAAGCAGCTCCCAGCTTGACTCTGGTCACTGTCTTCAGTGCTCAACCCATTATTACTATTCTTTTTTCAGTCATCTGAAACTGGCAAGGAATGCATTGTCTCAAATCAAGACAATAAAGACAATCAGCAACATTTTGTGGACAGTTTTACATTTGAAAACATTCCTTTGAACAGAGCCAGAAGCCACTTCTTTTTGAATGGGAAGGCCACTTAGTAGCAGATATTTTTGGCTTGATATAGAAAGTTAGGAGTTGATACTGTTGTATTCTGTGAAGGTAAGATACAAGCTGGTATCTGCTTGATTTCTCTTATCTCTGTTGATTTGAATTTGCAAGACCTGGAAGACAGGAGCAAAAGAGTTCCTGCTGAAAGCCCTGAAGCCAGAAACAGTCACTCCAAAGAGCAGCCCTGACTTGTCTGGACATATAGAGAACTTGTATAAGTTAGAGAACTTGTATAGTCGTCGTGGTTGTCAGCTGACCATTACACCTTGGATGACCTGCCACTAACACAGAATCACAGAATCACAGAAACACAGAATCACAGAAACACAGAATGGCTCAGGTTGGAAGGGACCTCTGGGATCATGAATCTCTAACGCCCCTGCCACACTCAGGGCCACTAATCTCCCCATTTTAAACTAGACCAGGCTGCCCAGAGCCCCATTCAATCTGGCCTTGAACACTTCCAGGGACGGGGCATCCACAGCCTTTCTGGGCAGCCTGTTCCAGTACCTCACCACTCTCTCTGTAAAGAACTTCCCCCCTGACATCCAACTAAATATTCCCTCCCTCAACTTAAAACTGTTTCCCCTTGTCCTACAGTTATCAACGCTTTCAAAGTGTTGATTCCCTTCCTGTTTGTAGGCTCCCTTTAGGTATTGAAAGGCAGCAATTAGGTCACTCT
Source organism: Phasianus colchicus (assembly GCF_987193195.1). NCBI lineage: Eukaryota > Metazoa > Chordata > Aves > Galliformes > Phasianidae > Phasianus > Phasianus colchicus. Next base: position 18,853,712 of record NC_143476.1, read on the forward strand.
GCAGCCTTCTTTTCTCCAGGCTGAACAAGCCCAGTTCTCTCAGACTGTCTTTGTAGAGGAGGTGCTCCAGACCCCTGCTTATCTTTGTGGCTCTCCTCTGGATCCTCTCCAACAGCTCCCTGTCTTTTTTGTGCTCCAGAACTGGACACATTATTCCAGATGGGGCCTCACAAAAGCAGAGTAGAGAGGGACAATCACTTCCCTCTCCCTGCTGGCCACCCCTCTTCTGATGGAGCCCAGGATACCATTTGCTTTCTGAGTTGCAAGAGCATATTGCTGGTTCATGTTAAGCTTTTCATCCATCAAGAACCCCAGGTCCTTCTCTGCAGACTGCTCTCAAGGACCACTCTTTCCAGTCTGTATGGATGCTTGGGATTCCTCCAGCCAAAGTGCAAAACTCTGCACTTTGCTCTGTTGAACCTCATCAGGTCCACCTGGGCTCACCTTTCAAGCCTGTTGAGGTCCCTCTGAATGGCATCCCTTCCTTCAACCTTGTCAACCGCACCACTCCACTTGGTCTCGTAAGCAAACTTGCTGAGGGTTCACTCGATTTCGTCATCAATGTCATTGATAAAGATGTTAAAGAGCACTGGTCCCAAGACAGATCCCTGGGGGACGCAACTCGTTACCAGCCTCCACCTGGACATAAAGCCATTGATGACCACCCTCTGTCTGTGGCTTTTCAACCAATTTCTTATCCATCGAGTGGTCCACCCATCAAATCCACATCCCTCCAGTTTGGAGATGAGGATGTGGTGGGGGACCATGTCAAAGGTCTTGCTCAAGTCCAGGTAAATGACATCGGTCGCCTTTCCGTTGTCCACCGATGCCATCACTCCATCATAGAAGGCCACCAGATTGGTCAAGCACGACCTTCCTCTGGAGACCTCACCTGACAGCCACGACTTTTCAAATATGATGGAGAGCAGCTCGGCAACCACCTCAGCCAGCTCCTTCAGAACCCTGGGATGCACGCCATCCGGCCCCATAGACTTGTACACATTCAGTCTCATGAGGCGGTCTCGGACCTGCTCTGTCCTCACAGCGGGGGGGGATTTACCACCCCGGTCCCCACCCAGAGGTGTAGGGATGCAGGGCTCAGGGACGGGAGAAGTACTGGAATCCTGTGTGCCGGTGAAGACCGAGGCAAAGAACTCATTCAGTACCTCAGCCTTTTCTTCATCCGTTGAAGCCAGTTCTTTTACATTTACCAAAGGAGGTACACTCGCTTTGGCCTGTGTCTTCTGGCCAACGTACCTGTAGAAAGTCTTCCTGTTGTTTTTCATGTCCCTTGCCAACTCCAATGACTGGGAAAGAATGTTGAAAGATGACCAAGTCTAGGACACAAAGTTTCCCAAGTCACTCTCTTATTAAAACATTTTCAATATTTGATCTTTAACAAAATTCTAGAGAAATTTTAAAACAAATTTAAGAAATCTATACAAATGTCAGATTTCATTCTCTTTATATTTTCTTTCTACTTGCCTTTAGCAATGTGTTTGAATAAAAACATAGGACTTTATCTATTAAGTTTTTTACTCAATTTACTTTTTCTTAATAATGTTATAGGGAATAATCAAAGAAGATGCAGAATATTTCTGAGGGCTTGAAGATAGATGGTTTCCATTATCATATCTTTCTTTCTTACCAGAACTTCTGAAAAGCATTGTTTCTAGTAAGTCAGAAAACAAGTGCTGTCTGTTATTATATTTTCCTAGCATTTACAGGAGATGTTAAATTGTATTTAGACTGTCTCATATCCAACAATTGTATATAACTATTTGAGAATAGATAGAATCATACAACCATAGAATGCTTTGGATTGGAAGGGACTTTCAAGATCATCTAGTTCCACCTTAAGCATCTTTGTAGCCCTGTGTCCAATTTTTACCATGTAGTGATGATGTCTGCCATAAATGAATGGACTATTATTTCTCTTTAAGAGAGATTATGAGTATTCCTGTCAATGTAATTTCTACTCTCACATCTAAAAGTTTCTTGAACGCCTCCAGGTGTGGTGACTCCACCACCTCCCTGAGTTCCAGTGCTTGTCCACTTTCAGAAACACATTTTTTCAAACTTACAACCTGAATCCCCCCGATGCAACTTGAGGCCATCCCATTTACTCCTATCACTAGTTACTTGAGAGAAGAGACTGACACTCACCTCACCAAAACTTCCCTTCATGTAATTGTAGAGAATGATAAGTTATCTCCTGGGAGTCCTCTAGAATAAACAATCTCACCTCCCTCAGCCTCTATCATAGGGCTTGTACTCCAGACAATTCACTAACTTCACTGCTCTTCTCTGAATATGCTTCATGGCCTTGTTGTATATCTTGTAGTGAGAGGCCCAAAACTGAACACAGTACTCAAGATGTGGCCTCACCAGTGCTGAATACAAAGGAATATTCACTTCCCTGTTGCTGCTGGCTACACAATGCCTCCTTGGCCACCTGGGCAAACTTCTTGCTCCTGTTCAGCTGAGTATCAACCAATACTTCAAGTCCATTTCCTCTACATTTTTCTAGCCATTCTGTCCCAAGCCTGTAGCAGTGCCTGGGGTTGCTGTGGGCACAGTGCATGACCTGGCACTTGGTCTTGTGGAACTTCATTGCATCCCATTGGCCTCAGCCCATCTATCCAGCCGGTTCATATCCCTCTGAAGAGTTTTCTATTCTCAGGCAGATCGACACTTCTTCCCACCTTGAAGTCATCTACAAACTCACTGAGGGTGCACTCAATTCCCTCATCCAGGTCATCAATAAAACAGGCCCCAGCACCAACCCCTCGGTATGCCACTCATGACTGGTGACCAGCTGGATTTAGCTCCATTCATTACCACTCTCTGGGCCAAGCTCTACAATCAGTTCTTTACCCAGCAAAGAATGTATCTGTCCAAGCCACAGGCTGCCAGCTTCTCCAAGGGAATACTGTGGCAGACAGTGTCAAAGGCTTTGCTGAAGTCTAGATAGACTATGCTAATGGCATTTCCCTCACCCTCTGGGTCATAAAAGGAGATCAGGTTGGTCAAGCAGAACATGCCTTTCATAAAATATGCTGGCTGGGCCTTAGCCTCTCACTGTCCCACACATGCCTTGTGATCTCCTTCAAGATGATCTGCTACATAAGCACATTGGCAAGCCTCCCATCTTCTGGCTTGACCAGGTTCTGGTTGACCAGGAACGCTGATACATGGAAAAATCTCCCATATATTAATCAAATAGGTCACAAGGTCAGAGCTCTGATCACAGTAGAGTAGATCTGATTCTTCCCTATTTCAGCGTAAGCGTTTCCTTCTGGACTTGTAAAACTTAGAATAAGTGAAACTGAGAAACTGATATGTTCCTGGGAGCTAGCTTAGTTAAATGAAACATTAAAGGAAATATTAGCTTAAAAAAAAAAAAAAAAAAAAAAATCAATTATAAAATCCTGGAGATAGTTTTGAGACAGCTGTCTTGCAATAAATCTGTCACAGAGTTAACTAGATTGATCTATGCCTGTGACAGGGGGGCAGCAGGCCCATGAGCCCCCTGGCCCCCAAAAATGGGAAGGAAAAGAAAAAAGGGGTAGGGAGAGGGAAGTTGGGCTCAAGGAAGAAAAAAAAAAAAAAAAAAGAACAGCAGCAATGATCTAAGGAGGAAAACTTATTTTACTATGATATTGGAATGTAAGATAACACAATATAATACAATCTAATTGAAATTGAGACTAATAAATCAAAATAAAACAGGGGAGAGAGAGAGTTTTCCGAAACCAAAAAGCCCACTTTGAACTGAAGGTGCATGGCTTGAGAGCACACCCCCACCATTTGCCAGACAGCAGTGAGAGAGAGAACAAGATCCCATGACTTCCTTCTTGTGACTTATCATGTTCACTTGATATGCAAAAGGTTGCCTGGGATATAGTTCTTCTTCTCTTCTGAGAGCCAGATATCCAGAAAGTTTTCAGTTCACAGAACTGGAGTATTGACTCTTTAATTACCCATGCACTACATGATGTTAAGATATGGAATACCAAAAACCAATAATCACAAAACCAGGACAAAATCCCCCTGCTTAGTCATGATTAAGAAAAGATTTTAAGACAGCTGCCTTACAACAAATTCCCTCCATAGTTATGATTAAGAAAAGGACAAATCAAAACAGATTTAGGAAATTTTAAGTTTCCTCAATACACTAAAGTTTTCTGAAAACAAAAATGAATTTATTTGGCTGAGTGGAGATTAATTTAGACCAAAGTTCTGAGGGTTGGAACTGAAAAATAGAAATAAATTGAAAACAGTTGTAGCACTCACTTTACCATAGCCAATTATATAAAAAAAAAAAAAATGAACAACAACAACAAAAACAACAAACAAAAAAGTACACTAAGGATTAAAAAAAAAACTTCTGGTTAAAAATTTTCTCATCAGAGTAGTTAGTAGCTATTAAAGCCATTTTGAATGGGGGGAATAAGGCAGCCACTGAGGAATTTTCTCAAACTTACTGACATCTCTGGTACCTTGACTCTTGCTTGCTATTACTCACAGATTATTTTGCTTGCTTACTTGTTAGAGGAGTTGTGAAAGGATTCTGATACTGCTAAATGCAGTGCCTCAACTTTGATGTGGACAGTTGATATTAGAGATTCTAGAAGTGATAATGGATTGTTTAGAATTTAGCATTTAAGGAGGAGAGAGAGAAGAGTGAGATAGAATTAATAATTCCCTGACTCAAAATACCTAAACAGAAAAATAATACAAAATAGTTGATGAGTATTATAGCACATGGAGAAGCTAATACTTCTTAGGTGGATAGTCCTACATGTTTCTATATCAAAGCAGCTGCCATCAGATAGCCTTGCTTTATGAAAAGTATGGCACCTGAGAAAAGAAAATTCTGGACATCCCACCCACTAGATCAGGCTGTCCAGAGACCCATCCAACCTCATAGTGAATGCCTCCAGGGATGGCACATTTACAGCTTCTCTGGGCAACCTCTTCCAGTGCCTCACTACTCTGAGTAAATCATTTTTACCTGATATCTCATCTAAATTTCCTCTCTTTTAGTTTAAAGCCATCCCCCCTTGTCTTATCTGATCTACTATCAGATGGTATAAAATATCTGTCCCTCTCCTGCTTATTAGCTCCCTTCAAGTTTTGAAGGGCCACAATGAGGTCTTTCTGGAACCTTCTCCAAGCTGAACAAGCCCAGCTAAACATTTAAACAAACTTCATAAATTTATATGAAAAATGTGTACTATGATATTCTTGAAATCCTGTATACATTATTTCAGAGGATAGACAAGAATGTATAGAAAGCCTATGAATAGCAATTATCCTTTCTAAAATTAAAGTCTTGTGCTTAACCAGAGAAATTTACAAACAGCTGTTTTGCATTTATATCATTATCCAGTTTATGAACTCTCTTGCTTTTCCAGATACCAAAGAAAAACACATTTTTCATTGAGTTAGGAATGTAAAACTTTTTAAGAGAGAGAGGAGAGAGACCATTGTATTCACTGGGTACATAAATACAAACAGCTCCTATTTAAAGGCAAAAGAGCGCTACATATATTCCACTTTCTCTGATGCTGTTCTATGAATAATTTTTCCTTATTCCTCCTTAGTCCTCAATACTGAATTAAAGAAGGCATTTTTAATGAAAAAAAAAAAAAAAAAAAAAAAGTATATTTTCTCTTAATAGTCTGAGGAGCTTAATTTATCATTCACTAGTCTAGGCAAATGCAAACAAAAAAGAAATAGTTTCCCTAATACTCTCCTTAATGCAGTTTATCTAATTAGTGACACTTTATGTGGGTAAGAGTCTCTAGTCCACAGAAGAAGAAAATAATCATCCATCAAATGCAAAGTCAGATTATATTCCTAACTGTTACTAGGAGAACCTTCTGTCACTGCTTACACATTTCCATTTTTCCATCAAAGTAACTGGGGAAAAAAAGAAACCAAAATAGGCTCAATTGGGATGTTAATTGAGGATACTGCTTACCAGAGACTGCAACTGCAGGGATGGGATTAGGTCTGTACATCTCAGCACTTGTTTTAACAGAGCATGCCATATCACATGATTGTAATTTTTTAGGTGGGAAGTAAAACATGATTACAGTAAAATCAAGTAAATTATTAGGTTGTTGTCTATAGGTTGCAGAAAAAAACATATTACTTTTAAAGTTATATTTCTGACCAAAGTTTTGTAATATGGAGAATATATAGAAAGCAATAAAAAACAGTGGTACATGTGAAAGACAGGAAGCATAGGGGGAAAGCATACTGCCACCCAATTAGACAATCTGGTGGAGATATTCTGTTTCTATGATATCATGCTTGAAGAGAAGATTTCACAAAGACTGGTTTCTCTGTAGCCTGTGGTCAGAGAAACACCAGATGTAATGTGGAATTCAGCAGGAGAAACATCCCTCAGTAAATTACTTCATGAATGAAATGTCATGGAATTTGTTTTATCCTTTCCTTGCCCAATTTGTCAGATAATTAATCCAAGTAAAACTTCCAAGACAACTCTTCAAAAATATTTATGCTTATTTTTAATCCAATTAATTGTAATAGATGTAACAAAAAGAATTTTCATTTCAAAATTCATCTGTGTTTTGAAATAATAATAATAAAAAAAGTGTTCAGTTAAATTATTGATTTAAGGCCAGGCATATTGTGGATTACATTATAGTAATCTTCATCAAAAGTTTTCAATTTAAATCAATAAATTAAGAATGAGGATATAAAATGGTCAAAAGAGCATGATAAAAGCAAATAACTGTAAAAGTTGATATGTAAAAGCCTGTCAGTCTACGGGAAAAAAAAAAAAAAAAGGTAATTTTAACTGTATTGTGACAATGAGGTTTATGTTTGCATATGCTCCACTGTACAATGTTAACTAAAGAAGACATAAGTCCAGCCATTCTTAATATTCTTTTGGAATACAATAAAAGCTCTCAAACATGAAGATAAATAAGAAAAACAAACAAACAAAAATAAAACAGAAAAGGAATAGTAATTTGGCATCATGCAATGAATATGTTGCTACAATATCTTAATTGTCCCATATTTTGTTAAATAAAAGAAATGAGCTATTTAATTTTCCTTAGAATAATTGAAATGAGTGTCATCTAAATGCAAGGTACAATAAAATAAGATATAAAGAACTGAAGCATCATTTAGGGCCTTAAAACTCCGTTCAGTTTCATCCCACTCAGTGGGTTGCAAGAGAGGTGAGTCTTTTTTTATTTGCTCTGAGTGAGGGATTTCCCCAGTCAGGGGGAAATTGCAGGAGTAGGGCTACCGTGTCTCAGCCACTTTAACAACCCAGGGAACATAAGATTAAACAATCAATTTATTCAATATAATATCCTCAATATTGTACAACATTGAGATCTCCATGATATCTCAAGTTGGGCAAATCTGGTAACAGTAAAAACCAGGAAAAACAGCAAAGCCAGGCAAATTCAGTAACAGGGAAATTCACACAAAACGACAAGAGTTAGTGTGTTTAATTGCTAACTACCATGAAATAGAGAGAGACAGGAAAACAAGAAAAGCAGAAATAGTGTATATGCATACTATAATAGACCATATAGTTCCCACCTGGAGATTGTGTCTTCAGTTCTTTGGTCCAAGGGTGGAAGTTTGATAAAGTTGCAAGCTCACTTTCATACAGTTTAGTGTGTCCAAGACAGCCACTTGGGTAGTAACTTGCTTTCATCTGCACTTTGGTGTTCTAGAATATCCAGGACTCTTCAGCAATGGTCTCTGGTGATCAACTAGGAGTGCCTGATCTTTATATAACTTTGTCCTTACCCCTTCTCTGTTGAAAGCCTGCTAAGTACAGCCCCTTCTCCACTGTAAAGCCTGGGTTGCATTGTTTGGATACAAGTCTCTCTGTAAGTTCCACACAGGCATCCCTCAAAATGTCCTTGACACTCATTAACTATGGTAAATGAAATCACTATGATATGAGCTGTTATGTTCTTCAGTACTTTAATACAGAAATTTCTGAATTTGTTCCAATGAATCTGGCTCTAATTCTAGCCTTGTCATCATGGTACTGTTTCCAGGCCCATTAGTTCTGTTTTGAGGACAAGAGTTTTTATCTTGCAATGTGCTGATGATATTACCAGAAATTTATTTTAACATGAACATAGGCTAACATTAGAAGTTTGTTTCAGTAGAAAAAGCTAGGTTAAACAGAAGTGGAATAAGTTTCTCTTTCTTTTTCTCTGATAATTTTCCCTTCTACTCTCTTCTCCCAAATTCTATTAACTTGAGAATTTTAGCTGAATTATTAAGCTTTCAAATTATTTCATTTCATAACCTACATTTTGATAATCATTTACATTTGAAAAATAAAAAATATAAACCAATACCAAGCCAATGCTATTTTGAAATACAGAATAGAAATATTACTTTTGTAAACTGTCAAATAAAAAATTAAGGTGCTTCCAAAATGTACTTAATCTTCAAAATCTATTAAAATGTTTGATTTCTAATTAGAGCCTTTTTGGTCTTCCATTCATGAACCTTGAAACTATCATTTTTGAGGGCAAATTCACTATTTATTAAAGCAGTACTACTTATTCGTAGTGTGGTATTATTTACTTTTAATGTGATCAAATATAATTTTTTTTGAAATTATATTGAATATAATTTCAATATTGAAATATATTGAAATAATATTGAAAATATATTGAAAAAAGCCCAGGATACCATTTGCCTTCCGAGCCACAAGGGCACACTGCTGGCTCATGTTAAGTTTTTCATCTCTGTTTTGTTTTTATTTCTTCACACTCACCTCAGTCTCAAAAAGATGCTTTCATAAATCATAATCTACAATTTAATTATATTTAAATCATAGTAGATAAAGAAGCTTTTTGCTTTTTCTCTCTCTAATATTTGAAAAGTCATCCATTGCTTAGTTTGAGGCTAGCCTAGACAAGGTCTCAAGCACAACAAGAATCCTTTGACAATCACAGAATCACAGAATGGCCAGGGTTGGAAGGGACCTCAAGGATCATGAATCTCCAAACCTCCCTGCAACATGCAGGGCCAACAACCTCCCTATTTAATGTTAGACCAAGCTGCTCAGGGCACCATCCAGTCTGGCTTTGGGCACTTTCAGGGACAGGGCATCCACAACCTCTCTGGGAAGCCTGATCCAGTACCTCACCACTCTGTAAAGAATTTTCCCCTGACATCCAACCTAAACCTCCCCTCCCTCAACTTAAAACCATTTCCCCTTGTCCTGCAGTTACCTACCCTTTCAAAGAGTTGATCATCCTCCCCTCTATAGGCTCCCTTTAGGTACTGAAATGCTGCGATGAGGTCACCCCGCAGCCTTCTTTTCTCCAGGCTGAACAAGCTCAGCTCCCTCAGACTGTCTTCGTAGAGGAGGTGCTCCAGTCCCCTGCTCATCTTTGTGGCTCTCCTCTGGATCCTCTCCAACAGCTCCCTGTCTTTTTTGTATTGGGGGCTCCACACTTGGATGCAGTATTCCAGATGGGGCCTCACAGGAGCAGAATAGAGAGGAACAATCACCTCCCTCTCCCTGCTGGCTACCCCTCTTTTGATGGAGCCCAGGATATCATTTGCCTTCCAAGCCACAAGGGCACACTGCTGGCTCATGTTAAGTTTTTCATCTATCAAGACCCCCAGGTCCTTCTCCACAGGGCTGCCCTCTAGGACTGCTCCTTCCAGTCTGTATGGATGCCTGGGATTCCTCTAGCCCAAGACCAAACCTCTGCACTTTGTACTGTTGAACCTCATCAGGTTCACCCGGGCCCACCTTTCTAGCCTGTTGAGGTCCCTCTGAATGGCATCCCTTCCTTCAACCTTGTCAACCGCACCACTCCACTTGGTCTCGTAAGCAAACTTGCTGAGGGTGATGTCATCATTGATGTCATTGATAAAGATGTTAAAGAGCACCGGTCCCAAGACACCCCTGGGGGACGCCACTCGTTACCGGCCTCCACCTGGACATAAAGCCACTGATGACCACCCTCTGTCTGCGGCTTTTCAACCAGTTTCTTATCCATCGAGTGGTCCACCCATCAAATCTACATCCCTCCAGTTTGGAGATAAGGATGTGGTGGGGGACCATGTCAAAGGCCTTGCTCAAGTCCAGGTAAATGACATCGGTCGCCTTTCCGTTGTCCACCGATGCCATCACTCCATCACAGAAGGCCACCAGATTGGTCAAACATGACCTTCCTCTGGAGAAGCTGTGCTGGCTGTCACAGATCACACACCCATTCTTCATGTGATCAAGTGTGTTGTCCAGGATGATCTGTTCCATGATCTTCCCAGGGACAGAGGTGAGACTCACTGGCCTGTAGTTCCCGGGGTCTTCCTTGCTCCCTTTCTTGTAAATGGGAGTGACATGACACTTCCCCCAGTCATCCGAGACCTCACCTGACAGCCACGGCTTTTCAAATATGATGGAGAGCAGCTCGGCAACCACCTCAGCCAGCTCCTTCAGAACCCTGGGATGCACGCCATCCGGCCCCATAGACTTGTACACATTCAGTCTCATGAGGCGGTCTCGGACCTGCTCTGTCCTCACAGCGGGGGGGATTTACCACCCCAGTCCCCACCCAGAGGTGTAGGGATGCAGGGCTCAGGGACGGGAGAAGTACTGGAATCCTGTGTGCCGGTGAAGACCTAGGCAAAGAACTCATTCAGTACCTCAGCCTTTTCTTCGTCCGTTGAAACCAGTTCTCCTTTTACATTTACCAAAGGAGGTACACTCGCTTTGGCCTGTCTCTTCTGGCCAATGTATCGGTAGAAAGTCTTCCTATTGTTTTCCACATCCCTCGCCAAGTTCAGTTCCGCCTGTGCCTTGGCTTTCCAGATCCCACATCTGCAAGTCCGGATGGCATCCCTGTATTCTTCCCAGGTGACATGCCCTTGTTTCCAGAGCTCGTACGCACCTTTCTTTGCCCTCAGCATGCCCAGAAGGTCCTTACTGAGCCACACCAGCATCCTCCCTCCTCTGCCCGCTTTCCTGTTCAGAGGGACGGAGAGTTCTTGCGCTCTCAGGAAGGCATCCTTGAAGAGTAACCAGCTCTCCTCAACATTTTTGTTTTTAAAGATAGCATCCCAGGGGATCTCAGCCAACAGTCCATTGAACAGCTTAAAGTTTCCTCTCCCAAAGTTCAGGGTCGTGACGCCACTCTTCACCAGGCCCACATCCCTTGAGATCATGAACTTGACCAGAGCGTGGTCACTGCAACCCAGGCTGCCTCCAACCTTAACACCATTAATCATTTCCTCCTCATTGGTGAGCAGCAGCGCTTCACCTCTGGTTGGTCTGTCCAACACCTGGACTGGAAAGTTATCAACACATTCCAGGAGCCTCCTGGACCTCTTGCAACATGCCGTGTAGTCTTTCCAAGAGATATCCAGATGGTTGAAGTCCCCCATGTGAGCACAAAGCCTCCCGCATCTGAAGCGAGAAAGCCTCATCAACAGTCTCCCCTTGATCAGGTGGCCTGTAGTATACTCCTATCACCAGCTGGCCTTTGTTAGACCCATCCCTAATTCTAACCCACAGGCTCTCAGCCTGATCATGACTGTTTCTCAGAGGAAGCTCCTCACAGTCTATCCATTCTTTGACATACAGGGCAACTCCCCCACCCTTCCTACCTAGCCTATCTCTTCTAAAGAGCCAATAGCCCTCAGTGGTGGTGTTCCAGTTATTGGAATCATCCCACCATGTTTCCATGATAGCAACAAGTTCATAACATTCTAAGCATATCACGGTTTCCAAATCATCCTGCTTATTTCCCAGGCTCCATGCATTGGTATAAAAGCACTTACACTTCAGCTGGGCTTTCCGTCTCACCGCCTTTATAGAGGCTCTAGGTTCCCCTAGAACAGCAGCATCCCCAACACCCCATGCTCCAGTTCATCCCTTTGTATTTCATTGTCAACGCCCATCAGGTTCGATATGAGCCCTCGAACGACCCACTCAACCCCAGCGGCCCTGATTTTGCTCCCTTCCCTCTTCATACCTAGTTTCAAGACCTGTCAACGAGTCCTGCTAGTTCCTGAGCTAAGCAAGATCCTCCTCCCCCTCAGAGACAGTCTACTTCCATTTGCTGCCATCATGCCAGGCGCCGCATAAGTTTCCCCATGGTCAAAAAACCCCAAATTCCTGGATTTGCACCAACTTTTAAGCCATTTATTTATGAGGTGGGTTTTTTGGTACCTCTCAGTATCCTGCCCTGCCACTGAAGAGAACATCATTTGCACACCCGCTCCCTTGACTAGCTGCCCCAGTCCTCTGAAGTCTTTCTTGAAAGCTCTGAGACTTTTCTCAGCAACTTCATCATTGCCAGCTTGGACTATCAATAATGGGTAATAATTGAAGGGCGAATCAGACCAGGAAGCCTCCTAGAAATATCTCTGACCCATGCCCCAAGGAGGCAGCACACCTCCCTATGGGTAGGGTCAGGTCGACATATAGGGCCTTCCGTTCCTCTCAGCAGGGAGTCTCCTACAACAACCACCCTTCTGTCCTTCTGGGTGAAGGCAGTCTTGAGGTGGGGGTTGACTGCTTTTCCTGAGGTAACCTCACGGGTTGACCTCCCTCCACACCTCCACTCACCTCTCCCTCGAGTTCCAGGGCCTCAAACCTATTACTCAGAGGCACCTGGGGAGCCGAGGATGGTCGGGATGGGGGACATCCACTTTGTCAAGCCGGTACATGTTTCCACTCTTCCCCCTTTCTCGAATTGTTCATACAAGGACAGGAGGCTCACTGCAGCACCGTCAGCCCGCTGGTTCCTCTCACCCACCTGCCGCTTCCCCTCTCCTACCTGTTTACGAGGCAGCAGGGGGTGACATGCTTTTCTACTGTCATTCGATTTTAAGAATGTTCCTTTTCAGGAGTGTTGACAGTGTGTCTGCTGACACAGGCTCTAGGATTTGTTGCCAGAATTTCTGCATTTGGCAAACAAATCTGAAGATTCATCTTCTAGTTAAAAAAAAAAAAAAACGGTTTCAGTATTCATTCTTGTTTGTTGTGAAGTTTTGTGGTATGATACACATAGAAAGCATAGTGTTTACATTCCCAGTGTCATAGACTTTCTTTTTTATAATCTTCCTTCCTACTCATATGACTTGCCTATCTTTTATTTTACAAAGTTTATGTATTTATTAGGACTAAAAGTATTTCAGGATGAAATTCATTGTAATCCCAAGGTTTTATATCACATTCTCTGCTAATAAGCCTGTAAAAAACCAAATGGGAAAATAAAATATCAAATATCAAATACTACTAGGGTGTTTTGGAAAGTCTTGGTTTTTTGTTTTTTTCTTTGTTTGTTTTGTTTTGTTTTGTTTTGTTTTGTTTTCTCCCCTTTCATGCATGAAAGCGTTCACAGAATAGAAGCCATTGGAAGCTATTCTATGGAAATGTACGTTATTAAGTTTTAAAAGAGAGACGTATGAAAGGGCACAGACCATCTTGCTATGTACATTTGCTGTTACCACGGTCTGACATTTAGGATAAATAAGAGCAGGACAAGATAATTCACCATCACTATAATATTAGCAAAGTACTTGACCACTATGAACAGATCTAAGTCACTTTTAATGCACAGTATCAAATAATCTAATATGAAAAGATTTAATCAAGTCTTCTTGTTGATTATTGACAACCTGAATATGCACTTCTAGAATGAAAGATCCTGTTTTTTAAGATACTTTCTAGCAGAATGTAAACTCCACTGAATTCCACTGCAGTGATTTTATGTTTAATAGAAAAAGACATTAAAGAAAAAGAAAAATATGATCCACTAAAATAAATAAAACCACAAAAGAACAACAACAACAAAAATGCATAATGTAAGATGTGAAAAGAGAACAAAACCACAAGAATAATAGATTTGTAACCCTCATGCTAATTGACCTTTCTGATGTGGTAAAGCATAAAATGTTTTAATGCATGGAAGAATAAAGAATCACAGCATATTTCAAAACAATCCCTGCTAGCACAATTTAAGGTTAAGTAGAATAAGCAATCATCACCAAGATTGTGGCAATATGTTTATTTTACGTCTTTAATAGTGCAACTTTTGGATAGGATTTAGGAACCCCTGAAGCCCCAAGGAAATATATTTGATAACAAATCAAAAAGGCTAGTTTGTGAAATACTGTATAAGAAATGCATTAATACCAAACAAACAATTTTAGTTTTCTAAAAATGAGCAGAATAATACCAAAAAAAAAAAAAAAAACAAAAACAGACTGTAAAACAATTGTGAAATTCTGTATTTTTCTACTCATTCCATGCTATCCTAGGAAAAGATTATTTGAATACAGTTTGAACAGTTTTTTTAATACTATATGTATATATTTATATGTCCTTTCATTTTTTTTTTTTTTTTTTAGTTTTAGTTTTAGTTTTAATTTTAATTGATTAATAACAACAAAGACCTCCTGAAGCTGTAATTTTACCAGTCCTCAAGATAGGAGGAAAAAGCTGTTCCCTGTGATATAAATGTAGCAAAACTCTTGCAGTAGAAAATCACATGAAGTTCAGAGCTTAATAGTGATCTTCCAGGGTGCATATGAATGTCACTCCAAGTGGGGACAGAACTTTTTTATCAAAGTTTGAACTAGACTTATCCAAAATTGTCCCAGCTACTCTGACACAGACATTTTGCTGGGAAAAAAAAAAAAAAAAAGAGCATTATTTCTCTGGAAACATTTCAGACACATGTTGGTTGAAAATACATGGCTTTCTATGAAATGTTTTATTTGCAATCTCTTAATATTTGCTTACCCTAATTTTTCTTATGAACTCAGAAAAAAACACAAGACATTACTTTTGGAGCAACCTTCATTAAGTATACAGTATCATTAATATATAAGTAACAAAATATTTTAGTTTTTAATATTTTTCTAAAAACATCAAAAAAAAGGAACAAAAACCATAAATCTGGTGGGTTATGTGACGTTATGTTTGTGAATTTAATGCATCACAGTGGTTCACTGGCAATGGTTGCAGTTCTCAGTGAAGTTTCAAGGTGTTCATCAGAGATTTTTGATGAAATTTCATTCTTCCTGTACTTCACACTTGACAATTGTCCACAAATGTGCATGCTGCCAAAGAGTGATTACATGATTAAGACATGACTGTGAAGCAAGGTTAAATTTTTTTCTTCTGGTAAGGGAGATCTTATGAAATTTTGGTAAATAGACATGATAAGATTTTTGAATTAAATATCTGATTGCAACTCCATACATTCTATTCAGAATACTGCAGGTAATGTATTTATATCAACTGAAAATGGTGTAAAAAACATAAAGTAATGATTTTTATTATTATTTTTTTTTTTATCTTGAAATCTGTTCTCAAGCTCCTTTATGTAAAGTGTAAAGCATGGCTGTATATTCTTCACTGTCCAGAGCACTGTGTTTAGCCAGTGTATCAAAATGCATAAAATTATTTGCTAACACTTCAGTGAATTCTGCACAGTATTGCCCTCACCATGTCTAGTTTTCAGTTGACAAAGTATTAATGGCACTCTGACAGTTTTGTTGTTGTTGAGCAATGGATGCATGCTGAGGTAGTGGTGAAGAGCTACCATCTTTATAATATGGAGTAGGGGACAGGCTACATTGCCAGTTGTGCTGGGATTCATGCATCCCATGGGTCACTATTTGGATACACCTGGATTATACCTTTCACATACGGAGAAAGAAATATGGAGAACCCATATTTCTATGATTCTATTAAACAGGAGGGGGAACGACTGTTTATGAGGGTGGACAGTGACAGGGCAAGGGAGAATGCTTTAAAACTAAAACTGGGGAGATGTAGGTTAGATATTAGGAGGAAGTTTTCCACCCAAAGCGTGGTGATGCACTGGAACAGATTGCCCAGAGAGGTTGTGGATGCCCCATCCCTGGAGACATTTAAAGGCAGGCTGAATGTGGCTCTGGGCAGCTTGGTCTAGTAGTTGGCAACTCTGCCTCCATGGCAGCGGGTTTGAAACTAGGTGATCATTATGGTCCTTTCAATGCAGGGCATTCTATGATTCTATTGGGTCTTTTTTTTTCTTAAAGCGTTTGAGAACATGGAAAGACCCACACTGGAGCAGAGAAAACAATGTGAGGGCTTCTAAGAAACCATTATGAACCAGTCACAACTCCCTGTGAATTCCCTGTCTTCCCTTTGCCATTCAGAAATAGTGGAGCAGGTAAATATTCAAGAATTAAGAAGTAAAGCTGCACTTGTGAAAAGATGAGACCAGTTTGGGGGTAGGTATTAGTTTTATTTTTGCTTCTCATCATCATACTTTATTTTAGTTGGCAATAAGTTATTATTATTGTTATTTTTTAACTGAAGTTGAGTCTGTTTTTGCTGTTATAGTTCTTGGTACATCTCTTTATCTTGATCCAAGAGTTTTCTATTTTATTTTCTTTCTCTAATTCTGTTGGGGAGACAGAGTGAGAGAGTATTTTTGTCTGCATCTGCCAACCATCCAAGGAAAATCTACTAGGATAGTGTTGTATGCATTTTGCAGAAGAAACATACAGACAAACAAAGAAAGAAAATGGTAATAAAAAGTGAGAGCTTAGCAGAAGGATTTGCTTCAAGGTTCAGACAAAGACACCATATAACTGCAAATAAATTTGGAAAGAAAATAAAAAGAAAGATTCACTGAATGGGAAATGAATTGATGAGTTTTGAGCACTCATAGATGAGATAAATTTGTTTCTTATGGCAGTTCATAGGTTTTACCAAGAAAATTCAAAGCCATACATGAAAATCACAATAGCTACAATAGTGTAGCTATTAACAGTATCAATTACATTTGGAAAAGTAGAAAAGTACAGTTTTTAAGTTAGATACCTAAGTTTTGGAAGAAGTCTGTGAGTATTTGTTTTACCTGACTTGGACTGTCATTGAAGAACAACAGGAATCTTCATTCTCATCTGTTTAAATAAACAGTAAGTTTCAAACTTAGGAACTGTATGGGTTTTTGTTTGTTTGTTTGTTTGTTTGTTTGGTGGTGGTTTTGTGCATGGGAGTTTTGTTTTTGTTTTTTGTTTTTTTTGTTTGTTTGTTTGTTTTGCTTCCATGCATAAATATGAAAAGAGAAAAAAAAGATGATTTTTATTATTTTTGATTTTTATTATCATTGTATACCCATCACACTTTTCCAAGTAGTAGTAGTTCACTTATAGTTCATTTTTGTCTGCAAATTCAGATCTTCTGAATGGAAAAATACTTACTAACCCATACCTATACATTTATCTTTTTCATTCTTGTATATTAATGGAAAAACAAATAACTGAAAAAACAACTTGAATTTATGCTATTTTGACAGAGCTCATGCATTCTCTAGGTATGAACTCGAATTTGGAGTCCTGAACAAGTACTTATAGCCTTTTCTGAGGAAAACATAGAGTCTAGTATCTGGATAGAGTAACTATACTGAATGCTTTTGGCAGTTGCTACCTGTGATCTCCACAGCTGTCATGGACTGGACACCTTTCCCTGACTAGTGTGACTAAATCTAGAAAGTAATTTTGGATTGAGTTAGTTTCTGTGACAGACAAAACAGACTTTACAGTAGGTAAATTGAATTTCTCTGGTTCAGTGACCATTTTGGCATTGATTCTCTCAAGATTTTCACATTATCAGGGCTGATATGTTTCCTTGTAAAGAGCCGAAAGCAGCATAACTGATTCCTTGTCTGCTGTCATTAAAAAGAGTAATTCTATCTACATCTACTGAGTCACTTACACATGTACCAATAAATATGCGCTCAAGAAAAACAAAATGGAAATATCTACATAAAATGTTTTTTTGGTTGTTGTTGTTGTTCTACAGAAGCTATATTTTATATAGCCTGGAAATTCAGTGACCTTCTTGAAGAGAGTCAGCATTTGTATCTAGTATTACAAAATGCAGTTTGTTTTTAATTGAGTGAAATGGCAGAAATGTTTACTTATGAATTATGAATGGTGCACTGGCAATATGTGCTTTGATTCAATTATGTTAGAGACTATTACCAGCAATATCATGGAAGGAAACACAAGAACCTTCATGTTTAAATTGCCATTGCCACACAGTATTGTATTTTGGATCCAGTGGACTTTTTTTGTTTTGTTTTGTTTTGTTTTGTTTTACTTTTTGTTTTTCTCCTGTATGTGTGTGTGTATGTGTGGTAGTGCTGCTGTTGTGGAGGTTTTGCTTGTATGATTTTTTTTTTTCCCTGAATCTGTTTTTATTCTTCCCCAGGACAAGGAAAATTGAAACATTCTTGTCACTTCATGCTTAAATTTTATTCAAGATTTTATTTTCCTTATAATAAGGAAATTAATGAATGAATACCACAGGGTATGGAAATGCAAAATATGTGAGTGAATAAGTATTTTTATTATTACGAACATAAACTCATAGAATCATAGAATTGCTCAGGTTGGAAAAGGCCGTAATGATCATCAAGTCCAACCGCAACCTAACCATACTAGACTAACTCTAACAGTCCTCTGCTAAACCATATCCCTAAGTACCATGACCAAAGGGTTTTAAAACACATTCAGGGATGATGACTCAACCACCTTCCTGGGGAGTCTATTCATGTGCTTAACAACCCCATCTGTAAAGAAGTGTGTCCTGATATCCAACCTAAACCTCCCCTGGCACAACTTGAGGCCATTTCCCCTCATTCTGTCACCCATTACCAGTGAGAAGAGACCAACCCCACTCTTGCTGCAGTAAGCTTTGAGGTATTTGAAGAGAGCAATAGGTATCCCCTCAGCCCTCTATTCCTCATACTAAACAGCCCCACTTCCTTCAGCTGTTCCTCATAGGGCATATTTTCCAAGTGCTTCACAAACCTTGTTGCCATTCTTTGGACCTGCTCCAGCACCTCAATGTCCTTTCTGTACTGAGGTGCTCAAAACTGAACACAGTACTCGAGGTGAGGCCTCATCAGTGCCGCGTACAAGAGCAGGATGACTTCCCTAGTCCTGCTCACCACACCATTCCTGATCCAAACCAGGATGCCATCAGTCTTCTTGGCCACCTGGGCACGCTGCTGGCTCATATTCAGCCGACTGTCCATCAGTACACCAAGGTCCCTTTCTGTCAGGCAGCTTTCCACCCACTCCTCCCCATGCCTGTAGCGTTCCCTGGGGTTGTTGTGACCAAAATGCAGGACCTGACACTTCGCCCTATTGAAACTCATACATTTTACCTGTCTACTGGCACAAATGGACTATGTGCCTTGCTATTAAAGACTGAGGTAAAGAAGGCATTATGTACTTCAGCCTTATCCTGTGATCACTGTGGTGCCTTCAGTGTCCAACAAGGGATGGAGATTTTCCCTAGCCTTCCTCTCATTGTTGATGTATTTACAGAAATACATATTGTTGTCCTTCACCTTAGTGGCCAAGTTCATTTCTAGCTGGGCTTTGGCTTTTCTAATTTTCTCCCTGCATGGCTTCATAATGTACTTGTAATCATCCTACATTGCTTGCCCACTCTTCTAAAGACTAAACTTTCCATAAACAGTCATAAAGATGACTTGACCATAAACAGTCAAGAATGTCATCTTTTTCAAGTGACGTGGACATCAAATGCCTTCACTGAATGCCTTCATAGCTGGTCCTGAGTCATTGTCATGAATATGTATATCTGATGAAGGAATACTCCAATGTACTTTTAAAAGACATTAAAAGGACAGAGTGGAGCTCCAAGACAATATGGAAAATTGCAAGTCCAACAGAAAGATACATTTTTGTTGCATGTTTGTTTAGAGCTGCCCTGCTTCAAGTCATCATTGTACCAGCAATACCTCTTTGATCATGTCTTGAAAATAGAGCACTCTGGAGGGCTAGTTATTATGAGGGCCAGCGAAAAGCTACTTTTTCATTATTGTGTGGCGTAAAGAAGCTATTTTACGAGGTGATGAAATAACAAGGAAAATCTGAAATATGTTAAAAACAAATTGAGACAAATGTTTCCGAAAACAAAGAAAGCACAAGAATATTATCTCAGAAAGCATTACAGCTCCTGTCTGTCAGAAATCAACAAATGTGAGTTATTTGAAAGGGAAATATGTGCACTGACAAGTAAGCATGCATTTTAAATATATTTTAAATATATATATTAAAAAAAAAAAAAGGTCAAATTTTTATTTCAGAAATTCAGACTGTTCTTAGTATTTTAATTCTAAGCAATCAGAGAGAAAATTTACTATTCTATCTTAATTGCCAAATTAATTGTATTAGACTATTTTAGATTTAAAAAAAGAAGTTGCAATTGAAAATTTTCACTAACATAGATGGGATTTTTTGCATGATGCTACCTTAAATATACTGCCAGAACTTTATTCTTATAAAAGATTTTTTGTCTTTAGTTTGCCTTTGTGATTTTGTTTATCATAATGGTAGCACTCAAACTGTCTTTCAATCATTTGTTTTACTCTCTTAATGAACTGTAGCATGTTCCATTGCAGTCTAAAAGAATGAAAAGATGTCTTCAGCAGAGAGAGTATTATGACATAGAATTTGTAGTTAATGCATCCTTTTCTAATTCCCTTCAGTATTCTTTTTGATTTTATAAAGGTTATTAAATAAACTATACAGGTTAAGTAGATGATAAAGGAAATGGATACTAAGTAAATAGACTTTGATCTACAATCTATTTAATAATCTAATTCTCAAAATTGTTTGAGTGGGTTTATGTTATTTTCAATTAATATTTATAATCTACATACATGTAATAGTATATGTAATAAAGCTGTGAACTTATATTTTTTTTCATTTGATGTTAGTATGTGTCTAGGCAAGAATACCCAATGATCTACTTCCTTCTTCCAGCTTGCCTACTACCGCTTAATTCAAAGATTAATTTGAAGTGCTACCTATTTTTGTTTGATTCTTGACAGTGAAGCAGAAATGGAAATAGTATTTCAAATCCCAATGAATGTTTTAGTTACATATAAATATGATATTTCTTCTTTTATGTTAGTAAAGAAACAAACAAATAAATATATAAAAATATTTAAGATAACCTTTTTTTTTTTTTAATTTATCTTATGAAAAATACAGCATGTATTTCTCTGATGCTCTTACAGATGACTAAATATTATATTTTCCCATGGATTAAATCTGAGTGAGATGAGTCCCAGTAAAAAAGAAAGGTGATATTTGAATAACTCCTCAGTTTGAATGCAAACATACAAGACAGTGGATTTTTACACTGCACAAAACAGAGTTTAAAAAAGATTCAAAACCTTACAGTCAGTTTAAATTTCTATCTGTATAACATGACTACCGATGAAATTATTTATTTTCTTGTTATGGATAAGATGGATAAGAATATAGAAGTTTCCACTTTTCTGCAACCTTGTTAATTTCTTTCCTCTTTTTTTTTTTTTTTTTTCTTCATTTCTTTGGGATGGACAACACAGAGATAATATAAAGAAGTTGTCAGGATATGTAGGGAGAAAATTAGAATTCCACCTGTCCAGTGTAGTAAAAGAGAACTAAAATATATATTAACAGTAAGATGAGGTCCATTTGGCCTTTACTGTATGCAGCAGGGAACATGACAACTAAGGATAAGGAAGAGGCTGAGGTTCTCAGTGCCTTCTTTACATCTGTATTTGAAAGTCAGACAGATTATCGTTGGGGTACTCTACCTTCTGACTGGGAATTCTGGGATGGGAAGCAGAATAAAACCCACAATTCAGGCAAAACAATTAGAGACTGACTACTACTGAAAAATCCTAAGAAAAAGGAAGACAGGCTGAATTAAAAATAGCCAGGGGCATCAAGGAGAAGAAGAAAAAAATTCTACGGATATTTCAGGATAAAAAGAAGGTCAAAGAAGATGTAGGTTCTCTCCGGAAGGAAACTGGAGATCTGGTCACAGTGGATGTGGAGAAAGCTGAGGTGCTCAATGTCTTCCTTGCCTCAGGCTTCACAGCCATGGGCTTTAGCCACATGGACCAACTTGCAGAAAGCAATGGTAAGAACTTGCAGAAGGTAGATCTGCCTGCTGTAAGTGAAGACCAGGTTCAAGACCATCTAAAGAACCTGAAGGTGCACAAGTCCATGGAACCCAAGGAGATCCATCCATGGGTTCTAAGGAACTGGTGGATGAAGCTGCCAAGCCACTATCCATCATATTTGAAAGGTCATGTTAGTCAGTGATGTTCCCACTGATTGGAAAATGGGAAACAGAACCCCCATTTTCAAGTAGGTAATAAAAGAGGATCCAGGGAACTGCAGGCCAGTCAGTCTCACCTTTGTATCTGGCAAGACCATGGAGCAGATCCTCATGAAGGCCCTAATAACACAGAAAATAAAGATGAGGTGATTGGTATTATCTCTGGATGCTATACAGAGAGACCTAGATCTTTTATGGAGCATGAAAGCTGAGCCTGTGGCAACTTCATTAACTTCAACAAGGTCACCTGCAAGATCTTACATCTGGGTTGGGGCAATCTCAAACACAAATACAGGTTGGGGGAGAAGGGCTAATGAGAAGCTCTGAGGAGAAGGATTTGGGAGTGTCAGTTGATGAAAGACTCAACATGAGCTGGCAGTGTACACTTCCAGCCCAGAAAGCCAAGAGAAGTGTAACCAGCAGGTCAAGGAAGGTGATTCTACTCCTCTACTCTGCTCCTGTGAGACTCCACCTGGAATACTACATCCAGTTCTGATGCCCCCAATGCCACAAGGACATGGAGTTCTAGGAGCTAATGCAGAGGAGAGCCTCAGAGATTATCAGAGAGCTGGAGCACCTCCCCTAAGAAGACAGGCTTAGAGAGCTGTGGCTCTTCAACCTGGAGAAGACTCTAAGAAGACCTTATAGTGGCTTTCCAGTACTTGAAGGGAGCCTACAGGAAAGCTGAGGAGGGACTTTTTATAAGGGCATGTACTGACAGGAAGAGGGGAAGTGGTTTTAAATTGGAAGAGGGTAGATTTAGAATAGATATTAAGATGAAATTCTCTACTGTGAGAGTGGTGATACACTGGAGTATGTTGCCAAGCGAGATTGCGAATGCCCCTTTCCTGGATGCATTCAAGGCCAGGCTGGATGGGAACAATATTTTTATTATTATTTATATGATGATCATCCAGTAATAATGTTAACGTACACAGATTTTTTTTCGAACTAAACAAGTTGTAGAGAAAATACATCACAACTTTTGGAGGAGTGAAGTGTAACAAACACAGTTCTGCATTCTCATGAACTGTGCTAGTGCAATCTTAATAGTAATAATAAACCACTGTAATGTACAGCCTTCCCTTAATTCTGCTTTGGTGTGTATTATCTTTTTTCATATTGTATTTTCCTGATGCCACACATGCTGAGGTTATAGATAGCAATATTGATGGAATCCCTGGAGCAATGTTAATTCTTCGCTTGTGATAATGTTACCATTAGTTTTGATTATATTTGCTGAGAGTAGAATTCAAGTAACATAATGCTTTGGGCATTATTGCTTGTTGATTTACAGTTTCCTTGCTAATTTCATCTTTTTGTCTTTTAAAAAAATTATATATGCATTATATAATGTGCATTTCAATTTATATATATAAATTGAAAGCAGATTTTCTGTTGTTATCATGGCATCTGTTTTATTTGCCATTATAATAATCACTTTTATGTTTTCTTCATGCCAGCTGAACATTCCTCTACCGAAGAACATATTTGTCATATTTACTGCAGCTCATGTCTTACATATGATAATTCTTCCTTTATTTGTCTCTTAAATTTTCTTTTTCCCTTGTTAGTGGTTTTGCTATGTTGGTTTCAATGATCTGGCTGGTTGCAATTACCAGTTTTTCCCAGCTGGGATCTTGTTTCATTTTTCTTCATCTCTGCACCATGCTGATCTATTTGGAAATGTAGTTCCAGTTGTTTTGTCTCTGCATTTTATATCTCCTTTTTATTCGCTATCCAGTATTAATGATGACTTCTTAGACATTTTCATTCTCAGTGTATTAAAGAAAGGCTGGAGTTACAAAAGCTGGCACTATTCTGTGACCTGTTACATCACAGCTAAGAAACTTCCAATTGGGATTTGGAGAGAAGGGTTGATGGTTAATTTATAGAAGAGCAGAGCAATGGAGAGCGCTACTCTTTCATTGCATCAAAGAGAAAAAAAAAAAAAAAGTGCTTCAAGTGATGCTGATAAATATAGATCAAAAGCACCATGTCTGTTTAGATTTAACCTTTTGCTTGAGTTTAATTGCCTTTTAGTGATAGACAAAAGCTGTTGTGGTGTTGTGAACTTTTTAATCTACAGTCTT
Organism: Phasianus colchicus; assembly: GCF_987193195.1. Classification (NCBI taxonomy): domain Eukaryota; kingdom Metazoa; phylum Chordata; class Aves; order Galliformes; family Phasianidae; genus Phasianus; species Phasianus colchicus. Next base: position 18,878,012 of record NC_143476.1, read on the forward strand.
AAGAGTTCTTTGACTGAGGTGGATAACAACAGCATTGCATTTTGTGAGCCTTACTCAGTTGATGGCTGCATGATCAAAGATTTGTACTGTTGTTCTTCCCTGTATGTAAGCATTCATGAAAAGACATATATAGCACTAGAGAAAGAGGACTATGAAGAAAGATTCTGTTTTTATTTATTTTCCAAGTGATACGAATTGTCTAGTAGTCTTTTAAAAATGTATACTCTATTACTCATGATTTCAAGACTTTAGCCTAAATTTGAATTGCCCTAAATAATTAAGATTCACTAAGTAGATTTCCTTATTTACTTCTGTTGAATATTTAGATGAAATGACTTTTATATATTGATAAGATGTGGACATTTGTAGGTTATTTACTGAAGATTCTATTTCCGTAAGTCTTCAAAACTTAGAACTTGTGAGGCCAGTTCTGAAAATCAATGGAAAACTTTCCAAAAACTGAATTTGGAGAAAGCATAAGTAATATAATTAATAGTAAGTATACTTATTAGTAAAATTTTACAGGAAAATGTTCATAGAACTAAGTATTAATGTAAGGCATATATCTTAACTAAAACTAGACAGCACTTGATTTTATAGATAGAGAAATTAAAATGAATTCTGTCAAAGTTAAGCTTTATAATTTATATAAAAGTTCATCAGAGGCAAAACATAGCTTGTTAGTAGTAAGTATACTTATAAGAGATGCTTATAAATGTGTAATAATTTTCCTTTTCATTAATTCATCGTATTTGTTTGTGTAAGTCATGCAATACATATTTTCAATGCTAGTGTTGTCTTTTACTATCCATTCACAGTAGCATTCCTATGAGATTGTTATGGATTGCATTTAGATCAAATTTCAAATAATTATTAACACTGAAAGGATTCTTCTGACAGTTAGATATATGTCTATATACAATGTTTTCTGGTTGCTTTATACTGAAATAACAGTTGTATTACAGGGCATTGATCAACATATATATGGGGGGTGAAATTTGAGATTTTATTCAGCCCTCTTGGAATTCCTTTCATAAAGGATTTCAGATTGAATACATATGGTGTAAGACAACTGTCACAAACTGATGATTTTCTTTCCCTCAGCTCTGTTTTAAAACTAGGTAGCCTTTTTTTCCTCTGTTTTTCTAATTGAAAAGCTGATTTATTAATCTTACTATTCTCATATATATATATATTTTTTTTTTCCCTCTAATTTCAAGTATAGATTTATTCACAACATCTCTACATCCGTGTGATCTTGTGCCAACATTTTCCTTTGGTTTTATTAGCTGTGTTTGTTGTTGTCATTGTCGTTTTTCTTCCTCCTCTGTCTAATATTTACTCTCTATTTTATCTATAGCAGGAAATCATACCCTTTTTTTTCTCCCTAGTCTTTTCTGAGTTAAACTTTGTGTGTGTGTGTGTTTGTGTGTGTGTGTCTTTCTGAAACATGATCAATTTTGTATGTGACATAAAATTGGGATTAAAATTTCAGCATTGGAGGGTGGCATATGATAATTGGAACAGCATCATCAACAGTGCTTCTTAGTCAATAAACATATTAGCATGTTAAGACGAGGCTATCTGGATGGTAGTGGAGAGTGAGTTTGTCAGATGGACTGTAACATTGGGGTACTAGTATAATCACAAAAATTTTACAGTGTTACTCATTCAAAACATACAGTAGTTTTAGAAAATAGTTGTTTATTATTATTTTCTGATTGATGCTTGTTTTGCTTTATTTCGTTTTTATCAGATGAGTAATAGTAATGGTATCAGGATAAAAGATTAGATAAAGAAATATTTTCTGTTCTGCTCCCTAAAATGCCAGCTACAATAAACACAGCAGTGAGTTCAGAGTTAAATTGAAATTGATTACATATTTATTGTTCTTCAAAGCTTTAGGGATTGTAAAACTAAAAATTCAAGTATTGCTATTTTGGTATAGTTGTGTAATAAGTACTTCATTCTGACACTGGCTGGGCAGCAATAAGAAAGCACAGTTGGGACAGAAATGGAGATCTCATTTTAAAACATGGCAACATAAATTATTTTATTACCGTTACTGTTACTGTTATACTACTATTACCATTATTAGAATTAACATTAGGTAATTCTGAAAGTGATACCAACATGCAGAATCAAACTCTGTAACTCAAATAAGATTACAAAACAGGTACAGTTTATTCAGTGCTGTGCAGACACCGCGTGCAAGGGGGATAGATCTGCCCAACTTGCACATCATCTGGAAAAATCATGCTACAGATATAGGCCAAACTAATACATAATCAATAGTTTTCCCGGAATTTGGATACATATTCATTACACCCCGAGAGTTCATTAGCATGCAGACCCTTCCCTCTTGCATGTGCACAGTGGGTCGTGGGATGAAGATTTGTTCTTTTCCTCGCAAGGCTTCTGACCTTTCTCGCTGTGAACTTCTGACCTTGTGGGGGGTGTCCCCCCAAAATGGGTTCTTCTCACCTTGTGGCCATCTAATCACCTCCCTGCCAAATGTCCTTGGGCTGTTCTCAAACCCTTATCTTTATGGCCTTCATCCCCCTCACTATCCCAGACTCAGTGTCTGCCATCTCTTATTTTCTAACATGCTCTATATTCTTGCTTCTATAAACTATCTCTAACTATTCCCCTTCACCCACTTTATTCTCAATCACTGTGAAGCCTTCTTGCCTTTTTACTTTCACTTGTAGGGCCCTTTTCACCTTTCAATAGACCTATTTATTTTCTCGGATATGAAAACAAAGAGCAAAATAACACTGGTAGAGCGAATTTGCTGCTACAAAATGCTATTTTTCAACCCCATCACCAACATTAGCTATTCATTTTCCCCAGCAATGAACTTGCTGTAATCACCTGCACCACTGGAGGTGACATCTTTGCCACTGCTGAAACACACCTCTCACTGCATCACTGTGCTCACAATCACTGTTTAGCCTCCATAAATGATCAGCAAGTATCAGTGAATGCCAGTAGATACCATTTTTTCTGCATGGAAGAATTCACTGACACATCTTTGTATTTCAGATGGCATTTTGCTTGACTGTCACACAGCAACAAAATATAACAAAATATTGGCAGGAAGGTTTCATCTTTACTGCCATATCACCAACATCCACCTCTGACATCATAAAAAATCAAACTAAAATAAGAGGCATTACTTTCAGAACTGCCTTTGTATTGTTACTGTTACTAATTAAATAGTTCTTACTATAACAATTAAATATTACATTAAAAATATTAATTTTTTAAAATTCTATTTCATTTATAACCAGACAAAAATGATCTATAGTGTCTTCTGAAAGAAACAATAAGATATTCAAGCTTTTTAAAAAATTTATGTTACTATAAAGTATTTTTGAGATTTCTTTATCATATTAATGTATGCTCTATCATTCCTCATTTTACTGTCACACTCAATACATTAGTACATTTTCTATTTCAAATGTACTGTCAGTGCTTTTTCAGCCAGGATTGACATGATTTGAGGAATAATTTGCTGTAAATATCTTACTTTGTTTCAGTACATCTGGTAACTTAAAAAAGCAATGTGTTGTTTCTACCATGGGAAACAAAATAATTTGACATGTCGTCAAATGTATCACTAAAACTTCAGTTATATTTTCTCAAGTTTTCTAAGGAATAAATTCTCAAGATTTGGAGAACCATTATAGAAACATAGGAGAAATGTTTGTTCATTTCACTGTCTTTTGCTAACCTGTTAAATATTAGTATTTAAATTTTCCTGGTCCATTATTTGCGTCACCTACATTCTCTTTTAACATTTGTATTTTAAAGTTTGACTTTAAAATCTACATTTTTGGTTGTTTTTTTTTTTTTTTTTTTCCTATTATTTGTTTTGTTTTGTTTTGTTTTTAATTATCTTTAACACCTAGTGTTCTCTAACAACTTCCATCTATTCAGTAATGGCACTGATATCATTCTTTTTCTTAAGATATCTATGAAGATATCTTAGTTTTCCTAAACTTTCAAAGTAAATCTAACTTCAGGTATGTGTTGTCATCCTCTGTAACATTTTTAATATTCCTTTTCTTACTGCTGTACTCCTGCAGTTAACTTCTGCTATATAACAACATCACAATTCACATGAGCCTATCAATGTGACTATCAATGAATTTTGGCTCATTTTAAATATTTCTAGATTTGATAATGTTATTCAAGATCATATCCTCCACTTACTTAAACAATTACTCATAGGAAATTTTTTTTTTCTTTTTTTCCTAATTTACTTTTTTTTTTTTTTTTTTTTTTCAAATACAGCAATTTATATTTTTGATTAAACTATCTTTATTTCTGAATGTAGAGTTTCTTTTTGACATATTTAGTAAAAATAAAGAATGGAACAATAGTTTGGGGAGCAGTATCAGAAAGCAAAGGAACAGTCTAATGATAGACCTCCACCGTCCCTTGAAGTGATAAAGGGTATATGTAAGGACATGTTTCAGTGAGCATTTGGACTAGATAATTTTAGATATCTTTTTCAACCTGAAAAATATGATTCTATGATTCTATTTTATGAACATGTGCAGGACTAAAATATTCTTCTGACATTCCTTGTCTCATATCTTAAAATCTCCAAGTGATAGAAGGCCTAAAATCTCCCCAGGCAATTTAGTCCAATATTTAGTTTCCCTGCCATTACAAAATATTCGTCTGAATATCCTCTGCTGCAATTTGAGGCTGCTATTTTTTATTCTACCCACAGTGGACATAAGAGCACTCGTAGCTTACTGGAAGTGCTCAGTTGATAGCCTTTCACTGCAGACTGGTTCTTCATTTCCTTTCAGTGTATTTTCTCCTGAGACTATGTCACGGGTTTATGATTTTTGGTTATCGGTATTCCACATCATAACATCATGCAGTACACTGGGAGTTAAAGAATCAATGCTCCAGTTCCATGGATCTTGGATAGTTCGAACCTGGTTCTCTGGAGAAGAAGAATTACATACTACATACCCCAGGGGATTTTGTGTTATTCTGTTTCCATTTTCCATGCGCACATATCAGGAGATGCTCTCTTTTCTCTTCTGCTCTGCCTGTCTAGATGTGTTTTGCCTCAGTATTAGAGTAAGGCCTTTGGCTTTCAGACACTCTCTCTCATTTTATGTATTAGCTTCAATTACAAATATATTGTATTATATTATATATTATAGTGTGTTATCTTGCATTCTGATATCTTATTTAGTAAATTAGTTTGTTTCTCCTTAGCTTGTTGCTGCTGTTTTATATTAAGGTCCGTCTCTCTATCCTTTTCCCCTTTTTCCCTTTTTCCCTTGCCTGGGGCATGGAACTATGGGTCCCCCATTCCCTGCCAGTCGTGGAACGCGGCCAAATCAGCCCATAAAACTACAGGTACAAAAGGTTTTATAAAGAAAATAAAGTGCATCAAACTGTATTTCTTTTTTCAATGAGTTTAATAGGGCCACATAATTTCATTATCATCATTCTACTTGAATAAATGCTTCCTTACTTGGCAGGTTAGACTGTATTCTGCTACTGCCTCTTTCTTTATACAACATGCTTTCAAACAGTGCAACTGTAGATAATTTTCAAAGTAAATCAGATATTTTGGAATTCTTATAGAAAAATCTTACATAATGGCTAAGCTGTTGAATACCAGTGAAACTCATTGTATGTGGAAAAAAAGACCTTGTCTTCCAGAAAGTCTAATTTTGCAGCTCAAGAAGGGGTAAGACTGCAAGTTTATTTTTGCTAGTCAAACCTGTCTAAATTCCTTTTGCAGAAGATAGTATAAATAAATAAATAAATTCAAAACTACATTAATATACATTTGAACTCATTAATATAGTAATTGGCAGTGTACTTAAGATATCAGATTAGAAAGGAATTGCCAGCTCATGCTCATGTGATTCATGTGAATGTATATCTTTTTAGTTAATAAAATATATTCTACTTTCTAGCTGCTCCAAGGTTAAAGGAATGCCCATGGAACTGCTTTAGGAATGCTGTACAAGAAACAAGAAAGTAAATCAGAATATAGTTTTGAAGTCTAAATATATATATATATATATATATATATATATATATATATATATATATATTTATATATATTTATATATATATATATTTATATATATATATATATATATATATATATATATATATATATAAATATATATATATATTTTCTCCAATAAAACTTAACAGTGTTTTCGTACACTTGTTTTCCTTTTATTTTATTTTATTTTATTTTATTTTATTTTATTTTATTTTGTTTTGTTTTGTTTTGTTTTGTTTTGTTTTATTTTATTTTTTCCTAGTTCCTCATGTTTATGAACAGATACCACTTACTCTTCTTCTGTCTGTACCTGTAAAGATCTTGACTAACAAACATGTTTTTGGCTTCATATGTTGCTGTACATACATAATTTATAATTCAGAGTAAACACTTTTAATTTTATGTAGTTCTTCAAAAATTATATTTTTCCCTTGAATATAGTTAGCAAATTTGAGGAACAAAGATGGCAAAGATTTTAGCACTCCCCAGATACTATCAATCTGCACTAACCACCTTCAAGGATCTGATAGACACTTTTGTAGCTATTCTATGTTTTATAAACAGAGATGAAAAGATATATTTTGAATTTAAAAAGATATTGAAGGAAGCATCAAGACATACAAAGAGAAAAATGTGCATGTTCTATAACAAACTGAAGCAATATTTAGAACAATATAGCTACTATTGCAGTACAGAAACAAAACTGAAGATGGAGTATACAGAAACCAATATACATTTTCACACTATACCCACCACAAAATCATTTTTCAAAATTAATTGCCTTGTAGGGCCTTTGTGCTTTTCTCAGAAGCATCTGGCATCTGCCATCATACACAGAACATCATTGGACTAGACAGAACATTTATTTGTACCATTGTGGCATTTCTTTTGTTCATCCTTGTAAATTTCTGCTATTTTGGGTGCTAAAAGAAATAACCAGACCAATATGGCTGTTGCTGGCACTTTTCTTTTTTTCTTCTCTAATTTTGTTCCTTGCTGTGCCCAAAAAGAATGATGGAGTTGTTGCTGTTGTTTTGTGTGTGTGTTTTTTTTTTTTTTTTTTTTTATTCCTTGCAACAAGAGCATAATGGCTTTATGAATCATTGCCATATGCCACAAATTCACATTTTCCATTGTTTTATTTCTTAGGAATATCAGAAAAAAATTAAATATCACAAAGCAGTGTATTTGTAAAGAAGCATGGAAACCGGTCAGTTAGATACAGAAAAACTTCAGCTCTGATTTTAAAATCTATTTTGTTGTTGTTTTCTGTAGACCTCTAGATCTATCTGTGTCCATGATGGGGACAGCAGGCCCACAGGCCCACCAGCTCAAAAAGGTGGCACGGGGAAGGGAAATGGAGTAAAGAGAGAAATAAAAAAATGAAAAACAAAGAAACAAAAAACAAAACAAAACAAAAAATTGCAATAGCAGAAATGAAAGTTAGTTGAGATCAAAGCTAATAAAACAAATAATGAGTTTCCGAAAACCAAGGTTGTTATTCTGATCCACCAGGGAGAAAAAAGACATAGTCTTGTAACTTCTATTCAGTTTTATCTTTCCCACCAACTGGAAAATGAAAACGGAACAGCAAAGTTTTCTGGGAGCTGTAGTATATTTCATCTTTTCTGAAACTCCCAGTGCACTATATGATGTGATGATGTGGAACATCAATAGCAAAAATTATAAAACCATGAGAGTTGTAAAGAAAAATATGGCTTCAGTATAGTATATTATTTCTATTTTTATTTTTATTTTTTAATTTTTATTCAATTTTGAATAAAATCCTGAATGACAGACTATGGTTTAATGAGTTTAGCTTAAAAGTCAGTAAAGAAATTTATAAAAATATAATGTTTAGAATTGAATAAAAGTTTCTAAGAGAGGAAGGAAAGTATAAGGAAAACATAGTTGTTGAGAGTTGCTGTTTAATTTGCTTACAGCTTATGGCAGTACTGAAGAGAAAATGGATCAGGCAGATTTTTCTGAGTGAGCTCAGAAATCAAAAGGAAGAGCTCTTATAGCGTATAATAAAAAAAAAAAAAAAAAAAAAAAAAAAAAACACCACAAAAACAAAACAAACAAAACATTCTGTGGCTTTCAGTCTTGAGTGACATTGGCCTCACTGGTTTTGCTACCTTGCTGCTGTGAAGCAGTGCTCTGGTTCCATGCCTCCACTCATACTCATTCATCAATTGCTGTGATTTGAATTGTGTGTATTGCAGGACTTCAGAGAGGAGTATAGAAACACACCAAATCCTCATGCAGGGCAATTAAGATGACAAAACTTCTTGAAAATCAGGTTCTAACAACTTAGAGCAGGAGATTAACATGTATTTAAACAGAAATATATTATTTTGAGATCTGAAGGAGATGAGATGACTAACTCCTCTGAATAAATGCTTAATTATGATTTATTTAAAATAAGAACTAAAAGAGATAATAATGGAGACAGCAGTTCATATAACATTGTCAGTGTGCATTCATAAGGAACTTAAGGATGTGTATTCAAATCATTGTGAGAGTAATTTAGACAAGTGACTCAGAAAAACTAAATTTGAAGTTAATGTTTGGTAGATACTCTAAGGATGTTCTGTACACAGAAGCTTGGAGAACTGAACCCTTTCATGCCTCAAAGAGAAGCTTATGGCAGAACCAAGATCCCCAACTTTGGTCAAAAGAGTGAAGTATGTGGCTGCAAACATCTGGATCTTTTTGGTTGGGGACAAACAAGACCTACAGGGATGTGTGTTTATAGGAGCATGTGATGTGTAAGTGTGTGATGAAGAAAAACAGGACAGGTTTGAAGCCACTGCTTTGTGACACGTATACAAGGATAAGAAATCAAAATAATGGCACCAAGATATCCCCTACAACTGGGGATTAACTGGAAGAATATCTATCACCTGAACTTCCCTATTTGACAGAGTACACAGTCATTTATAGAAGATATTATCAGGTAGACCTAGTATATTTTGCTGTGGACACTGCTCTCACCGTCTTCTGGATTAGAGAGCATATTTTCCCTGTTAAACTTGTTTGGAGAATTTTTTTTTCCTTAACATCGTCTGGATTATTTGTCTGCATAAGATAATAAGTAGATGAAGAAGGAGTTAGATGTGCAATAAGTGAAGTATATCACATTTATTGATGTTAGAATTTAGTGGTCACACATTCTAACAATCATGTCACTATTAGCATTTTATGAAGCAAAGAAGTTGTGTTATCCAGCCACTACAGCAATTCTTTCCAGAGGGAAGTACCTGATATAACCTGATAATTTTTTCTGTAAAAAAATCTGAGAGACTGACAGGGCTAACACCTTTTACAAAGTGTTCAAAGTAAATAAAGGGGACAATCAACTTCTTTTTGAATTTAGTCTTTGTTTTCTCACTGAATGTCTAATATACTGAGAATTTTTCATTAAATGAAGAATATTAAAGCATGAATAGGAAATAATTCCTTTTATTAGCATAACTGAGATGGTCAGAAAATACACTTTTGGCTCATGTTGAATACATGTAAAGGAAGAAAAGGCATGGAGAAGCAAGAAGAAAACGGAAAATATTGTTCTTATGGGAAGACTGCTTCAGAAAAAGGGAACCTGAACTAAAACGTTGGGATAAGGGAGGTGGAAGAAGTTAATGTTAAACTCAGTAGCGGGCAAGTGGAGTGTTAAAAATGCTGGCATCCGAGTTAAAGTTTTAAGGCCATTCAAATACGTACTTCAAAACCAATTTCAACAACTGCAAACTCACAAGGGTGGGATCCAAAGAAAACATTTTTACAAAGTGTGTAGGAAATGAAACATCCTAGCACTGTCTTACTCTTCACATGAAAGTAATACCAATGCAAAATTACTGTCTTTATTTTAGGAGTTGTTTCTTAGTGTGCTTTTTTGGGGTAAAGAAGATAGGATGTTTATCTGTCAAATATTCAGGATTACTAATAAGGGGAAATAATGATTTTTATTTGTTTTCATGGAAGATATGCTTTCAGTATGAGTATTTTTGTCTAGTTATGTAAGTATTTGAGAAATACATTTGTGAGAATATGTACACAGGAATATATATAAATATTTGTGATATCAATAACCGTTTGTAAAAAAATTAAGAAAATATTAATTTATTTTAAAAGTAATTGAAATGACTCAGATATGGGCTAATGAGACACATTTCCTTTAGCAATATAAACTATACAGATTCTTATTAGCCTTTACCGACTATCATCCTCCACATTCGTCTACATTTTAATGATCTCCTTTGAGAACAAATGTAAACTCTGTGAGCATTACAAAGTATTTTTGTAGTAGCACCCACATACATTACAGAATTATGGCATGTATTGGGTTGAAAGAGACATTAAAGATCATCCAGTTCTAAACTTCTTAGCTAATTTAATTTTTTTCTTCAACCAATAAAATTTTGCCAGAAATATCAACATGGATAAAAATATTAAAATATTAAAATAAGTTATGAAAATGATATTTTCATAAAAAATGGTTTTTGTTATTGTTTTAAATAAATTCTGCATGAAACTCAAAATTATAAAGTCCATTAGTATAGTTAGGTAGAAAAAAATCATACATCTACCTCCCATACCAATTCTAAACCAGATGATCCCATTGCAAAGTGCATGATTTCATAATTTAATTTACATTTGTAAATATAAAAACAACTTTCAGATATACTTTGATCTACCCATGTATATTAACATTTCTATTAAGAAAAATACAAGATTGTATGTATTTCTTACTCTCTTGCCAATCCAAACTAGTCTAATTTTAGTTCATTTTGTGGAGTAAAAACAACAACATTGTGAAACAACTTTTCTGGGTCAAATTGCCTATTCTGATTTCATCCTCATTTTTACATGGAAAATATGTTCAAATATACAAAATTCTACATGCAGGAATGTCTTTCAGAGTGAAGTGCTTGAAAATTTTATTAAAAATGAATCCATATTATATTGATATATTTTTAAGAAACAGTATGTTGTTATCCTAATGATATAAATATAAATGTTTTCTATATATTTATTGATAAAATTACAGATTTCATGTCACATATTTTTGAAGACAAGGAGCAAACAAGTTCTATCACTTGCTGCTTCAATAGATCATCATGATTAACTGCTGCATAACTGGTAATGAAAATATCAACATTAAACACTGAATATATCTATTATATAGATCTTTGTGTTTATGTCCTGCGAATGATTATACAATAATTATTCTTAGATTATGCATAAATTCATTCTGCTGTTTAGTCTACTTTATGTTTATTAAAATTCCTTTCCCCAAAGATATATCTTTTATTCTTATATAAAATATTTTACGGTAATTAAGTAAGACAATTTTGACTTTGCTTGTTGGTAATGTTAAATCTGAAAGAAATTTTTCAGTCCAATGTGGGTAAAGACTCTGTAGAAACTTAAAATGGTTTATCTTAATTATTATATTAAGCAGTTAAAAGACTAAAACTGAACTTTGAAATAATAATAAAAAAAATCCAATACCTATATTCTTACTCTAAGGCTTAATTTAATGCTTTAAAATATCAACAGTTTCTAGTCATTACCAGGATACCTATGTTTCCTACTAATAACAGGATCATCAGTGTATAAATCAAGAACAAGCCAAATGCAGGTTTGCCCCAAACAGATTGTACTAAAGAAGAATATGGTAATCATCATCAGCTGGAGCCAGTGCATTGAACAGGGCTGAATGCCCTTGACAGATAGTAATACAGCCAAATCATAAACTTTTAACATGATTATGTGAATATCAGCAATATTTTTCATTAGCTGATTGCACATAGCTCTTGTGTGGACTATGTAGTTGACAATGGAACACTGTGGAGGGAATGCATCTACAATTCTAATTCCACCTCTAATTCACCCTTTGTCACATATGCACTCACACAATTGAAATCTGCCTGTATTACACAATACAAGCACTTGTGCCACTTGCTGAGTAAAACACAGTAATTATCAACAGTGATATTTTGACCTATGTGTGTGCGTCTCTGAAGACATGCTTTTACTTTTTTTATCAAATAGACATGTAAGTTTTTTTTATTCAATTATTAAACTTAGGCTTGTGTTATTTCATTAAAAATAATAATAATTAACTTGTTCACTGTGGAAAAAATCCAGAATAGTCATGCAGTGCTCGAAAAATTTTATAATTTTCAGTGTCTCAAAAATCTCACAAGAAGTATAAAATAATAAATGACACATTTGTAAGTAGTTTTGTGATATTTATTTTATCAGTTTTTGTTATTTGGATCACATAGTGGCAACTTATAAATAATACAGACATGTATCAATCTGCTTTACCCACTTTTTCACAGTTTCACAGAATTCGAAAATTGGGTGAATTGTGTATTTAAAGGCAACTTTTTTATTATAAAAGTAACACAATAAGTTAAATGTTTTATGATATAATCCAAAGCATAAGATAAAAGTAAAGAACAAGAGAAAAATATCCCACTAGTTTGATGTTATTTTCTGGCCCTTTTATACATATTTTTAAAACAAAAATTTCTTTAAAAAAGTTTTGTTACTTATATACATTCTATACATTTTATTTTATATATTATCCGTCTTTTATTTTATTTATATAAGATATATATTATCTTTATATATTATCCAATTGTCTTGATATATATATCAAGACAATTCCTCTTCATTCATTGCAGCCCAGGCAATCCAAAAGGTTGGACAGCCACAGCACAAATCTCTGCAGCAGCTGTTGAAGAACATTAGTCTCAAGACAGAATTCTGAGGTACACCACTCATCACTAGACTTTACCTGCCCATAAAGCCATTACCCACAAACCTTTGTCTGCATCTATCCAACTAATATCCATCAAATAGTCTGCCCTTTAAATTCGTATCTCTCCAGTTTAAGTTCGTATCTCTCCAGTTTAGACATAGGGATGTCATGTGGCACCATGTCAAAGGTTTTCTGCAATGTCCAGGTTGATCATGTTAGTTTCTTTTCTTTGTCCACTATAGAGGGCTATCAGAACGCCCAGGCACAGTCTTGCCCTTTGTGAAGCCATACTGACTCTAAAATCACCTCCTAGTCTTGCTTGTGCATTAACATAGCATCCCATGAGGCTCACCATGCTGCAGTTTCCTGGATCTTCACTGATACCTTTCTTAAAAATGGAGCAATGTTTCCCTCTTTCCAACCACTGGGGACTTCACATAACAGCCATGATTTTTCAAATATGATGGAGAATGTTTTGGCAACCACATCAGCCAGTTCCTTCAACACTCTGGGATGCACGTCATCAGACCCCATAGACTTCTTCTTCTTACATTTCATCAGGTAACATTGATCTTGCTCTTCTTTTACAGTGGATTTGCTAGCACACCTTCTGCCTGGAGTTTTGGCATGAAAAACCTGAGAAGACTGACTGCTAGTGAAGACTGAGACAGAGAACTTGCTAAGTACCTCAGTTTTCTCCATGTCTGTTATTGCTGGTTGCTTCTTTCTTTTTTTGTCAGAGAGAGTACTCTCCTCGGACTGTCTTTTCTGACTTACGTAGCACAGAATCTCTTCTTATTTTTCACATACCTTGTTAATTTCAATTCCATTTGTGCCTTGGCTTTCCTGATCCCATCTCTGCATGTCTGGACAGCATCCTTGTATTTTTCCCGGACCACATATCCCTGCATCAAATGTCTGTACATTTCCTTTTTATCTGTCATTTTGACCAGCAGGTCCTTGTTCAGCTATGCACATTTCCAGCCTTTTCCATTGGATTTTTATGCTGGGGGATGGAGAGCTCTTGTGTTCTCAGCAAGGCATCCTTCAAGAGCTATTAACTCTGTTCCATTCCTTTGTCCTTAAGAACAGCTTCCAAAGGACCTTATCTGATTATTCGTTAAGTAATTCCTATAGTTACTCTTTTGAATTTCAAGAATCTAACTTTGCTCTTCACTAGGCACTTATTCCTCAAGATCTTAGATTCAACCAGGGTGGAAACCATACTATTTATCTGCTCTGCTACTGATATTGGTCCTGAATGTCTAGTTCCTAATTCCTGCTTATTTACATGCTGTTACTAAAACAGTAATCAGATTGATTCTGATTCAGTTCAAACTATTTTTTTTTTCCTGTAACAACCATTGGAGAAAGAAAATGGAACCAAAGTGATCAGTCTTAGCAATGTCTGAAGGTCTGTGCACCTGAAATAGTCAGAAGAAAATGCTCAACCACAACAGTGAAAAAAGAACATTGAAAAAATACAAACTTTAAATTATCTGTCTGTGTATAATAGTAACTACATATTCACAGTATTTTCTTGAGGTTTATAATTTGCAGGTCTTTCTGCCAGCACTGCTGTCATAAAACACTTTTCTTTTACTTTCCACACACAAATCCAATATGTGTGTCTTGATTAAATGAGCCCTGCCATTACATCTTAAGTACTGTCATGTGTTTTGCTGTTTCTTACTGTAAGAGGAGATTAAGTTTGTTTGCATGTTCAACCAGGCAATGCAAATGAATCTCTCTTTATATAGAATACATCATTCAGGAAATCTAGAAAACCTGAAGGAAATTTTTTAGAAATAACTACCTATTCTCCTCCTATTTGATAAAGAAATAGACATTTAGCATGTCACGAAACAAAAATAAACTGACACAAATCAAACAAACAAACAAACAAAAAGAATAGCAAAGAACTTTATTCTGCAATGATTCTGCATGTTAAAGATAGAAAACATCACAAATGAAAAGTCTCACTACCTCCCTCTGTTCTGACTGCTGTGGAATCACAACTGAAAATAAAATACACCTTCTGAAAGCATTCAATTCATGTTTGTTTAATATTTTGAAACTGTAAATTTAATGCTCCCAGCTGTGATAGTGTATGTTAATTTTTCATTTAAAGCTTCTGATGTGATAAAATAAATGACTATCTAGAATGCTTAGTATCTAAAATGAATTTTAGACAGAAAAAAATTCACTGCTGACAACTACCGTCCTAAGATAAACATATTTTCCTTTCTGTATTATAAAAGAATTGTTTTAATATATTGACTGACCAGCTTCATTTCACTTAGAAACATCTGCATTCACGTTTTTATTTTTTATCTCTTCTGGAGATATCTTTTCAATGTATGCTTGCCAAACTTCTATTTGTCAAAAACACATTTATAAAGGTGACAGACTGAAATCCAGAACATAGAATTGCATTTCATGAAGATGCACTGCCTTGCTAAAGGGTCACTGAACAGAAAATGCTAACTCCATTGGCTTAAAAAAAGTTCACCTTACGTTTCTTTCACTTCTTGATCATGTACTTATGTGTACATTAATGAAACAAGTGTCTATTTATTTATTTATTTATTTATAATCTTCCAAAGTCTTTTGCACTAAATTATTATATGGTAGCATTTTTTTATGGTAAGAAAAAGTAGCCACACTATTGTTTAAAAGGTCAGTATAAGACCTGCTATATGAAAACGTAAAATATGCAAAAAGCAATTTATCATCAAATCTTTCCTTAATGCAAATATACTGTCTTTCTCACATAGCTCAAAAAGGGCTTGATTGCAATTAGCATATAATAATAACAGGAGGATAGAGAATTGTTTCTGTATAAAAGCTAGTGAAGCAAAGCAAAGTAAGAGGTAAAAAGACTTTTTTTTTTGTGGGCAAAATCTTTGTGTTTTTAATTGAAATATGCTTTATAATGAATTTCACAGTCAAACCACATACATTTTAGTGAATTTCCACTAACAAATCTGGCCATGGATTCCTCTAGACAGAAAGACCTTGCCAAAAAGAATATGGCAAATCAGACAGAATGTCTGTCCAAAAATGGGGTTGTTCAGATCTTGGGCTTCAGGAGTGACTGAACCTGTCACTACTGGTGAAGGGTGGTAGGGAAACCACCTGCATAACTTGTGAACAGGTAGATGTGTTCACCATGGTGGCAGAGCTCAAGGAGGAAGTGGAGAGCATTAAAAAGTCACACGCAGAGGTTTGGGTTCAAAGAGGCATTTAAGATCACCTAGTTCCAACACGCCTGCCGTAAGGCAGGTACCTCTTCCTCTAAACTAGCCTGGCCTTGAATGCATCCAGGAAAGGGGCATTCACAACCTCGCTTGGCAACATGCTCCAGTGTATCACCACTCTCACAGTAAAGAATTTCATCTTAATATCTACTCTAAATTTACCCTCTTCCAGTTTAAAACCACTTCCCCTCTTCCTGTCAGTACATGCCCTTATAAAAAGTCCCTCAGCTTTCCTGTAGGCTCCCTTCAAGTACTGGAAGCCACTATAAGGTCTTCTTAGAGTCTTTTCCAGGTTGAAGAGCCACAGCTCTCTAAGCCTGTCTTCTTAGGGGAGGTGCTCCAGCTCTCTGATAATCTCTGAAGCCCTCCTCTGCATTAGCTCCTAGAACTCCATGTCCTTCTTGCTTTGGGAGTACCAGAACTGGATGTAGTATTCCAGGTGGAGCCTCACAGGAGCAGAGTAGAGGAGCAGAATCACTTCCCTGTGGTCACACTTCTCTTGAAGCAACCCGGAATACTGTTGGCCTTCTGGGCTACAAGTGCACACCGCCAGCTCATGTTGAGTCTTTCATCAACCAATACTCCCAAATTCTTCCCTTCAGGGCTGTTCTTAAGCCATTCTCCACCCAACCCGTATCAGTCCTTGAGATTGCTCTGACCCAGATGCAGAACCTTTCACTTCACCTTGTTGGACTTCATGAGGTTAGCATAGAGCTGCCTCTTAAGTGTGACAAAGTCCTTTCCCTCCAGCATGTCAACTACACCAGTTGGCTTGCAAACTTGCTGAGGGTGCACTTGATCCCCTTACGTTACCTACAAAGATGTTAAATAGCACCAATCCCCCGATCCCTACATGGATTCCTGAGGAATGCCACTAGTCATCGGTCTCCACTTTGACACTGAGTTATTGATTGCAACTCTCTGAGTGTGACTATCCAGCCAATTCCTTATCCAGAGAGTGATCCATCCATCAAATAAATTTTCCTCCAAATCGGCAACCAGGATGTCATGTGGACAGTGTCAAATACTTCGCACAAATATGGGTACATAATGTCAGTTGCTATTTCTACGTCCACTGACACTGTAACTTCACGATATAAAGCAACCAAGTTTATCTGGTATGACTTGTCGTTGGTGAAATCATGTGGGCTACCACCAATCACATCACCTCATCTTTATTTTCCATATGCATTATTAGGGCCTTCATGAGGATCTGCTCCATGGTCTTGCCAGATACAAAGGTGAGACTGACTGGCCTGCAGTTTCCTGGATCCTCTTTTATTACCTACTTGAAAATGGGGGTTCTGTTTCCCATTTTCCAATCAGTGGGAACATCACTGACTAACATGACCTTTCAAATATGATGGATAGTGGCTTGGCAGCTTCATCCACCAGTTCCTCAGAACCCGTGGATGGATCTCCTTGGGTTCCATGGACTTGTGCACCTTCAGGTTCTTTAGATGGTCTTGAACCTGGTCTTCACTTACAGCAGGCAGATCTACCTTCTGCAAGTTCTTACCATTGCTTTCTGCAAGTTGGTCCATGTAGCTAAAGCCCATGGCTGTGAAGCCTGAGGCAAGGAAGACATTGAGCACCTCAGCTTTCTCCACATCCATTGTGACCAGATCTCCAGTTTCCTTCCGGAGAGAACCTACATCTTTCTTGACCTCCTTTTTATCCTGAAATATCTATAGAATTTGTTCTTGTTCTCCTTGATGCCCCTGGCTAGATTTAATTCTGTCTGGGTTTTATCTTTCTTAATCTGATCCCTGGCTGCCTGGACAGCTTCCTTGTAGTCCTCCCAGGTAACCTGTTTCTGCTTCCACTTCATATATACTTTCTTTCTGAGCTTAAGTAAGTCCAGGAGTTCCTTGTTGTTCCCTGGATGCCTCCTTGTATTCTTTCCTGCCTTCCTTTTTCTCAGGATGCACTGCTTCAGTTTGTAGAAGATGGTTCTTGAATACCGACCAGCATTATTGGGCTCTTCTACCCTCCAGTCTTTTCTCCCATTTCACTCTGCGAAGCAGTTCCCTCAAGAGTTTAAAGTTTGCTTTCCTGAAGTCCAGAATAACAAGCTTGGTGTGCACCCTCTTTGACACCCTAAGGATTTTAAACTCCACCATTTCATGGTCACTGCAGCCTAGGCTACCCTTGAGCTTCTCTACTCACCAGCCCCTCCTCATAGGTGAGGACAAGGTCTAGAATACCTTCCCTTTTGGATTCCTGTAATACTTGGAAGAGGAAATTATCATCAACACACTCCAGGAACCTCTTGGATTTCTGGTGCACTGCTGTGTTGTTCAGAT
The DNA here is from genome assembly GCF_987193195.1 of Phasianus colchicus. Lineage (NCBI taxonomy): Eukaryota > Metazoa > Chordata > Aves > Galliformes > Phasianidae > Phasianus > Phasianus colchicus. The sequence continues at coordinate 18,896,414 of NC_143476.1, forward strand.
ATTGGGGTGGTTCAACACAGCAAAGTGCAAGGTTTTGCACTTGGGCCGGAGGAATACCAGGCATCTATACAGACTGGAAAGAGCGGTCCCTGAGAGCAGCCCTGCAGAGAAGGAATTGGAGGTCCTGATGGATGAAAAACTTAACATGAGCCAGCAGAGTGCTCTTGCAACTTGAAAAGCAAATGATATCCTAGGCTCCATCAGAAGAGGGGTGGTCAGCAGGAACAGGGAGGTGACTCTCTCTACTCTGCTCTTGTGAAGCTCCATCTGGAGTACTGTGTCCAGGTCTGGAGCCCCAGTACAGAAAAGACAGAGAGCTCTTGGAGAGAGTCCAGAGGAGAGCCACAAAGATAAGCAGGGGACTGGAGCATCTCCCCTACAAAGACAGGATGAGGGAACTGGGCTTGTTCAGCCTGGAGAAAAGAAGGCTGCAGAGTGACCTAATTGCTGCCTTTCAGTACCTAAAGGGAGCCTCTAAACAGGAGGGGAATCAACTCTTTGAAAGGGTAGATAACAGCAGGACAAGGGGAAACAGTTTTAAGTTGAGGGAGGGAAGATTTAGATTGGATGTCAGGGGGAAGTTCTTTACAGAGAGAGTGTTGAGGTGCTGGAACAGGCTGCCCAGAGAGGTTGTGGATGTCCCATCCCTAGAGGTGTTCAAGGCCAGGTTGGATGGGGCTCTGGGCAACCTGGTCTAGTATAAAAGGGGGGGGGGGGTTGGTGGCCCTGCCTGTGGCAGGGGATTGGAGATTTATGATCCTTGAAGTTCCTTCCAACTCATGTCATTCTGTGATTCTGTGATTCTGTGTGTGGTTGAAGTCCCCCATAAGGGCCATGTTTTATGAATATGAAGCTGCTCCTATCTTTTTATCAAGGGCCTCATCCACTTGGTCTTCCTGTTCCAGCAGCCTGTAGCAGACTCTCGCTACAATGTCTCCTTCCCCTACCTTCCTTTTAACCCTAATCCTTTGCTCTCTATCAGCTCTCTGTCTATCCCCAGGTGAAGCTCTATGGACTCCAGGTCCATTCATGTAGAGGGCAACCTTCTCCCCTTCTCCTCTGCCTGTCTTTCCTATAGAGTCCCATCTATTCCTACGTTCCAGTCATGGCAGTCATCCCATTACATCTCAGTAATACCAATGACATCACAGTCCTGCAGGCATGCATATGCCTGAAACTCCTCCTTGTTCTCCATGCTCCACACATTGCTTATCTTTTATATGTGCTATTGCACATACCTTACTTGCCCATGTTCCTATTCCAGACCCAGGGCATCCATGACCATTGTCAGACTCAAAGTGTAATGATTTGAGGATTTACACCTCTGGCAACTCTAGTTTAAAGATCTTTTGATTAAATTGGAAAGCTCGCAGCAAAAGATGGTCTTCTCCTTGTCTGACAGATGAACTCCATACTTCCCCAAAAGACCAGATTTCACAAAATTAGTTCCATGACATAAGAAGCGAAACCTACCTTATCACTCACAACACCACTTCTTTAGCCATTTATTGATTTTCTTAATCCTGTTGGTCCTTTCCCTCCCCACTTCCCTAACCTGGAGGACTAACAAGAAGACAGTCTGTGCTCCTGAGTTCTTCACTGCTGCTCACTCTTTGTAATCCCAGACAGACTGCTGGGGTATCCCTGCCATACCTGCAAAAATGGCAAAGGGGTGATAATCCCATACAGTGGTGGATCCCCTGAACTGCCACCATCAAGCAGAGGGAGGGGGTTTAAGACATGAAGAGGTGTGAAAACAGGTCCAAGCTTGGTGTTGCAGGCAAACTCTGTCCCTACCTACCTCAGTTCCTCAAGTGTCCCTACATAATAGGTTTTAGGCTCTAGAACTCAAGGGAGAGGTGAGTGAGGATGCTGTGGAAGGTTCACCCAAGAGGCTGTCCAGGGCAAGGATGTTGACTCCGTGACTCAAGACTGCCTTAGTCAAGAAGGAAAGAAGGATAATTGCCATAGGCAACATCTTTCTGAGAAGAACAAAGGGTCTGTATGTTGGCCAGATTCTATTCATAGGGCCCCAGGTCAAGGACATTAGGAGAATCTCTGATCTGGTTTGCCACTCTGATTATTATCTCTTACTGATAGTTCAAGCTGGCAGAGATGATATCATTGAGAGAAGCCTGAGGGCTATCAAAAAGCCTCAGCACACTGGGGCCATTAGTTGATGGAACAGAAGTACAGATTATACTTTCCTCCATCCCTTTTGTGGCAATAAGGGATACTGAGAGAACCAGGAAATCAATCTCATAAATATAAGACCAAAAGTCTGGTGCAATATTATTTATTTATTTATTTACTTACTTACTTACTTACTTATTTATTTACCATGGGGTGGTTTAATCAACACCTGGCCTGATGGCTGCAGGTGGGTCTTCTCATCTGTCTCAAAGAAGGAAATGGATCCTAGCCCAGGAACAGGGCTCATTGAGAGAGCTCTAAATTATGCATGAAGGGGTAAAGGGTTAAAATGAGGGTCGTTAGAGATGAGACTAGTGAAATGATGATGGGGTCGAGGGTAAGGTGAATGCCTCAGCTGAAGTGCATCTACACAATGCAAACTGCACCAACAACAAATAGAAAGAGCTAGAAGCCATTGTGTGATAGAAAAGTTATGACTTAATTAATGAATCATGATGGGATTGCTTCCATGACTGGACAGCTGCAGTAGATGGCTATAAGCTCTTCAGATGGGATAGATAAGGAAGGAGGGATGGTGGCTTGTCTCTATTTTAGAGAGAGTTTCAACGCTGTTAAGCTCAGAGCTGGGATAAGATTAAGTCTTTATGGGTACAGACCATGGGGAGGGCCAATAAGGCTGACATTCTGATGGGAATTTGTTATAGACTGCCTAATCAGCAAATCAGCAACTGGCAGGCAACTGGCAGAAGTTGCACCATCAGCAGCTCTTGCTCTCAAGGGGGACTTCAACATTCCTTATATATACTGGAAATATAAAGTAGTGCAGAAGAAGTGGTGTAGGAAGTTTCTAGAATATGTGGAAGATAATTTCCTGACACAGATGGTAAGAAAGAGATGGTAAGAAAGTCAACCAGGTGAGGTGCTCTACTAGACATGGGCTGTTCACAATCAGAGAACTGATGGGAGAAGCAGCAGCTTAGGAGAGACCTTATTGCTCTCCACAACTACCTGAAGGGAGGTTGTGGCAAGGTGAGGTTTGGCCTTCTCCTGCTTAACTAGTGATAGGACAAGAAGGAATGTCCTTAAGTTGTACCAGGGAAGGTTCGGACTGGATATTAGAAAAAAGTACTTATTCAAAAGAGTGCTCAGGCGCTGGAATGGGCTGCCCAGGGATGAGTCATCGTCCCTGGAGTTGTTCAAGAAACACTTATATGTGGTACTAAGGGACATGGTTTATTAGGGAAATATTGGTGATAGGTGGAAGGTTGGACTAGATGATCTTGGAGGTCTTTTCCAACCTTGATGATTCCATAGTTCTATTATTTTGTGAATTTCTTACAGCCATTTAAATATCATAAATGATTAATCCCCACACATTTCCTCAGCCCTTTATACAATAGATTTCCAATTCAAGGAAGAAGTAAAGAAATCTTTAGTTTTACATCTTTAAGTTTGTGAAATTACTTTCATTTTTAGTCAGATAAATGTACTTTAGTGCTCTGCTAAATACCATCATGACTGATACATGAGAATAGATTTATAGAGAAGTTGTAAATCATACATACTTTACCAAAAAAATGCAGAATGTTATGTGATATAAAAATAGGCCACAGCTTTTAAATAGCTTATATAAAAAATGAAACCAGCATTTATTCAGCTATGGAATTAAGTTACAAGGTGAAAAATAAAGGTATTTCAGGATTAGTGTGATCTTTAAGCATCCTCAGATTTGAATGCCTTTATTTCACCTGAATTAATACATTCACTATTCATCATTTAAGAAAATAATGATTTTAAAATAAAATAAATACATTTTATATATATATAATAAAAATATTTATTGTGTTCATTGAAAATGTATAAATGTATTACTGATTATTTAGCTTTATAAAAACAGCATCTAGTTGCATTCTATTTTTTAAAATTTTGAGGTGGATGAGTGCTCTTACGTTGAAAAAAGGAAAAAGCAAGAAATCTATTTTAGATCAATCTGAAAGACAAACTACAATAAATACTTCAAATATAAGCAACTCTTTTTTTCCCTAGCCAGCCTCTTACATGTCATTCATTTTGTTATTAGCAAGAAACATTTCACTTTGCTATTATCCACTTTGGTATGACAAACAAAATTTGGTCACAATATACATATATATCCTCCTAGACTAAAATTGGCACTCTCTTAATTCAGGACAAATTTCTTAAAAAATAATGGCTTTCAAGAGGTTTATTTTATCAATTATCAGCAGATGAAACATTAGCCTAAGTAGGATAAGGAGCAGTGGGGTTCATTAATAAATAGGCCATAACTTTCATGAAAATGATAGAAAATCTGGAATTATTAAAGACGTTCTCCTTTCCCTAGCACATTCATAGGCTTTTATTTCTTACAGGGCAGTTTAATTCTCCCAGTTATTGACATTAGATCATTATTTGCATAAACACTGGTTTGATATTAAATCCTTTGAAGTCTGTTGAATCTCTGGAATCAAAAATTCTGATTCATGAAGTCTTAAAAAATATTTAAATTTGTGTTTGTTTCACACAGGAGGGATAAGGAAAAAAAAAAAAATCATTCAGAATCTTTTAGCAAATGGTGAACTTGCCCCAAAATTTTAGTTTCAATGATAGAAAAATTTAGTTTGCATGCTTAGAGACTTTACACTAACAGAAGGAACAATAAAAGTCATGAGATATTTAGTTTGCTTAATTTTTTCCTGATCACCTCAAAGCCAAACAAAACAAAAATTTACCTTTTTTCTAAGGGAAACAAGATCAAAAGAAAATAAAAACAAAACCAAAGCTTGTAATGCCAGAGGTCTTTGCCAAAACAATTAATTAATTAAAACAATTAATCTTCTCTCTTCCTTCTTTCTCTCTTGAAATTTTATCTCATTAAAATTTCCTTTACACTGAAAAATATTTATGAAATCTGATTTCAGAACCTTATCTTCCATTTCTTTTTATATTTTACATTGCTTAGTTGACTCCTCATATAATCTTCTAAATTATTACCTCATGGTAGAACGCTGAAGTTTTTGTAAATGTAGAAAATGTATTATGTAACATATTGTAAGAAGCATTATTTCTGATTTCTATTTGATGATCAAAGAATAAGGCAGACATATTATTTATCTTTGTATATCTCTCCCTGCTATTTTCATGTGCTGCATATCACTAAGGCACTAATTTGAGTGTACCTCAAATGAATACCTCTGCCCTTCATCTATCAACGGCAACAAGTAAAAAAAAACATGTCACTTCATTTTAAATTATGCTGCATTTGTCTCAAGTGAGAGGTATGCTTTCATGGAGATACAATTATGATCTGTTTACTTTCAATACAATTCTTCACCTATATATAGGTCTTTCCCTGTCTTGCTTGCTATCTGAATTCCTTCTAAATTGAACTTCACCAAACTTCACTATTAAATTTTCTTTTCTATCTTTTTACTGTATGGACTAAAGTTTGTCATTTCTTAAAGTTTGTCATATTAAGAAATCTTCTGACCTATCTGAAGTCACGCTCCTAGTGTGCTGTCCTGCCAGGATGTGAAGACTGTACTCTGTTTCTGAGAAACATAAAATATATTTCCTCTTGTAATATCTTCTGTCCGTGCTAGTTCAATTTCCTTTATCATGGATGTTAGAATGAAAAGTAAACATTTTATAACTTTATCTGAAAAATAACATAATTATTTGAAAGATTATATGCTACTGTTGAAAAACATTTGTTAATGCTCTTATAGAAAGACTGTTCATTGGCTCATTCACGTAATAAATATCATTCTTACATAAAATCTTAATTTAAATAAGTGCTTAATTCATATAAAGTATACTATGTGTGTGTTTGTTTGTTTTTTGTTTTTGTTTTTAATCCATATATTACAAAATCTGTTAAGAAATGTCTTCACTAGAGGTCTATGCTCAGACTCATTTGAGATTTGCACCTTTGGTAAGTCCACATTCTATAACTAGAGCAATTGTACAAATCAGTAGCTTTAACTGTAGACCAGCAAATGAAAAAAAAACAAACAAACAAACAAAACAAACAAACAAACAAAACAAGCAAACAGACAACAGCAAAAAGCTTCAGAGAATCTTTATTTTTAACATAATCCTGAACTGCAGGTTTCATTAAAAAAATTGTTAAAAGTTTAGGTAGATTTTTTTAAGTTGCAATTTTTTAGCACTTGATAAATTCTTGGTTACAGTAAAGTAAACCATCTATATTATGGGATATCACAGACTGTGAAGTTAAATGGAAAATAAACAGCTACAAAGAGCATTCTGAAGACTGATCTCTTCAAATAACAAAACTTGGTAACAATAAACTGGGTTGCTAGGAGACTAAAGCCACTGAAAATTTGTTTCCATTTGAAGTAAGAATGCTGATGGCTAAAAAACACTTTCAACTGATTATGAATAAAAGTGTCAGAGGTATTTGTTGTGCCAAAGACGAGGTGGAACATTTAATTTGTCTTCCAGAGCAATACAAGCAAATCTTTAGCAGCAGCAACAACTCTCAAATTTCACTTAAATAGGAAAACCTTCAAGATTTAAAATATCATTTAAAAATTTGATTATAGCTTTAATAGAGTTTGCAAACTTGCACATCAGCTATAGACATTACTGTTCTCTTTCTTACAACTTTTTAGGATGATTTTTATTTTCCAATATATGTTGAAAAAAATGTTAAGAAGTATTTTATACATATAAAAGATGACATTTTATCAAGTCATTGATTTTATTTTGATATTTAAATTTTTTTTTTTCATGTATACAAAGCTATGCTTGGGGAAGCATAGACATAACTGGAGTTAGCAAAAACCTACTGACTGATTGTAAAGTTAAATTGAGATGTACACATATTGCATTGTCCTAGCCAGAAATAATGCCTGACTTAGAAACCTGTATCATAAACTGGCATCTCTCTCTTCCTCTTTCCACCCCATATTAGTTATACTAGCTACTGCTGTTTCTACAGCCATTGTAGAAAAGGCAAGAACTGGAGGCAGTGGAACATTTATGCTTCAGATGTAGCAAAATGTCTTCCCTTTAGTCCATTACTAAACATCCAACATTTTACTTTGGAAGCATGACAGGCAGCACTGTATGTCTCTACTCTAAAATACTGTATTTTTTAGTGATAAGTGTAAACTATATGCCTATAACTAAAATGCAATTTAAAAAATGTAACTCTGGCTATCATTCATAACTTGTTCCCTTCTTCATTCCCTTTGTCTATATGTTTAATTGTAATCTTTTAATTGGCACTCCAAAATACGTGTGTATATAGCACAATGATTTACATTAGAAAATTAGATAACAAAGTCTTTGCCTGTGCACCAAGGAAAAAAGATTGGTTTTATGTTTGCCTTCAGTTTGTGAAAAGCTATACACTGTTCCTATCCATCTTTCAAAAAAAGTTCCATCTTTCAAGAACGAGCTTACCCTTTATAATAAGTATTATTTTTTCATGGCGAAGGAATAGAGTTTTCATCTAAAGTATATCCTGTATACCTCTGTAAACTAAGGAGGACAAATGAGCACCTTCAGGCGAGGCAATAGGTTTTGAATTAATAACAGTGATGAAAGTAATTGGAGAAGAAATGGAGAAAAGTTTAATGTCCTCATATGATACTTACACATGGGAGCTGTACTGTACATTTCTGCACAGAAAAGTTCAAATTACAAGCTTTTAAAGAAATTTTACTCTTCTTGTACTCCATGATTAAGACATGACTGTGAGGTAAGGTTATTTTTCTCTGATAAGAGAGGTTTTATGAAAGTCTGGTAATGAGACATGATCAGATTTTTGAATTGATTATCTGATTGCAACTTAATACATTCAATTTGAAAATTCGCAGTTATGTATTTATATCAACTCAAAATGTTGTTGCAAGAATAAATTGATGTGTTCCTTTTTTTAAATCTTGAAACTGTTCTCGAATTCCTTCATCAAAACGTAAAGCAAAGCAGAGTACTTTTTGCAGTGTATTTAGCCAATGTATCAAAATGCATACAATTAATTGCTGTTACATGACTTGACACTGCACTGCACTGCTGTGATATCAGTTGACGCAGTGTATTAACTAGTGTACAGTGCACCGATGATTTGATTATTGCTGAGTGATAGGTGCATGCCTGGGGCTACTCCATGGTGAAGTGCTGCCACTTTTATTGTGTGGAGCAGGGGGTGGTCCATGAGTTGGACATGCCTGCTTATTTGTTCCTGAGACCCAATAGTAGTGATAGATCCACTGACAGAATCATAGAGCTGCTTGGGTTGGAAAAGACCGTAATGATCATCAAGTCCAATCGCAACCTAACCATAATAGACTAACTCTAACAGTCCTCTGCTAGATCACATCCCTCAGTACCATGTCCAAACGGGATTTTAAACCCATTCAGGGATGATGACTCAACCACCTCCCTGGGGAGCCTATTCATGTGCTTAACAACCCCATCTGTAAAGAAGTGTTTCCTGATATCCAACCTAAACCTCCCCTGGCACAACTCAAGGCCATTTCCCCTCATCCTGTTACCTTTCACCAGTGAGAAGAGACCGACTCCACTCTTGCTGCAGACAGTTCCGAGGTATTTGAAGAGAGCAATAGGTCTCCCCTCAGCCCCCTATTCCCCAGACTAAACAGCCCCAGTTCCTTCAGTCTCTCCTCGTAGGGCATATTCTCCAAGCCCTTCATGAGCCTTGTTGCCCTGCTTTGGACCTGGTTGAGCATATCAATGTTCTTTCTGTATTGAGTGCTCAAAATGATGGTATGAGGAGGAGAAAATATTTTTTTTTCTGTTTCCTAACTTTGCTGTTTCCTAACTTACTATCAATAGTTTCCCCTTTTAAATTTCAACTTAGATAAAATTGAACCAAACCTGAAGAAGGAACAACAACAACAAAAATTTTGGACTGATGGAGAAAATCATTCTTTCATCTAGATCTGAATTATTAATAATGCCTTTGAATTCTTTAGGCTCTCAAAATCAAAATCACAAAGAGTTCTAGGAAGAAGCTCCTTAGAGACCAAATTTTAACAATTTTTTCCTCAGAATATCAGAAATAACATGATCTTGAATATTTTAGTAGAATAAGAGACACAGAAGTTAATAAATTATTTAGGAAAATGCTTGTAGATGAGTTGTCTAAGGTGTGGAAGCTCTGCTTCCGTTCCATTTCAGAGATCTGCAGAAAATAAAGATACTACTTAAATGAAATTTCAAGACAAAACTTATTTCTTAGGAGGATGCCTGCAGGGTAAGGACTAAAAGAAACAGGAAGCATAACAGTCCTACAGAAATCAACAGTTTCTGAAGTATGAAAGGTTTTCTATAGAGAATCATAGAATCATAGAATCACAAGGTTGGAAAGGACCTACAAAATCAGCTAGTCCTAACCCCTACCATTGCTACCACAAGCTACTAAACCATATCTTGTAGCGCATGAGATGCCTCCTGAACACTGCCAAGGACGGTGATTCCACCACTTCCCTAGGCAGGCCATTCCAATGCCTGGCCACTCTCCAAGAGAAAAAGTTTTTCCTTATATCTAATCTAAATCTCCTCTGTCACAACTTGTGGCCATTTCATTGGGTCCTGCTTGTTGCCTGGGAGAAGAGGCCAAACCCCTCCTCATGACAGTCTCCCTTCATGAAGTTGTAGAGCACAATGAAGTCTCTCTTGAACCTCCTCTTCTCTATACTATACAGTCCCAGCTCCCTCAGCCACTCCTCATAGGACTCACATAATTATTTACTTATTTGAGTGATTTTGAGAAAAGAATAGGGTGAAAAAAAGCAGCAGATACCAAAGTTCTGAGAAAAGTAAAGAAAAGAAAAAACAAACCAAAACAACAATAACAACATAAAACTGGTACCCTTTATCCCTTTGTTCTAGAACTATAATTCCTGAAGGTGTTTCTTCATCACTCCTACTGGCAAAATAGGCCATGCATAAGGTTCAGAAATCATATTTTTGAAGATTGTTCTCTAATAAAAAACTTATTATGAAGGTTTATATATACATATAAATATATAATCTTGTTTTATTTATCTTCTTCCTTTTGGTTATCTCTAATTAGAATGCCGCTATTTCTCAAATCCTGTATGTTAGGTGCCAGTATTTTGTATTTGTCACAATGTGTTATGGTGTTTTTGTCAATAACTTCTTGTGATATCACCGCCCCATTTTCTTACTTTGTTCTTCCATTCATTGTCGTGTTTTATTTTTTCACATCTGTTTTCGTATGTAAATTAATGAGAGGAGAAAAACTCTCTTGGAAATACTTAAATTTATATCAAAATATAACAAGAAAGGAAGGCAAAGGAATAGAGTATACAAAAAGAAATGAAAAATCACTAACTTGTTTAAGAGTGAATAGAGAGTGAAGTAGGGATGAAAAAGGAGAGGCAGTATCCTTGGAAATGCAGTTCTTCCACATGATGTCTCAGGGAGTGGAGTGTTAGAAATTGTGTCTTTGGTGACAGTGAACAAGAGACTAAGATTCAAAGCTTCCTATCTTTTATTCTTATCCATGAAGTCCTGGATTTTGTTTTTCAGACTTTTCATGACTTATGTGTATTATAAATATTTCACTAACCTAAATAAACCTGATTTTCTAGCTTTCCCGGAGAAACAAAAGTAGAAACAAATAGTGGATTCAGGCACACATCCTTTCTGCAGATAGTTGTACAAGAGGAAAAAAAAAAAAAAAAAAATTGCTTTTTTTCTTTTTTTTTTTTTTTTAAATATATATACTCCATTGAAATTCTAAGCCACTTAAGTAAGATGTTCTGAAAATTAGGGGAATATTGAGCCCTGTTCTTTTTGTAGACTGGTTCTCCCTTGAATCCCCGTAATACGGAGTTTTAAACAGAAAGAAAACATAGAAAATATATTAAAAGTATGATTATTATTTGTGAAAGTTACATTCTGTTATATTTTGACAGTCTCCATCATCTACTTTAGAAGATATGCTTTCACTAAAGGTTCAGCATTATTCCTGAATGGGCCACGGATGTGAACTGTGGCTGAATTCCATTCCAATCATCATTTCTATGTTAATGATAGCTAACTGTCACAGAGTTAACTAGATCAATCTATGCCCTTGACAAGTGGGCAGTAGGCCCCTGCGCCCCCCAACCCCGGCCCCACAACATTGGATGGAAGTAAGGAAAAAAAAACAGTGGCAACGATCTATGAAGGAAAACCTATTTTACTATGATTTTGGAATGCAAGATAACACAATATAATACAATCTAATTAAAATTGAGACTGATAAATCAAGTAAGATAGGAGAGAGAGAGTTCCTGAAACCGAGTCAAACCTGAAAAGCTTGGAACAGCTAGGAAAGCACCTCCAGCACCCACTCCCAGGCAGTAAGAGACCACCCCAGCCAGAAGGGTCAGATCCCATGACTTCCGTAATGTATAGGGATAGGTACCTGGAATTGGAGCATTAACACTTTAACTCCCTCTGCACTACAAAATGTTATGATGTAGAATACTGAAAACCAAAAAACCATAAAATCATAACACTAATAAATTCATACGTTCCTTAGAATAGGCTAAAAAGGTAAGGACTTCAAAAGAACAAAGAATAAGCTGACTTTCCCTAGCAAGGAGAAAAATATTATCAAAACGTTTTGGAAAAACAAACATTTATGGAAGATTTCAGATTTTGAAGCAAAAAATAAGTCCAACTAAAATACTATTAAATATTTTTGATGTAAAAATCTAGAAACAGCATGGTCAAAATATACTGTAGCTTATAAGTTTAAACTAAGTCCACAGTTAGTTCTTAATATTTTGTCTTAATTCAATTTCCCTTTATGCAGAAAATAGGCAATATTAGAAAAGCCCCACATTCAAAATGTCTATAGTGGTAAAAACACACACGCACCAGCCAAAATAAATAAATAGATAGATAGATAGATAGATAGAGGAATTCTGAAATTATCAGCCACGTCAAAGCCAGCTCCTTCTTTTGATGGGCTCAGATGCTGAGTAGAGCTTACTTTCATAATCACAGACCCACAACAGTTTTTTATAGTTTCATCTTCGTTCTCTATGCTCAGCACCTTATTGACAATGTCCAGAAGTCATATAATTTGAATGCACTAGAAATAAGTAGATTATTGTAATACAGTCAACTACCATGCAGACCTGTTTTGCTTCATAAATTTGCTTTAAGTCGGAGGTGACCTAAGCAACAGGGTGATGACAGAGTAGAATCACAAGTAAATCAACCTTATTCTTTTTCTACTTCACAGAATGAAGACTGAGAGGAAGAAATGGCTTACACTAGAGTTAAGAAGGCTGTCAAGTCATGAGGATAATACGTTAAGAAAACATACATACTTGAAGAAAAAAAACATATATGAAAGCTGAAAATAGTCTAATTGCTAAACTTGTTTTAAAGAACAAAGAATTTTTTATGGTAAAAGGCATTCCCTTTACCATAGAGATGATGAGATATGTATTCCAGGTACGCTTTTTCTCTCTCTCCTTTTACTTCCTTTTGTCCAGCCAGATTATCCTGGCTCAGCACAGATTTATTTGGTAATATGAATTATACTAGGATCTTTAGTCACCCAAAGTCTTCATCAGAACTTAGTGGGATTTGTGCTTTTGATCTACACTGATGTTCAGAACATCAGTAATCATCTGGAAGACTTAGGCCCCATGTCCAGTATGCTAGGGGCAGAAACAGAAAAGATAATAACTGAAAACTAAATTTTTCTTTTTGCTTTTTACTAAGCACTTCATAAAATTCAAGTATTTTGAAGCACTTTCAAAGGTTAATGTACTTACTAATTACTTGGTAAATTATATGCAGGTTGCTCCAAAAGTATGTCTCCAATTTATTTCCATGAAAATGACAACAGATAAAGAGAGTACAATAACACTATTCGATAGAGCAAATTTACAGCTACAGAACACTGTTTTCCACATGGTCACCACCATGAGCTATGCATTTTCAACAGTGATGTACAGGAGCCTGCATGCTGTTCTCATAAAAATCTGCACCAAGGGAACTGATCCATTGTTGCCACTGCTCAAATGCACCACCCACTACCTCACCATGCTCACATCAGCTGTTTGGTCTCCATAAACATTCAGCAAGCATAAATGAATGTCAACGGGTCAGGTTTTTTTTCTGCACAGAGGAATTCAGTTACACACCTTTGCTTCAAATTCACTTTCATGTCAGATACCATTTTTCCTGACTGCCCCTCCGCTGTCACCCGTTGCACAGATACAAAATGTAACAGAATATTGATGGGAAGATTCCATCTCTACTGCCATACCTCCAACATCCACCTCTGACACTGTGGGCCAAAATAGTGAAATAAGAGATATTACTTCCAAAACAGCCATCTGCCTTAGAAATGGAGTCTATCAAAAAACATTTTACATCTGATTTCTGATTGCTTCACTGTTAAAGTGGATACTATTGAACATGGCAAGGTATAATTTAGCTTCAGTACAATGCAGTACAAACAATACTAGTTCCTATTTAGAATCAGGACAGGATATTCTTGTTAAATAGTCTGACAAATCAATGTAAGATAATTATATACTGGTCTTTTCAAATATATATATAATAATCAGTATCGTCTGAAAAGCTTCACTGGGCAATAGCGTTTGAATTTTTTTTAGTACAGTGACCAGGCTTTTCCTACTCCTTTCTTTATTAGACAAACTCCTTACAACTAAAAATAACAGAAACAAAACTATAAGCATAAAAATATGCTTCTGTCTATTTAAGTAGATACATACTTTTTCTCAATATTGGAAGACGCTATGCTCTCCTCTTTCCCTGTCTAAGTACTTTCTCCTGATATCTCCCGTTATCTTTCCTCACCAAGTTGTTCTAAGTTGTCTATTAGAGTTAGCAACATGTTAGTTTCTTAAAGAATGCCTTTCTTTAAGCTATAGTAAATCAATTTTCTCATTTCTACATTGTATATTCTTTGCAGTGTTTGCTCTTAATATTGAAGATGAAATATTAGCTTTTTTTCTAATCCTAATATTAATCCATTTGTAATATGAATTTACATCAACCCTTCCTACCCCACTCCACCTTTTAGCAGACATTAGTGTTCAGGGACCAGCATTTCTATGAGTAATATTGTTTGGCATATTGTTATGAGATTAAGAAATGCTAACACAGCATGGAATTCTCATAATTCTAAATTCAGGTTTAAATAGGTTACTAATTTCAAATATTATTCTACTGTTAGTGCATCAGTGGAAAATTATTTTGCTTTTATACTTGTGTCATGGAGTTATCTCTAGATCAGAGTCCTTGACAGGAGAACAAGCCCAGGAGACAAAAGAGAAGGAAGAAATACTACCCTACCTTTTAACAGCACGGTGTGGCTGGCCCCAGTCCTTGCTTAGTGAGGCAAGGCACCTTGTGGGCCATGCACTCCAGGATAGGGGGAGAGGGAGAAGGGTAGGGAGATAGCAAATGGGTCTAACAACAGTAACAACAATAACAGCAGCAGCGATCTGAGGAGGAACGGAAATTTACTAAATCCAACAAAATCAAACAAAATGAGAGTGAAACAGTGTATGAGGCCTTACGCTAGTACATTGCAGGGGAAGCACATGCTTTTCTCCATGGCAAACTGAGAGAGATCAATCAGTGAGAGGGAGAGCCTCCACCTTTCATCCTCTGCAGGCCAGGTCCTCTGGGAATGCCACTCCTCCTCTTCTTTCCAAGAACTTAAATGTCCAAAAAAGGGAGTCCACGGAACCAGAACATTAACTCTTTTACTCCCACGATTTTACACGATGTTTTAATGTGAAATACCGTCAACAAAAATCACAAAACCACAACAATTAAATATTAATTAACAATTAATTAACAATAATTAAAAGATGTCTATACAGAAAAATAATTGTTTGTTTTTTCTCTAATATGTATATATATATTTAGGTTAAGGTTGAAATCTATCCAAATTTTTATGTATAATTCCACATTTAAATTTAATATCAGTAAAAAGGAAAAGGATCTATTGGAATTTTTAAGTGAACCTACTAGTTTGCATAAATAAGAAACACCGGCTGAGATACATGAAGAAATGATTTGTGTTCTTCAAAGTGCAAACATAATAAAGGGATAAACATGAGCCAGTTGTGTGCCCAGATGGCCAAGAAGGCCAATATCATCCTGACTTGTGCCAGAAAGAGTGTAGCCAGGGGGAGCAGAGAGGTGATTGTCTTCTTGTACTTGGTTGTACTGAGGCCATATCCTGAGTATTCTGTTCAGTTTTGGACCCCTCACTGCAAGAAAGATTAGTTGAGGCCCTGGAGCATGTCCAGAAAGGGGCGATGAAGCTGGCAAGGAGTCTGGAGCACAAACCTTGTGGTGAGTGGCTGAGAGAAGTGGGATTGTTTGGTCTGGAGAAGAGAAGGCTGAGGGGAGATGTTTTAGCTTTCTACAGCTACCCGAAAGGAGTTTGTGGCAAGTGGATGTTGGCCTCTTCTATCAAGTAACTAGTGATAGTTCATGAACCTTAAGTTGCGCCAGATGAGGTTCAGGTTGGATATTAAGAAGAATTTATTCTCCAAATGAGTGGTAAGGAATTTGGACAAGTTGTCCAGGGAAGTGGTGGAGTCACTGTCCCTGGAGATGTTTAAGGAAAGAGTAAGTGCTGTACTTAGCAATATGGCTTAGTGGGCAGTATTGGTAGTTAGTAGGTAGACAGTTAGACTAGATTATCTTAGAGGTTTTTTCCAACCTTTTTGATTCTGTGGATCTCTGATTCTATGCTAATGGCTGCAGATAGTAGCCCTGATTGAAGTTTAAATTTTGGTTGAGCATACTGAAAACAAGGAAAAGGACAACAATCCTGGATTTTAGAATAACAAAATTTATACAATCAGAACCCAGCTGGGAAGCATTAATGGAAGACAAACAAGTTTGTAAGCAGTAGGAGTTAAAGAAGAGCTTCCTGGAAGTGTGCTAGATGTGCTAAAACAAACAAACAAACAAACAAACAAACAAACAAACAAGAAGCATACCACCTATGGAAAGATGTCCAAATACTCACTGAGGACTATGATGATCTTTGCAGGGCATACAGAGATTGATTCAGGAAAGCAAAGGTTCTTCTGTGCCTGAAACTGGCCATAGATGTCATGACCAGCAAGGAAAGATTTTTTAGAAGTGTAAGCAGGGAAGAGAAGCACAGGGAATACACTATCCCATTGCTGAGCAGGGCAGGAAAACTAATTACTAATAATGCTAGCTAGACAGACGTTCTCAGTCTCTCTGTGATTCTGTAATACGTTTTTGTTGTTATCTTTACTGGTGTATCTGGACTCAGATCACAAGAATATGGAGTTACAATAAAGCAAACTCACTAGAAATGGATGAAGGGTTTGACTGTGGCCTCTTTCAAGGGCTCAACTCCAGAAGAATAAATCTACATGCCCAGATGGAATCCAATCTGGGGTATTAATGACTGGCATAGTTGCAAGTTCCCTGCAGGTAGTCTTTGAGAAGTAGACATCAGAGGATGCTCCTGATGACTGAACAAGTGCAAATGCTGTTTTTATCCACAAGAAGGGCCCAAAAAAAGACCCAAAGAATTACAGGCCCATTAGTCTTGCTTCAGACCCTGGCAAAGAAATTGAACTAGTTCTCCTGTAAACTACTACAAGATAAATGGAGCAGGTGATTTGGGAAAAGGTTAACAGATTTACCAAAGGAAACTCATATCTGACTAACCTGGTCATCTTTTACAAAAATATAATATTTTCCGTTGATATGGAAATAAATTAAACTGGTGCACCCTAAACTGGTTGGTGAGGTGAACACATCAGAATGGACAGCCATCTTACAGACAGAATTGGCAAGAACTGTTGAAGCTGTACAAAGACAAGTGAAATATCTTGCACCTGGGACAACAAAGAGCTCAGTATAGGTCAGTAGTATCTGTGAGGCTAAGGAGCAGCCCTGCTAAAAGGAACCTGAGCATCCTGATTGACAAACTGAATATGAGTCATCAGTGCTCTATAGCAACAAAGTAGGATGATTGATGACCCTTTTTGAGTCCCTTGCAACTTGGAATATTTAATGATTCTATGGTTCTGTGAAATCAGATCCTGGGATACATTTGCAAGGGCTTTATTAACAGAGGTAGAAATGTGATCATCCCATTCTACAGTGCTTGTTCATTCACACGTCAGTAATGTATCCAATTATGATCACCACAACTCAAAAATATGTGACTGGAAAAGGGACCATGAAGGTTTTAAGAGGGACAGAGTATCTGCCATATTAAAAAACTGGAAGAACAAGGTTTTCCCATCCTCGAAAAAGAAAAAAAAAAAATGTCAGCCTGGATCGAGACCTCACTAAAGTACCCTAATATTTAAAAATATCCCATGCTGAAAAGAGTATGGAAGCTTTCTGTTCACAAGGAGATGTTACTAATATTTACATTTTTGGTTTTTTTGGTTGTGTTGTTGCGGTTGCTTTGGTTTTGTTTGTGTGTTTTGCTTTATTTGAATATCTTCACATGACCACGTTATATTCCATGGTGTTCTGCATCCTCGTTTCAGCCAAAATGGAGTTGATTTTTCCATCATAGTGTCTGGTATATTTGGGTTTAGAAGAAAACCAAGGTTGATAACACGCTGATATTTTAGTTCTTGCTGAGCAGTGCTGTACAGAGCCAAGGACATTTCAGTTTCTTAGCTTCGTGTATTGTCCTGCCACTGAAGGGTCTGAGGGGGCAGAAGGAGTTGGGAGGGAAGAGACAGTTGACCTAAACAGAGATATTCTGTTTCACATGACACATTGTGAAAAAAGACTTGAAAATGGGGGAGAGTTGATCAAATGGGAGCAACCCCTGCTGGGGGGCTGGCTGGACCCCACCTGACAGGTGGTGAGCAATTGTTCGTAAATCACTTGTTTTATATACATATATATTAATATCAAATCTATAATTCTTCGTTTTTCTTCATATTTCTACCTTAGCAAATAATTTTTATCTGAAACCACAAATCTACTTTGTTTTATTCCTGATTCTCTCCCCATCCTACTGGGAAAGGGGGAAATGAGGAAACAGTTGTATGTTTCTTATCTTTCTGTTGAGTTAAACCACAACACTGTGATGTCACTTAATTGACGGTGTTAAGATCTCTTTCTTCTTTTTTGTTGATGGTGCACTGGTTTGCTGGTTAGCTGTTTTTTTCTTTCTTCCTTTGTGGATGTCTTTAATATATGACTCAAACATTTCACATTAGGCACTTTTAAGGGAAGCCTCTTGCAGTTCTCAAAGCGCCCTGTTAAATCTGCTTTTGCAATCAGCATTGTTCTACAAAGCATGTAAGAAGAGAACCAAATGTACTAGAAAACCTGGTGTAATGTAACAACAACAACAAAAAATCATGTGGAGAGATAGGCAAATTTATGAAAGGATAGTTGGGTATATGGGCAGTTAAAGCTTTCACTTACCTATATATAGCAATCACTTAGGCTCATGTGTAATGCAAGTAATAGAATGCCAGGAACTTTTCACCTGCACATGTTTTTCAGAAATAACTATTATGTTGTCTGAAAATAACAGATTGATCTTTCTGGTTCAGTCCAGAAAGAAAGAGACTACAAAATTCCCTAGGCTGGTGGTGGCTGGCTTAATTGTTTAAGATAATGGAAAAACTAGTCATTATGTTGACTCAGGCAGAGCCCCATAGCAGCATATTAAAGGGGCTCTTTCAAGTCCCAGACATGATCCAGCCAGGGAAGAGGCATATCCATCCTGTTGCTGTTGCTGGCCCCGGTTCTCAGCACCTGCAATAACCAAGAGATTTTTTATTTTTTTTTTTAATAAACAACAACAACAAAACAAATTATTTTGTTAAAATACTATGTTAGGGAAAAAAAAAAAAAAAAAGTGTAGAATTTCAAGACTTGGTGGAGTTTCCTGCCCAGTCCTAATAAGCAGATAATTTAATTGAAGTGCACCTGCAGTGCAATTCGCTTTTGCTTTGCTGTTGCAGTTTGTAATGTGATTTGGTAAGAATAGTTTTCTCTGCTCTTCACCTCTTCCAATACAATACTTAATTCAGTGATTCTTATCATGTACTGTAGTAGGCACATTAACCAACAGGGGTCACATTTACATGCTCTACTGGAAAAGAACTTTTAGTTGAAAGTGCTCTAATAGTTCAGAACCCGCTGTGAAACATATGTGAAGAAACATTAGCCACCTACATGTGTTAGGAATGTAAGGAAGACTAAAAGACTGTTGTACAAAGTGCCAAAATAATTGAAACTTAATGAGGATCTTCTTGAGGCAGAAAATGACCTCTCATTCCAGTGTCACTGAATTTTCACTCTCCATCAAGTGCCTCCAAAATGAATCAGTAAGAAAGTAAGAACACAAGGAATAACCCAATTCTACTGAGCAGCATTTTTTTATTGATTTCTGTAGGTTATATATATTTTTTTTCTTCAGTGTGAAATATTCAAAATACCTTTCAGTGAGCTGACTTAGGATTCCTGAGCTTCTAGCAAAGCTGAGGAAAACTATTGTTAAATAATCAAAAATTCCTTTCTAGTGAACTAAGTTGAAATAAATCCTGCAGCTTTTGCTGTAGAATAAATCAGTGAATTCAAGCTCGTTTAGGGAGAACTGCATATTGTAGACTCTGGTGTTTGCACTAGCTTAATTTATCTTGACTTTTGATTGACAGCAAAACCTAACTTGGCTGAAGTGTATACGGTTCTTTACAGTTGTGTCATTTTTAGCTGGCACAGTTTTTTATGAAACATGATTAGCAAGTCTTATGCTTTAATCTACACATTACCAAATTTCTTCAGAAGAAATTTCACTTATTTAAATATATGTTGCATTGAAATGTAAGCATAGACAGACTTATGGATTCTATTCCTGATTCATTTAAAATGTAAGCTAAAGGGTGCATTAAAGTAAGCATAATCTTGGGGTTGTTGATTGGTTTCCTTTTTCTATGTGTTGTAATGCATTTTAAATGAGAAAAGTACAATTAATCATGCATTACATATGTACTAGGCAATTATTAGCTCAAACTAACTTTGCACAAGGAAGCTGGAATTTTCATTAAGTGTTAATAAATTCCTAAGATCAATTTTCACTGACGTTCCACCAGTTCAATTTCTTTTCCTTTCTTTTCTTTTCTTCTCTTATTCTTTTTTCCTAAGTCCTCTTAGTAAAATTTCATTTGATAGTTAGTACAGAGCTTTACTTCAGTGCAAATGTCAGAGGTTCAATATCAAGCTTAATGTGATCAAAAGCAATCTGAACAAATTGTAATCATAGAATCATAGTGTCAAGGAAAAGCCTGGGTTGGAAATGATCTTAAAGATCACTGAGTTCCAGTCCTTCTACTGTGGGAGTGCTATCCAACAAGGCCTTGAACAATTCTAGGGATGCAGCACACACAACCTCTCTAGGCAACCTCACTACTCTCTAAGTAAAAAAATTCATCTTAACATTTAACCTAAATCTGCTCTCTTTTAAAGACTTCCCCCTTATCCTGTCACTATCAGACCATGCAAAAGACCATGTCTCCCTTCCGCTTATAAGCTCTCTTTGAGTACTGTAAGGCTGTAATGAGGATTCTTCAGAGTTTTCTCCAGGATGCACAAGCCCAGTTACCTCAGCCTTTCTTCATAAGAGAAGTGTTGCAGCCCTCTGATCATCTTTGGGCCCGAAACACTCCAGCATCCCCATGCCTTTCTTGTGCTAGGGGCCCCAGACTTGGATATAGTACTTCTGACAGGGCATCATGAGGGCACAGAGTGGAGAAGAGGGAGACAATCTCTTCCCTCTACCTATTGTCCACTCCTCTTTTGATGCAGCCCAGGACACTGTTGGCCTTCTTGGCTGCAAACATACACTCTTTGCTCATTCAGTATTTTCATCCACCAGAACCTCAAAATTCTTTTCGGTAGTGCTACTCTTAAGGAGTTCTGCCAGCCTATACACATACCTCTGATTGCCCCAATACACATACCTCTGATTGCCCCAACACAAGTGGAACACATTATAACTGGCCTTGTTGAATCTCAGATGTTTCCTTCTTTAACATAACATTTACTAAAAACAGACAAAATCCAATTCTTAGATCATTCTTAGATCGTGCATTGACATCAGGCTCTCAGCAGAAGATGCACAGGTAGTGTGTGATTCTGCTCTTAGGAAACTGGAAAATATGAAAAGTACTTTCAGAAATTGGTAAGAAAATATGTATTTTTTTATTTCACTGAATGTATCTCAATAACTAGAGGACAATGTTTTTTTGTTTTTATTTATTGTATCAGTCTTGCTTCTTCCACATAGAGTGTAAGGAGTAAGAGAGAAATAGAAAGAATGAAAGTCAAGGCATTCTACTTTTGCTCCTTTCCTGCATTTACCTAGCCAACTTGTTCAAAAATACGGAGCAGGACCATACATCATGTTAAAGTATGTTATTATCACACATGATACTGGTTTTGTTTGTATCTTGATTTTTCATTTCTGTGATGTCTTGTTGGTCCTTAGGGAGTCAGGAAGTCAGTCAATGATGTCTTGTTGATCTGAACAACTGCAGTTTGTTGTAGGAGGTACCTGTTCTGCTTTGGAACTCTTCAGTTTTTTTATCCTGTTCATAGCATCATTTTGGTTGCCAGGGGCAGCAGTTGGTTCCCAGGGATACTTCTCTTGGTTCATCAGGGCTTGCTTTAGTTGCTAGGAGCATTAGTTTTGTTTACCAGGGGTGACAGTAGTTGCCAGTTGCCACTTACATTAGGGGTGGTGGTAGTCGCCAGGAGTCAGGGGCAACAGCATTTGCATAGCACATGCCCCTTCCAGGGGTTAACCAGCAGTTGATGACATGATTGTTGCAAAATAGGCTGCTAGGTAGCATGCATGACTGCATTGTGGTCCTCTCCTCTTAGACAATCCCCATGATTCAGTTTCAGTGCCTAAAAGAAGCAACAGCCGGTTGCTCGTGGTCACCCAGCCATGTATGTTTCTCTTTCTGCTGTGCCCATGGTAATCATTAATCCCAAAAGCTTGTTGATACAGTTATGTCTCGTATCGGTGCTGCTGAGCAAGCTTTGAGCCAAAAACTGTTCCAGCTTCTTACACCATCCTGTGGCTCAAAGCTGTCCCATAATGGTACTAAGAAGAAAAGCAGTGAGGGAAATGAGGTACATGTACAAATTCTGAATTTGATTTATACAGTGACTGAACACTCAGTACTTTAGATAAATCACATAAAGCAATGGATCAAACAAAGTCAAAACAGGAGTGTTGTAAATGCACATAACAGAACTCTCCTTACCTATGGATTGCCAAGAGGCCAGGAAAAGTAGTCTAGTGCCTAAGCCAGCTTTCAGATTCATTGGATAATTTAAGTCAGGTTAGCAACTTTAGCATGTACCAGACTTTCACATATAATATAATTACAAGCAATAAACATATCAGCGTTAGGATTAATAGGATCACAATTGGGTGAAGCACAGAATTAAAAATTCCTGTTGCTGCTGGTGACCACTGAAGTTTTTCCCACAACATTGTTCTCCATACTTCTTCACTCTTTCCAGAACATGGTATATCTGTTTTGTAACAAGAGTACTTAGAACATTAATTAGAATTATATGATATAGAGAAATGTGACATAACTGGAACTGAATAACTAAACTCACAACCCATAATGTTATTAAAGTTAAGTTATAATAAATATTTAAATATTTCCTTGTATGTATAGTAATATTTAAATAATTCCTTGTATGTATAGTAATATTACCTCTGAGTATAAAATTAGAAGAGGTTCTCATATAGACAGACACATCCTCTTCCAATATAGACAAGCATTGTTTCAAGGGTCTCACTGGGATACATCTCAAAATGGCAAATATTTTGGTCAGTGTCAAGACAAATGTCTTGAGCCTTGATGGTATTACTCTCACAAAAAAATCCTTGTTGATCCCATTCAACACACGCACCAACATCAACAGTGTGCCATTTGTTTCCACTTTGTTGGGCCTATGTGTTCTAGTGAGTAGAGTATAGCCTCATTGTGATTAAGTCCTAGCGCAGTGGTTGGTGTATGGTATTGTTAGGACAGAAGCTGTAGCATAGTTATTAACAGGTTCATAAGTAAATAGATGTCACCAAGATTGAAATTCTCTTTCAAATTTGTTTGCATTATCCCAAATAATCTTTCAAATCACCATGGGTAAAGTGCTTCATTTACCTTCTACAACTAATTGCTCGGGAGATATTATTTTGAGTTATGGCAAGTACATCTACAATTAACTGGTGGTCTTTTGTACTAGTTCTTTCCCACTGAGGTAATAAGTCATATAAGAGCACTGACAGTGACACTGATGATGCTGCAGGGATCTCAAGGAAAGTAGCAGAGTGAGAAGGGAACTTGGAAGTCACAATAACAGGATCAGCATTTGTTAGCATCTAGAAAACAAAAGAGAAGTTCTCTGTTCCAGGAGAATCAAGGTTAGAGGAAGCAAACCTGGAAAGCAAAAGAAAAAACATCCTGGTGCGAAAGGAACCAATGTCAAAAGGTAGGTGAAATCCAGATGGTTAACATTGTACATTGTCCCCTGATTGTCTTGAGCATTCCAGATATATTTGTTGAGAGGCTCTTTGAGGGCTAAAGGGACAGTAACAGTGTGGGACAAATCAATCGACACTCTTGGCCCAGGGTGTAATTGTCCCAGTAGGTGGATCTTTGAGTTCAGGACCATGGGGCACAGTGGTTGCCAGTGATGAAAAAAAATCCCGATTCCTTTTCAGTCAACAGGATCTGATCTGCCCTGTCAGGGATATTTTCCATACATACTCTGTCTCTGATTTCCTAGGAGTGTGACCAAAATCTTTTTTTTTTTTTTTTTTTTTTTTTTTTGCCAGCTCAGTAGCAGAATAGGGGACCTCCTTGATACTAACATCAGAACACCCACCTTTGCCCTCTCAGTTGCATTCTCAGTTTATATCACAGGGCAGAGAAGGATCACTGCATTTTTTGATTTGCCTTTTTGGGCTCTCACATCCTCCAGGCTTTCTCTTGGATACAAGTCACTCCTTGGGGACCTACCATTAATCTCCCTCTCATTTACCAGCCGTTCATGAAGGGCTTGTTGAAGGAACACTATTGACTGTTTTTCTTTCTCTGTCTGTCCCCTAAGATCTTTTACTTGGTCCTGCAGCTTTATGACCAATTCCTGATATAAATAGATTCAAAGAGCACAATAAAACTATTTGATAGAGCAAATTAGCAGCTACAAAAATTTTTTCAACATAGTCAACACTACTAGCTATGCATTTTTGCTGGTGCTGAACAAGAGCCTGCACATCTGCTCATAAAAATCTACATAGCCCTCCATCTTATGGCTTATCTTTCCTGTCAGTGTTACCACTGCTATTACACACCATCCACTGCCTCACTGTTCTCACATCCACTATTTGGTCTTAATGAAAGTTCAGCAAACATTGATGAATGTCAGTGGGTGCAATTTTTTTCTGCATGGAGGAATTCAGTGACACACCTTTGCTTCATACACACTTCCACATCAGACACCATTCTGTCAGACTGCCCCTCTGCTGCCATCTGTCACATGGAAACAAAATGTAATGGGATAATTGTAGGAAGGTACAACCTTACCACCAACATCTACTTCTGATGTTGTGGGCCAAATTAGTAAAATAGGAAACATTAAATGCAGAGCAGTCCTTGCAGGTTCTGACAAAGATTATTACATTTCTTTTGATGAGGATTAAGTATTTAGCATTCACATAAATTATAAATATTTTATAATAAAAAGATAATAAGGCAAAACAATATAAAATATAAAAAAAAAAATTAAAATACTACCCACCAAATTAGAGCTCAGAAATGTGAGTTTGTTTGTTTGCTTTTGCAGCCATAGCTGTAGTTGAGGGTAGGAAGGCTTTGTAGAGGAAAGGGCTTCAAAAATGATTGGAGGGCTGGAGCACATCTTTTGTGAAGACGGTCTGAAGGAGCTGGACTTGTTCAGTTTGGAGATGAGAAGGCTTTCCATAAATAAAGGGAGATTATAAACAGGAGGGAAATCAACTTTGTACATGGGAAGGCAGCGGTAGAACAAAGAAAAATGGTTTAAAACTAAAGGAAGAAATGTTTAGATTAAACATCGGGGAAATTTTCCAGTCATACAGTGGTGAGGTGCTGGAACAGACTACCCAGAGAAGTTGTGGATGCCTTGTCCCTCAAAGTGTTCAAGACCAAGTTAGATGCAGCCCTGGGCATCCCGATCTAGAGTTTAATCTAGTAGTTGGCAACCCTGCCCACCACAGAGAGATTGGAACTAGATGATTTTTGACATCTTTTCCAATCCGAATCTTTCTATGATTCTGTGATTCTATGAATCTGGATAGGCTAGGTCAAGCTGAGTCAAATCACAAGATATTTGAGAAGACTAAATGCTGGGTGCTGCACCTGGATCATCACAACCTCACATAGCAATACAGACTTGGAGAAGTCTATGGAAAGCTGCTCATCAGGAAAGGACCTCTTTGGTTGATGGTCAACAGCAAGATGATACTGAGCTGTCAGTGTGCCCAGGTGGCCTAGAAGACCAAGAGCATCTTGACGTGCATCCGAAATAGTGTGTCCAGCAGTACTACGGAAGGGAATGTCCCTTTGCCCTGGTGAGGCTACACCACACTAACTGAATTTTAGGCCCAGTTACTACAAGAATGATATTCAGTTGCTCAAGCACATGCAAGAAAAGAACAGTGGAGCTGATGAACAGTCTAGAGAACAAGATTTATGAGAAATAGCAAGGAGAATTGAGCCTGTTAAGTCTGGAGAGAGGAGGCTAAGGAGAAATCTCATGGTTCTCTACAAACTACCTGAAAGAAAATTGCAGCAAGGAGAGAGTAAGTCTCTTTTTTCAGGTGACAGATGATAGACCAAGAGGTAGTAGTCTCAAACTGCACCACGGGAGGTTTAGGTTGGTCACTAGAAAGAATTTTTTCATGGAAGGGGTTATTGAAAGTTGTAACAGCCTCCTCAAGGAAGTGGTGAAGACCTATCCCTGGAGGTATTTAAGAGATGTGTGGATGTGATAGTAAGGGATATGGTTTAGTGAAGAACTCATTAGGTCTTGTTAGTGGTTGTACTTAAAAATCTTGAGGGTTTTTTTTGTTGTTGTTTTTTGGTTTTTTTGTTTTTTTTTTCAAACTACATGATCTTGTGATTCCATGACACATTAACTTCAGCCATTTTTATTTCAGGCTGGAGGCTCTTGATACTTTATTTCAAAACACAAAGATCACTTGCTCCACAATTTTTCATTAAAGTAGAGGGGAAAAATATGTAAAAAATTCTAAAAATTTGCTGTTTATGTACTAACCTTGTTGTGGATTCAAGGTCTCAAAATGATTATATGCACTTCTGATTCCATGATGCTGTAGAGAAAAGGAGTAATCAGTTTGAACAGAAGGTAGATTTACCAACTGAGAAAAGGAAACAACCCAGACAAATTAATTGCACCATATTTCAAGTTGCTGTTGGAAACACTTTAAGTCCAGAAGAACCATAGGATGCCAAAAATATAAAGAATATTTTTATATTGAAATGTCACAGTGATCACATTAGTTACTCTATAAGGACATTAGAAAAGAAGATGGAAAAAAAGTAGCAAAATAAAAACATTTGATTCCAAGATTTAGTAAATGTTTAGAATATTGTCATTGCACTGAACAGCTTCTTACTGAGTTCTAAAAATATCTTTAGTCATAGGTCATGTAGGTGTGAGGACTTTTCAATTACTTTTCTATTGGAGTCACTTGTAAAATGTTAAACTAAAATAGCTGCATTTCTCCTTTTCAGAATATTAGAAGAGTAGTATAAGTGAAAATTAAGATTTATTCTCTTTTCCAAGCATTTGTTTCAGATAATAATTTTCTACTTTCAAGATTTTCTAAGTCAAAAATGAAGTCTGATGGTTTTAAGTTGAACAAATCTTAGACAGTGAAGGATGGATTTTATTGCTTTCCTGCTAATTCATTTCCATAAGCCATTTTCAATGTTTATTCTGCATTTTTCATTCCAGTCTTCATTTCCATTATGTTTAACATTTATGTGATCTCTTAGACAGGCACAGGAGTGCCAAATCAGCTTTGGAAATTCTTTCAGAGAATTCATTATAACTCTCAACAAGCTATAAATTAACCCAAAATTATGTTAGTTCACTAATTAGATAACTTAAAATTAAATTTTAACTAGAAATCACTAAACTCTGTCCATTCCTCTGGTTCTTGTCTGGTTCTAAAGGTGGTGAATTCTAATAAAATGGAGTGTGCTGACATAAAGAAAAGTAAGCTGTAAGAAATCATACTGCAACAATAACAATAATAATAATTTGTCAGACAATCACTATCTGATTTTCTTTTCAAATTGGACTTGGACAAAATTAGTGCTGGGATTCCTGAAGAGATGGAAGCGTATTTTACTATCTATACAGATCTATCTGCCAGTTATATCACGTTTTTAGTTTATGGATTTTATTTTCATCTTGCTCTTTCCTTTCAAAATTCAAATGGCTTTATTCTTTGCAGGTTTCAGGAACCACAGGAAAAAAATAATATTGACAATTATTTTTTTTCTATTTATTCTTCAATATATGAATTTATTTTGAAAGAATACGATATAAGGAGATAATACAGCTGAATCAAAATCTGACAAAAGTAGGACAAAATAAGTTATGTTTTACAAACTGTCCTTGACAGTGCAGAGTGCTGTAATACATTTTGTTTCTAAGTTTGGTAATTCAGTACTCTCTGCACTCTTCTAGATCATGGTGCCAGTGTTCATATTTATATTTTTCATTTTTAGTATACCCCTCTTAGTTCTTTAATGTAATTCATACATACAATGCTATTTCATGAAAAATTCCATCAGGTCTGTATGTCCTGCATTTTAATTATTAAGTAAAACTAATGTAACTTTTCGTTATCTTTTCTAGAATGACTATAAATATTTCTCAATAAATAATAGTAAAAAACAACAAAACCAATGGCATGAAAAAACATGAGTGAAAGGATGATCGAAATATACATAAAAGTTAAATATAGAGAAAGAACCATACAATCCAGAGCAGTTTTAGAGAGTCAGACACATTCTTATTTTGGTTAACAGATATCTGCATTTATGATTGATTGAAAAAGAGTATGATGCAGAAAGGGATACCAAACAGATATGTAAACTCAACAACAAAAAATGTAAAATTTTCCTACTCTAATTCTCCCTTCTTTTAACTGTTATGAATCTTTATATATAAATGAGCATTCTGTGATCAGAGATCTTCTTTGCTTCATGGGCAAATTTTTGTCCACAATTTTACATTTTTTGTATAATGCAGCTTAGCGAGAAAAATTTTTTGCATGGTAACAGAGATTCCATCCTTAATTTACCATGAGTTTACATATCTGTTTGGTATCCCTTTCTGCATCATACTCTTTTTCAATCAATCAAAATGAGAGATTGATCAGATATGTAAATTTGAGCTGTAGAAAATAGCAAAAATGTAATGATGGAAATGTTTATCAAGCAGTGTCTATCAGAGGAAATACTAACAAGTTCAAATTATTTTACTTTCTTTAAAAAAATAGACAAGCTTTCTGGGCCCATCACTGCAGTAGTTTGCAGCAAGAATTTTGCCATTCAGGGATCTTGTTTTTGCTGCTCATACAGTCTCTGAGACTCTTTCTATTCTGTTTTCTCCTGAGATTGATCAAAAGTGCATTAAACAGAAGAACAGATCACTGCTTATATATTTTTTTTCTTTAAATTTTGATTGGTACTGTCACAAAAATAAGAAAAAAGATCAAAAATAAAAGGAAGTGTCTTTGACTAGGTTTATTTGCTAAGAGATGCTGCCTTAGCTCATCTTTTCTTAACAAGACACTTAACTTACTAACTTAAAACTATGCTAGCTGGAAATAAATTTCCTCTTTTTTTTTTTTAAATTTAATTTATAAATAAATAAATATTTATAAAGTAATAATTTGTTTACAGTTTTCTCTGGGTCAAGTATTGAATGTGCCGACTCCTTCAGTGCAAAAAGTTTCTTGAGAATATAAGAAGAATAACAAAAGCATGTAAAATAAAAGCATTTGGAGTGAGGAAATCATTGAATGGAAATAGGAGAATATATGCGATTTTGTAAATCCTACTTTTAATCTATCAGTGAATCATAAAAGAGAAAAAAGTAAAAAAAAGGAAAAAAAAAGAAAAAAAATAGTAATATTATTAGAAATCAAATAAATAGAAATATTTATGAGATATAACAGATGATTTTTGTTGTTGTTGAAATGGGCAATGTTTCTGTTTAACAATTCTATATTTTGATGGTTTAGACATATGGGAAAAGAAAAGAACAGTGTTTTAACAAAGCAAATAGTAAAAATAATATAAATAAATGTCACTATCGATATGCTCAATCTAGCTTTGAAACCTGTTTTGAAAAATCTCTTCCATAGTTATTTTCCATGGGGTGAAGTCCTGCACCAAACTTCTTTATTTCACAGAATTCTAGAACCTTTTATTTTTCAGTCATTGAAGACTTGATGAAATTTTATTGCATCATGGAAGATTTAATCCATCTGGGAAACCTGGTTTAAAGAGAATGCTAAGAACAAAAAACTTTGAACAGTAAGTCCCACAGCTCAAGCTTGTGGATTTCTAGTGAAAAATGTTCTGTTTCCTCATGTTTGGAGAACTGGATTTTTTATAGGCAAAATGATGTTTTTTCTTTTTTCTTTTTTTTTTTTTTCTTTTTTCTTTTTTCTTTTTTTCTTTCTTTCTTTTTTTCTTTTTTTTTTTTGTTGGTTTTTTGTTTGTTTTTGTTTTTTTTTTCAAAGGATACAGACGTTTTCACACAAACAAGAATTACTCTGCAGAAAACCAGTTTTCTGTCTAAACAATTTTAGTGGAAAACTTAGAGCCATCTGCTTTACATCACTACAGTGAGCAGAGTTTTAAGGTAGTTTTGTACAACATACAAGCAATTCTAAGTAATTGTTTCTCTACCAGCTTGCCCATCCCAACTGACATATCATATCACAGAAGAGTACAGTGTTCACAAGAACTCAATTTAACTCTTTTGAGTACTTCCATACCTTGAATAAGTTGACTATATTATAACTTCAGTAAGTTATAATTTTTTTCTATTTCTATCTGTGCTATAAAGCAAATTAGACATCTGTTATTTATCTGTCTGCTTGAAAATATTAATGGAAAGAAGCGAAATGGGTTACACAATGTACAGTAGGCACATCTGTTCTGATAATTAAATTATGGCCTACATGGTAAACAAGGTGATCTGAACAAGGCATGCCATCTGTGTTCCTTACAGATTGCTTCCTTATTATTTCAATGCATTCTAGTGTGCATTCTGTTTGTATCCTGTATATATCTAGTAAGCAGAGATTTTTCTCTTCATATGTTGTTTTGTATGCATGTATTTTCAGCATGACAGTGTTCAAAGTGATATCAATTCTGATTGTTTGCATAATTCCAGTAAAAAAAAATGTATGTGATCGATCATATTCTGAAGAAATTGAAGAAAGAAACAACAACAAAAATGATTTATTGAGAAACGCAGTACTTGCTAATTAAATAGAGCAAAAATATTTTTTCCATGTGAAATAATACATATTCTATTTTCTAACAATGGAAATGTAGGCATTAAATGACTTTGTATTTGAAAGTAAGATGACTATTCTTAAATACAAATTTGTAAATACTTGAAATATACTTTGTGAAACCAAATCCACAATCCCCTTTTCTTAGCTTGCTTTATTGTGCAACTATTACTCAGAAAGATTTGTCTAATAACTGCTGAAAATCTTTGGTATCAATTGAGTTGACTGTTTAAATACATGGAAAAATGTCTATCCTAATTTCATAGTTACGCTAATAACATAAAATCTTCCTGAACTCAGAAAAGGTAATGCACAAGCTGATGACTTTGTTTTAGTACTGTGAGAAATGGTCAAACATTAGGTCAAAAATAAAAAGAAAAAAATAAGAAAATATATATATAACAAAAATATACATAAGGTGATACAAATGATATAAATAAAGATCCTTGCTGAGCAGATGTGCACTTGATAAAAGCAATCTGAAGGAGTTCAATGAACCCCTTGTTTCCAATGTATTTGCATATGAATCTCCTCTGAGGAACAAGAAGCATGGGAAATAATTCTGACATTATTGACAGAAGCACTTTTCATAACATTCACATGACACCTTCAGAGTACAAGCTAGAACATTATTTCTCCTTTGTCTCCTTTAACATTCAGTATGACTTCTTGTATCCTTACTGTAGAGAAAGAACAGATAATAATCACATTCTTTATGTAATTAGCTCCTACATAATTTTATTTTCTGAGCTAAAAAAGTATCAGCTTTTTTTTTTTTTTTAATGTTTCTTCACAGTTTATTTACAGTTTTCTTGTTATTCATGTCTTTTTTCTTTAGAATTTCTCCTGCATCATTTAAAGATGATGTTCAAATACAACACTGTAACTCCATCTCAGCCAATAATTTAATAAGAAAAAAGTAAGGTTATGTTTGTATGTATTCAAAGGAGAAAATATTCTGTAAATATTACATCTTCCATAACTGTTGTTGTGGGGGGACTAATAAAATTGTCCAGGAGGCATTTCACATCCTATTTTATATTTTCTTGAGCCAATCATGACAATAGTGATCTATCCCTTGAAAGGAACTTGTTTATTCTGCAACAACCCCATATGAATGCCTTCAGTCTTTAATAAATATTACTTCTACTCACTACTTCTTTAATTCTCTTGCTAGTCAACTATTCTAAATCTGATTTGTGAATTTGATTTATCTTTACCTATATTACACTTGTCCTCAATGAGCTACTTCAAAATTTATGTCATTTCTTGAGTAGAAAGCAAAGCATATGCTTGTGGAATCCTATGAAATATCCTTGTTTCTTGTTTAGCCTTTCAAAATTACTCACTATATACATTAAAAAAAAAAAACAAAAAACAAAAAACAAAAAAACAATTACATGATTTTATCTAGATAATTAACTTGTCTTCATAGAAAAAGTCATGTGTTGGATATCTTTCTAATTCATGATCTACACATTTTTGGACTCACAGTTTATACATAAAAATAGTTAGAGGTTTTATTACAGGACTTTATGATATATTAAATGGAAGATTTTTATTTATTTATTTATTTATTTATTTGTCTTCTAAGCACACAGAATCCAGTTATGTTATCTTATCTTATTTGATGGTTAAAGCAGTCAGAAACTAAACTCAGCAAATACCCCTCCCTAGCACCACCCCTGTCATGGAGCTAACTAGATCAATCTATGGCTGTGTCAGGGGGGGGCGTAGTCCCCTGCTCCTCCCTCCCCCCAGCCCCACAAAATGGGAAGGGAAAGGAAAAAAGGATAGGGAGTTGGGCTCAAGGAAGGAAAAACAAAAAAACAAAAAAAACAAAAAAAAACAGCAGCAACGATCTATGGAGGAAAACTTATTTTACTAACTATGATATTGGAATGCAAGATGACACAATATAATACAATCTAATTGAAATTGAGACTGATAAATCAAATAATATGGGATCAAGAGAGTTCCTGAGACCGAGTCAAACCTGAAAAGCTTGGTATGGCTAGGAAAGCACTCTCCAGCACCCACTGCCAGGCCCATCCAGAAGGGCCAGATCCCATGACTTCCATGATGTACAGGGACAGGTACCTGGAATTGGAGCATTAATACTTTAACTCCCAGTGCACAACCTGATGTTATGATGTGGAATACCGAAAACCAAAAATCACAAAACCATGACAACCCCAGAATAAAAGTAGAAATGTAGAAATAATAGTCTAGATACAAAGAAAAGGAAAGAGGGGACTGGGCATGAGCCAGCAACATGTGCTTGCAGCCCAGAAGGCCAACTGTGTTCTGGTCTGTATTTAAAAAGGGGTGGTCAGCAGGAAGAGGGAGATGATTGTCCCCCTCTACTCGGCTCTTGTGAGGCCCCATCTGAGTACTGCATCCAGGCGTGGGGCTCCAGCACAAGCAGAGCTGTTGGAGCAGGTCCAGAGGAGGACCACTGAGATGATCAGAGAGCTGGAGCAACTCTCCTATGAGGAAAGCTTGAGGGAACTAATCTTGTTTAGCTTGGAGAAGAGAAGGCTCCAGGGAGACCTCAGTGTACCCTTGCAGTACTTGAAGGGAGCATATAAACAGAAATGGGAATGGCTGTTTACAAGGGTGGATAGTGATATGACAAGGGGGAATGGTTTTAAACTGAGACAGGAGAGGTTTAGGTTAGATATTAGGAGGAAGTTTTTCACACAGAAGGTGGTGACACACTGAATGAGTTTGCCCAAGAAGGTTGTGGATGCCCCATCTCTGGAGGCATTCAAGGCCCAGCCTGGTCTAGTGGTTGGTGACTCTGCACATAGCAGGGGGGTTGAAACTAGATGATCATTGTGGTCCTTTTCAACCCAGGCCATTCTATGATTCTATGATTCTATGATTCTATGATATATACGCAGAAGCACAGAAAATGACCTGCAGAAAACTTTTCTTCTTAGGTGACAAAGGCTAGCTACATGGAAAGCTGAGCTAGATGGAGTAAAGGGTGCCATAAGTTCTTCTAAAATGTCTTCTATAATTGAACACTATGTATTTGTACCTGATAACCACACCTATCTGTTAATATGCCAAGATAAAGAACCATTATTGCATTATAATGAGCAATCAGAACATGCTTCATGGAACTCTTCTCCCATAAAGGATAACTTTCCCCAGTGTATATATTTTAATTAGGAAGTTGTAGATGACAAAAACATAATACTGTAGCTCAATTCAACCCACAGTTCTGTGCTGAATAGATTTAAAATGAGGTGTCCTCACAGTTCCTCAACAAATACCTAGTCTGAATTATAAAACATTCAAGGAACTGAAGAATTTACTAATACTGCGACATTTACTGGAAAACAGCTACCGCTATTATGTTTCAACCTAAAGTTTAAATCACATTTCTGTGTCTATCTGTGAAATGGATTAATACACTGACAAGCACAGTATGAAATCTTGTGCACAAAACTTCAACCCATGAAGGCAAATGTTTCGTTTTCAAGCTGTACTCCTAAAGAGTATCCTGAGGTGCCTGTGAAGAAAGTGGACACAGAGATGTTCTCTTTTGATGTAATTAGACTGGCATAATCTTTTACAGTGTTTGAAAATATTAGAGAAATACTCATATTCAAATTACTGAAATGAATGCCTCACTAAATTTTGGTGGTAGATGGATTTTTGTGTGTTTGATTGGACATCTATTCATAGATATGCTAAGAGAAAGCATCATCAGAAAACTGATGATCCAGTGACCATTTATCTGCTGTTGACGTGAACATTTGGGAAATTTATTTATGATTGATTTTTCCTTTTCCAGTGCCCATCCTAACTTAGTTTGGTATTGTGACCATTCCAGAACAATCCCTATTTTTTTTTTTATAATTAGAATTGTCATGCTTCATTTGCCTCTGTTCAAGAGACTTTCATTTTTTTTACTGCCTTTTCAGTCTGATTAGCGAAAAATGAAGTTGGTGGGTGTATTAGTTTCAGCTGGGATGGAATTCCTTTCTTCAGAGTGTCTAGTGTGATGCTATGTTTTTGATCTAGGAGAAAAACAATGTTGATAACACACCAATGGTTATAGATGATACTAAACAGTGTTGTACAGAGCCAAGGTGATTTGCAATGAAGTGCCCAGGGAACTGAGATGGAAGAGAATTGGGGCATCTGAGTTAAACTGGCCAAACGGATATTCCATACCGTATGACATCATGTGGAAGGAGTTCCGAAGAGGCCGGGAGTTCATCTTGCTCTCTTCCTCTGCTTGGGGGTTAGCAGGGCATCAGTCCTGGGTGGTGAGCAATTGCTTGTGCATCATCTGTTATGTAGATTTATCTCTCTCTACATATATGCCTAAGTTATAAACTTTAATTCAGTATATATTTTTATCTCAACCCACGAGTTCTACTTTGTTTTTCTTGATTCTGTCCCTTATCCCACGGAGAAGCTGGGAGTAAACAAATGACTGTGTGTTTCTAAGCCACCTGACAAGTTAAATCACAATAATGTTTTTTGTTTGGGTTTGGTTTGTTTGTTTGCTTTGTTATGTTTTCTGTTTGTTTTTTTGTTGTTGTTGTTTGTTTTTTGTTTTTTTTTTTGCTCATTTGCTTGTTTATTTTTTATTTGCTTTTTTCTTTGTGTTTTAGTTGTATTTTTTTCACTATGGCATACGTCTCTATTTTCATGACTTTCTGTAAGTTGAAAAATTGCTAGCAGAGATTAAGAGGCTTTGAAATGAAGAATGACAGTGATGAGAGAGAAGAGAGTGCTATGTATTTGAAGAAAGCTGTAGAATGAAAGTGAGTTTTACAGACTCCCTTAAAAAGAAGACAGATAAATATTCAAAGATACAAATGTGAGCAATAAATGTCAGTACATAACAGGAAGGATCTGAAAGGTCCTCATCACTCTTAAAATTATTCCAAACCATATTTAATCTTATGGCCATGTAGGCATTGAGACTATCATATCAAATAAGTATTATAATTTGGCTAAAATCTTATGACACCATTTAGTAAGTACCAAATCTAGTAAACATGATGCAGTTTTTCTTCTTTTCTACAATCATGAGGTTTGTATATTTGACAAAACAATAAACATGGAATACATACTGTCCTTCCTTACCTATAAAGAAGTAAATAATTCATTTTCATCTTTGCTGCTGCAACTGGTAGATTTTCAGAGAGTTGGGATATCCATATAGATGACAGCCATCAAAAGCAGCATATGACATGATTATGATTAGCCATGAGCTAAACAATATCAAGTAGTAACTAAATATTTTTAGGGCTATTTCAATTAGACAGTGACTGTTCAAATCCCAGTGCATCTGTCTTTAAATCAAACTTTCAGGATGTTCCATCAAATTTCCTGGTTTTAAGATAATTCTTAAAATTATATACATCTTATCTATATTTTTTATGTATTGAGATGAAAGGAATGATATGTAATTAAAACTAAATTCAATTTTAAATTAAAATTTTAACATTAGAATTTAAAACATTTTCAGAACAAATTTCTACCATTTTTCATCATCTCTAAGTTTAACCCACTAAATACTAGCTAGGTCACTTCCTTGGATCTAGGGTACTTATAAATAATGTAAAAAAAGTGCTTTAATTTTCAGCTGCATTGACATGTATTTTTTTACAGAAATTTTTATAGTTTGACAAATTTCACTTTTTCCATTATGCTTCACTTCTACTTAAATCATTTCATTTTAGATTTTTTAAGAGTCAAGAGAAGTCCATTTTTAATAAATAGATGAATTCAAGTAGTTTCATGAAGAGTAATGGAGTGAGAGAATCATCAGCCTTGTTAATTGGCTTAAGTCAATTCAGACTTCTTTTTAAACCATGGTACTCATTCTTAGAAATGTTTTAGTGTCGTACAGTTTTTTCTAAGGCTAAGTAGAGAAGACAGGAGGATGACTTTAGCATTGAGATTGAAGAATTATTACCACAATTCAAAGATTAGAAATATAAATCACATCAGAAAAATGATCCTTTTATCTGGCTGAAAGAAAAGAAAAAAAGAAAACTCACACTGGACCAGTGGTCTTGTTCCATGTCAGGGGACAAAGGGACCCATAGTCCCACATCCCAGGAGAAGGGGAAGGGAAGAAGGGAAAAAGTAGGGAGATGGGCCTATATGAGAAACAAACAAACAACAAATTGCAAGGAACTAAGGGAAACAACTAATTTACTAAATATGATAGTGAAATGAGAGATAATATAATACAATATAATTGAAATTGGAGATAATAAATTAAATAAATTGATAGAGCCAATTGAGAATCCAAAACCAGAGGCCTTACTCTAATGCTGTAGGTGAGATGGCCAGGGAGTACACACAGCAAAGTAGGCAGAAAAAGAGAGACAGAATCCCAGTCAGTTCTACCGTTCCCTCTGAACAGAATATGAAAGTGCAATAATGAAGACTTCTGGGAGCTGTAGTTCACTCTTCTCTTCTGAGACCAAGAGACTCGAACTAGTGGCAACCCATGAAACTGTAGCAATAACTCTTTAACTCCTAGTACTTCATGATACAGTGATGTGCAGTCTGAACAAAAATCAGAAAACCATCACAGTCCAATTACATTGTGACATTTATTAATTTATGTATGTTTTAGCACTAGTTTTTAGGAAAAAAAATGGCTGAAGTAATGCTTGAGAGTTTCTCCAAAAGTAATGACTCCTTTGTTATTATGTTGGCCTATGACATCAGGCATGAATTTTGGTGGTACGGCAGTAGATTACACTTTCCCACAAATATTCCATTAAATTTTGTTGCTATGTGACAACAGAGACAGCAGAGGAGCACTCTGACAAAATGGTGCCTGAGGAAATGCGTATGAAGCAAAAATGTGTCACTGAATTCCTCCATGCAGAAAAAGTGTACCTGCTAACATTCCGCAGCACTTGTTCAATGCATATACAGACCACACAGTAGATGTGAGCTCAATAAGTCAATGGGCAGTTGTCTCGCTCCGATTTATAGGAGGGAGAGGAGGTTCTTTTAATATCTGTATACCCAGCGTGAGATTAAGAAACAACGGTTCAAATGTTGGTCCGACCAGTTTATTACAGATCTTAATTAGGGAGATGGGGAAGGGGAGGATGGACGCTATTATGAATTAGGGTAATGGGGAAGGGAAGGAGGGCGATAGAAAAGGTAGGAAAGAAGAAGCAAGGAGTCTTTTTAAGAAGCAACAGGGACATAGTCACCACCATGGATCCAGCGTGGTTCGTAGTTCAGTCACTGATCTTCAGTAGCAGTGGGTCATCCAGTGTTGTTGTTCTGTTGACAATGATGATGATGATGACGACGACCATGGCGATGATGGCTCCTTTTCAGTGCTTTAAAAGTGGTCGAGTCAGCTGTCTTTGGAGTGGCAGCTTCTGGCTCTGGGATCTCAGCAGAAATTCCTTTGTTCCCACCTTCCGGGACTTGCTAGCAGATAAGAGGGAGCAGGGGTGCCCATCTGCATCCTGTTTTTCACAGGACACAATGGTATCATTTCCCAGTTTTCCCATACCAGACTGGAGCTATTTAGTCACAGGCCAGATCTTCCGCCAGTAAACACTCCTGAGCACTCTCTTCGGGAGGTAAGCAACTCTGGAGGAAGGGGCTTTCAGATGTTCCCAGAGGGATGTCAATTGTCACACGGAGCACCCATCACTTGCCTCCTCAACAAATCAATCAGAGTCTTATCACAAGAAATACCTCAGGAAGCAAGCTTTGAGCCAAAAAACAAAGAAGGATTCTCACAGCAATGTGTTTCAGAAGTGCAAATGGTAACAGTGGGTCACTTCCAGTGCTGCAGATCTTTACAAGAGTGGACTGCAAGTTCTTGTTCATCACTGGTGAAAATGCATAAACAATGGTAGTGACTATGCTGCTGAAAAATGATGTTTCATAGCTGAAAATTTTATCTATCAAATAATGTTATTGTGCTCTTTGTATCCAGGATTGTTTCCATGGAAATAAATTGGAGGCATTATTTTTAAAGCAATCTACATGCATCATACATTTAACATGAGAAAAATTTAAAGGGGTAAAGCATACAAGATAAACTAGATATACAATAATATGTGCAGGGGAAAAAAAAAAAAAAAAAAAAAATAGCCTTCTGTGTACTATAGTCTCCTAAGTTCTTGGCTTATATAAACTTTTTTTTCTTTTTTTTTTTGTTTTTTTAAATTACCCTCAGAAACAAACAGCATTCAAGGGCACTACTTGGCCCAAGCAGGTGTGTGAGTGATAGTAAAAGCAAGAGAACAAGATTGAATTCCACAGAGAGAAGATCTCATGGTTCTCAACGACACTCCCTATACAGATATTAACACTTGCTTCCCATTCCATTGTTCTTCTTTTGATTACATTTCTTTGTGTTACATATCTATCTTTTTGAACAGAAAATTTAATGTGATCACGTTTTATCTGTTTTCTTCCTTCCTTCCTTCCTTCCTTCTTTCCCTCCTTTCTGAACAGCCCTGCTGCCTTCATTTTTTTTTACAGATACAAATAGTTTAGAATTCTTTCCTGAACTGTCTAATATCTCTAACAGATGGATGTCTGTGATCATGGCAATTACTATTCTATTCAGCCCTTGCTGGTCAGTTACGAATACAAACTTTCTTGAGGACATTCCTCTGAGAAGGTGCAGGGAAAGATGGTATTTCACAAAGCTGAATATACGCTTTGGGATTTATAGGTTCTCACTTTACTATTTAATTGATTTCTTTTCAACTCCAGAAAATGCGTTAAAAAAATTCTTCTGAGTGAAAGAACAGATTAACTCCTTGTAAATAGTCAATCAATATTCTTCTCACAAATCCCTATGTCTCTATATCCTGGATTTCATAATAGTCAATTTGAAGCCATATAGGGCAATAACATAACAATTTCTTTTTCCTCATAAAGTTGTTCTTATTGATGCATCTTCTATAGATGACTGACAAGCAAGAGAAGAAGAAATATAACTATTAATTTACAAAATGATTAATAAAAAAAACAGGAATAAGAAACAAGACTTTTCCAGGTAAGATACTGATTATTTGAGTCTGATTTTGAATTGCTACAGCTAATAACTCTAATGAATTCTGAATTACTGTAGCTAATAAAAAGTTGCTCAAACAACTTTTACCTGCCTTTTCTACAGAATACTTGTCATTTCTGGAATAATAAATCATAGTATTTGACATCCTTAGTTACTTCCTATGAGTGATTTGATGTATTTATTCAGTCCATTTTCCTGACTTCAATATATAACACTAAATTATACTAAAGATCACAATCACAGTAGCAGAACATAGAAATATGTGTTAAAAAATAAGAAATAATACTAACATTTGTTGAAGACTATATAATTTTATGCATACAACAAGTGAAAAGCTCATGTCTTTTTTTTTCAGACTTAAACATCAGAGCAACTGCTTCTTAAAATCTACAGAATTTCCTTTTCCATATTAGCTAGCTGCATTAAATTAAAACAAAACAAAACAAACAAACAAACAAAAAATCCAACTAATTTTTCAGTGTAAAGTTGTGAGCTTTGTTGTTAAAATATAATTTTTAAATAGAGAATAAACATTTTATTGTTTTCTAATCCTAAGCAAGTGATGAATTTCACAATACTTTGATACTCAGAAATGTTCTCCTAAATTCTTCAAGAGCTTAATCTCTATTTTCAGCGACACTACAACATAAAGGATAAAGTAATGATTATTATTTTTATTATTATTTTTTATCTGGGATATTATCTGAGAACCCTATACACAGATTGACAGGAAGAATCTCCATTCCTTACTGGATGAGGCTGGGAATGTGACTACTGACGATAAGGAAAAGGCAGAGGTCCTGAATACCTTCTTTACGTCTGTCTTTAAAGGTCAGACCGGTCATCCTCAGGGTACTCCACTTTTTGAGCTGGTAGTCTCGGCTGGGGAGCAGACTAAACCACCCACGATTCAGAAGGAAACAGTCAGAGACCTGCTACTCCAACTGGACTGTCACAAGTCCATGGGGCCAGATGAGATTCACCCGAGAGTGCTGAGGGAGCTGGAGGAGGTGATAGCCGAGCCGCTTTCCATCATCTATCAGCGCTCCTTGTTGTTGATGGGTTGTACCAGAAGACTGGAGGCTTGCCAATGTGACTCCCATCTACAAGAAGGGCTGTAAGGAGGACCCGGGGAACTACAGGCCTGTTAGCCTGACCTCAGTGCCAGGGAAGGTTATGGAACAGATTCTCTTGAGGGAGATCACGTGGCAAGTGCGGGACAACCGGGGGATCAGGCCTAGCCAGCATGGGTTCACGAAGGGTAGGTCCTGCTTGACCAACCTGATCTCCTTCTATGATCTAGTGACCCG
This sequence comes from Phasianus colchicus, assembly GCF_987193195.1. Lineage (NCBI taxonomy): Eukaryota > Metazoa > Chordata > Aves > Galliformes > Phasianidae > Phasianus > Phasianus colchicus. Next base: position 18,937,635 of record NC_143476.1, read on the forward strand.
CCTGGTGGATGAGGGAAAGGCTGTTGATGTAGTCTACCTAGACTTCAGCAAGGCTTTTGACACTGTCTCCCACAGTATTCTCCTGCAGAAGCTGGCAGTCCGTGGCTTGGACAGGTACACTCTTGGCTGGGTAAGGAACTGGCTGGAGCGCTGGGCCCAGAGAGTGGTGGTCAATGGAGCTAAATCCAGCTGGCGACCAGTCACGAGTGGTGTTCCCCAGGGGTCGGTGCTGGGGCCTGTCCTTTTCAATATCTTTATTGATGACCTGGATGAGGGCATTGAGTGCACCCTCAGTAAGTTTGCAGATGACACCAAGATTGCTGGAAGTGTCGATCTGCCTGGGGGTAGCGAGGCCCTACAGAGGGATGTGGACAGGCTGGATAGCTGGGCTGAAGCCAATGGGATGAGGTTTAATAAGACCAAATGCCGGGTCCTTCACTTTGGCCACAGCAACCTCAAGCAACGCTACAGGCTTGGGGCAGAGTGGCTAGAAGACTGTGTAGAGGAAATGGACCTGGGGGTGTTGGTTGATGCTCGGCTAAACATGAGCCAGCAGTGTGCCTGGGTGGCCAAGAAGGCCAATGGCATCCTGGCTTGTATCAGAAGTAGTGTGACCAGCAGGAGTAGGGAAGTAATTGTTCCCCTGTACTCAGCTCTGGTGAGGCCGCACCTTGAGTACTGTGTCCAGTTCTGGGCCCCTCACTGCAAGAAAGACGTTGAGGCCCTGGAGCGTGTTCAAAGAAGGGCAACAAAGCTGGTGAGGGGTCTGGAGCACAGGCCTTATGAGGAGCGGCTGAGGGAGCTGGGATTGTTCAGTCTGGAGAAGAGGAGGCTCAGGGGAGACTTTATTGCTCTCTGTAACTACCTGAAGGGAAGTTGTAGTGAGCTGGGGGTCGGCCTCTTCTCCCGTATAACTGGTGATAGGACTAGAGGGAATGGTTTCAAGCTGTGCCAGGGAAGATTCAGGCTGGATACTAGGAAATACTACTTCTCTGAAAGGGTGGTCAGGCACTGGAATGGGCTGCCCAGGGAGGTGGTGGAATCCCCTTCCCTGGAGGTGTTCAAGGAATGTTTGGATGTTGTGTTGAAGGATATGGTTTAGCGAGAACCATCGGTGACAGGTGGATGGTTGGACTGGATGATCTTATAGGTCTTTTCCAACCTTAGTGATTCTGTGATTCTGTGAACTAAGATAAAAATAACTATTAAGCAAAATATTTTTGAAAAAAGAATGAAAAATAAACATACAGAGGTACACAGATATTCTTGAGATTCAATCAGAAGTGCACCCTTTGGATTTTATTTAAATAACATAATAAAGAAGCAGCACTGGTAGTGAAAAATCTGATCTTAATGCAAAAGTGTATGTTAAAGGATAATATGATACTGTACCTTCGCTGAAATTAGTGAAAGCAGTTGATTTATTGCTTTATGAAACCAAAAATAAAAAAAACCTGCAATGGGAATAAAGAAATAAGGTTCAGAGACTCACTTTGCGTTTAACAGTCCTTAAAACAAATACAAACTTTCTACTCAGACCTAAACTGTGCATATATTTACTATGTCTATATTTTCCTATTTTTAAGGCTAGGTTGTGGTAATTTATATACAATTGCATGCAACAGCACAAGAGTAAAATTATCTGAACACTAAGAGATTTTATTCCATGTGTTTACAGACAGTGTGCTGAAGCTAAATGGTACAGGAAGATATAATGAATTATTCTCTTCTCAAGATAGTAAAACTTCTGGTGGGTTTCAGAAACAACTGTAAAGGATTAATTTGTAAGTGTAAGATGGGGAGAGTTGTGAATCTGAATTGATTTCAGAAAACTTGATTTATCTCTAGAAATGTTGGCAGTAGTACTTTTTCATGTTGAAATTGTACGGAAAATTCCACATATTTTTAATATAATCTCACATTTCTTTCACTGTTTTCTCCACTGTCTCTCTGTATACTGATTTTTAGACTTTATTTTTGTTGTTTTTTGTTGCTAAGCAGATATTCAGTCAAGGTATAGAATAAAACAAACTTCATAGGAAAAGGAAATCATAGAATCATAAATGGTTTAGGTAGGAAAGGACCTTTAAGATCATCTAGTTCCACCCCCCCTGCCATAAGGCAAGTACATCTCCCTCTAGACCACGTTGTTCAAAGCCCCATCCAGCCTGGCCTTGAGTGTGTCCAGGTAGGGGGCATTCACAACCTCACGGGGCAACCTGTTCCAGTGTCTCAACACTCTCACAGTAAATAATTTCTTCCTAATATCTAGTCTGAAGCTACTCTCTTCCAGTTTAAAAACATTCTCCCTCATCCTATTGCTATATGCCCTTATAAAAAGTTCCTCCCCAGCTTTCCTGTACACATCATTCAAATCTTGGAAGGTGGCTATGAGGTCTTCTTGGAGTCTTCTCCAGGCTGAAGGGCCACAGCTCTCGCACAGAGCAGCTGTCCTCATAGAGGACGTGGTTCAGCCCTCTGATCATCTTTATGGACTTCATCTGCATGTGCTCCAACAACTCCATGTCCTTCTTGTGCACTACTCCAGGTGGGCTTTCAAGAAAGCAGAGTAGAGGGGCAGAACCACTTCCCTCAACCTGCTGGTCATGCTTCTCTTGATGCAATGCATAATACAGTTGGCCTTCTGGGCTGCAAGCAGACTACATTGACTTATGTTGAATCTTTCATCAGTCAACACCCTTAAATTGTTCTCCTTAGGACTGCTCCCAGGCCATTCTCCATCCAACCTTATATCTGTGCTTGAGACTGTCATTCAGATGCAGCATCTTAGACTTGTCCTTATTGAACTTCATGAGGTTGGCATGGTCCCACCTCTCAAGCCTGTCTACATCCCTCTGGATTGCATCCCTTTACTCTAGTGTGTCAACTGTACAACTCAATTTGGTATCCTCTGCAAACTTGCTGAGAGTGCACTCAATTCCACTGTCCATGTGGCCTACCAAGATGTTAAATAGCAGTGATCCCTACACCTATTCCTGAGGAATGCCACTCGTCACGGGTCTCCACTTGGACACTGAGCTGTTGACCACAACTTTCTGAGCGCAACCATCCACCCAATTTCTTATCCAGTGTGTGGTCCATCCATCAAATCTATTCTTCACCAATTTAGTAACCAGAATGTCATGCGGAACGGTGTCAAATACTTCTCACAAATCCAGGTACATGATGTCAATTGTTCTTCCTATGTCCACTGATGCTCTAACTCCATCATACAAGGCCACCAAGTTTGTCAGGCATGACTTGTCCTTGGTGAAGCCATGTTGGTTACCACCAATCACCTCATTCTTATTTTCCATGTACCTTAGCAGGGCCATCAGGAGATCTGCTCCTTGACCTTGCCAAGAGCAGAAGCGAGACTGACTGGCCTGTAGTTTCCTGGATCTTCTCTTTTTCTCTTCCTGAAAATGGGGGCTATGTTTCCTGTTTTCCAATCCGTGTAAACTTCACCAGAATGCCATGCCTTTTCCAATTTGATAGATAGCAGCTTGGAAGTTTCATCCACCAGTTCCCTCAGTACCAGTGGATGAATTGCATTGAGTCCCACAGACTTGTGCACCTTCAAGTTCTTAAGGTGGTCTCGACCCTGATCTTCACTTACAGTAATATTTGCATATCTTCACTTATGGCAGATGTTTATGGCATACATCAGTAGCAAAAAGGTAAGGTATAGTTTTTCTAATACACGTTTTATTTCTTTTAATTAATTAATTAATTAATTAATTTTTTAATGCAGAATTGTCATGGTTTTATGTTTTTTGGTTTTCAGTATTCCACATCAAAACATCATGTAATGTACTGGAATTAAAGTTTTAATGCTCCAATTCCAGGTACCTATCCCTATACATTACAGAAGTAAGGTGTAGCAGAAAATAAAATCATACTCAGAAAAACAACCTGTCTGGAAGAAAATTGGTATACAATATAATGTGTATATATACACACATTATATATATTCCTTGTCCATCACTGTAAGAATTAATGCATTTAAATAAATACAGCGTAGTGGTATACTGCAGAAGTCACCTGTGTTAAGCTACTGTTGTAAGGTAGGTAGGGGGTGCAATCTGAAATGTCAATTTTTCCACTTCTTGTGAGCAATATTTAGTTAGATGTAAAGAACAGAGAATGGAAAGAAAGAATAGACAGTTCTTTCACATTATGTTTCCTTCAACTATAGCTGCCATCACCTGCAACTCTCAAACTTTTCACTGCCAAAAGAAACCAGACAGGCTTTTAAATTCTGAGTGACTTTCAACTCAATGTTTAAAGGTGTGCCTATATTAGTAACCAATCATCCAAATGCAGAATTAATTTGAACTGTTATTTCAAACAAATGGAAACATTAGGCTTCATAAAATAGAGAAAACAGAAATCAGAAAGGAAACATAACTAAAGAAGGCAGCATGGAAGAGAAGCAAATAGGTGAAGGAGACACTAAATAGTTCACAAAAGCTTTTCATGTGTCCATCAGTACTGAGTTCACTGGAATTTTTAGGAGAGACTGGGAACAAATCATAGCTGCAAATGAGATTTGTTAGCATTAGGTTGAATTACCTTTCATTGAATAAACACCTTATACTTCAACTGTTGTCAAGTATGAAGCAAGGAAGAATCTTAAATAAAATATGAAAACTACTGTCAAGAGATTTTGTATCAATTGTGAAAACAAGACTGCAGTAAGGCCTTGCTTTTTGAAATCCTGAATGTATATTTCAAAAGGAAGGAAATACATCAAATACAATAGTCTTCATACACTTTTTTTGAAAAATATTTTTTTTGTTATTTGCTAAGGAGGAAAATATCCAGCCCCCAAGAGCTTTAGTTGTCTCTCACAAGGTTTACTAAACAAGAATAGTAAATTTCTGGTGAGTTCTTACGGTATTTTTGAAGTCTCTAAAAGTAAAGAGAACTTCAATCTTCAGAATGTTCATTGTTCACAAATTAATGTGTAGTAAACTTAAGTATCAATTGCATTGAACTGATTTATTCTTGAGATACAGTTTATGTCTTTATAAACTATCTTCAATGCTTCAAAATTTCCTGGATTATTTGTTATAGGAGATAGACAAATTACAATTTAGAGGAAGTAAATCCTATTCTGTGAATTCTATAAATATGAACATTTTTAGATGACAGCTGTCATTTTAATCTCCCATTTAAGACCAGAGTGAAATCCTTTACTTTACTTTGTGATGAAAAACTCCTATTTCTGACAGGATGATTTACCAACATAAAGACTATCATGAAGATTAAGCCTCTTCTGTGAGGTGTTGGTGTTCTAATTCAGTAATAGCACAGTCTCTGCTGGAAACTTCTTATGAAAGATTAATTAGTGGTTTTAATTTTAAAATATCTATGGCAGATAATTTATATTTGGTCTTAAAAAGAAAAAATGTAACCAACAACTTTCATACTTTTATACAGTCAATAATTAGATGTTAATACACTGTTCTCGGGGTTAGGGAAAGGGAATCAATGTTTTTTCATCCTGAATCCTTAATTTATATCTCTACCATTCAACTATCTTCTACGAACTAATTTAAATAATTGCAGGATTGTTTTTCTTTTTTTTTTTTTTTTTCCTTTGATTACAGAGAGTCCAGTCAAGCAATATTCTTAAATTGAAGAACGTATGGATCAAGTTCAGTTAAAATTTCAATTGATAATTAAATGCTAGGTCAATGTTTTAATGAGGTTTAAAACAGGTATACATAAACAGACAATATTCAGATTTGTTAATATTTAAATCAGATATCTTTTCTGTAAGAAAAATTCCTCCACTCACACAACACAAACATTCTACAAGTTTATAGGAATTTTTAGTATATTTTCCAAAGGCATGGAAGACGTGGACTTGTTGGAGTGGTTCCAGAGGATGGCTACAAAGATGTTCTGAGGGCTGGGATACTTCTTCTATGATGTGAGTTTGAGAGAGTTGGGGCTTCTCTCTCTCAGAGAGAGAGAGAAGAAAGCTCTAGGAAGGACTGACTTACTGCAGCTCTCAGGTATTTGAAGGCATCTTACAAGAAAGATGGGGAAAGACTTCTTCAGGGAGTAAGTATGATTATAGTACAGAGGGCAAAGGTTTTAAACTAAAAGAAAGTAGCTTTAGATATTAGGAAGATACTGTTTACTGTGAGGGCAGGTGAGGGGGTGAGGCACTGCAACAAACTGTCCAGAGATCAGACTGTACAGAGATTAGAGCACTTTGATATAGTGAAAGGTGTTCTCTGTCCATGGCAGGTGGCATTGGAACTAGATGATCTTTTATGTCCCTTTTAATCCTAACCATTCTAAGATTTGATAAATAGCAGATATAATAATTTTACAGAGGGTACTTATGAAATGAACAGATAAATCAGGAACATCAGAGAGAGCTGGATATAAAAGTAGACCAATGGTCTACATTGTCTCTGCAATACAGAATTTTAATCTAAGTCTTGACACATATCACATCACATGCACAAGAACTTTGGGAAAAAAAAAATCTAAACAGAATCTGATGGTTGATTAGGTGACTTTTTTTTGGAACTGAAGTCCTACTATTATCAGAGCAATACAGATGTGTAGAGCAGTATATGTACATGGCACATTTGTGGGAAAGTAAACCATATATTCCAGGTCTGACATATGTTATTGAACTTGTCCATACAACAAATATTTGATTCCAGATTATGTGTTAATGCACTATGCTTTTCACTTCTGTGGCTACCAGTTACATCCCTACAGAAATATTTCTGTAGTAATCTTGTGAATAGATAGTGAGTTTGCCTTTTATTCAGTAGTTAAAAAAAAAAAAAAAAAAAAAATCTTCAGGGAAAACATATCTTTATTGCCAGAATACTGATAATCCTTATTCATTTATTTATATATGTATATAAGATCACATAATCACATCTGAAATTTCCTGTTTAGGGCTGCCTTTTTTTTCCAGTAGATGTTTAAAAACACTGAAAAAAATATAATATGGTGACAGATTATACATCTCATGTTTCAGATATGATGGTTATCATCATATCTAGTAGTAATTGGCACTGGGTGCATTTTTTCCACAAATTACTTTTTCCATAGATTCTTTGATGGCCCTTTGCCTAGCTCCAATTATCAGAGCACAGAGATTCTCTGATCCAATTGGAGTGATATTGAGACACAGATGAGGTCAGAAGTTGTCCAATGAGTTTATTATCAATTATAGCTATAGGGAAAGGTAATATGAACTAGGGCAATAGGGAAGGGAAAGGAGACAAATAGGAAAAATAGGAAAAGATCAAAAAATACAGGTAGGTCTCAGGTAGTAGGCCAAGGAGAATCAGACAGCAGGCAAGTAACACGCCACAAGGCATCCTACATTGGACACACTCCCCCTTGGTTGTAGGTGACCTATTTTATCCTCTTCTCTGTCTGTGAAGCATTCCTGGGCACATAGGTTAGATTCACTGCAGTAGCTGTAACCATGCAGGTTCATTGGATAGTTATCTCCCTTGAGATGTGCCCACAAAAGATGTGCTCACCAGCCACTTAGCAATTACTTATCTCTGTGGCTACATACCTCTTATGGCCCCTGGTCTGCAAGTCTTCAGACAAAAGATTTCTTGGACTTTCCATCTGTTAAATTGTAGACAGAGGCACAGACTGTCCTGGACTTGTCCAAGACTTGATTGGACTTGTCCATCTGTTAGTGCCTTACATCCTTATCTATCTTATTTCTGAAAAAGAAGGCCAAATATTTAAATATAGCAAGTATGTTCTCAAGAAATTTGAGTCTTTTAAAATATGACTAAAAAACATTTAATGTAAGTTGCATTATTTATGTTTTCTTGAAGCATATTTTTTCTTTAAATGAGAGGGGGTGAAGCTGAGAAAACCAATAAAGTAACTTGACATGACAGTTATGTCAAGCAGGTATTCCCTTTATTACAGCACTGGGTGCATGGAGGATTGCTCCCAACAAACATGCACAGTGAAGAAAGAAATGACAACATATTTAAGGGCATAGAATATACATATTCATTATATTCCAAGGACATGGGCAGAAATAACATCTCTAGTAGCCATGGGATGCATTCTCGCTGTAAATTTCCAACCGTTTAAGGGGGGTAGCTCAAACCAGCTCCTACTGATGTTATGTTGAGCTCAGGCATCTGTTTTGCCATCTGACCTTCAACAGGACATCTATTTGGCTTTATTTTCACTGACAACAGGTTTTGTGGCCTCTGCTTTCTCTTTCTGTTTCTGAGCTTACATTTACACAAGCCCACATTCTTCAGCTTATATTTCTCAAGTTACATGAAAGTCTGTTCACACAGTATGGAATAGCTGTTCTCATAATTCAGGGGGTATAAGTTTGATTTTTCATTCAAAAGTAAATTCTAGAACTACTGTCAACAAATTTGTGATTAGAAAATTATGTATTGTTACTTTCTGGCATTCTCTGGTTCAGCACAATTTACAAGAATTGACTACTTTTAAAAACAGGGAATAGAAAAAGGAAAATTTAAGCTCCTGAATGTTTCCTGAAGTAATCAGTTTATAGGGCAATTTGTTCCAGTAGCATTAGTGGATGTTTTATGTTGACACACTCTCCATGAATTAGGTAAAATGCATCAGCTTGCTACACACTTATGTCAAACAGCAGAGATGATAACAAAGGTGATATTAAGATGGTAATGAATTCCTGTCAGTATTTCATGTGCCATACTCAAATGTGTGCTTGACTATTTCCAGTCTTTTAAGCTGCCTAACTCCTTGATGTTCAAAGCAATTTTCTTCTTTCTTCCTTTGTACATTTATTAAATAATTGAAGGAAAATGACACTTTGTATTTGCTTTGTCTAGTCAATAAATCTATGTTCTACAAAAGGGAGAAGGAACTTGCTCTTACTCTCAGATATACAGAATTCTAAAGTACTTTATATTCTTCAGTTTCTAAAGTGAAAGATAAACTGAAAGAGATAAATTATTCATAAATCTGGCAGGCTCAGGAATTAAGGTTTATAATCTAGACAGTTCTATTCCTGCAAGGAACGTACATACAGTCTACCATTTTATGCAGTTTCATTGAAGTACGGCAAATAATACAATGTTTAAGTGCCTTCCTGAATAAAAGCCAAAATTAAGAACAGAGTAAAAGTAGAGAACTAAGAACTACTCCATACAAAATGTGAAAAAAAACACTGACTGTGTAATCGGGGAACAAGAACTAACAGTATAAATGGATTCATGATACATCATGACTTCTTAAGGAGGAAAAAATAAACACCACGACACAAATGTGAAGGTCCTAGGCTTTAAATTAAGCATGTGAGATGTTGTGGGGGCAAAGATCCGTACTCACATTTAACAGATATATTTCCTTTATTTCATACCTGCTTAAAAAATAACAGGGTTAAGTGTTAAACATTACCATAACTGAAATTAACTTGACATACTGACACTCAGAGATGACTGGGATTTATGTGTTTATGTGTCGTTGAACAATGTAAGTTACAAAAATGTAAATTATGATGCTTATAATTCTAAATGGATTACACTAGATATAGATACCTACATAAGCTGCTACTTGAAGGGATTTGGGCACATATGAACAGTTAAACATACACGTAACACCAGTTGTTGCTTTTAAAGCAACATTAGTGCTCTAGAATAGGGTAAAACTTTTCAGAAATTTCCAGATCATCTATATTCTTCATCTTCTGTAGTGTTCCTGAGACTAGGATTATGCAACTGAACTTCAAAAGGAAAAGCTTAGCTCTGTGGTTTTGTATCAGCTTTCTACATCTAATAATTAATTCTCCATCTTTATTCTCTGCCTTTAAAAGTGCATCAAGTAGCCTCCAGCAGGTGAAGATATCACTAGCGACCCCTCTTAAAAGAGGCTCTATGTTTTGGATTTTATTGGCTATCGTACACAGGAAAGTTTTAGGTTTCATGGGTATGTTGGCATGCAAGGTAGTACAAGACTCCACAAGTCATTGAGAGAACAGATCTAATCAATATGATCACTCACACAAAAGAAACTTTTTCCAAGTTGTATATATGCTCAACTTCAAGGAGGAGGTCCTTGTTTATGCTTTTGAACTAAATCCATTTACCACACAACAAAAATAAAAAATAAAAAATAAAAAATAAAAAATAAAAAATAAAAAATAAAAAATAAAAAATAATAAATAATAAATAAATAAATAAAAATCACACACATGGAAAAGTGTCGGTTTACAGGCTGGTTTGGCCCAGTTCCGTGACCAGAGAGGCAGAGGGATCCGCAGATACGTGCCTCCGGAAAAGGGAAACAGGGGACTCAAAATAATTGAAAACAGCAGCAACGATTTGAGGTGAAACAAACTAATTTACTAAATATACTATCAGCAAAATATAATGAGAGAGAGGGAGTGTGTGCGAAAGGTGGATAGGTCTCACCACAACACTGAGGTGAGAAGTGCATCCAGTTGAGCCAATGAAGATAAGCAGACGGAGAAGAGCAGATGGAGAAGCTCAGGCGAAGAAGAGCAGGCGAAGAAGAGAACATCAAGTGACCTTGCCTGGAGTAACATCTCCTTGCTGACCACAAAGCCCCCTGGGGAATGTAGTTGTTCTTCTCCTCCAGACAGGCACCCGGAACTTGAGCATTCACAGTCAAACCCCCAGTGCATTACATGATGTTGTGATGTGGAATACTGATAACCAAAAATCATAAAACCATGACATTCCACCCCTTATTCTACATCACTACATCATGCTTAATATACATATATACACACAAAATATAAAGACATGCACATACATATCTATGTATGAACACATGGACTTACTGACTGCATTCGCCCAACATCAAATTCCCTTGTGGTATGCATTGAACATCCCCATTGTTCTGCATCACTCACCAGGTGGACCCAGGTCCCAGGGCAAAAACAGTACCGCAAAGAGGTTTGTCCTTCCCAGAAGCTGGAAGAACCCAAACTGCTTTTCCCAACATGCTCTTTACATGTACAACAGGGACCTTATCTCCCTCTACGGTATGTAGAGAGCTGGATTGGGTAGGACCATCATGATTGATAGATCCTCTGGTATTGACTAACCAGGTGGTTTCTGCCAAATGCTTCTCCCAGTGCTTAAATGTTCCGCCACCCATTGCTTTCAACATGGTTTTTAACAACCCATTGTAGCGTTCAATTTTACCAGAGGCTGGTGCATGATAGGGGATGTGATAAATCCACTCAATGCCATGATCTTTGGCCCAGGTATTTACAAGAGAATTTCTGAAATGAGCCCCATTATCTGACTCAATTCTTTTTGGGGTGCCATGTCTCCACAGGACTTGTTTCTCAAGACCCAGTATGGTGTTTTGGGTGGTAGCATGGGGGTACTGCATATGTTTCAAGCCACCTACTGGTTACCTCTACTATAGCAAGCACATAATGCTTACCATTGCGAGATCGTGGCAAGGTGATATAATTAACTTGCCACGCCTCCCCATATTTATACTTTTGCCACTGCCCTTCCCGCAAGAGAGGTTTCATCCTCTTGGCTTGTTTAATTGTGGCGCATGTGTCACAGTCATGAATGGCCTGTGCAATTGCATCCATAGTCAAGTCCACCCCTCGATCTCTAGCCCATTTGTACATTGCATCTCTTCCTTGGTGGCCTGAGGTCTCATGGGCCCACCGAGCTAGAAATAATTCACCCTTGTTCTGCCAATCCAGGTCTATTTGAGCCACCTCAATTTTGGCAGCTTGATCCACCTGATGGCTATTTTTCTGTTGTTCAGTAGCCTGACTCTTGGGCACATGAGCATCTACATGGCGCACCTTTACAACCATATTCTTTATTCTGTAAGCAATATCTTTCCACAGCTCAGCAGCCCAAATAGGTTTACCCCTTCTTTGCCAGTTATTCTGTTCCCACTGCTGTAACAAGCCCCATAGAGCATTTGCCACCATCCATGAGTCAGTGTAAAGATAAAGCATTGGCCACCTCTCCCGTTCAGCAACATCCAAGGCCAATTGGATAGCCTTTACCTCTGCGAATTGACTTGATTCTCCTTTCCCTTCAGTAGCCTCTGCAACTTGTTGTGTGGGGCTTCACACAGCAGATTTCCATCTGCAATGCTTTCCCACAGTACAACACAATCCATCAGTGAACAGGGCATATGTCTTTTCATTTTCTGGCAGTTCATTGTATGGTAGGGCCTCTTTAGCACATGATACCTGTTCTGCTGGCAGTGTTCCAAACTTTTTGCCTTCAGGCCAGTCCATTATCACCTCTAGGATCCCTGGACAGCTGAGGTTCCCCATCCACACTCGTTGCGTAATCAACGCAATCCACTTACTCCAAGTGGGATCAGTAGCATGATGGGTGGAGGGAACCTTTCCCTTGAACATCCAGTTCAGCACTGGCAGTTGAAGTGCCAGAAGGAGTTCTATTTCAGTGCCAGTTACTTCAGAAGCAGTCCAAACTCCCTCATACACGGCTAAGATCTCCTTTTCAGTTGGAGTGTAGCCCTCTTCAGACCCTCTGTATACTCGACTCCAAAATTCCAGGGGTCAGCCTCGGGTCTCTCCTGAGGCTCTTTGCCACAAACTCCAAGTGGGACCTTTCTCTCCAGGAGCATGGGCTATCTCTTGTTTAATCTGCTCAAAAGCCTGCTGCTGCTCAGGACCCCACACAAAATCATTCTTCTTCCACGTCACCTGATAAAGGGGGCTTATAATGAGGCTCTAGTTTGGAACATGCATTCTCCAAAAACCTACTACGCCCAGAAACTATTGTGTTTCTTTCTTATTAGTGGGTGGAGACATGACAGTGATTTTGTCAATCACATCTGCTGGGATGTGACGATGTCCATCTTGCCACTTTATAGCTAGGAACTGAATTTCCTGGGCAGGTCCTTTCACTTTGCTTTGCTTAATAGCGAAACCAGCACACAGAAGGATCTGGATTATTTGCTCTCCTTTCTCAAAAACTTCCTTTGCTGTGTTACCCCACACAGTGATGTCATCAATGTAATGTAAGTGCTCAGGAGCCCCTCCCTGTTCCCGTGCAGCTTGGATCAACCCATGGCAAATGGTTGGGCTATGTTTCTAGCCCTGGGACAAACGATTCCATGTATACTGAATGCCCCTCCAGGAGAAAGCAAACTATGGCCTAGATTCTTTGGCCAAAGGAATGAAGAAAAAGGTGTTAGCAATATCAGTGGTGGCATGCCATTTGGCTGCTTTTGATTCCAGTTCATACTGGACTTCTAACATGTCTGGCATAGCAGCACTCGGTGGGGGTGTGACTTCATTCAGGCCACAGTAGTCCACCGTCAGCCTCCATTCTCCACTGGCTTTACGCACTGGCCATATTGGGCTGTTAAAAGGTGAGTGAGTCTTGCTAATCACTCCCTGATTCTCTAGTTGACGAATCAACTTATGAATGGGGAGCAAGGAATCCCTGTTGGTGCTGTACTGCCGCCTGTGCACCATTTTTATAGCAATTGATACCTGTTGCTCTTTCACTCGTAGCAACCCCACAACAGACGGATCTTCTGACAGGCCAGGCAAAACAGACAACTGCTTAACACCTTTTGTGTCTACAGCAGCTATTCCAAAGGCCCATCGATACCCCTTAGGATCATTGAAATATCCCCTTCTGAGGTAATCAATACCGAGTATACGTGGAGCCCCTGGAACAGCCATAATAGGGTGCTTTTGCCAATCCCTACCAGTGAGGCTGATTTCGGTCTCCAACATAGTCATCTCTCGGGAACCCGCAGTCACCCCATGAATATAAATTGATTTTGTCCCTTGGTGACTCGAGGGCATTAGAGTGCACTGTGCACCAGTATCCACCAGGGCCTTATATTTCTGTGATTCTGATGTGCCAGGCCATCTAACCCACACAGTCCAATAAACTCGATTATCCCTTTCTCCCCCTTGGCTGGGGGCAGGGCCCCTCTATTTGTTACCTCTGTTGTCTGCAGCAACTGGAGCAATCACCTTTTTGGAGAAGTTCACCTTTATCTTAGCAAAACATTCTCTAGGCTCACAGATTATTTACTGGCAGTTGAAATTCACATATTCACTGACCTCAGCAAAAGTAGATCTTCCTTTTTGTTTGTTCTGTTTATTTTCCCCACCCCCTTACTTTTTAAGCAGTGGATAGTTAGGTTACATCAGCACTTGAAAGTATTGCTTCCACAGTTACAAATGATTGGAGTGACAAAGGACAAGTCAGTTAATTAATTGGGAAAAATTTCAGACATTTGCACTTTTAAAATAGTACATTAGAGAAACTGTTTCGAACTGAGTAGAAGATTCTCAGTTAAAACACAAGCTGTGCACATATTACACAGCAGAAGAGCAGACGTTCCTAAAATATCCTTAGACCAAACAATGTACAAGGTGAAGCACTGTTATGGTTTTATGATTTTTGGTTATCAGTATTCCACATCATAACATCATGTTGTTCACTGGGAGTTAAAGAGTTAATGCTCCAGTTATGGGCACCTGTCTGGAAAAAAAGAACTAAATATCCCAGACTTGTTCAGAGAGGAGATCTAACCCCTGGCAAGGTCATGAGACTGCCCCTTCTTTTCACTCTCCTCCCTGCTGCTCATCCTTGACCTCACGCATCTCCTCAGCACTAGTGTAAGGCCTACAGCTTTCAGATACTCTTACTCTCTCTCATCGTATTTGATTTATTAGCTTCAATTCTAATCATATTGTATTACAATGTCTTATCTTGCATTCTGATTCCATATTTGGTTTGTTTCTCCTCAGATCGTTGCCTCTGTTTTTAGTTATTCAGGGCACAGTAGCATTAGTGGATGCCTTTCTGGAGGCACAGATCTGCGGATCCCTCTGCCCCACTAGTCACAGAACTGGGCTTAACTAGCCTGTAAACTGTTGACATTCTTGGTGGAGAATGTGGTCAGAAGCTGCTTTTAGCTTTTAGAACAAACCTCTCTCTGCTCTTGGAGAGCTTTGTTAGTAAAGTTTCTCTCTTTCACAGGTGCTCACTGCGAACTTGACCTTGAAAGTCCAGACAGACTGCCAATATTCTGGGATATTTGTAAACTTTGAGCACAGCTATCTTGCTTCTGTAAAGATTAAAAAAAAAAAAAAAAAAAAAAAGCTTTCTCTTGTAAAACTTCTTTTCAAGGGACTGCATGCCATCTTTCTTAATGCTCAAAACGTGCTGAATGTGCTAGGCCTTAAAGTTTGGCACTTCGCTCTATGGAGCTATAGGTATATATAAGCTGTTGAAAACAGTGATGGAAATATCTACCTGGTATCTGCATAGAATGTGGCATGCAACTCCTGATGGAGTTGCTATTTCCACAGAACTTGTGGTTTTTAAACAGGCTCCCAGTGTCTCCTTTGAATCCAGTCACTCCAGTGAGTGACTAGTTGTTTTAGGCTTTGTTAGCTTCATTAAAATCACACCTTAAATTAAATGTGCATTTACATTTCCTTAGGCATAAGGGCTGACCAAGTCTGGGAACAGAAGTGGTTTCAGGTGCAGCTAATCGCCTGTTCTCTGTGATTCAAGGAGTTTAGAAAGCAAGAGGGTCCACTCTTAAACTCTCAGTGATAGGGCCTCCTGTATCTGCCCTGTATCTGGCCCTACCCTCTATGCAGTAAATAAACAGGTGTACCCAGCCATCTCAAATCTTGTTAAGTCACTGTTAAATCACTACTTTACACCTATATTATAATCAATAAATATATTCCTGCTTCTTTTTTTCTGAGCGAAGTGTATAGTTGTTTCCGTATCTGGCAGCTATAAGGGTACTAACAAGTTCTTTAGAGCTAGCCACCTTTGCTGACAAAAGCCTCAGTGTACAGTCCAACTTCTGGCTGCAGGATATTGAGACTATATTGAGACTGAGAAATTTAAAAAAAAAAAAATCAGAAACCATACCATTTTTCTGCCTTTAGGAATATTTTTCCACAGACTGGTGAAAAAAAGTTACCTGCACTTTTAAAGAACTCTTCAAAAATTTACAGTACAGAAAGTAAAAATATAAGTGCATTTTTAATATTTATAAGGCTGTCCATATTTTAATGTGATTTTTTACACTGATCATACCTTCATCAAATTGTCTTTTAACATTAAGTTTTACCTTTTAAAATCATAGTAATGGTAAGGAGTTTAAGTTCCACATTATGACTTGGGAGTCCATATTAAGATGCAAATGCCCAGAGTTCCACCTGATTTCAGTAGATGGATTGATTACTTGCATTATTACCAACAAATACGTTGATTTTTTTTTTTTTTTTTTTTTTTACCTAATATGATTGTATTTATATATTTACAGTTGTTTGTGTGAAAGCATATCTGGAGAAAGAAATAGTCTCAAAGAAAGCATAAAGAGATAAACTGTCATTGAACAAATTTTACAAAAGAAAAAAAAAAGTCTTTCAACAGTCAGCATCAGGTCTGTGAAATAAATTGCTTTTGAATACTTTTGTAACAGATGTCAGCCATCTTACTTATCACTGAACAAGCCACATTTGAACTAAGCAGCTCAGTATCACATTGAAGGATGTGGCTGCTGATTGAACACAGGTGTAATGGTTGATATACTGTCACACAGCCTGACGTTAACCTAAGATCTTTGTTGAAATACTTATTACTGATGGCATAAAATGTAATTGCTAATTTTCTGCCTGAGTGGTTACATATTTTCTTCACATCTTAAGACTTATTCATCTCCTTTCCACTGCCCATTTCTCAGAGTTTAAGGCAGATGTGTCATTGGTCCACAGGCCAGTAATTGAACCTGTCACTTGCAATCTACTGACTTCATTCCTCAGAATGATATCCACTGCTTCATTCACCTTCTTTAAATATCAGTGTGTAACTTCAACCTATAATAACAGATATTTATTTTTTATCTTATAGATCGCTAGTTAAGGAACAAAGCATTAGGAATGATCTGGATGATTACTATGATTTACATTCACTGTAGAAGTCTTTTTCACAATAAGTTGTCCATTATTAGTCTATTTTTAATAAATGAGTTAATGAAGTTTTTGAAGTAAAACTGGGTAGAAGAAAAATGACTACTCAAAATTCAGGCCTACTAAATTTATTTTGGAATACTCCAAAAATACTCTGTATTATATAAGTAATTTTTATCCAAATAATAGATAAAATCAGATCTCTTTAGCACTCTTTAGTGCTTGGAAAGGTGTATGGGAACTGCTAAGTCACAGCCTGAATCTCTGATTAATCACATGAGGCGAGCAATGAGTCAGCCACTGCACAGGGAGCACAGGTAAAAGCAATTCACCTGTGCTGCAGGAAGGGGTGGAGCCTGGCTCCACCTCTCCTAGACCCATTTAAGAGCTGACTACCAGTGGGGAAGGATCTCTCTTCTAGAGATCCATTTCACTGGAGTTTCCTGAGTGAGCCCATAATATGGGTAAGCACCCTATCTATTCTCTTTGTCTTGCTTTGCCTAACTCTCTTGTTTATTTCATTATTATAACATCTTAATATTCTTTGATTATACAATATTCCTTGATTATATACTATCTTAATATTCTTTGATTATACAAAAGGGAATACCAGCCTGTTTGCCTTGCAAAGCAGCAAAATACCTTCTAAGAAGTTTGTTGAAATATCAGGCAAAGTGCTATTAGGAATACTAATAATCATATACAGGAAATAAAGTTGATTCACCCAGATAGTGATGAGGGTCTCTAACTGTGGAATAGACCTCCTCAAGAGATAATGTTCACTAAGGAGATATTCCTCCTCCAGAGGCTAAGCTTTAAATGAGCTCAGATTAGGTGGACTCAGGTCCATCCCTTCTCATCATGTGGGAAACACAGATGAATTGTTTGCACCTGTGCTTCCTGGGCCAGCTATACCCCTTCATCTAGTGCTCAATCATTAGTTCAGGCCATGACATAACAGTTCCCTTACACAAACAGAATAAGAGTGTTGTAAAATAATCAGCACCAGACTATAAGATAACATTGAAATTATTTCTTCCTTCAGTTACAAGAATTGGATAAGTGTTTTCAAGCCCCAGCCTGTAGGCAGTCTGAAACGTGCATGTGGTAACATTCACGCTGTCAAGATTACCTGGACGGCCTGGAGATGTGGGCCCATGAAAACTTAATGAGGTTCAATAAGGCCAAGTGTAGGGTACTTGTAGCCCAGAAGGCCAATTGTGTTCTGATCTGTACTAACAAAGGAGTGGTTAGCAGGGTGAAGGAGGTGATTTTCCCCCTCTACTCGGCTCTTGTGAGGCCCCTTCTGGAGTACTGTGTCTAGGCCTGGGGCCCCCAGCATAAGAAAGATGCAGAGCTTTTGGAATGGGTCCAGAGGAGGGCCACTAAGATGATCAGAGAGCTGGAGCACCTCTCCTATGAGGAAAGGTTGAGGGAACTGGGCTTATTTAGCTTGGAGAAGAGAAGGCTCCAGGGAGACCTCATTGCAGCCTTCCAGTACTGAAAGGGAGTGTATAACCAGGAGGAGGAACAGCTGTTTATGAGAGCGGATATTGATAGGACAAGGGGAAATGGTTTTAAACTGAGACTGGGGAGGTTTATGTTAGACATTAGGAGACAATGTTTCACACAGAGGGTAGTGACACACTGGATAAGTTTGCCCTAGGAGGTTGTGGATACCCAGTCCTTGGAGGCATTCAAAGCCAGGCTGGATATGGCTCTGGGTGGCCTGGTCTAGTAGTTGGCGACCCTGCACATAGCAGGGAGATTGAAACTAGATGATCACTGTGGTCCTTTTCAACCCAGACCATTCTATGATTCTATGACTAGTGAACAAAAATAAATTATTATATCAGAAACCATGCAAATTTTTTTTTCCCACTGAAAGCTGTATGAAATGTGCATAAAATTTTCAGCTAAATGTTTTATTTTTTTTATTTAACAGTTTTAAAGTTGACTGAGATGATACTTATGAAGTACAGAGTGAAATCCAAAACACTACTTCATGCAGCATGTAGAAAATTATTTTTTAAGCATCACATTTAGAAGTTGTTACATTGTCTCTTCACAAATAAATATTTGGTCTTGTCGATTGCATCCCAGCTTTTGTTGTGTGAGTTATTTGGTACTGATGTGAAACAGGATGTGAAACAAATATACCTACCACTCAAGCCATCATGAACAGCTACTGTTATTCACAACATTATTTTCTAATCCAGACAGATAAGTACTGAGAGCTGTCAGTAGTTATTTTATATAGTCACTCCTCATTCAGTACTTCTTTTTTTTCCAACATGACTTATTCTGTATTCAAAATATAATGTTGTTTCTTCTTTCTCTTTTAAGTGACATGGAAAAGAGATAGATCATATGTACATTCTTTGACCACACTAATTAACAGTTATTCATCAATATATTAAATTTATTATTCACAATTCTAAAAAATGTCTAAATGAGAGACAGAAGAAATTTAATTATAACAGCACACTGCAAGATGACAATGAAAAAGAAATATACCTAAATGTTACTGAGAAATTGTGCAAAGTATGGTACAAATTTTGGAAAAGTATTCATCATGAGATCCTTCGTCTTTGTTGAGTTGTGCTAATGAACTCTCCTGATTTCAAACACTCCTAATTTCAGACTATTATTTTATTTTTCTTGAAAAATGAAAAATGTTATTCACTTCATAACAAAACAGTCTTAAAGAAACTTAAGGTAGTTTTTGTTTCAGGAGACTTTATTTTGCATGCTTTGCCTATGTGTTTACAGAGATTTTAAAGAACTTAATAAATAACATAAATGCTGGCACAAACTTTGTGATAAAACTAATTCATTTTATTTGAAAATCATCTTTGCATTTCATTTACTACTGGCTGCTGAGTATCTCATCAGGAACGGTGTTAACCAAGTAGTCATGTCTTAACATTAACATTTTTGATTTAATTACTAATGATCAAATAGATGTTTAATGTAACTAAAGCCTAGTATTCTAATAAAACTCTTGTACATACACTGTTTGTAATATGGAACAGTATCTAACCTTAAAATTATAATTCAAAGTTATGTTTTCTTTCTTTAAAGAGATTTTTGTAGGGCAAAAACAGTCCCACTGAAACAGAAATTCTTGTTTACTGTCTTTTTTTCTGGAGGAGGATCTCAGTGATGTGGAATAATTCTGGAGTTCTGATATTCTAAAAAAAAAAAAAAAAAGTATTTTTCTGGCTTATTAGATTTTGCTCTGATGGTTAAGAATAAAGCTCTATACAACATGTTTTATTAATTAGTCTTCCACTTTTTTCAAAGTTCTCATTTCAAAAACAAACAAATAATGTGTTCTGATTTTAATACATTGGATGCTTTCCTCCCAACATTCAAAGATAAAATCTGAATAGCTGACAAGACAGGAAGGAAAAAAGAAATAAAGTAAAATACATATTTTTGTCAGAACAGAAAATTATACAGAGATATTAGAAGAGCGGCATACATTCAGAATTGAACTCATGGTTTTATATCACTACATTCTATGAAGAAACATAGATAAGATCATAGAATCATAGAAACTTAGAATGGTCTGGGTTGAAAAGGACCACATCTAGTTTCAACCCCCATACAGTGATAGGGCTGCCAACCACTGGTCCAGGCTGCCCAGAGCCACATCTTGCCAGGTTTTGAATGCCTCCAGGGATGGAGCATCCACAAAATCCTTGGGCAAACTTATCCAGTGTATCACCACCCTCTGTGTGAAAAACTTCCTCCTAATATCTAACCTAAACTTCCCCAGTCTCAGTTTAAAACCATTCCCCCTTGTCCTATTAATATCCATCCAAGTAAACAGTTGCCCCCCCCTCTTGTTTATACACTCCTTTCAAGTACTGGAAGGCTGCTATGAGGTTGTCTTCTCTTCTCCAGGCTAAACAAGCCCAGTTCCTTCAACCTTTCCTCATAGGAGAGGTGCTCCAACGCACTGATCATCTTAGTGGCCCTCTTCTAGGCCTGCTCCAAGAGCTCCTTGTTTTTCTTATGCTGGAGCCCCAGGCCTGGACACAGTACTCCAGATGGGGCCTCAAAAAAGCTGAGTAGAGGGGGACAATCACCTCCCTCCCCTGCTGACCACCCCTTTTTTAATACAGAACATAGTTGGCCCTTTGGGCTGCAGTGCTCACTGCTGACTCATGTCATCTTCTCATCCACCAGGACCCCCAAATCCTTCTCTGCAGGCCTGCTCTCAAGGGGTTCTTCCCTTAGTTTGCGTAAATACCTGGGATCACACCAGCTCAATTGCAGCACCCTGTAATTGGGCTTGTTGAACCTCATTAGTTTCTCATAGGCCCTCTTCTCCAGCCTGTCCAGGTCCCTCAGGATGGCTTCCTTCCCTCCAGTGTATCGGCTGTACCACTAGGCTTGGTGTCATCAGCAAACTTGCTGAGGGTGCACTCAATGCCATCATCTATGTCATTGATGAAGATGTTGAATATAGAAGTGATATTAAAATAGTTCTAGGACCAAAAATTATGCATTTAATGTGTATATTTATTTCAGTGTTATCAAAATCAAACATGCAATTAAAAGCCTCAGTCATTCTTTACAGAATTAACTTAAATATACAGAAACAAAATTAATGGGTTATACTCTTGCTTTGTGGATGACGTATAGTGGATAGCAGGCAAGAGGAAGGATAACTTAAGAAGAAAGAAAAAATATCATCACTAACATCCCACAGCCCAGAAGATATTTTTGGAGAGGAATTACAAAAAAGAGATAAATATGTCGCTCTGAATGTAAAATCTCCTAGCTCTTCCCATGGAGATTACAGCAAATACAAAGAGCACAATGGCACTATTTGATTGAGCAAATTCTCAGCTATAAAACAGTATTTTTTAACATAGTCACCACTGTTAACTTTTCATTTTTCCTAGTGATGAACAAAAGTCTGCAGAATGCATTCCTACGAATCTGCATTGGTGATGTTGATCCATTGCCACTATCACACTGCTGAGAGACACTAACCACTGCTTCATTATGCTGACATCCACTATTTAGTTTCTGCACATGTTCAGTAAGTGTTGATGAATGTCAGTGGGTGCCACTTTTTCTGCATGGAGAAATTAAATGACATACCTTTGTTTCACACACCCTTCCATGCCAGATGCCATTTAATCAGACTGTCCCTCTGCTCTGTCATCTGTCACACAGTGACAAAATGTAACAAAATATTGGTGAGAAGGATCTACCTCTACTGCCTTACCAAAATTTGCGTCTGATGTTGTGGGCCAAAATAATGAAGTAGGAGGCATTACTCTTGAAACAGCCCTTATAAAAGGAAAAGAAGATTAAAAAATAATTAAATAAATAAATAGTAGAAAAAGACCGTAGTGAATCTCTTTATTATTATTTTTCATTCTTAGTTATTGAAGTTTTTCTTTCTACTTCCATTAGATTTATTTTACATGGCCATACAAATAGAGCTAGAAAAAAAGACTTTACACTGCAAAAGAAAATAGAGATGATTTCATTCATGAAGATGGAGAAAGTTGCCTAGATAGCTGATTTTTAAAAAAACTTTTGTACCAAATCAAGATTTTCTGAAGGATGTTTAACTACCTTTCAGCACAGACAAAAGCAGATAAGTAATTCCTTAGTATCATTTGAAAATGTTATTATAAAACGAAAGTTTGAAGCTACAGTTAATGATCTAAACAGAATTTATGTCTTTATAAGTTGTTAGAAAGTTACTTTAATTTGATCTTTGTTAATGAAATAGCATGACATAATTTTACCTGCTAGTGCTATTCAAATTTCTGTTAATTCTGTTTTGTTTCCACCTGAAAGAATATTTATATCATTAAAAAAGAGACTGAATCTAAATTTTAAAAAGATTGTGACAGAATCAAGTACAACCATGATCATTTCTGCCTAGAATATTCATTAATAAAAGATTCATAAATAATGGGTTGTGAGTGTATGGCAAGTGCCCTGTAGTGCAGAGTCAGAACAGTAGCTTGAAGTGGCTTGAATTAACCAGTCAACTTTCAGCTTTGCATCTTTGTCATTACAAAATTTATTAGATGAAATTATTTTACTTTGTTATGCGTAATTGTTATACGTAAAGAGCTAGAATTTGTGAAAGTGGTAAGGGAAAAAATAAACAAAAGAAAGATTGAAAAAGGAAAGGACTTAGGAAACATGACTCTTTTTTTTTTTTTTTTTTTTTTTTCCTCCCAGCAGATGTACCCATTTAATAACATGCAATGTACAAAGTATTTGCATAAAAAGTTCAAGACAATGCATATTTTTATATAGCTAGGGCTCTGACCATTTTTTTCCTTCCAAAATATGTCGTCTGTTTGATAATTTATCATAATATTCTTCTTAAAATTGGACATATTACAGGTAGTGGATAAAAAGGTTGGTATATTTACATTAGACCTCTTCATTTTCACACACCTTCTAATTACATATAAATCTTAGAAAAATCTGCAAATATTAAAGATACGCAATGCTAATTTGTGTTCATTTCTGTCCATTGAGAGGAAATACTGAAAATCTTTTGTTTCAGGTTTTTCAGTGGAACTGAAAAAAAATTGTATCCAAGATTGGTCTGATTTAGTGCTCAGTGGAGCTGCAGAGTTATTCAGTGCCTGTCTTTTCAGTGCCAAGAAACTACATTCTTCTTAACAACTTATGCTTCTAACCCAACTCCTAAATTCTGGGATATACACTAATGCTCTGTATAAGTAGTTAAAGGTGCTGAAGTCTGCATAATATCACATCCTGCATTAATCCACCTGCAGGATCTCTGGACCTTCAGAAAGAAGGAAAGTGTGACACACAGTAACTACTGAGTCTGCCAAGCATTTTGTCACCAGAGATAAACCCAAAGTCAAATATAAAAGATTGATTTGAAAATATAAAATATTCCAATATAGATCATCTTGAGGCAGATACTTTGTTTTAATTAAACTCACATTATATTTTTCAGAAACATTTTGTTATGCTGAGAATTTTCTGTTTAATAATATATATGAAAATGCTAATAAATCTTCATATAAATCACTTCAGAAGGATACAAACTATGACAGTACAAATACATTCCCAGTTCTTTAACTTCAGTTTCTTCCACACAATTCAAGACAAAGACAGAAAAAGTAGTTAACAAGGAATTCAGATAATATAAGTGGAACATATCAGTGTTTCATTTTAGCCTAATTTCTCTTATACCTACGTTTGATTCAAATCAAAAGCCAGGAAAACTATTTTTAGTCAGAGCAAATGTAGTACACACAGGCAGAACTCTTCAGAAAGTAGAACTATGACTGTAATTATGTCTTTTTTATTTTTATTTTTTAGAGTGCAGTATCACTTCAGGAGGAAGCCTTAGTTTCTGTTTTTGCCCAGAAGGTTTCAAATTCAATTCTTCAGAAAACAATTTGTCTACCAGACCATAAATTATTGGCTCCATCATCTAGGTGATGATTTGCAACTTTCAGAAAGAAATATGTGTTTCATAACGAAGGGAGAAGGAGATATGAACTGAGAAGTGAGTGACTCAATGCTTTCTGGATACAGCATTTCTTCCTGAAAAAATATCACTTTAACCCTATCAACATGAAGGTGTAATTTAGGCCAGTGTATGTTCCAAATGAGTATGTTAAAATGTTGAACTTGCTCTAATAATCAAAGCTGCTATTAGCATTCAGCCAGGAATGCTAACAGGATTTCATAGAATCACAAAATGGCTTAGGATGGAAGGAATCTTAAAAAACATTCCGTTCTGATCACTGTGCTGAGGACAGGGTTGGTAACCAGTGGATGAGGCTGTCCAGGGCCCCATCTGACCTAGCCTTATACAATTCCAGGGATGGGGCATCCACAACTTCTCTGGGCAATCTGTGCCAGTGCCTCAGCAATCTCTGTGTGAAAAATTTTCTTCTAACAGCTAATCTAAATCTCTCCTTTTTTTTTTTTTTCAGTTTAAAGCCATTCTCCCTTGTTCTATCACTGCCTACTCATGTTAAAAATTCATGTCCCTCCTGTTTATAAGCTCCCTTTAAGTACTGCAGGGCAGCAATGAGATCTCCCGACAGCCTTCTCTTCAACTACCTGAACAGACCCAACTCCCTTGATCTTTCTTCATAGGAAAAATGCTCCAAAACTCTGATCATCATCATGACCCTCCTCTGGACGCACTCCAAAAGCTTTATGTCCTTCTAATGCTGGGGGCCCCAAACACGGATGCCTCGTGAGGACAGAGTAGAGGGGGACAATCACCTCCCTCTGTTTTCTGGCGATCCATCTTTTGTTGCAGTTCTGTTGACCTTCTAGGCTGCAAGCACACACTGCTGAGTCACATTTAGCTTGTCCACCAGGATTCTCAAGTTCTTCTCTGCAGCACTGAGAAAAGTTCTCCCAGTCTGTGCACATACCTCTGGTTGCCTCAATTAAGTAAATGCCTTGCACTTGGACTTATTGAATCTCATTAGGTTCACATGATGCCATTTCTCAGTCGTTCCCTGGTCCTTCTGGATGAGATCACTTTCTTCTATAATATCAACTACATCATTCATCTTAGTGTCATTAGCAAACTTGCCGAGGATGCACACTCAATCCCATATCTTGGTCACTGATGAAGATTTCCTAAAAATCACATACCCTTTTCCACCTCTGTGGGTGGGAGCCTCAATTTTGTGTAATTCTTGACATTGATGTCTGTGTCTATTGCTGAACCCAATCCAATGCAGTATATAACAGTTCCTGTATGTCAGAGTGGGAAGATGGTGATGAAACATTCAGTATACTGCTCCAGTTTAGTCAGTTGGTAATTCTTTGTTCCCAGTTGTTGATTTCTCTCTATACTATGATATTTCTGATGCTTTCTGACAGGGACCTTTTAGATATCCCCATAATAGTAATTGGCTTTTGAAGCCTACCTGATTAATTAGTAAAATTATATGTAGAATTACAAGCACTAAAAAAAAATGGTAACTTTCTCCTTGGAAGATGCTGTAAGTGTTAATTGATATTAGCTGTTGCTTACATTAGCAATTATTTATTTGTCTATAAAGCTGCATGCATTCAGAGAAGTCTCTTAGGAATATCTGATTTATTTATTTATTTATTTATTTGAATTTCTGAAAATGACAAGTTTTATGTTTTATGATTATTAATTCTGTTAATTACACCTCTGTGACTATATGTAGATGAAGATAGATATTTTTGGTAATCAAAAATATTGGACTAATCCTTGGAGTTTTACTTAAACAGTATGCCTATGATGCAATAACTAAGAAAGAGGGAGTGATGATAAAATTCATTTAATTATTTTGTTTGTTGATATTCTCTCTGATATATAATAGAGGCTATATAGAAAAGAAAGAGTGGCAAAATTTGTTCCTTTGTTAAGAAAAAATAGTTTGATATGATTATCAACTCAGGGACTTTTTGTTTATTAGGTGCCTAAATATAAATTGAGGCTTAGCTGGAAAGTAAATAGCTCCACAAGTTAATTTCACTTAAATTTTAATGTAAAAAAAAAAAAAAAAAAAAAAAAAGTGTTGAAAATTGTAGTTGTAATTTATGAATGTTGTGATCAAAACAGAAATATGGGAGACATCACTTTTCATTGCCTACTGTCAACTTCAGTTTTTGTTCCACAACTTGCCAAATGATTCTGATCAACGTTATGGAAGAACAGAGAAAGAAGTAAAGCTAAAGAGCAGTGATAGAATGTTTATTGTGAATATTAAAATAATTACTGGCTGTTTTTCTGTGCTTGTTGGGGATACACTGAGCAGAGAGTAAGAAAATAAGGCTCTTAACAGGAAAAATAAATTGTTTGGGAAGGGAAATGACCAAGTAAACTACTTCAGGTGAAGTTATTGTTTATTCACCATAATAAGTGTTATGCACCCATCCACCCTTTCTGTCCAAAATACAATGTGTACTTAGCAAGCCTTTGTCTTTAAAATGGTTCTTAAGAACTTCACATACATGAAATTAAAAATTTTTAAAAAGTGATCTATCTGGATGAGTATAGATTGAAAATAAATTCATGCTTAACCAAAAGCAATTATTATTTAGCTGAATAAAATGGAAATTGAATAGAAACTGGAACAGCAAGTATTAGAGATATTGAAAGGACTATGAACAGATAAAGATGGTTTTATTCATTAATATGTTCAGTTTCTACACCAAGAGCATGAGAAGAAAGACAATGAATAGCATCTTTAAGAAGGACAAATCAACAATAGGTTATGAAACACAGTTTTCATTAGGTACTCAAGAAGCCTAGAAGTATCTAATTAAAGCTGCAGAAGAGAAAGCAACACAGTATTTCACATTTACTTATGTAATGTTCATCATTATTTATCCAAAAATCTTTAGAGAGAGTGAAGGATAACTTTGCTGAATCACAGTGTCACTATGTTATTTTGAGAGGCCAACTCGTGGGAGTTGCATTCTGACTTGAGAACTCATTTCCACCAAAGGTAAGAACACTTTGAGTGAGCACTATTGCTTTTATGATTTATGACTGAGTTATGAACTTATTTCTGCATTTAAACTGAAAAAAAAAAAAAAAAAAAAAAAAAAAAGCTTCTCAGATGCTAATAATATGTTTATACTACCCCACCCCCTCCAAGCAAAGACTTAAATAATCTTTGATCTGTTAAATAGTTCTCAGATTTGGAAGACTGAAAAAGAGAAAAAAAGTTACAGATATACTCTAAGATAAGGAAAATAAATGCTCATTTGAAAAGAGGGAAATAGATGCTGTTGAATACTCCTTTCTGGCATTTACACTTTCTAAACCCTTTTTAGCTACAATTTCATTTATACATATAGCCTCTATGCAAGCTTAGAACCATTATACAATTTTTGCTATTTTTGGATAAACGTGTTTCCAGATCTATGTAACTATGAATTGAAACTGAAATAATCTTCCAAGTATACTGATATGACATGACATCAAAGTTCTAGCATACAGTGATGAGAAACCATTATGATTTAGTTCTAAAAAATGGTGCTGTTCTGGATGGGCTGGGTTTGAATAGTTTTCATTAGCATGTAACAATAGAATATGGAAGGTGAAAGTTTTCTCTTTTTTTTTTCTTTTTTTTTTTTTTCTTTTTTTGACAAACGATTGCATATTCTGTGGACATAAACTTATATACAATGAACTTTTCTGCACTAAGATTAAACTCTGATCATCTTGAATTTTCCATCTGTATCTGAATTGATAGGCAGATCATAACATGTTTCGAAGCTCCTCTGGTAAAAATAGCATTACATTTATTCTCAGGTACATGAATACCTACATTTATTCATCAGTATACTTCTTCACACAGGTAAAAATCTTAGGATTAGATTCTAAAGACTTCAACACCACATAACAGTGAAAGGAAGTGAAAAGCTTTTAAACATCACACTTTAGAAGCTGAAGCCTTAAAAGAGAGAGCAACAAACCAAAAACTCTTCTTTAGCAAGGCTAATAATTCTCTTATATTTTTTAGGGAAGTGAAAAAGGCAAAATGTCACATAGAATCTTCCTTCTGAGTGACTCCCTGTACCATAAGATGTTTCAATATTGACAGGTATTGGTGGAAGACAAGCAAAAGAATGAAATGGCTTTTTGGAGCAATTCCTTAAACGAACATAATTCAGCGTATGATGCAAACATTACCTTCTCTCTTGAAAACACCACTGTTCTGCACAAACAATGTAACAAGCATATTTGTGCAAGTGCACAATAAAAGTTGCAGTGGTATAAACACAGTTTTTATAAAATTGTATTGGAAACTATAGTCTGTTAGAGGTGCTGACACTAAAAAGGGTGTTTCTTCAGACATGAGGATATTTCAGAGAATTAATTATCTACATGTCTCTTGAAGAAACTGTCACTCAGATTTCTTTCTATTCTTGAAGACGAGAATAAATTTTTAAAGAACATGTCACTTTCATATAGTGGTTTTGTAGAAGCAAACTATGCAGTGAAGTTTCAATGAGAACAGTAAGTCTTATAAAACAATCCCAGTCCATCTGGTCATGTAACATAGTTTGTAAACTTCTTTAAACTTTCATTAACACTATAACAAAAGCTTCACAATATTTGCTGTCAGCAGCCTACCTCTCAAGTTAATGAATTTTATCAGTGTTTAAAGTATCATTTTGTTGTTTTTGAATTGAAACCTTGCAACCATGGTTTCATTCTACTCCCACAAATTATTTCATCTGTAAAGCTCTGCTTTACTGTGCTGTTTGATGTCAAATAATTTCCATTTCCTCTGGTGTCAGTTTTTTGTTTCATTTTGTTTTTAAGAAATGTAATCCAGCAGATCAAACATCTGATTTGAGATCTAGGTAAGTATTAGATTTGGATATCTCAGTGGAAATGAGAACATTTAACTCTGTAAGGATATTTAAGAATAGCTTTATTCATCAAGATCTTGGACATTTCTGAAATGCAGATAATGAACTTTCATGATGTATGACTTGAATTTTTTTTTTTTCCCCTCTACTAAATTATATTAGCCCCTCAATTTCAGTGCTATATTTCCATGCTAATTTAATATATTTTCTTTCAAATCACCTTCTCCATGTAGTAGAAAACTGATGACACTAAGCACTGTAAGTGAAAAACAAGTTAAAAATCTTTTACTACTTGTAATTCAAAGTGAAAACTTGACTAGCATTACAAATATATAGCTGTTAGATTACGAGTCAACCCTGGGAAACTTCAACAGGTATGATGTCTTTTTGAGCCCTGGGTGGTGATCAAACATTTGTTTAAAACTGGTAAACAAAGTCTGGTCCTAAAACTTGGAGTTGATTGTGCACATACTTGTAGCAAAAAGTTACAAGTAACTTTTCCCCTAATCCTTAAACAGTGAAAAGTTCCTCAAACCTCCATCATGTAAGAAATAAAAAGAAGGCTGTTTTGTAGGTCATTTGTGTTGTGGCTGACATTAATTCTTATTAGCTGCATTTTGTGCAATCATTTGGGAAATATTAATAAGCTTTGAAAATATTAGGTACTTGCCAGTTAGCTTGTAGAGGAAAATGCTCCTTTCCCAGTCCTACTGCAATTTCATGAATATATCAGTCCATTCGTGTCCCACTGGCACAAATACGTGCCATTTGAACTAAAGTGAATGTGTAAATGTGCTTAGGGAGAGAAAAAAATATAGACATCTGCATAAACTATATATAGGGGTTAGTTTTTCCCTTGAGGTTACAAGAAATTTGCCCTTTTCTTAACACCACAGATGCTCATGGGCCTAGGATTGTTTCTAAATGAATTATTAGTCCAGATTAGAGTACCACTGGGGCAAATCCTAAACATATTTATTTTCTTCTCCTGACATCTATGGCAATTTTGCACACAGAGAGAATATATAGCATATTTTTTAGATGTCACTCTTTCATTTCACAATAGACATTAGGATTCAGCAGTCTGATATTCTAATTTTAATTGAATTATTTTATGTGGAATGAACAAAAAGTATTGCCCTAAAGTTTTACAAGTTATTGTCCTAATTCAATTTTGTTTATGATAAGGGTAAAAATAAAGTCAAAAATTAATGATCTTTCCAATTAGAACAGTGAGTGAACCTTCTCAATAATATTAATAATAAAATGCTTATTTTAATAAGCATATTAAGTAGTCATGGTTCACTTGATGTAAAGACTTTTATCATGCAACCTCATATGTTATCTTTAGACTGTACAGTTTAAATGAAGGAAAATTGTAAGATGCTACACAAATGTGTAATTGTAAAAGAATGTACAACATCTTTTTTTTCTTTTTTCTTTTTCTTTTTTTTTTTTTTCCTGTGTGGTAGAGTACCATGCTATTAGCAGTTATAAAACATTCTAGTACATATGAGTTTTTATCATATGCATTGTTTTTCATTGAAGAAAATGACAAAGCAATAATTAAAAATGAATTTCAGTGTTTTGAAAGATTTGTATCTGTATCATATAATATATTGGTTCTTAATGATAGTATTTAATGTACTGCCTGAAGTCCTGTCACCATATTAAGATCAGACTCTGAGTTTCTATAGCATCTTGATCCTATTGGCTTTTGTAATAGACTTGAAGTTCTTATAGGTTTGTTACATAAGTTGCTGTCCATCATAGAAGGCAATTTTGATGAGGCACTGTGTTACACTGCTTAATTTCATAATGAAGAAACAGAGACAAGGAGTAAATCACTACATTTTCTGCTGTTCAATGCAAATTATCCACAAAAACAGAGGGAGTCACAGTCTCTCGAGTGACAGTTTGATCTCCATTGTTTTCTTACAGATGCATTGCTTTTATTAGTCCAATCAGAATTATGTTGACACCTTTTCCTCTCAGCTATCAATCATTAGTTTATTCTTTGACATTTCCATCATAATTACAGAGATAATTCAGGATGGCAAGTTACTAAATATTACTGAAGACCAAAATGAGTCAATGAATCGTGGATGGCCTGTCCCTGGAGACATTCAGGGGCTCTGAGCAACCTGATCTAGCTATAGATGTCCCTGTTCATTATAGGGAGTTGGAGCAGGTCACCACTAAAAGTCATTTCCAACTCAAATATTCTTTGATTCTATGATTCTCTGAAATGCTAAGTACATTAAGTAGAATAAAGGAACATTATATTTCTAAACTTAATTTTGAAAAATTTCCTCCTAAAAATAAGGCACAAATTTACACGTATTAGTATGGTGTTTAATTTAATCGAAGAAAAATAGAACACCTTGACTTTATAGGCTTAAGCTGCCCAAAAGCTACAATTAACTTACATCTGAATCTCTGAGATGGGGGGAAAGTTCTTAAATAGTATGACACTCATGTATTCCTCTTATTCACTCATACTTTAAAATACTCTTTTTGAAAAACAGTTATTTTCCTAATGTTGCTTGAAGGTGGCAACAATCTATGTATGTTCTTTCCACTCCACTCCACTGTAATTTTTTTGTTAAGGTCACTTCAAATTAGACCTTAGTCACCACTAAGAGCAACTGGAATAACAGTTCAGTTATGAAAACTGCATCATTTACTATTATCAGATATAAAATTGCAGACCTTTTGCTCAAAAGACTTCAAAAAATCTGATAGAAAATTTGGTGAAGGAGGGAACGTTTTACTTGTATCATAGTAAAACTGTTTTGAGAAACTTTGCAATGTGTAAATCCCTCACAAATGATTTATCACAAAGCATTTCACAGAAAAGAAAATAAGACTAATGAATATGTATATATTTTATTTATTGAATGACAATACATTATTGATGTATCCACAAAATTGTACAATCTTCCATTAAATAGGATGTTTTATGTCCAAGATATATCTATGCTGAAATATACTTTGTGAGTTTAAGATATTTTTGGTGTCTCTATGAAATAGATATCACTTAATGGATTATTTAGAAAATGTAAAAAGATCGCTTTAAAACTGAAATATTTCTTGTGAATTACTTATGATTATAGCTCTGAATATTTGACAGGAAAGAAATAACAAACAGATTAGTCCTAAATATAAATTTTTTCACACTAGATTTTATACTTAAATTTCATACTGAAATATATAAGAAATCTACTGTTATGTTTCCTGATATGTGAAGTTTTGAATTTTTACTGTTGTTTGCTTATTTGTTTGACTTTTAAAAAATATATAAATATTGAAATACAAAGTACAGCACACCAGAGAAGTAATGGATTACAAAATGCATTTCCCTATTGAGCTATGTTTGCCTGATGAATGTTGATTTTTTTTTTTTTTTAATATGTGTTATTAGTCACAATTTGCCATCATCAAAATTCATACCATGACCATAAGTATATATATATATATTTTTTAGTCTACTTAAGTGTTTTCAGACTAGGCTATTTAAAAGTAGGTACAAATTATTTTAGAGATTATTACTTCATTAATGTATAATCTATTACTGCAACATTTCACTGAAGGACCACCTTCCTTTAAATTAGTCTCTGGGAAAAAAATGGGTTGATATTTCATCTGATCTGAATTCATTAGAGGGCAAGAAAGAAGTTCAAGACAAATGGTAATGTGGGGGGCAGGAGGGAAAGCAATGATGAATAGAAGGGAAGAAATAATCTGCATAGAACTTTTCAAATAAAGAAAGTGATTATAAGAGGAAACTGAGGGGAAATTCAACAATACTTCTTTCTTGTTCCTCTTAGCTGTCTAATTTCTGAGGTTATTATTTTGATCTAGGATTCTCATTGATACTTGGAACAGTTTAAAAACAGTCAAAATCTCCTCTAAGTATTCATGATGGTAGCCAAAATATTTTTAACTGATTGCACGCAAGAAGAAATTCAAGACATTCAAGATTTTAGTAACAGAGAGAACAGTGACACATATTTACCTTTTAATCTAAATAAATAGTATCCAGTAGTTGTCTTTCAGATATACAGGAGGTTTATATATTTCATTCAGTCTTAAATAAGTTTGATTTAGAATATCTCAGAAGTGTACAACAGATAATAATAATATTATTAATAATAACAATATCCTTCAGGAAAAAAAAAATCATTTTATGACATATAGCTTAGGTATAAACAGATATTTGAAGACTATTGTAAAAGGATATATCCAGTTCAATTGATTCATACTGTCCTCATGTATTTAGAACTTTACTCCAGAGAAGTACACAGATATTCACCACTCTGGTTGCTTTCTACAGTGTTATGACTAACTAAGTAGATGATGGGTGAGCAGTGGATGTTGTCTACCTTGACTTCAGCAAGGCTAATATTTTCATGGGTAAGTTTAAGAAGTGTGAGTTAGATGAATAGACATGAGGTGGATTGAGAACTAGCTGAACAACAGAGATCAGATGGTTATGATCAGCAGCAGTCTTGTTGGAGGTCTGTAGCTAGTGGTGTTTCGCAAGGTTGATATTGTTTCTGGTTTTGCTTAACACCTTCACCACTGACCTAGATGAAGGGATAAAGTGTGTATCCTCAGTATGTTTGTTGATGAAACAAAGCTGAGAGAAGTGGCTGAAACACTAGAAGGCTGTGCTGCCATTCAGCAATACCTGGACAGGTTGGAGCGCTGAGCAGAGGAGCTAAATAAGTTCAGTAAGAGTAAGTGTAAATTCCTGCACCTGTGGAGGAATAACCATATTCATCAGTACAGGTTAGGTGCTGACCTGCTGAGAAGAAACTTTGCAGAGAAGGACTTGGTTGTGCTGATGGACAATAATTCGGCCATCAGCCAGCAGTATAACCTTGTACCCAAGAAGTCTTAGCCATTTTGCATCGTTCCCATAATATTTTAAGTAAAACGCAATTTAGAAGGAGTACACATAT
The DNA here is from genome assembly GCF_987193195.1 of Phasianus colchicus. Taxonomy (NCBI): domain Eukaryota; kingdom Metazoa; phylum Chordata; class Aves; order Galliformes; family Phasianidae; genus Phasianus; species Phasianus colchicus. The sequence goes on from NC_143476.1 coordinate 18,971,934, forward strand.
ACATGTAATTTTACTTTTGCTTTTATTGATGACCTCTTCAATTAATGTGCCTTAAATAAAACACTTATTTTATGGATGTTCCTGTTGTGCAGGGTACAATTTAGATCCGAGCGACACGATGTCTCAGGAGCAGAGGCAAGCAAGCATGCACTCAAGGCAGCACAGAAGGTTAAGGGTTTTATTGAAAACACACACAGGCCTCCACTTAGATAACCCTAGTAAGCTGCAAGCAGAAACTCCCTAACAAGCGCAGTATTACTGACTGACCTTTGAGAGATGGATGAAATGCAGAGGAGATGGAGAAGGAGCATACCAGTGCTGGATTCAATAGGCAGTGTCAGCAGGGCGTCTCCTGCTTCAAAGTGCGCTTTTTCTCTCTCTTCCAGCACAGCCTGTCTCATGCTTTTATTCTCCCCAGGGTCTGCAGGGTTTTTTTCCACTTGCACACTGTAGCCACATGGCCAACATGTGATACAGAACCTAAGTGGAACACTTGCCTGCAAAACAAGCTCTTGCAAAACAAGATAAACTAGCAAAGTCAGTTCCCAACAAAATAAGATAAATGGCTGTAGCCACAAATATCACTTCCCTTCAAACTATCAGAATTATTTATTCATTATTTGGTCAGGGGTCTTTCGGTCCCTGACACAGTTCCTCAATATATCCGAAGTCTTTAGCAGTGTATTCTATTAAAATTGTACATTTTTGTGTATAAGAAAGTTAGTGTTTATGTAATGAGTACATCTTATTCACCTATTGAAAATAAGCACCTCAGAGTAACTGCAGATTTTCTAAGCAACATATTTTTGAAGTGCTGCTATAATGATGAAATTAAATTTTGATAAAAAGATTTTTTTTTTCTTTTAGAAACTAGAGAAAATCACATACTATGTAAAAATATCCTTAATACATCACAAAAATTATTATAGATAGAAAACAGATTTTTTTTTTTTTCATTTTTGTTTCTTCATAAAGAAGTTAGCTCTTTCTATTCCTTCTGATGAACATTTATTATACCATTAGTTTTGCCTTAAGTTTGCCTGGATTCTATTTACATTTTAGGAACTTTTAATGCATAATTTAACAACATGTTTCAAGTACAACTGTACAATTTTTTAAAAGATCTCTATCATCTTTTACCAGCAGATATCAGAAAATAATAGAATGCCTTGAAGAATGTGAAAATTGCTAAAAATAAGAAAAACAGAGTGATGGTGGAATAATTTGCTGTGAGATGGTGGTATCAATGTTGCATACCACTCAGATGAATAAAATTTGAGCATACAATTAAAGTTTAGTTCATTGATAAATTTTAATAGTGAGATATTCTAAGGTACATATTAAAGTGTCAAAAATATTTTGGTATGAGTGGTGTAAACAACAGTTTAGACCAATTTTATTGATTTGCGAGATAACAACACCAAAAAAGGAAGCATACCACTCACCTCCACCCCCATGGAGATGCATGCATATCAAATAAACTTTCATGTCAAACATAAAATTGATAATGATCAATAATATTCTATAATATAAAGTGTGGTTAATTGCAGTAAGCATTGATACTGGTTCTGTCTGCAATGATTTGTTATATTCATTGTGGGAGGTGAAGCAACATTTAACATGGTGGTTCATTCATTTTTAAAGGACTCCAAATATTTGGAGCTTTTTAAAAGAAAAAATGAGGAAATGGAGGAAATGGGCTGCGTTTTCACTTCCCAAAACATGAACATTTGCTGTGGAACCACATGTCTTCTAGCTGAGAAATTCAACAGTCTGCCATTACTTAAATAAAATCCTTTTTCTTTCTCCTTCCCCTCTCTTCCCCCATCCCCACCCCACCCCACCCCCCCACACCCCCTTCATTTTTAATTTGAACATCCTTATGCTTCTCAGGCAGAGTTTTTTTACAGTATTTTTTTTTCCATACACTAGTCCCATCAACTGATGCTGTAATGTGATTTTTTGTTTTTAGAAATAGAATGTGAGCTATTACCCAGATACCCTTACTGGGAACATTGTTCACATTAAAACCTGTATGATGTATTCTGCTTCATCATTTAGACCTTTCTATTGCCAGCTCTCAACTAAAAATCTGACCTTTGGCCAAACTCATAACTAGTGTAATGATGAGAACACTCTGATTTCAAAAGAATCACACTACTGTGATCTACCTTTTTCTCTGTCTCTCTGTATGTAATATATAAACACATTCTTATCTCTGCGTATTTATTTTTATATAAATATATGTCTGCATCCTATTAATAAAAAATGCTGCATTTTAAATCAGTGACATTAAATTTGATTATTTTTTGTAATCATTTTGAATGTTTTCATTTTTATTCAGTGTAATGTATATCATTTTGGCAAATCCATCCATCCAAAGCCACAAGTACTTTTCTACTGAGTCCACTAGCCTTCAGCACAGGGAGAGAAGTTAGTAAAATAATTCTATCTTTATTTTGAAAATTAATTTACACCAAATAGGAAGATCAAAAGAGCTATTATCTATCGAGTATAAAGAGAAGATTGTTAGAATAACAGAAAGATGAAAAAATGACTAATTTTAGATTATTCAGCAATCTCCCATGTAACTGGGCACTCAGAATATGAGGTAGTTCAAAATGACTAAAACTGGAGCATATTTATGAGAGGAGGTTTCAGGAACAGTAAGAATGATTACACCTATCTCACTTTCTCAAAGTGTTGCCACTTTTGCAGTAAAGCTTAGATACTTACAAATGTAACAAAAAGTCAAAAAAAGAATGAGCTAGACCATTGGAATTTGATGGCAAAGTATTGTTACAGCTTAGTTTTTTCTGTTCAAAATTAAAGAGTTGAATAGCATTAGTTTAATGGCCACATTAGAGCCTCCAATTGTTGCTTTTCACAGCATAGAATTTCTAAACTCTAAGCTGTTTAGAGAATTTATATTTGTATTACTTATTTATATTTATATTGCTTAAGCCTTCCACGTTTTAGAACAAGACTATATAGCCTTGTTAGATGTGCAAAAATCAAAATTAACTACATTAGAAAGACCTAAAACAGAGGTATGAATTTTAAAATTTCCCGTAGTGTGTTGTCTAGGAGCATAATGTCAGTTATAAAAAGCTTCTTTATGCTGTTTGTAAGGTAAATGATCAGCACTAATAGACCTCAAGCTGCACCTTGATACTGTAGGACTCCGTAGAATCTGTAACACAGCTCTGGTTTTCAGAATTAACATCGGATCACAGAAGTGAAAAAGAAGTATGAAATGCTAGAAGGAAAAAAAATAAAAATAAAAACAACCAGATATGGTCATTCAGAGGCTCAAATGATAAGACATGAACAGATCTCACCTAGCATATTATATGAAAGTGATCTATCTTGCTTGTCTGCCACCACAGTATAGCAAAGGGCATGCCACTTTTCTTCTAAGAAGTTTGTTTCCTTGCCCAGAGCTTCAAAGAACACAAAAATTCCTTACTTTTTTTTTTTTTTTTTTTTTTTTTTTTTTTTTTTTTTTTTTTTATTGCAAAGAGCAAGTGGGCTTACCTGCATCTTCTAATGTATATCGGCATGAAAATCTACTTTTCCTTCTCATTTTTCTCCAAGTTGTAGTACTTCATAAGGAGCTATCCATGCTTAATACTTAAAAGCTGACAGAACAATAAATAGATGTACAGCTCTACAAGTAAGACAAATCACATCACTTAAACAATTTCAGCATAGGATCAGTGGTAAAACTGGCTAGTTAAATGTACAGCATCCTTGTAGCACCCCTTGCAGTACAGTGTGAGCTCAACTGGGTTACTTAAAAGGTGCTTCATGAGACTGCAGCAGTGATGGCAAGATAAAAGAGTATGGATATGTCTCTAGTCATTCACCTCTTGGATTATTCATGTGTCACTGCAAATCCTTTTATTTATTTATTTATTTATTTATTCATTTATTCATTTATTTTCATTTTATTTTACCTTGTGCTTTGCTTCTAGTTATTGTTTTGCTTCTACTGTTTCTACTAGAAGAGTGTCTCAACAGTATTGCTCAGAGATTTCGGTTCTCTTCCAGTTTCTTGTTTGATTTGTGATTTTTTACTTTCATATTTCCCTATAACATATTTATCCTTTATGTAAAATATGTTTGAATTTCTTTTTTGATGCTATAACCTTTCATTGTTGTTTGGGAGTCACACAGAAATGCCAGAATAACTGAAGCATAAAGAAAAGTATCTGTTGGCAAAGTCATTGCTGCGATGTCATACTGTATTTCACAAATATTTACCTTCTGTTTGTGGTTTTAAAAGTAGAGTGTGGCTCATAAGGTTGTGAACCAGATGTTCTTTCTTTGTAGGAAATGTATTCTTAACATTCCTGTGATCAACCCTCATGTTGTCTGGGAACATGCTTTGTGAGTTCACACGGCAGCCCATACTTAAAAAGACAGAGACAAAAAAATTGCTAAGTGCTTCCTATGAGTAATAAAGATAAGTAATAATATCAACTATACTGTACTGATACCTCCTGACAGCATAATGTTCACATGTTCCTTAACTGCATTTTAAATCTTCTGACATGTGCTAGTTTTCCTCTTCTTGGGTGTTCTGCTCAGGTTCTTTTTGATCAGATCATTTCCAGTTCTTTTTCCTTTTCCAATTTTTTTCTAATAAAACAATAAAATACAAAGGCCCTAGCATATGAAATGTTGATATTTCTTTTTCAGTGGGCCTTTCTAACATACCACATTGCTGTAAAATTCAGTTATATTCTTTGTAAGAGGAGGTTAGAGTAGCTAAAAAGAAGAAAACGTTTTAAATTTGAAAAGATGAATGATTTTGATAGCTCTGAAAGAGTGACTGACACCAGATACAAGGCAATATTGCCTTGAGTGGTTTCTTGGTGAAAAGCTGACTTCATTGCATATCCGTTTGTTTTTCTTTTAAAATTTTATTTTATTTTATTTTATTTTATTTGTTCAGCTATCAGAAGCTGTTAGTTCACTAGAATGAAATTCTCTTTTTCTCATATATAGGTTTTGTAGGTTTGAGGGGAAGCAAATTAGTCCCTGCTGTGACCCCAACAACTGTCTTATAGCAAAGAGGAACGTGAAGACAGTGTGTCTTTTTTTGTTTGTTTGTTTTGTTTTTTTTCCATTACATGTAGACTAAAATAAAAATCAAACTAAAATTAAGATCCAATGTTAGAATAATTGTACAGATAAAATACCACTGCATTTCAAGTCCAATTTTGTACACCTTTGTGAGTAATAGTTTTCACAGAATTTGAATCCAATTGTCAAGAAAATACTCACAAGACATGTTTGGGAGATAAATTAATAAGAAGTATGTTTCTGTATATGAAGTTAAAAACACAGATTTTTTTTTTTTCATTCGTTAATAACTTAAGTGTTTAATCTTGATATTTTATTGGACAAAAGGAATCTGATTTTAAATATCCTTTCCTTCACTTCCATGAGAGGCACTGGGTTTTTTTCCTTCAGTCGTAGTATTAAGAAGATAAGAGAAAACGGACCTAAAATGAACCAGAAAATGAGTATCAGTGGAATGGAATTTTATTATAAATTACTCACTTTAATGAGAATTTCTTCTGTACGGGGATAGGAAGATGTTTTTGGTCCTGTGATCTTACATAACAGAATCCTTAAATATTTTGTAAAGACAGGACAGGAAAAGAATGTTTTTCCATTAACCCATAATAAATCTTTAAATTCAAAATTGCAGAAAATAACTACTAGATACAAAATATGTTTTGTAATGCATGTAAAAGCAACATACCATTTATAAACAAAAGATCATCAAATTGAACATTTTTTTTCATCTTGCAAGATTGGGTCACATCTGTAAAATGCAACCAAAACAAAGAAAAGAAAATCCATTGGATGAAACGAGATTCAAAAATAGTTGGCCAGTGGTCCTACGGGCCTGCTGTCCCCCCATCACAGATACGGATAGATGTACAGATAACACTGTGAAAATATGTGATTCTGATTACCATAACTGGTGCTGATTAGCTAGAAAATTATTTGGCACAGAAACTGTATAGAAAGAATATAAACTTCTCAGGACTTCATGTAGCTCAGGAGCCACTTCTACAACCGCTTTCCATTAAGTCTGAACATAATTTCTCCATTTTAAGGATGAATTTATAGTTTCTAAATTGACAAATATATATTGGAAGACCTGAAATGCATTCTTAATAAATCTGTGGGAGAACTTCTTTGTTGCTCCAAGATGTACCTACAAATATCAGACATTTGTTAGAAATGGGAGCTATTTTGTTTGTTAATCTTTCATTATTTATACAGCCTCCTTCCCTTCCCTTCCCTTCCCTTCCCTTCCCTTCCCTTCCCTTCCCTTCCCTTCCCTTCCCTTCCCTTCCCTTCCCTTCCCTTCCCTTCCCTTCCCTTCCCTTCCCTTCCCTTCCCTTCCCTTCCCTTCCCTTCCCTTCCCTTCCCTTCCCTTCCCTTCCCTTCCCTTCCCTTCCCTTCCCTTCCCTTCCCTTCCCTTCCCTTCCCTTCCCTTCCCTTCCCTTCCCTTCCCTTCCCTTTCAATATTTTTAAAAATAATATCAGTATTTATCCTGGATTTCTTTGTTAATAAGGCAGAGTTAGTGCTCAGTTCTGTCCATATGTTCATGCTTCCCCAGATTTTCTGCTTGATTACTTGAAGCTGGTTGCCTAGTATTTTAATGAAAAATATAGTTCTCCTAAACAAACAAACGAAAAACCAACTTTATTTATTACTAGTTTCACAAGTGATGTGACAAAGATTGGCTGGAAAAATTGAAAGTTGTTGCCAGCCTATAGCTGTAGATATCCTGAATTACTGTCACATTTAATTTGCTCATCTTACTGGATATGTTTGTAGAACTCTGCAAATTCATGTGGAATTAGAAGAGCATGTTCTTCTTGCACCACAGTGTCATTTTTACTACCTAGTAAACATACTAGCTGTTTTGAAGTTATTATTCAGTTTAAAAAAAAAAAAAAAAGAAAAAAAAAAAAAGATATACTTTAGGACTTGGATCTCAGTTTAGAACTCAGTTTCAGAAAAGATTAGAACATAAGAAAGAGGCAAATTTATAAACCTGAATACATGACTTCAGCCAAGTTCATGCATTTACAAATCACTCTCAAGCTTAGGGCAACTTTTGCCATGAGAAGATAGACTTTGCAACAAGATACTGGGATAAGGTATTATTAAGATTTTCTGCTGGCCATCCAGGTTTCAGTTGGATGAAGAGGGATAAAATCCTGCTGCTGAACATAGTCTCGATGTTTCTGATTGCTATATTTTGACACTTTCATTTTCTTGATATGGGATTTTACTACAGGTGAAAATTCTTCCTCTGGGATCTTTGAGTTGCTAACTACTCCTGTTTGAGTAGTACAGTCTGCAATTCTGACTTTCTTATCTTGCACAGAAATATGAAATCTCTCACTAGTTTTTCTTAGAATTTTGCTATATCTTTAGACATCTGAGCTGAAGTTGTGCAGGTGGGCTTTACTAAAGGTAGGTCATAGATAGACAATTGAAGTTCTGCAGAGCATTTTATATTCCCAGCCTCCTTCTCCTTGCCACCCCACATTCTCCTACTTGCATACTTAGTTTTCATTAAGCAACAGCACCTTGAAACTGACAGCTAGTTATTTCCTCCAGATATATTCTGGTGTCTGCTTCCAGGACTGCCATCTCTTAAGCCCTTTGGCCTTTCCATGAAGGTACTGGCAATTTACAAAGTAGAATTTTTTGTTTAAATACTTTAGTCCTGTGTCATGTTTTTGTGATTTTTTTAATTATCCATATTCCACATCATGTAATGTACTGGGAGTTAAAGAGTCAATGCTTCAGTTCTGTGGATTGTAGATAGATCCAGGGTACTTTTCACAGTAGAGAAGAACTACAGTTTCTGTACACTACTCCCAGAAGACTTCTCTGTTTTGTTTCTGTTTTCTGTTCAGAAGGAAAATGAGAGATTGGTAAGTTTCTGGAACAGGCTGCCCAGAGAGGCTGTGGATGCTCCATCCCTGGAGTGCCCAAGACCAGGTTGGGTGGGGCCCTGGACAGCTTGGGTGCCAGATCCTACTACCACATCTAGATGTTGGTGACCCTGTTTGTGGCAGGGAGGTAGTAACATGTTGATCCTTGTGATCCCTTCCAACCCAAGCCATTCTATGATTCTATGAAAGATAGAATTTCTCATGATTAAGATTGCCCCTCCTTTTTTTCTGCATTTTTTGTTTCTGTGGTCTGTGCTCCATAGCCATCTCACTTTCAACATGAGATAAGGCCTTTGGTTTTGGACATTCTCTCACATTTTTTTTGATTTATTTTCTTCAGTTCCAGTTATATTGTATTATATTGTGTATCTTGCTCTGTCCTGTCCCCAGAAGTCAATATATATATACATATATATATGTATTCTGTCACCTCTCTTCCCAGATTCCACAGTTCTTTTACTCCTAAGAACGCTCCTGTTGTCAGTCAAGTAAGAACTTTTGTAAAAGTTTTAACATGCGTATCCTTAGATACAGCAAATAAGTACTATCTAAGTCAGGATGACCATCCTTGAAACTGCTAAAGTGATTAAGTAGGGGAACTCCTATTCACAATACAATGATTAAACTTGTCTTTGAAGATGGGAGCATCATGAAAACACATGTAGTTAATTATCATGATTAGTGTAGCCTGCAGGTGGAGAGATTAGCCCTATCTTTAACTGACAAACTGTAGGCCTGGGGCTACATCAGAATAGCATGTAAGTGATAAAAATATATATAGAAAATCTTCATGAAAATCCTGGATTCTGCTAGTTTTGTGGAAGACTAGCTTCCACCCAAACTTGCACAAGTTTGCAATAAATCAGTATCTCATCTCTGTGTGTGAGATTGGCTTACTGCATACTGGGTAACAAATTCACCTTTCCAATAACACCTCTTTCAGAAAGATTGTTTAGAATGGGATTGTGTTTCCCTTTTGTCAGATGGATTTAAATGGATTAAAGCAAAACAAAGCATTAATGATAATATGACCTTTGCATGAAAGTATTTATTTTTTTAATTTTTCATTTAGTTGCTTTTGCCATTGTGATACTTTCAGCTCCAAGAGGAGCAATCTCCAGAGAGAGATCCTTCCTCAGTGGCAGTCTGTGGGATAAAGAAGGTTGTTGTATTGCTAATGAGTCATAAAGCTCAACAATAACTCGAGCCAGATTATAGACCTACAAGGTGTCTAACCCTTACATTTGACCAGTCTTGATTGCGCAGGAAAACTGTTGTATTGCACAGGTATAAAAGGTGGTAAGCACCTAGAATAAATGCCTTTTGTTCTGCACCAGCAAGTAAGCCCATCTCATTTACCTCTCAGGGCAGACCTGCAACAGCAGTCAGCTTTTAAATGGGGTCTAGGAGAGGTGAAGCCAGGCTCCACCCCTTCTGGTTACACAGGTGAATTGCTTTCACTTGTGCTCCCACGGTTGACTCATTGCTTGCTCAGGTGATCAATAGAGGCAATTCAATAATTCCCAAACAATTAGCCAAGTAAAAATAATTGAAACAGTATTCAGATAACTACTGAAGTGAATATTCTATGCGGAAATATGGAAACCACACCACACTTTACTTAAAAGAAAAGTAGCAATATATTTTTTGATATAATATGGTGTTTTAACAGACAAGACAGAGGCTTCACAAGATTTGAGACAGCTGGATACTTATTTACAATATAGAGGTTAGGGTTAAACACACTCATCCTGCAGACTCCTTCAGAGTCATGGGGTTCAGAGTGGACTCCCTTGCTTTCTAAACTTCTTGAACCATGGAGGTAATGAGCCTACATGTGGCTGAATCCTTTCCTATTCCCAGACTTGGCTAATGGTTTATGCTGAAGGGCTTATGTGAGAACAATCTAAAATTGAATCCTAGTGAAGCTAACAAAGCTTAAAACTATTGGTTACTTACAGAAGATCTGTACTGGCAAGGAGTCTCTTGACATGAAAGTGTAATGGAACTTGTAATGGATCTCTGTGCAAACATAACTTTGAGAGGCATCCCAGCTTGAGGGGAACTTTTGTCACAAAACCAGCTCCCATACACGACAGCTCAAGGAACTCACGTGCTGCTTACTGCTTATTGGGTAAAATGTTTGGCTCATAATATTTAGCACATGCTCAATTGGTATGTGTTGAACCAGATGTCTGCTGTCTGTCCTTTGAGCACCCAATCCTAAGCAAGGTCTTTGGTACCTCATGTAACAGCCAGATTGAGCGAAGAAGTAGGGGTATGGAGTAAAGCACATTGTTACATGTGCTGTTTCATGGAACTAGATTGAGTAATATCTTTTATACTCGGTCAGAAAATGTTAATTACTTTATTAAGTAACACACACACAAAACACATTTTGAAATAATGTGAAATAGGTATGACTTCATTTTCCACTAAACTCATACGAATGAATTATCTGTCTGTCCATCTATCTCTGTATCTATCTATGCCTACTAATTAATTAATTTATTCACTGTTATGCAAAAGATGGTTTAATAAATTGACTTTTCTGGCATTGTCATAAAATATATATATATATATTCTTTTATTTTGTTTTTCAAAGTCCACTGAGATGAGGCCTAGTTTAATGAGTTGGAATCTGTTTAAGCAAAACAAGAATAATTAAGTTTGAAGAATACATTCAACTTTTCATTTGTCAACTGTGGTTCAGACAACATGAACAAAGATTAACTTTGAATGAATTTTTATCTATCCTTAAATATTTCAGTAGTTCTAGGGAATAATGTACTTCTTGAAACAATTTTTCCCTGCACAGATATTAATTTACAGCATAGAGCTTTCAATTTACTCCATGGATTATAGTAATCTTCACTTATCCTATAGTAAAATCAAATCCCTTAGGAAAGTCAAAATAGCATTTTGGAATGCAAAATCCTAGTATTAATAAGGCTGTTATCCTTACGCTAACCAGACAAATTTCCTGGAAATCAACAATGAAATCTGGTGCATTGTGAAGGAACAAATTTGTCAGTAGTCAATAACTCCTGCACCATCTTCTAGATTTTGTGGGAGGGGGGTTGGAGACAGGAAGAGATGTTTTGAAGACGATACCTTACTAATGTCCAGAATTTTGAACTCCTAATTGTTTTTGATGTAATGGCATGAATCACTTCTTTGATGGACAAGAAGGGGAGGTTTCCTTTTTTTCATCATCATGAGTTAGTACTCATAAAAAATAACAGGACCTGCAGAGATTGCTGAAAATTGTTCTAAACACTCATTCTCATTTCAGCTCAAAAATTGTCTCTCCAGAGGGGTTTCTTTACCATGTCATAATTAGAAGAAGAGTGGCCAGCAGAGAGGAGCAGGTGATTGTCCCCCTCTGCTTCGCTCTTGTGAGGCCCATCTGCATCCAGGCCTGGGGCCCTTGCACAAGAAAGATGCAGAGCTCTTGGAATGGGTCCAGCAGAGGGCCACCAAGATGATAAAGAGGGCTGGAGCACCTCTCCTATGAGGAAAGGTTTAAGGAACTGGGCTTGTTTAGCTTGGAAAAGAGAAGGTTCTGGGGAAAGCTCATTGTGGCCTTCCAGTACTTGAAAGGAGTGTATAAACAAGAGGGGGAACAACTGTTTACTCGGGTGGATATTGATAGGACAAGGGGAAATGGTCTTAAGCTGAGACAGGGGAGGTTATGTTACATATTAAGAGGAAGTTTTTGACACAGAGGATGGTGACACACTGGATGAGTTTGCCCAAGGAGGTTGTGGATACCCCATCTTTGGAGACATTCAAGGCCAGGCTGGATGTGGCTCTGGGTGGCCTGGTCTGGTGGTTGGCAACCCTGCACTTAGGAGGGAGATTGAAACTAAATGATCATTGTGATCCTTTTCTACCCAGGCCATTCTAGGATTCTAGGATTCTATGAAAATATCTTCACATAGAATCAAAGAATCATCAAATCATCAAGGTCAGAAAAGATCTCTAACTGCTTTAAAATGTAAAATTGTCCACAAAGTGATGCTAACTACCACAAGGTGACATTCATCTCTCATCTCCTAGATAAGTCAGAGTCTTATAACAAGAAATACCTTGGAAAGTGAGCTTCTAGTCAAAAGCAAAGAAAGGTTCTGACCAGATCATCTTAGCCTAAAAAGATTTGTAGACTTTCTGCAAAGTACTATCTTTCTAAACTTGGTAGTGTAGAACAAAGTTTTGATCTCTGTAATTTTAATACCGTGTTTTCTTTTTTCTTCCCCCCCCCAAAAAAAAAACAATGCTGCCGGCATTCTCCACTCCTCAAAAAAGCTATGAATTTTGTACTTTTCTTTATTGCAATAGTTAGTGCAGTCCTAAAATCTATCAGTGGTATAAACAAAAATGTCAGACTATAATTGTCATTAGTGAGGATCCCCAGAAAATACAGTATAATTTTGTAGGCTGAATCTATAGACTTTTTGTACAGTTGTATTTTCTACAAAGATTGAAAAAAAAAAATCTGTAACTGAGTAGTACAGGCAGTGTTACTCCTGCAGTTGGAAAACAGTGGACTGAATAGTTAGTAGGGAAAGAACTGGTCTGTGGCCTCTGAAACACAAGTTTGAACTCAATTTTATCTTCATTTTTAGTGGGCATTAGGTCAAATGCAAACCTAATCAAGTATATAGGTACAACATAGCACATGAGAAAGCAATGGAGTTATGACTCTTATCTATCTTCCCGGTGCTGGAAGAAGAGGGACACAGGAAGGGAGATAAAGGTTAAGGATTATTAGCTCCTTTCTGTGGAGAAACCATCGTTTCTCTGAATTAAAAAATAACTTCTAGTTCAAATTGTTGTTTCAGGTTCAAGCTCCAGTGGCATAGCTCATATGTGAAACAGAAATATCTTTAACATTTTAAATTCCACCCTTTCCCTAGCAACTAAGATTTTTCCTCATACATATATATGATAATCAACCCTATTCCTGCCATAGAATACTGTTTGAACTTTTGTAGACTGTAATTTTAAATAAAAACTCTAAAAAAGCATCGTGATCTTCTTTTAATTTCTGTTCTTAGTATTTCTTTCTTATTTCCTTTCTTTTCACTAATGTAAGTTTCAGCAGGAAAGAAAGCTCATGATTTGCTTGATGCTTTTCAGAACTTCTGTTTGAAAGTTTTCTTAAGTAGACCATCTTTGTCTTATCACGTTGCCTGATCCACCAAACCTTTCATTTTCCACACCACCATCCTTAAGTTCCTCTCCCTTTTCCACTGTGGTGAACATGCCTAAACACAGTTTTCCTTTGTATGATGCTGATTCTTTTTCAGAATGAGAAAGAGATTCTTCAGTATCTAGCTTAATTTGGAGCATTATCTCGAGTTAAGAACAGACTGTTGGATAGCTCATGTGAAGACAAAGCCTTTCTTAATTCTAAAATATATTACATTTTCTATTTCTTCATTTCTGTCTCACTAGGAACCTGGTTTGTTTCCTGCTCAGTTTTACTTGTTTCTGCTTTCTCACACACATTAAAAACTTGGATAAACAATGTCAGAGACCAAAAGATGAAGAAAATTTTAACTGATCTACTTATAAAACTATTTGTAGGCAGTAATGTCAAAAAAATGAGGATAGAAATGTGTTTTTTATAAAGATCAATTAATCGTTGTTAAGAATACTTCTATAATACAAGCATTTAAACTATTAAAATATCTACATAGGATTTTCAGCTTAGAGATAGATCAGATGTACAATAAACATGTTCATTATTATTAAAAGACAATTTATTAAGAAATAATAATAATGAAAAAATTTGGTATACTCTTAAAAATATCATGGCAGATAGAAAGATTCTTCAAGCCTAGTCTATAGTATTCCCCAGCATTTACCCACCTAAATGACTTCCAGTTTCCACCTTCGTCCCCTCCTCCCTCTCCCCCGTCTGAAATTTTGTTTTACTCCAATCTCAATAGGTTAAGACTAAAAGAGTGAAACACTTCCTTTTTTATCTAATATATGTTAAAGATATTAGAGAGTTAAATTGTGAATCTAAAAGCTTCACAATAAAAATACATGCAATTTCAATCTCTCATTATTACTTTTATGAAGTAATATTTCCCTAGCCTAGAAAAATGTCCAAAATTTTGAGAAAGGTCGATAAATCTACAGTTTAATTTAGAAGTATATTAAATAAATAAATAAATAACATTAATATGTTTTGTACAGCTAAATGAATAGCACTGTAAGCTTCTTTTGTGTGGCAGCGATCTTCATGTTACTTAGAGAGTAGAGTAGCTGTACATCAGATTCTCTGTATGAAACACCTTTTTTTTCCTTTTTCCCTACTTATTATTGTTTTATATTGACCTGTCCAATTGAATGTAATATATACAGCAAATGGACAAAAACAAATAAAGCTTTTAGAATAAAAAGATCTTCTGACAATCATCTTCAGTGAGGTATATATATATATATATATATATATGTGCATACATCATATGTCAAGGTAACTATCTTTTCCTTGCATTTCATGAAGTGAAATAATATTCTTGACCACACATTCTGCCATCCTCTGCTTTTTGCTATTTTGCACTTTGCCAAAAGATCAGGAGAAGTGATTAGTGATGTGTATATACACATACATAAGTACTACAAGTAGCAGACTTCATTAATTGCTAGATTGAAAAAACGGGAATCACGAAGGACTGAACACAAGGTCTCAGCTGGTTCTTGCAAATTCTATTTTACATGAATCAGAGATTAATTTGCTTAATGGTTTTAAGTTAAACTAGTTCACAAATACTTTTGCACTTTGCCAGCTCTTGGAAAATAAAGATAGTTTACAGCAATGAGCCTCTTGGAGTCAGTCATATTTATTTTAAAAATATGGAACACAACACTGATAAAAATACATTTTTTTTTTTTTGGAAACAGAAGACTTTGTGTTCTAAAGTTTCCATTATTTAATTAGATATTTTATGTAGCTTTGTAAAAATGGAGCTAAGAACATCCATTGAATTTTCATCAAAACACTGAAATAGATAAAGCTCTTAAAAACAAAAACAACAACAACAACAACAAAAACACACAATCCTTTAAAGCACAGATCATTGTGATGCCTCAGAATTTCTTGCAGAACAAGAATCCTGGACATTGCTGGGACTGCAGTTGTTCAGTTCATCTTCAGTTTTGAAATGCAATCTCTCTATTTTCATATATTCAAAGACATCTTAATATAAGGTAAATGAGATAAAGAGAGGTTACACTGTACACTGTACTGAGGACATAGCCTCAGTTTTATAAAAAAGATGCTCTATTTTCACCCAAAGAATACTACACTTAAATTAGAAGTGAAATTTAAGTTCTGTCGCTAAAATGAAAAATGTTTGATACTGCATGTTAGCATGCAGAATGATATAACTTTTAGAAAAATCTTGAAATATCTCTCAGCTATGAGGTCGTATACACAAAGTTTTGATGAACCAAAACCAAAACAGAACTTACAAGGGTAACCAAACCCTTTTGGATCTCAAAAAGAATCTGTCTGAAATGTGATCAAAATGGTCACTTTGAGCGTGTGAGTATGCAGTGTTATTCTTGTCTTAGCAACATCCTATAGCATGGCAAAACATGGGTCTTTAAAAAATCTGTGAAGCCTTGCAACCACATCAAGAATGACTGGTTACTGGTTACTGATTAGTACTTTTTCTTAAATTATAGATTAGCAATATACTACAGAAAAAATCCTAGATGAAAAGAAGATTTGACTTTGTGACTAAGTCTAAGCTAAATGCAGTCCTTTTCATTCCTTTCTAAATTTATAAGAGACTCATGAGAAGGTAGGTTCCAAGAAATTTTACCTGACAAAATAAAAAATTTAATTTAGTTAATAAAAAGAAGAACAAAAGCAATATTAATTCTCCTCCTCCTAGTTCAGCAATTAAAACTTGTTGTGAAGCACTGATTTAGATGATGGAAAATTAAAATCATAAATTTCACATTTATGCATTTCACAAGACACTACTCATCATGAAATAGGAATAAGAATCTTTCTCATTTTGTACTATTGTGAACACAATAGTGTCACAAATGGCAAGTTTTTGAAAACATTTAACATGTTGCTTGTATGAAAAGTAGCAGGAAAAAAAGTGCTCTTACAGCATCTCTATTTCCTTTGCAGATGGCACAAACTTTTTAAGTACTGTCTGGTTGCAATCAAATTTTTGAGAATGTCTGATTATGTAAGTTCATGATTTTTTTATGGGCAAATTTCTAATATACAGAATTATTAATAGAGTATTGAACCTGAAGTGATTCAGATATGTCTGGTTGATGTAAGTTATAAGATGACATTCTTCTGAATGTGAAACCTTGCAGAACCAATTCTGTGGTTTGGACCATTAAAGATCCAGAGAAAACCAGGACAGCTCAGATTCTGATTGTAAGTCAAAACCAGAGACCTTTCCTATCCTCAGCTGAAGGCAATCTCTTCTTTAGCATGAATTCATCCTGTAATACCAGCAGCAGGTATAAAACCCTAATATTCTCAAGAATGCAATGTATTAATGCTTGCATGAAAGGACATAAGTTGTCTTCTGTCAAGCTAATACAGCAGTTGTAAGAAACTTAGAATATTCTTAAAGAGAAATATTTAGAAGAAGTCAATGTGTTTTTTTTTTCAGATTAAATATACCTATGTGATCATTCTAGAGGAAACTTGATTGCTCAACACACCTTATTGACCTGCAGGACTGACTGATGGGCAGAAACGAACAGCTAAGATGTGCTTAAATGTTACTTCCTCCCAGTGTGATTGAAAGATTTTTAGCATTTCCTGCTTGAGCGTCACTTGTTACTCATGACTTGCAGAAACAAAACCTTTGGTAGTGGTGCAACAGCTTAATAAACTCAATAAAAAGTTTCCTATGGGGTCAAAGTAACATCATCAGAGAAGGTAATGAACAGAAAGAGGACACTAACATTATGCAAAGCTTTTCATCTGCAGATCACTAGTTCAAATTCAGAAGAAGTTTATAGCAGTTAAAAGTAATCAAGATGACTGGTAGCCTATCTGAAATGTTATTGACTTTTACATCACAAAATAAATCCACCTTTTTTTTTTTTTTTTTTTTGCTGAGATTCTTTTTTCAGGATCAAATGGGCCACACCTGCTTCTATGGCATAAGAGAGTTGAGTCTGAAAAGCAGACAATGTGGAAAAACATGTTTTATTTTTACTGATCTCTTACACTGACAAGAGGAAATGCTTCTCTCCTGAGATTTTAAAGACATTTTTTATAAGCACTTTATTGATCAAAGCAATGTCATAATATTTCTCTTATATACAGACATAAAAAAACACTTTTTTTTTTTTTTTTTTTTTTTTTTTCAGACCAAAAGGAAAATTTTCAAGTTTCAAAGGTACTTTGATACAGAAATTTGTGTTTGTTTTTCTTTTTGGGAATCTTATCATAGATTGAACATCCAATTGAGCTGAGCCTAAGCAGAAGTTTTACATTTAAGAACTATTAAAGAATGTTTATGTCTGCGTTAGAGGACACAAAGCCACCCTTTATCTCTGCAATTGTACTAAGCAATAATGTAATTACACAGCAGAAGAAGGCTTTCTCTCATTAATAAATAAACAAATAAAATTTTAAAAAGAGAAAGGAAAAAAAAACAACAAACTGAAAAGAAAATAAACACAAAGGAAGAACAACAATAAAACTACACATTAATAAAAGAAAAACACTGTTGCTCACACCTCCTCCCCTGTGGGGTGGGGGAGAGAATTAGGGAAAAAACAAAAAAACAGAAACAAAACCCAGAAAACATGGTTTGAGATAAAACTTCTTACTAGGATAGAGAAAAAAAAAAAAAAAAAGGATTGTAGTTTTGACTACATGTATACACATATGAGCGTGTATAAAAAGTGATGCTCAAGAAATTGCTTACCACTCCAAGACCAATGCGCAGCTACCCAACTGAGCATGAGAATGAAATGAATTCCTACTCCCTTCAAAACTCCTTCTGCTTAAGGTCATGTAATATGGAATATCTCTTTAGCCAGTCTAAGACAACTGTCCTAATTCTGTTCTATCCCAGCTCCTTAGAACCTTTTCTGGGTGTGTTTTTTTCTCTGTACAACACTGCTTAGCAGCAACTATAAACATCAGTGTTTCATCAACATTGTTCTTCTCCTAGAACATAGCACCGTAGCAGGAACTCTGAAGAAAACATTTCCATCCCAGCTGAAATTAGGACAACCACATGTATGTCTTCAGAGAGAATCTTAATTTTGTGATTCCCTTGAAAATATCTCACTACTTATAATTTGTTTGATTTACCTTATTCTTTAGGTATCTATCATAAGCATATAGGAAAATTGCAGCTTCATCTAAACTTCTTGGAAAACATGCTGGAGTATCATATACTATGCTTTTGATACTGTCTCCCAAAACATCCTCAATATTAATGTGATGAAATTTAGA
Organism: Phasianus colchicus; assembly: GCF_987193195.1. Classification (NCBI taxonomy): domain Eukaryota; kingdom Metazoa; phylum Chordata; class Aves; order Galliformes; family Phasianidae; genus Phasianus; species Phasianus colchicus. Next base: position 18,990,409 of record NC_143476.1, read on the forward strand.
ACAGACAAATGACAGTGAGAAGAGCTGAAAACTCAGTGAACTACTGAGTTAAGAGGTCTTAAAGGGCTCTGATAAACAATAAAAAGTCCATCTGGAAGTCAGTCACTAGGAATGTACCCCATAATCAAAACTGGGGAAAATACTGCTTAATGTTTTCATTAATGATCTGGATAATGGAGCAGAGTGCACAATTAACAAACTTTGCAGATGACACAAAACCGAGTGACTGATACACTAGTAGGTCATGCTGCCACCCAGAGGACCATAGAAAGGTAGAAGAAATGGAAAGACAAGAATCTCATACAGTTAAGCAAGGAGAATAACAAAGTCCTGCACCGAAAAAAAGAGTAACTCCAGGTGCCAGTGCATGTTGGAGGACACAGCTGCAAGAATCTGGCAGAAAAGGAACTGAGGAACATGAGCCAGCAACATGCCAATTGAATGCTGCAAGCAGGAGGAGCTTACAGTTCATTATATTGATCCCAGTCCTTCCTAATTAAGACTCAGAATGAAGTCAAGGTGTTGATTAAGCAAGTCTGGAGGATAGCCAGTATCCTGGTCATAATGCTCTGGTATAAAGTGCTAGAAGGACTAGAAGGAGTATCTGGGAAACTACAGGCCAGTCAGTCTCATCTTTGCCCCTGGAAAAGTGATGGAACAGCTTGTTCTGGATGCCATCTCAAGGCAATTGGAAGAGAAGAAAGTTATCAGAAGTAGTCAGCATGGATTCACCAGGGACAGGTTATGCTCGACTAACCTGGTAGCCTTCTATGATGTCACCACTGGTTGGGTGGAGCAGGAGAGAACAGTGGATGTTGTCTACCTTGATTTCAGCAAGGCATTTGATACTGTCTGCCACATCATCCTTATAACAAGGCTGAGAAAGTGTGGGATAGATGAGTGAATGGTGAGGTGGGTTGAAAACTGGCTGACTGGTAGAGCTTAGAGGGTGGTGATTGGTGGTGTCAAGTCCAGTTTGAGGCCTGTATTTAGCAGTGTTTGGTGCTAAATTTAGCAGGGATTGGTGGTAGTTCCGTTCTTGTTCAACACCATCAATGACCTTGATGAGGAGATAGTGTCCCCCTCAGCAAGTTTGCTGATGATACAAAGCTGGGAGGAATTGCTGACACACCAGAAGGCTGTGCTGCCATTCATCAGGATGTGAACAGGCTGGAGAGCTAGGCAGAGAGGAACCAGATGAGATTTAAAAAGAGCAAGTGTAGAGTTTTGGATCTAGGGAGGAATAACAGCATGCACAATTACAAGCTGAAGGATGACCTGCAGGAAAGCAGCACTTCAGAGATGGACGTGGGGGTCCTGGTGGACAACAGGTTGACCATGAGCCAGTAGTACGCCCTGGTTGCTAATAAGGCCAATGGAATACTGGGGTACATTAAAAGGAGAGTGGCCAGCAAAGGCCGGGAAGGTGATCCTCTCCCTCTAGTTTGCACTGGTCAGGCTTCACCTGGAGTATTGTGTCCAATTCTGGGCTCCTTGGAACAAAAAAAGACATACATCACTTGGGAAGAGTCCAGTGGAGGATGGTAAATGGTCTGAAGGATCTCTCTGATGAGGAAAGGCGGAGCAATCTGGGTCAGTTCAGTCTTGAGAAAAGACAGCTGAGGGGGAATCTGATCAATGTCTACATATGCCAAAGGTGTGAGAGGCAAAGGGATAAGGCCAAACTCATCTCAATGGTGTGTGGTGACAGGACATGGGAGAACAGCCAGAAACTGAAGCATAGGATGTTCCACACAAATATGCATAAGAACTTTTTCATGGTAAGGGTGACAGAGCACTGGAACAGGCTGCCTGGGGGATTGTGGATTCTCCTTCACTGGAGATATTCAAGACCTGCCTGGATGCTTATATGTGCAACCTGGTCTAGGAGCCTGCTTTAGCAAGGGGGTTGGATATGATGATGATCTCCAGAGGTCCCTTCCAGCCCCTTCAATTCTGTGAAGAGTATGCCTTTATTTATTAAAAGAAGTGGGATTGAAGGGCAAGATGGAGGGGATGGAGAGAGAGGGAAGAGAGGGGAAAAAAAGAAAGAAAAACAAATCACTACTGCAGATCTCATGATGTCCTGAGGGTCTATCCTCCATCTTCTTCTCTTTCAGAGGTGGCCAACTCTGGGGTTGGTAATGCCTGCTGACAAATTCTTAGTGTGTGCATGTGGAACTCAATATGTCTCAGTAGTTTACCACAAGAGAGCTACTTTGCTACATATGAAATACTGACTCAGAATCAGATTGTCTACACATGATTTAGTACCAGATTTTCCATGAATATGAAGTATACAGCATTCAGAAAGTTCTTAAATATTTCAAAGAATAATTCAATTACTGTTAAAAGCATATTCCTTATATTCCAAAGATGTAAACTTATTTAAGCTAACTTCATATAGATACAAGAAAATTGAGCCTGATTCTAAAAGAGTTGAATGGAAAATAAATGGGCTTTAAATAGAATGGTTAACTATTCATGTAAATAAACTCAGAGATAAGGTGACCCTGCACTCCCAGTCCTCAAAAGAAATCCTCTACTACAAAAGTGGCATACTAGCCCTGTGAATGAACTACTCAGTGCACATCTCTGTGCAGAAATGAAATAAATATCTCACATCTCTATGCTCATCCTCAGTTCCTTACACACTGAGCTAGAGAACCCAGACCTTGGGACAATGCTAGTAACATTATTTAAGACTGAGGTGGCAGCATTTCCATTTATCATTATGCAGAGTGCTGTGAAAGAAAAAAGAGTGTATAATCAACAAGTATATAGATGTATAATTGACAAATATACAGAGAAGTTCAGCTGGTCTTTAGAGAGCATATATCTGGAAAGATTATCATATTGGAAAGGGATAACTGGAAATGAATGGAAAAGCTTACTTGTATCCTGGGCTCTTAGGAAAAACTCCAGAGAGAGATCCTTCCTTAGTGGCAGACAGCCCTTAAATGGGGTCTAGGAGAGGTGGAGAAAGGCTCCACCCCTTCTGGTCACACAGGTGAATTGCTTTCACCTGTCTCCTGTGGCTGACTCATTGCTTGCCTCTGGTGATCAATCAGAGGTTCAGGCCATGGTTCAATAGCTCCCATACAAAGAGGTTTGCCTTTATGAGGAATTCCATACATATTACCCCATTAGAGAGAAGAATAATTTCATCATGTATTAATTTTATGTTTAGTGCTACTACTTTTCATATAGGTGGAATATGAGGTTTAGTTAAAAATCATAAGCATGTGTCAACAATATATGATAATTTGACCATCACAGGCTAGTTTGACTGTAATGTCATATTCTCTCTTTTCAGTAGGTGAAATATTAAAAAAAAAAAAAAAAAAAAAAAAAAAAGAAGTAAACCATTTGCTCTTTTCATTACTTCATATGATTGAGGGCAGTATGGGGTGTAAAATACACATTTAATCATTTAATTCCTTATTTGCTTAGTTTTGCACTTCCTCACATGAGGAACATGAGCACTTCAGATAACTCTGGGATCCTGTCAGTGACACCAATTAAATGTTGCAAGCAGAAGCAGCTTACGATTCATTGTATTGATCTCAATCTCTCCTAATTAACACTTGGAATGGAGTCAAGCTGTTGATTGAGCAAGAGTATGCCTTAATTTATTATAAAACGTGGGAGAGAGGACAAAGAAAAGAGAAGAGAGAGGGGGAAAGAAGAAGAAAAGAAAAGAAAAGAAAAGAAAAGAAAAGAAAAGAAAAGAAAAGAAAAGAAAAGAAAAGAAAAGAAAAGAAAAGAAAAGAAAAGAAAAGAAAAGAAAAGAAAAGAAAAGAAAAGAAAAGAAAAGAAAAGAAAAGAAAGGAAAAGAAAAGAAAGGAAAAGAAAAGAAAAGGAAAAGAAAAGGAAAAGAAAAGGAAAAGAAAAGGAAAAGAAAAGAAAAGTCATCACTGCAGATCCAATGATATTCTGAGGGTCCATCTTTGTCCTCCTATTCCTTCTTCTTCCTCATCTCTTTCTGAGGATGCAGTGGTGCAAGTGCTGCCAGCTGTGGAGATGTTAATGCCATTTATGACATAAAATGGTCCCACCAATTTAGGCTAAGAACTGTTGCTGGTCAGATGTCCACCAGTATCGTTTCCTGTGCATGTAACACTGGGCATGCTTCTCCCTTTGCATGGTGGCTGTGGAGGGTCATGGTTGGAGGGGGGAACCCAAGATCACCTTGAGCAAGATGACTCACTTCTGACTTTCTCATTGCGCTTGGGTGCTACATGTGTTTGTTTTGCACTTTTCACGAGAGTGAAAAGTACAGTTTTTGTTCTGAGGCCTTCATAAGATTACAGTTCTGTTTCACGAGTCACCAATTATCTGCAAGTTCTCCTCTTAACCAATTAGAAAGTGAATGAGAATTCATTATGTTACTGTTCTCTATAGTGTTATTACCAAGTCTGACCCAGAAAGAAACAGGTCACTTTATTCTCAGGCCACTGCAGCAAGGAAGACTAACAATATTCTTGACTACATTAGGGAAACTATTTCCAGCAGGTGAAAGAAGATGATCCTTCACCTCTTAGCTTTTGAAGATTCACTTGAAGTTCTATAACCAGTTTGCAGCTCCCCAGTACAAGAGAAAGAGATGGAACTAATGGAGAGACTGTAATAAAGAACAACCAAGATTTTAAATGAATTGAAGCACTTATTGTACAGAGGAGAGGCTGAGAGAGCTAAAGCTATTTTGCCTATAGATGAGAAGACTCAGGTAGAAACTCATCAGTGAATACTTCTTTTGCATAAGAGCAAAGACAATAGAAATGAACACTTCTCAGTGGTTTCAAGTGCCAGGACATAGTGACCTCTTCCTGGGTGAGCTGTTTACTATAAAACAGTATGAACTCAGCTTGACTAAACCCAAAGAAATATTTAACTGTGTTTAAATCTGCTTGTGTCTTTCTGTAATTATTATTGATATTTACAGAACACTCATCTCTTTCTCCCTTTTTTCTCTCCTATACTGATTTGCTGAAAGTACTCTTCTTGCCTATTTACCTACGTATGTTTTCCTTGACAACTTGAGTGCAGGCAAAATAAGAGTTCTTCTGTAATGCTCAGGAAAGCATACACAATTCTGGCTTTTCAGCCTGGATTTTATCTGCTAAAAACTTAATTATTCTTTAACTTTGTGAAATGTGATTGTCTTCTGACATGATTGTGGTCAGTGTTTCAAACTGTTATGCAGAAGTGTTAATATATGTTATTATCTTGGAAAAGTAGTTGCTGAGTTGTGTGGGTGATCTCATAGTATGCTGCATTATCTAGCCAAATGGTAAATACTAGGACAAGCTTGATATCACATTCAGGAACAGTCAACTGTATTTAACCAAGACGCTATCCACATTTTTTAGGTGTTATCTCTGTGATGATGTTCCTTCCTGTTCCTCTCCATTAGCTGATTCTTCTTTATCCTCCAAAAGGAAGTAATAATAATTTCCTGGTTGAGTATAAACTATTTGTCAAAAACAAAAGGAGACAGTATATACACCAAAGCAGTTAAATAAAAACAAAACCAACAAAAAGTTAGTGTTTACTAAAACAAACAAAACAGAAAATGAAATTTAGAAAAAAGAAGAAAAAACAACAGTATCAAAAATTTTCCCTCCTTACTGGCTGAATGTAACATGCTAGCTATGATTGTGTATTTGTGAATTTCATTTGGAATTTGTGCTGTTTGCAATGGACAAGCTGGGTTTTCACAGAAGGAGAAATGTAACCTCTGCCTGCAATGATGTACGCTAATTCCTGTCCTATGGGACCATTTAGAGTATAACTGGGCATTCAGTATCCTTACAGAGATACAGAAATATGTATTAAGTAAAGTGAGAACTGGAGCCTTGAATCTTTACAACCAGATTAAATGTACATAGCTGTCATCATTCCTTATGATCTGATATTACAAATGGGCTTTAATGTCTCCTATCAAAGCTATTCTACAAAGCTCTAGCTCAGAAAACAGTACAGATTTGTGCCTTAAACTTTCATAGGAGAAGCAGAAGAGACAATTTTATGTTCTATCTCTGTGAGATTTATAGGCAGAATTTGGAAACCTCATCTCTTACCTATTGAGTATACCCTAAGATGTATTAAGCTGTTGCATATTCAGAAGTGGAATTTTTCATCACTGATACTGCAAAAATGAACAGAGAAAAGCACCAGCTTGGTATTCAGACCAGTGGGTAGGACACTAATACCTATCAAGTACTTATTTCATCTGAATATACAAAATCCATGAAGAATAATTATGAAGTTTACAAAGTTATATTTTTCTCCAGCTACTTGTCAGCAGAAGAGAAAGTGTGGAATATATTCTGCCAAAAGATGCAGGACAGTATATTCCATGTTATGAAAGAAAAAATTTATACTGGAATAAAGACATGTAAAATATTCAAAATATTAATTTGAATATTTTTTGTATTTTTTGTTTTGTTTGTTTGTTTTTCTTTTGTTTAGTTTTGTTTATCTGAACAATCTTTTAAGTTAATTTTCTCAATATGAGGATTCCAAAAAAATCTGGAAACCAAAGGAAGTGACTTCTTAATTTCAGAGGAAAAAAAAATAAATTGAAGAAGTTTTATACATGGAAAGAACAGAGTGATTGAATTGCTACTGACATGAATTCTGGGTGGTAGATGAATTAATGTCAAATGTCTTTAGTTGTTGATGGAAAAGATATCTGCCCATGGTTTGGATGGGCTTATGCTCTGCTGGGTGAAACACTGTCTGGATGGCCAGGCCCAAAGAGTTGTGGTCAGTGGAGCTAGATCCAGTTGGTGACCAGTCACAAGGGTGTCCCCCCAGGGCTCAGTACTGGGGCCGTTTCTATTTAACATCTTTATTAATGGTCTTGATGAGGTGATTGAGTGCACCCTCAGTAAGTTTGCAGTCGACACTACGTTGTCTGTGTGTAGGGAGGAGTGTTGACCTGGGTAGACTGGATTGATGTGCCAGGATAAACTATATAAGTTTCAATAGGGCCAAGTGTTGGGTCCTGCATTTTGGTCACAACAACCCCAGGCAACCCTACAGGCTTGGGGAAGAGTGGCTGGTAAGACCTTGGACTGAAAGGGAGCTTGGTGTACTGATGGACAGTTGGCTGAATATGAGCCAGCAGTGTGCCCAGGTGGCCAAGTAGGCCAGTGGCATCCTAGCTTGCATCAGGAATGGTGTGGTAAGCAGGACTAGGGAAATCATCCTGCCCCTGTACTCAGCACTGATGAGTCTTTACCTCGAGTACTGTGTTCAGTTTTGGGCACCTCAGTACAGAAAGGACATTGAGGTACTAGATGAGGTCCAAAGAAGGGCAGCAAGGCTTGTGAAGGGCTTGGAGAATATGCGTTACAAGGAGAGACTGAAGGAAGTGGGGCTGTTTAGTATGGGGAAGAGGGGGCTGAGGGGAGATCATATTGCTCTCTTCAAATACCTCAGAGCTGACTTCAGCAGGAGTGGGGTTGGTCTCTTCTCACTGGTTGTGGGTGCCTGGACAAAGGGAGATGGCCTCAAGTTGTGCCAGGGGAGGTTTAGGTTGGATATTAGGAAACACTTCTTTACAGAAGTGGTGGCTAAGCACTGGAATTGGCTCCCCAGGGAGGTGGTTGAGTCACCATCCCTGGATATGTTTAAAAACTGTTTGGACATGGTGCTCAGGGCAGTGATTTAGTTGAGGGTTGTTAGAGTTAGGGTAGTATGGTTGTGGTTGGACTCGATGATCTTTAAGGTCTTTTTCAACCTGAGCAATTCTATGATTCTGTATTCTTTTAATGAATACTGTCCACCCTGCCTTGTGATATAGTCATACAAAATTATGCATTTTGTCTGTAATCTGATGTATATTTGTTGTTATTGTTGTTTGTTTATTTTAACATATGACAATCAAACTGGTCTGTGCAGACATAGATATATAACATCCCATCAAGTACACATGAAAATGATATTTGAATAGAAAAAGTCCTTATAGCTTTGAAGTGGCATTCCTGACCTATGGGTTCAGGACAGAGTAAGAGATTAACAGCTATAGGAATAAATAATCTAAATAATTGTACAGGAAAAAAAAATAAAAAAATGCAAATCAGAACCTCTAAGTGTAGAAAGACACATTAAAATAGCTATCAGGCAGATGGAAGAAAACAGGGCATGGAAGATCTAAGGCAATCTGGCAATACTGAACTTACAAGCAAATGTAAATATTGTTTCATAAAACAGCATATTTGACTATATTCTTCAATATCTTCTGTTCTGAAGTTATGCTTTATGAAATTGTTAATTTGAGCAAAATATTTCTGAAAAGTGTATTAGATTAATAATCAAGAATGCTTAATATAGAAAGTGTTATTAAGTACGTATGATATATATTGCTTATAGATGGCCACAGCATACAGTTGAAATATTGAATTTGCTTTAGAGTCATAAGACTCCATGCTGACATGCAATTTGCAAACCCAATATCTGTTGAAAAATGTAACAAATATAAAACAAACCAAAACATTAGTCAAATTGGTCTTAAAGATATTAGGAACACCTAAGGAGTATCCTTGGTGGAATAAAAATATTTCAAAAGTTTCCTTCAAACTTGGATGGTTTTACAGTATTGTACATAGGCTTCATGTTAATTCCATTCACCTTTTTTGAAAAATATATGACAATTTCATAGTTACTTAATGTAATTGTTAATATTTTTAATATTAACATATTTCATTTTATATATAATTGTTAATGTGTTTTCTAATAGAAATAGTGCTAAGAATAAAACCTGTGCCTTGCTATTGTTGCTGTTTTTGATTATTCAGAACATAGAATGAAGTTGGTGCATAATTCCATCCACTGTTACATAGAATTAAGCTGCTTTAACCTTACCTATTACATAGAGGATTTCAGTAAAGCTTCCTACTGTATGTAATACAACATAAAGCAGCACAAATACATAGAACCAAACATCTTTACTTAAACTTTGCTGTAGGATTTAAAAATTAATCAATGTTCTACTTGTGGGTAAATAGATAACAGATACTAAAAAACCAATAACATCACCATGACCACCAGACAGAAATGGTTATTAGGGAAGAATGGGATTTCATTCTCTCACAGGATAGCCTTGTTTTTCTGACAAACCAGCCTACCTTTCCTGCCAGAAACCATTTGTTACAAACTTGCTTTTGACTAACTTCTTATTATGAGCTCATGTGTTTACAGTCTTGGGATGGCGCGGCGCAGCTGCAAACCTTGCAGGCATAAAAAGATGGCTGAGAAGGGCCTAAAATTGTTTCTGTTAACAGGTTTTGAGACTACAAATTCCAGATGAGTGTGCTCACCTTCCTCCCGGACACCACTATCCCTTTTCCTGCACTTGTAGGAGTAATTTCTTGAAACAGAACTTCAAAATAGACTAGTGATCACTCTTTTTTTCCTGTCCATCTTATTCACTCTCATTCCTTTTCCATTTAATTTCCTTAAAAATTGTATTTCTTATAAAGTTGTTAACTCATAAATTTGTTTAGTAATTGTGAGACTTATTTCATTTCCTTAAGGTCTTACATTTTAATTGAAAAGTTTAGATTCTAGATAGGTACAAAGTGTTAGAGTGCCAATATTTTGGTACAATTGTGTGCAAATATTTTTAGGATAACTGTAGTATATAAAGTCTCATTAAAATTGATGACTGTGTGTGGACAACTGCATACTGTTTTATCTCAATCTAACCAGGGTTAATTGTGAATCTGGCCACCCCTATCCTCTCTTTACTTTTCAGTGCCCCTGTACATTTCAATGCCTCATGACTTTTGCTGAGGAGAGTGTTTCCAAATATCCAACCTGGACCTTCCCTGCTGCAAGTTAAGATCATCATCTCTCATCATATCTCTGGTTAGGAAAAGAAGCTGACCTCACCTTGCCACTACCTCCTTTCAGGTAGCTGTAGAGAGCAATAAGATCTCCCCTGAGCCTCCTCTTCTCTAAACTAAACAAGCCCAGCTTTCTCAGCCACTTCCCATAAGACTTGTGCTACAGAAACTTCATCAGCTTCATTGACCTCCTCTGGACACTCTCTAAAGCCTACCAATGTCTTTCTTTTAGTGAGGGGCCCAAAACATAATATGCAAGGTGCAGCCTCAACAGTTGCAAGTACAGAAGTACACTCTGTCCCTAGTTCTGCTGACTACATTATTTCTGATACGAGCCAGGATGCTATTGACCTTCTTGGCTACTTGGGCATGCTTTTGGCTCACATTCATCCAGTTGTCAACTAACATCTCCAGATCCTTTCCATCCTCACAGTTTTCTACCCACTCTGCCCCAAGCCTGAACTATTGCATTGGTTTATAGTGACTCAAGTGCAGAACATGGCACTTAGTCTTGTTAAAGCTCCTAGAATCAGCCTCAGACCATCAATCCAGCCTACCCAGGTCCCTCTGTAGGACCCTTCTACTCTCAAGAAGATCCATACTTCCTCTCAACCTGGTGTCATCTGCAAACTTAGTAAAGATGCACTCAATTCCCTCAACCAGACCATCTTTAAAGATATTAAACAGAAATGGCCTTGATACTGACCCATAGGAAATGTCACCAGTGACTGGTCACCAGCTGGATTTAACTCAATTCACCATCACCCTCTGGGCCCTCCAGCAAGTTTTTTTTTTTATTCAGCCAAGAGTACAGCTTTCCAAGCCATGGGCTGTCAGTTTCTCCAGGAGAATGCAGTGGGAGACAAAGATTACTTTAAACTGTAGGCAGACTACCTCCATAGACTTTCCCTCAGCCTCTATGTGCATCACATGATCATAGGAGGAGTCAGTCAAGCAGGACTTGTCTTTCATGAAACCATGTTAGTTAGACTTGATCCCCTGGTTGTTCTACAGATGCTATGTGATCATACTCAAGACCATCTGCTCCAGGAAATGTTAATGCTGTGTGAAATGCCTACTCCATGAGATGTTAATTTATATATTGAATTACTTAAAGACTAGGTAACCTTAAATGTGTGTCATTTGGACTATTCATATGCTTCTTTAAGTGATGTCCAATTGAATTAAAAATGCATCTGGCTGAAAGAATTAGATCTGTATCAGCTTAAAACAGGAAAATGATGGGAAATGGAGAAAAGTCATACAACAACCTCCTGTGTTGAAAGAAATGGAAAACTATAATAAATCTGGGAAAAAAAAAAAAAAAAGAATATGGAAATATAAAGAAAACAGTTAGTTGATTTATATTGTGCTGCATTACCAGTTTTTTTTGTTGTTGATTGTTGTTACTGTTACTACAATGCAAAATACTGAGCTAATTTCACCAGACTAGCAGAGTAAGTCCAATATCACAGTTCATAATGTGATTAAGGGAGAATATTAAAACACCAAGATGAAAAAAAGTCAGTTTCAAACAGAGAGCTGTTAGAAGGCATGTAAAACATGCATTATAAAACATACTATAGCAATTGGCAAGTGACAGAGAAGAGGAATGACAGGCTATGAACATGCACAAGAAAATATCTATCACTCCTAAAAAAGCAATCAGGGCAATCAGATATTTTTCTTTGGTTTTAAGAGTACGCTTATCATTTACGGACAAGTAGATACAAATGTAACTCTTACTTTTGTAGGATATTGATCAGGATAGTAGATTGGGTGAAAGGATCAATTTACCGTACAAATCTATAATTATCTTCTTGCTATGTGCTGCCTAAATTTGCTATCTTTTCCCCCTACAGTTGATTCTGTGAGAAGTAAATTTAAAAAAATTAACCTTTATTCAACAGAAAACATTGGTAATGTTTCCCCCTGCTGGAAACAAGTTAAGTTCCACATACTGGAAACGTTACTTTCATATTGAGTGCAGTGCTATAGACCAAAGATTCTAGAGAGATAGCTGTTTCAGATTATTGTTTCAGACATACCTCAGTAGTTTCTTGATAACTCTGTCATAAGAAAAATTAATCAAAAGCAACAAAATTACGGCATTTGGCTTACAGACACCAAGCTTACAGAGCTCTTGACTGCCTAAGTCCTGGGTAGCTCAAGACTGAGGCTAAACAGAATGGAAAATTTTAAATTGTTGTATAAGGCAACAGAGTAAATACCCATATCATGATACAGAGGTGTTTGGCAAAAAAAAAAAAAACTTAAAAGGCTGTGAAAAAAAAAAATTGTCAGGCAGGGGACTATTTAGAGGAAAAATGTAGGAGACACTAAATACGCAACTGAAGCTCTCAGCATTTCTAAACATATGCAATTAAACTAATTTTGAAAAACAAGGCATTTGCTTTAAACTAAAACATAAACAAACTGAAAATTGGCTATGGATGAAGTAGGATTTAATAAATTTATCTTTTTGCAACTCCCCCCCCCCCCCAAAAAAAAAAAAAAAAAAAATTAGCATGGGATTTCTCAAATGTTTTGCTACAAAAGTCCAAGACATAAAATCTGTTCTGCATAGCTCATCATTTTATACAATTTTTACAATGGGTAGTGTACTGATGATAGTCTATTAAAATAAATAAATAAGCCAATCTATGTAAATATTGGTACAGTCTGTGACTGAATCATAAATTCAAAACATGCAACTATCTTAATAATTAATGGAATTAATAGCAGGTTTTTGTTTGTTTGTTTGTTTGTTTGCTAGTTTTTTAAGGCTTTGGAAATATTTGCTGCAAAGGCCTGGAAATTATCTATTCATATTTACTGGATTATTAAACTAAATGTGCTCAGTTGCAGTTTTGCAAATAAACTTAAATCATTTTGTCTACAGTCTGAATACCTTGGAAATAATAGCAAGAAGTCCTGTGAAGATATCTATATTAACAATTATATTTATATTAACAGTTCAGTGATGAATCTTCTAAATAGTAATTCTGACAATTTAGTATTTTCATTAAATATACATTATGTTTTATCATCAAAAATTATATTCAGAAAAAAAAAAAAAAGACTGAATTCCTCAGAAATAAACTTGAATTCCATCATATTAAACACCATTGTTCTTTGAATAGCTTTGAATTTTTGAATATGCTAATTTTTTCTGGGTCTCAAACAAAATCAAGCTTAACCTCAAGGGCTTAAACACTTCCTACTGCTGAAAAAAAAGTATTGTCTGAAATCCTGCTAGAATTAAAAATAGACAACATACAGAAAAATAAATCCATCATTAGAATACATTTATTTTATAAAGATATAATGTTATGTGGATTTGGCCCTGATGGATTTTGCTATAAATCTGAGAGGATTTGGTTCCAGTTCCTACTGCAGAGTATTTCTGGCATTGATAAATTCAGCCTCTATTCAGCATCTGTAAGATGAGGATAACATTTACTAAACATCATAAAGTGTGTGAATTGATGTTTGGAAATATATAGAATGCTCGGTAAAAATTAGTAAAGGATCAGGCTAGCAAGTGATCATGTGTAGTATTTTTATTAATATTCTAGACAGGAAAAATACTAAGGTAATTCAGTTGTCACAGAGCACAGTTGAGAAGTACATGTTAATACTGATGGGATATACAAAAAGAAAAAAAATAATTACTGTGGTAACTGAGATACAATAAATATGGGATGGCTTACAATGACACAGATTTAAAGCACTGTATTCAGAAAGTACCAAAAATATTATTTTTTCTACTAGATGTCAGCTCATCAGTTGGATACAAAGTGGGAAAAAATAGCGTAATTAAGAAGTGGGTTCAATTATAGTCCAAACTAGATATTTATATATACAGCTATTGCCTGGAATGCAGTTAATTTTCTTTAACTTAGCTTGTACAGCACTTCATTTTGAATTTATGATGAAAATAGTGTCAATAGCGTTCTGATTTTCTAGTTGTTGGTGTGTTGTTCCTGCTTAGAACTTCTGTAAGGACTTCTCTGCTTCTCTGCCTGTTACCAAGATGGCTGAGTGCACAAGAAGGAGAAGACACAACAAAGACAACTGTCCCCTTCTGATCTTCTTCCATATCACACTAAGGAGGAGTGAGCAATGTCATTTGTTTGTGACTCAGCTGCCTATTGGGATGAAACCACAACACTTAAGGAGGAAAAGGAAGTATTCCTATAAGTTTATAAAACTTTGTTGAGAACTCATCTGAAACCTGGGGTATTTTCTTATTAAACTATGAATTTAAGTACGAGCAAGTTAAATTAAGGCTGCTGCTATGTTTAAAACATTGACAAAATATGTATATAAGAAAAATTACATGGCATTGTTTTGTTGAGCTTAGTGAGTGAAAGTTAATGCAAAAGGTATTTGACAAGTATTTACAAAAAGGACAGTGTTGATACAATAGTAATTAGAGATAAAGCAGGATATTAGAAAACAATCAGTCTTCAGAAGCATTACAGAATCACAGAATGGTCCGGGTTGTAAGGAACCTCAAGGATCATGAATCTCCAACCCCCCATGGTTTCTGGAATAGTCTTTTAAAAGATGTAATGAGTCCAATGAGCTAACAGTTAGCTACAAAGAGATGTTAGCTTGATTAGTTTTTGGAAGTATTGTCTGATATTTTTGTCCCATGAAAGAGAAACTAAATTTGATGACCTAGAAGAACTAGTCTTCGTTTAAGTACAAAGGATTAATATGAAAAAATCATATCAGAGAAATACTGGGTAACAGATGAAACTTTAATTCTGTTCTTATTTGTATCCCACTAATGAAATTAATGCAAATTTCTGCAAGATTTGGTCCTTTGTTACCCCGTGAGAAATATGGAAATGAAATACAATTTTTTTAAGTAATCAAGTTTTTGCATCAGAGAAGAAACAGAAACTGCATCAAAGCAGTTCTAGAACTTTTTTTTTTTTTTTTTTTTCCAATGTTATGACCTTTCAAGTTCTGTTGTCAGTTTCCTTTCCAAGAGTTATTTAGATAGAAATAAAATTGTCAGCAATTAAGTAGATTTTAAGCAATATGGAAAAATAAAAATGAATTTAAGAAACACTGCAGTGTCTGGGTACTACTCTGTGCAGCTTAAATAAATCTGCACAGCTTGTGCAATCTATCAGGGTCACATCGTAATCTTTCCTTCTTAGCAGCAGGAGGCAGGCCCTTTGGATTTTCCTTTTCTATGCAGTATGTAGTTGCTAACACAAAAAATGCAGTCATATTGAAAGACATCTCTTCCTCTGCCAAATATGGCTGACATGGAGAATTGTGTAAAGTTACAGAAGAACACTGATGGACAAAATAACAATGTGAGATATTTTCCTCAGGAAGTCAAGGTAAAAATAAGATGACTGTTTAAACTAATATTTTATATCTAAAATTATCCTGTAGTATTCTTAGTAAACAATTTCCTCTTTCTTTTTTTCTTTTTTTCTTTTTCTTTTTTTTTTTTTTTTTCCATCTAAATATTGGCATTGCATTTGATGAATGCTTTATTCATTTCAAGATTAAGTGTAATTCAGATTCCAGTATTTCATTTTGTTACTGCAGCTATCAGTTTAACTTCTGCATGTTTTTCGTAGATCTGCCAATCCCATTCTTTACTATGTTGTATGTATCTTCAGCATTTCTCACTTCTTGCTTTAACTGCTCTTTATATCACATTACTTAATCATGTTGGCCTTTCCTGAACTTTTAATGTTTAAATTTAAACAGGAATGAATTTCAGTAATAGTCTGTTCAAGTATTTCTTAAATATTTACTACGTCACAGTACATTTGCCATGCATTATAGAATTTCTATCAAAATCACCCAAGGTATTTTACATTCTTTCAACTCAACTCTTCCAGACTGAAAAATAATAAAATAAACCCATAAAACTCTGTATATTTTACATTAAATGGTTTTTCTCTTGAGATTTTAAATTTATTAATGCATTACTAAATACTAATATTGTTCTACTTCTATGTTGCTATGCATAATGATCCTAATTTTCAGTGAAATTTTAATTCCTGTAGGTCAAAGAATCAAAGCAATCACATTTTTTTTTTCTGATTATGTCACTATTCCTACTTCCTTTCATGTCATGTTCTCTGTAAAATATATTCTCCGAATATATTTCTAAATACTCAACACAATATATCAAATTTTATTCAACATAGTTCTACTATTCAGCAGTTTTATACTGATGTTAAACTTATAAGGCTGTAGGTGACTTGAGGATCAATGTAGAAGTATGAAGCACAGAACCTTCAAGTCAGCTATACCTACTACATTGTACCTTTCAATTATGTTTATTTTGTGCTTGCATAACAAGGTCTATCTCATTGTCTACATACTGGAGCAGCTTCCGTTCACATACAGCACTATGAGTTACAGCAGCCTATAGACACAGTCAGCTGTATGCATTTTCATGTGCAACATGATTTCTCATCTGTATTAATCACTTTCTATTATTACTTGGCTTTAATAAAAATATTATGATAACTCATAAATACACAAGAATAAGATAAATTAGTGATATATTGTACTTGAACTCACATCATCATGCAGTATCTTGACGCTACAACTTCATTTCACCTGAAACTGTCTGTTTAACACCCACAAAGTTCTATCAAAAATATCTGGTGTGATATTTGTTTTTTTTGGTTGGTTGGTTGGGTGGGTGGGTGGGTGGGTGTTTTTTTGTTTTGTTCTGTTTTGTTGTTTTGCTTTGCTTTGCTTTGTTGTTTATTTATTTATTTTGTTTTTTTTAGTCTAAAATATTCTTATTTAGTAAACTTATTCAGTTGAGGAGTGTTGTTGTAAGAACATGAAATTAAAGCCCTAGTTCTGAACTCAGAGAACAGCATCTGTGACTACCTTGACTTGCTTAGAACACGCCAGCATTGAATGCTCATAATGTACTGACTTCATTTTGCAGACAGAACAGGGTTAAATTATTCTATACAGGAAGAATGCCCAAAGACTTAAATCAGAGTGGCCTTACTTGGATGGATTAGTGGATCCCTGAGAAGTCTCCATGGTTTCAAAGTAGCTATGTAATGCAAAAACTGGGGAAATACATACGTACATATATATATATATGAAAAAGAAAAGGAAAAAAGAAAAGCAAAAAAGAGAAAAGAGGAGAGGAGAGGAGAGGAGAGGAGAGGAGAGGAGAGGAGAGGAGAGGAGAGGAGAGGAGAGGAGAGGAGAGGAGAGGAGAAGAGAGGAGAGGAGAGGAGAGGAGAGGAGAGGAGAGGAGAGGAGAGGAGAGGAGAGGAGAGGAGAGGAGAGGAGAGGAGAGGAGAGGAGAGGAGAGGAGAGGAGAGGAGAGGAGAGGAGAGGAGAGGAGAGGAGAGGAGAGGAGAGGAGAGGAGAGGAGAGGAGAGGAGAGGAGAGGAGAGGAGAGGAGAGGAGAGGAGAGGAGAGGAGAGGAGAGGAGAGGAGAGGAGAGGAGAGGAGAGGAGAGAAAAAAAAGAAAAGAAAACAAAAGAGAAAAGAAAAGAAAAAAGAAAGAAAAGAAAAGAAAAGAAAAGAAAAGAAAAGAAAAGAAAAGAAAAGAAAAGAAAAGAAAAGAAAAGAAAAGAAAAGAAAAGAAAAGAAAAGAAAAGAAAAGAAAAGAAAAGAAAAGAAAAGAAAAGAAAAGAAAAGAAAAGAAAAAAGAAAAGAAAAAGAAAAGAAAAGAAAAGAAAAGAAAAGAAAAGAAAAGAAAAGAAAAGAAAAGAAAAGAAAAGAAAAGAAAAGAAAGGAAAAGAAAGGAAAAGAAAAGAAAAGAAAAGAAAAGAAAAGAAAAGAAAGAGAAAAGAAAAGAAAGAGAAAAGAAAAGAAAAAAGTCCACAGAGCAAAAGAATTGTTCATCTTTTTTTTTTTTTTTTTTTTTTTTTTTAATTTCCCTTTCCAGCACTTTACATTCAGTAACATACCTATGTAATATCAATGCAGGATATCAAACTACTGTGGTTTGGTAAAGTTTAAGTTTCAGCACATAACTGGAAAAAGAATTATAATTAATATACTAAACTATTAAAAAACACAGCTGCCAATGAAAAATGTCTGATAAATACATAGCACTTTCTGGCAGAGGTTGTCAAATGTTGTGAATTTGTAATTTAAAAAAAAAAAAAAAAAAAAAAAGAAAGAAAAAGATTAACTGTATAGAATCACAGGATCACAGAATCACAGAATGGCTCAGGTTGGAAGGGACCTCAAGGTCCAACCCCCTGCCACAGGCAGGGCCACTAGCCTCCTCATTTTACACTAGACGAGGCTGCCCAAGGCCCCATCCTATCTGGCCTTGAACACCTCTAGGGAAGAGGGATCAACAACCTCTCTGGGCAGCCTGTTCCAGTACCTCACCACTCTCTCTGTAAAGAACTTCGCCCTGACATCCAACCTAAATCTTCCCTCCCTCAACTTAAAACTGTTTCCCTTTGTCCAGCTGTTATCTACCCTTTCAAAGAGTTGATTCCCCTCCTGTTTGTAGGCTCCCTTTAGGTACTGAAAGGCTGCAATGAGGTCACCCCGCAGCCTTCTTTTCTCCAGGCTGAACAAGCCCAGCTCCCTCAACTTGTCTTTGTAGGGGAAGTGCTCCAGTCCCCTGCTTATCTTTGTGGCTCTCCTCTGGACTCTCTCCAACAGCTCTCTGTCTTTCTTGTACTGGGTGCTCCAGACCTACATACAGTACTCCAGATGGGGCCTCATAAGACCAGAGTAGAGAAGGACAATCACCTCCTATCCCTACTGGCCACCTTTCTTTTGATGGAGCCCAGGATACCATTTGCTTTTCGAGCTGCAAAAGCACACTGCTGGCTCATGTTAAGTTTTTCATCCATCAGGACCTCCAGGTTCCTTCTCTGCAGGGCTGCTCTCAAGGACCGCTCCTTCCAGTCTGTACAGATGTCTGGGATTCCTCCAGCCGAAGTGCAAAACCTTGCACTTTGTCAAGTTGAACCTCATTATGTTCACCCGGGCCCAACTTTCTAGCCTCCTGAGGTCCCTCTGAATGGCATCCCTTCCTTCCACCATGTCAACTGCACGACTCAGTTTGGTGTCATCAGCAAATTTGCTGAGGGTGTACTCTATTCCATCGTTGATATTGATAAAGATGTTAAGGAGCACCGGTCCCAGGACAGACCCCTGGGGGACGCCACTCGTTACCGGCTTTCACCTGGACATAGGGCCATTGATGACCACCCTCTGTCTGCAGCCTTTCAACCTCATCCATCGAGTGGTCCACCCATCAAATCCACATCCCTCCATTTTGAAGATAAGGATGTGGTGGGAGACCATGTCAAAGGCCTTACTCAAGTCCATGTAAACGACATCTGTCGCCTTCCCTCTGTCCACCACTGCCATTACTCCATCACAGAAGGCCACCAGATTGGTTAGGCATGACCTTCCCCTGGTGAAGCTGTGCTGGCTGTCTCGGATCACTCGCTCATTCTTCATGTGATTAAGCATGTCGTCCAAGAGAATCTGTTTCATGATCTTCTGAGGCACAGATGGGAGACTCACCTGCCTGTAGTTCCCTGGGTCCTCCTTGCTCCCTTTCTTGTAAATGGGAGTGATGTGACATTCCTCCAGTCATCCGGGACCTCACCTGACAGCCATGACATTTCAAATAGAGGTACACTATATAACAAGTCAGTGAATCCACAACATTTACTGGATAGGCAAAGTTACCAAATATCCTGTTGTACTCTATCTATCTATTGGATATTCATAAATATGCAATGATATTTATGAATGGATGTAACAAAAAAAATCAATTTGTTATACTAGAGTCATTGCATAGTTACACAAGCAAATAAATTACTTTTATAAAAAGGTAATTTCATCTTCAGTAACAAAAATAAATGTCAATATAATGACCAATCTTATGCATAAAACCATAAAACACCACTTGAAATGCAATATTTCAAATAATAGTATAAGATATAGTATCTTCACTGGATCATAGAATCACAAAAATGTATGTGTCTGGACATCAAAGCCATAATAAAGCAAGTTCCCTGGAGTAGATGGCACAGAAAAGCAAAAAAGAGTTTTGAATATCTCCAGAGAAGGTGTTTCCTCAGCTTCTCTGGGTAGCCTGTTCCAGTGTTCTGTTGTCCACAAATTAAATAAGTTTTTCTTCATGTTTATATGCAAATTCTTCTGTTCCAATTTGTGTCAGTTTCATTACCCCTTTTACTTTGCTGGGCACTACCAAAAAGAGCCTTGCCCCATTCACTCAACAAACCCCTTAAGATAACTGTATGTGTTAATAAGACCTCCTCTCAGTCTTCTCTTCTCCAGGTTAAATAGTCCTAGGTCTCTCAGCTTATCCTCATAAGAGAGATGCTCCAGGATCCCAATTGTCTTCGTAGCCCCCTTCTGGACTCTCTCTATTAGCTCCCTGTCTTTTTTTTAACTGGAGAGACCAGAATTGGATACAGTACTTTAGATGAGGCCTGATGAGTCCCTTTACCTGCTGTCCATGCTCTTTTTAATACACCTCTGGATACCACTGACTTTCTTGGCTTCAAGGAAACTCTGATACCTCATGATCAACTTGTTGTCCACCGGGACATCTAGGTCCTTTCCTGCAGAGTTCCTTTCCAGCAGGTCAGCCCCTAACCTGTACTGATGCACATGGTTATTCCTCAGCATGTGAAATACTCACCCTTGTTGAACTTCCATAGGATCTTCTTTAGGTTCCTGAATGGCAGTACAGTCTTTTGGTATGTCAGCCATCACTTCCAAATTTGTATCATCACAAAACTTGCTGAGGGTGTGGTCTATCCCTTCGTCCAGGTCACTGGTGAAGTTGCTAAAGTAGATCAGACCCAGTATTGATCATGGGAAACACTGTTATATACAGGCTTCCAACTAGGCTTTGTGCTGCTGGTCACAACACTGAGCTCTGCCAGGCAAACAACTGTCCTAATACTGTTCCATTCCATATCCTTGGGCTGAGAATGGTCTTGGCTCTGTACAACACTTCCTAGCAACAACTGTAAGTGTCATCAGCATTATTTTTCTCATAGAACCAAAACATAACATCATAGCACGCACTCTGAAGACAACAATTCCATCCCAGCTGAAACTCAGACACCAAGAGAACTACCAGCCTGTCAGCTTCGCCTCTGTGCTGAGAGCAGATCATTGAGCAGATCCTCCTAGAAGCCATGCTAAGGCACATGAAAGAGAGAGAGGTGATATTGGACAACCAGTAAGACTTCATCAAGGACAAGTCTTGCCTGACTAACCTTGGCTTTTTATGATGGCATAACTGCATCAGCGAACAAGGGAAGAAATACTGATGTTATCCACCTGGGCTTCAGTAAGACATTTGATACAGTGCCCCATAACATCCTTCTCTCCAAACTGGAAAGATATCGATTTGATGGGCAAACTGTTTGATGGACAAGGAACTCGTTGCAAGATCATATCCAGAGAGAAGTGGTCAGTGACTCAATGTTCAGATGGAGATCAGTTACAAGTGGTGTCATTCAGGGGTCACTATGGGGGCAAATGCTTTTTAATATCTCTATCAATGACATCAGCAGTGGGGTTGTGTCCAACCTCAGCAAATTTGCTGAATATACCAAGCTATAATGTGCAATCAATGTGTCCAAGGGCTGGGATGCCATCCAGAGGAACCTAGACAGGTTCAAACAGTGGGCCTAGGAGTACCTCATGAGATTCAACAAAGTGCAAGGACTCGCACCTTGGTCATGGCAAACCCCACTATTTAATATAAACTCACTGCCCAAAATTCCAACCATATTTTGGGCTGCATCAAAAGAAATGTGATCACTAGGACAAAGGAGGTGATTCTGCCCCTCTAGTCTGCACTGGTGAGACTTCACATGGAGTTCCGTGTCCAGATATGGAGTCCTCAGTGCAGGAGAGCTGGTGGACCTATTGGAGTGCTTCCAGAGAAGGACAAAAAATAACATCCAAGAAACAGCTCTCCTAAAAGGACAGACTGAAAGAGTTGGTTCTGTTCAGCCAGGAGAAGAAAAGGCTTTAGTGATTCCTGAAAACATCCTTTCAGTTTGTAAAAGGAGGCTATAAGGAAGGACAGGCTCTTAAGCAAAATCTATTATGGTAAGACAGAGGGAAATGGTTTCAAATAAAAAAAGGGGAGATTTAGATTGAATATAAGGAAGAAGCCTTTTACAGTGAAGGTGGTGAGGCACTAGAAAAAATTTCCCAGAGAGGTACTGGATGTCCTGTCCCTGGAGACTTTCTGAGCAACCTAATCTAGCTGTAGATGTCACTGTTCATTGCAGAGAAGTTGGACTAAATGATTGTTACCTGTCCCTTCCAATTCAAATGATTCTATAATTCTATAATCCCAAACAAAACAAATCAAATCAAATCAAAACAAAAAGAAATTTAAAACACCATGAGGTTGTAATAAATATATCCAGGGAAAAAAAAGACAATACAATTCAACATTTTTGTTCATCTAAGCCAAGATTTCCAAGACTTTTTGTTAAAAAGGATACTCTTCATATTTCTTGAAGCTTCCTGAACAAATATGACAGAAGAATACTATTCCCTTCTTCTAGATTATAAAAACAGTCAACAGCTGAAAATTTTAACTCCTAATTTTCAGATATTCTCATGCTAAACATATCTTCAGTGAGAGAGAACAGTAAAGCAAGAGAGAGAAGATGTGTAGTCTTCTTGCATAAACACATGAGTATTACACACTGTCTACTATCTACATGTCAGCAGTTTACAGGTTGGTTTGGTCTGGTTCTGTGATTAGCAGGGCAGAGAGATCTGCAGATCCGTGCCTCTGGAATAGGGAAACAGAGGACCCCAAATAATTATAAACAGTGACAATGATCTGAGGAGAAACAAACTAATTTACTAAATATGGTATTGGAATGCAAGATAACACACTATAATACAATATAATTAGAACTGAAGCTAATAAATCAAATATAATGAGATGTCTGAGAACTGAAGGCCTCACCATACACTGAAGTGAGATACATAGTCAGGTCAAGCAGAAGGGAGGAGAGCTGAATGAAAAAAGGGACATCAGGTGACCTTGCCAGGGGTTATATCTCTTCTCTGAACACAAAGCGCCCTGGGGTATGTAGTTCTTCTCTTCTGGACTGGAGCATTAACTCTCTAACTTCCAGTGCACTACATGATGTTATGATGTGGAATACCGATAACGAAAAATCATAAAACCATGAAACTATGAAGAGCAACATGGATAAGAATTACTCAGAGGTGTTTCTAAATCAGAGTGTATATAACATGAAATATGCTTCATGTCTGTGTATGCATATTGGGATTAGAGCATTATGTAATGTCTGAAATGCTGTATTCAAATATCTACACTGCCTGACTGTCTTAAATGTTCTTTTTCACCAAACTGGAATTCAGAAGATGCCTTTGCTTATTGTCATAGTCTTCGGTTTCTTAAATATGATACTGGAAACATCTGATTTGTAGTAGTCAGTGAAAATGCATACAGGAGTAGAATTATTTGCAAGGGAGACAAGAATGCTGTATAGTTTAAGCACCATGTTAATCATCCCTTTTTTTTTCCGTTTCCTTATTCTCTTAACCATCCTTGCAGTTGGATTACTTCTGTTTTTTCTTAACTGTGCTCCAAGAAAGTGCATTGTATTACTGGACAGCTTAAAATATCAGAGGCAGCATTACTTTAATTTATGCTTAACTGTTTTGCTTGAATTTCCATTCTTCAGATCTTCCATTCTTCAGAAATTGTTTCTAAGCTCAGAGTTAGGACTGCTTTAATGCTGGCACATGAATTTCAAGAAAAGAGTCTTCTAGCCAGTACATGCTTACTTCAAAATCATTCAAATTCCAGGCAATTTGTCCTTGGATATTTGTCCATAGAGTTCTCTGACATTCAGAAATCCTGTTCTTGCAGCTTGCACAGAAGTCTTTGGGACAAACAACACCTTCAGAAAATTACAGCTTCAGCATAAGACACGCCATGTGGAATTAACTGAATTCAGCAACATTCAAATAGTGGGTTGGCAGGAGATTAATAGGCTCCAGAACTTAGAAATTCATGCAGCAGTAGCAGAAGAGGATGCTGAAGCAATAGAGAAGAAATATGGATAAATAGAATCTGAAAATCATAGTCTTATAGAATCATCAAGGTGGAAAAGGAAATTAATATCATCTAGTTCAACCGTCCACCTATCACCACCACACCCACTAACCCATGTCTCTCAGAGCCACTTCTAGGCTTTTCTGGAAGGGCTTTTCTGGAAGGACTTTTCTGGAGACCACTCAAGGACAGTCTCCACCACCGTTCTGGCAGCTCATTTCAATGCATTTACTCTTTTTCTGAGTGTAAATATTTCCTAATACTCAACCTGAACCCAACTTAAGTCCATTACTTCTTATCCTAGCTCTCTATGGCTGAGGGAGGTACGGGAGTTTTTCAACTTGAGTAAAGAGTAAAAAATATATTTGAACAAAATAAAAAACTCTATATTACTTTCCTCAGAATCAAAAGCATCTGCACAATTTTTTTCAAGAAATTTCATCAAATCTTTGATCTTTATCATAGACTCAAAGAAAGGCCTGGGTTGAAAAGGGCCATCATGATCATCTAATTTCAACCCCATGCTGTGGACAGGGTTGTCAACCATTCGATCAGGCTGCCCAGAGCCACACCCAGCCTGGCTTTGCATGCCTCCAGAGATGGAGCAACCACAACCATTCTGGGCAATCTCTTCCAGTGTGTCACTACCCTCTGAGTGAAAAACTTCCTCCTAATATTTAACTAGAATCTCCCCTTTATGTCTTAGTTTAAAATCATTTTCCTTTGTCCTATCACTATCCACCCTTGTAAACAGTCATTCCCTCTCCTGTTTATATGCACTTTTCAAGTATCAGAAGGCCACAATGAGGCCTTCCCAGAGCCATCCCTTCCCCAAGCTAAATAAGCCCTATTCCCCAGTGCTCTAGCCCTCTCATCATCTTAGTGGTCCTCCTCTAGACTCATTCCAAGAACTCTGCATCTTTCTTATGCTGGGGTCCCCAGGTCTGGATGCAGTACTCCAGATGGAGCCTCACAAGAGCTGAGTAGAGGGGGACAATCACCTCTTTCTCCCTGCTGGCCACCCCTTTTTAATGCAGTCCAGGTACAGTTGGCTTGAAACATTTGATTTGGTAACATGCCTTCTGAGGAGAAACACTGGAGAAATGTACCAGCTGATATTTCTTAAAAAAAAAAAAAAAAAAAAAAAAAAATTCTATGTGATTATTTTGAATTTTAGCAGTGTGTTTAACCTCTGCTGCCACTGACCATTTACTCAAGATAAAGTTTCAAGTCTCCTTATGATATGATATTGTCTTGCTCCAATTTATAGGAGGGAGAGGAGGTTCTTTGATATCTGTATACCCGGCATGAGATTAAGAAACAACGGTCCAACCACTTTACTACAAATCTTACTCAAGGAGATGGGAAAGGGGAGGATGGACACTATTATGGATTATGGTGATGGAGAAGGGAAGGCAGGTGGTAGAAAAGATAGGAAAGAAGCAAGAATTGCATAAAGCAGAGATAGTCATCACCAGGATCCAGCAGTGGTCCCATTGCACGCTGTTCCGATGGTCCGAGGCAAAAGTGCAGGGGGAGAGCAGTAGCAGCATGGCCAGCCTTGGGCAGCAAGCAGGTACCAGGAAGAAGCCACAGGGTAAGTCTGGGAGGAAGCAGCAGAACTCAGGTAGCAGGCCACAGAGCACGCAGGCATTCCATAGTGAGGGATCTGATGGCAGACACCTTTGTTGTTCTTCTTCAACATGCAGGTATCACATCGTGAGGAATCTGTTGTCAGAAACCTTTAGGGGGAGAGCAGAAGCAGCATGGCTGGCTTTAGGCAGCAAGAAGGTGCAGCGACAGAGTAGGTCCAGGAAAGAGAGGGGTAGGACATGAGGCTTCTCATGTCCAAAAGCCTCCTTCTTCTTCATGAGGAATCTGTTGCCAGAAAACCCTAAAGCTCATGGTTGTAGGTCCTATTTATATCCTCCTGACAGTGCAACATTCCTGGGTGCTTGGGTAAGAGTCATGTGAGCAGCCCCTGAGATGACTATCTTCCTCAAGATAAGTCCACACAAAAGACTGCTTCCCAGCCATTAAGTTGTGGCTTATCACCCTTTCATTGCCCCTGGCCTTGTCCATCTGTGTCCCTCAGACAAAGGATTTCTCAACCCTTGCCTAGGACTTGCTTGGACTTGTTCATCAGCAAGTTTTTAGGCATCAGCATAGAAGAATAATCTCTTACAGATATCTGCATTTGCCCTACATCAAGAAAAGATTTTCAAAAAATTCACATTATAATTATTCCCAAATTGCTCTGATTTTTACAAGGGTTTGCCATGATCTCAGAGTCACAAAACAGGAAAACACCCTCTTGACATCTTCATGCTATGAATTCTCAGTTCATGCAGCCATTGTTGCATATTTAGGCTAAAAATTGAAAGACCACATGAATGGCCTTGTAACAGAACAGTTGGAGCAAAAGTCACTGAAAAAAATTGAATTTTGGTAGATTTCGTGATTTAAAAAAAAAAAAGAAAAGAAAAGAAAAAGAGGAATAATGTACTATTGGATAGTGTAAATGCCTCTTGTAAGTAGTTATGAGTCTGGGAGATGGCCAAGTAAGACTATGGAATGTGAGTGCAAATATTCTGCTGGATTAGTTATCTTCTAGCTTGAGAATTCATCTCCTCTGACATTATTTCCAATATTCTTACAAACGATGCACTATTTGATAATTTACTCGTTATCTAAAACCTAAAGTGTTTGGACCTCAGGTTGAACATTTGGAAAAATTTCATCCCTGGTAGAGTGGTTAGGCAGTGGAGAAGGGCTGCCAGGGAGCTATTGGAATCATTATCTTTGGAGTGTTTCTTTAAAAGATTAGATGTGGTACTGAGGGACATGGTTTAGTGAGAAAATATTGGTGGTAGGTGGATGGTTGGACTAGATGGTCTTGGAGGTCTTTTCCAACCTTCATGATTCTGTGATTCTATGTTTGGCATTTAATTTCTCAAAGAATTTCCTATGTGTCAAAAAAAATTTCCCAAACTACCAATTCAAGAAGACTAATGATCAAAGCTGAGACTAGAATACAAGAAAATTCAGCTTATGTTCAAGAAGAAGATTATGTTTTTGTGAGTCTTTTCTGCCAATACGATAACAGTAAATTTTGGAAATCTCAGAGAATCATTTCTGTGCCTTTTTTCCCTCACTACTCCTTTGTCCTTTGCTGGACTGCCAAGTGATCACAAACTGTGGTTTTCAAAAAAAAAAAAATTATTTTTTCCTATACTTTTACTTATTTTTAAAACCTGGTAGCTGAGCATTTATTAAATTGAAAGAGAAATAAATGGTAAATGAACAACTATAATGGCTAATGAACAACTATAAGTCCAAAGTGAAAACAAACAAACAAACAAAACAAAACAAAAAACCATAAAATAGAGTTTTCAAAGTAAGAGGAAATTTTCTTTTTAATTGTCTGATTACAAGATACAGATCTCAAGACACTCAAGAATAAAAGAAAGACATTTTGTGTATGGTTTTACACAGTAATAATTTTAGTTTATGCTAATCATTACTGAAATTTCCAAATGATGTTACTCCAGCTCAATTCTTTTTCTCGGAGTGTGGCAAGTGGGCTATCATATATTGTTAAAGTGCAGTTGATAGAAAGTTATTGACCACCTACCAATTGTTTTGCTGCATTTGAATTTATTACCTAGGAAAAGATAAAGATTGCAGTCCATGTGATCATATTAAAGAACAAAAGTGATTCAGTCAGAATCTTCCATTACTGACAGTTTACTTTTCAAAACTCAGTGGGTGAGAATCTCTGTAATTCAGAGCAATTTGCATAGGTCACTCTGAAAGTAATGTCTCTTATTTATTTCCATGGAAATTACTACCAATATAAAGAGCACAATAACACTATTTGATTGAGAAAAATACACCATTAGCCAATTTTGTGGATGAGCTGATGGAGACATTCTTATTTCATACTGTCATAGGTGTGTGTGGCTGTCTGGAATATGGATTGCCTTTCATGCTGCTATTGCCATCCATCTGAAATGCATCACCTACCACCTTGCTGCTGTAATCTCCACTGTTTGATTTCCATGAATCTTCATCAAGTGCTGATGAATGTCAGTTGGTGCTATTCTTTTCTGCACGAAGGAATTCAGTTCCACACCTTTCTTTCATACACACTGCTGCCATCTCTCCAGTGAAATTTAGTGGAATATTAGCAGAAAGGTTTAGTTTCTACTGCCATACCACTAAGTAGTGTTAAAGAGCATCAGAACTGGTTATTTATGGTGAAAAATAAATTCAGTATATGAGATTTTTGCAGACAGTTCTTGATTAGAAACACCTTATCTTGTACTAGGTAAGGTGTCATCTCATGATGATGTGTTTTAGGAGAGAGAAATGCAAAAATTCTTTAACATAAAATGAACATAAAATGTTCATATAATAATAGGAGAATAAAATATGATTCTCCCTTGTCTGCCAAATAGTCATCAAGTTAAAGAGATTTCTGTTCAAGTATTATATATTAATTCAGATATCTTAAATTACAGTAATTGACATCACAAACATATTTTCAATGTATCATCATTTCCTCTTTGGCTACAATAACTGTTTTTGATGCATATTACTTTGTGATCTTTAATGAAATAATGCAAATTTTAGATTAAATTTTTGACAATGATAGCTTTCATATAAAAACTGCTCAAAAAAACACATAACAGAAATCTTCTTAAATCTTCTTCTTCTTCTTTTTTTTTTTTTTAATTTTTCTGAAACCAGATAATTATTTAATAGTGAAAACCCTAAAATTTTTAAATAAAATTGCACTAGAATGAAAATATCCATAATATGTATTTCATTAAATGAATGAGTTGATACAGTCAATAGATTTGCCAACAAAGTAGACATTGCAACAACCTTACTATTTGCTGAAATGTGTTTATTTAAATATTTAGTTAGCGTTTAACATGACTCATTATGTGCTTTAGCAATGTTGTATAATGTGTGTAATAATGCTAGAATATTGCCTTGGGGTACTGCATACAGTATTATAATTCAAAAGTCTCTTAGGCAGAGAGGACAGGTGATATAGGGCTTTCACATCTCAGCTTCAGTTTGGAAGCTGAAAGATAAATAATGAGGGACTTAGAGAAACATATTGGAAATAAACAAGTAGTCACTCTGTAAATAAAAAAGCATATGTGATAGGCCTTAGTTAGGCCTTGCTCTCCGGTGCTCTGAGAGTTTAATTAAGTAATCTTCGTGGAACTAGACTGAAAGATTTTGCCAAAGCTTTCTGGTTGTTGTTGTTTAATGTAAAGTAATTTAAGGAAAAGTACAAAAATATTTTTCAAACCTCCAAGTGCTTTTTTTTGTAAAGAACATATACTAGTCTATATTACATTTGGTAAATATCAAATGTACAGTACTTCTTATTTGAGTTTTCCAAAGTGTTTTAATTTAAAGATTTAGCAAAAGCAAAATTTTCTCTAAAGAAAAAGCAAAACAACACAAAACCTTGTTTGAAAATAAATGCCCTCACTAAATTTATCTCTACCACTGATCACGTGGTTTCTTAAGAAGCCTGAAAATCAAATGCTGAGGTAGCTGTTGATTTTTTTTTTTAACCTTCTTCTGTGCTATTGGTGTTATGTATCTTTACAAGTAACTAAAGACTCTTGTTTTATTGCAAGATAAATTTTCTTTTTTCCCCAAAGAAAAAGAAGAATCAGACTCAATAAGTCAGTGTTGCTATTTAACATGCAAAGAGCTAAACACCAGTCTTTTGCTCACTCTTACCACTTCCATTGGGATGGGAAAGAGAATAAGGAAAAAAAAAAAAAAAAAAAAAAAAAAAAAGTAGAACTCATAGGCTGAGATAAAAAATACTGAGACAGAAAAAGGAAAAGTAACAATAATTATATATATATATATATAAACCAGTAATTATAATATATATTACAGTTATTTCTAATAGTAATTATAATATAAATTACTGTTTTTTCTCTCTTATATGTATATACACCAAACAAGTGATGCACAAAACAATTTCTTACCACTCACAGACTTAAGCTCAGCCATCCACCCAGTAGCAGCTATCCCCCTTGGTCAGCTCCTTTCGGTCTTACAGGTTTTTCACATTATGCTACATGGTTTGGAACATCCCTGTTGCCAGTTTTGGTCAGCTGTTATGGTTCTGTCCCATTCCATCTCCTTCTGTCCCTCAAACCCCTTAATGTCAGGACAGTATGAGAAACTGAAAAACTGAAATGTCCTTGTCTGTGTACAGCACTGCTCAACAATGATTAAAACATCAGTATTGATGTTTTATTGAAGTATTGAAGACAAAATATAGCATCATGTCAGACACTACAAAGAAAATTAGCCCTGTCCTAGCTGGAATCAGGACAGTTAAAAATAATAGCTTCACATGCAGCTCTTATTTATTTATCTATTTATTTATTTATTTATTTATTTTTATTTTTATTTTTTAACAGACTTACATAGTAATGACTCTTAAGGAGAGAGAGATGAAATATTTCTTAATATAGAAAGATATCTTATGCTATTTAGTGTTATTCTGGCATTTCTAAATAGTAATTATATATATTCAAAGAGGAAAAAACTCAGGAAAAGTATCAGTATGGGCAAGTATGTCATAGGCGGTGGGATTGAGTGTACCCTCAATAGGTTTGCAGATGTCACCAAACTGAGTGGTGCCATTGATTAGACAGTACGAAAGGCTACCATCCAGGGGAAATGGATAATAATAAGTAAACAAATAAATAAAAACAGAAGAGAATGTACATGAGAAAAGTTGAATTCCTTTGCAGTATTTTGTTCTTTAAACAACTATAGTAAAATCTTCTGGTTTTGCAATATACTCTTCAAGGAAACACATAAAGATCTAATTTTTGAGCATCAGGAAAAAAAGGTTTAAACAACGAGAAAGAAGCAATCTTAGAAGCATACTGTTTTTTAATGTTATTCAATTAAAAGCACTCAAAAAATAATTTCATAGAAGGTTCATTTTTTTTCTATTAAAATCTTAAAAACCTTAGTGAAAAATGTTTGAAGGATCATAGCAGTGGTGTACACTGGAATTGATCTACTATTTCATGTTTAGAAACTACAAAGAAATGAGGTGAGTACAGGAGTTGCAAATTCTCAGTGAATAATAAGCTTTTAAACTCTGTGGTTAAATTTCTTAGAAATTCTGAGTGAACCAAGATCTCTTTGTCCTATAAAAAATCTAAACTTCTTAACTTTTAGCTCTGGTTGATTTCCATTTTTTCTTCATATTTGTTTAAAGAAAAAGAGAGAAAAAGAAAACAACAAAAAAAAAGTAAATTCAAATAGATTAGATTATTTGAAATTTTATCTGGTATTTTTCCTTTGAAGTAGGCAATGTTGCATACTGGAAAAATAGCATAAATCCCCATATACTATGAAAAACAAATATAAACAAAGTGAAGTTACAGCCATGAATTAAATTATAAAGTGAACAATGAAATCGTTAAAATATTTCTTCAGAAGAAAAACTGTTTTTTTGTTTTTTTGTTTTTTTTTGTTTTTTTTTAAGTACTCATTGATGAAGCTTTTATTAAAGTGGGTTTTTTGTTTTTTTTTTTTAATCCATCAAGTAGGACAGGCTGATAATAATATTTTTATCAGAAAAGCAACAGTTGAGGTAGCAACAAAATAAAAGATATGCAAAGTGAATGCAATTAAGATTATTAGAAAGAAGGTATGCTTATATATTTTTTTTCTGATCAAGTTCTAAGACTGATAGATGTAAGTCTGTGGTATAGAAATACAAACTATGTTACGAGCTCTGCAATATGTAGAGTGAAATTTTTCCTCAATGCTGTGGATGGTGTTCTGTTAGAATCAGAAATATAAAAGCCCTGTTGGGTAGACAACTAGTTTTATAGAAATACTCCATCAGACTACTTTTTACTGTTTATTGATCCAGTTAAAAAAGAGACTGGATAATAAGTCTTTCATGAAATCTTGATCTCTTTATTGCATACCACCTAAAAGAGGATTTACTTTACACTGAAAATAAAAACATTGATTTAATTTATACTCTCTCAGCCATAAAGATGAGAGAACTGAACAATTAGTAATCAATGTTCTCTAATGCACAATTTGCCTTCATGAATACTTTATAAAGCAGAAGATTGAAGGATAATTTGCACATAAGGTTGCACTTTTCCTTTACGTATATATATTTGCAATAGGTGTTTTGGCAGTGTTAGTTGCTCCCTCATAAAATGTAGATCAGGAGTTGAAAAAGAATCTGTTGAAATATGTTCTCAGTATCTCTGAACTCAAATATCTTCTATAAAAATGCAAAGTTGTCTGAAAACCAACATATTCCTCTAATATTTTTATATTGTTAGTAAGGGAAGTTTTCTCCCACACTTGCAATTTTTGTGACAATTACAGGTCACAGAAAGCTATATAATCTCTTTCCAGGAAAGAGCCATAAAACACAGTAAGAGGAGACACTATTATCCACTATGTTATTCCTGGTAAGTAATCTCAATAAGGAACATGATAAAATCAACCACATCTTATGTGCACAAAGTCGTATCAACTACATACAAAGTAGAAACAAATACTGTTGTTGAACATCAGGTTATCTGTTCAGATTGTTGTATTTCTGTGTGTCAGTTAATACTATTACTCACTAGAAGCGTATAGCCCACTTAGTGGGGGAAAGCTGTACAAATTTTCTTTGCATACCTCACCCTAAAAATCTAAGTACCTATTTGATTTACCAGTCTGCTTTAATTATTATCAGTTGCTATTTTCTAAAATCATACAAACCAATACAATTATAAAAATGCATACATATTATATATATACATATAAATACATAATATATAAATATGTATATTGTATAAATTTATCTGTAGATTGGATATGTGTACTTTAGAAATAGACAGACATAAAGGTAGATATGAAGATATAGAATCTTAAATCATAGAATCACAGAACAACTTGAGTTGGAAGGGACCACAAAGATCATCTATTTCTCAACCTTTGTGCCATGCACAAAGATTTATAAACTTCCACATGGTTTCATGTGGTGTGGAATATCTCTCTGCCTATTCAGGCGATGTTCTGGCTCTGACTCATCCCAGCGCCACACCCTAATGGTGGTGGCTCATCTCCAACAAGCAGCCCACCCTTGGGATTTCTGCCAACACTCAGCATCAACAAAAAGATAGGTTTCCTATTAACAATATCTCAGCTGAAAACAGGAAAAGTGTTTTGACTGTTTCTGTACAGAGCTGGAGATGTCTCCCGCTGCTCAGGGGAGCTACTGCTTGAGAAAGGTTAATGGTAAGTTAAAAAAACTATAGAGAGAGAGAGAGAGAGTGTGTGAGTGTGGGTGTGTATGTGTGTGTGTGATGCTGTGTGTGTGTGTGTGTGTGTGTGTGTGTGTGTGTGTACTTAGTTTTCTCCCTCATCCATTGGGAGAGGAGAGTGACAAAACAGCTATGTGGTTCCTAGCTGCCTGCCAGGCAAAACTAGTAGTGTCCTCTTTGGAATCCAGAGCAGTGCATG
The DNA here is from genome assembly GCF_987193195.1 of Phasianus colchicus. Lineage (NCBI taxonomy): Eukaryota > Metazoa > Chordata > Aves > Galliformes > Phasianidae > Phasianus > Phasianus colchicus. The sequence goes on from NC_143476.1 coordinate 19,023,928, forward strand.
AAGAATTGAAATAACAGCAGATCTGACAAAAGTGTGTTATAAACAAAATTGTTATAAACACTATAATTTAATAGCAACTTAGTTTAATAAATGCTAGTCACAATGCAATTTTTTTAAATTATTTTCAGAGATCTGTTAGAGTTTTTCCTTTGAATTAGATTATTCAGTGTCTTTATTCCTATATTTGTTCCCTGCAGCGTTGATTACTATCTCTAGGGGCAGGATTAAGGTTATAATTTTGCTTTCCTTTGTGACACCGGTTTATGTTATGATAAAATTATTGGTCAAGAAACGTAGCTTTTATTTCTAGTCAGCAATGATGCCATCTTCACATTTCAGGAACCTATTGGAAGCTATTAATAGCTACACTGTATTTTTCCTCTTTTGAGATCCAGGCTATGGGAGAAAAATGTTGGGATGTTCAAACCAACTCGTTCCTATTGCTATCTCTACTGAATGCATTTCAGGTTTTGTTTAATGTTAAGCAACAATTTAAGATTATCACCCAGAGATAACCAATAACCCAATGTTATGAGTCTGGGATAGGCAGATATCTGGAACAGTGGGCACCCCAAGTGTTTGGGAACACAACCTCTGAACAACTGCAGAATCCTGAAAAAATTATTAAAATATTTGGAAAAAGTATGCTGTCACTCTATCAATTCTAGAAATACATACACCTCTGCAACATGCTGGGCCCAGCCCATGCCTTCTGAGTCCTATTCAACATTGTTCAGTACCTTGGAGGAAAAGATTTTTGGATCTGATGATATATGATATTGTGATACGACCTGCAGCCAATCCAGTCCTCATGTGGCAGATCTTGCAGTTGCTTCAAGCATAGTGACAGATCCTTTTATGCAACTAGCCCTGAGATAGCTCCAACTGCTGCAACAGGCCTTGCAGTTCAGAGAATCAACCTGTGCCAGTATCTGTTGCCCCTATGCACAACACACACACACACACACACACAGACTGTGAAAGACAGTTCATTTAGTAAGAAAATAAATTCCTACTGAAATAAGGATGGAAGACAATGAGGATGAAGCAGGGCATCACAAGAACAGGAGGAGGAAGAGGTAGAACTAAAAATAATCACCTGACTCCTATTGTTTGATGACCTGCAAGAAACACAAAAAGTCTTCAGCTGTTATCCCAGTCAGTACACTGCCATCTGTCTACTCTGATAATGGGATAATGGAACAGTAGCCTGGATTCAGTGGGCAATGACATCAGGCAGCTGGGATCCCTTTTTAGGGATGAGAGCATTGACAAAATAATTGTTACTGGAACACAAGCATTCACCCTATGGAAATGAGCCTTGACATCTGTGAAAAAAAAAAACAAAAACAAAACATATGCCATCATTGTGTGTCAATGCTCTGGCAGTAATAGCCTGGAAAGATGTTGAAAAGCCAACAGTGGATGAACTATCCAGTCTACTTCAATAATATGAAGAAAATCTCCCTTCTTCCCTACAGATTTCTGTCTCAGTTGTGGAGAAACTGTCCCAAGAGTTCCAGTAATTCAAATTCAGTATGTCCTACTCCACCTATAAGATGAGTACTCAACTATGAAAAGTAAGCATTCTTCTGTTTGTAAGAAAGGATATAGTGATTACACACCATGAGCTATCCTGTAGTTTTAGCAGTGAGACCGTGGAAAAAGAATATGAGGAAATGCGATGGAAAATTCACATAAAATCATAGAATCATCAAATCATAGAATCCTTAGAGTTGAAAGGGATCTCTAAAGGTCATCTAGTCCAGGGTCATGTCCAACAAGGTCATTTCCAGCTAGATCATGTCTCCAGGGACAGCTCATTCACCACATCTATGGGTAACCTGTTCCAGTGCCTGCTCCAATCTATTCCATATGGAATGCTAGAGGCACGGGTATGTGAATTTCAAGGAAAATCAATCAAAAAAGGATGTTATTAAAGGAAAATGGCTGCTCCAGTTTCCAGTGATCAGTCTCCCAGAGATGGAGATAGTAGTCTGATCTTATTTCTGAGGCAAAGCAAAGTAAGGTCAAAGGACCTGCACAGAAATTCCAGGTTTTAGGAATAAAATGACAAGATGGACATAATCAAATCCCAATGGATGTGATCAAGAAAACAGCTGCTATGACCCAACAACTGGCAAAGAGGAAACATGAGCTTTCCTAGGTGTTGTGAGTTTCTGGAAAATGCATACTCTGGATTACAGTCACCATCAAATGACCCAGAAGAAAAACCATTTCACATGGGGTCTTGAGCAACAGCAAGCCTTTGAACAAATTGAACAGGAGATTGTTCATGCAGTACCCCTTGGGTCAGTTTAGGCAGGACAAACTGTAAAAAAATGTGCTCTAGGGAGAGCAGCTAGGGAGAATGTTCCCACTTGGAGTATAGAGGAGACTTGAGATCAGCCCCTAGGGTTTTGGAGTCTGAGATACAGAAGATTCAAGACCCACTACACTCCAACTGAAAGAGAGAAACTAGCAGTATGTGAAGATGTTTAGACTGTTTTGGAATTGGTTGATACTGAAGCACAGCTCTTCTAGGCACCTCAAGTGCCTTTGCTGAGCTGAATGCTCAAAGGAAGGGTCCCCTCTACACATCATGCAGCTGATGCTGCATGGAGTAACTGAGTTCCACTGATCACATAAGCTCAAAAGAAGAATCCCAGTCTGTCCTAGTTTTAACTGAGACAAAGCTGATTTTTCTTCATAGTGTCTGGCATAATGTTTTAGTTTTGGGAGAAAAAACAGTGTTGACAACACACTAACACTTTAGATGTTGCTGAGCAATGCTTCACAGAAGTAAGGTTATTTTCGCATCTCATGCGATCTTGATAGCAAGGGGACTGAGGGATCGAAGAAATTGCAAGAGGACAGAAACACAGCAGGTGACCTAAACTGCCCAAAGGGATACTTCAAACCATGTGACATTTACGTAGAAGACCATAAGTCTGTGTTAAGTTGGCAGAAGGAAGTGGTTGTGGCTTGGAGTGCTACTATATGGGAATGGCTACAGCTGTGGCACTATCACAGCATCACAGAATGGCCTGGGTTGGAAGGGACCTCAAGGATCATAAATCTCCAACCCCCCTGCCACATGCAGGGCCACCAACCTCCTCATTTTACACTAGACCAGGCTGCCCAGGGCCCCATCCAATCTGGCCTTGAGCACTTCTAGGGGCAGGGCATCCACAACTTCTCTGGGCAACCTGTTCCAGCACATCACCACTCTCTCTGTAAAGAACTTCCCCCTGACATCCAACTAAATATTCCCTCCCTCAACTTAAAACTGTTTCCCCTTGTCCTACAGTTATCAACCCTTTCAAAGAGTTGATTCCCTTCCTGTTTATAGGCTCCCTTTAGGTATACAAAGGCGGCAGTTAGGTCACTCTGCAGCCTTCTTTTCTCCAGGCTGAACAAGCCCAGCTCTCTCAGCCTGTCTTTGTAGATGAGGTGCTCGAGTCCCCTGCTCATCTTCGTGGCTCTCCTCTGGACCCTCTCCAACAGCTCTCTGTCTTCCTAGTGCTCCAGACCTGGAGATAAGGATGTGGTGGGAGACCATGTCAAAGGCCTTGCTCAAGTCCGGGTCCAATGCCATTACTCCATCACAAAAGACCACCAGATTGGTTAGGCATGACCTTCCCCTGGTGAAACTGTGCTGGCTGTCTCAGATCACACGCTCATTCCTCATGTGATCAATCATGTCATCCAGGATGATCTGTTCCATGATCTTCCCAGGCACAGAGGTGAGACTCACCGGCCTGTAGTTCCCTGGGTCCTCGTTGCTCCCTTTCTTGTAAATGGGAGTGATGTGACATTCCTCCAGTCATCTGGGACCTCACCTGACAGCCATGACTTTTCATATATGATGGAGAGCGGCTCGGCCACCACCTCAGAACCCAGCTCCTTCAGAACCCTGGGATTCATGCCATCTGACCCCATAGACTTGTACACATTCAGTCTCATGAGGTGGCCTCAGACTTGTTCTGTCCTTACAGTGGGGAGGGGATTTACTGCCCCAGTCCCCACCTAGAGGTTTAGGGATGCATTCTCTTTGTCTGTTGAAGCCAGTGTTCCTTTTACATTTACCAAAGGAAGTACACTCACTTTAGCCTGTCTTCTGGCCAGTGTACCTGTAGAATGTCTTCCTATTGTTTTTCACGTCCCTTGCCAAGTTCAGCTCCGCCTGCACCTTGGCTTTCCAGATCCCACATCTGCAAGTCAACAGCATCTCTGTATTCTTCCCAGGTGACACGCCCTTGTTTCCAGAGCTCGTACGCACCTTTCTTTGCCCTCAGCATGCCCAGCAGGTCCTTGCCGAGTCACGCCAGTTTGCTACCTCCTCTGCCCACTTTGTCACTCAGAGGGATGGAGAGCTCTGTGCTCTCAGGAAGGCATCCTTGAAGAGTAGCCAGCTCTCCTCAACATCCTTGTTTTTAAAGACAGCATCCCAGGGGATCTCGGCCTACAGTACACTGTACAGCTTAAAGTTCACTCTTCCAAAATTCAGGGTCCTGACGCCACTCTTTGCCAGGCCCACATCCCTCAAGATCATGAATTTGACCAGGGCGTGGTCACTGCAACCCAGGCTGCCTTCAACCTTAACGCCTTTGATAACCTCATCTGCACTGGTGAACAGCAGGTCCAGCAACGCTTCACCTCTGATCGGTCTGTCCAATACCTGGACCAGAAAGTTAGCTAGTTAGCTGAGCGTCAGTAATTAGAAGGTGATATATATACATATGTATATACATACATTATAATCGTTGTTGATTGGTGTTTTTTATTTTATTTATTTATTTATTTATTTGGGGGGGGGGGGGGGGAGGGGGCTATTAAATAGATTTTATTTCAAACTGTGAGTTTTATTTTATTTTATTTGGTTGTATTTCCTAATTTCGTCCCCCATCTTACTTGGGTCAAAGAATGAGTGAAAACCTATGCGGTACTTGACTGGCTGCTATGTAAAACAACAAAGTTAAAAAATTTGCTTTGTACTTTTTTTTTTTTTTTTCTAAATATATATTTCATTTTAGGAAAAAGGGGGGAAAAAAAAAAATAAAAAAAAAAAACAAACCTTAGGAGTCAATCTGTATTCTAGCAAAACTAGTTAACCAAGAGGAAAGAAAGGAAAATATTTTCAATTATTTTTACATTGAGAACATACCATCTCCTACATTTGCCAGAGGTATATAAGCCTTCATCTGTTATATTAACTATCAATTTGACAGATGCAAACCAAAAAAATATTTCTTAAATTTGTCAATCTCTAAATAGTTTTAAGAGAGCTCTTTAAAGAAACTTATGAGGAATAAATATATTTAATTACAATATATTCAACTAGCATCATTAATTTTAAAATACACTAAAATACATATAGTTTATATATAGTATAGAATTCAAATTTCCTGTTTTTATCCTTTTTTTTTTTCCTTTTTTAAAATTTTATCTAAATTAATAAATAATTATTTTGCTTGTTTTTGTCAAGCATAGAACCTCTTTCATTTGATTAGAAATTATTTAGTTTTTATTACTTAGAATGTTCAGAAAAATAGAATAAGCAATCAAACTTACTATTCAATCTTATTTTATTGAAGGATTGCCAGTTATCTGGCAATAGTCAGAATGAACAGAGTGAATTACCTCAGCGAGTGATGAAATATTAATTTGAAAAGTCTGCTGGTTAATTTCTACTCATACTCTTCTGCATGTAGAATCAAGTAGAACATAAATGAACATTAATATAAAATTGCTTAATATCACAGCAAATCACCTTTAAAAAGGGAATTTCAAACAAGTCATGTTTTAGTTACAAAACTTATTTACATGAATATTATTTATAAACAAAACTTTTGAAAGGAGTGTGTGAAAATAAAATGATAATTGCCTGAACTGGCCTTCCTAATTATAAAACAAAACCAGTGCTTAGCGTTATTGCAGCATAGCTGTGTTTTTTGTTTGTTTGTTTTGTTTTGTTTTCTAGTTTTATTTTCTTTCATGTCCCCAAAAATCTGATAGCTACAAAAATCTCAGTTTTTTAAGAATTCACATTCTCTGCATTTAATAGCACGTGGGTAACTGCTACAAATCTTCTCATCTACTGTATATACCACATACTTCTGCTCTCCTACCCAACTTCAGTAGAAGCCAGTTAAAGTGACTTGGTTTCAATCCTCTTGTTGTGGACAAGGATGCCTTCCACTAAAGCAAGCTGTCAAAAGTCGTATCTAACCTCACTTTGAACACTTTTAACTGTGGAACATCCACAGCTTTGCTAGGCAATTAGTTCCAGTGTGTCACCATCCTCAAAATAAAGAATTTCTTCCTAATATCTATTCAGTCTTTCCTATTATGGTGTAAAACCATTACCTGCCATAAAAAAGTTCCTCTTCAGCTTTCCTGTAGGCTTTCTTTCAGGTACCAGAAAGTTGCTCATTATGTATGCTTCTCTTCTTCAGGACGAACAATCCAAATTCTCAGTCTGTTTCCAGTGGATGTGTGATGAGAGACCTGGGACTGCCCTCTGATCATCTTCTTGGCCATCCTCTGGTATCACTTAAACAATTTGTGCCTATCCTATGTAGGAGACTGGATGCAATACTCCAGACAGTGTCTCATGGGAGCTGAGAGACAGAATAGCCTCTCTTGACCTGCTGTTCAGGCTTCTTTGGATTCAGCTTTCTGGGCTGTGAGCACACACAGTAGGCTCATGCTGAACTTCACCCATCATTCATTCATGAGCATCATTCAGCATCCCAACATCTTTCTCCTCTGGTCTGCTCTGAATCTGTTCTCTGCCCAGTCTGTATTTATGACTGGGATTGCCCTGACCCAGGTAGAGGACCTTGCATTTGGCTTTGCTGAACTTCATGAGGTTATAACGGGCCCACCTCTAAAGCCTGTAAAAGCCCTTTTGCATGGCATCTATTCCCTCCTACATGGGAGCCACACCGCACACCTTGGTGTCACTGGCAAACCTGATGAGGGTGCACTCAATTCTGTGTTGGTATCATCAACAAAGATGTGAAATACTGCCAGCCACAGTAATGACATTAGAGGAATGCCACTTTTCACTGGATTCTACCTGGATATTGAGCACAACATTTTAAGTGTGACCACCTAGGTAATTTCTTAGCCACCAAGCCACTCATCCATCAAAATCAATGTATCTTCAATATAGAGACAAGGATATTATGCAGGATAGTGCAAAATGTTTTGCATAAGCCGAGGTAGATTATATCAGTTGCTCTTATTTGAAAATGCTGTAAAGTCATCATAGAAGGCCACCAAATTTTTCAGGCATAATTTGCCCTAAATGCAGCCATGTTAGCTGTCACCAGTCATATCATTCTCTGTGTACCTTATTATAGCTTCAAGGATCTTGCCATGCTCTGTATTCTTTATAGATATGAGAGTGCCTGGCCCGTTTCCCATATCTTCTTTTTTCCCTTCTTAAGCATGGGGATTATATCTCTCCTTTTCAAGCAACATAGCAACTTTATCCGGTAGTTCTGTCAGGATCCCTTCATTGCTTCTCAAGTGGTTCCATGGATTTGTGCAACTTCAGGTTTCTTAAACAGTCTTGAACCCTATGTCCTTCTGGGTGGTGTGCTTTAGTTCAAGAAAGATGGGGAACTTCTAGAGAGTCCAGCAGAGAGCTACAAAGATGATAAGGAGCCTGGAGCATGAGGAAAGGATGAGAGACCTTCAGCCTGAAGAAGAGAAGACAGAGAGATGATCATATCAATGCTTATTTAAAATCTAAAGAATGGAAAACAAATACATGGGAACAAGCTCTTGTTGGTGGTTCTCAGCAACAGAATAAGGGCCAATGGGAACAAACTGGAATGTGGGAAACTCCGTATAATTGTGAGAATAAAATTCTTTACTTTGAGGATGACAAGCACTGGAACAAGCTGCCCAGAGAAGTTGAGGATATTAAAAATGCACTTGGATGCCTTCCTGTGCAGTCTAGTTTAGGGAAACTATTTTAGCAGAGGAATTCAACTAGATGATCTCTAAAGATCCCTTCCAGCCCCCACAGTTTTATGATTGTCTGTTCTGTGATTCTGTGTTTCTCTTTCATTAAGCAATTTTCTTAACTCTACCAGTTCCTGCCTTTGCCTTCTGTGATTTGGGCAGTTTGAGTACAGAACTTTCTAATGAAGGCTTGAGGCAAAAAATTGAAACTTGAGTACAGCAGCTTTTCCTTATATTGGATAATGATTTTGCGTGTTTACTTCTAGAGAAGACCCACATTTTCCCTAGTACCCTTTTGATCACTGACATAAAATCTCTTCTTGTTGCGCTTGACATTTGTTACTAAATTCAATTCTATCAACACCTTAGCTTTCCTAGCTTAATCCCTGGCTGCTAACACAATTTTTCTGTATTTCTCCCAGATAGCCTGTTACAAGCTCGCTGTCTATTTCTATTCAATCATAGGAAAAATATTCATTAAAAAATGAAATCTATATGTAAATGTGTATATCTGAAAAACAAAAACCAAAAAACACTGTGCAGATTATAAGAGCAGGGCAATAGAACATAGTGACATCTAAAAGCTGTATCTTTAGCAGAACTTCCAAGTGCTGTTACAATGATGAAAAATTAATGCCACTGAAAAGCTGGAGTACAGCTTCTGTTCAGAATATGGTCACTGCTTTCTAAAATCAGAGGTCAGGGCAGAACCATAAGGGACCTATTGGTTGTTGGATGCACAGCATAAATCTCTTTAATGTGAACAAGAATTATAGGCACCCTCATGACTGCTCGGTCATTCAAGCAGTCAGACATATTGAGAAGCCAATTACAGAAACCGGTCTTGCAAACCTTCCTTCCTACAGACCTTTTCTGTTCACACAAGGCTGCATGTAAGAAGGAGATTGTGAAAGAAATAAACCATTCACTACATTCATACAAATATTTATTTTTGTTATAAGTATATCTGAGAATAGTAGAAAAACATGTTCTTACAGATATAATGTTTCTCTTAAGAAATGAGGAGCAATTTAGTATTATAAGTGTCTGGTTGTCAAGACTTCTGGTTCTGAATGACCTTTTTTTCCTCTTCATTCCATATTCATCAGTTTATTTTCTAAATTTTTCTATTCAAAACTCTTGATGGATAGGAAGCACTTCAAAGTCCTTTTAATATAAATAAAGGAAAACTTTTGTCTAAGTTTGTTCTCCTCTCTTATCTACTGCAAAAGTAAACGGATTATAGTTTGACTTTTGAGAGATGGGCCCATGGTCTGAAGAAAAGTCCTTAAAATCAGTTTAAATATGGAAAAGACTTAATATCTTAATTGATAGTGAAATTGAGATCCAAAATTGAGATCCAGTCTTGAGATCCAAACCTCTTCTTACATCCACAGCAGAACAATGAATAACATTGTTAATCTCCTTTTATTGATAAAAAAAAAAAGATTAACTGTCACGTATGTTTCCAATTTTTGAAATGGATAGAAATGTTGAGGATATTTCAGTTCTATTTGAGTATAAATTCATACAAAATTCAAATGGATTTAAATATCTTCAGACATTCAATCTGGTCTAATAACAAATGTCTTTCTGTCTTCTGTTTCTCTGCCTTTCCCAATTGCCATCACTATTTTGTCTGCTGACATTTGTGGCAGTATAAAATAAGAAGCGCATCACTTTAGAACTTTCCTTTTAGAAAAGGAATCTGGTGAAAGAATCTGATAAAGATGTTAGACATATAAGTTCAGTTTCCCAAAGAATATTTGACTCTGAATGTCCACACTTCTCATTAGTTTTGAGAGAGAGAACAGAACAATTCAGTGCTACTCTCTTCAATCTTTCAAAAGAGTAATGATAACTAAATTAATTCCAGAATCAAATGAAATTGGAAAATCAAAGGAAATATAGGAAATACTAATTTTCAAATGTAAAATAACTAGAGCATTGTCTGAACTCTTCTTAGTTTTTGGCTCAAAGCTTGCTTTCTGAGGCATTTCTTGTGATATGACTCTGACTTACCTAGGAGATGAGAGGTGGTTGTCTCCTTGTGGCATCATTTTGTGGACAGTTTTACATTTGAAAGCATTTCTTTGGAGCTATTTGCCTTCGAAAGGAAGTGCTCAAGAATGTTAATTGGCTGAAGACTGGGCCTAAGAGCAAATGACTATTGTGTCCTGTGAAAGCAGGATACAATTGGCTTTCTCTTATTTGCTGATTTAAGATTTTCAAAGCCTGGAAGATGGGAAGAGAGGAGTTCCTGCAGAGATTCATAGCCAGAATCTGTAACTCCAAAGTGAGCTGACTTGACCACTTTGGACTTACAAATAAATTTGTACGGTTGTTGGAAAAAATGGTTGTCAGCTGAACAACACAACCTCCAATGACCCATTACTACAGAAGATTAACATCCCAAACATGAGCAATGTTGGAACACCCCGTGGGGAGTATCGCTCTCTCACTTTCTACAAAGACTCCTTGCTTCTATTTTCTATTTCTTTTCTATCACCTATCTTCTTTTCCCCATCTCATTTAGTAAGTAGGATTTGTAATAAACTGGTCGGGCAAACATTTGACCCATTGTGTTCTAATCTCACAGTCGGGTATACGTATATTAAAGAATCTCCTTCCACCAGTTGGACTAAGACAAGCATATATGTAAGAAAACATATAGTGAAATTACAATAAGAACCCCCTCAAAAAAACGACAGAAACAAACAAAACAAAACAAAAAAGAAAAGAACGGCAACAGAAAAATAGACATGCTAGAATTCCAAGCTGCAAAAGCATTCTTGTGAAAAAAAAAAATTTGATTAAGCTGATAAATACTCCTGTCAGTCAAATATTGTCTCTTAGTGGAAGTTTGTAATGGTATTGTGACAAGCTGAATGACAAGGACAGTTTGCCCCATTTTTCAAACTAGCATTATTCTTTTAATGGTTGGTTTGCATTGTGTTTTCAGGAAGACAGTCTGCATTTTGTCTTATTTAAAAAAAATAAATAAAATGACATTATGGTGAGGAAAGTGTCAGACTATTGAAAACAAAATAGACGAGTTATCCCTATAAAAAACATCATACTAAAACAAAACAAAAGTTGTCTGGAAAAAAATATACATATATTTATAAATTGTTCATAAATTTACATGATAATGACAATTCATTTTATAAATTTGCATATCCAGATTTCTACAAAGATAACATAGTGAAAAAAAATAGTTAAATTTCTTGTGAAAATTTGTGTGCAAAACTGTTGTTTAAACTACACATTATTGTGCTCAGCAGTTTTCAGAACTGTTAGGAAATCTAATTATTTATGATATCTTTCTGTATTTAAAAACAAAATTTACCAGAAAATGAATACCACATGTCACAGAAATAAGCTTGCGTTCTACACTCTGTTGTTTCCTTTGGATTCAGAATTAGCTGAGGACTTAACAAACTGATTTCTGTAGTATGAGGCTTTCAGGAATTTATGAAGGAAAAGTTCTTTAGGGACATAAAGAAAATCTATTATGAATAAAGACGTTTTTAGTGAGTCTGTTTTTAGTGAGTCTGCAATATCAGATCTCTTTTTCTTCTTACTAAATCACTGGAATATGTCTCAAAACATCTCAGACATACTGAGGCATCTGTATTTCTGTGAAGTCTATCTTAACACATACTTTCCTAACACTCTAATTTCAGTCTGGATATAAAGGACTGCAAATAGAGTAACACAAAAACAAAAATAAAACAAAACAATAGCGAAATAAACAAACAAAGAAAAGCAGGGGAAAAAAAAAACCACACACACACACACACACACACACACACACACAACCTGAATGGTTAATTAACTTGGACTTGTTTCTGTTGTAGATTTCCAGGGATAATTAAAGCATTGATTAAATACCTGATTTCACTGTTAATCACCAAATTACAGGAATTATATCAATTTGTAATTTTAGAATGCAATTTGCCACAAATTATCTCGGTTATTGAAAAGAAACATGGAAAGGCTCTCAAAAGACTGTAAGTAAGTTTTAAATCCAATCTAAGTCAGTAAGTAAGATTTGACCCAAAATAGAGTCAACTGTCCTCTGTATATGTAAGTTTAGAATCACAACTTCAGTATGAGTGCCTGTAACTGATCAAAAATTCTCAAGTTTTTTCTTTGAAAATATTTGACCATTTACACTAAGAAGCATATTGTCTGCATCTATTGTAACCAAAGATTAACTTGCTGAGTAGAAATGCAAAAAAAAATCTCATCTTTACCAAGAAATTTATTTATGTATAGTACTAGAGAAGAAAGGGCTGCTTTGCTGGAAGTAATTTTTCTGGAAATAGAATTTAAGGAGGTAAGGTAGCTAGTTTTCTCTTCCAAATAAGCACTGAGAATTCTGGAACTCAACATTTTGAAGGTTTTATAAGTCTGTTTCAGTTTTTATCTTTAAAGCATACTGTTAATCCTCTGACATAATTAATGATCCATGAGATGGAACACTGCTACAAGGACAGGCTGAGAGAGCTGGGCTTTTCAGTTGGGAGAAAGCTGTGATATGATCTGATAGCGGCTTTTCAGTATCTAAAGGGGAGCTACAGGAAAGAAGGGAACAGACTCTTTAGCAGGGTCTGTGGTGATAGAACAAGGGGAAATGGCTTCAAGCTTAGTGACGGTTGATTTAGTCTAGATATAAGGAAAAAATATTTTACAGTAAGGTGGTGAGGCACTAGAACAGGTCATTTAGTGTTTTGGTGGAGTCCATCCCTGGAGAGTTTCAAGGAGAGGCTGGGTAAGGCCCTGAGCAATTTGATCTAGTTGTGGTGGTCCTGTTCATTGCAGGGGAGTTGGACAAGATGGCACTCAGAGGTCACTTCCAATGCTAAGGATTTTATGATTTATATACTAATTTGAGAAATGAGAAAAAATAGTTTCCCAATTAAAAATAGATTAAGATACCTCCTTTAAATGTTTATTGTAAAACCAAATAATAGCAGCATCACTGAATGTAATCAATATAATCTTCTGAAAAAATATCTCTATATTTCATACAGAATATAGGATTTAATTAATATTGGGCACACCATTCTAAAGACAACTGTAAATTGAAACATCACGCAAATAATTCTGAAGAAATCTATTTTCTGTGGATATTCCTCCTCTTGAGTGTAAGTCAAATTTTTTGCAGTATTGCACCAAGAATAGGATGCATTCCAATGGAAATCATTGGTGATCCTTTTCTTAAAGAAATTTATATTTTTCATCTTTTATATAACACGGACTATAGCTCTTTAAAATATAGTATATGAGATCAGTATACTAAAAGAATGAGTGATTCACTGTGTATTAAAATACAACTTTTAAAAGAACATAAAATGTAAATATCTACCAGAATACTTAAACATTCATTCTTGTCCTCAGTCATTTTTAAGTAGTTAAAAACACATTAGAAGGGCTTATTGACTGATTAGCTGTAATGACAAAACCTTCCAAAAGCAAATTTTTCATTATAAATTAATCACATATGAAAAACATACATATTTAATGAACTATATATGAATAAGCTTCATAGCAGAGCCTCATGTTAAGAGACACTTCACAAAAATGTAAAACTGCGGCGAAACACTGCAACAAGAGCCTCTGGGTAATGAGGTAGTCCCTATGATGTGTAGGTGTCGACACAGTGTGGGTGGAGCTGAGGGTGACAGTGGCTGAATTCCCATTCATGTACAAAACCAGCCACCGGGGAGTGAAGCAACCCAGGAGTGCAATGAACATGAGGGATAAACAGGGCATGGCACGGGCAGTTCGTGCAGAGCAAGCAAGCAGCAGGGTGAGCAGAAGGACAGAGTATCTCTCCCCACTCAGAAGATAGCTTACATATTGGCTGACTCCCAAACAACAAATCTGGCTATGATTTCCACTAAGCAGAAAGCTCTGGCTAAAAAGAATATGGTTACTCAGACAGTGTCTATTCAACAATGCGACAATACTGATCTCTGGATGCGGAGGGTACTTGAGCTTTTGTCTGGGTGTACTGATAAACATTGGCTGAATATGAGCCAGCAGTGTGCCCAAGTGGCCAAGAAGACTGATGGCATCCTGGCTTGTATCAGGAATGGTGTAGTGAGCAGGACTAGGGAAGTCATCTTGCCCTGTACTCGGCACTGGTGAGGCCTCACCTCAAGTACTTTGTCCAGTTTAGGGCACCTCAGTACAGAAAGGACATTGAGGTGCTGGAGCAGGTCCAAAGTAGGGCAACAAGGCTGGTGAAGCACTTGGAGAACATGCCCTATGAGGAACAACTGAAGGAAGTGGGGCTGTTTAGTCTGGGGAAGAAGGGGCTGAGGGGAGACCATATTGCTCTCTTCAAATACCTCAAAGTTGACTGCAGTGAGTGGGTTGGTTTCCTCTCACTGGTGATGGGTGACAGGATGATGGGAAATGGCCTCAAGTTGTGCCAAGGGAGGTTTAGGTTGGATATCAGGAAACACTTCTTTACAGAAGTGGTTGTTAAGCACATGAATAGATTCCCCCAGGGAGGTGGTTGAGTCACCATCCTTGGATGTGTTTAAAAACTGTTTGGACTTGGTGCTCAGGGCAGTGATTTAGCAGAGGGTTGTTAGAGTTAAGGTAGTATAATTAGGTCCTGGTTGGATTGACTTTTCCAGTCTGAGTGATTCTATGATTCTAATGCTGATGAAGGGCAGCAGGGATTCCACTGTATGATATCTGAGCAGGTACATTATCTGCTCAGTATGGTAGCAGAGCTCAAGGAGGAAGCAACAAGATTAAGGAGCATAAGAAAATCTGAGCAGGAGATAAACTGATTTCTGGAGTAACTCCCTGCCAAACCTGTAAGAAGGGCACAGGAGTAATATCCCCAAACATCATCACTACCATCAACAAGCAGAGGAAGGGGGTTTAAGAGATGAGTGGAAACAGGTCCCAGCTTGGCATCAAAGGCAAACCTGTCCCTACCTTCCTTGATTCCCCATGTGTCCCTTCATACCTTCTGGAACTCAAAGGAGAGATGAGTGAGGATACAGTAGAACACCCAGGAGATTGTCTAGGGTGAAGATGTCGAATTCATGTCTCAAGACTGCCTCCACCAAGAAGGATAGAAGGGTGATTGTCATAGGCAATTCCTTTCTGACCTAAATCAGTGCTTCTGCGTTATTTTTACTTAAAATTAAAAACAAATCAAATCTTAATCTATACGTACATCAAAATTGCTCCAAAAGCTAATAGAAAATGATGTAAGGCTAAATATTTTCCTCCATTCTAATTCATTTGTCTAATTATAAAGGGAAGGAATGGGAAGGGAAGGGAAGGGAAGGGAAGGGAAGGGAAGGGAAGGGAAGGGAAGGGAAGGGAAGGGAAGGGAAGGGAAGGGAAGGGAAGGGAAGGGAAAAGGAACAAATAAATCTTAGCAAAGACAACCGTTATAATGGACTTATTCAAGTAAAAAATACAAATTCAAGAAATTCAGTATATTTTCATATCTCCTTCATATGTTACAAAATATAGATTAAAAAAGTAAATTTTATATAGTCAAATAAACAAGGCACCTTAAAGAAGACAGTGTTTCTTGAGAAATGTAGACAGTAATTCACTGACTTGAAGAATCTTTTCATTAATTATTTTATTTGAAGTTAACCTATCTGAGTGCTCACTGAATATGAGAGTGAAAAACAGCTAGGTATTTTAATGTTGTGGGTTAGTCTGGCAGGCTGCTAAACACTACATAGCTGTTTGCTCACCCCAGAGGAATGGGGAAGAGAATGGATAAAAAATTAAAATGCATGGGTTGAGGTAAGAAATGTTTAGTAGGAAAGAAAAGAGAAACAGAAAAAAAATAAAAGAATATGCAATACGGGTAATGCACAATGCAGTTTTTCACCACCAGCTGAGAGATGCTCAGAGAATTTCTGAAGAATGTTAGCCTCCCTCTTGCAAGATGAATATGACTCTATATGTTATGGAATTTCTCTTAGGACGGTTTGGGTCCACTGTCTTGATTCCCTTTCCAGCTCGTTGTGCACCCCCCAGCATCTGCACTGGTAGGGCAGCATGAGAAGCAGAAGGGTCCTTAACTTTGTTCAAGCATTTATAAGAGATTATTCTTTTACACCATTGTCTCAAAGCTTGCTGGTCACACAGATGAACAAGTCCAAGCAAGTCCTGGGCAAGGGTTGTGAAATCCTTTGTCTGAGGGACGCAGATGGACAGGGCCAGGGGCAGCGAGAGAGAGATAAGCCGCAGCTTAATGTCCGTGAAGCGATTTTTTGTGTGGACTTATCTCGAGGAAGATGGCCATCTCAGGAGGTGATGCACATGACTCTTGCTCAAGCACCCAGGGATGTCACATAGGCAGGAGAAAAAGGAGGATAAAAGAGTAATTGAAAACCATGCAGTTTAGGTTTTCTGGCAACAGATTCCTCATGAAGAAGAAGAGGTTTCTGCCAGGAGAAGCCTCACGACCTGCTTCTCTCCCTCCTGGACTTCTCTGTACCACGATGCTGAAGAAGAACAAAGGTGTCTGCCATCAGATCACTCACTACAGAATTCCTGCATGCTGACGGACTCTCCTGGGCCTGCTACCTGAATCCTGTTGCTTCCTCCTGGATTGGCTCTGCGACTTCATCCTGCTACCTGCTTGCTGCCCAAGGCCAGCAACGCTGCTGCTCTCTCCCCCTGCTGCTTTTGCCTCGGACCTTCGAAACATCGTGCAACAGGACTGCTGCTGGATCCTGGTGGTGACTATCCCCGCTTTATGCAATTCTTGCTTCTTTCCTATTCCTTCTATCGCCCTCCTTCCCTTCCCCATCTCCCTGATTAAGATCTGTAATAAACTGGTTGGACCAACATTTGAATCGTTGTTTCTTAATCTCACACTGGGTATACAGATATTAAAAGAACCTCATCTCCCTCCTATGAATTGGAGCAAGACAGCATTGCATAGCAGTATGTTAACAACATTAAGTTGAAAATACAACACCATATCAACTAAAGTAAGAAAATTATCCCAGCCAAACTGAGGACAGTTATTCTGAATGGAAATAGAATCATAGAATCATAGAATCATTAAGGTTGGAAAAGACCATTAAGATCATCTAGTTCAAGTGTCAACCATCTGGACCATGCCCACTAATCATATCACATCCAGTTTTTTTTTTTTTTTCTCGAAAATCTCCAAGAATGGTGACTCCATCACTTCCCTGGGCAGTCTATTCCAGTGTCTCACCACTCTTTCTGAGAATTTTATTTTTTGCAACATCCAAACTGAACTTTCCCCAGGGTCTTCCAGCCACTCTGCCCCAAGCCGGTACTGACGCATGGTGTTGTCATGACTGAAATATAGAGCCTGGCACTCAATCTTCTCAATCTTATTAAAGCTCACACAGCTGACCTCAACCCATTGATCCAGCCCATCCAGATCCATCTGAAGGGACTTCCTACGCTCAGACAGATCAGTATTTCCTCCTACCTTGCTGTCATCTGCAAACTTACTGAGGATGCACTCAATCTCCTTGACTAGATCATCAGCAGAGACATTAAACAGAACTAGTCCCAATACCAACACTGAAGAACACCAATTATTACTAGTCACTGGATTTTACTCCATTCACCACCAGTTTCTGGACCTGGCCACCCATCCAATTTACAAAAGTCTAGGTAGATAATATCCAGCCCTTCTGTCATCCGCTAAATGGGTCACTATCATAGAAGAAGATCAGGTTGGTCAAGTAGGACATGCCTTTCATGAGTCTGTGCTGATTGGGCCTGATGCCCTTGTTGTTGCACTCATGCTGTATGATCACACTGAAGATGATCTCCTCCATACCTTCCTCAATACTGAGGTCAGGCTGAAAGGCCTGTGGTTCCCTGGGTCCTCATTCTGACCCCTCATGTAGATGGACATCACTCTGGCATGTCTACAGTCATCTGGGATGACTGATTCGTGACTGACTGTTTGAATGACCAGAACTGATGATAAATGATGGAAAGTGGCTTGCCAGTCTCTTCTGCCAGTTCCCTCAGCATTTTTGGGTGGACCTCAGGTTGTTCCATAGACTTGTGCCATCCAGGAAGTCCCAATATGTGAAAGAGGTTCTGTGATCAGGTTAGAGCTAATTTTGTGTCCATGGATACAGAAAATAGGATTCCAGGTCTCTCCTTACCTGTGTTTAAGAACATTTTTAAAAATCCCAGGATCATTCAATCACAGAATCACAGAATTTTAGGGGTTGGAAGGGACCTCCAAAGATCATAAAGTCCCACACCTCTGCCAAAGCAGGGTCCCTCCTTACCTGCATAGGTAGACATCCAGACGGCACTTGAATATCTCCAGAGGAGAATCCACAACCGCTCTGGACAGCCTTTTCTGGTGCTCTGTCATCCTCACCGTGAAAAAGTTCTTTTGCATTTTGGTGGGGAACTTCCTATAAAATAAACCATTTTATGGCCATTTCCCCAAATGACCATTGAAAAGAGGTTAGCCAAGTCCCTTTGTCTCTCACACGGAAGACATTTATAAACATTAAACAGATCTCCTCTCTGTTTTCTTTTCTCAAGGCTGAACAGACCTAGGTCACCCATCCTTTTGTTACAGGGGAGATGCTCCAGGCTCTTTGTAATCTCTGTGGCCTTCCTCTGCATTCTTTTGAGGAAATCCCTGTCTTTTTTGTACTGGGGAGCCCAGAACTGGATACAGTACTCCAGGTGAGATCTGACCAGGGCAGAGTAGAGGGGGAGGATCAGTTCCCTCAATTTGCTGGACATGTTCCTTTTAATGCAAGATGCCATTGGCCTTCTTGGCCACCTGGGCACACTACTGGCCCACGGCCAACCTGTCATCCATCAGGACCCCCAGGTCCTTCTCCGCCGAGCTGCTCTCCAGCAGATCATGCCCCAGCCTGTACTGGTACTCGTGGTTATTCCTTCCCAGGTGCAAGATTTCGTACTTGTTTTGTGGAAAACAGCATCAAAAGCCTTGCTGAAGACAAGGTAGATGACATCCACTGCTCTCCCCACATCTACCCAACCGGTGATGCCATCACAGAAGGCTACCAGGTTGGTTGAGCATGATTTCCTCTTGGTGAATCTATGCTGACTACTCCTAAGAACCTTCTTCTCTTCCAATTGCTTGGAGATGGCATCCAGAACAAGGTGTTCCATCACCTTTCCAGGGACAGAGATGAGACTGACTAGCTGTAGTTTCCTGCATTCTTCTTCTTACCCTTTTTGCAGATTAGAGTGACACTGGCAATCCTCCAGTCTTCAGGCATCTCTCCTGTTCTCCAAGATCTGTCAGAGATGATAGAGTGGTTCAGCAATCATCTCTGCCAACTCCCTCAGCACATGTGGATGCATCCCATCAGGGCCCATAGATTTGTGCACATTTGTGCACCCTCTCCTCAACTAGAAGGAAGCTCTTCATTTCCCAAACTCTCTCTCTCTCAGGAGTCCCAAAGGGGAGTCCTTGAAGTGAAGACCAAAACAAAGAAGGATTCAGTATCTCTGCCTTCTCAACATCCCCTGTTACCAGGACACCTCATTAAGCAGGGAACCCGCATTCTCCCTATCCTTCCTTTTACTGACATACTTGAACAAAATCCTTCTTATTATCCTTTTTGTCCTTTGCCAGCTTTAACTCCAGGTGGGCTTTAGCCTTTCTTGTCATATCCCCTCAGGCCCTCACAACATTCCTATACTCCTCCCAAGAGAACAAGCCCTTTTTTCACATTTCATAGATCTTCTTCTTCCCTTTGATCTTATCGATAAGCTGCTTGCTCATCTATGTAGGTGTCCCGCCTCCTTTCCCTGATTTCCTAGTCTTAGGGATGCACTGAACCTGAGCTTGGAAGAAGTGCTGTTTAAACACTGCCTGGCTCACACGGGCCCCCTTACCTTCTAACACCCTAGTCCATGAGATACCTCCAAGAAGGCCTGGAAAAGGTTGAAGTTGGATCAGTGAAAGTCTGGGGCAGCAATCATATTTTTTGCCTTACTTCTTCTGCTCAAGATCTTGAACTCCACTATGATCCCAAGATGCCCCCAACCTTTAAATTCCTAACAAATCCATTCCTGTTGATAAGAACGAGGTCCTGAAGCATCCCCTGCCTTGTTAGCTCCTCCACCATCTGCATCAGAAAATTATCTTCAACACATTTCAGGAAATGTTTGGACAATGTGTTTCTGGCCACGTCACTTACCCAACAGAAGTATGGATGATTAAAGTCCCCCATGAGAAACAGTGCCTGGAATTGAGAGTCTACTTCCAGTTGCTTGTGAAAGGCCTCACTGACTTCATCCTCTTGATTTGGTGACCTGTAGTACACCCCCACAGGAACATCACCCATACAAGCCCACTCCTTATTTTTCACCCACAAGCTCTCCACACGTTCTTCACCCTGTCAGTGGTTTACGGGCTGGTTCAGCCTGGTTCCATGACTAATAGGGTGGGGAGACCCAAGGACCCACGCTGCAGGAAAATGGGAAGAGAGAAAAGGAGAAGGTTAGGGAGCTGGGCCTAAAAACAAAACAGCAACAACAATCTGAAAGGAAAGCTAATTTACTTAATATAATGCAAGATAACACAATATAATACAATATAGTTAGAATTGAAGATAATAAATCAAGTAAAACGAGAGTGTGTGTAAAAAAAAACTAATTCTGAAGGTGAGAGTTAGGGAGCACACACACGGCCAAGACAAGCAAAAAGGGAAAAGGGCATGTCCTGTCATCTGCAAACAGTTTTTATCATTCCCTCTGAAGAGAAAACAGAAAATAGAATAACATAAAGTCCTCTGGGTCTTCTCTTCTGAGAACCAGGTACCCAGAACTATCCATGATCCATGGAACTGGAGCATTAATTCTTTAACTCTGAATGCACTACATAATGTTATGATGTGGAATATCGATAACCAAAATCATAAAACCATGACACCCTCCCCCAGGTGGAGCTCAAAACATTCTAATTGCTCTCTCACATAAAGACTAACTCCTCCACCTTGCTTCTTCAGCCCATCTTCCCTAAAAAAGATATAACCTTCCTTGACAGCATTCCAGTCATGTGAGCTGTCCTACCGTGTCTCCATGACTGCAAGGAGGTCACAGCCCTGCAACCATACACAGATCTCCAGCTCATCCTGATAATTTCCCATGCTGCACAAATTGGTAAATAGGCACTTTAGGGAAGCAGCAGGTGCAGTTATCACTAGAGATATGCAAGAAGATTTTGGATAGGGTATTGGTAACATTATTTTCTCTGAGGAGCCCTCGCATGATCCTATGGGACAACTCAATGATGATATATACACATCTTCCATATTAACTTTGTAAATGTAGATGTAATTCTCAGAATAAAAAGGATAAATACATTAGCATTGTTATTTGAAGGGCTTCCTAGTGTCAACTTCAAAGCAAATTAATCAGCCAAAATGGGAGGAAACCTGTTAACAGACTGCAGAGTCCTGGCAGGAGCCCATGCTGAATACTGCCTGAGTTAAACAAGTCTCAGTTTAGTGTAATGCTGAAACACCACTGTGCTTTATATACTAGCTTTGTGCACTGACAGACACAAAACTGTCTTGAGCAAACATTTGGTACTTAGTCTATCAGCTAACTCTGTGTGTGTGGATATTGGATAGGAGTATGTGGATGTTTCTTTAGGAGCCAAACTTACATACATGTGAAGGAAAAATGAATTCAGAATAACAGTAATCTACACTAACTTATTTTTCATAACATTTTCCTGCTCTGACTTCAATATATGAAGTACAATTAAATATTGCCCACAAGCAAAAGAAAAAAAAATCAAAAAATTTGAAACAGCTGTTAATTCAATTGAGCTACCATGGCTTTAATGAATATTTTATTTGCTTTTATGATATCCTTATGTTAACCGTGGCTTTTTTTTTTTGTACATGTAGTCCTGTATTAAAGTGAAGTATTAAAGTGAAATATTTAACTGATAGAAAAGGGAGAATTTATCTGATTCATTTATTGTATACTCTATTGTATTATGTGGGTAATTAAGATCATATGCTAAAAATAATCAATATTGACTACAAATGTTGCTTTTTAATCAGAACTGACACTGTTCTGTCACATGGCTGTCCCTCTAGCCACAAGAAGACAACTTCACTATACTACTTGGATTTGGTTTTAATTAAAACATATTATTGCCATTCACTATAAAACAGCTATTTGTGATAGCTTTTCCCCCCAAAATTAGAAACTTCATGATTTCTATTATATGTAAAATTGCTTCAGTACATCTAAGATAATTTGATTTTCCATAGTGAGACACAGTCTCTGAAGGCTTAATCATGGGATTTTAGTTTGCTGTTAAATCCCTTTCTCTAAATCAGTTTTTCAGTGAAACTAACAGCAAGAAGTGATATTTAAATAGCACTCTCTGCAACAGAATTATTTTTAATCAATGAAATGTAACTAGCTTATTTTTTTTAAGTAAAGTTATTTTCTCAACACTGACGTGTGGTCCTTTCCAATGACATTGATATTATTTTAGCTACTACTCCTTTCTTGGCAGCTACCCAGATTTTTGGACCATATAATAAGGAATCTATACTAGCTCATTTAAATTTATTTATCTGTGAATGAATTGAGAGAGATGCTATTAAATTTCCCTTAAGTCCATGCATACTATATATTCATTTTCATATTTATGTATTCTTTTCACTCTTTAGTTTTGGAAATCTACTGAAAAATATATACTTTCATTTGTTATTTCTAAGCCCATGTTGTTTATTGCTCTTAGTTTTATTATCTATTCTTGAACTTTTGAATTGTGTGAAATATTTCAATTCATTTATGTTAAAGACATCTGAATACTGTTAACCTAATTTAAGGTGGTACTGTTTGTTCCAGTCCTGCTTGTAAATGCATCAATTCTAGTATAATTTCTAGCTTCTGTGATTTTTTTCCTGCAATAGTTGGACTAAACGTAAAGTGGGAATGAAGGGTGAGAAAACAGCACAACTGAAGTCTCCATGTCTAGTGATCTTGTTCTTAGACGTTTTTAGTAGGTCTAGGATGAACAGAGAAAGGTGACAAATTAGCTCAGAACATGTGCAAAGTTTTAGTGAAATTAATATACAGACCCTTCCAATAAATTTAGATGGAAACTTTTCAACCATCTATCCACCTTTGGAGTACAGTGTACAATGATATCCTGTGCATTCTCCTTTTTTAAGGAAAGAATGGTTCAGAACTAGTAGAATAACCTCCATTTTTCTACAAGAAATTTTCTTTTGAACGGACAATCCTCTCACAGGATTATTTCACCTTCTTAGAAACACCAAAATTAAAATTCACCTGAGCCCCCTGGCCCCAGGTACTGGAGAGTACTGACCACAAACTTCTTATGAAGAAGTAGGGTGAAAAAGGAGAAAGATTTTGACATATGTTTCTTCAGGTGCTTTCTGCTTTCTTTTATTTCCATAGGTACAAGGGGGGAAAACTGCCTGCTGCTGCACTGTATTATTCCACAGTACTTTGAACGGAAAATTGCTGGCAGTGCTTGCTTTTGTTAAGAGACATAGTGACCATATCAAGAATTCAACTACAAATACTGAAACATCTCAAGAGGAAAAGTATTCTACATTTTAATTTATATTTTGCCTCAGGAGTAGAACAGGATTAAAAAATATTGCTTTCTCTATACTGAAGAAATGATGCTTAATCCATGGTATTGTTAAATGGTACTGCAAATTTATGCATTCAATATTCCATTGCTTTTTGCCACTCATTTTACAGGTACACTGATGTCACCAGTTTAGCCTCTGCTACCAGTAAATGTAATCTTGTCTGAATGTCTGAATAATGCATTTAATATATGACCTGGTATAGCTGTATTATCTTGTGAGAAGACTAATATATATTTATTAGTACCAATAATATATAATTTGTTCACATAGGTGCTCACTTAGTGTGTCGGTTTTGAATTTTATATAACATTACATAAAATGTACTCTCATAGGAGTATCTTTCTTTATAAAATTTGTAAAAATAAGATAGTAAGTATAGTTTTATTCTAGACTAGAAACATAAGTTCATTCATGCTGTCACTTGCTGAGGTGATGAACTCTGGTGTAGGCAGATTATGCCTACATAATCTGCCTACACCAGAAGCAAGGAATGGAATCGTACAGGGGGGTTTCCTTACCCAGGCAGACTCCAGGGGAACACAATGACTTGCCAGGACTGGGCAGTTCTCAAGAAAGTGGCTGAGGAGTTATCAGCAGACTCAGGACTAACTGTTGCCATTTCCCACATATATAGAAGGCAGCTCTGGGGAGCACTGCCACCAGGATAGGCAATTGGAGCACGATGGGGCAGTTCACACATAAAGATACTGCCTCTTCAGAGAAAAGGCCAGTTGGACCTACTTAGAGACTTGAGGTATGCATAACTGAGTTACCAGTACCATCCAATGATCACTTGCACAGGTCAGTGGCATCCATCCCTCAAGGCATTATGGTAGGTACTCATCTCAGAACAAAATCTGAAGCTCTGGCTAGAAACTCTGCACGATCTCCCCCTGCTTCCACCCAAACAGAACTGCTGAAGGGAGAAGCTGAAATGCATACATTTCCCCTGTAACAGGGACATTCAGCAGACCTGCGTGGAAAAGATGTACGCAGGTGGATAGCTTCCTGCAGCAGGTAGCTGAGCAGTTGATACAAAGCCCATGGCTGAAAGTCATAAACTCCCCCATCAAAACACACAGATGGAAGGGGGGCCAATGGAAAAAAAAAAAAAAAAAAAAAGTGAAAGTTTATAGTGGCAAGAGTCAACAAAAGAAAGGGATTTCCTCCAAAGCCTGGGGTACACTTGCAGAACCACGTCACCATTCTGCAGACTGAAGAGGAAAGACCTATCATATCAGGGGAGATATGATAGAGCTGAGTAAGGCAACCCAATCTGATCTTTGTGCAACAACCGTCACAACCAAGAAAGGTAACAAGTGACAGTAGTACGTAACTCTTCTGAGAGCAACATGGGCACCCATTTGCTGACCTGACATAGCCTTCATAGAGGTGCACTGCTTATTGGGAGTTGTAACTGAACTGCCACTGAGTGACTACCAAGACTCATAAAATCTGTCGGCATTCAGTCGAGTTAGAGAGCTCTCACAGTTTCTTGTAGCATTAGAATAGTTCTCAGAATAGTTCTGCTATATTGTGTTCAACATACATCTTATATACTATTCACTTATAAGCCAGAAATTCCTGTCCCTCTAGTCAGTTAATTGTACTAACTTCTCCTAAACAACAGTGGTAAAGGATGAAAGGTTTCTTAAGTGTGATAAGATTAACAATGCATACAAGCAGAACCTCCTGTTTAGCCTTAGCCACAAATAGATAGTGCTTGCTCTCTGCCTTACACTCCAGACTCCCAAAGTTTCACAGTGATACCATCTATCAAGGAGTCTGATAAACTCTTTGGTGACTCACTCACAATTACTTCTTCCCCCACAAAAATCCACTGAGTTTTATCCACAGCTGTAGTTTATGTGTGCACTAGTGATAAAGCTAGAATCAGCCTGTGCAGTATTAAATACAACTACAGAGCAATATGAGCAGCAGTATTGGACTCTGGATCAGAGGTAGTTTTTTCATCAACTGTCTTGGTCCAAGGGAAGAATTTTGAAAAGGCTAATTGAATCTGCAAATCAACAGATGATTACAGGACTGATATTACAGCCATGGTTTCAGCTGCTTAGACCATGAGATTCCGTCTGAGAAACTTGATCTACTGATAGGCCCATTTGTCAATGGAGGGGAAGAAAATCTTTTGCTAAGAGCTTGCCAAACTGGTGAAAAAGATTTAAAACTAAAACTTGTGAGGAGGAGAGGAACTTCAATCCATCCTCCATCTTATTAATTTGATATCAGTGCCAGCAATAGATGTCCAGAGCCTGGAGAAAGATCACAGGCAATTAGGAGAAGAAAAGCACAATAGACTACTAGCCACTCCAGTTAGTAAGGTAGTTTAATCAGAGACCCGGCATAAGCGTCTCTGTGTAAACCAGTGATACATCTCAACTAAAAAGAAGTTGGGCAAAAATACCAGGAGGCCAACATGGATGAACAAGGTGATCCTGGACAAACAAAAACACAAAGAGGAAAACTGCAGAGGGTGGAAGTAAGCACACGGTGCTCAGGGACATGATTTAGTGGAGAGTTGTTAGAGTTAAGATAGTATGGTTAGGTTGTGGTTGAATTCAGTAATCTTTAAGATCTTTTCCAACCTGAGTGATTCTATGATTCTATGACTTTAATAGAATCTTTCCTAGAATGAACGGGAACTGGAACAACAAATAACCTGAAGAGAAAAATACTCCCATGACTAATAGCAGGTTTCATAGGTTCTAAAACTGATGGGGGATAGAAATAAATGTAAGCTTTACATTTGATTTCTTTAGTTATGATAAAGTACAGGAAATTGTGCCTTTTACAGCATTTACTGATGAATCTCTACTAGTATGACTTAGTGGTTCTCACACAGAATATTTTGTGCAATTTTATAGCTCTATACTAATTCAGTTCCTTTTTTTCTTATATCTCTAGATGGTTACCAGCTCTGATGCAGACACATTCTGCAGCAGAGTGGCGGACAGTAGCATACAGGGGGGGGTTTCTTAGCCAGATAGACTCCAGGGGAGCATAATGATTCTCCAGGATTGGACAGCTCTCAAGAAAGTGTCTAAGGTGCTGTGGGTTGGCTCAAGAGTAACTGCTGACATTCCCTGCAAATAAAGAAGGCAGCCACCAGGATAGACAAATGGAATATGGTATGGTAGTTGGCAACAAGGAAGATCTTTCATTTCCTTGCCTTTTCTTCCCCTTTCCCTTTCCTTCCCCTTCTGTTTCCCTTCCTTTTCTCTCTTTCTTCTTCTCCTTCCTCTTTCACTTCCCTCTCCTTGCCCTTGAGAAAAGTGCCTTGCTGAAAACGTTTGATGGTTTATCTCAATCACAAATACTCAGACCAGTTCATAATTTCTTCTAGTGATCATGCTTTTTGCTGGCTTGGCAACTCACTGATCTTTATTCTAAACTTACACTAAGAAAGAGAATGATAAAGAATCAAGTAGAAGACAGTTTTCGACCTTTGGAAACTCCAGCCTCTGAATTAGGCTTTCTTTAAAGATACAAATATTGTAAGATAGAAAGATTTATGGCTCTATATTGTTGCTGAGGTGTACAGGTATACAGTTCTTAATCTCTTGCTTTCAATTGTCCATATGCCATAGTTATTTTAACACAGCACACAGAAAGCAAATTATACTGGTTGCACTAGGCTGGCAGAGTTTTGTAGAAAGAGTAGTTATGGAGTTAGAGTCACATTCTTTTTTTGCAGGAGAGACTTCAGAGGTCTCAGACCTTAGACAGTGACACAGTGACACAGAGGTGAACACACCGATTCAAAAATACTGCTTGTAAATCTTCACAGGGTTTTTTGTTTGTTTGTTTGTTTGTTTGTTTTGTTTTGTTTTTGTTTTAAATACTTGCCTAATAAAGAATTCTGTTAATCATCTCCATGCTTCAGGGAGCAATCGACACTAACAGTCCATAAGGAGAGAGAGGGAACATAGCTTTTCAGCACTGACTACTGTAAAAGTAGCACTCTAATTCCACTATTTACTCAAGAAAATACTGTACTTTACTTTAACTGAAATAAGGCAAATGTAAGCATTTTCTAGATTATTGAAGAATTGTTCTAGATTTTTTTTTTTTTTACCTTTCACCTACCTATGATGCTCTCTATTTATTAGATAGAGACAATGAGACCTCTTAAGCATACTGTGCACCAAGATGATGGAAAGTTTCCAATTAGTCTATCAAAACAACTTGCTGAAGTCTGACTAATTTTGAACAGTCTGGAAATAGTCATTTACATCATAGTGAATCTTAGCAGCTGAATGCTAAGTCTAGTCTAAATTTTGATTGTTGGTACCTCTATCAGAGAGCTGGAACATCTCTCCAGTGTGAAAAAAGTGAGGGAGATGGGCTTCCACTTTCTCACTGTGGCTTTCCAATATTTAAAAAGAGATTATGATCTGGAAGAAGACAGAATTTTTACATGGTCTCATGGAAGGATGAGAGAGAATTGTTTTGAACTAAAACTGGGGAGATTTAGATTGTCAGGACGACATTTTTCTCCATTTTCTCCATTTCACTGATAGATACTTACATATTCCTGAAGATGTATTTATGGAACTATTTAGGATTTTAGGATGGAGATAGGCGCTTAATGAAGCCAGTCCTGTTTTCAAACAGTCCTAAATATCAGTCTTCTATTTAAATTATATTTCTCAGACTTGCTTCTTTTCTTGTTTTCTTGAGCAAGAAGCTTAAAATATGTACCTATTCTTCTTCTTTTCTGCTGTGGTTGCAGTAAAAAAATGATTCTGCAAAAAGTACTTTTCAGATAACAATTTTAGATGATGAAAAACAATATATGCAACACTGCATACCCAGCTGAGCTTGTAAAATCTGCATTTGAGAAAAAGCCAACTATTTCTTGCAAATATAGGCTCTTGTCATTTTCACATTCTTTCAGAAAATAGCTTTACCAGATTATGACTTTCCTTTCTGAAACAGAAATAGGAGGGCAGAAATTTTTATATTTACAAATTGTGTAAACATCATTTTAATGCCCAGAGAGATGTATACAGTCTTTTGTCATTAATTCCATGTGGTTTGTGTAGAGATTTCACAGCAAAAGGGTGAAAAAACACCAAAGTATAAAACCTTAAATAAAGGACTCATATATCTAAAAATGATTTTTTGTTGTAGTTGTTTTCATTGACAGGTAGAGAGGGCAGATTTTTTGCTGGTAACTATTGTAACATATCTCATTTGACAAGCACTCTTACCAAATTTATTCATTTATTTCATGAATTTACATATTTCACTCTTATTACAAATCAGAATATGAATGCCTCTAATGGAGACATTCTTAATATCTGCATTTTATGGCATTACATAGCCAATTTCCCCATTTACCCATTTCCTGGGTAAGCAAACTATCACATCTGTATTAATAACAGATGTTTTTATTTATTTATTTATTCTTTTGTTTTTGTTAAAAACAAACAAACAACAAAA
The DNA here is from genome assembly GCF_987193195.1 of Phasianus colchicus. Lineage (NCBI taxonomy): Eukaryota > Metazoa > Chordata > Aves > Galliformes > Phasianidae > Phasianus > Phasianus colchicus. The sequence goes on from NC_143476.1 coordinate 19,053,036, forward strand.
ACAGCAAAACAAGAAACAACAATGACAACAAAAAAAAAACACCACACACCTTCAGAATGAACCAAATCAGATTAAGCATTTTCTGTCTCTATCCAGAAATCAAAGACCTTCTCCTAAGGAGTCATTTATTTGATAAATTCTGCCATTTTATATTTACAAACAGATGTCAGTATTCACAAACTTTGTCATTATTCAGAATTTAACTTTTGTGTTTTGGCCATTCCAGTTCTTTTTTACTTGTATCATTTATAAAATCTACTGTAGTGGAACAAGATCAAACATAGCGATTGATCTGTATGAAAAGTGGCTCCAACTGCACACTGAAGTATTGGAAGGTGGTTATTTTTCACAACTATCTTAATCAGATATTTGTTTCTGTGGATTGGTTGAGAAAATATTGTACAGGAATGTTACATTGATGTGATTAAGCTTAACTTCTTCTTCTTCTTCTTCTTCTTCTTCTTCTTCTTCTTCTTCTTCTTCTTCTTCTTATTATTATTATTATTATTATTATTATTATTATTATTATTATTATTTTATTATTTCTCACCTAGATTATTAAGTCCTGGTGCAATATGTGTAATTATAGATTTTAATGATCATTTTAATTTATTTTTGGATGAAAAATAACTCATCTAAGTGTCACTGTTGCTATACACAAATATATAGGGGATTAGAATCAGATTCAATCAGATTCAGCAAATTTTAGTCTGCTAATTTAAAAAATATATTGTAATGCAATGTGTTATAATATGGATTGTTAATATAATGTAATATATATAGTGATTATATAAATATAAATATTGATATAATAAAATATAATGATATATATATAACATGAAATAGCATTGGCAACAAGTATATTTAGAGTTTAAGAGCATAGTCAGCCTGTTTTTTAAAAACAATAGGTATTTGAGTGGTAGGCTTCTACCAGAAAGGAATTTGTAGAAAAATTGCATTGAGCAACATTTTCATAAAAAACAGAAGAAAGATATAAAAGCACATTTACTGATTTTCTATTTTATTTTAGACTCCATTGCTTAAAAATTAATTAGCAGTCTCATAGTTCCATAAACCCTTACAGAACCATTAGTATTGGAAACTGGCACTGATGACCTGCTGTGGCCTGTTTCTTTCCCTGTCCTTCCTTGTTACTGGAAGGATTGAAGAAGACTCTGCCTTTTACTCTATGATTCTGAGTCCTACTGTGTCTCCCCAGAGCCCTGAATCTCTTTTGATAAATCTCAGGCTTCCTGATACTGTTTTGTTGTTTACCCACATGAAAGAAAAAAAAAAAAAAAAAAAAAAAAACCAAGAAAACCTTATCACAATTTGTTTCTTGGTACATCTCCATGTTTTACTGTATCCAGCTCTGTACCTGTACAAATATCCATTATATACTTTCTCTGTTTTTCTACAAAATATTTTTGTAAAAGTGTGAATTTGGTATTTTTTTTTATACAGTAGCAGGAAAAGTGCCTTAATCATTTAATGAAAGAATAATTTGGTGCAACCTGTTCAACCATTTTAAAAGGTACATTTTTGCAGTATTCTTTATAATTTTTCAGGCATGGCCTGTATATCCTAAGGGAGAGGTTAATTCAACGTCAGTGACTATGCATTATTGCTGTACTGTCATTCGCTGTATGTTAGATAGCTTTACTTCTTAATTGGATATTCAGGTACTGATACATTTTGAAAACAAACATTTCCAACAGTCAACTATATGGCAAGAACATTTCTAAATGAGAAACTAAATCAAAACACATTTAAACAGTATCGTAGAAACATGTCAAGATTTCCTACACGAAAAGTAATGAGTATATCATCTATACATAGAAACAATGGTGGTGAGAGAAAATATACAAGGGATCACAAATAGATGAAAAATCCCCCTCAAAAATTTGACACACACATCCAAAAACTTTATTTCAAAAATTTAAAATGTTTCCAGAATGTCCTTTCTACTGTTGAATTTTGACCTGTGATGGACCTGTTCTCCTATTGAGAATTTGTTAAAACAAAATTTAAACTTGATATTTCTTGTATTTTTCTTAACTCACAGAATTTCCATTTTTATTACCATTTTTAAATTAACAAACATGATCATGAAGCATGCTTGACAACACACAATTGCTTTGATATTGATTATTGATTATTATTATTGACAGTAATGTGGTCAAAACAAAACTGGAGTATGGCATGTATGCCAAACAAGCATTGGCTTAACTCACCAGTGTCCAAAGTTTTAGCTTTCCTAAAGGCTCATTGAGTGAAGAGGATTTGTCTCGGGCTGCATATATAATAGTAATATAGTATGTGTGTATAAGAAACAAAACCTTTATTTATTTATTTATTCATTTGTTTATTTTGTTTTAAAAAAAAATGTGGGCAGAAAACATAAAAGTAGTGGGATATTTGATTTTTTTTTTTTTTTTTTGTGAAACTAATGCATCAGTCTATTTATTTCAGTGTCAGTAGATGCAATTCTTACTGAGTTCTCAATATGTTCATCAGAAATTTTTGATGAAATTTTACTTTTCCTATATTTATTCCTTGAAAATACCTGTTCATAAATGTACATACTAATAAAATATAATGACACTAGTAAAGTGTGATTGTGAAGAAAGGGATATTTTTCTGCGGTCAGACAGGTCTTATAAATGTCTAGTAAATAGACATAATCAAATTTTTGAGTTGAATAGTTGATTACAATTCTATACATTCCTGTTGAAAAATTGCAGGTTATGCATTTATGCCAACTGGAAACAGAACTGTCCATGTAGCAAAACATTGATGATTTTTTTTGGCAATCTTGAAAGCTATTCTCAAATTCCTTTATCAAAACAGAAAGCAAGGCTGCATATTTTTTGCTATTCACAAGTTTGTGTTTACACAACATAACAAAATGCATACAATTGTTTGGCATAACTTGATTTAGCTCTGCATTGAGCCCTCTCCTTTTCCTGGTTTCATCCCAGGCAGTGCCAATGAGAGATCAATATTTGTTTTCTTCTGAGAAAGTCCAGACTGCTCTGCAGGAAAGAGTCATTGCCATGATGGTGTGGGAAAGTGGCTGTAGGTGGGGCTGAGCTGGGTGACATGGGATATGTCGGCCCCAGATTGAGCATGTCTGGGTTAACTCTTTGAGAAATACCAAACCAAGGCTAACTTGAAGATGTAGTAGCTAAAGAAAGAGGCAGGAAGATTAAAGAGGATAAGGAAGTGTGAAAGGAAGATAGATAGATGGAGCCACACCCTGCCATACCTGCAATAAAGGAACTGGGGTGACGCTTCAGAAGAAGAAGTGAAACCCCTCACTTCGAACTAGCAGGTAGAAGGAAAGAACTTAGGAGAAAGGGAGGATTGGAAACAGGGCTCCACATAGGATGGCAGGTTAACTCTCTCGCCTATCCTACTTACCAAGTGTCATTGCACAGCAGGCTTGAGGCTCTGGAGCTTGAGAGAAGGGGAAATGAGGATGTTGAAGGAAGTCCACCTAGATGCATATCTAAAGCAAGCCCAAAGGGTAACATGAGATCCATCTAAGGATACTGAAGGAGCTGACGGAAGTAACAGCTTAGCCAATTTCATCTTTTGCCAGGGCTGGTCAATCAGGGAGGTTCCAGAAGGCAGGAGACTTGCCAACGTGATGCCATCTACAAAAAGGTCAGAAGAAGGACACAGGGAACTACAAGCCTTTCAGCCTGACCTCTGTATTGAAGTCATGAAGCATTGAAGTTGTTCAACTTGACTGTGATCATACAGCATATGTGTGGGACAAGCAGGCAATCAGATCTAGCCAACCCAGGTTCTTGAAAGGCAAGACCTGCTTGACCAACCTGATAGGACCATACGAGCCACTTAGTGGATGAGGGAAAGGCTGTGAATATAGTCTACCTAGGCATAAGTAAAGTCTTTGACGTGATCTCTTACAGCATTTTCCTGGAGAAGCTGGCAGACCGAGGCTTGGTGTCATGGTTTTATGTTTTTTGATTTTCAGTATTCCACATCAAAACATCATGTACTGGAATTAAAGCGCGAATGCTCCAATTCCCGGTACTTATCCCTATACATTATGAAAGTCATGGGATCTGACCCTGACAAGGTTACTGCCTTGCAGTGGGTGCTGGACGGTGTTTTACTAGCTGTTCCAAGCTTTTCAGGTTTGACTCAGTCTCGGGAGCTCTCTCTCTCCTATCTTATTTGATTTATTAGTCTCAATTTCAATTACATTGTATTATATTGTATTATTTTGCATTCCGATATCATAGTTAGTAAAATAAGTTTTCCTCCATAGATTGTTGCCACTGTTTTTTTTCCTCCCTTCCTTCCTTCCCATTTTGTGGGGCCAGGGGGAGTGGGAGGGAGCAGGGGCACACTGCTCCCCTGCCACGGGCATAGATTGATCTAGTTAACTCCGTGACACTTGCATAGGTACACTCTTTACTGGATTAAAAACTGGCTCGATGGCCAGGCACAGAAAGTGGTGGTGAATGGAGTTCACTGGTGGTGAATGGAGAAATCCAGCTGCTGACAAGTAAAAAGGGCCTTGTTTAATATCTCTGCTGATGATCTAGACAAGGAGATTGAGTGTATCCTCAGTAAGTTTGCAGATGACACAGCAAGGTAGCAGGAAATATTGATCTGTCTGAGGATAGGAAGTCCCTTCAGATGGATCTGGATGGGTTGGATCAATGGGTAACTAGCAGTGTTCCTCAGGAGTCCAGTCTTGTTCAACATCTTCATCAATGACCTTGATGAGGGGATAGTGGCTACCCTCAGCAAGTTTGCTGATGATACGAAGTTGGATTGGCTGACACACCTGAAGGTTGTGTTGCCATTCAGCAAGACATGGACAGGCTGGAGAGCTGGGCACTAAGAAACCAGATGAGGTTTAACAAAAGCAAGTGTAGAGTCTTGCATCTAGGGAGGAATAATTGAATGCACCGGTACAGGTTGGAAGATGACCTGCTGGAGAGGAGCTCTGCAGAGAGGGACCTGGGTGTTCCGGTGGATGACAGGTTGGTCATGAGCCAGCAGTGTGCCCTTGTGGCCAAAAAGGCCAATGGCATTCTGGGGTGCATTAAAAGGAGCGTGGCCAGCAGGTTGATGGAGGTGATCCTGCCCCTCTACTCTGCCCTGATAAGGCCTCATCTGGAGTACTGTGTCCAGTTCTGGGCTCCCCAGTACAAAAAAGACAGGGATCCCTTAGAAAGAGTCCAGTGGAGGTCCACAAAGATGGTGAAGGGTCTGGAGCATCTCCCCTGTGAAGAAAGGCTAAGTGAACTAGGTCTGTTTAGCCTTGAGAAAAGAAGACTGAGAGGGGACCTGATCCAGGTCTATAAATATCTAAGGTGTGGGGGGCAAAGTGGCGAGGCCATACTCTTTTCAGCAGTGTGCGGAGACACTGGGGACAAGGGGAAACAGCCAGAAACTGGAGCATAGGAAGTTCTGCACAAATGTGCGCAAGAACTTCTTTACGGTGAGAGTGATGGAGCAGTGGAACAGGCTGCCCAGGGAGGTTGTGGATTCTCCTTTTCTAGATATACTCAAGACCCGCCTGGACACCTACTTTTGCGACCTTGTGTAGAGTACCTGCTTTAGCAGGGGGGTTGGACTTAATGATCTCTGGAGTCCCTTCTAACCCCTACAGTTCTGTGATTTTGTAGTTCTGTGATTCTCTGATGGGTTGAGGTCAACTGTATGAGCTTTAACAAGACTGAGTGCCAGGTTCTACATTTCAGTCATAACAACCCCGTGTGTCACTACAGGCTTGGAGCAGAGTGACTGGAAGACCATTTGGGAAGAAAGGATCTAGGGGTGTTAGCTGATGGGTGGATGAACATGAGCCAGCAGTGTGCCCAGGGAGCCAAGAAGTTCAGCAGCACCCTATCTTGTATCAGAAATAGTATAGTCAGCAAGAGCAGGGAGGCATTTGTTCCGCTGTACTCAGCACTGGTGAGGCTGTACCTTGAGTACTGTGTTCAGTTTTTGGCTTCTCACTAGAGGACAGACATTGAGGCCATGGAGTGTGTCCAGAGAAGGACAATGAAGCTGGTGAGGGGACTGGAGCATTAATTTTATGGGTAGATACTGTGGAAACTAGGATTGTTTAGTCTAGGTGATGGGGAGAGTCAGATGGTACCTTACAGGTTCAGTTTAGGTGTTAGGGAAAAAAAATTCTCAGAAAGAGTCATTGGAACAGGCTACCCAGGGGAATGGTGGAGTCACCATCCCTGGAAGTGTTCAAGAAAAGTGTGGAGTGGCAGTTAGGGATTTGGTATAGTGAGCATGTTGATAATGAGTCAGCAGTAAAAATAGATGTTTATAGAGATTTTCCAACTGTTTTATTCCAACCTTTATAGCTAGTACTCTAAGAAATGAAATGTAAAAACATTTGATTAAAGAGATACAAGAAGCAGAAAATACCAAATTTGTTTCTAGAGACATTGTATTGTTTAAGTTTCTTTCAATTAAGTGCTTAGCAGGTGGTTTGAACTTCAAGCTCTAGTACTGATTTTAAGTTTCAAAGGTTGCTTCTTTATATTTTTAAAAATTATAATAGATCACGTTAAAAATTGTTTGTGTCTATTAAATGATGTATCTCCAATTTTGCTTTCCTATTAGCCTTTTCATAGCTTTCATAATACAAGCTAGAATTAAATGGTCAGAAATCCATGTAGTAGCTGACAACATAATGATTTCCTACCTTCTAATAATTAGCATAAATGCAATAACTTGTATGAGATTATGTAAGAATTAGAGGACTGAAGTAGAATACCGTCAAAAACTACTTAATATACTAAAACAAGGTAACCTCCATTGCATCTTTCTAGAAAAATGTGTTAGGTATCGTACAGATGACACTCTGACAATTCTGCATTTAGAAATGTCAGGTCTTTTTCTTAATGATTTTTCATTCTAACCTTGTGTCACAGAGTTATCTCTATATCTGTCTGTCTCTCTGACGGGGACAGCAGGCCCATAGGACCTCCAACCCAAGGGAAAAAAGAAAAAGAAGAAAGGGCAGGGTGGGGTGTTAAGGATTTAAAAGCTGGTTCTGCCCAGTTCTGTGACTAATGGGGCAGGGGCCAGCATACTCACACCCTGGGAAAAGAGGGAAGAGGAAAAAAGGGAAAGGATAGTGTGATGGGAGATGGGCCTAAAAACAGAACAGCAGCAGTGATCTGAGGAGGAAAGTCAGTTTACTAAATGTGATATCAGAATGCAAGATAACGCAATATAATACAATATATAATTGGAATTGAGGATAATAAATCAAATAAATGAGAGTGTCCAAAACCGAAGGCCTTCATCTGAATTGAAGGCAAAACAGCTGGGGGGCACACACACACTGACAGACAGTGTAAAAAAGACAGTCTCGTGACTTGTGAGGAGTTTTATCTACCCATGTGAATGCAAAGTCCTCTGGGGTATGTAGTTCTCTTCTGAGAGTCAGATACCCAGAAAATTGGCTGTCCACGGAACTGGAACATCAACTCTTTAACTCCCAGTGCTTTACATGATGTTATGATGTGGAATACCTATAATAAAAAATCATAAAATGTTGACATCTTGAAAATAAAACACCTTATCTGTGACCTTTGGTAAGTAAGGATAACAGTAATTGACTCTTGCATATTCATTTTGTCAAACTGTGAACAGTTATTTACAGAATTCAAGACCCATGCTTATTTTAACTTCACTGTTAGGCCAAAGGAGAACTTAAAACAGGATTTGAAATTGGTTTATTTGCAATGTCTTAAAAATAAATAAATAAATAAATAAATAAATAAATAAATAAAAGAAGTTAATTTACAGAATCAATTGTCTGTAGGGCACATGGAAGATCTTGTAAGTATAGAGCATGAATATAAGGATTGTAATAGTTTTATGCCGTTTTAAGGTACAGAAATGAATTGAAAGAATATTCTCTCTATAGAACATAAAAATGATTTCATGCGAATGAGGCTTATTGTTCTAGGTCACTATTCATTCAAAATGCTGATAAAACCTATAAGCTCACAAGATTGATACAGCTTAAGAAATTGGTATTGTTATAAAGAAATGAAAGGTAAAGAAAGAAACTTACTTTGTTTGTAGTTCAACAACAAATGGCACTTCTTTCAAATGAACCTAGAAGAACAAGGTGACTTCACTTTCAGAAGACAAATATAGATCTTGGATGCTTCCTGAAATTGTGTTCAACATGCAAAACATTTCACCTATTATATAACAAAGAATTTCAGTCTCTCTTTATTGTCCTAGGGCACTGCTGCTCAGACTTCTGGTTACTCTACCACCTTTTAGTATAAAAATACAATTGCACTGTGAATACACATTTAAAAGATGAAATTTGGTGATTCTTTATTTGACATAGGCATCTCTGCAATTAGGTGAATAGGACTAATAAATTTCATAAAGGATAAACCCCATGTGTTCTTGCTATTGGCAATGATGTTATTGTAATGACACTTTACAAAATTCTGTTCTTACTACCTCAGTATAAAACTAAAAACACAATCATTAAGTCTCCACGGAATTTGACTGAGCTTCAAGGGTAGCGTCCACAGAGTTACTAGCATTTGAAGACAAATCCCTTTCAGTTCAATTCAGTAACTTAGCACTACATCCCTTGTTTCCTAAAAAAAATTGAACATCTAGGCTCTTGTATACTTTGTGTGAACAATTATCATCCACTCATAGCTTAGATTTTCAGTCATGTATCTCTTTTTGTACACGTATAATTGTATAATTTTCAACTTCAAGATTTTAATGACACTTTAATTCTGGTCAATGAAAAACTCAATAGGAAATTCTCAAAGTAAGTCTTCTGAATAGTGATGTGGATATGCAGTCTGAAGATGGAAATATATATCATGTTCTATATATAACTAAGATCACTTATTACTTTGAGCCAATGAACTGAAATTTTTTCTCAGTCTTAACAATATCTTCCTTTTTTAATTTTTATTTTCTAGTTAAAAGTCTTTTAAAATTTTCTATTAAAATTATTTTATTCTAATGAGAATTCATTGCCTTTAAAATAATTCCTTCTGTTACTGTTTCTGAGTTACTATTGCTTTAGGAACTTTTGATTTCTTTTATAGAAATCGTGGAATTATATAATCATATAATGCCTTAGGTTGGGAGGGACCTTAAAGATTATCTAGTTCCAAACTCTTTGCCATGGATAGACAGAGTTGTTAACTATTAGATGAGGCTGCTTAGGGCCCCATCCAACCTGGCCTTGAATATCTCTGGGAATAGGGCATGCACAGCTTCTCAGGGTAGCCTGTTTGAGTGTCTCACCACCATTTGAATATAGATTTTTTTCTTAAGATCTAATCTAAATCTCCCATCTTTTAGTTTAAAGCCACTTGCCCTTGTTCTAATACTATTCGACTGTCTAAGAAATCAGTCTGAATTTTATTTTTAAGCTCCTTTCAAGTATTGGACGGCCACAACGGTCTCTGGAGCTCTCTCTTTTTCAGAGCAAATAAGCCCAGCCCCCTCAACTTTCTACACAGGAGATGTACTCCAGCCCTTTGATCATCTTTATAACCCTCCTCTGGACCCACTTTGACAGCTCCACATTCTTCTTGTACTGGGGGCCTCAGGTCTGGGTGTAGCACTCCAGATGAGAACTCATCTGGACAGAGTAGAGGGAGACAACCATCTTCCTCACCCTGCAGGCCACTCTACATTTGGTGCAGCTCAGGCTACAGTTGTCTTTTCAGGCAGTAGTTTCCATGATGCTGGTTAATATCCGGCTTTTTGTTCAGCAGGAACCTCAAGTACTTCTCCACCTGGCTGCTCTCAAGGAGTTCTTTTCGCAGTTTGGATATGTATCTGGGATTGCCCCCAACCTAAGTGCAACACCTTTTACTTGTCCTTGTTGAACCTCATTCGGTTCATGTGGGCCCAATTTTCAAGCCTGTATGGTGCCCACTGGATAGCATCTCTTCCTTCCAATTGCACTTATTAGAGTATCTCAGTGACAATTTCAAACATATTTGTTCCAGTCGTAAGTGACAGTCTAAGAGACATACCTAAAATTAACAGAGTTGTGCTATCTTTCTTTACTTTTTATTACAGTACTTTTTATAATATATTCAGAATTTATTAGAAACAGAACTTCAAGGATTTTATTGGAAATATCCTAATTATTATTATCCAATGATACTTTGAGACCAAATTTTAAGATACAAACAGTACACTTAAGGGAGGCTGATTCACTAGTTATAAATATTACCAACAGATATGTTTGTACACATGCATGTATAGGTAGTTTAGTGCACTCAGAATCCCATGGCTGCATATAATACAAAACAATAGGCTCTGAGCTATGCAAAAGATTTGAAGCATTTTTTCTTTTGCAGAGCAAGAAAACCTTGTGAACTAATAAGCATATTTGTAGAAAGAATTTTACAACAACACATCTACGTATAAATTCACCATATCAGCATGCTTATGAGCATTATTACATCTTCAGCAAAAACAAGTTATCTTTTATATCATCCTATAAAATGTCTCCGTATTACACTGAAGCCTGTGATGTAGATGTAGAAACACATACATATGATTCCAATTATATAGAAATTTACATTGAAAAAAAAAAAAAAAAAAAAAAAGTTGGAGATTAACACTCTAGATGAACTGATAGTGATGGGATAAGGGAGAATGGTTCTAAATTAAAAGAGAAAAGATTAAGGAAGAAATTTGTTGCTCAAAGGATGGTGAGGCAGAGGAACAGGCTGCCCAGAGAAGCTGTTGATACCCCATCCTTGAAAGTGTGCAAGTACCAGTTGGATGGGGCTTTGAGCAACCTAATCTAGTGGGTGGCAAGCCTTCCCATAGCAGAGGGATTTGAACCTGCTGATCTTTAAGGTCTTAGGCTAAACACAAGATATTCTATGATTCTATGAATTTAACATTCATGTGGAATCTGACTGTCCTACAAGATAGAATAGACTCAAAATCACCTCCCTCTTTTTTTTTCCCCTCAAATATCTGAATATCCCTTTAGAATCTCTATAATTAATCTAAAAAGTCTTATTTTCACATCAAGAAAACTAATGCCAAACATAGCACAGCCATTGAAAAGACGCAGTAAAGGTTAAAACAGTCATTTTACCCCAGTGAAAACAGTGGCATTAGTTTTATCGATGCATTTGTGAAGCTTCACTCTGAAGACTGCAGACTAGAAGGAAATAGTGAAACAAAGCTACAGTTAATGAATATTCACACCACAATATTTGCTTCTTAAATGTATGCTTAAAAAGTATCCCCTGATCCAGAACAACCTTGAAAATCTGCTTGTCTTTGAGCAACCTAATTTAACTGTAGATGTCCCTGTTAATTGAAGGAGAGTTGGACTACATGACCTTTACAGGTCCCTTCCATCTCAAATAATACTATGATTCTACAATTATAGAAGCAGGATTTAATATTTTTTAATGCATTCTCTTTAAGTATATGTAAAAGAAGCAAATATAATTATTGTGATATGAACATTCATTAACTTGTTCTGATATTTGTTATTAATATATTATAGATATATGCATGAAATAATCTGTAAAGATTTAATTACATGTTAGATAAACAGAAGATTTGCACTACAATTATTTGTGTAAATTTAGGATAAAGTGAGATAAATAATCATTTTCTATGGTCATAACAATCATATGTTGCATAATTAAACACTTTTTTTCCTCTTGAAGTGGATGAGTAAAATAAGTAAAAAAGATTGAATACGCAAAACAAACAATAGCAGCTACTAGAAGAATTTTCCTACTGAAGAGAAATCAAGTCAAGCAATGAAACAAAGTATAACAACCAACCTAATGCAAATAAAGGCCAATAAGAGAACTAAGTTTACACTACATGATGAAACCTAAAGTCTGGAGCTAAAGATATGTCTATTCTAAGGATCATGCAAACACCTTATTTTTTTTTTAATTTTTTTTTTCCTAGTGATCTCGTAATTTGTGGAACTTGAACTGCTTGAACGTATAAGGAACTTGAACTGCTGCTTAGTCTGGAGACTATGAAATCCAGTCAGTTTACTGTATGCATGCTACAGTTTATATGAGAGCCCCTAGACCTGTTTTAAAATGTTGTAGAGGAAAACTTAACAGACTTTACGTTTGTGTTTCTACTGTAGTTGGCATACAAAGATTAATATATTACACTACAAGTTCCAAGTAATGAACATTTTGTAAGCCATAACATGCATCTAAGTCTTTTAAAGGGCTTTAAAGTGTTGTTCAGATGCAAAGAGATTAGTTCATTGATGTCACCTGGTATCAGAGATTATACAGGGAGTACTGAAAGCTGGGAACTGTAGTCTATCTCTTCTCAGTGTGTCTTCCTCTTGGAGGGCTGAAACTCATGTGATACTGTTGAAGCACGGGACGAGGAAGTGCAGCTCCACAGTGAACCGTGCACCAGCACCCAACAGCTTTCTGTATGACATCGTTATGTGAAATACTGATAAAACCAGAAAAGCCTCATCACATACATTATATACATCCATATATTTCTTAATTCACATCTACTCTTTTTTAGGTGCTGCACTCCCTGATATAGATGTCTTCCTGTCTTTCTAGTAGGACCATGACATGCTGGAGCACACAAAGCTCGACAGCAACTTTGCACCTAGGTGGACACCAATATGAATATGAGTGAGCAACATGCCTTTGCCCCTAAGAAACCAAAATGTTTTCTTAGGTTCATTAAGCAAAGTTTTGACCAAAAGGTCAAAATAAGTCATTCTTTTTTTCTCAGCCTTGGTGAAAGCATGCTTAGAATACTGTGTTCAGTTCTGTGCTACCCATTGCAGACAGAGACATTACAGACAGTAATTATGGGACTGGAGCATCTCTCCTGTGGGAAAAGAATAAGACTTCTGAGACTGTGTCCAAGAAAGTTTGTGTACTCTTCTTCCCTTGAAATATTCAGAAGCTGCCCAGGCATGATTATGAACAGCCAGCTCCATGTATATTTGCTTGGATTTGAACAGGAAGACTTCTAGAGTTCCGTCTCAAATTAAGAAGTGATCCTGTGATTCTGTGATTCAGTGAAAGTATAAAATGTACTGGCCAAAAATCTTTAAGGTTGTGTTTGGTGACATTTAGAAGAATCATAGTATGGTTTATAAGTATTAATATCAAAGTCAGAAGCAGTTAATAAGCACTGGAGGAGAATTTGTGATTTATTTGTATATTTATTCAGTTTCATTTATTGGTATTAACTTAATGACAAAGATACTCTGACCAAAAAACTAAAAACCCTCATTTCTCATTTTCTGATCAGTAGTATGAAAAATTACAAGCATTCAGAAGAACTCTATTATAACAAGTAGCATGTAATTTTATAATAGACCATACCAAATTGAATTCTGTAACTTTGACAGAAACTAATCTATATTCATATTTTCTTATACTGTATAAAAAGAAGTCATTCTGGTTAGCTCTTCTGAACTCTTGTTTAGATAACTAATTTCAAAATTATTTAGTATCTAATGGATATTTGTGAACTATTATGGAAGAAACAAAACAAAACAAAATAATAAAAAGGAAAAACAAAGAATATTGATTTGTAATTTTCCATTAATTAAAAATCTTCTAATGTCTTCATAAATTGTTATAGTAGTTATTACTACCAACACAAAAAAATTCTATCCTACTTCCTAGAATCATAGAATCATAGAATCATAGAATCATAGAATCATAGAATCATAGAATCATAGAATCATAGAATCATAGAATGGTTTGGGTTGGGAGGGACCTCAAGGATCATCAAGCTCCCTGCCACAGGCAGAGCCATGAACCTCCATATCTAATACTAGACCAGGCTGCCCAGGGTCCCATCCAACCTGCCCTTGAACACCTCAAGGGATGGGGAATCCTATTCTATCACCTCACCACTTTCTTGCTGATATCCAACCTAAATCTTCCCTCAAAATTAAAACCATTTCCCTATGTCCTACCATTATCTATTCTTGCAAAGAGTTGTACTTCAGGACAAATCTCTATCCTAAGGTTCCAGGAATTACTTCTTTTTGCTCATACTGAAGAGTGGTCTGTTAATCAGATTTTTATTCCCAAATTTTTATCTTATTTATTTTATTTTTATTTTTATTTTATTTATTTCACACTTAATGCTTTCTTGTATAAGATAAATAGAGAAGGCTGCTTTTATGTCTGTCAAGAACTATGTGACAAAAAGAAAAATGGATAAGCTGCTGGTAAAAGGTATGAGTTAGAGGCTAGGAACTGGAGCTGGTAGGCAACAAAATGTAGAAAATGTGAAAGTCTTAGTTGCCATCTATATCAAATTAATTTAAAATAAATAAATAAATAAATAAATAATGGATGCTACTAACATGTTTAATAGACTTCCCTAATGTGTTTACTTCAACTCTTAAATAATTATTTTGAATTTTTTTGATAGTCTGGGCTTTTCATTATCATTACTGAAAAAAAAAAAAAAAAAGGTGAAGTTACAGACACTGTATCTGAATTCAGTATTCTAGCCATATCCATGTCAAATATGCAGATATTTACATGACACAAAGGTAATAAAATTTCTACTCAAATTAGAGTATTTCTGCATGGAAAAGGTTTCATTCATTCATTCATTGGCAAAGTTGTTGATCACAGTGACTCATACTGTATTTTGCAGCTGAATAATGAGGATTTTTTTCAGAATTAGTGCCTCCATGAATGACTCCCCATTTTATAATACATTTTCCTGCTTATGTAACTTATTTTACTGCTGGCGTATTGTAATTCAGCCAGTTTATGGGTGATTCAATTTAACAGTGATTTTTTTATTTTTTATTTTTTATGATTTAATGATTCAGTCTTTCCTAAGTATGAAATCTACAGAAAAATTTTATTAATACTTTCAGTGTTGAATCAGCAGTCAAATCCTAATGAATCCTTCAAGAGACACTTCTAATCAGGTTTTCTTCCATAAAGTATATGCCCTAGGGATTTCGTATTGTACTGCATGCTGTATGATATGGAATGATATCAAATGAAAGAAAGGGATTATTTGCATCCCTCAAATTTGCAGTTGTTTTCAAAGGAGATACTAAGTTAAAGTTATAAGGCTTACTTTTTATAAGTCCATGTTAGTTGACATTAATTACATTAACTGCCCTTAATTCTTTTCTTAATCTAACCCTGTACCAGCTGCTTCATTATCTTCCTCAGAATCAAAAACAATCTGAGAGGCCTATAATTAACCAGATCTATTACTCCAGATTTATCACTCAGGTTACTCAATATCCTTCTAAAAATTCACATAGTATTAGCTTTCCACTAGAATTACTACAATCTGCCAAATCTTATTCGAAATTGGCATCAGTAAGTGTGCTGATTTAAAAATGTTTAAGCTAAACATGTTTAACATGCTTCAAGGTCACTACCCTAATTGTAGTATTTAGCCTTCTCTACATTGTTACTGGCACCCTTTAAAAGTCTTGCAGACAATTCCTTAGTTCATATCAACAAGAGACAAGTCAATGACCACACTAAATACAAATTTATATGAAAATCAGAGGTGCAAATTTACTAGAAGACCTTGAACAGGTCAGCTTTGCAGAAGTAGCTTGTTCTGAGAGATCTTTCACAAGGAGTCATAACCACAGCTGCAGAAGATAGTAAAAACAAATGCAAGGAGAGAAAGGGAGCCTCACTCAACCCAAAACAGGAAGAGAGGAGCCTGTGATGAGAAGCAGCTCTGATGCAGAGTGAATAGAATGACACTTGGTTACCCTCCTAAGTTCCCTTGCACAGTAGACATGAGGCTATGGAGCTTAAAGGTCAGGAAAGTGATGATGCTGAAGAAAGTCTATTTAGAGTATTGCTGTGAGTGAGTCACCCTCATGCCTCAAGACTGCCTTTGCTCAGAACAAAAGAAGGATGATACCTATAGGGAACTTCCTTCTGAGGGGAATGCAGGGCCCAATATGCCAACTGGATCCACCCACAAGGAAGTCTACTGCCTTCCTGGGGGCTAGGTCAGGACATTACTAGGAAGTTCTCTGGTTGGGTACAACCCTCCAATTATACATTTCTGGTAGTTCAGGCTTGTAGTGATGACAGGGAGAAGCCTGAGAGATATCAAAATGGACTTTAGGGCACTGGAGCAGTTAGTTGAAGGAGTGGTTACTTGGGTCGTGTTTTCCTCAATCCATTCAGTAACAGGGGAAAATACTGAGATGAACAAGAAAACCTATCTGATCAACACATGGTTAAGAGGATGATGCCATCAGAGGAATTGCTTTTTTTTTTTTTTTTTTTTTTTTAATTATCATGTGATAGTTTATTCAGCACCAGGCCTGTTGGCAACAGGTTGGATTCAACTGCTTCTAAGAGGAAGATGGATTCTAGCTGAAGAGTTGGCAGGGCTCATTGACAGGGCTTTAAACAGAGTTTGAAAGTGAAGGGGATGAAATCAGGCTCACTAGAGATGAGCCTGGGAGCAGCATGCCAAGGTTAGGGGTGAGGCCAATAGCACAGCTGAAGTGCACATATTCTGATGATACTAATAATATTGGATAGTACTCCACAATCAGAGAATGGAGTGAGATCATTCAGTCTGCTCCACAAGGTGTTGAGTACAATGAAGCACATTTGAAATGCTTCTACAGCAATGCACACGGCATGAGGACCAAGCAAGAAGATCTAGAAGACTTACCTCAGTTCCAGAGCTACAACATCGTCAGTGTGATACCTATTAGGAAGAGTCCCATGACTGGTGATGGATGGTTACAGTCTTTTCAGAGCAGATAGGCAGTGCAGGAGAGTTGGAATGGCACTGGATGTAAATGAAGGGACTGGACTGTACACAGTTGTCATTTGGTGATGACATGGTTGAAAGCCTCTGGTAAGAATTAAGGGATAAGCAAATACAGGGGATATCACTGTTGAAGCCTACTACGGACTAGCTAGCCAGGATGACAACACTGATTATTTATTCTTTAAGGAATCAAGAGAAACATCTAGTTCAACAGCCTTTATTCTTATAGGTGACTTCATTTTGCCAGACATTAACTTGAGAACAAAACACAGTTCATATAAACAAATCCAAGAGATTTCTTAAGCAACTTGCTGACAATGTCCTGGTACAGGTACAAAGTGAGCTGACAAAGAAAAATGCCCTTTTAGATCTGTTGCTTGTGAACATGGAAGATCTTGTGGGTGAAGTGGTGATTAGTGGCCATCTTGCCCATGGTGATCATCAGTTTCAAGTACTTAATTAAAATTACAAGCCACCACACCTTGACCCTGCATTTGAGGAGAGCAGTTTTCAGGCTTTTTGGGGAACTAATTAGTAAGACCCTCTTGGAAACTACTTAAGAAGGCATCATGACCCATTAGTGCTGGTCCCTTTTTAAGTATTACCTCCTGAGAACACAGGAAAGGCTAATTTCAAAATGTCAAAAGTCATGTAAGCAGGGTAGAAGGTTGCTTTAGCTGAACAGGGATCTTCTCTGAGAGCTTAGGTGGAAAAAGAAATTGCATGGCTGCTGGAAACAAGGTCAAGTGACAAGGGAAGACTACCTTTGTAGAGAGAAAATTTGTGTGGCCAATGCTCAACTAGTCAGCACTGAGGGAAGCAAGACGAAGTTCTTTTTCTTACATACGTTATCAACAAATGGAGGACCAGAGAGAATATTTGTTTGTTACTTGATGAGAATGGTTTTCTTACAAACAGGGACAAACTCAACTTATACTTGGCCACTTAGGTATGAAGGTATATATTCACAAGACATTTCTCAGGCAGAGAGAGTCCAACACACTGCAAGACTTTCAACTTGATAGGAGAGCAAAGTTTAGCATCACAAAAAATATAAAAGCTATGATAGCAACAAAACTTTAACGAGAAGAACTTCTTGAACATTTAAGTAAAATTATAAATGCCTAATTCCTATGTACAGATAGTTAGGCATGCAAATATTTTCATAATGTCCAGAGCTTGTAAATACTACTAAAATAAAAAGTAAACAGAAGACATAATGTTATAAAGAATGCATTATTAATTATAAATCATTACAGAATTCTGAACTTAAGTTTTCAATACAATCAATCCCATTAGCCTTGATCTTTTACAAAGCACAGTGTAATCCCACAAGTATAGCGTACAATGCATTAAAAGAAATGGATCAAACTTCTCTGATAGATGTTATTATTTCAACTGTTGAGAAAAACTGCCAGCTTCGATTTCCTCAGAAGAAATTTATTAGCGTCAAAATTCCACAATATGAAATGTTTTAGTTGTATATGTCAAAAACACATTTATTTTTTGTGAGTTACATAAGTATTATCCTCAAATTTAGGTATTCAATTCAAATTTTCATTGAACTAAATTTTATTTTGATTTGTTCAAATATTTGCAATAACTGCTATAAAAATACTTTCCTATAAACATATTAACTTCCTAGGATATTTGCACTCTGTAACTGTAAAAATAAATTCACTCAATACTTTTGAATAAACATTCATGGACGTGTCTGTAATATTCATATAACTTAAATTGTAAACTTCAAAAAATTTCAAATAACTCCTTTTATTGCCATGATAGTTACTGACTTCTACTTGTCAGGCAGCTATTAATACTTTTCTTTACTATTAAGACTCAAAAGCCAAATTTGCTACTCCTCCTCTGCTGTTGCTTCTCTCTTTCCTTACAGCTGAACATGCCAGCACAACTGGAAATTGACTTGTACTCTCACTGTAAGACAGAGCTGCAGTAAAGCTTGTATTCCCAGGATTTGTTGCACATTTAGAAGGATGTTACATCTTAGCAAATATCCAATTTGGGCAGCGTTACAATAATAGTCATTTTTGCACAGTGACTTTTTGTTTTAATAGACAGTACTGACTTCCTAGCCATGAAGAAATTCTTTTAGCATACACAGCTAGTTATTATCTTCTGATGAAATCAAATGCCAGAACCTTTCACCATAGTGAAAGTTCATTCCATCATAGTCTCACCAGTGTTACTACTTTCCATTCCATCATAGTCTCACCAGTGTTACTACTTTCCATTCAGATCAACTTCAAACAGAAAATATAAGTTGGTGATCATTTAATATATTCATGGAGTTTAGCTGCAGGTAAAAAATTACTTGTATAAAGTGATCTCAGAAGTTATTGTAAAACAGTCTAATTATTGCATTCTTAAATTGGCTGTAATCAGTGTAAAAATCTCTAAAGCAATAAGATATTAATACTGCAAATTGAAGATTGTCTGTTCAAATCTTCTACATTTGCTGTACAAGTTGGTTGTTTAATGTGCAGGGTGTGCTACTCTTTCAGCACTGTACTTTAGAGTGCTAGTTCTTAATAATTTGCTGCTGTAAAATGACAAGTTTGAACTTTCAATTCTTGTTCAAAGTTGGCCATCACTCCATGTAAAAAAAATATAAATAAATACTACCTCCAGTGGTAGCAATTGTAAACAAGTGCAAGGTACTATTAACCAAGTCAAGCTTTTACCCAATTTAGATAACTAAAGATGACATATTGCATCTATTGTTCAACACAGATCTTCAGAATATTAACTACTGCTCAGTGGAATTTGAAGAAACAGCAAATGCAATGTGTTTGCTTTCTATTTGACTACTATCAAAACTCTGAAGCATGAAAAGCCAGAATGATCATTTTTTTTATAACATTTTTCATGTCTTTCCAAGGATGAAGTGTGGATGTCAACTGGTTACATATTGTTAACATTTATTTGCCTAACACAGGATAATATGAGTTCAATAAACTACATAAGAAATAAACAGGAGGTACCATTTGTTGCTTTGAAAGCAACAAATTTTAGCTGAAAATTACTTTTTTTCCTTGAGTTGCATCTAGTGTACTTCAAGGATTTGAAACTGAAGGGTGTTAATAAAAGTGTGTAATGCTGTAAATAATCTACTCGCTTTTAAAAAGTTGGCATGGTAAGTCTGAAAGCAAATTAGATTGTTAATTTAGAGGGTTGAGAGTAATGTTAGATTGCAGTTATATTTCAGAAGCACGTGAGGGAGTGTATTTTTAATCTGTAGGCTAACATTTTACACTTCTCTGTCTAGGCTAGTTAGTATATATTTGAGACTAATAACAATAAATACTATGTGTTTCACTACCTAGCCTAAAACTAAGATCTAAACCTACCTAGACTAAGATCTAAACTAACTCAGTGTTTCATTTGACTTAAAGAAACAAGATTGTTTTCAGATCATTATAAAAATATGATTCATTACGTGGTAAAAAAAAATGGACACAAGACTGGAAATGTATACCATTTTTGTAATTTAGCCATATATATAATAAACTTTATCTTACTCATATTTAAGAGTACTATTTTTCTAAATAAAGTATGCACCTTGCAGTATCTTTGCATTTTTCTTCTGTATAACTATACTCTAACTCACTGCATCGACTCACTGAAAGAATGAAGAGCTTTGAAAATGACACTGTAATGACTTTTGTTATGACTCATGCAGTCTATGATAGCAATCTTCATTCTTCCATTTCTCAACAAGTATATTATATTTATAGTTATCTCCAAAGAGAGTATCTTTTGTTTCTCAAAGGTCAATCACATTCAGAATTTTGCTCACTTCTTGGTAAATTATTCCTTCCTAGAATTTACTATGATATTAAGATATTAATCACATTGATTCATGTCTGTCAGATATGTATGGTTTAAAACATTTTTTGTTTTCTTAAATGATTAAACAAAATAATGCACTTTCAGAAACATTTATTTCTGGGTAAATGTAGACATGTTTTAACCACACTGGCAGCATTTCACTGGGATTTCTGCTGCTATTCACTTGGGCATTTAGAAAAATAAACCACTTTATACCCTGTTTTCTATCAATGTTATCAGTAGCCTCTGCTTCCAATGTATTTTCCATTTAAGATAAAATTATTATTTTTTTTTTTCTCAATCCATGTCATGATTTTTCACAGAATTATGTCTATATTTAGAGGACAAAAAGCATTCCATTGTTTTTGTATTTTGAGATGTAGCAGCACTTGTTTGTCAGGACTTCATCAAATTATCACAGGTATGCTTTTGATCTTACTCAAAAACTCATCTGAAGAATCCCTATGAAAACAAGTTTAGATAAATTTTGTGTTTGTTAAAAAGCATATTCCTAAACATTTTAAAATTTAAAGGGGGTGCAACACAAATAGAGTAGAATTGTGAAACACTGGAAAGGACAGTTTTAGGTTTTATCCTGGATGATTTAGATATTAAACTACACAGCGTGAGAGTGATATCCATTAATGAATATGTTATTCACGGTGAATGTCAGGGCAATACTCAACACGTAAGAAGCTTCTTGCAGTTAAAAGCCTGTTTCTCAGTACTTTTGCACATACACACAGCCTTCATCATTCCCCGAAGAGGAAGAATTTAATTAGCTTGAGACTCAAAGGCTGCTTGACAAACTGAAAGCAGAGTTGATGAAAATGTTTAAAACAACTGTAGAATCAGGAGTATACAGCACATAAGAAAACAGCAAAAATCATTTTGATGGAAGTGGGAGAAATAAAGCAGAGCTTAGACTTACTCATTTCTGTTTAACTTCAGTTCTCTAACCTTTTCACAGTTTCTCTTTTTTGTTTAAACTAATTCATATCTATTGCTCAAGCCGCCAGGTGATATATGACATCAATAACAGAACAGCTTAAGCATTGCAGGGAGGGTCTTCATAAAATTTAGAAACTGTGGCAAATGGTCAAAACTCAATAGTGGCATGAAGTGAGGAGTTGAGGGGAGCAGTTGAGGGAAATAGGCAGAAGAGTAAGATAATCTTCCACACCTAAGATCTATCTGTCTGACTAGTTACTTATTTTTTCACAAAAACAATTCCTTAAGCTAATTTTTTACCTCTTCTGTGAGAGTTCTTCATGGCTTTGTTCCATAAAATCTCTTGTCTTGCGTTTAGATTTTAGTATATTACAAGACTTTTTTCAGATGTTTGAAGCATATGTTAAATGGGACTGCTGATGGGTAGATTAATTAAAGAAAATTGTTATTCAGTGTAGGTATTTTGAGCACCCAAGTTGCTGTCCAGAAAGTAACAATACCAATGTTTCTTTTTTTCTATACATATATGTTTCATCTTTGATGCTAATACAGTTACAATACAGATAATTTTATACTAGTGTGACCTTTAAATTATTATTATTATTTTTTTTAATGGAACCAGAGAAAAACAAAAGCTAATAAATTAACAATATTGACTACTTATACTTCCTGTTTCAATTTACAATATTTAACACTATCTAAAAATGGTGCATTATATTTACAGTTTTGTCAAGTTTTATCCATAAGTTACTTGAACAAATATGAATAACAAGTATTTTACAAGTTAACTTCTGAACACATTAATAAAACATATGTTAAACTCATCAGGAAGGGAGGAAATAAATTTGTGAATGGATAACTGCCATTCAGAGAAAACTTCATTTGTTTCCTCAAGAAAAAATGTATGTCAGAAAATTCTTGCCTGTACCCTCTGACTTCTGCTTTACTTAAGAGGAAACAATTAAGCTGCTAGTTACTTTACTTAGTATCATTTTAAAACACTTGTTTCCAAATGTTTTCTTCTTATTAGGTTTAAGGAAACTAAAAATGAAAGTGGTAAAGAATAAGAAAAACAAGTATAAAAAAAAAAAAAAAAAAGTGGATTAGCAATTTTCTTAGCAGATTTTTTGTAGTACTTTTTAAAACTGAAATTTAGCAAAAACAGCTTCTATATTTTTAAAACATCTATAATTTTAAGATTTTTTGCTATATTTCCAAGTTGAGGAATGAGTATTTAAACTTGGCTGAGATCCTCGTTAATTCATGAGAAGGAAGAAAAGCACTAGAACCAAGGAAAAGCCTCTGTACCACTAATGCTTGAACAATTGAATACTTGGGTATCTGAAAAAAAAAAAAAAAAAAAAAAAAACAGGTACCTGAACTGAATTGCAAAGAGCCTAGTAATTAAAGGTCATATGGCACTGAACTTCCTTGAATATCTACTGGTACACTCATAACTATGTGAAATGGAGTATTTGAAGAATATAATTCAGCACCCTTAAACAGGAAATCTGCATTCAGCCATCAAAAAAAAGCCATGAAGGATGTTGCCCAGATGCATTGATGTTTTCCAGCATGACTGCTGTGCTGTAAAACATGCATCTGTGTTAAACACCCCTGCTACATTTCCCTGTCTTATTGGTGAACTTCAGTATACTCATTGCCTGAAAATAGCATCTGGATTTATTTTTTTCAGAGAAGAAAATGCATACAAATATCTCCAAATTGCAATGTATGTGTAGCACAGAAATAAAACAGAACCTTAGATCTCCGCAGAAGAGATCTTCCCTGACTTTTCTCAAGTGAAATTAACAGTGTTGACATTTCAATTATAGTCACTAGAAATCTGTGTGAAATCTTATTTGATGAAACAAATAGAAAATTTCACACATTTAATAACTGTTCTCATCACTACTTCTCATGCATCCCTAGAAGTTTAAGCAAATGCCTCATCAGTGATGAGCTGAATTTTCTTTCACAATCATAACTGTTATACATATTTTTTAAATAGAAGATCAGAATCTGAATAATAGGACAGAAATTAATTTTGTCTGTTTTTTTTTTTTTTTTTTTTTTCCTAGCAGAGAGTGAATAGTGTCAAAAAGCCATAAACATATAATTACATGATTTGCAGTCTTTTAAGAAGTGACAGAATAATCACATATTTGTAGAACTTGAGAAATGCATTATTATTTCTTGCTTGAATTAATAATTCAAAATTAAAATCTCTACTCCATAACAAAATAGGATTTGAAAGCCCTGTTACCTGCCTCCAGTTGAAGTCAGTTTTACAAAATTTATTTTTTTAAAAAATTAAATGCTCAAATTCTAGAAGTATATACTTCAAAATAAGAAATTTCAGTGAATGTCATCTTCATAAACTGGTAGTAGGATTAGTCATCAAACCAAATTTGTGGGAGATAAACTTCACAAAATACAGCTACAGAACTAAAAGCCATCCTGATTCATGTTGTGGATCTACTCTCCTTTTGGAGACTGTTTTCTGTGCTAGACATGTTAGACATACGATTCATTTCAAAGAGTGATTAGCTGCAAAATCACATTGAATACATCGGAAGATGTTAAAAACAGCTTCATGAAATCTTTCACTGGTAGTCCACACGTTGAAAAACACTTCAGCATAACTTCATAGATTTTCTTTGATATTAATCTATTATCAGAACAGAATCTTACTGTTTAATATGTATCTTATGATAAATTCTATAAGATCAAGACCTTATTTCACTGCTAGCCTAAACTAAAAAGAGAAGTCTTGTTGTGCGCAACTGTACATTGTATTTTTCTGTTTTCTACATAAAGGGGTAGAAAAATGTTATCACAATTACACACAAAGGATAAGAATGTACTTTTTTTTTTTTTTTTTTTTTTTTTTTTAATATCTTGTTCTTCTCTTTACAATGCAAAATAAGAAAATGCTCTGGTGTCTCTTGTAAATTGTTTTTGAGAGGTGTCTCCCTGGGTTTGGCAGCTGGCCAGACAATTTAAGTATGAAAGGCAAGACAGTTATCTATGCAAACATGGTATCTGAGAATGTTATGCTTCATGACTTTTTGCATTTAGTATGGCATAACTTCTTAGGGAAAGTTGTCTAATTGTACAGAACTGAGTGCAAATTTGTCCGTGTATTCTCTGTTAAGTGTGTTTCTGCATCTGCCAAGTCAGTAACAAGTTAAAACCACTTTGTTTAAAGATAAAAATAATTCTACAAAACACTTAATATTTTAACAAATAGACTATGAAAAGATTTCAGTAAAGTCTAGGTCATCTTAATTGCCTTTCAGATCTCATCATAACACTGTAATAAGACAGGAGACAGATATGGTTGCTTATATTGTTCAGCATTCTCTTTCTCTACATTATTTTTCACTTATTTTCTTTCAACCAATAATGTTGAAGTTCTCATATATAAAAGAATGAAGTTCTCAAATGTAAAAAAATTGAGGATTACAGTAAAAATTGTTAATAAAGTTCAATTCGGTTTATTGAAAAAAATTATTTGCCATTTGGAAGGAAAATGCATTTTCTGCTCATTGTAATCCATATATTCATTCTGTGGTAAGTGTAAAAGTCTCATGACATATCAATAAATAAAGTGCTCTCTCATCTGGTAAAAATAAAGCATAGTTTTCATGTCATACGTGGTCTCTAGGGTAACTATGTTGACAATGATTTCACTAGCACAGATCAGCATAAAGCATAGATGTAAAATATGTAAATCTTTTGTATGTCATTTGCCACTGTTTTAAATTCCTAAACATGTAAAAATATGCATGTACTGATAATTATCCTGTTTTTAGTAATGTAATAGTTCATAACATTGAAGGATCTCAAATTGATGGCATTTCTGAAAAATGATGTATGTTCTGAAAAAGGAATGAATGAAGGAATAACTAGTGATTGTAATGCAAGGGTTTTTGTTTGTTTGTTTGTTTGTTTGTTTTGTAGTTGTTACTCTCAGTTCTTCCTTTTCTCTTTCCTTACTGTTTCTTGAAGTACAAATGCCTAAAAATATTTTATTTTCATTTGCCAGTTCCCAGTGGCTAGTGACGTCACAGCTGGTTGCTAAGGAAATTATTTTTATTTCTAAAAAGCAGGCTAATGGTAACTTGGACTTGGGAATTAACTATAGGAAATTATGATCTTTCTTCTTTGTCTTTTTTTCTAATGCAAATGGACAAAAAAAAAAAAAAAAAAAAAAAAGTAGACTGAAATATTCAAACTATGATTGTTTTTAATATGAGGACTTATTTGGAAATATCCACTTATATACAAATATCCACTTATTTGGAAATATTGCATAAAAAATCAGGGATATACATGGTAACGTATGCAACTGAAGGAACTCTACCAAGTTATGGCTTATTTAGAACACTCTCAGTGGTGGGAAATCCACAGCTTCTCTGGGCAATGTGTTCCAAATTCAGTAACCTCATCATGAAAAACTTCTTCCTGATGTGCAAACTAAAGCATGTTACTCTTTTACATTAAAATGTTTGCTCCTTGCCCTGTCACTCACAACTGTCCCTAGTAAAAAGTTTTTCTGTATTATAAGCTCTCTTTGTATCTTGAAAGATTGTAATAAGGTCTCCCAGTAGCCTTCTCCAAGTTGAACTACCCTGTTTCTCTCAGAATCTCTTCATAGGATGAGTGCTCCAATCCTGTTAATGTCCTGTAACTGGGAATTTTTAGAGTCAAATTGGGTGGGACTTTGAGCAACCTGATGCAGTGGAAGGTGTCTCTAGCTATTGGAGAATCTTTGGAAGTCCTTTCCAGCCCAATCCCTTCTCTGTTTTGACTGATTTATTGTTTGTATATATGTGCACACTTTTCCTTGATGCTGCAGATATTTCTTTCCTCATCAATGTACCTGTAGAATCTCTGCTTCTTTACTTCACATTCCTTATCAAATTCATTCCATCTGTGCCTTAGCTTCCCCAATCCCATTGCGAAGCAAGAATTATGTGACTACTATAATGGTTTACTTAGTCCTTCATAATGACTCAAAAGCAATGACAGATAATGACTATAGCAGGAACACTGACTTCTTATCTGTGTATCACTATAGTTGTAAGATTGAATTACATGGAAAGGAAAAAAATGTTAAAACTACTACAGAACACTGAGAAGATACTCCAGGTATTCCCCTGTCTTTCTTCCCATAAGATAATAGCATTGAAACAGAAACATCTTTATTCAGATTTCTAAAGCACCAAGCACCTTTTTTGTTAGGGGATAAAGCCCCATACTGTTAATAACATTAATCAAATCACTGTGTTGATTATGCAATCACTAGGAGGATATGTGCTGTTTGGTTGATCCTAACAGGCATCTAAATACAACATAGCTGCTCACTTACTCTCCCCAGCTGGGTTGGGGCAGGGAACTGAAAAGGTGGAAGTGTGAGAAGAGACAAATTTCTCGGTAAAACAAAAGCAGCATCCACAAGTAACCAAGGAACTTGTTTGTTATTTCCCATTGGCAGACATTTGTTCAACCTCTTTCAGGAGAGCAGAGTGGTTTCTTGAGGACACAAGCATACTTCATACATTTATCCACTCGTTTTTTTACCCCAGATTTTATTGCTCAGTATGATGTCATACTGCAAAAATATCTCTTTGACAAGTTTGGGTCAGATGTCCTGATTCTGTAATCTCCCAGCTTCCTGTGCACCCCCAGCAGCACTCTGGCAGGACAATGCAATCTGCTGAAAAGTCCTAGATGAAATCACTGCTCAGCAATGATTCAAACAGTGGAGTGTTAATGTCACGGAGTTAACTAGGTCAATCTATGCCCGTGACAGGGGGGCAGTAGGCCCCTGGGCTCCCCCCCCCCCCCCGGCCCCACAAAATGGGAAGGAGAAGGGAAAGGGACAGGGAGCTGGGCTCAAGGAAGGAAAAAGAAACAGTGGCAACGATCTATGGAGGAAAGCTTATTTTAATAACTATGATATCAGAATGCAAGATTAACACAGTATAATACAATCTAATTGAAACTGAGACTAATAAATCAAAATAAAGTAGGAGAGAGAGAGAGAGTTCCTGAGACCAAGTCAAATCTGAAAAGCTTGGTACTAGGAAAGCACGCTCCAATAACCCCTGCAAGGCAGTAAGAGACCACCCAACCCAGAAGGGCCAGATCCCATGACTTCCATGATGAACAGGGACAGGTACCTGGAATTGGAACATTAACACTTTAACTCCCAGTGCACTACCTGATATTATGATGTGGAATACCAAAAACCAAAAATCACAAAACCATGACAATTAATAATGCTATTTTAATCAAAATCCAAATCACTGCATCTTGTGAGCCTCTCCAAAGAAAATGAACTCTGACCCAGCAAAAATCATGACACTACACCACATCTTAAAGTATCTGCTCTGTTTTTGTAGGAATTTATGTCCCTACAGTCCAAAGAATCTACAGAACCATGCAGGTTTTTATTAACATAGCACACAGGTTCCTGCTCATCGTTGTAAAAAATGCATAGCTGACGGTAATAACTTTGTTTTGTAGCTGAAAACTTTATCAAATAATGTTGTTGTGCTCTTTGTACCTGTTGTTGTTGCCATGGAAATAAACAGGAGGCATTACGTTCAGAGTCACCTATATACGTATATGCATATGCTTGTGACCAGTCACAAAGATAAACACGCACAGTAAACAGAAACAGCACTCACATAAATGCAGATAATGTCAGTGGCTTTACTCTATTTCTGATTTCCTGATCTGGATGAAAGCTAAGAGGAAAAACTATACATTAATATATACATTCAATTTTGATCACTTCATAATTGATAAATAAATCTATCTGCCAGCTGTCCCTGGATCCCTGTTTTATCCTGAATCTGGCTTTGAGGTCCACAACCTGAATATAGATGCTATTTTTTTAGACACTTTCATGAAAATACAAAAACATGCATTTTAACGCACGTATATGCTCATAAATACTATGTAAGCTTCTAGTGTCCTGCCCTTTATAACATACAGTGGGCCCTTGGATCCTCTGATCTCCTAACAGCCTCTTACACAATAACAAAGATGCAAAATGGGATAGCACTGAGGAAGTCCCTGTGACTGCTGTAGCTGCTGGCTGGGATCCGTGATACCTCCAACTCTCAAACCCCCAAGCTCTCCAGTATTCAGCCAAGACTTAGGACCATTCTGACACACATCTCAGTTTTTGATTGTAGTTGCCACCTTGTTCAGCTCCATGCTCACCAGCAATCACTCATACATTATACATATGTACATGTATGCACATGCACATGTGTCCCCGCAGCCTGGTTTCTCATCATTGGCCTCCACTCCCTCACCGCCTGATGATCCTGTGCTCTCCATGCGCATGGAGAGGAACTTCATCACAGATGCCTTTTCCATGAACTTAACTGCATTGAGAGCCTGAGCTGTGATAAACAATATTTAAAATTGCTGCAACTTTTCTATCATTTTCATTATGGAATTGAATAAAGAGCCACAAGTGGACAGATAAACTTACTGTAAGTGAACATAGATATAATACTCACATTTTCACTTCAAGTATTATCTGTCTCTAAGTAAAATTGATGACTTTTATAAAATGTTAAAAAAAAAAAAAGTAGTTGTTCAGTCGTTTCAAAAATGCTAAAGCTACCACTGACAGTAAAATATGATCTATGACCACTAGTCAGTATTTTTCAGTGTCAAATCCCAACACTTGTAACTAACACCACTTTCTGACTGTCATCTACAAAGATGATACCCTCAGTATTTACCCTCAGTAATTTACCTCTTCTCAGGTATTTACAATATTTACCACTTCTTGGTATACATGTGCATCTAAGTAAATATTCCTGGTGAATACATATTTATTTAATGGCAGATACTACAGGCATCATGATTGCCTTATATATTTAGACAATTTTAAAATATGGTTTAAAAAATTTTGTGATTCTGCCTTTATTTTCAGTTTTAATTAATCTGAAATCAAAAGTATAGTTCTCTGGGTAGAGGAGCAGAAGTTTATCTAACAGATTGTTTTGTAGATTTCTCCTGTAATTTTGCCACTATGCCAAATTATGTCATTTTTTTTAGTGGCTGTTACGGAAACTCAGAGTCCTGTATTTTGCTTTTAGGTGCTGAACATAGCCAGCATTTGTAGACGTGGTATTTTATATAAAATGTAGAGACTGTAGCAGTATATTTACTTTTTTTTTTTTTCAGTTATTCATTTTTATCATTCTGATTTTAAAACAAGTGTTTTGTTTGTTTGTTTGTTTGTTTGTTTGTTTTCTGTTGTTGTTTTTCTTTCTTTCTTTCTGTCTTGGGAAAAAAAGATAAGGCACTCAGTACTGTTCAAAATGGTCCAACTGAAGAAATTAAGTATAATCAGAATGTAACAGAAACAATTATTGAAATATCTTGATAATTCCAAAAGCTTTTGCAAAGCTAGAATGCTATGATGTTTTTTCTTATTTATTTTGCAGCTAAAATTGACAGAAGTAAGTTCTAGCTTTATTCTGAAATTAATTTATGAATAAGAGACATTCTAGAGGGATAATTCTAGTATGTCTTCGTGCAGATGATTTTTACATACTTCAGACAAGACTTACGTCTTTTGTTTGCTTCACATCTTGAAGTTTGGAAATCATAGAAGATACACACCTACATGCACAGATCCCTGAAGATTTCCCAAAGATCCTGCCCTATGATTTTGCTGCCGAAATGAATGGACTGAGGATTTTCCTTCTCTTAATGGTACTTTCTGCTGCTTTTATATTTCTTTATTTCCTATCTATGCTGCTTTAACATTCCTGTATACTTTGGAATAATATCCATTTTAATCATTTACTTCATTTGTTTGTTCCCTTTATCACAGTAGCTCCTGATGAAAAATGAACTGTTACAGTGCTGTTCCTCAACTGAAAACAACTGCCTCAATTGATTTTGTAATGGGCTTTATACAAACTGAAACAAATGGAGTAGTTAAGTAAAAACACAGAGCCCAACATTAAGTACATTGTGGATATTTTAAGAGCTTTCACAATAGAAAAGAAAATAATATGAACAAACAGCATCTATTCTGATGAAAGCTATTTCTGTTCATTAAGAAAGGCTACCATATTTTCTTCTTCAGTGCCACAGTAGCCCAGATAGTGCTGCTGACAAATTGTACACTCCTCTCCATTTATTTTCATGTACTTAATTGACCATTTTAAGAAAGAAATAGCCTTTTATGATAACAAGATAAAAGCCAGTAATTGACTGAAATTGGCTCCAGCTAGCTAAAACCACTTCAAACTAATGGAAACTTGAATAGAAGGTATGAAAAGCTAAAAAAAAAAAAAAAAAAAAAAAAGACTTTTTTGTTTTGTTTTGTTTGTTTTTGTTTTTGTTTTTCCTATAATGAGGAATGAAGACAAAATATCTTGGTTATGAATTATGGACTCTACAACTTTTAAAAGAAAATGTAGAAAAAGAAACTGCCTTGCTTTATAATAATGCTGCAGGATGCCTGATTGTTTCATACAGTGCTGGATTTATTGTGGAAAATTGATATTATTTTAGAAGCTTTATCTCGCATTATTATGCTGCCAACACAAGCTTATTTAATGTGCGTGCATCCAGGGAAATTCACTGTTTTTTCAAGAGCCAGTACCTACAGGTGTAATGGTATGCAAACAACATTTTTACGGGTTTAATGCAGCATGCAAGCCAAATTCCTGAAAACATACATGCATTCCAAACAACATAAGAGTTTTATTTGAAAATAATTCCAAATTCAAATTTAATAATTTAAAAAATTCTCTCTTATTTGCTAAGACCAAGAAGTTATCTGTTGTATATGTGTGTCTTTCCCCACTTCACTCTTACTCTCTTCTCAGTCCTAGTAACGAAAAGATCAATCTTTAGAAAAGTAAACAAACATTGTCCTCCTACGAGTGCTTGGAATTTGGCACACTAAAGAAAAAGACAGAATAGAATAAACCAAATTCTATTCTTCATAACATATGAGCTGATCATTCCTGGAATTTTTTAATCTCTTATATTTGCTGTACTCTTACTTATTTGAAGTTCTTTCTGTGTTCTCAGTTAATGGACACTAAAATTAATCTTTGCAGCTTCAAACATCACAGTAATATAATTCAATATACCTGTACAAAATGAATTATACTGTATTATCTCCCATGCAATGTGAAAAAGTTCAGTAACAAAACAGAGCTCTCATGATGTAATTATTTCTCCCAAGAATAATGAAACAAAATCCAGATTTTTGAATGATTCTGTGGAAACTCCACTGGCATGCAAGAGATATGGGCCAAAATAAGGTAGCTCCAGGCAGCTGTGATTCAGGTATTACAACGGCAGTGACCACTATTCCTGCCAAAGTAAAGAGAAAATAATATAATGACCTTCAACTCAAACTGTTCATAAAAAAAAGTAAGAAAAAAAGCCATAATATTTATAAACAGTGAGAGTGAAAACTGAATGAGAATTCTATTCACGATGAACTTATGAAAAAAAAAAAAAAGTACTGTCTAAAAAAAAAAATAGCAATGAAACATGTAAAGTAACTACTTATTTGGTGAAGTCAACTACACAATTTTATTTGAAAGGCAGAAGGAAATCAAAGTGTTGAGAAGAACTGATGAATAAGATCTGTAAGTTCTGTGACACATTATTGTTTTCAGGATTGCAACTAATGTCACTGTGCTTTGGATATTTGCCATCATATGTTTGCTGCACTTGGCAGCTGTCATAGGGGAAATTAGAGAGACAGGCTGGCAAATACATCTTGAGACCAGTCTATACTAATCAGATGACATTTAAGCAAGAACATGCAATTCTCTAGAATGTTTCACATCATTGGAATGCAGAGAGGAAAAGGTTAACAAATAAAAATCTTAGCCTCTGCAGATGTGCTAATATATTTTGGAGTGGTTTACATAAAGGGATATATCGTCTGCTCTATGGGAATTCAACAAATACCACTTTTGCATTACAACATAGACAGGATAATATGCCAACCATTCTTTCATACATACTTTCCATCTTAGCCTGGAAATATGTGTTTGCTAGGACTCTCCCAAATATGTGCACTGTCAGTGCTTTTGGCTCAAACGACAGATAGAGCTGTGACACAAGGAGGTGAATACGTCCTGTATGTAGCAGGACACGTGTTCTCCAAGAGCCAATGCTTCCTCACAGCTAGAAGTATTCAATTCACTGAGGAAAATGAAGATGCTATAGAAGAAACCCTACAACATGCATTTGTATGAATGCTAAAAACCAATTCTACCACCTTCAGATAGGTTTCTATCAGGTCACACTCTATGTTACTGTGAATAAAAGTTTTTAGTCCATAGATTTCAAAATTTTAATAACTGTAAAATACAATAATACACACTGTGGATAAATTACATTCAGGGTGTCATTTCCTTACGTACACTTGTAACTTAAAAATGGAGAACAAAAAAAGTCATTAAAAAACATTGGTACTTTTGTACTCTCTCTACATATTTCTTATTTAAAATATTCTAAGTATTAATTAATTTAAGATCTACCTCCTAATTTGTAAAAGCAAGCCTAAATCTCCGGATGCATCTTATTCTTTATTATGTTTAAAAACCACACTGCAGCAGTAATTTTGCAAAAATAAAATAATAAAATAATTTCATAGAAGACAATTTCCATCAATTTCTTTACTGGCCAGATAAAGGCATACATATTCTGAGTATTGCAAAAGAAATGTGAAAAACATTTCCTTTATTTTGCAAGCATGGGTAACACTTTTTTTTTTTTTTTTTTTTTTTCCCCACAGATGTTTAGCTTATGGGCTTTATATGTTGGTTCTCATATTTTAGCCAATATTTAAAACAGATGGTGAGAATGTGCCTTTTAATCATGTAGTTTATATTGTGCTCAGTGATAAATGCTAATTAAGTATTGTCAATGGTTTACGGGCTGGTTCAGCCCAGTTCTGTGACTAGCGGGGCAGAGAGATTTCGCAAAATCTGCACCTCGAGAAAAAGGGAACAGGGGACCCCAAAATAATTAAAAACAGCATCAATGATCTGAGGAGAAACAAACTAATTTACTAAATATGGTATCGGAATGCAAGATAACACACTATAATACAATATAATTAAAATTAAAGCTAACAAATCAAATGTAATGAGAGAGAGAATGTCCAAAAGGTGGATAGGCCTCACCACAACACTGAGATGAAATGTGCAGTCCTGTTGAGCAGCAAGGAGACAGGAGAAGATTCGACAAAGAAGAGAGGACAAAGAAGAGCAGGCGAAGAAGAACGCATCAGGTGACATTGCCAGGAGTTATATCTCCTCTCTGTGATCACAAAGTCCCCTGGGGAATGTAGTTTTTCTTCTCTTCCAGGCAGGTACCCAGAGCTTGAGCATTAACGGTTAAACTCCCAGTACCCCACATGATGTTATGATGTGGAATACCGAAAACCAAAAATCACAAAACCATGACAAGTATTTTGAAATGGTTAAGATTACTTTATTTCAAACACATTCCTCCAAAAATCAGTACTGTGGAATATTACATTTAACAGTCATACATTCCTTTGCATTAGGCCTATATTTCTTTGATCTTCTTAATTTTCCATTCTCCCATTTTCACTATGAATCAAAAATGTGCTTTATTTTTTGTTGGGACTTTACCCAATGTCATGTGAAAAAATTCATATGGAATAAAAAAACCCAACTGTGTAAGATTAATATACTTTTAAAATGCTCTTATAGTATGAAAACAATAGGTCTGTAACTTTGATATGTTGCAATCTCAGCTCAGATAAAGGTCTCACTATTTAAAATAATATCATTCTAACTGCATATGGCCATCAGCTTCCCATGAGCAAGTGTTTCTGAGCAACTGTTCATATAAGGCTCTCCAAATCCATTAAAAAATTAAATATCTACGGACATTTAATGAGGACTAGAAAATCTCTTGATGCTTCATGTATTTTTTAGTAGCTATCAAAGCTCCTTTATAACAACACTAATCTTCTAATAAAACTACTTTGATCATTTTATTTCAAAAGAAAATGGAAGTATAGATGCTTGTACTTTTGTAAGTACTCAGGAAATACAGGACTATGTTCAGCCCACTTTTCTGCACTCTTGAGCATGGTTATACATTTCAGACACATGAGCACCATATCTCTTTTCCCTCTAGCTGCACTGAAGAGTGCAAGGGACCTCAGCAAGAGACAAGACAAAATGCTGGACTAGAGTGCTCACTCGACAGTGAAGAAGGCTGCTTCCTATGGTGTTAAGTGGTGAGTTCTGCATTGCCTAACTGGCCTCAAGGAATCTCTATTTTAGGAAGTTATTAACCAGCAGATGGATTTTTTTAATATATATTTTTCTTTTTTAAAAAATCAGCTCTCAAGCAAGATACTTTTATTAACAATTGTGTTTAAAAAGTAACATATGACCTACCTTTCACAACTATGAGGACAAACCAATATGCAGAAAAATATTACAGACAAAAATGACTGCTATTTTTCTTCTCCTGCTGGTATTCTTTCTCCAGGCACACTGCAATTTTTAAAGATATCTTTCACAAAATGAAATAATAGATTTTCCTTTGTTACTTTTTGTTGTTGTTGATGATGTTGATTTTTGTCATCACTGTTTTGGAGGGTTTTTTTGTTCTGTTTTTTGTTTTTGTTTTTGGTTTTTTTATATATTTGTTGTGTTCTCAGGAGCAATCCATAAAATGGCTGTAATAATAGCAACAATAAAGTAGCCTATGTAATGTGAAAACATTTAAACTGGAAGCAGAAATCAGCACTGGTACTGCAAATAAATTATTACTATTATTACTTTTTTTTTTTCTTTTTTTTTTTTCCCTAAATATGAAGTAGAATGAAGAGAACTCTAGCTTAATTATAATTTATGGCAACTTATCTATTGGCTCCTGACACTACTTGTATTCTCCAGTAAAAATACGGAAACATCTTTGACAGCAATAACGGAAAGTTTTAAACTGTAATCACTGCTTCTTTTTGTTTTGAATTTGATGTTCTGAATCTCTTAGACTTGCAAATCCATTTTCAATCACAGAGGGGACTATTAATTACTTAGTGGGTTTTTACGTTTTTTGGCGTTTTTTGTTTTTTGTTTTTCCTGCTTAACAAGTAAACAGTGCTGTGGAGTAGGAGTTTTAAATGAAATCTCAATTTCTACCAGGTAATGTCATATAAAAATGTGACCATAATACTTATGAAGTCATCGGTGGATTTCTATGTAATAGCAGCTGCTAAAGCTGGAAGAGCACAACTAGAAGTCTAAAGTAAAGACGTCTCCAATTGTATGGATTTGCAAATAACGTACAGAGAAGCTGAAAAGAGAACAATATTTGGATGGTTTGAGTTCTAAATCACTGTTAACTGATAGACCAAATGTTAAACACCTGAATACATAAAGAAATCTCCAGTACTTTGTATGACTTCGTAATTTAATGTTCTTATAATAATGTCTTAATACAAGTAGCTTATTTAAATCTGAGCTGTTAATAAACAGCTGTAGTGTGCATCCCTGATTTTAGGTATATGCTTCATATTTTTGCCTGAGGACTATACATTATGCTTGAAATGTTCTCCACAAATAATAAGTAACAATGGGAACCATTTCAGAGTTAAAAGGAATAAAATACTGAAAACAAGAAAATGGTGTTTGTCATTAATTGTTTTTCTAAATTTTGTATGATCATGAATAAAATATAAATAATATTGCATTTTTTCTCTTACAAACAGGTTTTTTTTTTTTTCTTCTGTTGTATCTTTCATTAATAAAATAGGCTACCAATGTAAGCTGTGCTAAAACAAAAGAAATCTCAAAGATGAAAGCCTGTGATTGAGATGCTTATTGTAGCTGAAGCAAGAAGACCTATCTACAGACTCCCCTTGATGATGTGGCCTGTAGTAGACCCAACCAACCAGAAGTCCTTTATTTGTCCAGTTCCTAATTTAAGCAACAACCTCTCAACCTGTTGACTCGTTGTTTCTCAAAGGCAACTCTTTACTCTCTATCCACTTCTTAATACAGAAGGCAACTCCCTTGCTCCCCCTTCACTGCCTATCTCTTCTGACAAGCTTGTTGCCTTCAATCATTGTGCTCCGGTCATATGAATCATCTCATCATGTTTCTGTGATTTCAATCAAGTCATAGTTTTCTAACTGTGCCATGACTTCCAACTTCTCCTGCCTATTTCCCAGGCTGTCCGCACTGGTGTAGAGGCATTACAGCTGGGCTACTGGCATTGTTACCTTTTTAGAGGAGCCCTCTTGTAATCCTTTGGGACAATTCTGAGATTTTTCCCTGCTATTTCCTAAAGGGGCAGTGTTCCTTGGATTTTCTCTGTCACACAGAATTTGATCCCTTTCCTCCACTGAATCTAGTGCAACAACATGCAAAGCAGAGGGCTAGGAGGCCAGGAAAAGAGAATAGAGAGCTATAGACAGTGAAATGAAAAGTTAGGTATGCTTGTAGAAAATGAACCTATAAACACCCTAATTTACTCAAGGGAAAATGTGGGAGAGCAGCACTTAGCAGCTATGGAAATAATTGAACCTGAGACATTGCAGTTATATGTGAGAATGGTGCTCCATGTTCATTCACATAATGAATACAGTTGGTGACAGAAATTCATGGAATCAGTTGGATTCCTGTCTCCCAGACTTCCGGTCACATTATTATAAGATTAACTCAATAGGAAAAAACATTCTTCACTTTGTTTCCAAATCAGTGTTCGTATATTTGTGAATGGTTCATCTAAAGAAATCAATTAAATTACCACATAATAGTTTTGACAACAAGAAAGGTTAAGCTTTTTTTTGCGTCATAAGACAGCAACAGGTAATAAAAAAGACACATACATTGTGTGACTAAGGGTGGGCTGTGCACCTGAAATTTTTTCATAAAATGGAGGTCATTCTTATTTAAAACAAGTTATTTTAACAGTACCATGCATAAACTGATATTTTGGGGACACCAAAAAGTAGAGTAGATGGAGAAATAAAGTTCAGATAATATATGCATGATACGTTAAAATTGAACTTCTTCATTGCGACTTCTAGTTTGATTTTGTTGAAATTTAACTTTTCCTGTATTTCATCCTTCAAAACAGTTGTTCATAAATGTACACACTGCCAAAAACCTTAATATGAATAAGGAGCAACTGTGAAGTGAGGGATATTTTTCTGTTAGGACAGGATTATAAAATTCTAGTGAAGAGAGATGATCAAATTTTTATTTGAGTTGGATACATGATTGAGTTGGATACATGATTTCAACTCAATATATTCAATTTGAAAATTCACAGTTTTAATATATGTACATCAACTGAAAATAGAATCTCAAATTTACCAAATAAATTGATGGTTTTTATCAGAGATTATGAAACTTATTCTCAAATTCCCTTTTCAGAGGAGAAACTACTTTTTTGTTTTTGTTTTTCACAAAACTGTTTAGCTAATGTATCAAAATGCAAACATATTAAATGAACAGGTCAGTAAAATGCACATTATTGGATTAAATCTAATGATCTATGCCAGCAAATGTTGTTTTACCCAATGACTGCATATATACACTGCAGTGTACACATACTGCATATATTCTGTTTTTACAAAGTAAACTGACAAATAGTCAGTTGACAAATACATGAAGTTTCACTTATAACACTGGTATTATGAGTTAAATGAAAGCAATTCATTCACGTCCTTGGAAAAAAATGGTGTCCTTTTACTTTACTCACCAAGATCCTCCCCCCAACAGGACTGCTGTTAGGTGTTTCATATACACAAATCACTGGTGCATAGCTCACCAGAACTGATAGTAATACTTGTGATATGATCATTTGCAATCTGTGACTCTTCTTTCACCAGCAACTTGTAGAAGATTGTGATTGATGGACTCCGTAACTAACAGTAAGCCAACAGAAGCAGAATCTGATATTCATTATGCCACAGATAATCTCTTTCTACTAAATATGAAACTCTATAATGTAGCCTATATAGCTTACTTCTTCTTGAGAAAGAAATACAATCGCCATAATCCCCTCTTTTCACTACGGTAACTGCCAACAACTTTCAATCTTTTAACAAAAAAGTTTATTCTTCACACACAGTTAACTATGCAGTCTGATCTAGGAAGTGTTAGAAAGCCTGTCTGCATTTCTTCCATTTCAGAAGACAGACAAGGGTTGATTTAGCTGCAGCATGACTTGAAGATGAATTACTTGCATTTTAAAAAGTTTTTAGTGACTGAAAAACCTCAAAAGCCATTCAAGGACATAATAATTTCTGGAATTTAGGAGACTGAGAACTGAAATTCAAAAAATATGGAGACACTGACATACTGGAATGAGTCCTGGAAAGGATGACTAAGATTGCATCTCTCTGTTGGGAAGGGCTGAGAGATGAGACTGCTCAGCCTGTAGTAGAAGAGGGGAAACATATATGTATATATAACTATCTGAAGGAAAGGTGAAAACAATATGGAGCCAGACTCCTTTGGTGATGTCCAGTGTCAGCACAAGAGGCAACAGGGACAAACTGAAACACAGGAGGTTCCCTCTGAAAATCAATTATTTATTAGGTAAGTGACTGAACACTAGTTACCTGGAGAGTTTGTGAAGTCTCTCCTTGAAGATCTTCAAAAGCACCCCAGACCCATTTCCTGGGCAACCTGTGCCAAGGTGCCCATGTCTACTCATAGATTTTGAAATAGATGACCTTCATCGATCACTTCTAATCTCAACATTTCTGTGATTCCGTTGTTCTGTGATTTGATATAGACTGTATGTTCTCACCACTCTTGTGAGACAGTAATTTAACAGGATGTGTATATCTGATAGAAACTCTTATGAGCTGACTGATTTCCTTGTCTTTCCAGCTTACTGGAAGAACAAATGTGTGGGGCTATTTTGTTTTGCTTCTTTGTTGTTTTGCCTTGGTCTGAAAGCATTCCATGTAAAACAGAAGTTTTTGTTAATTTTCTGCCAGTAAGTAAAATTGGGAATTTTGCACAAATAAGAAGTCTAAATATATTGGGAGTAATTTGTGTATAAACTAAGCTGTTTTATTCTTGTTTGCTTCTGATCCATAAAATCAAATATTAATGATCATCAGTTAAAAAATCTCACACCCTCCCTGTCCTCATCAGTTTGTGTCTTGCATTCTCATTTATTCAATTCAGCAGTTTCTTTTCCTCTTCCATTATAATTCTCACCTACAATTCACAGCATTCATCATTTAACACTTTTCTGCACCTATGGTTCTATTTAGAGCATATTTGACACTTCTCTAAGAAACTTATCTAAGCAACAATGAACACAAATTTGTAAATTGATAATATAGTTGTGTTTAAAATTAATATTTGTTTTTCACATTCAATAACTACAGAATATACAGTCAGAAAAATTCCATTATACACTTTATTATTTACAATTATGATTTAACAAAATGGCAGTGGAAAAGAATACAGTAAAAATGCAGTAATAAAGCATGATGCAGCTGTGTCATCTTCAGTCTCCAGCCTGTGAGGTGAAGATTATCTTAAATTTAACTGCTTA
Source organism: Phasianus colchicus (assembly GCF_987193195.1). Lineage (NCBI taxonomy): Eukaryota > Metazoa > Chordata > Aves > Galliformes > Phasianidae > Phasianus > Phasianus colchicus. Next base: position 19,093,257 of record NC_143476.1, read on the forward strand.
TATACAGAAACTTGCTGGAGTCAATAGACTCAGTTTTTGACAAAACACTTCTACCTTCATGCTATCTCAACTCTTGTACAGCCCACAAAAATAAAAAGAATAAATTGTTTCTAACAATACACCAATTTGTGTGCTGACAGAATTCTAAGAATTAATGTGGTCTAAATCAGTGTTTATTTAAGTAACTTTCAACTATATTATAATTATCTTTCCACATAAAAGAAATGAAATTAGAGACCAATCTTGCGAGACCCCTGGAGTACCTGGAGTACTGAGTCTAGTTCTGGAACCCCAGCACAAGAAGGACATGGAGTTGTAGGAGATGGTGCAGAGTAGAACCATAAAGATGATCAGAGGGCTGAAGCACCTCCCCTGTGAGGACAGGCTGAGAGAGCTGGGGCTCTTCACCCTGGAAAAGAGATGGCTCTTATAGCTGTCTTCCACTACCCAAAAGGACCTATGTGAAAGCTGAGGAGGGAATTTTTATAAGGGCAGATAGCAACAGAATGAGGGGAAATGGTTTTAAACTGGAAGAGGGTAGATTTAGACTAAATATCACCAAGAAATTCTTCACTGTGAGGTTGGTGAGACTCTGGAACAGGTTGCAAAGTGAGGTTGTGAATGCCCCCTCCCTAGAAGCATTCAAGGCCATGATAGATGGGGCTTTAAGCAATCATTCTATGATTCTATTATTCTAATCCTGTCTTCTGGTCTATTCTATTCATTATGTAAGTAATTTCAATATAGATAGGAAAGCATCTTCTTAAATACCTGTGGCTGACATCAACAGGAACAAAAATATGAGCTGAGGTCCTTTCTTCATTTATCTTTGTCAACAGTTTCCAGGCTGGTTCAGCCTGTTTTCATGACTGATGGAGCAGGGAGACTCATAGACACATGCCCTGGGAAAAGAGAAAGGGAAAAAGGGAAAGAAGGTGGGGAGATGGACCTGAAAACGAAACAGTGGCAATGATCTGAGGAGAAACAAACTAATTTACTAAGTAAGATATCAGAATACAAGGTAACACACCTTGTATTCTGATATACAATATAATTAGAATTGAAGCTAATAAAACAATTAAAACGAGAGAGTGCATCTGAAAAACTGGAGGCCTTTACTCTAATCTGAGACAAGATGTCTAGCCAGGCTGAGCAGAAGGGAATGGAGAGCATGTCTCGTGATATGTGCACAGTTTTTCCTTTCCCTCTGATGAGAAAACGGAAACAGAATAATGCAAAGTCCTCTGGAGTATGTAGTATGTGGTTCTTCTTCTCTCCTGAGAACCAGGAATACCTGGAACTATTCACAATCCATGGAACTGGAGCATTAACTCCGTAACTCTCAGTGCACTACATGATGTTATGATGTGGAATATTGATAACAAAACCATAAAATTATGACAATCTTATTCCTCAGAAATCTAATGTTCATTTAGTAATATGTTGACCTGAAAGCTCAGTATGTAACTAGATCCTGGTTTTAGCCAGGACAGAAGTAACTTTTTTTCAGTGTGTCTGGCATGATGCTATGTTTTGGCTTTAGGAGAAGAAAAAAAAAAAAAAAAAAAATGTTGATAACACACCAATGTTTTAGTTTTTGTTGAGCAATGCTACACAGAATTAAGGATGTTTTGTGACCTTAACTGGACAAAGAGATGTTCCACATCATGTGAATACTGTGAAAAACTATAAAACACTATAGCACTGGCCAGGGAGAGTAGTCATTTCTGAGGGCCTGGGTGGACAACAGTCATTGTATTGTGAGAAATTGTGTTGAGCAATACTTTTTTGTTTACGTATGTAAGCATAAACATGCATATATGCATATACATATATAAATGCTTAACTATTTATGTACGCATACAAATACAGCAATTGCTGTTCATTATTTATTTTGTTTATATATATAAAATGTATATGCATATGTATATTATTAATATCTAATAGTTCTTCTCTCAACCTACACTTTCTAAATTTTGGTTGATTCTCTTCCTAATCCCTCTGGAGGTGGGGTGGGGGGGAAATCTGTGTCTTGCTTAGCTGCCTGTCAGGTTAAACCACAAAACAGTTATTAAAAAAAAAAAAAAAAAAAAAAGTAAAAAGGAAATTTAAACATTTATTCCTAAACAGAAGTGTCTTGTCTTGTAGCTCTTGTCAGATTCAGCTTTATTAATTTACCCCTAGATTTTTTTCTGTTTGAAAGCTATTCTACAAAAATAAATTCACATATCTTAGGTACAGAGTGGGACTAAAATTTCACAGTATGATAGCTTTTGCACTTTGAGACAGATGTTTTGGCAAGAAACAGTGTGGTAATACATAGTATATAGGGTCATAAATATGAAAGTAGAAATTATTTGGCCTGAAAAGGAAATAAAACTATGTGCTTAGTAATATCATAGAATCATAGAATATTAATGAGCAGTATAGTTAGATTAGAAAAACAAAGACCGGTGGACCTGTGGTTATAAAGATAAAATACTGCAAGTCACAATATCAAGTCCATACACACCTGTAAAAAACTCCTAAGATTCACAGCATAGCATTACATATATTTGTGCTTCTGTATTGTAAGATTTCATTTTCTTTCTCTATTTATCTAAGATCTTGAATCAGAAAGGATGGAAAATGAAAACTTCCAGGCAGTTTTGATTGCCTGAAAGAGCTTCTTCTTCAAAGAACTAACTATAAATGCTTTCAGAAGTATCGTTGAGTCTATGTACTCTCAGAACTGTCAGAATGAAATTCCTCTTTTTCCAGAGTTGTCTGATTGACATAAAACACTGGACAAAAACTTAATGTATACATTCTGAATTATTTCAAATGTTAAAATAATAACTGATATGCTACTATATCACTTCCCAGCTCAAGAAGCATCACCTTGTAAGTCTTGAGGCTGGCAGAACTAACTGTTTACTTTTGCTTCACGACTCTCCAAGCCTTAAAGGCAACATCCTTGATAATTCTTAACAAGAAAAAAAGAAGTATGGCCAGCAGGTCAAGGGGGGTTATTATCTCTCTATATTCTTTTCCGGTATGGCCACATTTAGTTCTGGGCTCCACAGTACAAGAGGGACAAAACTACTGGAAAAAGTCAATCAGAGAGCCACAAAGATGATTAGGGGTATGGAGCATCTCCCTTATGACTAAAGGATGAGAGATGGGAGAAGTGTGAGAATCCTTTTTTTTTTTTTTTTTTTTTTTTTCCTAGCTCAAAGCTTGCTTCCTGAGGTATTTCTTGTGATAAGACTGACTTGCCTAGGAGATGAGTGATGGGTGTTGCCTTGTGGTAGTCACTGTGTGGACAGTTTTAGCTGTTTGCCTCTGGAAGAGAATGCTCAGGAGTGTTTACCAGCAGAAGATCTAGCCTGTGACTAAATAACTCCAGCTTGCTATGGGAAACTCGGGGATGATGTCATTGTATCCTGTGAAGGCAAGATACAAGTTGGTGCCTCCCTACTCCCTCTTATCTGCTGGCAAGGCCAGGAAGATAGGAACAATGGAGTTTCCGCTGAGATTCCAGAGCCAGAAGCTGCCACTCCAAGGAGAGCTGACTCAAGCACTTTGGATTTGAGCTGTCACTCCAAAGATAGCTGACTCAACTACTTTTGAACCATTGAAAAGGGCCCATCACTGCCATGATTACAGTCGCTATTATCGTCATCATCAACAGAACAACAATGCCCGACCCACCATCAATGACTGAACTATGAACCATGCTGGATCCATGATGGTGACTATCTCTCTCTTGCTTCCTATAAAGACTCCTTGCTTCTTCTTTCCTATCTTTTCTATCACCCCCCTTCCCTTCCCCATTACCCTAATTCATAATAGTGTCCGTTCTCCCCTTCCCCATCTCCCTCATAAAGATCTGTAATAAACTGGTCGGACTAACATTTGAACCATTGTTTCTTAATCTTACGCTGGGTATACATATATTAAAAGAACCTCCTCTCTCTCCCATAAATTGGAGCGAGACAAGAAGAAAAGCCTGTGAGGGGTTCTGAACAATGCTTATAAGCCTATATAATGCTTGATGGTTCAACAAGATGATCTTTGTGGTCTTTTCCAATCTTAATGCTTCTATGATTCTATGATTCAGGTGTCAAAATAATGGGGCAAGATTCTTTTCAGTGGTGCACAATGACAGGACAAGGAGCAGTGAGTCTAAACTGGGACAGAGGAAGTTCCATATAAACATGAGAAAAGATTTTGACGGTGACAGAAAATGGACCAAACTGCCTAGAGAGATTATGGAAACTCTTTCTATTTATATGTTCAGTACCTACCTGGGAACTTTCCTGTGCAACCTACACTAGGGAACCAAACTTAAGCAGGGGAGTTAGACTAGATGACCTCCAGAATTCACTTCCAAATCCTACAATTGTGAGATTCTGTGAACTATGTAACTATGTAGATATATAATAATATCCTTTTGTGATAAATTCTTTGGAGGAAGACATCAGTGGCTTTGGAAACAAGAGAGTCAAAACAGAGTGAAGGGAGAGGAGAAAAGTTTGTCCAAACACAGAGTGATAGCTTGTGCTTAACAAAAATACCAAGAGATTCTGAGTGACGCCCTGCCCTAAGAAAATGAGCAGATCTAGAATAATAAGATCCTAGACAGTGCACACATAGCAGGATGTGTGCCTAAAAAGAAATAAAGTTTTCAAGGTAGACTACTTGCTGACATTTTTTTTCCTGTTAGTATTTTACATAACAAATCAGAAGAAAAAGACATAAATCTATATGGATAAAATGTAAAATGTCAGTTTCTCCCCTTTTGCCAAATCATTAGAGCAGAAAATGTGCATTTATGGAAGTTACTTATTTTCTGTGTAAAAAGAAGAGACAATCTCCTTTCATTCTAGTGCATACTTTAGGTTATAGGAAGTTGCTAAAAGGTAAAAGGAAGCTACTTTGCAGAAGCAAGCAAACAAACAAACAAACAAACATCTGTGTTGTTAGAAAAATTTCTGTGCAAAACTAAGTCTCAATGCAGTTGCCTTAGTATAGGTGCCCTTTAGTATAGGTGTTGTTTTGGTATATCTAATACATTACTGTGGAACTGACAGGTTTCATCCAGCTCTTGTCATAATGTCCTTTCTGGAAGCGAAGAATAGTACTTGGGGAGTTTCAAATGTCTTTTGCTTAAGCTATGGGAGCGGGATTGTGGAACTCAGTGATGACTCGATATGAGTTAACAGTTGAGTTCAAATTTAATGGGTTAATGCAGCAATATATACTCCAACAAGTACACTTGGCCGTGTATGATTGGTTATACGAGTCCACATGTAACTTATCACCGGGCGTAACCTATCACCGGGCATAACCTGTCACCAGGACAACGTGGAATTCCCCGGAACCACCTTTTTTTTTTTTTTTTTCCCCGACAACCTCCTCATTAGACACAACTCAGCAACCACTTGTTTATCTTGAATTCTCACAAGGTCACCACATCCTTAACATTCCCGAGGTGGCCTCGGTCTTCAAGCCACCCCACCACAATTCCCCCTTTTTCTTTTTGCGCTACAAATACTGAAGGAACAAACTTGTGCATAATTTTTGTAACTAATTTAACAACAATGTTAAAGCCAGCAAGCATCAAAACAGCAATTAGAACCCAACACTGGGTGCCCAGCAATGTAGATTTGATTGCCAGCTGTGTAGTTGACAGCATTGCAGGCACCCAGGATGTCCTCAAACTCCAGCAGGGCCTGTCACTTCTTGGGCATCAACACCACATAATTGATGGGACCAAACTCCTGCAGGGCCTCCACCAGGTCAGCTTCCACCATGCCATCAATCAGCCCCCAGAAGTGAACCATGGGGGATGCGCGGGTCTTGTGGGGATTGTCATAGTTCTCTGCTCTGCTGGCCCCAGCCCTGCCACCCCCCCCCCCCCACCCTGGTCCTCCGGGCCCATGAGGTGGTGGTTCCATGTTTTCTGTCTTCTGACGCTTCGGGGCTCGGCCTCTGTTGCCTCTACTCTGCCTTGGTGAGGCTACATCAAGTAATGTGTCCACTTCTGAGCCCCCCAGTCAAATAAGTAGAGCAAACTATTCGAGATAATCCAGAAGAGGAATACAAAGATGATGAGGGGCCTGGAGCATCTCTCTCATGAGGAAAGATTGAGAGGTGTAGAACTGTTTAACCTGGAGAAGATTGAGCTCTTATCAAAACTTGTAAATATCTAAAGGGTGAGTATCAAGTGGATGGGTGCAGGCTTATTTTGTTGATTCATGGTGACAGAACAAGGGACAATGGACACAAACTGGAATGTCGGAAGATATTAAAAACCCACTTGAATGGTCTCCTGATTAACCAACTCCAGTGAACCTGCTTTAGCAGGGAGTTGGACTCAGTGATCTCTAGAGGTCCCTTCAACTCTTACAATTCTGTGTTCCTGTGATTGTAGAAGAATACAACTAAACAAGTAAAAAGATATGTCTGTGTTATGGCTTTATAATGCAATATAAGAATTCTGTGGTCAGGTAAACTAAGAACTGAAACATAATTGTCCTTGTAGTCATAAGCTAGATAGTCAGCTGATTAAAAGCATAATTATTCAGTTAGATTTTCAACAACTGAGCAAATGAGGGAAACAGAATATGATGAATTTAAAATCTTACATTAGGAAACGTCAATGATCAATGATGTGATCTGTGAGAGAAAAACGGCTGTTAATCTGCTTTTTGAAGTTAGCTGCTATTTCTAGCATGAAGCAGGAACAGAAGAGAAGCATGAAGTTTCAACCAGCTCTCCAGGTACCAAAATTGCTTTTAAAACCTCTAAAACTAAATTGCAGTAGCAAATTTTGGGAGGAGAAGTTTGTCCAATCACCTGAACAGAATCCTGAGTTCAGAGTAGGGTACAGAGCAGTATTGTTCAGTGGATGTAAAGGAAATTCAACCAGCTATTACTTAGTAAACATAGAGTTAGATGTAGCAGCTGTAAAACACAAAAGTAAATTGGATTTTTAATTGTTAAATGCCTATTAAGATTGATTAGCTGATGTGTGATCCCTTAATGTAATATTGTGAATTATAGACTAACTGTCATAATCAATATAGAAGAACTCTTGTGGAAAAGTCTTATAAATAAAGATAGTTTTATTACTTCTGATATGTAAGGTTAAAATTTATTTATGAATACATTTAGATTTTATATAATATGTATCTGTGATATAATTTCATGGTTAACTGACCTCTGAATTTACATCAGTTTTAAAATGATCTGAATTACTTACAAATTTAAGATCCTTTCAGTTACATGTTTTCAGAGCTGATTTTTTAAAATTTAATTCCAAACTTTATTTATTTATTTATTTATTTATTTGGTTCTTCACAAATTTTTCTGCTTCATTTCATGCCTCTTGTTTTGTTAATATTTTTGAGTGTGCATCATTTTCTGCTGGACCTAGCCCTATACTTACATCTGCTCGAGGCATTGCTGAACATCAGGAACCTTGCTATTTTATACACTATAGCATCATCATCATCATCACCACCAGCAGCAATTAATTTTTTTTCCAGTGACATTCACTTCTCTGAATCCTGGGTAGCCAGGTGGATTTCCATGATTTGGCAGCCTTACCTTTTTTGTGCTATTCATTATTCAAAGAGGTATTACTTCCTCTCTTGAAATATATATTGGGTTTGCATGATAAAGTTTTGGGTGCAGGAGTGACCTCTGCTCACAGAGCCCATGTAGGAACACTGCTACTCCAGTTGCTCCAACAGGGACCTGCCTCTGTTGAAGAAGAGCCGTGGGAGACACCGGGTGATCTCTGGGTGAATATATATTCTAAAAATATCTCCCAAATATTGGGTCTCTAAAATCAAATCTGTCTTAGTGTGGCTAAACTATACAACTTTTACAACATGGTACTCAATAATTAAATATACCTTAAACCGTGGGGCTAAGTTTTATGACTTTCAAAAAAGCAATAGCACAGAAATAACTCTCAGAATTACTTAATAACTTACAGGAGAAAAAGAAGGAAAAAGAACAACAAAAAAAAGAAAACAGAAAGATACGGAGAAAGAATCAGAGGTAGACAGAGAAAAAAGATTAATGATCCATTTTCCAATGCTGAGCCTGCTGGCTCCAGAGAAGGGATGGGGCAGGGTGAGTATTCATCCAAGAAGTGTATCTTGAACCATCAAATAGCAAGCAATGAAGATGAGATGATGGTGACAACGCGGGACTCCTCTTAGATATCCTTCTATGCCTGCTACGTTTGCAGGTGCACAATCTCAGAGTCATAAACATGTCAAAAATAAGTTTGTAGCAAATACTATCCTTCAGAAAAGCAGACTAGTTTGTCAGCAAACAAGCGTATCCTTTTCTCTCACAGGAATCCGTACTTCACTGATATAAGACTTTAATTTGTTGTCATGGCGACGACATTGTCCTGGAACTGTGGCAAGACTTACCAAGCACGCCATAGGAAGTCAGAAAGTGTTTTTTCCATGCCCTTTACAAGATCAATAATCAACTGTAAGCCTCTTTATGTAAAACCTAGTTTTTGAAGTCACCTTTGATTGTTTCTGCATTATATAAGTTCTTCATTTGAAGGACATAGATCGGAATGCTACAGTTGAATGGAATGTTAGCAAATCTATAACATATTATGCTCTTCCCATTTCTTCCCATTAAAGACACAAATGGCGGGAATTCATAGAGTACCAACAAGAAGTGGAAATAATTATCTGTGCTCTTAAGATAAACCAGTTATATGAAGGATTCTGCCACACTGTTCATTCTGCCTCATTATGTGAGGTCATGCCTCACCAAAATGGCATCTTAAATGTTTTCTATTTGAAACGAATCTTTATTTGTAACTTTCTGACATGATTCACTCCTATAATCTTTGGGATATTAAGATCTGCTTATCATCTGAGAAGATTTACTCCTTTTATTTTTTGTTTGTTTATTTGAAATCAACAATTAATAAAGACAACTGTTATGCAGAAAAATATGAATAAAATGAGAACTATCTAGAAATTTTTAAGATTCACTTGTGAAGGATTTCAGTCTAAGACTGAAAACTGCATCTTGTTTAAAACTGAAAACACCCTTCTGAATTCTCTAAGTTATACTATTTTGTACATATATTATATAATATATAATATATATATATATAAATTTATTATATATAAAATATTTTAATATATATATATTAAGAACAAGACTTTTTCATTAAATTTAATTATAAACTTTTCAATAAACAAATATTTAAAATAGATAGAAAAAAATATGTGGGAAAAAAAGTGGAAAAAAAAAATACTGTATGTGTTCAAACTGTAACATTTTCTCTGGGTTGAAGCCAAGATTTGCAGAGAATTAATGGGCTATGCTGCTGTAATATGGCTGATCTTACAAATGCCTATGCATATAAGTTGCCTTATCCATGTAAGAATCCTCACTGATTTCAAATTATTCACAGAGTAAATATTTGCCAGATCAAGAGCTCAAGTAGAAAGCTATCTTTCTGCTCTATCTCAAATAATGTTAATGTAGCAATATTAATAATATTTTACTGCAAATAATCTAAAGCAAATTTTAGCTTTTTATTGTTGAATAAGATATAATAATAAGTAAATTATAATTATTACTTAGTAATATCAACACTATCTTTCAAATAAATATGCACTTATGTTAGGATTCTGCTACATTTGCTTCATTATTGTGGTTAATATCACTATGTATGAGAGTATAAATGAAATCCATAATTTCTTTTCTTTCTTTTCTTTTCTTTTCTTTTCTTTTCTTTTCTTTTCTTTTCTTTTCTTTTCTTTTCTTTTCTTTTCTTTTCTTTTCTTTTCTTTTCTTTTCTTTTCTTTTCTTCTTTTCTTTTCTTTTCTTTTCTTTTCTTTTCTTTTCTTTTCTTTTCTTTTCTTTTCTTTTCTTTTCTTTTCTTTTCTTTTCTTTTCTTTTCTTTTCTTTTCTTTTCTTTTCTTTTCTTTTCTTTTCTTCTCTCTCTTCTCTTCTCTCTCTTCTCTTCTCTTCTCTTCTCTTCTCTTCTCTTCTCTTCTCTTCTCTTCTCTTCTCTTCTCTTCTCTTCTCTTCTCTTCTCTTCTCTTCTCTTCTCTTCTCTTCTCTTCTCTTCTCTTCTCTTCTCTTCTCTTCTCTTCTCTTCTCTTCTCTTCTCTTCTCTTCTCTTCTCTTTTTCCTTTTTTTAATTTCTAAAATTAAATTTCCTGAAGTAATCATGTATCAATCGTGCTAAATAAAGATGAGGTCAAGAGTCTAGAAAAGTATACAGTGCTCTGTACTGCTATACATTTTGCATATAGATGACAGTTAGTTCTTAATTCAAAGGACAACAGACAATATTAGGTCAATTAGAGAGCCACTACTTAGTAGCAGTTTGGAGCTGTAGACTGTGGACCTTCATGAACCAGGAGAAGCACAACAGATATTTCACAGTAAAGTCTGAGTCACTGCCTTTGTTTGAGCATGAGACTTGGTAGCATCCTCTGATCGAGTTGAATTTGGGCAGATTAAAGCAATAGAGCATTAGTTTTGACAAGAAAAGTAACAGATCAAAGTGAATAAGTGTCTAAAACAACCATGTATCAAGATTGAAAACAGTTCCTGTAAGTAGCAGATTGAAAAGGATATGCTGTTAAGATAACAAAGCCTTTTTATTTGTTTATAAGGCTAATTTTATCTCTAAATATTTTATAAAGCACCTATCAATAAAATCATAGTTTCTCTAATATTTTCAATGTAATTTTATTTGCTAATTCTATTCTTTTTTTTTTTTTTTTTTTCTTCTGTTTTTAATCTGACTGTGGTTCTCAACAGTTTTATTGCACAACATTTACAAAATCATTACTAGATTGGCCTATACAGCATCTACAGATTGAGAGAAACACTGAGCTTGTAAAAATAAGGATATCAGACAATAAAGAATAAAGATATCATCAACATTTGTCTCTGACATCATGGGCCAACATAATAAAACATGAAGCATTACTTTTGGAGCAGCTGTTGGACAATTGTCAGCATCTTTAGAAAATACGTCTTTGTGTTTCTTATCTTAAGGCAGCTTCATTTTTAATGGAATTAGCTCAACCACATTTTAAGCACACAAGTCTTAAAACTCTCTTCTATATATTCCTTTCCTTTTTTTCCTTCTCTATAAAACATTTTTCAAAAACACCCATAGCCAATTTTTCACTTAAAAAGAAAGCAATTAGCTTTATTCCCATGAAGTTTTATTATTAAATAAGGTAATTCTATTTTTAAAGAAAGAAACACACTAAGAAACAGTGTCATTTTCATTCATTAAACACATAATTAGCATGTAAGTCAATTCTTTCTTTTATAAAGCGGAATTGTCCTATTTCATCTCGCATTTCGGATTATTTTTTTTCTGAACCATCTAGTAATCATTATTTGTAAAAGTATTACAAAATCATAGAATCATTGATTTGTTTGATCTGGAAAGGACACTTAGTGGTTATCTGGTCAACGCCCCTGGAAGGAATAATCAGGTGCTCTGAGCCTGGTCCAGCCTGGCCTTGAGTGTTTCCATGAACTGGGCTTCCACCACCTCTCTGAGCAAACTATTCCAGTGCTTCACCACCCTCATTGCAAAAGAGGCTCTTCCTTATAACCAATGTAATTCTCCATTCCTTTAGTTTGAATTCACTTTCCCTTGTCCTGTCATAACATACTCTTTTAAAGAGTCTGTATTAACCCCCCTTAGATACTGAAGGACCACTATCATATCTCTCTGAAGACTTCTTTCCTCCAGGCTGAATAACCTCAGCTCTCTCAGCTTGTCTTCATATGAGAGTTGTTCCATCCCTTGGATCATTTTGTGGCCCTCCTCTGATCACATTCTCACAGCTCTACATCTCTCCTGTACTGAGGACTACATATCTGGACTCAGTACCCTAAGTGAGGTCCCATCAGCACAGAGAAGAGGGGAAGGATCACTGTTCTTGACCTGCTGGCCATGCTTGTTTTTATGCAGCACAGGATGTAGCTAGCTTTCTCAGCTGTGAGGGCACATTGCTGGCTCATGTCCAGCTTGTCATCCACTAGTACCCCCAAAGTCCTTTTGACAGGGTGTTGTTCTATCCTTTTGTCCCCCAGTTTGTATTGATTGTTAGGGTAGCTGTGACTCAGGTACAAGGTCTTGCATTTGGATTTGTTGAACCAAACAAGGTTCTCCTGGAACCACTGCTAGAATCTTTCTGCATCTTTCTGAATGTCACCTCAGCCCCTGCACATGTCAGCCACATCACGCATCTTGGCATCATCTGCATTCTTACTGAGGGTATATACTCTATCCTACTGTTGATGTCACTGAAAAATATACTGAAAAGCACCAGGAAAAAAATGAGACTGTAAAAATAAGTACGTATCAACACACACACATTTTTCTTCCATCCCTTTCCCCCTCCTCCTCCCTCCCCCTAAAAAAAAACAAAAACCAAAAAACAGAGTAAGGAACATATAGTTCAGGAAATCTTTAATCAGAAAATTCATGTGAGTTATATCTTTGAAAGGCCCAAAACCTTTCTCTCAACATATTTCATCTGTTTTTTCCAAGTTGCAATTTTGGAACTGAATTTCTTAAGGATTAGTTACAATATAATTTGATTGATGTCTCATAATAATAACAAAATGATATACTTACATTTTATCTTGTTATACTACTATACTCTAATTGCTGTTATTGATTGGTTTCTGCTGGCAGAAAAGCTAGTTGCTTATTAAATCAGTTTTCATTAAAAAGGATGGGAAATAAATAAATAAATAAATAAATAAATAAATAATGATAATAAAACATTACATATTAGTGAGTTGCCTATTAAATCAGCTTATATTAAACTGGAAGGCAAATAACAAAAACATACCAAACATTTTGACTATGAAAAGATTCATCTCAGTAACTGAGATTAGGAATATCACTCTAAGTCAATGGACATACTGACATATTTGATCATGAGTTACTAACTGGGTGGTGATTCAATTTGTAACAATTATGATTGACTGGGAAATCAATGATTTTTTTTTTCTAATCTTTTCATCTGTGAGTTCACAACTTAATTCATGTAAATTCATGTATGCTCAAGTTCATGAGCACTATGAGTTCAAATCTTACTTAAGAATTATTTCTGAGAGTTTAATTGCATAATAAGAAAAATATTTTGCTCTGTTCCAAGTTAAAAAAAAAAAAAAGCCTAAAAATCTAAATTATTATTCTGTGCATATATTATGCATCCTCATACATCTTTAGGAAAATTATTGTCTTTAATAAAAGATATTTTGGTTCTTTAAAAATGGCTTTTCTATCTTCATGGATATTTTGAGAATAGGATTAGTTCTGTATACGAATCATTCTGTGTTTCCCATTTCTAATGCTTTGAGGAAATGCAAGAAAATTCACTTAACTTCAGTGTCAGGTGCCATAATTTAGATTGACACTGTAATGGTAGTGATTTGATAGAAGAATATACCTGCATACAGATGAATATTTATATTCATTCATTTACATTTCTTTCATGGTAAAGGAAGAATTACGGTAGGTTTACAATCGCAAAGGTAATTTTCAGTATGAAACTCTAAAAAATGAAAACAAAAGATGAAGACCTGTGTCTATGATGAGAGTGCTTTTCTTTTTTTGAATTTTAAATTAGTACTAAAAAAAAAAAAATAGATCTTTATCATTTCTTTTCACAGACATGACTGATTCATTGCAAATGAAAACTCAGCTGTCACTGAGGTAAAAGGGAAGGAATACTTTTCTAACAGTGATCCTCCTCCACAGAGGAGGAAAAGCAAATAAATGAAAGAAAAATGGGAAAAAAGTTAATGGAAGCACAGACTGAAAAGGAAATGAAACTGTAACATCCACCTTCTTGTACATTAGCAGTATGTTTAAGTCTTTGAAACTTGCATGCTTATTGGAAAAAAAAAAAAAAAAAAAAAAAATTAGGACCATAGAAGCTGTCTTTCATTTATATTTATTTCTATATTTATTTTCTACTACGTTCTTTCAGTCAATCTAGATTCTTCAAAAATATCTATGCTTTGATGTATTTCCATGACAGAAAAAAATGTAGTCATAAACTCTCTGAAATTATCACAGAATATCACAGAATCACAGAATTTCTTGCGTTATAAGGGACCTCAAAGATCATCTATTTCCAATCCCTCTGCTACAGACCAGAGAATGATAGGCCAATGTTTAATTTGTTTATACAGGCACTTTCACTTATATGAAGCTCTTTCTTTTGTTTGTTTGTCTGTTTGTGGTGATGTTTTTAAATTCTAAGTTGAAGTGAAACATGTTTGTTAATTTTCAGTTGGATTTCCACATTAAAAACATACTCTATCTTTGAACGGTTTGAAGCTCTTTCTTCCCATATGGATTTATATTTTAACTGTAGATTTAAATATAGAGCTTCCACACAATTCTTACATTCTTACAACTTCTCATTAAGAGAGCTGTAGAGTAGAAAATAGGAGATTCTGTTAAAGCAAAAATTATATTCTCCCCAACTTTTGCAGAACTGAGAGCAAATTCACACAAACAGTGTCTTCAGGACTATGCCATTTAATGTTTCCTTTACACCTGGTTCAAAGTAGCTCATAAATTCACTTCATTTATCCATAAACATATCTATAAATGTTCTAGTTAATCAACATGTCAAGCTTAAGAGTAGCACAGGTATTTCCTCAGGAGCTCACAGAAAATGAACAATCACTCTTAGACACCATGATTCTTCCAACCAATTGTACTGAAAATTCGATCTCTTTTGCCTTCCAGTTATAGAGAATCAGATTTTTCTCCTTACCACAGGTACAGTCATCACAAAGAGATTAAGTGAGATAGCTTGCTTTCTTTTCATATTCCATGGTGGAGAGGGAAGTTTCAATATTGAAAGAGAAAAAAAAAAAAAAAAAAAAAAAAAAGAGCCACACCATAAAATAATGTTTAAATACATTTCTTAAAATATATATATGAATGCAAATAATTTATCAGAGTTCTCCAAGTTGGGAAAAGCAGTTTGGGTTCTTCCAGCTTCTGGAAAGGGCAAACCTCTCCGCGGTACTGTTTTTGCCTCCAGAGAGGATCCACCCCGCTCTGAAGAGCCAACAAAGCAGCACAACCAATGCCTGGTCTTTCAAGGTCAAGTTTCCCAGCACAAAAACCTGAACTACTGATAATGCTCCCTAACGAAGCTCTCTAAGAGCGATCCCGCAGTGGTAAGTGTTATGTGCTTACCATGGTAGAGGCGACCACTGGGTGGCTTGAAACATATGCAGTACCCCATGCTACCGCCCGAAACAGACAATAAAAGAAATGAAACTTGAGTATTCCAAAGGAGCAGACTACTTTAGAAGCCGGTTGAAAGCAGCTTTTCTGAAAACCAAAACCATGACACATCCCTGAAAAGGTGATGGAGCAGCTTGTTCTGGATGCCATTTCCAAGCAAGCTGATGAAAAGAAGGTTATGGGGAGTAGATAACAAGGATCAATAAGGTGGAAATATTTCTCAGACAACTTAGTAGTTTTCTGTGATTTCATCACCAGCTGGATAGATGAGGGGAGAGAAGTGGATATTTTGTATCTTGACTTCAGCAACGCTTTTGGAGCTGTCTCAGATGTGGTAATGAATCCTAGTAAGTATGGGATAGAAAAGTGGGCAGTAAGTTGGACTGAGAGCTGTCTGACTGAAAGAGGTCAGATGGTCAGAAACAGCAGTACAGAGTCTAGTTGAAAGTCTGTAGCTAATATTCTTCCCAATGGGGCAGTACTGGCCCAGTCTTGTTCAACATCTGCGTCAAGATTCTGGAGTCCACCTTCAACAACTTTGCAAATGAAGCAAAGCTGGAAGGAGTGGCTGACATATCAGACCGCTGTCTTGCCATTCAGCAAGACCTGGCTAGTCTGGAGTGCTGGCAGGGAGGAACCTGATGAGCTTCAAAAAGAGCAAGTGTAGAGTCTGACATGTGGAGAGGAACAATCACATGCAACAATACAGGTTGGGGGATAACCTGCTGGAAAGGAGCTCTGAAGAGAAAGACCTTGGTGTCTAGATAGACAACAGGTTAGCCATGAGCTAGCAGTGTGCCTTCGTGGCCAAGAAGGGCATTTGTCTCCCATGATACGTTAAAAAGAATGAGCCCAGGAGGTCTCTTCTCTGCCCTGGTGAGGCCACATCTGGAATAGAGTGCCCAGCTCTGGGCTCCACAGTTCAAGAAAGACAGGAAATTACTGGAAAAAAAAAATCTAGCAGAAGGCTACAGAACTGATGAGGGAACTAGCAAATCTCTCTCATGAGGAAAGGCTGAGAGGCCTGAGGCTGTTTAGCTCAGAGAAGACTGAGAGGTGATCTTATCAACACTTATAAATATCTGAAGGAATGGAGTAGAGATGGTAGGGCTGAGCTCTTTTCAGTGGTGCCCAAAAACAGGACAAGGGCATTGGGCACAAACAAGAACACTGGAAGTTTCGTGTGAACTTTAAGAAAATTTTTATTTTGAGGGTGACAGAACACTAGAGCAAGCACTGGGATAGCTTCACCTGGGGCAAATTGTACCTGACCCGTCTGGTGGCCTCTTGCATAGGAGTGAGTGTATCAGTTAACAAGGGGACATCTGAAATTCTGCAAGGCCTTTTATATGGTCTCACCTCAAACAGAGATACAAATTTGAAAGGAGAACAATCCAATGAATAATGAGTTGAATGGATGGCTGCAGCCAAAGAGTTGCAGTCAGTGGCTCCATTTCCAAGTGGAGACTAGTAGAAAATGGTGTCCTTCAGATGTCTGTCTTGGGACTGGTGCTCTTTCAGCAATTAATGAAATACAAGGAAGGAATGCCATCCAAAGAGACCTGGAAAAGCTTGAGCATGGCCTACATGCTCTGAGTGAAGTTCAAAAATTTCAAGTACAAGATGCTGCACTTGCATCACAGCAATTCCAGGTATTTTTGACAGACGGGAAAAGAATTCATAGAGAGCAGCAATGCAGATAAGGACTTGGGAGTTCTGGTGCATGAAAAGTTCAACGAGCCAGTAGTGTGTACCTGCAGCCCAGTAAGCCAACTATATCCTGGGCTACATCCAAAGAGGGGAGGCTTGCAGTGCAACAGAAGTGATTGCCCCCCTCTACTCTGCCCTCATGAGGTTAGTGCAAGAAAGGCATGGTGCTTTTGAAGCTAATCCAAACAGTCACATCAGACATCTGGAACACCTTTCTTATGAAGAAACATTGAGAGAATTGGCCTTGTTCATCTTGGAGTAGAGATGTCTTAAGGGAGAATCATTACAGCCATACAGTAGTTAAAGAGAGCTAAACTACACTGAACTAAAAGAAGAGAGATTTAGACTACATGTTAGAAAGAAATTATTTACTCATAGATAGTGGTAAATTGCTAGAAGAGGCTGCCCAGAGAAGTTGTGGATGCTCATCCCTGGATTTGATCAAGGCTGGATTGGGTGGGACCATGGGAAACCTGATCTAGTCAATAGCAATCCTGTCCATGGCAGGGAGATTGGAACTAGATGGTCTTCAGGGTTTCATCCAACCCAAGATACTCTGATTCTACGATTCTGAAATGAAAGACTTAAAAACTGGCTTGCTGTTTGCTTAATGATTTGGGATATTAAATTTTATTACTAAATATTTATTTAAGGATCCAGGCATATAAATATGAAATTTTCTACATAAGATATTGTAGTAGTAGTCTCTCATCGTTCGTCCTCTGCCAACCGAGGGCGCCACTTGCCAGCGAAACCGACCCCAACCGGGCCGGGGCCAAATGCTCACACAGACCCCAGAGTGCGTGAGGCAAAATGGCGTTTATTAAAATGTGGTAGGCACTTAAATATTCTTGTCCCGCTTTGTCCACACCCCTTGCTTACCTGCTGTCCTATTGTGGGGCAGCGTTTGGCAAGCCCTGAGCATAGGAAACCTGACCCCGTCACATACCGTTTCCTCGCCACGCCTACTACATCTCCCCCTCCCTATGCTCAGGAATATCCCGTAACAGCGCGATCGCAACGCGAGTACATCTCTCACAACTGTTCCTTCGTTTTGTGATACAGAATCCGTTGGTCCATAACTTGCCACATGATCCTTGTGAGGCAATTCTGGAAACACATGATTATGCACGGCAAAATGGCCGCAATACAAATTATTGCGAGCAATACTAGCGCAACTACCTTAATAATTTTCGCAACCCATCCTCCAAAGTTGCCAAACACACTTCTCAGCCAGTCCCCGATGGGGTCGTCCTCCACTTGGATCTTCTCCGTATGGTCTCGCAGGGCTTTCAGCGCTTTATGGATGGATACACTGTGGTCGCTAAGATTGAAGCAACACATTCCTTCTAGGTCTTCACATCCATGCCCCTGTGCCAGGAGCAAGAAGTCGATGGCTGCTCTGTTTTGCAGCACCGCATGCCGAATGCTGTTTGTGTCTTCTAGCATCGCATTCAATATTAATGTTGTTAAATTCGCCTGCTTAGCTGACCAACATGCTAGGCGTTCTATCTGAGCCAAGCTCTGTGCTGCAGCAACCCCAGGGGCGAAAAATGATGCGAATATCCGTGCTGTGGCACTCCATAACTCTACCTCATCGTTACAATTCTCCGGGAGAGGGCTCGAACGCTTTCGGCGATGATGGTGACCCGTGATGCTCGGGCCATACTGCATCCATGTCGTGAAATTCGGAGACAGTAATGTCAGTTCCCCTAGGTAACAGGGTCCTCCTAAGGCATTGTGCGGGATGCCCTGCCAGGCTCTATCCCCACAGATCAGGAAGATTCCAGGGGGCAACGCCTTAGCCGTTTTGTTATTCCATAGCACCTCGTTGACCCCCCGTTTGAAAGTGAACCCATACCCATAAAAGTCCCAAACTGCCGTACAATTAAATGAGGATCTACCGCTAGATTTAGAAAGGACCCCACCCTTTGACAAGCAGGTTGTATTGCGCCCTGTGAAGACCCGTGTTTCATTTTTGGTATACCCGCAATAACCCGAAGTAATGGAGAAAGCCTCCGTGTTCACAGGACTGACCACAGTCCAAGAGGTCTCGTTGTATGGCTTCAGCCGCGGATCTGTGCCTGCCCACCGGGCAATTAAGGCCTGCAGTTGTATCCGAGCAGACACACCCCGCAGGTAATCTCGCCCCAACAGGGTTCCCGGTACCTGCGCTACCAGCGGGGTTAGCAGGACGGGCTTCTCCAGGGAACCGTCTCTGTTGACCACGATTATCTCGATCTGCTTGGCTGACCTCCGCGTTGGAGCAGTTCCCCCCACTCCCACTATAGTTTGAGTGGCCCCCGTTGGCCACGTGGGCGGCCAGTCGGACTCCGCAAAAACCGTCACATCCGCTCCTGAGTCCACCAGGGCGGTAAGGAAAATAGATCGCGGCCCTGGGGAGCCAGCGGGAAGCTCCGTAATTGCGGCTGTAATCTTCACCAAGGGGCGCTCCCCGCAGCTCAACGATAGCGCAGCTAGTGGCAGGCCTAGATCCAAAGCCCGCCTTTCCTGAGAATCCCGTGAATCGTAAGAGGGGCCCTCATCCCCCCTACCTCGAGATCGCAGCCCACGAGCTCTACATTGCGGTGCAGTGTGACCTCTCCTCCCGCACATTTGGCACACTATACCCCCGTTGCTCTTACACTGTGCCTTGAAATGACCTAATTGACCGCACCTGAAGCATGGCCCAGGCGGGCGATCTGGACTCTGCCGCCCGGCAACCCCATGCGCTAGCATCACCTCAGCTACTGCTGCAGCAACCTCGCTTGCCACTGATGATTGAGACTTTTGCTTGTCCATCACATACTTAAGGACCTCACCGGGGGTGTGGAACCTGTCTGGCGCCACCCGTAATAGAGCCCGTACGTCCGAGCTCGACTTTTGATAGAGGCAATCCAGGATCACGGGGCCGTGCACTGCCCTAGGCAGCTCCGATCCCTCCACTGCCTTGATCAACCTATCCGCAAAATCCTGGAAGGATTCAGTGGGACCTTGTGCAATCTCCGTCCACGGAGTAGATGGCTCAGCATTTCTTGCGAGCCTTCTGAACGCCTCAAGGGCAGCGTCTGTAGTGGCTATTAGTTCCCCGGGCCTCAGCTCCGTAAGCTGGGCATGTGCAGTGATCATACCCGGCGTACTACCCGTCAATCTCTGCAGGTTAGACGCGTGAAGCGGATTCCCCTGATCGTTCTGGGCTGTAACCAGCATTTGTCTAAGTCTAGCCTGCCATTCCTCCTTCCAAAGCGTATACTGCACCGGTTTCAAAATCATGCGCATCAGATTCTCAATATCGTATGGTAACAGGGGTCCCGGCAATATTAATGTCTCCAAGGCGTTCATTGTCAGGGGGGACTTCAATCCTTTCTTTTCAACTGCCTCAAGCACCCTCGCTATCGCTTTCGGGTCCAGCGGGACCCAGATCGGGTTATCATCATCGGAAATCACTACCGGAAATGCCTCCGGGTTTGCAAGGCCCCGGTCTTGTGCCTCCTCCTTTACTTTAGCCCAATCAGTCAGCAGACGCCCGTCCCTCCCCCCTTTGGGACGAAGCCCCGCCCTTGCCTTTTCTTCCTCCAAAGAAGGATATAACAACCGCAGAGGGTAGGGCGGGGGCGGAGCGGGCGGAGTGGGCGGAGCGGTTGGTAGACATGCGGTCGGGAGTTCCTCTTCCCCGCCCTTCGCCGCAGCGACCGTCGCCATCTTGTCCGCCACGCTTTGGTCGTCAGTACTGCAAGGTAGCAAAGACCCGCCCCCCGGAGCCCTTTCCACCCCTTTTTCCACCTTAAGCTTACCCTCCTCTTTAGCCGCCTTAAGGGCTCCAAGTATCAAGCCCCAGGTTTTAAGTTCAGCAGCCTTTTGGTTATTCATGGCGCGTTGGCATAAAGCCGAGGTGAGCGAATCCCACCTACCCGAATCCAGCACTTGCTGAGGGGAGTCCAGCTCCCCTCCCTTTTTTAAAAACGAAAGCACCGCGGCTACCTCCTTCTTTGAAGGGGTATTTTTGCCGCAGTAGTCCTTACAAAACTGCAAAAGTACCTTAATAATCTGTTCCATGGTTACACACGCGACCTGCCGCCACTTCACAGGCTCTTCTCCGCGATGTGTCTTCCGTGAGCGACCTGCCGCCACTCCGCAGGCTCTTCTCCGCTTCACGGGCACGCCGGGTGGTTAACCCTCGATAGGCAGATCACGTCGGGGTCACCACTTGTAGTAGTAGTCTCTCATCGTTCGTCCTCTGCCAACCGAGGGCGCCACTTGCCAGCGAAACCGACCCCAACCGGGCCGGGGCCAAATGCTCACACAGACCCCAGAGTGCGTGAGGCAAAATGGCGTTTATTAAAATGTGGTAGGCACTTAAATATTCTTGTCCCGCTTTGTCCACACCCCTTGCTTACCTGCTGTCCTATTGTGGGGCAGCGTTTGGCAAGCCCTGAGCATAGGAAACCTGACCCCGTCACATACCGTTTCCTCGCCACGCCTACTACAGATATTTATGAAGATGAGAGGTAATCCATATTAATTTTACAGAGTAAAATATGGGAAATTACAAAATGTATCAATGCTACATTCAGTATCTAAAAGAACAACCATTTCAAAATTTAAATGACTATGGTTTTTTGCTCGTTATTTTATTTTTAAGACTTAAGGGCCATTTGTTAGCATAACAAAAGCTACTGGAAGGTTATTATCTGAAGTACCTGTATAAGAGAAACAAAGATAACCAAAATCTACACTTCTGCCTTTGATGATAAACTGTAATGTAAATGATTCAATCATATATCCAGGTACAGCACACCACATTGATTTAAACTACATTCTTTTAGTGGTTTTGTATACAATAACTTTCAAAAATGCATTAACTATTCTAAATTTAAACAGTCTGCAAATTGCCCCAACAACAGGAAAACAAAAGGAAAACAATATATATCCAAACACTGAATTACTTCTTAGGGTGTATAAAGTACAAAAGCAATACTGGCAATGCCATACGTCTTTCAGATGAAAATACTTGATTATAGGAAAGGATAGCCAGAAAAAAAAAAAAAAAAGAAAGAAAGAAAGAAAAAAAAAAAAGAAAGAAAAAAAAAAAAGAAAGAAAAGAAAAGAAAAGAAAAGAAAAGAAAAGAAAAGAAAAGAAAAGAAAAGAAAAGAAAAGAAAAGAAAAGAAAAGAAAAGAAAAGAAAAGAAAAGAAAAGAAAAGAAAAGAAAAGAAAAGAAAAGAAAAAAAGAAATAGTTGTGCATTCATTAACCATTATATTCTTGCAAGATCAGTTATTTTAACAGGGTGAGAAAGCCAATAATGAACAAAGAAAATTTCAAAGTAACAAACAGCATATTTCAGAAGCATTCCTAAATGTTTCATGTGAAATTTGTATGATATAGACAGATATGGTTTTTATACGAACTATTTGTATGAAATTCTTCATACCTAAGGAGTATTATACTTGAAAGACCATTTTGAGAAAGAATTTTCATAGCAATTGCATATAAAACAAAGTACAAGTTTGGCTGCAAGCAAAAACATAAATCTTCTCTTTGCAACTACTGTATTTCCTAAGCATTTCAATTTAGTTTTTTTCTCACACCTCTAACATGATATTGCTTGTTTCTTTCTCTTTAATATAGTGTTTTCCAAGAGAACTCAGAAACATACTTACTGTTTGGCTAAGAGATCTGTTTTCAGTGGCATTACCTTTAAGAAATTTAAGCCTTTTTTTTTTTTTTTTTTTTTTTTTTTTTTTTTGTCATTATCTGTAAATAGATTGTGAATTTCTAAGAATATTTAAAAAATATTCACACATATCTAGTTCATTGGTAAATAAATGGAGAACTAGCCATCACCTTATTTGTTGTTCATAAGACTGATTTTATTCACTTTTATTTCATGAATTCTCCTGCTTCTCAATGGCCTGTAAAAGCATCCTGGGATCTGTGCTCTTCCATTTATTTATCTTTTACTTAGATATTGTGATTGAGCACGTCCTCAGCAGGTTAGCAGATGAAACCTAAGTGATACACTTGATACAGTGGAAGGAAGGAATACCAACTGAAGAGAGCTGGACAGGCTTAAGAAGCAATATTCTAAAAGTCTTCAAAATAGTTGTGAAAATACTGATTTTATTGCAAAAGTTCTATTCCATGTATTTCCGCACACTTTCCTCCCACAGTGTCCTCTGGTAACAAATATTTATCACCTCTAATATCTAAGAGACAACGAAGGCTGGTAAAATCAAATGAAGCAGACAGCACCTTATTTAAAGTTTAAGCATCCTTACAGCATCATTCTAAATGTACTGCTTTTAAATTAATATTAAGCTGAAAAAGGTAGGCATCACTCACTGTGGAATTACAGTTTAGGATTATGAATCAAGGAACATTTCTTAGTTAGTCTTGCAGTTAATGAATTCAAATTAACTTTCATTTATGTTTATATTCCAATGTGACTCCCATTTACAAGAAGGGTTGTAAGGAGGATTTGGGGAGCTACAGGCCTATTAGCCTGATCTTGTTGCCAGGAAAGGTTATGGAGCAGATGGTCTTGAGGGAGGTCATGTGGCGTGTGCAGGACAACTGTGGGAACAGGCCTAGCCAGCATGGGTTCACAAAGGGCAGGTCCTGCTTGACCAACCTGAACTCTTTCTATGATCCAGTGACCCATCTGGTAGATGAGGAAAAGGCTGGTGATATAGTCTACCTAGACTTTAGCAGAGCCTTTGATACTGTCTACCATAGTATTCTCCCACGGAAGCTGGCAGCCCTTGGCTTGGACATTCTTGGTACACTCTTGGTACACTCCTGGCTGGATAAGGAACTGGCTGGAGGGCCAGGCCCAGAGAGTGGTAGTGAATGGAGTTAAACTCAGCTGATGACCAAGTGGTGTTCCTCAGGTGTTGGTGCTGGTGCCTGTCCTCTTCCATATCTTTATTGATAATCTGGATGAGAGCATTGAGTACACCCTCAGTAAGTTTGCGATGACACCAAGTTGACTGGAAGTGTCAATCTGCCTGGGGGTAGCGAGGCCCTAGAGAGGGATCTGGACAGGCTGGATGGCTGGGCTGAAGCACAATGGGGTGAGTTTCAACAAGACCAAATGCCGGGTCCTACACTTTGGCCACAACAACCCCACACAATGCTACAGGCTTGGGATGGAGTGACTGGAAGACGGTATAGAGGAAATGGACCTGCGGGTACTGATTGATGCTTGGCTGAACATGAGCCAGCAGTGTGTCCAGGCGGCCAAGAAGGCCAATGGCATCCTGGCTTGCCAGCAGGAACAGGGAAATGATTGTCCCTCTGTGCTCAGCACTAGTAAGGTTGCACCTCGAGTACTGTGTCCAGTTTTGGGCTCCTCACAGCAAGAAAGATGTTGAGACCCTGGAGTGGGTTCTTCTCGGGGAGACCTTATTGCTCTCTATAACTACCTTAAGGGAGGTTGTAGTGAGCTGGTTGTCGGCCTCATCTCTCATGTAACTGGTGATAGAACTAGAGGGAATGGCTTCAAGCTGTGCCAGGAGAGATTCAGGCTGAATGTTAAGAAATACAACTTTTCTGAAAAGAGTGATCAGACACTGGAATGGGCTGCCCAGGGAGGTGGTGGTGTCACTGATCCTGGAGATGTTCAAGGAACGTTTGGATGTTGTACTGAGGGACATGGTTTAGTGAGTACTACTGGTGTTGGGTGAATGGTTGGACTGAATGATCTTGTGGGTCTTTTCCAACCCTGGTGATTCTATGATTTAGTGGACGGCTGTTAGTTAGGGTAGTATGGTGAGGTCATGGTTGGACTTGATGATCTTTATGTTCTTTTCCAACCTGAGCGATTCTATGATTCTATGATTCTGTGATCCCATGATTCCATTATCGTCCACTGAAGAACAAATTATGTTATATAATCAGATCTCAGACAAAGCTGTGAATCTGTTGCACATTGACAAATTTAATATGGAAAACAATTATCAATTCCTTAAACAACTCTCTGTTTACATGTATGAAAAAAAACAGTCATTGGAGAATCTCTATGGAACAAGAAAATGTTCAATGAGGTTCTAGAAATTATACACATTTGCTTCCTGGCAGAAAACACACAGCACAATTTTGCATGAGTTTTGTCAAGAAATTCAAGTTAACACTTCAGTGGACTAGAAATTGAGGCTCACCTTACAGAGCAGACTATTCAGTCACGAGTAAATAAAAATATACTCTTAATTTGAATGCACATGCAGTTATATTTTATTATTCCCAAGTTTGAAGCAAACATACAAATCCTAGTAGAACGTAACTTCAACTGATAATTAAATGACAATGTTTCAAATAAGCTTTATTACTCAAAAGATGGAACTTTCTATTAAGATGAGAAGAATATTAAAACAAACAAGCAAACAAACCCTGTAACTACAACATTTTCAAGACAGCACCAATGAAAATAAATAATTAGTAAGAAAATTTCTTAAGTGTGACAGATATACTTAAAAGGAAATGGAACATACGCTCAGTGTACAGATTTTTTTTTTTTATTTTTTTATTTTCTTCCCATCTTAATAGAGCAAGTATTGAGCTATAATCTATCAGGGAGCTAAGCATCACACAGTTGTACTCTCATTTCCCCCAAATGGGATGGGATGAGAGAAACAGAAAAAGGTAAAATCTGTAGGTTGCAACAAAGAGGAAGAAAAGGAATGGAAATTAATAATAACCATAAGCATAAAAACAACAATATCAACTATCATCAATATAATAAAAAATAATGATGCACAATGTGACACCTTGTGATGGTGTGCTCTTCATGCCCCCACCTATCCTTCTCTTTGATCCTAGCTATTACATGCAAGCCCTGTTCAGGCAGATAATGAACAGAGTATTGATTATTAACTGACTTTTTTGATATGTGGTTCAAATGTTGAGGGCCAATAGAGCACGCACCAAAACTATGACTATGAGTCAACCATTTTACCCCATAAGGGGTGAGCAGCTCAAGAACTCCTTAACCTCTTCTTCATGGCAACTGGCGGTATTGCAGGATCTGCTCTTGAGTAGGGATTCCTACTGAGGTTTCAGCTGCTACAAAGGTTCCTTACAGCTTGGTATCAAAAGGCTCCTTGCCTTTTGTCTCAGATCCTCCATAAATGAGTAATTAAAGCTTAAGCTTTGTTATTTTTGCTAAGATTGTATCTTATTGTATTGTATTTTTTATCCTGCATGTATAATCCTTTAGGCATAAACTGGTAGCCAAATGTGAGATTAGTAGTCAGTCCTGTGAGAAGGAGTTTAGAAAGCAAAGGGATCTTCCTGATTCACTGGGTGGGTCTCCTGGATGAGTGTGTTTAACTCCACTCTCCATGCAGTAAATAACCAAATGAACCTTGCCATCTTAAATCATGCTAAATAGCTGTCTCATTTATGTTTAAGCTTTCTTAAAACACCATATAGCATCAATAATTATATTGCTGCTTCACTCTTACAAGTGAAGTGTAGTTTCCATACATGACATACTCCCCAGCACATGTCCTGCTAGTTTCCAAGCAGTAGTCACTCCCCTAGCTAGATCTCCCCAAAGCAGCACCATATTGTAGGGTATAGGATATCTATTTGGCCAGTTTGGGTCAGCTGTCCTGTTTCTGTCCTGTCCCAGCTTCTTGTGAAGCTCAGCCTCCTCACTGGTAGGTCAGCATAAAAACCAGAAGATCCTCAATTACTCTAAGAACAGCTCAAGAACAACTATCACTGGAGGGTTATCAAATTTATTCTTATCCTAAATCTAAAACATAGCAACATATCAGCTACTAGGAAGAAAATCAACTTATCTCATCTGAAGCCAGGACAGTCAGATAAAGTATATTAAACTATCTTATATTGCATACCTGAACAAGCCTGAAATGACAACTCATGCAGAATGCTGTTACCAAATAATCAGAAATCATCTTACAAAATTACATTAATCCTCACATAGAATATAATAATATAACTGAAAATAAATTAGATAAATGTTAATCTTAACTTTATAAAATGTTATATATTTCTTACACAGACGGAGAATATAGAAAGGAGATGGAAAAACACTACCTGGAGAATATTTGATCACAACAGTCCCAGACAATGCTACTGGTTTGGGGCAGAGTAGCTGAAAGACTGCAAAGATGAAAAGACCCTGGGGTCTTTGGTTAGCACTTGGCTGAACATGAGCCAGAAATGAGCCCAGAGGGCCAAGATGGCCAACAGCATTCTGGCTTGTATCAGAAACAGTGCAATCAACAGAACCAGGGAGCTGATCATCCCCAGTTCTTTGTCTGGAATTGTATAGTCTGGAGAAGAGGAGGCACATGCTTTCCTCTATAGTTCCCTCTACTGTTACCTGAAAGGAGGTTGTAGTGAGGTAGGGATTGGCTTCTCCTCCCAGTAAGCAGCAATAGGACTGGAGGAAAAGTCCTCATGTTGTTCCAGGGGAGGTTCAGGTTTGATGAGAAGAACTTCTCAGAAAGGGTAGTCAGACACTTGAATGGGCTGCCTAGGGGGGTGGTTGATGTGGTGCTGCTAAGGAACATGGTTTAGTAAACAGTATTGGTGGTAGGGGTTGTACTGGGTGATTTTGGTGGTCTTTTCCAACCTTGATCATAGAACATGTTTATATTTCTCTTTATTCCAAGATATTAGCACATGAATACAATAGTGTTAAAAAAAATAATAATAATAATAATTTAAAAAATCACCTTTATAATTTATAGTTGGTCATGACAATTAAGGAACAAACTCTTGAACTCTTTCTATTTCAATCTACACATTTAGTTTTGCTTTTTCTGAACCTTTTCATGTTGGTGATACAATCTTTTGTATCTTTTGTATTACATTCCATATGCTAAGCCAGTAATTCTATCTGCTGATCAGACATATTGAATGTTATACTTATGTCACAAATGCTTGCCTACTATAACTATAGTTACAGGCTTCATTTGAAGAATCACTGCACTTGGTTTCTATTTCATAAAAACCATACCTTCCTATGTGCAAAAGAGACTTCTGTTTAAAAATTGCCACCTATTAGAAGATATATAATTTTATTTATTCATTTATTTTTTAATTAATTGCATTTAAATAGTAACTTCAGAGTTCATATCATGAAAGAACAGATGATGTTAGTGAAGGTGGGAATTAGACCTAGCCAAGACTGGAATGAAATGGGAGTTTTAATTCCTAGAATCATCTTAATGATCTTTGCACAAATAACACATCTGAAAGCATTTTAATAATAAACACATTAAGACTACATGCAAACTCAATAGATTTGGCTGAGATAAATAAACTATGGTTGTTGTTCATTAGAATGTCACGTGAGCTTGCTCATAGTATGTAGGATGCAGGGCTTTGAAGGCTTCAAATGTTTTGTTGTCAGCACAGCCATTCAATATCCATACAGGAACTGTGGCAACAATGGACATTCTTTTCTCTGACCCTGCCATGTAGTATATGAATACATTCTGCTAAGATTTTATGTTGTGAAGGTGTTAAAATATGAAAGATTTTTATTTTGAAAGGGAAGGCTTATGAAGTCTAGGCTTCAGAAGATTCAGGAAATTTGAAGTAATCTCAGTTTAGATAGAAATATTTTTCAGTGTTCCTAATTGTCATTATTGCTATGTGAAAAATTAAGTGTTAGGGTAGGGTAGAACTAGAGCACAAGCTTCCAATTCAAATACCATAATGACTTCTATATTATCAAACTCATTTTTATCTCACTTAACTGCAGAAGGTACGTATGACTGTCTCTGTGTCTGAACCTTTTCTTAGAGGTAAAAAAAAATAAATTAATTAAAAAAAAAAATTGTTTTGTGAAAAAAAGTATAATTTACTGAACAGTTTTGATAATTTTGCATTGTGATATTTGAACCTGATGCTTTTTCTGTCTTTCCGTTCTTCGGGGGAGGGGAGAATGGAATGACAAAAGATCTATACGAAGAACTTGCAGCACCTTCAAATTCAGCTCTAAGGTAAATCTTTTAAGTCTTCATAAAATCAAGGATCATTTTTACTTCTCTCTGTCTGTACCAAATAATAATAATTAAATAGTAAGCAGAGTTAGTAGGATAATTTGTTGTAGCGTCTTTCCATGAACAAGCCTACAGAAAACTGGAAGATGATAGCATTCAATTTATTGAAGGGGAAAAAACAAAAACAAAAACAAACAAACAAACAAAAAAACCCACCAAACACAATCAAAAGAAAAAAAATGACACCCAACACACACACACACACTCAACAAAATTATTTATATTAGAATTAACACCAGAATGAATGTACTATGTGTACATGTAGTATAATGAAATTATTTCAAACTGAACCTCATCAAAACATTTGAGTTCTACTTCCACCACTGATATACCCTTGTGATGCATTTATGTGAAATTAATCCTATCACTTGAACAAATTAAGAATGACTAATGATACACCATAGAAAGTGTCCCCTGATCCATCAACTCAGTATGGTTATATCATTATCATGCAACTTTACTGAAAAATAAACAATGCAAATCAATGTAAGTGGATATTTAATGAAAGTGTAGAGTGAGTATTATATAAGACAAGTTGCAAACATTGTCTATAAAATAAATAAATAAATAAATGAATGAATATCTGTTGTTTTCTGTTATGCATCTTGCACTATGAAATATAAAGAATTTTTTTTCTGAAATAGACAATATTCTGCTTTTTTTCAAAGCACATGTACCAGAAGAAAATAGGAAATATGTGATACATTGTAATACAAGGATAAGATAGCTCAGTAAGGTGTGTTTTCTTGTATTATTCAGTAAGCAGAGCTTTGTATTTTTGAGTCAGTTCCTTCTTTCTTTGAAAGCTTAAACAAGAATTCATTATTTACAACATGCCACATCCTGATGTAAACATGTGTTGTACATGTTTCATCCTATGGTCTTGGAAATTTCGTATTAGAATGAAAATGCAGAGTTTCGTTTTCTCTTATAAGAAATGCCACTAAGTTTGCTACACTTTGTACCATTGAATGTCTAGAAAACATCCCATATCACTGTTCACTTATTTCAAGATGGTCAGGTAATATCACTTCCATAATATTTAGAAACAAATAGGAAAAAAAAAAAAAAAAAAAAAAAAAAGTACCCTAAAATGTTATTTTTTTTCACATTTATCTGTTATTTGAACTACAGAAAATGGTGTTGTTGCCTACTATTCATTTTTTTTTTTTTAATATTGCCTTGATTAACAGTAGAAATTCTGTCTTCAACTGAAAATGATGAGTCACTAAAAACTAGTTGTTATTCACTGTATCATTGGCCTGATGACTACTCAATATCTCAAAAAAAAAAAAAAAAAAAAAATCTTATATCTCTAGTGCACTTCTGAATAGTTAATATTAATGTACTATGTTACATACTAGCACTATATTTTATTCATTTAGTATTTTATTATGTTTTATATAATTTAGTACCAATATTAGTAAAATTTGTTATTTTCCAGAAACTCTTTTAGAGCTTTTCTTATGATTTAACTGTTTTCATTGAAAAGCCATTAAACGAAAACTATCTTCTGATATTTAAGAAAATCTGATATTTTCTTATATTTAAGATATATTGATATTTAAGAAAAACAGTAATCAGTATTTCACTGGATGCAGGAATTAAGGAACACTGTCTTTTTTCATGAAATATACTTTAGTGATGTGTGAGTTAAATGAAATTTTCAAGAGCTCCTTCTGATCCACATAGGACAACATGTAATGATATAGAATGTGATTAAAGTCACTTCTCCACCAAACTGTGATATAGTACAAAACGTCATTAACTGGAACAGAGGCTGCATTTATTTTAGAAGTGCCTGACTTGATTATACTATGTCTGAACAAAAATTTCAGTTCTTCCTCATTTCGTATCACAAAATACCCAGCACTGACAGCTTACAGTCCAGCTAGTACAAACTGCGAATCAGTCACACAAAGGGTTTGGGTTACTAAAAACAAGGGGTCCTTTGACAAAACTCACATACGTGTGTAAACACCTAACTCCAGTTCTGAGAATTAGAAGGACTTATAAAACTGAACAGATGCATATAGGCAAATACTTCTAGCATCTTTTCACTCAGGCTTGTCTAGAAACAATTCAGTCCTGTCACTGATGAAGGCTGGTGCCTAATAATTGAGATCATAATTCTTCTTTTCTAGCCTGCTCAGCATCCTAAAATTGGATGTGGTGCTATGGTCATTTAGTTTATTTTCCCTTCTCTTCCAGATTCTTCTTTCTTCTTTTGTTTCTTTTCTCTTCCATCTTTCTTCTCTCTTTATTCTACCTTTTCTCTTTAAGAGGCCACCAAATGGTTTAGGTTTCTTTGTGTCATAGTGATGTGAATGATATTGCTAACCAAGTTTTATTTGAGAAAGGATTCTGAGCATTTAACAATGGCATCAAAGAACTTTTAGATGTTGTTTCACATTTCTAGATAGCTGGATATAATCCTTGAGATATGGCTGCAATAACTCTTGATATTATTAAAAAAAAAAAAAAAAAAAAAAAAAAAAAAAGGATAATATGATTTATCCTTAAAGTCCTATGTGAGAGGTTTTAGATGAGAATGTGGAGACAAAGAAATAACTTGCAGAAATGAAGGACAGAATAAATAAACCAAAACAATATGAAGTACTCTGACTAGGTACAAGAATGATGTATCTGCCACTACAGTCCTGAAATCTCTTCTGCCGTTAAGATTTTTTATATATAGCCCCATACAGAAATTGATAAGAAAAGCCTCCCTAGGCTTTGTGGAATGTAAATCTAGACATATTGTTAAAGTCATTGGAGCACAAGTTTGTAATGGGACTATCATTAACAGTGATTCACATGAAAATTTCTGAAAGCTTACAGTGTTCAGGATTGTAATTATTTTCTTTTTCACGTGCAGTTATTGTAACAGCTCTGGAAGTTTTTTGTTTGTTTCTTTGTTTTGTTTTGTTTTTGGAGTAGTACAAAATGCTTGTTGTTAGTCTTAAAATTTTAGGGTCCAAGTAAACTATAGAGTTGCTGTTCTGTGCATGCAGCTTTGTGACATTCATGTTCACTTAATCAGTCTTGCTATAGCATTTCAGTATTCAGTATTTCATTCAAAGACTGGATACCTGAAACATCTGCAGTGTCTCTGCAAGAAATCTGTGTTCTGCATTTGCTAGACAGGTTGATGCACCACAAGTTTCACTAAACATCACTGTTTAAGCAACTGAATTGGGATTATAATGTCTGTCAAGATATCAACCTCCTAAGTTGAATGTTTTCATGAGTATCTTAAAATGGCTTTTGTATGCTTAATTGGACTTCTGCAATAGTAAGGGTAATGTTTATCTTGAGAATAGTCTACCATTTTTTTCCAGTTTTCTCTTTGAAACTTGGTTTGGACTTTATAACAACACATACGGAGAGTTTTTATGAAATGGAAAAAAAAAAAAAAAAGATTTATATATTATATATATATTATATGCTATTAAGTGTCTACTCTCATTATTTTTTACACACATAACTGTTGTTTTGGGATATAGTGTCTATCATAAAGTTTTATAAATGTGTATTTGTTTTTGACTTTATATTTCAGAGAAGACTGTAATGAACTGCTATTATTTCTGATTGTCTAACAAATATGTTACATATTCATCAGTCATGTACCTTGTAGACTTTGATACAGACATTTGTGAGTCATTCTTAATTGCTCTAAATGCTTACTTCTTTTAGGAGAAAACTGTTTTATATATCAATATTTAAACTCCTTTTATATTGGTTTATGATAGTATATAATTTTCCTGGAATATATATATATATATTTCCATAGGAATATAGTTCACATTTTAAAGGATTCTATTTCTGCAAGAAGCAATTTTAAGTTGATCTTATTTTTGAACAGTTATGTCTATTGTACATGACATTTTATAGTATAGACTTTATTATAATTAATCAGAATAACAGTGACTTTTACAAAAGAGCTCAGATGTCAAGAGAGAAGTGAATCAAATGTTTTTATTGTTGTATGTACAGAATACCAAACAAGTTTATCTGCATTATTCCTGCTATACTGCAATGATAGTTAATATTCTGCATCTCTCTTTTTGTACAGAACTACCTGTGAAGGTAAAAAGCTTGATAGATGATGTGAGTCTTATTAGCTGATATGTTGCAGATGGTTGCCCATAATCCCCCCAAATCAAAGTAATCTGTTCTGACAGAATATTCAGTGTGCTACTGCCAGTGCAAACTTCTTACCCATTCCTCTGTAATACCCTACTTTTCCATAGTAATTGCAAACCTTTATATACATGTGAGTATATACAATATTTATAGGTACTCAGGTTTTTTTCTGCAGTAAAAGGATACAAAACAATAGAAAAAAACAACAAGAATATCGTTTACTAGATTCTTGGGGAAACACAGTGACAAGAGATGAGGAAATGGCTGAGTTCTCTTATACATTCATTATCTTGGTTTTTACTTGAAAGACTTTTTTTTTCTTTTTTTTCTTTCTTTCTTTTTTTTTTTTTTTAGGTGAAGGTAGAAAAAGGGAACAGAATGATGTCGTTATAATCCAAAGGAAAATGATTGGAGACCTTCTACATCACTTGAATACACATAAATCTATGGAGCTAGATGGGATCCACCTAAGAGAACTAAGAACTAAGGACTTGGCGGAAGTGCTCACCAAACCATTTACAGTAATTTATCAGCAGTCCTAGCTAAATGAGGAAGTCCCAACTGACTAGAGATTAGTGAATGTAATGTCTATCTATATTAAGGGCAGAAAGATGGATGTGGGAAATTATAGGCCTGTCATTCAGAACTCCAGTAAGATAATGGAGCAGATAATCTGCGTACCAGCTGGACCACCAAGTGATCAGTGGCAGTCACCAGAGCTTTCTAAAAAGCAGGCACTACTTGCCTAACCTGATCTCCTTCTATGATAAGGTGACTCACATACTGGACAAAGGGAAAGGTGTGGATACTGTTTATTTTGACCTTAGCAAAATATTTTATTCTTTTTTCCTGTAGCATTCTTTAGGAGAAACCATCTGCTCATGGTTTGGGCTTTACTGTCTGATGAATAAAAAAAAAATGGCCAGAACCAAAGAGTCGTTGTGAATGTACTTAAATCTGGGTAGAAGTTGGTCACAAGTGATGTTCCCCAGGGCTCAGTGTTGAGGCAAGTTTTGTTTTATATCTTTATTGGTTATATTGATGAGAAAATTTAGTGCTCTCCCTGTAAGTTTGCAGGTGACACCAATTTGGGCTGAAGCGTTAATCTATCTGAGAGTAGAAAGGCTCTAGGGTAAAATCAATGGGCTGTGTCCAATTGTATGGCGTTCAACAAGGCTAAATGCTGAATTGCTATATTTGGGTAAGAACTACTTAATGTAGCAGTGTAGGCTTAGTGAGAAGTGCCTGGAAAATTCACCAGCTGAAAACCACCTAAATAAACTACACAGAACAGAAGACACTTGTTTCCAGAGAAAAGTAATTTTAGGGAGGAAAGAGAGAGACTAATTTTACTTTTCTATTTATTATGACATAAGAGGTAAATAGCTCTGGCTACCATGATAAAGTGAGGAAATCTCCTTTTTTGGTCACATATTACACTTTTAACCATGCTTGAAGTAAATGTATAAAATGTGTAAACTCTCCTTATTATTTTAATGCATATTCTTCATCTAGAGCATATGCAGTAGCTTTGTTTTATGGTAGTTCATCTTCAGTGAACATATTTGTTTACTACAAGCACTCCCAATATTTAGGTGTCCCAGACATGCACACTGGTTTGGTTCATTGTGTATCACTGAGAATTAATATTTCTTAAGGAAAGGGAACTTAAAATATCACCTTGCTGAGGCCACTACCCAGAAAGTAATATGGAAGCCACATAATAATTTGTTTGTTTGAAAGGATTACTAGTATTGCAATCAATGTTAATTTATTATTCAATTTGAAGTAGCTGAAAACATCTGGTTTGATATTGCATTTTGTAAAATGACAAAAAATAAAGCTAAGACAATTCTAGCAGAAGTCAGAGAAGTGGGTAAAGTGTAGATAAGGAATTTATCCTCATAGAATCATAGCATGGCCTGGGTTGAAAAGAACCATAATGATCATCTAGTTTCAACCCCCTGCTATGTGCAGGGTCGCCAACCCCAGATCAGGCTGCTGAGAGCAACATCCAGCTTGGCTTTGAATGTCTCCAGGGATGGGGCCTCCACAAGCTTCTTGGGCGGTTGTTTCAGTGTGTTACCTCCCTCTGAGTGAAAAACTTCCCCCAGGTATCTAACCTAAACTCCCCCTGTCTCAGTTTAAAACCATTCCCCCTTGTCATCACTATCCACCCTCATAAACTGTTATATGCCCTCCTGTTTATACACTCCCTTCAAATATTGGAAGACCACAAGGAGGTCTCCCTGGAGCCTTCTCTTGAAGTTCAATGAAATTAGAAACAGCTGCAAATGAGAGGAAATCTAAGGGAAGAAAACACTGTCAAACTTAAGCCTAATCTGACAAGTAATTATCAATGTCTTTTTCCCTTTACCTTCTCAAGTACTTTTAGCTCAGTTTAAGAATGCTCTTAATTTCACAGGGAGATGCACTAGATCTGTTGTAAGTCCCTTTACTGTCATGCTCTGCTTTGGAATAATTTCCACAGTAGCACATCACTTCTTTCCCTTGTGGAATGAGGGCATCCAAGAAAACTCCGGAGCTGCATTAGCAGAAAGGAAAACTGCAGTAAGCACATAGAAAAGGGAGCTAGAGCAATCAAAACCACAGACAGATCAAATTTTCTCTTGGTTTTATTCTCATGTCATCACTAATAAATTTGTGCATGAAAGGTGTGGGAAGAAAGGAGCATTGAGATTTACAGCAAACAGGAATTGTTTGAGATTGAGAAAACTAGGAGCCATGGGAAAACAAAATCATGGGATCTAGGGTTTGATATTCAGCAGATTGTGGAGGAACTAGTCAGGGTTCCTGGTAGAGCCATGGAGCATCTATCTCTATAATTCTTCAGTGGTCAGAAACCTGACAAACAGGCTTAAAGTATCTTAGAGAAGATTGGTGACATCTGTTTTAAGGCATTAAGAAAATAAGAATTCATTAGGAAGAAAGAAATTTAAGATATGAATTTGATTACACGGTATTCCAAATTTTTGTCTCTAGTAAAGGAGGAAGCTTTAAGGTGCTTTGATGATTTATCAGCAAGTCCTGTTGCTCTATAAAAATGAAAAGAACATTTACTTTGCCACGGCACAAGCATAGTAGAACAACTGAAAATTACTGTTAAGATATTACATACATAAAATCCAAATCTGTTCTCTCAGAGAAAACAGACAAACAAATAAAACAAATATCATGCATAAATCAAAGATTTTTATGTCTGACTAAGAATGATTTAGAAGTCTCACACAAGATGTTGAATAATATGTTGATTTAGGACATGTAAACCTACCTATGAAATAAATAAAAGCCAGCTTATATTGAGCAATGATTTTGGGACGCTAATTTTATTACTTATTAAATTTAGGTAGACATATATGAGAAGAATGTAACATGCCTCAATATTTATTTGTTTGAAGCTTTGGAAAGAAAACAGATAAGCTGTTGCTATCTTTATAGTTTTACCTTCAGATAACATTCAGATATCAACAACATGAGCAGAAGTAAAGTCTCTTTCTCCTTTTTCACTCTTACCACCATTGTTCAGTAGGAATAATGCTAAAAGCAAGAGGTTCAAAACAAATTGATCTTCTGATAACCAGTGAAAGCAGCAGAGGTCAATTTATTGATGACATCAGACATATAATGATGAAGTAGTGTATTGTTTACTTTACAATGTCATCATGACAAAGCAGATTAAGGAGATAGTAACAAAGAAGAAGCTCCTGTGATTTAAGGAAAAGAAAAAAACATGGCAAGTCCTTGGCAAGTTTCAGCAAATGGTACAAGAATGGACGTTTTCTGATCTTGTTTTCCCTTCTCACTGCAGAAATTTAACTTTCATATAGAATAGTCATACTGACTGATTCAGGTCTATACATGCTCTCTCACTTCAAGAAATACAGGAACTGTTTTTAGCAACTGAAATAAATATGGCGTAGGTCCTAATAGGTTCTCTTTCTAGTAAATCTATAGAATTTGTCCTAGGAGACAACATTTCATGTATAATCTACTGCTTTATTTTAATTATTCTGCTTTGGCCTTGACTAGGAGATTATAGGACAGAAATTAATTTCCATCATAATTTTTAAGAACAAAAATTGCACCACCATCAACATAACATGCCAATACATTTATTTGGCTCCTGTTTCCAATAATAATTATTAGTAACTGTGGCAATGCAACAACAGAATGCTAGACAGAAATTATTTTACTGTGCGTTATATGTGGAAACTGGGGTTTTTGGCATCAAATAGTTCCAGAGAAGTAATGAAAAAAATGCATTATATATGAGAACTTAAAATAATTAAGCAATCATGAGAATGATACACAGAGTTAAAATTCAAAATCTGTTGCCCTCTCCTTGTTTGTTTTGTTTGTTTGTTTGTTTAATTACTTTAGAGGAAAAGTTGCAAAAATTTGTTTTTATACATAAGTTCACATCAATGGAGGATATTTATGTATTACCCATTATACTTTTGTATTTATGGAGCCAATCAATGTCTATTTATGGTAGACACATAGAGAGAGACCTGAGATAACAACTTTGCAAAATATATTATTCAAACATTTGTAGAGTAGTCAGGGGAAGTTGTCTCTACTTCTTCGTTCGAGCACAACATGATAATTAGTCTAAAAAGAAATGGAGGGAAAGACAGATATCTCTCATATTCTTACAGAATCGATCTGAAGAGAAACCAGAGTATTCTTAAATAGTATCCTAGATCAATCATACAATTGAATAATTGTTTCATGACTTAAAACATAAATTTCTTCCCTCATTCTATATTTGACTTGTATCACAAGGATAGTTTTTAAGAAATAACAAAGTGAATCTGAAAAAAAAAAAAAAAAAAATCAGCTTCTCTATTTCTACAGAGACTGCAGTCAGCAAACAATGCCATCAAAATTAGTGAATTGTTAAATGAGATTCACTGTGACCTGGAAAATATGAATTGTAAGATAATAACTGAAGATAGAGCACCTAAAATTAACAATTCATTGAAGGCAAGCAAGAAGTACCGGCTCTGTCTAACATGCTAGAAATCCTTATATCTTGTAGAGAGGTGATCAGCAAAACTATGAGTTTCTAATTATCCACTGAAGAATTAATGGAAACATTAGTAAAACAGGAGTGGAACAAAGAGCTAGAAAAATGTATTATACATGCACATAGGAACAGAAAAATGCAAGAAATTAATGAAGTGAAGAGAACCTTCTATTACAACTTACTTGATAACAACAATAAAATCGCTCTTAGGGTATATTGGTATACACAAAATTATCATAGGATTATGTCTCAGCTGATAAGTAATCCTGGACGTAGAGGTCAATCTGCGTTCCTGGAACAATTATATATACTTTGCTTTTTGTATATAATTCTCTGTTTATAGTGTTTAAAAAGTTATGCCCCTCTCTCAATGAAATCAAAATTATTTCCATGAAACAATTCATACATTACTTTATTACCTCTGATCTGAGGAAATATTGCTTCTTTTGTAGAAGACTTTTCTGTTGCTTTCTTTTTCTAATGCTGTCAAGGTTGATCATAGATATTAAAAAATATTTACTGTATTATATGCTCTCCAATAAGATAAAACTTTCCTATTTGGAAAGTACTGAGCATCAGTGACGTTAACTGAAATTCAAAACTGTACTTTTTGAAATCATCTTTGTTACCTACTTGGGAAAGTGCATCCCTTGTTGTCTGCTTTTTATGTAACACTTGCACACAAGCTTTGAATTTTATTCTGAAAATTGATTTTTTTTTATACTGAAACCATTTATATCCCTGAGATATCACAGAAGTACTTCTACTGCTGTATTTTTTTTTCACCGAAGCAAAGCTAATAAATGTGAAATCCTCTCTCCACACTCAAGATATCAAGGTAAGGCGGATACATTTGAAAAATTGCCCTAATACATCAGAAAATATAAAAATCAATAAGCTATAAAAGCTAAAAAGCTTCTTCAATTTTATCCCGTTATTGCTCAGTGTAGGTGGCCAGGGCACTGAGAATAGTCCAAGGGTGCAAAAAAGCTATTATATATCTAGATGTGCATGGTGAAGAATATATGAATCCTCTATGCAAGTCTGAGTGCACACTTGAGAAACAGAAGGGAGTAAGCAATGACCTTCAAGTTATTGGTCATTTGATTGAGGACTTTAAAGTGTGCTTGAGGGATCCTGCAGCCACAGCTGTGGTTCATGTCATTTTTGTGTGAACACAAGATAAATCCCTTAAAGCAGTTTTCTAGTCTTTTATTCCTTGTTCAATTTATTTTCATCTACAGTGTATTCAGAAATTAATGTTATGAACCAAAAACCAGACGGATTTTTGAAATTTTATTTTATGAATGTTCATTTCCAAAAGACAAATACAGTTATTTGCAGGTTGTCTGCATTTCTGAAGTTGAAATCAGGAAAAATAAATAAATAATGTGAAAATCCTTGTGTTTCTTTCACCAATACATGCTTGCATACAAAGACATTCTCAGCTGAAGAATGCAATCAGTTTCACAATCAGGTGACCCTTCCCTAAGAGGGCTCCAGTGCCACTGCTGGATTAATTTAGCAGCTTGAATTTTGTAAATAAAATAAAATAAAATAAAATAAATAGATCAAGAAGTTTTCTTGAAGTGTTATTTTTATTTATTTGTTTGCAATTAATGACAACCCATAGAGGAAACAATAAATCAGAGGGTTATGAAAGCCAAATGCTTTAACTATCCACTGACCTCTAGCCCTTTACAATAAGAATAGCATGATAAAGATACAGGACACCCTCAGAACATAAGGTTCAGACCCTGGATCTTAGTGTTGTAACATCCTGCAGTAGCCATGGAACTACTCTAATATACTCCATGGACATTACTGTCATGCAATCTTACATAGTGTGGGAAATGTCCATTAAGACCTTCACCTGCACTCTCCCTTCTTCTGCTTTCTGTGTCTCTTAAGTTATGTAAACAAGGATACAAATGTTTATCATCTTAGGGGAACGTTCACAGGAAAAGTTAAATGATCATAGTCATTTATCAACAGTAAACTCATCTTGGTCAAAACATGCATCTACCTTTAGCAATCATTGTTTGCATCCTGGAGGTGAGGAGTTATGATCACGTATACTTCAGGCAATTTCTTGTCCACTAGTAAAATCCAGACTCGTTCTCATAGTTCAGCCAAAATTACCACAGGACTTTCAAATTAGAACAAAACCTTGGTTAATACATTATGCTCCAAAAATAATACTCTTTAACTTAAGAAACTAATACATGTACAGCTTTTTGATTGTTCAGTCTTTTTCTCATCCTTGCAAAATGTAGACAAACATTAGACAATATTTGCTCAGGGAAAAACAAAGAAAGAAACAAAGAAACAAACAAACAAAAAAAAAACAAACCAAACAAAACAAGCAAAAAAAAAAAAAAAAAAAAAAAAAAAGAAATTGAAACCTAGATAAAAAATAGATTACACTTCCTTTGATTTCCTGAGATAGGGATTTGGACATCTCAGATATGTCAGTGGAGGACTGCATAAATATATTATTTTTTGATGTAGTGCCCTCAAATTCAGCAACAAAGAACTAAAA
Organism: Phasianus colchicus; assembly: GCF_987193195.1. Lineage (NCBI taxonomy): Eukaryota > Metazoa > Chordata > Aves > Galliformes > Phasianidae > Phasianus > Phasianus colchicus. The sequence continues at coordinate 19,134,054 of NC_143476.1, forward strand.
TAGGGCCATTAGCTTTATTAACTGGAATTTATAGTTGGATACTATATAGCAGATTTAAGGAATTCCATTATTACAGTTGAGAACTACAGAATACAAGTGATGTCAAACATTTAGGTAAAGCACTAAATAATATTTTGAAACAATTAATAGTCTGAGACACGGATGTAAAAAGACCCATGGGATGAATAGGTTTAACGGAATTAAATGCAACATTGATTTCACAAAGGAACAATCTAATAATATATAGTATTAATAATGCCAAACTATTTAGTTAATGACAATGATGGAAAGGGAAAAGTGTAACCTAAGCATTAACACATTTATCCTAGAAAACCATTGTAACGGGAAAGATCTGGGAATATAGTATGAAAAAAATAAAATATGATTTGATTCCCAAAAGAACTACAGAGGTTCCACAATAACTGCAGAGGTTATGTGGATCTAATTAACATTTTAAGAAAAACTTGATTTTGTTTCTGGAAAAGATAGTGTTTTTCATTGTCTCTAAAGGCAAGGAGTGCACCTTATGAACTTATTCTTTTCCAGTGCAATCTTCTGGTAAAGTAGTAGTTGAAACAGATTTCAACTAGAATGAAAATACTAAGAGTAAAATATTACCCCAAGTCCTTCATATTTAAATCTGTTTGTATGGACTATGGTTTGAAATAGTAATAATTTGCCTTTTCTTTTGCAAGCTATTTTTTGTTACATAAGCTTCTACCAAAGCCAGAAGTTTATTTTTGCAGATTATACAAACATCCCAAAGAACTTTGTCTGCCACAAAATACTTTTAAGAAACATGACAAATTGTAGATATCAGCATTGAACTTTGAACAAAGGTTACGCAAATCAAAGACTGTTTCTAGTTTACTGTTTGCAGTAACAGTGTAAATTAATAATACATATACATTGTACATACATGTGTATGATTTCCTTTTAAAACCAAGATGACAGCAATTCTGAAATATACCTGAATATCTCAATGTTATTATTAGAATTACTGGAATATGATAACTGGCTGGATGGATGGGCCTGAGAATGGTGCTGGAGTTAAAACCAGCTGGCAACAGGTCACTAGTGGTATTCCTCAGGGGTTAGTACTGGGGCCAGCCCTGTTTTATAGCTTTATTGATGAACTGGACGAGGAGATTAAGTGCATCCTCAGTAAATTTGCAGAAAATAATAAGTTGGAAGGAAGTGTTGATCCACTTGAAGTTAGGAGGGCCCTCAGAAAAGTTCCGAACAAGTTGGATCAATGGACTGAAGGCCAGTAGTATGACTTTTAACAAGACCAATTGCTTAAGTTCTACAGTTCAGTCACAACTTTGGTCACCATGCAATGATACAAGCCTGGGGCAGAGAGGCTAGAGGGTTGTATCAAGGAAAAGCATTTGTGAGTGTTAGTTGACAGATGGCTGGATATGAGTCAGCAGTGTGCCCAGGTGGCCAAGAAGCCACCTCCTGGCTTATGTCAGAAAAAGTGTAACCAGCAGAACCAGGAAGGTGACCATCCTCCTGTACTCAACTCTGGTGAAGCTGCACCTCCAGTACTACATTTAGTTTTGGGCCCCTCACTACAAGAAAGACACTGAAGCCATGGAGAGTGTGCAGAGGATTGCGAATAAGTTGGTGAAGGGTCTGGAGCAGAAGTCTGATGTAGAGCAGCTGAGGGAATGGGATAGTTTAGTTGAGTGAAGAGGAGGTTCCTTGAACACCTCCAGGTTGGTGACTCTACCACCTCCCTAGGCAGCCCATTCCAGTGCCTGACCACTCTTCCAGAAAAGTAGTATTTCCTAACGTTCAGACCAAATCACCCCTGGCAGAGCTTGAAGCCATTCCCTCTAGTTCTATCACCAGTTACATGAGAGAAGAGGCTGACAACCAGCTCACTACAACTTCCCTTCAGGTAGTTATAGAGAGCAATAAGGTCTCCCCGAGCCTGCTCTTATCCAGACTGAACAATCCCAGCTCCTTCAGCTGCTTCTCAAAAGACCTGTGCTCCAGACCCCTCACCAGCTTCACTGTTTTTCTCTGGACATGCTCCAGGACCTCGATCCCTTTCGTGCAGCAAGGGGCCCAAAACTGAACACAGTACTCAAGGTGCGACCTCACTAGAACTGAGTACAGAGGGACAATTACTTCCGTGATCCTGCTGGCAGCACCATTCCTGATGCAAGCCAGGATGCCATTGGCCTTCTTGGCCACCTGGACACACTGCTGGCTCATGTTCAGCTGAGCATCAATCTATACCCCCAGGTCCATTTTCTCTACACAGTCTTCCAGTCACTCCATCCCAAGCCTGTAGCATTGTGTGGGGTTGTTGTGGCCAAAGTGTAGGACCCGGCATTTGGTCTTGTTGAAACTCACACCATTGGCTTCAGCCCAGCTATACAGCCTGTCCAGATCCCTCTCTAGGGCTTCGCTACTCCCAGGCAGATTGACACTTCTAGTCAACTTGGTGTCATCTGCAAATCTGTTCAAAGAAGGGCAACAAAGCTGGTGAGGGGTCTGGAACACAGGCCTTATGAGGAGCGGCTGAGGGAGCTGGGATTGTTCAGTCTGGAGAAGAGGAGGCTCAGGGGAGACCTTATTGCTCTCTATAACTACCTGAAGGGAGGTTGTAGCGAGCTGGGGGTCGGCCTCTTCTCTCGTGTAACTGGTGATAGGACTAGAGGGAATGGTTTCAAGCTGCACCAGGGAAGATTCAGGCTGGATATTAGGAAATATTACTTCTCTGAAAGGGTGGTCAGGCATGGGCTGCCCAAGGAGGTGGTGGAGTCACCAACCCTGGAGGTGTTCAAGGAACGTTTGGATGTTGTGTTGAGGGATATGGTTTAGTGAGAACCATTGGTGATAGGTGGATGGTTGGACTGGATGATCTTATAGGTCTTTTCCAACCTTAGTGATTCTGTGATTCTGTGATTCTGTGACAGATAATGGCAAGTGGCTCAGCTATCACCTCTCCCAGTTCCCTCAGCACTCTCACGTGAATCCCATCTGGCCCCATGGACTTGTGACAGTTCAGTCCATGCATATATAAATATGGGTAGATATGTCATATAGAAATAGTCTCTTTACATTCTGGTGAGTTTTTGTTGCTATTTGTTTTGTTTTGTTTTGACAATGTCTGATGTTCAAGCTGACATTTTATGATCTCTTGTAAGATTAAAAAAATACTTATCAGGAAACAAGTCTGGATTGATATATTTAAGTATAAGAGAATTCCTCTCTTATTTGTTAACTTAGAGTAAAAATTATACCTTTTAAAGAGTATATAAAGACCTTTTTTTTCCTGAAAATTCAAGTATTCAAACAAGAACTGTCATTATGTGGCACTTATATTTGTATTATTTTTTACCAATTCAGATGTTCTCAGCTCATTTCACAATGAGCTTTTCCTGACAATCCTAAGAGTAAAGGTCAAATAAAGGTTGAGTTTATAAGAAGGGCCAAGAAATGAGCACAAATAGGATTAGGCTATATGATGAAGGAATAGGTAAGCAATGCAATATTGATTCAATCCTTTTTCTGGAAACTCCAGGCATTTTACAGCAGATGTGGGAATATATTCTTACAAGATTTATAAAAGTAGATCACAGCTTACAGCTAAGCAGTGATTCATTTATAGACCTGGATTCAAAAGTATACTCACTTTGTCAGTAAATGAGTTTGAGAAATCCACAGTAAGTGAGCTGTGTAACATAAATATCTGTACTATATCCTGAAATAACATACTATAGGGTGCTAGGCTTATCACTCATTACTATTTTATTTTAAATTTGCATTTTTTAAAATGTGATTTAAAACAAAGAAGAAAACTACACTTTTTTTTTTTTTTTCCTTTTTTTCCCTCTAAGAAATTATTACTTTCAGCAGCAAAGAAAAGTCAGTAGGAATTCAGTACTATTCAAACAATTTTGAAGGTTAACTCCAAAGGAAAAACATAGAAAGCTGGGCTTTTTATTGTTTCTGTGTGCTTTATAAAAGTGATTATGTTGATGTTTTTTTTTTTTGTTTTTTTTTTTTTTTTTTTTTCTGTCTGCTTTTTGTACTGGATTCTTGCTTTAGAAATGTTAGTTTCAGTTACTTGCAGGGAAACCCATGAAGACTGTAGACTTTCCAAAGAGGAGGAATTTATTTGAATAGACAGAGTGAACAAAACACATTGTTTTGTTTTGTTTTGTTTTGTTTTGTTTTTCTGTGATATAATCTGAATCAAGTGGCTCTTGGCCTTATTGAATTTGCAGTATATATCCACTATACTTTATGGAATAAATATACTTCAGATTAGGTAGAAGTCTTGCCAAAAGCAAAAAAAAAAAAAAAAAAAAAAAAAAAAAGCTGTTTACATACATTGTTACGTAATATTGTTCAAAACTGAATAAGATAAGGCAATGTGGGACATATTTCATGCAAGACCTGATCATAATATATTAGTGTCTTGTGATACTCATCAACAAGCAGCATGCATCACTTTAATTCTTGAGAAGCATAGAGAAACTGTGCATTAAAGTATTTGTTATATTGTTCCTACAAAAATATATAATAATAATAATGACATCATAACATATAGCATTCCTATTTTTTTTACTATTTTTAACTTTTCTTTCTCTCTTTGCTACCACTTAAAAATTAAAAGGGATGAAATGAAATAGTGAATATGTTACATGAATGCTGAAGTTCTAAATATACTCATTCATTTTTTGCCTTCACATCGCTTTCTACATCAAAAAAATTGACAAGAAGCTTTAACTACACTAGATAATAACAACATTCTAAGGTATGCATCCTGTAGAAAAAAAACATTATTTTTCATGTATTTCCAAGATTTTCACTTTAAGCTTGGTCTTTTTCTCAAAAACTCGTACACTGAAACTGAGGAATTGTCTTGAAAAATTCCCTATTAAAGGAAATATCAAACAACATCATTAAGTAAGTCAGTTCTACTTGTTATGTACTATATTAAGTGATTTAGGATGTTAATTTTTTTAATCCAAAATTCTGTCCATCAAAAGAAGCTTGATATAGTCAGGGTTAAAGCAAAAACAGAAATAAATCAACAGCTTTCTAAACGTGTATTTATTTGAATGTATTTTTGCAAATGACAAGAACTGCAAACAAGAACTGTCAACAAGCACATGCACAAAGTACATGTATTTACATGACTGCTATACCTAGTTTGTACATAGGTATAATCTCTAGGAACAAATGGAATCATTCATAAATAAGGGCCTATACAGAACATATACTTATTTTAACTATCAAGATATTTTGGAATTTTGAAATCAATGTTTTTTTTTTTTTTTCATTCTTGCTAGATTGCACTTTAAAAATTAATATCATACCTATCTAAATTCATCTGCAGTTTCTGACGGGTAGAGTTTGGTTAGATTCAGTAATATTCTAATATCTTTTTTTCATATAGAGAAATGATTTATTATGCAAGCAGACTAATTACTGGCAAGAAAATTACTTTGAAGAAAGGGAATATTCAGCAAACATAAAGATATCAGCAATTAGACCATGCTGTTGCTGTCCACATTTAAATTCTAGTCTTAGCAAGATATTTTGGTATCCGTAGAGATGGGAGACTCTGTATATATGTAAGGTAAAAGTCTTAACCTGAATCTGAAAATGATTATTGTTTCTGTGGATTTTGTCTATGTCCTAGAACAGCACAGTGGCTTTGACATCTTTAGTGGTGGTTGTGAAGAAGAATCCACTTTAACAAAGAACGTTTTAGTAAAGAAAGAGTGCAAAGCAAAATAATCAAATAAAGAAGTTTAGAATCATTATTTTCTTTATCAGTAACATTCTTAGGACTCATAATCAAATATTCATACAAGCCATTACAATATCTTAAACTTAAATTTCTATGAAGCAAAAAATTATTTAGTGAACACTTAGCCAAAGTGATGCAGAATATTTATGACCACAGTCTAAATAAAAATAAAAATAAAAATAATTAAAAAAAAAATCTGTCACATCTTTTATTTTTATCCTTGGTTATATTTATTGCGCTTGCTAAGCTGTTTTCCCTCTGTACAATTGCAATTGCACAAATTTTCTTACATCACAAAATATGCATAGATTTATATGAATCAAAGAGCCAAAGTGCTTCTGTGATCTTTCCTCCCTTCAAAAAATGTGCATATTGAATAATCATGAGTATAATTTGGCAAGCAATTTATTTTGTTAAAGCTGACCATGAAAGGCAAGAATATTTGAAGACTAAACCCAGAATATCTTCAGAGCCCACAGTATCAACTGTAGATTCAATGAAAAAATATTTTATTAGAAACATTAATTATGTGCATAAAGAGAGCTGTGATGCTAGCAGTTAATTAACCACAAAGGAAATTAAAACTAATTACTTAACTGACACTTACTATATGGCACTATTTTATTAAATAAAATAAATTTTAATTTGTCATAGCTGCTACTTCAGAATTCAAAAGGAATGATCAGACACATAAATTAGGTTAAAAGCTGACAATCACATAGGTCAGCTCTATATCAGCAACTTTTCCAATCAACTTTTTTTTTTTTTTGTTAACAATTAGCACCTAAACTAAATCACAGTAATGCATTCCGTTTCTCATGGGAATGTGATTCCTCTTGGCTAGTGCTTTGTCCTTCATTACATTGAACTATTATATTGAGCTGCTGCAAACAGTCTGTGAGAGTTAACAAAGTTAGATGAAAATTAAAGTTTCTCAAAAGTTTGGTGCTTGCCATATTTTTCTCTGAGTTGGAATGTACTCATTGTATCACAATAATATAAGAAGAGAGGAAGATTTGACAGGGAAAAAAAAAAGATAATGCTAGAAAATGTACCTTAGCATAAGGAAGAGTTTGAAAGTGCTCCAGGAAGGTGTACAGTGCAATAAAAATCAGGAAGAGATAATCTATTCTGCCCTGGTCAGGCCTCACCTGGACTACTGTATCCAGTTCTGGGCTCCCCAGTACAAAAAAAGACAGGGATCTTCATAAGAGAGTCCAGTGGACAGTCACAAAGTTGATGAAGGACCTGGAGCATTTACCTATGTGGAAAGGCTGAGCGAACTGGGTATGTTCAGTCTTGAGAAAAGAAGGCTGAGAGATTTGATTAATGTTTACAAATATCTTAAGTGTGGTAGTCTAAAAACATGGCCAACCTCTTCTTGGTGATCTGCAGGGACAGGATAAGGGGAAATGGCCATAAACTGGAGCACAGGCTGTCCAGAGAGGTTGTGGATTTTCCTTCTCTGGAGATATTCATGACCTGCCTGGAAGCATACCTGTGCAGCCTGTTGCTTTGCAGGGGTGTGGAGCATGATGGTCTCTGGAGGTCCCTTCCAACCCCTACAATTCTGTGATTCTCTGAGTTTGTGATCCAAAGGGATGAAGTACCAAATTGCAGCTGCAGATCTCTGTGGTACATCATCTCCAGCATTTTGAAATTTTTTAGAAACCAAGAATGTGGTGGTGTGAATATATACCTTGAATTCCAGAATAACATTATCATCGGAATTAAAGAGTCTCTCTTACAGTTTGAGATAACATAAATATTTCTCAGCTGCATTAAAGTTCTAGATACCTACAGGTCTAGAAGTATCATTTGCATTTAAAGAAAATCATTACAGCTCTGACTTCATATAATAAATGGGATTTCAGCTCACACAAGGAATGTAAATTTTATATGCTTGTTGAAAAAAAAAAAAAATTATCTCCCCTCAACAAGAGCCATTCTACATACCTCTTTGGTGTAACTGCAAATGTCCTTTGTCAGTGCACTAGTGAATGTTACAAGCTTTCCAGGTTGCATTCCTACAAATCGTCAAAAACTCATGACATACGCAAAACTCAACTGCTGAACATACCAGTTGGATCCACTCAATGGTGAGCTTGAAGGAATTCTCAAGAGAAACTAGTAAATGGAGATCTGTATACTTGAGAACCACACAGAGGTTAATAATACAGACAGATTAGGTCTATAACGTAAGCCTCTTATAGCTCAGCCTCATGCTGATTGTAAAATAAAATTAAAAAAAAAAAAACAAACAAAAAAAAAAAAACATGAGCCTCTTTTCCAAGTTTATGCAAGTTTCTAACACAGAGGGAATTGAAATTTAGGAGATACTTAGGAACCTATTCAGGTTGTGATTAACTAATGCTCTTTGTTTCACTTCTTCAAAACTCATAATTTTATATGAATATTTAGATAAAAAATTGCAAGAATAGATTGCAAGAGCAAAAAGATCAGGCTAGTTTTCTTTGCGTTTTCATCTACAAAACAGGGAATTAAGGGAGCGTATGGGAACTGCTGAATCACAGCCTGAACCTCTGATTGATCACCTGTGGTGAGCTATGAGTCAGTCATGGGAGCACAGGTGAAGGCAATTCACCTGTGCTGCCAGAAGGGGTGGAGCCTGGCTCCAACTGTCCTAGACCCATTTAAGAGCTCACTAACAATGGGAAAGATCTCTTCTGGAGATCCCTTCTCTGGAGTTTCGCAGTGAGTTTAGGATGCAGGTAAGCATTCTGTCTATTCTCTTTTTGTTATTATAATCTGCTTAGCCAAACTCTCTTGTATTCTATAGTTGTAGCATCTCTATATTTACTGAATATACAGGGTGGATGCAGTAACATAAATAACAATATACAGCATTTTGTGTTCTGGAACTTTTAAGTTTTGATAATTTATATACATCTTTTGTAGATGGATTCTTCTTTTCAATGAAATAAACTGCTAGAAACATAGAATATATCCTCTGAAGTCTTTAAGAAGTCATACTACTTAGCGTAAGGCTTAACTGAGTAAAACAAAACAGAGTACATAAAATATTGCAACTGGGATTTGGATAGAAAAGAATTTTTGTACTATTAACAAGCTGACTGTTTTCTTGCACAGTTGTTGTGTAAAAAGATAGGACAGAAAGCAATACTGATGAGTACCAATAATATTTTATTTAAAGTTGTTTTGTTATTACAGAAAATAAACTATGCTTTAATTACAAAGCTTCAGTTAAGATTCCAGAAACATTAGGATTTTGTGTTTGTATGCTTTATTTAAAATAATTTAAAAATAGATCTATTTTTAAATCTATGTGAAATAATATTAGTACTGGGACTTATTCATTTATTTTGAAATTACAGTTTTTGTTTCTTCTCATTTTCATTGTCACTGTGCAGTAATGTTTGTTTTTTTTTTTTACCATCTATGTTATTTTACCATGATAATAAACTTACACAGAAAAAGTAAAATAAAAATACAGAACCATGAATTAGTGAGGAAGAATATTGTCTCAGTCTTCATTTACAGACAGAAATGTTAGATATTGCTGATAACATGGATGACGTTAAGATTACATTCTTTTAGATGTCAAAATACTCTGTGTGTATGTGTGCAAGTATGTATACATGTGTGCATTTGCTCTGCTGCACAGGACAAAGACTGACAGGTATCTATCTCTTCAATGTACAGTACAAAATGAAAATATATAGGATGGAACACTTGAGAAACAGCTCACACAATGCTTCTCTGAGATGTTTTCCAAAAATCTTAGTATAGTAAAAATCTGTATGTCTTAGCAAAAGTCTATATTTCTATTTTGGAAATTGTTTGCCTGAACTATGGAAACAATCTAAAGTAATACTTTCTAAAGTATTCTGAGTATCCTTCCAGAGGCTTATAATTAAGCACAAATGACAATTTTATAATACCTATTACTTTTTTCTCTAGATCGTGCAAACACAGAGAAGAAGACCATCTGTATAAGTTTTACACAAAAATATGGCTATACTACTGTTAAACTAAACTTCAGGAAGCATAGGGATACTTAAAGAATCTAGCTCTTGTGGCAAGAATAAAGAAATCAAATATCTCATTATTTTATTGTATTGTGTTTTTTTTTTTTTTACCTTAGGATCCTATAAACCTGAGATCATGCTTTCCTGAGTCAAACAGGAGAAAAAAAAAACAAAACACCAAGATACCTTATGCTGCATGTGATAATTTAATAATATTGTGTTGTCATAGTTTTTTTTTTTTTTTCTGTTATCAGTATTCCACATCATAATGCCATATAGTGCATTGGGTATTAAAGAGTTAATGCACCAGTTCTGTGTAATGTTAGTATTTCCAGGTACCTGGAACTACAAATCCCCGCAGACTTCACTGTTCTGTTTTCCGTTTAGAGGGAAAAATGAAGGTGCTTGCAAGACATGAGTGCCCTTCTTTTATTGCTTATCTCTGCTGTCTGTGCTCCCTAGATGTCTTGCCTTCAGCATTTGAGTAAGGCTGTTGGTTTTGAACATACTCTCCCTCATTTTATTTAATTTATTAGCTTCAGTTCCAATTGTATTGTATTATATTATGTTATCTCACATTCCACTATCATATTTAGTAAATTAATTTTCTCCCTTAGCTCTTTGCCACTGTTTTGCTTTTAGGCCCATCTCTCCACCTTTTTCCTACTGCAATTCTCTCTGTCTCAGGGCAGGGATCCATGGGTCCCTCTGCCCCATTAATGATGGAATTGGGCCAAACTGGTCCACAAACCTTTGACATATGTACGTAGTAACACTGTTTCTTGCACATTGCCAGATTTTGTGGCTGACTGGTACCATTTATGCCAATGGAGAGAGCACTGTACAGTAATTTTGAAGTCTTTATTTCTTGAGTTTTCTTCATTCTGTAGGATGCTGTGCTATGAAGCAGGTAACAATTTTGTTATTCATGAAAACAACCTGTTTCAAAATGGTAAGATCAGACTAAATGTATTGATTGATTTCTAGTCTATGACAGTTTTCTACCTGTGATGTAGTTGTCTTTGTTCATAATAGAAAATCACAACCTTTCTTCAATTTGGAAAGCAGAAAATAACTTGCCAGTTTGATTATCCATTCCTATGAAACAATGTTTGAACAATAATAATCCTTCTAGACAGTCAGATATACTTGTTTTTCTATAAAGTGATACTTATTTTCTGTATAAAATCACAGGCAAGCATGCTTATTCAATGCCTATCAGCTTGACAGTTTATTTAGACAGTGGAAGATCGGTTTTCAAAGTTATTGAAATATATACTGTTTCCTCCTATCACTCTGTATAAAAATAGATACCAAAAGAGAATTCTGAAGACCAATATATTACATCTCACTCACTGACAAGAGAATTACTAAAACAAAGTGGATTTTTGCTGCTGTTCCAAATGTCGTTCCTTCAGAACTATAAACTATAAGCACCAGATGAGGTTATTGGTACTGAATTACAGATTCTTTTTGAAAACCAGTAGTTTATAAAAACAGACACTTCTAACTCTAGATTTTATTTATTTGTACATGCATACATGCTCTATTTTGTTTTTCAGTTCCTTTGGATTGAAAAAGATAATAGTATACAAAAAATATATATTCTTTCATTAATTTAAAAAAAACTGTGTGGTACTTCCGCAGACAGCATACTATAGTTAATAAATGCAAAACATATTAATTTGTTTTTAACTTTACATTTCTCTACATTCATACAGAATTTGGTAGCTTCATTCAAATGATTGAATCCTATGCATTAATGTTTTCCTGCACTAGACATTTAACTCTTTCCTAATAATGAATATATTGTATCATAAATCTTCAAAATTGTCTGTAAGAACAGGTGATCATAGGATTCTCAGATCCTAAAATGTACAGATGTCACCTAACACTTTTGCCATAATTGTGTAAAACACAATTTTAGGGCAACTCAGTTTGCAGTGTCTGTACACATTCAAAATTAAATTAAAAAATAATGTATTCTAGTAACTTCTGTAATTTTCTTTCTTTAAATGTCAGTATCATCTTCTTCATGGGATCTGAAACAGAATTTTATTTATAAACTAATCCAAAACAAATCATAGAATGCCTTTAGTTGGAAAGGACCTGGAAGTTCCTCATCACCACCCTCAGAGTAAAGAATTTCTTATTCTAATATATTCTAAATATATTTAAGTCTATATCTAAATCTTCCCTCTTTCTGTTTAAACCTATCACCTTTGTTCTATTACTACATGCCCTGATAAAGAGTCCATCTTCAGCTTTCTCGTAGGCCTCTTTGAAATACTGGATATACCATTAAAATTTCTTCCCAAAGCTTCTGTTTCTCCAAGCTAAATAACTTCAGTTTTCTTAGTCTCTCTTCATAGGAGAGGTACTCTAGCCCTCTGATCATCCTCAGGGTCCTCTTCTGACCAACTCCATCTGGTTCGTGTTCTTCTTGTGTTGGGACCTGAAAGGAGTACTCCAGGTGAAGTTCTCATAGTAGTGGAGTTGCCTTCATCTACCTACTGGCCATATTTCTTTCTATGCAGACCAATAGGTTTCTGGGACATGCTGCATGCTCATGTTGAGCTTCTCATTGAGCAACGCCTCAAAATCCTTCTTCACAGGGTTGCTCTCAGTCTGCTGTACATGCTCAGCATGTATTCATGTTCAACATTGCCCAGATCCAAGTATAAGACCTTTAAATTTGGCCTTTTTGAATATGATGAGGTTCACACAGACCCACAAGCCTGTAATGGTCCTTCAGCCTGTTGACCACTCCATTCATTTTGGTGTTTTTGACGAACTTGCTGAGGATGCACTCAATCCCATTGTCCACATCATCAACAAAGATATTAACAGCATCAGTTCCAAAACTGACCTTTAAGGAATGCTATTTTTCGTCATGACAAACAGTTGACTGCAGGTCTTCAAGTGTGATTAGCCAGCCAGTTCCTTATCTAAGTACATTTCAGTTACATGAAATAGCTATGCCAGCTGCAGGATGTTTCTCCCGGGAATCATTATAGTGAAAATGTAAGGCAGAAGTGATCTTTGACAGAAAATGAATTACTCATGGAATTCATAGATACTGAAAACTAAACCAGATACTCTCACTGTTTATGATGCATCTTATTGTCATGGTTTTGTGATTTTTTTGTTTTTTGGTATGCCACATCATAACATCATGTGGGGCACTGGGAGTTTAACTGTTAATGCTCAAGCTCTGGGTACCTACCTGGAAGAGAAGAAAAACTACATTCCCCAGGGGACTTTGCAGTCACAGAGAGTCTCGAGATATAACTCCTGCCAAGGTCACCTGATGTGCTTTTCTTCTTTGCCTGCTCGTCAGCTCTCCTCTCTTCTCCCTGTTGCTCAACTGGACTGTGCATCTCACCTCAGTGTTGTGGTGAGGCCTATCCACCTTTTGGACATTCTCTCTCTCTCATGATATTTGATTTATTAGCTTCAATTTTAATTATATTGTATTATAGTGTGTTATCTTGCATTTCGATACTATATTTAGTAAATTAGTTTGTTTCTCCTCAGATCGTTGATGCTGTTTTTAATTATTTTGGGGTCCCCTGTTCCCTTTTTCTGGAGGCGTGGATTTTGTGAAATCCCTCTGCCCCACTAGTCAAGGAACTGGGCTGAACCAGCCCGTAAAGCATTGACACTTATGGATGTAGGAACATTCTCATATTATTACTAATTTTAAAAATATATACTTAAACAATAGAATATATCTAAATTCAGATCAGAAATGATTGTGCAGTGTTCTGAGTGTTTACTTAACACATTATATTGTCATATCACTAATATTGTGTTAGAATATGAAGGCCTGTATTATAATTTAAAGTAAAAATGATTCACAGAATAGATCACAGAATTGTAGGGGTTGGAAGGGACCTCCAGAGATCGAGTCCAACACCCCTGCTGAAGCAGGTTCCTTACACCGGGTTGCACAAGTAGGTGTCCAGGCAGGTCTTGAATATCCCTAGAAAAGAAGACTCCACAAGCTCTCTGGGCAGCCTGTTCCAGAGCTCTGTCACCCTCACTGTAAAGAAGTTCTTGCACGCATTAGTGCAAAACTTCCTATGCTCCAGTTTCTGGTGTTTCCCCTTGTCCCCAGTGTCAGCACCCACTGCTGAAAAGAGTCTGGCCTCGCAACTCTCCTCCCCACACCTTAGATACCTATAGACCTGGATCAGGTCCCCTCTCAGTCGTCTTTTCTCAAGGCTAAACAGACCCAGTTCACTTAGCCTTTCTTCATAGGGGAGATGCTCCAGGCCCTTCACCATCTTTATAGCCCTCAACTGGGCTCTTTCTAAGGGATCCCTGTCTTTTTTGTACTGGGGAGCCCAGAACTGGACACAGTACTCCAGATGAGGCCTTACCAGGGCAGAGTAGAGGGGGAGGATCACCTCCTTCGACCTGCTGGCCACGTTCTTTTTAATGCACCTCAGAATGCCATTGGACTTTTTGGCCACAAGGGCACACTGCTGGCTCATAGCCAACCTGTCATCCACCAGGACACCCAGGTCCCTCTCTGCAGAGCTCCTCTCCAGCAGGTCATCAGCTAATAATCTTTTCAGGAATTAATGTGATAAACATTCTTCTGAGCAGAGCTGGTATTTGGCTACATGTCTACCATCACATACAAAATAAAGAAGAAATCTATGTAACATAATCAGCGATAATTATAATTGTTTTATTAAGGCAGAAAATAAATATCATTTATTACAGTAAGGATCATGTAATTTTACTTCTAACAGGAAATAAATTTATTTGTTGAACACTATGCAAGGCAAAAAAGAAAGTTCTCTTTTTTTTTTTTTTTTTTTCTCCAAATGAATACTAATGGGATATTACGAATTTCTTACAGGTAATGAATATTATTTCTTTTATTGACAATCTCATTCCCTAGAAAACGTTGAGTTAATTTAACTTAAATTGATCATTTAGAGAAATGAAAAACAACAATAACAAATCCTTAATTTATGAGGTGGATTTGGATTTTTTGTTTGTTCCTTTTTTTTTTTTTTAATTTTTTTAGGATTTCAACAAATTAGGGAACTAATTGTGAAACTAATGAATGAAGATACATAGACCGGAATATAGCAGATGCTTTACTTTCACTTCTGAAATGAAGAGTTCAGAATTCTGAATAATGAAAACAGAAGAAGGAAAAAAAAAAAAAAAAAAAGCAGAATGATTCAGCTATTAAAATCAGTAACATGATGTAATTAATAATTACATTAAAGAGAAACAAGACATAAGAAGAGGAGTAAGGCTGAGCTAGAATTCTTTCTGAAGATTAAACTTAAAAGCAAAAGTACCCTATACTCAAATACAGGTAACTCAAGACTGCAAGGGCATTCCACATCTAATTCTAGTCATTTTCAAGGTACAATTCTTTAAAAAATATTACAATTTCCATGAAAAAAAAAAAAAAAAAAAAAGACGAAGTAAAAAACTTTTGAATGTATTGAATATATTGAATGAGTTTAGTTTTGTGCCTTTGATTTGTCTATCAAATTTACTGCCTTTAAACTAATAATGTATTGACGATTATAATTTAAATAAGACTTTTAGTTTGACAGCTCTTGGATAATTCATTAAAAAGGAAAAGGGAAGTAGAGTGAAGTAATTTACAAATGAAGAGTTCTAATTTCTAAGTTTTCTATTCTAATTTCATAGCCAATCAAATTCTAAAGAAAGAACCACAAGAAGGACCACAAAAATGATCCCTGGAATGAAACACCTCTCCTTCGAGGACAGGCTGATAGAGCTGTGGCTGTTCATCTTGGAGAAGAGAAGGCTGTGAGGTGATCTGGTAGCAGCCATTCAGTACCTAAAAGGGAGCTACAGGAAAGAAGGGGACAGGATCTCTTTAGCAGGATCTGTGCCAATAGAACAAGGGAGAAATGGCTTCAAGCTCAGGGAAGGTATATTTAGTTTAGATATAAGGAAAAGATATTTCACAGTGAGGGCAGTGAGGCACTGGAATAAGTTGCCTAATGATGTGGTTGATGCCCTGTCCCTAGAGACTTTCAAGGTAAGGCTGAATAAGGCTTTGAGCCTTAACTATCTGTGTTGTCCCTGTTCATTGCAGGTGAGTCGGACAAGATGGCTCTCAGATGTCCCATCCAACTCTAAGGATTCTATGATTCTATGAACAAAAGAAATCATAGAGAGGTAATTGAGCTGCACGGTGAGGTAATCTAGGCATAATCTTTCATAACTTTCAGGTGAAGGCTATGACATAATCAAGGGATTATGGGAAACAAAAAGATATTTCCTAGGGGGAAATAAGTAAATAAATAAAAGTCTTCTGAGATATGTAAATAAGCACCAGACAGAGATACAGGGAGCAGAACGCAATTGGTGATTTAAAATATTACCTGTGTGAACTACAAATTAATTAACTCCACGACAAATAAACAAATATAGTACTTTGTCATCCTCAAAAAAGAACTCCAATAGCCCACAACAAATTCACAGTATGCAGAAAATGTAAACTGACAGGGATTGAATCTATAATATTTCTTGTGCTAGGGAAGATAAATAAATAATGCTGAAATATTTTTAAGATATAATTCTGAATCAAACTCTTTCCTCTTTATACTTAATGGCAAGATCTTGTTAGACATTTTTAAGCAAGTAAGATACAACAGAAATTTAAAGTTTGAAAAATTTCATTACAGGAGAAAATAAAAAGGAAAGTTGGAAGACCTACACTGTCAATTAAAATTGACGATGAAATAAATACTATAAATATTTCAATCTTCAAGTAAAAAATATAAGGATACTTCTTTTAGGTTTCTCATCCTTCTAGAAAAGTCTCAGTAAGAACAAAGACTTTTCCACTGCTCTTTCTCTAAGTAACCATTGGAAAATATGTGAGAAATTATTTTGGTTGTAGGAACTCAACTGGTTTTGCAGCCAACTCAAAGCAAAACTCATACCTTTCCTGAAGGAAGAGTGAGAAACTCAAGAACAGCAAAAGAAATTTCAATTTTCAGCTAATATCGCAGCCTTGAAGAAAAAAGATACAGCTTTTGTTTTTCATCTGTACTTTTCATATTTGATATGTTAGAAAAACTAATGATTAGCTATGCAATAGAAAAAGGCAGAAATTGATGATGCAGAAATTCAGATGTCTTCAGTTTGGACAGCCTACAAACTTCATTTAATTTTAATTTACAAAATTGTTGTCCCTCAAAATTGTCTCTTTTCTCCTTAGGTAAAGGGAGAAAAGAGTTTTGATCTATCATTGACATTGCCTCTGATATCAGTAGGGAAATTGTGATAATGAAAAGAACTGTCCTGTGCTTGATTTTTCTTTGAATTGTAATAAACTCATCTGAAATTTTTTCAAGGAAGTATGAAAATAAGATTTCTGAAGAAATGTTTGCACAACCATTCAGGCAAAAATAAACCAAGTTATCAAAAGGAATGTGTCAAAGTAGTTGTCTTCATTTCATCCTTTATTAGTTATTATTTCTATTTATTATTAATTATTTCTTATAACATCCAACATTCAGTAAATCCATGCAAACATTGTGACTTCAGTGCTCTTTCAGAGTTTTCATCACATTTCTAAAACTCAGACAAAAATGTCAAAGGCATAGGACCCTTGTAATTCTGCAGTTATTTTATTCCAGTTGTAGATTTAAATTGTCAGCATAAGTCAAATTTAATAATCTCTGAAATATACAGATTGATGCAAATATGTTAACTTCCTTCCTTGTGACTTAGCTTTGAGTATTACTTTTATCTAATTCACAAAAAATATGCAAAAATTAATAATAACTTGTTATGGCTAACATTTTAGTAGTCTAAGAATTGAAAAATTCACTGATATTCTTTTGAATTGGAGGCTTTTTTTCCTTTTTTTTTTTTTTTTCCTAAAAACTGGGGAAAGTCAACTTTCTTAATTTGTGTAGAGAAATGACCTAGTTAATCAGCACTGATTACTCTGGCTTGGCCTTTCAGTAATTTTTGTTAATCAAAGCACTTTCTAATGAACACCAGCTCAATTCCCCCCATGTGGAGGGAAGTCTGAGAGAAGATAGGCATCTCAACCAGGATTCTTTCTGATTCTTTCTCACTTGAATAAGCAGAGCTCCTTTCTCACTTGGAAAATTATGTCTGAATTACTGAAAATAGGAAAAAAAAAAATATCTGCATAGACTTTTTATTTTCAGCCCCCCCTGGCTATCAATGTGAGGAAGCATAAATGGAGTGAACATCTTTTAGTGGGAATAATCATCATCATCATCATGAAGTGTTTGTCAGAAAGGAAGACAAAATGCAATTATGCTGGATTTACAATTGGACGAATAATTACTATTCAGATGTTTCAGCTGTATGGAAAATACAGGATTCTGAACTGTGACTTTTTTGTTTGAATACAGGGATTTTTTCTCCTTTCGTGCTCTTTTTTTCTTTTAAACATTTATAGAATATGTCAGTCATGATGTGGCACAGCTGAATAATTGTCATAGAGTCAAATACTTGCAGATGGTTAATGGAAACAGAGAATTAAATGAACAGCAGTAAAGAAACTCCTGCAAAATTAAAGAACCCTATTGCAAATTTAAAGGGTCATTTGGTTTCATCAAAAATCAAATAATATGAATATGTTATTCTCTGCATGAAAGAGACTATGTTAAATTGTTTTGAGAGCTGAAAAATGAGCAATCAATGGAGCACTAATGAAATTTGTGAAAAATCATGCACTATTGAAATATGCAGTAAATTGCCAGTTAGGGACTATAGAAAAAAAGGGAGGAGGATTGAATTTTGCACTTACTCTTTATTTATTAAAGTCCAGAATTAAAACATGGTAGACTACTACAAAAAAATATAAAAATGAGTATTAGACAAAGCAGCCTTTATCTCATCAAAATCAGGTTCACTCTTTTCAAGTGATTTTTCTGTGAATTTCTTATAAAATGAAAGTAGTCCAACATTTCAGATGATACTGTGTCAACAAAGTACAGAATTAATTTATATATAGACCTAAAAAGTCTTAGAGGTGCATTATCATACTAAGTTCTCAACTGACATTTTTTACAGATATAATGATAAATCCATTGCAAGAAACAAAATTATCTTTCTAGTAAAAAAATACATAACATATTAGTCACTATAAATCACTTGGAAGTGAATATAATTTAAAGATCCTTTAGAATTGATTTTGAATTTTTTTTAAAAAATTGTATTCTTTATATCTCTTCTTTATTTTTCAAGTTTTTATCATCAATTCCCAGTGAAGTCTGAAGTAAACAATAATAATAATGTCCATCAATTAAATAATAATAATAATTATTATTATATTTTTTATTCTTTTGATCTTAGGGGGAAAAATGCAAAAAAAAAAAAAAAATCAGATATGTCAATCAAACATCATAATTTATATTTTGTGAGGGACCCATGCTTATGAAAGAGCGGACTACATCAACCGGAAAAGGGAAGTCCATTAGGGCCTCCATAATGAGCAATACAGATAAGCTGGTAACAACAGACAAGGAGTAGGCTGAGGTAGTCAGCGATGATTTTGCCTCAGTCTTCTCTGGTGACCACACACAGCCCTCAAGTGAATAGTTTGGATGATGGGATCTGGCAGAGTAATATCCCTCCTGCTGTAAGCAAGGATCAGGTTTGAAATTGCCTGAGGAACCTGAACACCCATAAGTCTATGAGTCCCAGTGAGGTGCATCTCAGGGTCCTGAGGAAAACTGTTGATGTAGTTGACAAGACACTCTTGATGATATTTGGAAAGTCATGGTCATCAGCTGAAGTCTCTGGTGACTGGAAAAAAAGGCAATATCACACCCATTTTTAAGAAGGGTAGAAAGAATGATCCAGGAAACTACAGACATGTCAGCCTCACTCCTGTGCCAGGTAAGATCATGGAGCAGATCTTCCTGAAATCTATGCTTATGAAAGAGAAAGAGGCGATATGAGATAACCAGCATCGTTTCACCAAGAACAAGTCCTGTCTGAGCAACCTAGTAACTTTTAATGATGATGTAACTGTATCAGTGGACAAAGGAAGAGCCAATTACGCCATCTGTCTGGACTTCAGTCAGGCTTTTCATGTGGTCCCTGTTAACATCCTTCTGTCCAAATTGGAACGATTTAGATTTGATGGATAAGGAACTGGTTACGAGAGTAAACTGACAGAGAAGTGGCCAATGGCTCACTGTCCAGATGAAGATCAGGGATAACTGGTGTCCCTCAAGGGTCAGTGCTGGGACCAATGCTCTTTAATATCTTAATCAGTGACAATGACAGTGGGATCAAGTACAACCTCAGAAGTTAGTAGATGACACCAGCTTGTGTGGTGTGGTCAACAAACCCAAGAGAAGGGAGGCCACCAGAGAATCAGACAGGCTCAAGAAGTGGGCCCAGGAGAATTTCATATGTTTCAACAAATGCAAACGCAAAATCTTGTACCTGGGTTGTGGCAATCCCCACTGTCAATAAAGATAGAGAATGAAAGGATAGAGCACAGTCCTGCTGAAAAGGACTTGGTGACACTGGTAGACAGCAAGCTGGACATGAGCCAGCAGTGCGACCTCACAGCCCAGAAAGCCAACTGTATCCTTGGTGGCATAAAAAAAAAAAAAAAAAAAAAAGTGGTCAGCAGAGAGAGGAAGCTGGAGTCCTCAGTATAGGAGAGACAAGGACCAGTTGGAATACATCTAGAGGAGGCCACAAAAATGATTTAAGGAATGGAACACTTCCCCTCTGAGGATAGGCTGATAGAGCCGGGGATGTTCAGCTTAGAGATGAGAAAGTTTTGGGAAGATCTGACAGCAGAGCAGACTTCCAGTATTTGAAGAGGAGTTATAAGGAGTAAGGGGACAGATTCCTTAGCAAGGTCTGTTGTGGTAGGACAAGGAGAACTGATTTTGATTTAAAAGAGGGGAACTTTATGTTGAATATAAGAAAAATGTTTTTTACAATAAGGGCAGTGAAGAACTGAAACAGAATGCCCAAAGAGGTGGTGTATACCCCCATTTCTGGAGACATTCAAGGTCAGGCTCTGAGCAAACTAATCTAGTTTTAGGTGTCCCTTTGCAGGGGAGTTGGACTAGACTACAATGATCCTATGATTGTATGACTTCCCTGTAGTAACAAGCTAAAAGATAAATTAAAACTATTTGACAAACCACAGAAACATCAGCTTCTTCAGAAAAAAACTTAGAAAGAAGAACAAAACTTAATAACTGCTTCCAGTATGACTTTTTATTATGTTTAATCTTGATTAATGATAGCTCATTTTATTTTGTGTTAATCAGAAAATAAAAGCAATTGCAAACTTTTATGCTTCTTTCATTTACACATGCTCTTAAGAATATATGCATCTATGATATTTTGTTTGCTATAATTCCTGCAAGGTCAATGAGTTTTTTTGTTAAACTGATGCAGAGATGAAAATGTTAATTTTCTTTTCCCAGCTTAATAGGTACAAATACATCTATGATTTTTTTTTTTTTTTTTTCCTATAATTCCTACAAAGTCTGTGAGTTTTTTACTAAACTGATGCCAAGATGAAAATATTAATCTTATGTCCCCAGTGTAAGAGGTACAAAGTGTCTTCTCTTACATCTTCTTGGATACCTATTTTACATTACATATCTAACTGAGTTTAAAGTGGAAGTTCCTTTCCTTTTCTAATAACATAAATAGTTTCAAATACAAAATTGCTAAGGAATGATGAATGCTTCATTGTAAATCCATTAAGAATAAGCATTTTGCTTCTCTGGATTTTACTTAAAGATTCAATGCCATTTTCCAAATAGCACTGGCTTAAATATGGAAGCATCTGTATATTTTTCACCAGAATTGTTCAAGTTATTCAATTTTTGAATGACAGATACACAGTACTTGCCATGAGAAATCAATCTTTCACAGCAAATAAGTGTGGCAGAATAATCCATACAATGGATAGTAGGCTTATTTTGACCTATTATTGTTCATGAAAATATTTTAAAATGCTATTTCTAGATATATGACTGCCATTTTGAAAATGTAGTATATTCTTTATTCTTTTAATGGAGCTGAACATTTTTCCTCATAACGAACCTACTTCCTCGTAACTAACCCTGTGTGATTCTACAGTTACACTTAACAAAAATATATATTTATTCTGTTAAAACGAACCTTTCTGTTTCATGCAAGAAAAATGAAAATGGCTTTTGTCCAACATGCTTTACTTCACAAAGGAAGCTTCAGTAGTTTCATTTGAATCCTGTGCCTCCTTTGCAACATCTGATGGATAAAAGGGAAAAGCCATTCTTGCTTAAACATTGAAATATCAAATGATATTTCAGACACTTTGAAATCTTTTATTTCCTCTTTTGCTTTCCTGGGAAATGAAGTATCCCAAAAGGCTGAAAATGTTCGGAATAGGAAAGGAAGATTAATTTAGGGGGGATGTTCCTGGCTTCATGCTAATTTTAAAGCAATACCACCAAGCAATGTGCCTGGAGGTTGAAACCTGTAAGCAACTGAAGAAAAGAAATATATTTCTTTTGTAGCATGCTGTCTCTTTTTTCTACCAAAGACCAGACTAACACACGGCTTTCAAACTCTGTAGGAAGCTAGGTGACAGTGGTGAGATGTACTAAGCTGGCCGGTTTTGCCTTG
The DNA here is from genome assembly GCF_987193195.1 of Phasianus colchicus. Lineage (NCBI taxonomy): Eukaryota > Metazoa > Chordata > Aves > Galliformes > Phasianidae > Phasianus > Phasianus colchicus. The sequence goes on from NC_143476.1 coordinate 19,156,500, forward strand.
ATTAAGAAGCTCTTACATAGTAAAACCCCATGGCCCAGAGAAGTAGAAAGCTGGAAACGGTGGGAAAACATCTGAAAATGATAGAATTTGCAGGATCTTCAGCTGAGAACAAAGACAGAGTTTTATCTTATGTGAAAAAATGGAAGGAAAAATAGCAACTGGAGACTGGATTAGAAAGGAATTGCTTGTTTGAGAATTTGCCAAAATAATGCGAGAGGTAGCAGTCATGAAACTGTCCATGATTCTGAACATGTTGATCTATTTCTTTCATGAAAAATGGATCAATATTTCAATAATAATGTTGGTAAAAGTGTGTCACAAAACATGAACTGTTTTCTACTATAGGTGCTTATATATTGTAACAAGTTTTTTGGAATAAGAAAGGATCACAGACAGATCATTCATTTCAGTTTCAAGTCTGTAATTTTTGTAAACAAATTACACTTTAAATGCTGAACATTCAACATGAAATACTCCACATAAAGCTGAGAGGAGTTACCTTACAAAATATTTTTGTTCTCTAGATGCATTTTTAATGACTGAAACATACTTATACAGGAATTTCTGGGTTATGCCATTGAGCAAGATTCCCATCCAAAATCCAGGAGATTCTATGTTACCATTGCTTTCTTAATCTATGTATTTAAATAGAGTTTTTAGTTTGCACCATTGATTTCCAATTTCTGTCCCTCACCAATATGTAAATGTTTCAAAATCAAAAAAAAATTACAAAGACAATTATAAAAGCAGGAAATATACAATTTTATAAATTGAATTGATGCTTATCCATTATCTTTTATCATTCCCATATCATGTGCAACTATATACCTTCCAATAATGGAGGCAAAAGGAAAATATCCTGTAAAGTCTCTTGCAAGGTATGCATATGCCTTCATGATCAAATATTGTACCGAAGCAAAGAGGTGCCAATAGTTAATAAACATATTATTAGGCACTTTGGTTTGATGTCTTTTTTACAGCATTTCTCTTAATACAGTTGCAGACCAGTTTAATCAGCTCAAGTAGTGACTATCCAGTTCTAAAATAAAGATAGCTGAATGAATCGCTGTGCTACAAAGTGCACTAGAGAAATATTATTTTTCTTAATTTCCATAAAGTTGTACTGTGTGGGGAAATGTAGTTGTATTCTGTTGTAACATCTCTAAGATCTTTAGGCCATGGGATACACAATCATCCTTATTGTAATTAAAAACAGAACCAATACTTTGTGTGCCCAAGCACTTGATGATTAACTAAAGATTACAAAATCTGCTAGGAGAGGATTCAAATGATTTCTAGGATTCTTTTTTATCTTTGCTATAACATTGTCATCTCAGGCAAGATAGTGGAAGTTTTACAGGAATGTGAAAACAGTAACAGATAATGAAGGAAAGATAGTACTATATTAATTTGAAGCTCTCTAGAAAATTCAGGTAAACATACTGCAGTTAATCAGAGCTTACAATTTTCTCAAATTAAGGCCAATGTTCTGACACATCTGAAAAATGACTGAGATATTAGTAATCATGAGAACGGTTAGAAAAAAACCTTTCTTCACTGCTACAAGAAACTTCATGCATGAATTCCCTAATGATTAACTTGCAACGATTCTCTTCATGGCAGTAGATAGTTTGAAATTTGCCATATATTTGGATATATTTATTGTGGAATACTACTTAATCCTGCTACTAATGACTTCTGCTCTAAGTAGTATGCCCTCAAGGATGAGGACAAGAGAGTTACTTTGTTTAAACTTAAATATCATTGTTAGTCTCCATAAGACATCTGCCTTTTACAACCTGCTATGTGGGTGAGTTATTGAATTGCATTTGTGAATTACTTCCTGTTCCTCTGAATCAATTAACAATTCAGCAATTGCTGAGATTGTCTCTGGAGGGAATTTGGGTTGCTTTTCAAATCAGCCTTCTGGCTTTGAATAGACTGTGTAGGTGCATAATACTGCCTATGAGTAGCCAAATTTCTTGCTATTTTCTGCCTATAGTAATGGCTTAATTTGGAACATCTTTTGACAGAATCACGATTCCAATCATTTTGATAATAACAAATTGCATGATTGACTAGAACTGCGATAGCCTGAGGCATTTCTAGCTAGGACTGAAAATTAACTAAATCTATCACTACACTGTGTCATTAAAACATCATTTCCTGTCATTGTCTGCCCAACAGTAGGATCAGAAAGATATTTTTCAAACATTTTTAATAACCTATCACCCCACTGCTCCCAGATGATATTCCAGGTTTTTCACTGCACATACATGGTTAATTTTTCCAGAAAATCCATTAAGTACTTTCTACCTACTACTTTTACATTGTACATGCCTGCATTTCTTCAGATTAATTTCAGTCAATAAATTTGATTATGTTAGTCTTGAAGGACATTTAGATGAGTTGCCACATTATTCATCCAGTATTAAATATAAGAATTTGTGGAAAATGAAAAATTTTAAATTCCACATGTTCAGTTTATGTTAGACAAAGTATTAGAGTCAGAAGTACAGACTGGAAAATCACATTTTGTAACAAACTTTCTCTGAAATAGTAATAAAAAAATAACTTCAAAGGCCTATTCAGTCATGCAGTTTTTTCACCTCATTTACTCTTTTATGCTTTCTATTACTAGTGTTCATTTAGTCACACTAACAAGGTATAGAAAAATTGTGAACCACATTTTCAGTCACAGTGATGCTTCAGATTTACACTGTTTTATATACTATTCTCATAGTAATTTTACAAAATGAGGCTGAAAATGTCCTATGCCTGCTTTGATGTTATCATTTCAAATTGAGAAAATAATAAAGTTACTTGTAGGGAAACAACAGTATATTCACTATGAACTATTTGGAAGTTAGTTCAATTTTTAATTATAATTGTGTCTGTGAAAGTATGGAGATATGCATCTATTTTTAAATACATTCTCTGTCAAAGTCCATACAAAATACACATTCCATAGCAGCTTTCTACTTAAAACAATTTATAATGAATTTTAATTCTTAATTCTCCAAATTGAGCTTCCCTTACTAACATTCAACTTTATGATGCCCCAAAATTGCCACTGTTAACTCAACCGTGCATCACTAAATGGGCTTTCTTGAACATGACATAGTCACAGAACCATAGAAACACTGAGATTGCAACAGACCTCTAGAAATCATCTGGTCCAACCCCTCTCCTCAAACTCTGCCACTTGCTCAAGTTGAGCCCAGGATCATGTCCAGGCAGCTTCTGTAAGTCTCAAAGGAGAGAGACTCAACAACATCTCTGGGCAATCTGTTCCAATGGTTAATGCACATTAAAGAAGTATTTCCTGAAAATCAGAGGGAACTTCTTTTATTCCATTTTCTGCCCACTGCCCCTTGTTCTGTCACTGAACACTACTGAAAGACTGTGGTTATTTAAAATGTCTCCCCTGAACTTTCTATTCTCCAGCCTGGACAGTTCTTTCTGTCTCACTCTTGGGGAGATGTTCTAGCCCCTTAATCATCTTTGGGGCCTTTTGAATACCAGAACTAGATCCAGAACTGTAGGTGTGGACTCATCAATGATGAGGGGAAGTATTTCTTCCCTCTATCTTCTGGCAAAAATAAAAATAAGTAAATATGCAGACACATTTAGAGACTCAGACACAGCATACTGAGAAGTAAAACCTTAAGGAACTTCTACCTGATAATCATCTTTATATCCACAGTGGTTGGGAGGGAGCTCAGATAATTCTATTTCTGTGATGCCGATATGTCCCTGTCATCTCCTAGTGAACACCTCTGTCCTTCACTCAGCCTGACTCTTAATTTCATTAACAAGTTATACAGAATTTTTCACAGACTCCAGCCTTATCTAAATGGCATGTTGAGATTTTGAACTTCAGCCCTCAAATAAACATTAATTATATATAACTTGATATTTAAACTCTACCAGAGACAATAGATTGTACAAAATTATATAGGTAAACACAATCAGAACTGATAGTTATGAACAAAAGACAGAACAGAGGACCTCCAAACCAGTCTTTGGTGTTAGGGTTAAAATTACTGATTTTGTTTCTGCTGAGAGAGTGTTTATAACGCAATGATAATTTGGTTGATGCTGAAATATAGGTGCAAACTCAAGGCCAGGCTATTCCACCTGTTGGAGAAGAGCCTCTGCCATTATGGTGAAGTGTCAGGGACAAGAAAGAGCCAGGACAGCTGATCTAAATTGGAAAATTGTTATTACAAACTATATGACATCATTCAGAATATTATAAACCTGTGGGACTTGGCTAGAGGCTGGCTGCTGCTTAGGGATTAGCTGGACATTGGTCAGCAGGTGAGCAGGTGGTGAGATGGTGCATCACTAGCAGGGTGTTGGTCAGTGAGCAGTTGTATTATTAGCTGGGCATCACTTAATGAGTAGTGAGTAGTTGTGTTCTGGAGATATAATTATCATCATTTTTTTTTTTTTTTTTTTTTTTCCCTTAGTAAATAGATTTTATCTCAACCCATGAATTCTGAGACCAGTGTCTCAGAAAGAAGAACTCTTCAGCTCAAGAGAGGCAATATAGTGCATATATACCATGTGACACCTATGATTTTACCTACGTGACCAGGGAGAGGATATGATGAAGTGGGATGGAAAACTCAACTAGACACACAAATTTGTGTGCTTCAAGGGAAAAGCAATTTTAAAAGGGAGTACTTTCAGGAAAATGGCCACTCCAGTTTCCATTGTGCAGTCTCCAGATAGAAAAGATGGTCTGATCTTAAATCTGAAGCTGATAACAAGTCTTTTGGTTTGTGTTCATTAACAGTAAGTGAGGAATTCAGTATCCACACCGTAAGGGATCCTGTTTCCAGCCAGGTGGAGAAAAAGGACAATTGAATATATTGGATTTTGTGAATGGCCTAGCACATCAGAAATGTGGGGGTATAAGGCTCTAGTGGACACTGGTGCACAGTGTACCCTAATATCATCACTTTCAGTAAAGTGAAAGAGCACATCTGTCTTATTGTAGTGACAGGGGCATCTCAAAGGCTAACTGTGTTGGTGGCCAAGGTGAGCCTAGCTTGGAATGAGTGGTAAAAGCATCCTACTGTGACTAATCCAGAGGCTTTGTGCATCCTTGGTGTAATTTATCTCAGAAGAGAGGACTTCAAGGACCAAAATAGTCACTGTGGGCTTTTGGTATAGTTACCTTGGAGATAGAGGACATTAAACAGTTGTCTACCTTGCCTGCTCTCTCAGAAAACCATTTTGTTGTGGGGTTGCTAAGAGTAGAAGAACAGGAGGTGCCAATTGTTACTACAACAGTGAACCAACTGTGCACTATGGTGTGGCAATATCACACCAACAAGGACTCCCTGATTCCCATCCATAAGATAATTTTTCAGCTGGAGAGTCAAAGAGTAATCATCATTCACACATCAGTAGTTCCATATTTATTCAAATCTTTCTGAAAGCTGATTTTGTCATAGGGCAAAGTAAGGTCAAAGGACCTGCACAGGATATCCAGGTCTTGTAATAAAATGGGAAGATCAATATTATCAGATCTCAATGAATGTGATTGACAAAATAACTGCTGTGTCTCGATCAACTAACAAAACCAAAATGTGAGCTTTCTTAGGTGTTGAGGGTTTCTTGAGAACACATATGATGGATTATCTGATTGTAAACCCTCTCAATCAAGTGACCTGGAGGAAGAATGATTTCACATGGGGCCCTGAAGAACAACAAGCCTTTGAACAAATTCAACAGCAGGTTATTCATGCAGTACCCCTTGGGCCAGTCCTGGCAGAATGAAATGTAAAAATATGCTCTACATTGTAGCTGGGGAGAATGTTCCCTCTTGGAGCCTCTGGCAGAAAGCCCCAGGGGAGACACAAGGTCAACACCTAGAGTTTTGGAGTCTGAGCATGCAGAGGACCAGAGACCTCTACGCTCCAACTGAAAAGAAGAAATTGGTAATATATGTTGGGGTTTAGACTGTTTCAGAAGTGGTTGGTACTGAAGCAGAGCCCTTTTTGGCACCTTGACTGCGTGCTGGGCTGGATGTTCAAGGGAAGATATCTTACATGCGTCATGCAACTGATGCTACATGGAGTAAGTGGATCTCACTGATCATACCTCTGTCCAGAGATCATGGAAGAGATCATGGTCTTGCCTGAAAGCAAAGATTTCGGAATATCACCAGAGAAGGAAACAACATGTGCTGAAGAGGCCTCACTGTACAATAAACATTAAAATAAAATTAAAATATGTATGTCTTTATCACTGCCGGGTCTTTGTAGTATTCTGGGAAAGTGTCATAAGTGGAACGCTGCTGTATGTAGCCCTACAGGACTGCTGAAGAAGGAGGTGAATTGTGTCCATAATTTGAATGGTAATTGCTATATTATACAGCATGACATCACTACTGTAGTTGCTATAGTTGCTATTTGCCTTACAAAATATCAACCAGTTTCTGACCTGTTTCTCCAAAACAAAACTGACTCTGGCGTGAAGCAATCCAACACCACGTATCATCTCTTTTGTCCTGTAGGACTACTATGACAGTTGGATAGTAAACTCAGATGTATAATAAGCTCAGCAGCTCCTTTTACCTTTTCATATTCTAGAAAAGAGGAGATTTTGTATGGCAATCATATAAAATTGGTAACCAAGTGATTTTCTAGATAAGATTATTCTGTTGTCTCAATAACACAACCGTCAAAATGCACTAGTTTTATTTCCTCTGAAACCTATTCACCAGTACTTTGCAACATCAGTAACAGGACTGGAGATAAGTAGTAACAGAGAGTGAAAATAAAATAATAGGTGACTAAGAGCAGAGACTAGATGGGATTTGTAATGAATTGATGAAGTTGTAGAGTATACAAAAAATTTAAGATCCCAGGAATTGTATAGTACTTTTACAGCAAGCAAAATCATGCTATGCAAGATCAAGTTGATAGAGAAAAAGGCATCTTTTTCACCTAAAGTAGGAAAGGTACAGATATAGAGAAAAGATATCTGAAATACAGTGAACTGAAGGAGACCTTCAAACAAATGGAAATTTATCCCAACATAAATAACAGCATCACAAAGGGAAGATTCTGCAACAGACGCTGGAAAAGAGACAGCATTCACCAGTGAGATAAAATCACTTTGAGATTAAAGGTCTTTGATATTTTTAAGCAACCACCTATTCTTTTTACTCTATAGACTTTTTTAATAGATTCATCTGGCAGATAATAGTTCCAGCACTCCACTCTTCTTAAAAGTGCAGGTGATAAGAGCAGGAACAGAAAAATAACAGCTATGATGCATTGCACTGCTCTGAGCAGAGCCTTTTGGTCTTTTATTTCTAAAAAGTTATTACAATAATAGATTACTACTTCAAAATCTGTGAATGTTCATTTCAGATTTCAGCCTATGGATTTTGTTTGCTTGGTTGGTTAGTTGATTGGTTTGTTTGTGGGTTTTAATTCTACCTTGCTGAAACTACTAGCATTTTGGGGGGATGGAGGAGGAGGGCGGGGTTCATTCGACATATTCAAGTAAGGAGAGGTTTTATCACTTCATTGTATTATTATTATTGCTTCTATGTTCTCTTCACCTGTGGCACCATCAACTTCAAAGTAGCAAATTCAAATACAGTAATGATATAGGTTGGCCTCAGCTGACAGCCAAGCATTGCCAATCCCACTTGTTCATGTCATTTACTCCTTGAGGAATGAGCAAATTTATATTGACAGCAGGATCATTTACTAATTACTGTTGCACACAAAACACACTGAGCTCAGGAAATTTAATTGAATATGAATATTTAAATACTAATTTATATGTTGGGAAAGAAAACCAAAAGGAGTGAAATACCCTATAAGTGAATGTCTTCTTTGTTTGTCCCCAGGTTCAGTTTTATTGTTTCACTCTGGACTTCTCCCCTAAAACTTGTCTACCACTTGCACTAAATTCCTCCAGAGAGGCAACAGCAGCATGATGTGACCTCATGATCAGAATTTGTGTGACTTGTGCTTTCTATTTGCTGCTTCCTTTCCCACTGCCAGCCTCTGTCAGGAATCTCTGCTCTTTTACAAGGCACCTCCTCTCCTCCTTCATCTCTGACCTTAGTGTTTCTTCTGCTAATTTGCATTCCTTTTACACTCCCCTCTCTCTCTGCCATGCGGTGTTTTCTGACCTTTCTTAAAATAACTTTTCCACCCATACGTGGATGCTGGTTCCAGCTCTGCCCTGCAGTGGAGGGCATTAGAGATGACTGAAAATGGCTATATCTAGACTGGGGCAACCCTGGCTTCACATCACACAGGAGGATCCAGGCAGACCCAGTACAGCACTAGGGTGCAGACAGCCAATATAAATGAAAGCAAAATAATGCATTTTCTTGTTAAATTTTGAGTAGAGTTACTCAAATACAGCAGATTAATAGGGAGAACTTAAAAAAACAAACAAACAAACAAAAACCCTATCTTTTTAAATAGTAATATCCCAACAGTTTTCATAATAAATAATGCTTTAAGCAGAAGAGTTCTGTTAAGAGTTCTGTTTTCAACGTTAGAGAAGTCAAAGTTTGTAGAAGAGTAGCATAACAAAGTTTCCTCCTGCTTTTGCTTTGCTTCAGAGCTAAGTCCAACTCTATTAAAGCACATGACTGAACGTTTTTAACTAAACCATGGGACATCATTAAGGATGGGCCTTCAGGCTGGTGTGCGGAACCTCACACATGAGGGGACCTGGTTACAGAGGGTGGTGAGACGAGAGGAAAAGAACATGCACTTCAGCACAGGAAAAAAAAAAAGCAGGCACGTTTCAGTTACGTGACTGAAGAGGATGAAAGGAGAAAGTCCTCTGGGATAAAGTAGTTCTATGTAGGTTTGTGGAGCTAAAAAATGTCGCTTTATTTTGAACAGCGGCTACAGCTTGAGGAGCTCCCTGTAAGCAGGGTATCATGAGTAACAGCTACAGGTGAAAGTGAAGAAAAACAAAATAATTAATACAGATTCCATTCATCTGTATTAAAATTTTATGAACAAAGAAGGTTATTTGTAAGCAACATAGAGAACAGTGAATGGAATTCAGATTTAATATTTACTTCCTGAAGAAGAAAAATGACAAAGAAATACTTAGCATGCATGTCTCCGTGATTTTTCTTTTTACCATTTTGTATTTTTTACTGTGTTTGCAGCCTTCTAAATAATTTCCATTTAGAGAAAATAAGTTATGCAGAATAAGGATATTTTCATGGTATTATTCATTTATTTATAACACATACACGTGCTAGTTTTCTTGAGTGGCAGAAGAAACAAAGAATTATGAGGGACATGGTCTTTCTGGGAAAGACTCAGAGCAATCACAGAATTAAATATCATAGAATGGCTTGGGTTGAAAGGGGCCTCAAGGATCACCAAGCTCCACCTCCTCTGCCACAGGTAGGGCTGTCAGCCATTAGATCAAGTACAAGACAAGATTTCCTAGGGCCCCATCCTAGGGCCTTAATACCGCCAGGGATGGGGCATCCACAACCTCTTCCAGCATTTCACCACTCCCTCAGTAAAAATGATCCCTCTGATCTCTAATCTAAATCTCCCTTCCATTAGTTTAAAACCATTTCCCCTCATTTTGCCACTATCTATCCATGTAAAAAGCTGATTTTCCTCATGTTTATAATCTCCCTTTTACCACTGCAGGTCTGCAATGATGTCTCCCCACAACCTTCTCTTTTCCAGGATGAATAAGCCCAGCTCCTCCAGCCTATCTTTGTAGGAGAGGTGCTTCAGCCCTTGGATACTTTTCATGGCCCTCCTCCAGACCCTTTCCAAAAGCTCCATACATTTCCTGTGTTGGAGGCCCCAAAGTTTGGGTGCAGTGCACCAGCTGGGGCTTCATGAGGGCAGAACAGAGCAGGACAATCAATTCCCTTGCCTCACTGGCCGCTCTATTCTGATGGATTCCAAGATACCATCAGCCTTTCAGGCTGCAAGAGCACACTGCTGACCTGGTTTTCATTAACCAGGATCTCTAAGTCCTTCCCAGCAGGGCTACTCTCAAGGAGTTCTGCTCCCAGTTTGTACACATATCTGTGATTATCTCAATCCATTTGCAGAATCTTGCACTTTGCTTTGTTGAATCTCATTAGATTCTCAGGGGATCACCTTTCAAGTTTATCAAGATCAGTCCCTTTGTGTGGCATCCCTTCCTTCTTCTGTATCTACCACACCTCTCAGCTTGGTTTTACCATCTCACAAGAGACAGCTTTATGCCTAGCTCTTAGCCCAGGAGCTATCCAGAATCACTGGAAAAATACAGACATTCTGTTAAGTATTCATACCACAGTTTTGTCTCAGGTCTCACATTTGACGTCCTTGCTCCTAAGGCCCACTTGAGCTGTGTTGATTTTTCCATATGCTCTGAATAGCCTCAGTATCCTTCCTGGCCACTGCTGTCCGTACACAGTAAATATGGGCCCAAGACTTCAATTTATATTCTTCTTTGGTCTTAACTTTAAACTGGCTTTCAATCAGGGTGGGGCTCTCTTTTTCTTTTTTGACACTACAGTAGGGGTTGTCTCACAGTTTGATGAGTTCTGCAGAGAACACAGTCACCAATATGTGACTATTTGAAAGTTGTATGTAGGTGTATTCCCTATACACAGTCAAAATGTAGTGATCTTTTTTATGCTTTTCATGCAAACCTTTTTTTCCTGTTTTAAAGTTTTTGTTTGTTTGTTTTTAAAAGCTGCTCCAAAAGTAATGCCTGCAATTTTATTATAATGGCTCAGAGACAATCTTCTTTTATCAACTGACTGAATTAAAAATCACTTCACAGGTTTGTAAATACCACTAATGACAATTTTTGTCCAGACTGTGAAAGTATAATGTGTTCTCGCACAAACCTTCTCCTTTACTAATCACTTTTGATATACCTAAATTATTTTCTTCCAAGTTTGTATGAAGGGGATCTCTTTTCCAAGATGGTGATGGTCCCCTAAATGATCTCCTGAAATCATCGGTGACTTGCTTCTTTAATCAGCCCATAAAGTTTAAGTTTCAGTTTCAGTTTTGTAAATGTACAAGTACCAAAACAAATATGCTTATTTATATTTCCACTTTATCAGTGATTCTCTATGTGTTAAAATATACTTCAATGTTTTTTTAGATTTAGATATAGACCAGATATGTTTGGAGGATTTCAGTTGTTTAAATAGTATTAAATAGAAAATCATGTGGCAAACAGTTTTGTTGTGCAGTGGTGATCAGGCCAGATCACTGCAGATATGTAACTAGTCAGAAAAATGTGTGCTTTACTGTCTTGCTTGAGTGGTACCCTCAGGCAAACCAGTCAAATTTGATATGTTGCCTATTGTTTTTGTTTGCCTATACCTCTATACTTTCAACAATGCCAGCAGGTTTTGCATCAGTCTCTTACAAGAAATCTGCACAGTCTTTGTCTGCAACTAGTGAGCTGCCTCATTATTAAAAATAACAGTGAAAAGAAAAATCCTAGTAGATTTTATCAAGTTGCTATATTACATTATAATGCATGTTATGAATTATATATTGCTATATCATTCTGAATAATATCACAGAGTAGTTCAACTTCTCTCTCATGTGTAATCTGATATAACTGCTTTAGAAAAAAACAGCAAATTCTTCATTGTCCTCTTTAAAAAAAATGAAGTTAAAAGAGAGGATAAATTAACATAGTGGTCAAAGTTCTAAGAATGTAAAAATTATTTCCAAAACAGAATTTAAAAATCCTGATAATGATTAACAAAAGTGAAAGTTTCAACTATAGCTCAAGGAAATAGGAAACTGTAAGAAATCTACTTCTTCTGCATTCCTTTCTTCCTTTCCAATTTAATTGCATAAATTAATCACTCTGGAGAAAAACAAACAAACAAACAAACAACAAATAAACTAACAAATGAAAACAGAACACTGTTCATTGAGATTAGGTACAGTGCCCTTTCTTCTTTGACTTTGATTGTAATGAAAATAATTTGACCTGAAGTAAAATAGCACTGTCAGATAATTTATGATTCAGTGCTTAATACTTCTGTAGCTTCAGTGCATTTTTTTTTCCTTCAATAGCTAATCTCATTTTAGTTCAGATACTCACAATAGCAAATACCTTATTTAATTAGTAAATGAAAAAAGAGTTTTTCAGAGCCCCTTATCTTTCTAGTTTTGTTATCCCATCTGTGCATGTCTTGAAAGGAGCCAAGATATGTATAATGCTAATTAATTTTGTACCACACTAGAGCTGTTAAGCCAGGTATTCAAATTCTTTTCCCAATTCAAATGCATTATAAAGCCTAAAGTTATTACTGCTAATGAGTAATTTAATTTACTTTAAGTTAATTAAAATATATTTAATTCAGTTACATGAAGGTGCTGATATAGTCTTTGAAAATACATATGATAATAATATCCATGGATTTAAGGAAAATACTGTTACAAATATTTTTCATTGTCTTGTAGAATCACGCAGGGATAATGGTTTCTAGAGGCCTCCAAGAGATTATGTAAGATGAAAAACAAATCAAGAGATAATCATCAAAATGTAAAATTAGCATGTAAAACAGGCATGTCCAACATATGGCCTATTGGCCATATGCGGCCCAGTTCAGCCCATCCTTTGACCACTCCCTTCCCCACACCATCATGGCTGTTGCCTTCTCCTGCCACGAGGTCCAGCCCAGCCCAATGTGAACACCCGTCACTCAGCAACAAACATCGGTGTGTGACTGGCACTTTCTGGTCTGAAACCAGAACAGTGGTGGGAGGGCACAGGTCAGTGCTAACTCAAATTATAGCACTTTGATACATTGGCTAAACAGCCCCATGAACAGCCAAAAATAGGCAACCTTTCTTTCATTTTGGATAAAGGAGTTTGAGCAGGAAAAAATACTTGACACTTAAATTTACAGCTAAAACAACACCAATAAAGAACAATGAAAGTAACTTTCAAAAGGAATAAATTAGGAGCTGACAGATAAAAATAATCAAAATATGACTTAGCTATGTCAAACTCTGCATGTTTCCCTCTACATTTTATGTAAATTATTTGTAGGAAAAGAACAGATCTAGACCCTTCTGTTATTACCTTCCTGTGCACATAGTGCGTATATGTTCATATTAACCACCCTTGCATATGCATGTGAAAAATGTAAACATATTTTCATGTTTAATGAAAGCCAGACTATTTTACTTGTTAGAAGGAAATAAAAATCAGTGTATTTGTGAGCAATAAGCTGTGATTTGAATATATTAATTAGTGTACACATCTTCAGTGCTTCATTCCCCAGGTATTAAGCAACACAACTTACTCCACTAAGCCACAAAGTCTTGTGCTCAAGAGGTAACTGGTGCAGCCTCTTGACATAAAGAACAATTAAGGTCTTCACTGTGTGTTCAATACCAAATCCTTCATTCATTTGGGAAGCTAATTCTTTTAGAACTCCCATTCTCTTTCTCTTTCCATACCTTGCTTCCTAGTAATTTTCTGTTTATTCAATATTTTCCATCATTCCTTAAAGAACACTACTTTAAATTTTTTATTATTGTTCTCTCTCTTTTTTTTTTGTTTTGTGATTATTCCATTGAATTCCATATTGTTTCACTTTTTCAGTTCTTATCTTTCTGCTGTGTCTTTTCATGATCTACTTCAAATTCTGACCAGTTTCTTGCTCATTTACTTTTATTATTTCATTTCACTCAAATACATAAAAATCTACAGAATTCACAGTCAGTACAATAATTTTAGTGTTCGACACTGTGCCCCAAAAGTTACTATTTCAAAAAATTAATACTAATTACATAAGAATATGCATGTGGTCTGGTTATAAAATAATTAAAGTATTTAAGAAAGTAAAGCAACCAAGTTGTGATTGTAACAACCCTAACTATCTACTCTAAATGTAGAAAATGGAACAAAGTTGTAAAAGACAAGGTCCAATACTATTAACTTTATTACAGTACCATTTTAAAATGCAAAAATTTTATGGACTTCTGTATAGAACAAATGTACAAAATATCATAGAGAAAATGGCTAGGTCTGATATAGCTGTACTACATGTTTGCCTCTCTTCCTAGAAGACAAATACTCTACATAAGTTCACAGATGTATGAAAGAATGAATAAGTGTTTAAATGAAAAAAAATAATAGATTTAAGTACTTATAGTCCAAATGTGTGAAGAAGACAAGTTTTTTTTTTTTTTTTTTTTTAAAAAAAAAAAAAGAAAAAAATGCCAAAAAGACAAAACTACTTAGAATTCTATGAGAAGTAGATAGTCAGATCAGTGGAGCAATGAAAAAGAGAAGTTGGGGAAATGGTCACTGCAAGTGAAATATATTCATTCCACACATGTAAGTCAGCAAATAGCCATTAAACAAAAATTAAAAGATGAGAGTGTTTCAAAGATCTTTGTCATGCTAAGCGGTATTTTATATATTTATTTCATTAGAAATACAGAAAATCATTCTCCCCTTTTTGGTCATGGAATCATAGAATCATAGAATAGCCTGGGTTGAAAAGGGCCACAGTGCTTATCTAGTTTCAACCCCCTGCTATGTGCAGGGTTGCCAACCACCAGACAAGGCTGCCCGGAGCCACATCCAGCCTGGCCTTGATTGCCTCCAGGGATGGGGCATCCACAACCTCCTTGGGCAATTGTTTCAGTGTGTCACCACCCTCTGAGTGAAAAACTTCCCCCAGATCTCTAACCTAAAACTCTCCTGTCTCAGTTTAAAATCATTCCCCCTTGTCATATCACTATCCACCCTTGTAAACAGCTGTTCCCCCTCTGTTTATATGCTCCCTTCAAATACTGGAAGGACACAATGAGGTCTCCCTGGAGCCTTCTCTTCTCCAAGCTAAATAAGCCCAGTTCCCTCAACCTTTCCTCACAGGAGAAGTCCTCCAGCTCACTGATCATCTTAGTGGCCCTCCTCTGGACCTGTTCCAAGATCTCCACATCCATCCTGTACTGGGGGCCCCAGGCCAGGACAGGGAATTCCACATGGAGCTTCACAAGAGCTGAGTAGAGGGGGACAATCACCTCCCTCCCCCCTGCTGGCCACCCGTTTTTTAATGCAGCCCAGAACACATTTGGCCTTCTGGGTTGCAAGTGCACTACTGGCTCATGTCCAGCTTCTCATCTACCAGGACCCTCAAGTCCTTCTCCACAGGGCTGGTCTCAAGGAGATCTTCCCCTAGTTTGTAGAAATACCTGGGATTGCCCTGGCCCAAGTGCAGCACTATATGCGTTCATTTTTTAATCACTGTCACTGGATGAATTTTGAGTTTTGCTAAGTAAAAATAGAGAAATAAAGGAAAAATATGTATATAGCCTATGCAGGATCATAAAAAATGGCAAGCTATAAGGAAATTTAATCTATTCAAAGCATTTATATTTTCTAGGAACATTAAAATGTGTGATCTCACTCTGATCATCACGTCAGCAGAGGATAACTGTCCTAGATCTGAGGTGCAATTCAAGGAATAAAGTTGAACTAACTTTTCTATACCCAAGTGAGCTCAGAGGACAATTTTTTCTGTTACCACCAACTATTAGAGGCTACCTGTTTTGCACTCTTAAAAACTAGTTCTGTACTTAAAAAAATAATAATTTAAAAATATAAGCAAATTCATATGAATCATGGTGATTTTCATGGCAACATGAAGATTTTAAAGTGGTAAATAAGGAAAATTCATCACATATCACATTTTGAATTCAACACACTTTCACTGAGAAGCACTTAACAACTAAATTTATGCTTCCTGTTCAAATTCCAAAAAAGAAAAGTATTCTATTTTTTACATCTGAGTTTATGAAAAGAAAAACTAATTTAAGAATTTGCTGCAATCTTAAATTAATCAGATAAAGAATGAAAAATTAGCCCCAATGTCTTCATTAAATTTGCTTTAAAGTCATACTGAGACACTCAAAATATTTGTTCCACCTTAGATGTATCATTATACAAGTTCCTAGTAAATACCTAGTGGAATTGAAACAGATTCTTTCTGAGGAATATTTAGTTTGAAAGAATTTAAAACCCTGTGATGAAAGTTTTCCCAAAAGACATGTAATGCAATTTAGCATTTATATAGATTATTAAACACCTAAAACAGATGTTGACATCCCCTCCCAATTTATATCAAGATAATTATCTAGTTAAAAGATCTGTGGTTTAGTTGATGTATTTCTAAATTTAAAGGAACAATAAACTTAAAACTGGGGAGTTGCATTTCATTCTTCACTTCTGAGAAGAGAATCAGGTAACCAGAAAAAAAAGACATGGAATACAGCATTAACTCTTTAACTCCCAGTATACTACATGATGTTGTGATTTAGAACCCTGATCAAAAATCATAAAACCATGAAAAACTGTGATTTTGAAAGTTCAGAACTTCTCCCTGAAATAAATGTGAATTTTGTAGAGCACAGTGAAGGAATGTGGATATAATTTAAAATTGGATACTCTGAAATTAATACATAGTTCTGGTTGGTCTTTCATAGTTTGCTTTCCTTTCTCTTTCCCTCTTGAGGGAATCAAATGTTGTTTCTGCATTAGAATTAGATAATATATTTTTATTTCATGGTCTCTGCTGCCATAGTTCTTATTGAGAGTTTTTCTACTTTACTTGGGGAAGGGCGGGTGGCTCTGATAGTTTGCATCACTTATCCTTTAGACGAGCCTTCCCCAAGAAAGCACGTTCAGTATATATGTCTATATATGTATACTTTATCATACACATTGCAAGAATATTCTGCACAAGATTACAGATTCCCTCCCCTCCCCCCACCCTCCCCTCCCTCATCCTCCCCCCACCCTCTCCTCTCCTCTCCTCTCCTCTCCTCTCCTCTCCTCTCCTCTCCTCTCCTCTCCTCTCCTCTCCTCTCCTCTCCTCTCCTCTCCTCTCCTCTCCTCTCCTCTCCTCTCCTCTCCTCTCCTCTCCTCTCCTCTCCTCTCCTCTCCTCTCCTCTCCTCTCCTCTCCTCTCCTCTCCTCTCCTTTTGTTTCTTTTTCTTTTTTTCCTTTTTTTTTTTTTTTTTTTTTTCCTTTTCTTTTCTTTTCTTTTCTGGCCATAACCATGATCAGGAAACTCATTCCTGTCACCTGATAAGGGCTAATAAGCTTATTAGAAAACAAACAAACAAACAAATAAATCACTTGTGTTCCAGGTTGCCCTCATGTATGAGACGGGCTGGGGAAGGTTGAACTTTAATTCTGTGTGATGCCCAGTTCAGCACTGGTGTGTTCAATATATGAACTCTTGCAATTATGGATTCACAAATAATGCAGTTCTCAATTTGTCCAGCGGTATCTAAGGGAATATCACAATGATTTCTATGGAGTTTGGCTGCACTCAGACTAAGAACTCTAATGGCTAGTTTAGTGAATAACAATGTTTATTAGAGCAATAGATTACAGATTCTTTTGGATTGCTGGTGATAAATATACTGTCTGCAAAACATAAAAAGTTAATCAAGAACATAAATATTACAGCCAACTACAATCATGTCAAATCATGGAATACCTTATAGAGACTTCTGTATATCCAAGGGAAGAACTTAGTATAACCATGTATGTGAATCTTATCCAATATGCATCTCAATGTGAGGAGAGGGGAACAGAGCTCATCGACTGAACCTGGCTTATCTGCAATGCTATCCTTTTGCATCCAAATTCATTCTCTTCTAAGCCACTGTACTATTTTCTTTCTTCTTGAGTGACTAATAAAACATACCTTTTGAAGTTTGCCTGAAAATATGTTTTTGTCAGAAAATTGGAAAACTACTAACTCAGAGTTGGATCAGGAAAGAATATGTACATATATATATATATATATATATATATCAGTTTCAGAAATATCTTCATGTCCCCACCCTGCTCCACACAACATGGTTTTTTTTGTTTTTTTTTCTTAGAGTCAGCATGCCAGGCTCCCCTGGTGTTTGCTAACAGCTAAGTTTGCAGGTAACATTGCCTAGGGAAGAATCATGGAATGGATTATCCAGTGTATTCCACCCTGGGTGGATGTCTTTTCTCAGGAGGTGGACATTTCAGTATTTCATCACTGTAAATATTCCACAATCCCGTTTTAAAGTAAATGAATGTGAGGAGACGCCTATATGCAATCTGACATACAGCATAGGCCTTACAAGAAGCAGCTGAGGAAGCTGGGATTGTTCAGTCTGGAGAAAAGAAGGCTTAGGGGAGACTTTATTGCATGCTATAACTCCCTGAAGGGAGGTTGTAGGGAGCTGGAGATCAACCTCTTCACTTGTTTAACTATAGGACTAGATGGAATGGCCTCAAGCTGTGCTAGGTGAGATTCAGGCTGGATGTTAGGAAATTCTACTTTTCCAACAGAGTGGTGAGGCTCTGGAATGGGCTGCTCAGGGAGGTGGTGGAGTCACTGACTCTGGAGGTATTCAAGGAATGCTTAGACATTGTGTTGAGGTGCATAGTTTAGGTTGATAGTTGGACTTGATGACCTTGTAGGTCTTTTCCAACTTTGATTGATTCTATTAAATTGAGCTCAGTGTTCATGTACTGAATGCCAGCAGACTTAGAGCACATGATTGGGCATTGCTCGGAATCTAAGAGCAGCCAACCCCAACTCTTCTGATATTTGTGGACAAGCTGGGACTCAAGATGATTTAGTTTCTTACACTTTATATTGCCCATTAACACAACATAAAATTGATGTAATCAGCAGTATTGCCATGGATAACTGCTGCAAAAAATATATATATTTATAAACTGAAGATTTGGAAGGATGAAAAGAAAATGGTAGAACAGAAACAAACAGGAACAGGCCATAGAAACTAAAGTAAAGGAAAATGAATTTAAAAACCTGCAAGCAAATTTCCTAAAGCAGAGTAATGAGTTATAAAAGAAGAAAGCATTAGCCCTATGCATTCATCGAGTCATGATTTATAATCAGCCTACTGGCATTTCCTGAAGTCTAATTGTAGCATTTCAGAAACAAGAAAGGATAATATTTTAACTCCTCTACTTTCCTTTCTAGAAAGAAAAGGAAAAAAATACTCACACTCCCTCAAATACCCACTCTTCCTCCCCTAGAGAGGAATTGCAAAGCCTGAAAAACAAAGAACAAACAATGCCTGAAGGCACTGGGCCTTCCTGTCTGAGAAAAAGCCTATCCATAAATGAATACCAGCTCATATATTAATTCCAATTAGTCCTTAAGGACAACCGGCAAAATCTTTTTAATAAATATGGTAGCACAAATTTTAATGTCAACACAACTAAGTTCTGATAAACTAAGCACGAGATTCAGTTAATATTACCAATGCAAACAGAACAAAATGTTATGTGTGAAGTTGTTAAAGCTAATTTCTGGCTCCCAGGCAAGAAATGTATGTCAACCACTTGCACTGCAATTATAAATTGACATGAAAAATATTTCAGGTTTTGGTAGTTTAAAATGAATGACCTGGGTGCTCAGTTTATAGGTATTGATCCCAATACTATAAAAACCAGCGACGCCGCAATGTATATATTTTAGACAACTCTTACACTCTTAATGCAAAAAATAACCAGTGTTCCATAATAACTTATTTCCACTGTGACATGCAGTGGAATTTCTGAAGTTATAGTGGATTTGGAAATCCTGAAGTTGTGAAACTGTACCAGTGTAAAATAGAATTGATTAAAGGAACTTCCCTTAAATATGTAGGGACTGCAGTAGCAGTAGTGTGGCTACCTGTTGTATAACACACGCTTCAAGAAACAAAACAACAATATTCTGAATGAGAAAAGAGAGTTTTATCTTTAGTCTGAGCAGTTTACCAAATTAGAGAAAGTACATCAGGGACAGCCTGTGCAAATTAGAAGAAATCATAAAGTCGACCACTGTCTCAGAGGGAGCTGTGGAAAAAAACAGTTAGAATATGGTATGCCAATGGACTTGCAGAAAAATACATAGCTTACTGAAGAATACTCTGAATGTCACATATCACATGTTCATGGGGAACTTGGTGCTGTCATTCATAGACAGCCCTGATTGTGGGACAGGGTTTCATGTGTAACAGAACAGCTCCCTCACTGTGATCGCTCTCCTTCTCCCACTACTCACACACACTGAGAGTACACCAACAGCCAGCCCCAGTGTAAACTGAAACTGCTAGGAAACAATTCTGCTAAAGCATCAACTCTACATTTCAGTGAAGCGAAAGCTTTATGATATACATGAAATGTGGATTATATTGGATTATTTAAGTCATTTGGGAGATATAATACATTTTCGAAGGAGTGGAAAGTCTTTGGCTTACTTCAGGGACTAAGCCTTAAAAGGCCCTTCACTACAAGAAATACACGGTGGCCCTGGAATGTGTTAGAGAAGGGCAACAAGCTGGTGAGGGGTCTGCAGCACAAGTCTTATGAGCAGCTGAGGGAAATGTGAATGTTTAGTCTGGAGAAGAGAAAGCTCAGAGAAGATCTCATTGCTGTCTACAACTACCTGAAAGGAAGTTGTGGCAAGGTGGAGATCAGCCTCTTCTCCTAAGTAACAAAAGATAGGACTAGAGGGAATGACCTCAAGTTGTGCCAGGGGAGATTCAGTTTGGACATTACAAAAAAAATTCTCCTCTGTAAGAGTGGTCAGGGGCTGGAACAGGCTGTCCAGGGAGGTGGTTGAATCATGGCTTCTGGAAGAGTTCCAGAAACACTTAGATGTTGTTCTAAGGAACATGGTGTAGTGGGGAAATACTGGTGGCAGGTGGACAGTTGGACTGGATGATGTGAGGCATTTTCCAACCTCGGTGATTGTATGATTCTATAACGCCAATGGGTAGAATACAGTGCAGAGTTTATTGTTTTTGTTCTCAAATCTAACTACTACTGACTTTATCTAATGTGATAATGGCAAAACTGAGTGCAAAAACTGAGCAAAACAAGAAGGAATTCAGTGGGTATTTTACATCCCATACTGTCTTCACTCAAAAGGATCAGTAGAAAAAAACTGAGCTTAGTGAGTCACATATCAAGAAGAGATAATATCCATTCTCATGATCAAAACAGCTTGTGATTGATGAACAAATTAGCACGTACTGATGCTGTCCTCATGATTTTTATCTAAATATTGTAGCCCATTTATCTGAATAGTAGTGGTGTTAAACATAAAACTAAGGTATAATTAATTTATTTTTCATTTTAATGGAGTAACCTATTCCAGTGTCCCTGCTGAATCAAGTCTTCATTCTTTTTATAGCACCAAAAAGGATAACAAATGGAAATGCTGAGATCATGCTATCATCACAGTCTTTAGGAATGTTAGTACTTTGTTACTTTGTCCCAGAGTCTGAGTTCCATAGCTGGGTATGCAAGGAGATGATGTGCACATAAAGGTGAGAGGTATTTATTTTCATTTCCACATGTAGATGAGTGCTGAGGAGCTTGTACACAGGTCTTCCCTATAGTACATGATTTCTTTTGTGGCAAGGAATGCAGGGTCACCTTACCTGTGAGCATATTCATAGCATTTACCTTCATGTATGGTTTAACTGTTCTTCATTTACATTTAAGTCTTTTTGCTGCTGGTATTTGTCATTCCACTTTTTTTTTTTTTTTTTTCTTTTTTCTTTTTTTGCTAAATTTATAAGTGTTTCTAAATATCTGATATAGTCTATATGGATTTTCAAATTGGATATAGAATATACCTGGGGGATGAAGACATTTATTATGTTATAGAATATACATAGTCTGTATGTTTAGCTCTGAAATGACACCATTTTGCCTTAGAAAATGTTATCTGGCAATAAATACAAATCTTAGTGAACAGATAGAATGAGACATATTCTAGACTGAGTTGGAAACTTTAACATTTCTTTTTACATTGAGAGTTTTTGTTTTTGGTGATTGTGTAGGCTTTTTATTTTTTGTGTTCTTTGGTTGCTTTTTTTTTTTTTTTAATTGTTTGTTTGTTTCATTTTTCTGAATAGAGTCAGAGTTAGATGTTTCATAAAGATCCATAATTTGATATCTCCCTCACTCTGCAAGAAGTGGCTGACTACTGTAGTCTGAGAGGGACGTCTAACAGCAAAGTAAATCCCCTTCCTCAAAACCCAACAAAACCCATGGATATCAATTCAGGGGATGAATGCTCTTCACAGAGAAGAAAAAAAAAAAAAAAAAAAAATTAAATTAATAATATGGCAAACCATTGTAGATACAACTTTCAGAGGGAAATGACTTTTTTTTTTTTTTTTTTAATAGTGTTGATATTTTTATTTCTGAATATGGCATTGGTTATGTCTAACATGGTAGTCAATTTATTTTGGCCTCAGAGCAGAGCATGATCCTAATTCCAAAGCAGTCAGGTCAGTCAGTTGAAGAGGCTGCCATTACCTCAATAGCTCAGAGAAAAGTTCCCAAAGCTAATTGTTTGCATGTCAAAAACATAGCCATGATCCTTGGAAATAATGCCTTGCATACTAATTCAGAAAAAGACATTTTACCTTTTCAGAATAATAAACAAAAAAATTATGAGAGTAGAACACTTGAGTATAGGCAAGTCATGCTCCTAATAAAATACTTTTGCTGATTTGCCAAATGCTTGTATTACACACTTGATTACATTGTTGTCTCGCTATTCATTTCCAACAGAAAATAAATCCATAAAAAACGGAACCTGAGCCTTCATTAACATGAGGTCATATAAGATAATTACGAAATCATCTATTCGTATTAACAAGTGCGAGATCTGAACTCTCTCTTGTGCTTTCTAAGGATTATAGAGATATCAGTAGGAACACAGGAAGTTACAAAAATTGTGGGGAAAAAACAAAGCAAAGTTAAAAGTAATGTTCAACACAGTAGTTAATTTTTCAAATACTTAGGTGACATACAGTTTCAGTTAGTCTTACCTTCCTAAAGAGAAAATGGAATTAGATATCCTTTGAAATTATAGAAGAACCTGAGATTGTACCAAGATTTTATATGCTTATTCCACTGAACTGTGAGTCACTAAGTGCAAGTGCATATACTGCAGATGTCAGTATTGGAGAGATCTTTAGGAGATCCCAGAGTCTGAGCTCCAAGACACTACATATATCCTATCACTAGTAAGAAAATAACCTTCATCTGCTTTCAGGATCCATGTTAACATTCTGAATAATTACAAGAAAATGAATGGCTACAGGCCTGGATCTTAATAACAGAAAAAAAATATTCTAGTCAAAGTACAACAAGCAAATGAGCCTGGAACATGGATGAGCATTTACTAGTCAGACAGTAAGACATTCAAAAAGCAATAATCTAACCTATGACTTCTCACAGCAGTATCACCACTTGGAATTAATATATATCTTGATTTCTGACAACAGAATCTTTGCAATATTTCTTTCTTTTCTTCTTTCATCTGTGTCTTTTTATACTGACATCTGATTGTCTCAGTTTCACAACTTAAATCTGAAGGCGGTAGAATACATCTGTAGGTATATGACTGCAAAATATGCACACAGTTAGTAATTTCTAATATTAAGAGAAATAGTATACCTGTCTCATTATCAAAAGCAGAGATAATTCTTACATTGCAGAACCCAGAGAAATGAGAGTTATGCTCAGAGAAGGGATTGTGGACTGCAGACTTCCTTAATCTTCACAATTAAGACTTCTATAACTCCTCATACCAGAAGCTCTCCCTGAATCTCAAGGAGCTGCAATGCAAGAAAGTCTGAGCTTTTTTGAGCTAGTTCTGAAAGCCATTTCCTTATATGCAATTGTTTTTTCAAGTATAATATGAACTATTTTCACCCTTTCACTTATCAATTGTCTTATTCAAAAGGAGTCTAGAGACTTGAGGCACTCTACTCCTGCTCCTCATGGATGAGCTTAGACCTTTGCCCTCCAGACATGTCTCATGTATCAGTTATACACAAGTAGTCCAGTTATCTGGGAGCTGGCTTCCAGTTCACAGAGGTACCGTGTCAGGACATGGCACTGCCATTCTGACAATGCCTGTGGAGCTGTGAAATGTTCTTTTGTTCTTATGTCTCTGCCCTCCTGTTGATTATTTGCTCTTGCCTGACACAGCTGATCTGAGAACTCTGTCTTTGACTTTGCAAAGGGGAACGAGGGTCCAGAGAGAGTCCTGCTGTTGTACTGCAGCGTGAATCCATAGATGCTGCACAGAAAACAAGGAATACCCTTTGCCGGAGAGCAAACTTGGAAGATGAATCCCAGTTCAGCAGACGTAAATGGTGAGACTGGGAAATGCTATAGAAAACTAGATACTAGCAAAACAAACATACTGGCATAATTTTAGAAGGATACTTTGAAGTATAATTTTTTTTTAATCTTAGCATTCGTATAGCAAATTAAATTTGCTCAAAATCTAATAGTGGTTACTTATTTAATGCGAACAAGCTTGATTATTTACTTATTTAATGCAGACAAGTTTTACTCACATATGATTGAGAAGTAAATACTTTGATGTCATTATTCAAGTCTGAACTGATAGGAACTGTCTTTATTAATGCTGTGAGATTCATACTGTGCAGTAAAGCTTATGACAATATGATATTATCTTTTTATACTATCCTTAGAAGTGAAGATCTTCTTAGAATTAGGAATAGTACAGCTATGACAGAATAGAGCATATTGAAGCTTACTGGTTAAGATTATATCAATCACTTACGTACTGTGGAATCAAATGAAGTTTGATTGCTATGTCACCAAACCACTAATGATTTGTGTAAGCATTTGTATAGGAACTGCTGATCATGGCCTGAATGTCTAATTGACCACCCGGGGCAAGCAATGAGTCAGCCATGGGAGCACAGATGAAGGCAATTCAACTGTGCTACTGGAAGGGGTGGATCCTGGCTCCACCTCTCCTATATCCCATTTAAGAGCTGACTGCCACTGAGGAAGGATCTCCTTCTGGAGATTGCTTCTTGTGGAGTTTGCAGTGAACTACAACATCAGTGAGCATTTTTTATTATCTTTCCACTGGAATAATCCTACTTAGTCTAAACTCTGTACACTTGTTGATTGTACACCTATTGATTGTACAGCATTATGCTAAAGAAATAGTAAAAAATATGTACTACTGACAGTAAGATTTTTTTAATTTGAAATGTGATTCTTTCTATCACTGTGTAATTCTTTAGTCTTATGCAATCAAGATATAATATCTTTTGTTTCTAAACTGAAAACTTGATCTGCAGTGACAGTTCAAATGATTATATGAATGTGAATCAGGAAGCACTGAATATGTTAAGCTTCTGATTAATTCTTAACGCCACAACTAATGTACTTATCTTTACTCCACTTATATTAAGTAGATAGTATTTGTTCCATTTGATCTTCACAGTATAAATATTAAAGAGCCTAGAAGAGAACACTCGTTGGTTACCCTTCAACAAGGAGGGAAAGGATCTTATAAAAAGCCTCAGGACTAATAAATTGGTAGTATTCAATAGTAAGCAATATAGCATTTAAGCACAAGTAAGCAAACCAATATTAACAAACTGTTGGAACACTTTGGTGTTTTTCACTTCCTTGAATTATATCGATGTCATCTTTTTGATCTATCAAGATATAACTTGATGTACCATAAGACATGAAATTTAAGGCCCAAAAAGAGCCTCCTTCTCCCTTAGTTTTTTGCTCATTTTAGCATGAAGAAAAGCATGACTTCCTTCCTTACATTGCTATGGTTTAGCCCAGCAAGCAGTTAAGCACCACACAGTTGCTTGCACACTCCTTCCTTTGGGACTAAGGAGAGTATCAGAAAAAAAATATAGTAGAACTCATGGGTTGAGATGAAAACTATTTACTGAGATAGAGAGAAAAAGAGAAGGAAAAGAGAGTAATAGTTAAGATAAGAATATAGAATCATTGGCTAACAAAGGTTGGAAAATACCTCTAAGATAATCTAGTCTGACTGTCCACCTACACCAACACTGCCCACTAAATCATGTACCTGAGTACCACATCTACATGTTTCTTGAGCGCTTCCAAGGACAATGACTCCACAACTACCCCAAGCAACCTGTTCCAGAGGTGTCTCTCTCTATACATAGAGAGAGGGAGAAATAGTGATACATAAGCAATTTCTCTCCACTCATCAATCAATGCTCAGCTAGTTTCTAAGCAGCAGCAGACCACTGAAACAACTCCCACCTATTTTCAGTCATCTTTCCACATGATGTGAGATAGTGTAGAATATCCCTTTGACAGGTTTAGGTCAGCTCTTCTGATTCTGTCCCTTTCCATCTCCTTGTACATCACTTAGCCCCTGACTGGCGGGACAGCATAAGAAAATGAGAAGTTGAAACATCCTTGGTTTTGTACAGCACTGCTTAGCAACAACTAGAAATATTGGTGTGTTATCAGTGTTGTTTTTCTCTTAAAAGCCAAAAAGTCTCAGGGCATACAAGCAGAGTGGGCATAAACTGGAAGAGATAGCACAGGTAAAGGAAAATTTTTCAGTCTGTTTAGATGAATCTTGCCTATGGATAATAAATGCTGAGAGTATAAAATTTAACACAAATGTCAGTGAGCATATTGGTGCTTCCTATTTTTGCCACTAGAAGTAACAATATTAAACAAAGCTTTGGAGGTGTATATAAATAGAAATATATATATAAATATATATATATATACATGTAGATATATAAATACACATACGCATATATATACATATATACTTATCCACAGAACACAACAGTTGAAACAAAACTTAATAAATGGCAGTTACATACTTTGACTACAGGAACAATACATTTAGAGAAAGTGCAACAGCTATGTAAGTTATAAGGATTGTACTGTGGATTTTAAAAATAGGCACTCAAATTTGTTACAGGAATTTGAGTAATGTTAACTCTGCATACTACTCTTCTACATTATGTAATTTAAAAACAGTGTGTTTTTGTATCTTTTCTCATTTCCTAACATATACGCATACATTTGTTCCTAGTATAAATAAATCCTACTAATATATACTGTCAAATATCTTATTTCCACAAATTTCAAGCAATAAAATTAATATGTCATCTCAGTAGCTACTGAAAAATAAAATATTGCTGTAAGGGTATAACAGGTTATGTATAGCTATTTAATGATTAATCATTACTGCAAATAATATTTGAAAGGCTACTGTGATTTTTTCTTTTTACTTCCAACTAAATTTTTAAATCCACATGAAAAATATTGCTAATTAAAAGATGAAGCATTTAATTTTAATTGTTGTCCTGGCTTTAGACAGGATGCATTTATTTTTCTCACCTAGAAAGAAAATAACAGACTAATGGGAACCTACCTGTTTCATTTTAAAATTCACAAATATAGTACATAGCAATATCCTGTTCTGCACAGTTTATGAAAATTTTTGTAGATTTCAGACAAAATATTTGGAAATATAACTAGCAATGGAGAAGTATTAACAATTTTTAGTCAAACAGATGACTAGATATCAGAAAACTTGTCAAAAGAGCAACTTAAGGAAATAGAAGATGTTCAAAGAGAAAATAAGATTTAGCATACCATCTGCTATTACTGTACTAACAGACTATAGTAGATAAACAAGTATTACATGCTTATGTGCATGTAAACTGATAATGATAATCAAATAGTAGTTGTGGGGGTTTGGTTGTTTTTTTTGTTTGTTTGTTTTTGCTTTGTTTTTTAGAATGTGGATTACCTGTGTATGGAAACGTGTGGAAATATCTTTTGATTATATGATGCAATGTGGGGAAGGGAATTTTCTGAAGAACTTAAAAAGAAAAATGATTAAAATATTTTAACTGTGCTGAGAATGTTCCTGGCATTTAAATCACTGCTGCAATCTGAACTGTCCTTTCAAATACATTTTAATAAGCTCTGAAGAAAAATTGGCTATATTTGAACCAATTATAAATATTTTGGGGAAAAAAAAAAAAAAAAAAAAAAAAAGAAATATATATATAAAAAAAAAAAATCAAAACAACCAGGTTCAACTTCAATCTTTTGTAAATTCTGGACTGCACTCATTGAAAGAGTAATTTGTATTATATCATATCCTATGTGTATATTTCAGGATTTGCATAGAAAGAAGATATTTTAATCATTTTCTCACATTATTCCATAATGTGATAGATCATACATGGATTTTATGTGTGCTGGATAGTACAAATAAATATCAAGTAAATTCAGTTTTCCTGTTGGTATTTGTTGTTGTCGTTGTTATTGTTTATTTGTTAGTTTTAAATACTTCATCTGAAAAATTGATTTTAAGAAGTGAGCAATTTAGTATATCTGTACATATAATTTTAATGAAGATTTTTGTGCCTTACTAACCTCTAATATAACAGCTACACTGTGTTTTATGTTGTTCTTCAAGATACACATATAATTTAGATACTAAGTACATTTATATTTAAACAGTTTTATGCTTAGTAAAGAAAGAACACTGTTTTCCTTTTGGCACTACAGTAGATGATGAGAATAGTCAAGTCCCTTCCTACCTACCAATGCATGTATTTTCCTCTCCATTTTAGTGATACTAATAGTTTCTAAAAACTCATGCCAAATTTGAATTTTATTATTGATTATAGTTGTTAACAAGTTATCAAAACATCCCAAGCACAATGGAATTTTTTTTAGAAGATAGGGATTCATTTTAATTTCTATTCAGTATTTGCACTGTGTAATGATTTTTTTCTAACTCTTTTCCTTAAGAAGTACTGTATTAATACTTTTATTAGTAACAGTAATAATGATAATATGCAAACTGTAATACAAAAAGTTCATTGTTGCAAGATCTTTCCTGCAAGAAAATAAATAAGAAACATTACTATCTTTTCATTGTTTTATGGATAATAGGTATATATGCTGACACTCAAAACTCATTCACAGGGAAGAATTTGTTGTTGTTGCTCTGAAGTACAAGTGTTTGAAATCATTTCTTCAGATATGTCTCTTTCATGAGTGCTTATCAAATGTGCTGACATAGTATCACCTAGTAATCCACAGGCTTATCATCAAATTCCACAAAAATCTCTCTTTAGTGATGTAGCAACAGTTGAAGGTCATAATAATCTCTGAAAGTCAATTTCCTGAAGCATGGTTCAGAGCTTTTGCTACTGCAGGGGTGAACTTGGTGTTTTGCTGCAACGTACTTCAATCAAGAACTAACTTGTGAATAATCGAGAAATACTTCACAAATACTTCTAAGCTCCACTTTCCTAATCCAAAGGTGTGATAGGGTGCAGCCAACCATGGTAATTCAACTTGGAACAAGTTATTATCAGAAAGAAAACAAGACAGTAGGCTGAAATGTGCTGGAGACTTAAAAGACTTCAGATGTTTTATCTAAAAGAATATGCACTTTGCTACTTTTCTGTTTTCTCAAATGTGTCATTTATGTTTTGAAGCTGAGCCTTTTCTATGAGAGGTAAGTGAATAACTTAGTGAAAAAAAAAAAAAAAAAAATCACAAAAATAAAAGATCTACCAACTTTGCTTAGCAAAAACACACCCCAATTTATATGTCTTTAAAAATCTTTGGCCAAGTTTCTACCTTTTCACTCAAACACTGTACATGCAGTACTCTATTTCTTACCAGAGAGTAACTTCTCCTTAACCTGAATGTTTGATCTTTCATTCTGAGGGAATGTATGCTGGTCCAACAAGGTCCACCCATGGATTCCGAGGGAATCGAAGGATGAAGTTGCTAAGCTGCAATTCATCATATTTGAAAGGTCATGGCAGTCTGGCAACATTCCCACTGGTTGGAAGAGGGAAGACAACCCCCATTTTCAAGAAGGGGAAAAAAAAAAGAAGATCCAGGGAACTACAGGCCAGTCAGTCTCACCTCTGCGCTTGGCAAGATGATGGAGTAGGCCCTTCTGAAGGCTCTAATAAGGCACATGGAAAACACAAAGAAAATGATTGGTGGTAACAAACATGGTGTCACAAAAAAAAAGAGAAATGCAATAAGACAAACTTACTGGCTTTTTAGAATGGAGTTACAGCCTGAGTGGATAAAGGAAGAGCAACTGATGTCATCTACCTGCACTTGTGCAAAGCATTTGACACTGTCCTGGATAACATCCTGGTAGCCAACTTGGAGAAAAATAGAATTGATGGATGAACAACTCACTGGATAAAGAATTGGCTGGATGGTCACACTCAGAGAATTACAGTCAATGACTCAGTGTCCAAGTGGAGACCAATGATGAGTGGCATTCCTCAGGGACTGGTGTTGGGACTGGTACTATTCAACAACTTTGTAGGAGACATGGACAGTGAGATTGAATGCACCCTCAGCAAGTTTGCAGATGACAGCAAGCTGTGTGGTGCAGTTGACTTGCTAGAGGGAAGGGATGCTATCCAGAGGGACTTGGACAGGCTTGAGAAGTGGGCCAATGCCAATCTCAGGAAGTTCAACAAGGGATAGTCTCAGGGACAATCTCAAGCACAGATACAAGGTACGTGTGGAGAATGGAGAATGTCTTGTGCTATTGTTTAATCCTTCATATGTTGTTTCCTCCTCTCCTTTTCCTCCTTACTCCTCCTTTCTTTCTTAAGTTTATTTTTCTGTCTCATTCTTTCACCAGGCATACCTATTAGGAGCTAGTGTCCTCACCAGAGCTGCTGGTCAACAGATAAATATATTTCCAAATCTAGATATATTTGATTTTTCAATAACCAACTCCCTTCTGGTAAGTATGAGATCACAAAAGAATAGCATCATGATAAATCTTAGAGGAAATTTGATATAAACACAAAAACATCTGTGATGAGAGGGACAATGATTTAAAAAGCTGTTTTACTGTTTGCCTAGAAAGAAGAACAAGCTCAATAGCTTGAACTCTGTTCAATTTTATAATAGTAATATCAAGAAGGAATAAAGACAGTTTAACTTGTCATTAGAATGCTTTTCTGTATGTATCAGTGCAGATTAGCAATCTAAGCACATATAGTGTGCTGATTTTATACCAGTTCTTTTGGCATATCACTTATTGAAGTCAGCAGAAATTTTAAGTTAAAGCTTGTAGGTGAACTGTATCTCTTTAATCAAGTACAATAGTTACAACTGAGAACTTTCTCTGTGTCTCTGGTCATTTTCAGCAAGAAAGCATACAAAACAGAAGTTAGACAAGAGGAATGTCTATTAGTATATCTATTCCATTTCTCTATCTGAACAGTATATTTTCCCATTTTACTAATGTTACAATCTATATTTTTAAAGGTCAAATTTTAATTAAAAGTCAGTCTCACTTATGCATGTAATATTATGTCTGCATTTTCAATTTATTATAGCAAATACATTTAAAAAACAGACCTTAATGAGTAAAAGTGACAGATTAAGCATGTAAACTGAATTTGTTCAGGCAGTTTCAATTTGCATGGGGTACATGCTTCTGAGGGAACAAAGTCTTTGTGTCCTGCTTTCATGATTCAATTAAACAAAGTTATTGCCGAAGTTTCTATTCTTTTTTTTTTTTTTTTTTTTTTTGACAGAAATAACATTAAACCCTAGATTCTCATCCTATTGCTATTTTATGATATATCTTCCTTCCTATTTTTTATTTTAAACGTTGTTGAATAATTCTTTTTTCCATTTTCCATTTTCTCCTGCAAATGTTTGTAAGCTATTGCCTAGAATTTTGAGACAGGTTTACCAGATGGAGATGGCAAAAGTAACAATGAAAATGAAATAGCAGGCCTACAATGAGCTTTGTTAGAGAACTCACCTACCCACACCTGACACCTGCTATGGAATAAATGAATAAAGTTTTAAAGTTTTTCTTAAAACAATTTGTCTACAGTTAATTAACATGAATTTGTACTGTTTCAAGTCTTTCAAAGGATAATAATAGGTCTCCCTTTTCTGGAATTCTACCATTCATTTCTGAATGAGTCACTCTAGAATTAACTCACAGCAGATTTTCCCTTCAGAAAATTTCTTTTAATCATTTAGTAGATGATATATGACATTTGAGTTAAATAGCTGACTAGGTTTACCAAGTGACCTCAGTGTTACTGCAAATGAATGTGTGTAAGTATGTAGAAATCACCAGACTTCATCCAAGTATGGATTCCTCATTAGAGGTCAGATTGAAATTTATTTACAGCTGTTACTCATCATAGTCAGGTGCCAATAACAGGAAGGACAAATAATACAATTTAATTTGCAACTAAAGAATGATTTTTATTAGACTTTGTACTGGTGAGACTTTACCTGGAGTACAGTATCCAGATGCGGAATCCTCAATACAGGAGGTACATGGACCTGTTACAGTGCATTCAGAGGATAGCCACCAAAATTATGTAAAAAATGGAACACTTCCCCTGTGAAAGTCATACTGAAAGAGCTGGGGCTATTCAGTTTGGAAAAGAGAAGGCTCCAGTGAGAATAAGAAAGAAAGGGACAAACTCTTTAATGGGATCTATTGTGGCAGGACAAGAAGAAATAATTTCAAATAAGAAGAGAGGAGATTTTGGATATAAGAAATATGTTTTTTTTATAATAAGTGTAGTGAAAAACTGGAAAAAATTGCCCAGATAGGTGGTGGATGCTTCATCCCTGGAGACATTCAAGATCAAGATGGACCAGGCACTGGGCAATCTAATATAACTTTAGATGTCCATATTCATTTCAGAGATGATGGGCTAGATAACCTTTCAACTCAAATGATTCTATGATGATTCTTCATACAGTAGAATAGAACCTAGCCCATACTTCCAATTTAGAGTCATCTATTATAACTTCCTATTATCACTGCAAAAACATTAGGATCATTACTAAATTCTAAAAATAATACAATGCATGAGTCTTTTTTCTTTTTCTTCTTTCTCTTTTTTTTTTTTTTTTTTTTTGAGGGGGTTGTGGGAAAGGGGGAGGGCAAACATTTTAAAAACTACCTAAACCATAGTAGAAGCATAACTTCAAAATTTAAGGTTTTTCATATTATAAATCACTTCCAAATTAAAAAGGCAGATTAACTGTCACCAAGTGCTTTGTAAACACAGCAGATAGTACCTCACAGTATCAAATGTCACTTTAGTGCCTGAATTTGTTGTGATAGATTCAACTGTCATTTAACCTATGCTTAAGACTGTTTTTGTATTTCTACCATCAAATGTTTGCAAACTGTTTCTCATACAAGATCTATTAAAAAAAATAGTAACCCTCTCTCTTATTTAATGTTCTAAAAATAATTCAAAATAAAAAAGCTGCTCAAAGGAATTAATATTCAGAGACCTCAAGGTACTTTAAATTGCTTTTATTAACAGTCATTTTCAACTTCAAATTAACTTTGATTTTTTCCCTTCCTGTTATTAGCATTTGAGTAGAACTAACAACTGTGGTCTGTAAACTACTGATTCAAACCTGAACTTAGAAAATCATTAAGAGTCTTAGTTAAAATTGTTCTTTAAATGTTTCTCTTCCACACAAATTCATCAGAATTAATAAACATCAAACTCAACACCAGCAGCTGTCTCATATGCCCTGATTACCCTCTTTTCATTTCAGAGAAGGAAATCAAACCAGAGGAATTCTTGGTTGTTTTGATCCTCTACCAAAGAAAAATAAATAAAGAAAGGAAGATGTAATATGAAAGGATCAACTATAATTTCTCAAGGGCAGAAGAGATATTTCAGAGAGGCCAGCATCTGAGCTCCCACTGAAATTACTTTATGTTTTTTCTTCTAACATCATTTCCAACCTAGTTCAGCCTTCCCATACTCAACTTCTACTTGTGGACAGCTGCAGACAAATTTATATTCTTGTAACTTTTTTCTTTTAAAGCCAAGTGTATGAGAAGAAAGTTCACCTGACCAATAAATGCATGTGACAGGAGTACTCCATCTCATGTACAATGCAGTGTGTTCATACCTACAACAGGATGTCACACATTAGTTAGACTAGTTCTCCTGCATAGAGCTCAAAGCTGACGGTGAGCACCTTAGAAACAGTTTATTGAGCTACAAACATAAATTTCAATAACTGTACTTTCCAGTCTTTCAGACTTGTCATAGAATGTATATTTTCTGAACTTAAGTGTTTTGCAGCATAGAATCATAGAATCACAAGGTTGGAAAAGACCTACAAGATCACCTAGTCCAACCGTCCTCTCATTACCACTACTACCACAAGCTACTAAATGGTATCTCGTAGCTCCTTATCCAGACGCCTCTTGAACACTGCCAGGGATGGCAACTCCTCCACCTCCCTTCGCAGGCCATTCCAATGCCTGACCACTCTGAGAGAAAAAGTTTTTCCTTATGTCTAATCTAAATCTCTTCTGGTACAACTTGAGGCCATTTCCTTGGGTCCTGTTGATTGCCTGGGAGAAGAGGCTAAACCCCTCTTCATCACAACCTCCCTTCAGGAAGTTGTAGAGTGCAATGCGATCTCCCCTCAGCCTCCTCTTCTCTAGACTAAGCAATCCCAGCTCCCTCAGCTTCTCCTCATAAGACTTGTGCTCCAGACCCCTCACCAGTTTAGTTGCCCTTCTCTGGACACATTCCAGGACCCCAATGTCCTTCTTGAAGTGAAGGGCCCCAAACTGAACACAACATGCATGATTTGCACACACAATTTTTTTCCCACTGTCGTAGAGTCATAGACTTGTTTCGGTTGGAAGGGACCCTTAAGATTATCTGGTTCCAAACTCCCTGCTACAGACAGGGACACCTCCCTCTAAACCAGGTTGCTCAGAGCCCCAGCCAACCTGGCCTTGAATGCTTCCAAGGAAGGATCATTCACAACCTCACTGGACAGCCTGTTCCAGAGTCTCAGCACTATCACAGTAAAGAATTTCTACTTAATATCTACCCTCTTCCAATTTAAAACCATTTCCCCTCATCCAGCTGCTCCTTGCCTTTATAAGTTCCTTCCCAGCTTATCTGTAGGAATCCTTCAAGTATTGGAAGGTGGCTATAAGGTCTTCTCAGAGCCTTCTCTTCTCCAGGATGAAGATCCCCATCTCTCTCAGCCTGTCCTGATAGGGGAGGTGCTCCAACCCTCTGATCATCCTTGTGTCCCTCGTCTGGGCCTGCTCCAACAACTCCATGTCCTCCTTGTGTGGGGCTTCCAGGACTGGTGCAGTACCTCAGTTGCGGTCTAGTGAGAGTGAAGGGGCAGGATCTCTTGAAGCAGCAAGATGCAACTCCATTCTAAAAAGCCAGTAAGTTTGTCTTAATGCATTTCTCTTTTTTGTGACACCATGTTTGTTACCACCAATTATTTTCTTTGTATTTTCCATGTGCCTTAGTAGAGCCTTCAGAAGGGCCTACTCCATCATCTTGCCAAGCACAGAGGTGTAGTTCCATGGATCTTCTTTTTTTTCCCCTTCTTGAAAATGGGGGTCATGTCTTCCCTCTTCCAACCAGTGGGAATGTTGCCAGACTGCCATGACCTTTCGAATATGACGAATTGCAGCTTGGCAACTTCATCCTCCAGTTCCCTCAGAATCCATAGGTGGACCTCATCAGGTCCCATGGACTTATGCACCCTCATGTTCTTTAGATGGTCTCGAACCTGATCTGCACTTACAGCAAGCAGATCTACCTCCTCCAAGTTCTTACCATTGCTTTCTACAACTTGGGAGGTGTGGCTATAGCCCTTGCCAGTGAAGACTGAGGCAAAGATTTCATATTAAGCAATTCAGCCTTCCATGTATCCCTCATGATCAGGTTTGCAGTTTCGTTCCAGAGACGGCCCACATTCTCCCTGACTTCCTTTTTATCACTGATATACCTGTAGAATTTCTTCTTATTCCCCTTGATGTCTGTTGATGTACATTTCATTCTGTCTAGGTCCTAACAATTGAGGGAAGTGAGATGTAATGAATCTTAAAGGATGAAATGTAGTTTCAACATGTGACAGCTCAGGGTGCTAAATAATCTTATTTTGTCTCTTTTTTTCCCCCCAGAAATATTGAACCTGATGATTTTTTTTTTTTTTTTTTTTTTTTAATCATCCTTTTCCAATTTAGGCTTTTCAGTAGTACAGTTATTGTAACTGTTCATTATTTCTGATATTAGAGGCAAAAATAGATGCATGCACAAAAATCTAGATCCAACTTATTTATAATTGTAATATTTGTAGACATGGCTTTACAAAGGCTTCAAAGATTCACTGGTTACTTATGATTATGACAATATCTTATTAATTTTATTTTCTAAAGAATTTTACAAACACCATCATTAGAGGATCCACATTATAATTCACAATATAGATTTGGATTTCATTCCTACTATTGCTGCAGAAATAAAATATAAAAATTATATATAATTATATTAATATAATTGTATTAATAATTTTATATATGTATGTACATATGATTTTTCCTCATCCTAAATGGAGAATTAAAAATAAGTATATTATGGTCAGAGAAGAAGTGTATTTGCTGAAGTTTTAGAACTACCTAAGAGATTAGCATTACAATCTCGAGATCTAATTCAATACCTGTTTTTATCACATTTCAATGATGGCTTATATCAGTTATTTCTAGTTAAGAATCTGAAATACAGAAGAAAATATAAAAACAGAAGATGAACAAGATCTTAAAATAAAAAGAATGTACTTTGACAAAAAAAACTTTTATTTCTATGATGTGGAAAACAGCTGCAAAAATGTATTCCATTCCATCACTTCTAAAGACATGCTCTTTGCGTCCTTTTCTCACTCATCTAACAGTCCTTTAAACATAGTCCTGGTTTGATCACAACTATCAGAAACAAAACAAAAGAGTAAGGCCAGATACAGAAAATAAGTCTAGGACCATTCCTTTTGGAAGGAGTCCAAACTTAAATAAACTTACACTGCTTGATAAAGTGTAGAATATATTTGTCTTTTATTACCCCTAGTAAATTACTCCTGTTGGTGGCACAGTACAATCCAAGAGCATCAAGCTGATTGCTGTTACATTGATTAGCATGCTGGACAGCCTTGATGTGATGTATTGCCCTGCAAGGCAATCTACACATGCCTGGGTTTTCATTTGGTGGTTGCTTTGTTCTCCCCAGTCATTTTTTGCATCTGTCAGAAAATATGATAATCATGGGAATTTGGATCAAAATAAATTTTCCATGGTAATGTTTTGTTGCAAAAGATCATACTAATATAAATGTAAAATTGGTCAGAATATGTCAAGATTACTGAGTCTTTTGACTCTGATGTCTTCTACATTGTTGAGCCTTAGGCTCATAGATCTCCATAGACATTTTGAGAAATTACTCAATCCTTTCATATCAAGGTTATTCATCATTTTTCTGGGCATCAAATAGAAGAAATACTCTGACTACATGCAGAGAAGTTGCAGAATCAAAGAGAAAATATAATTCACTGTCATATATTTCTATTATGGATGTGTGTAGCAGGAAGGAAACATGAGATTAGGAGCATGTGGAAGGCAAAAGAAGATTGCAAATCAGGCAACCAAACACTGTTTCTATAGATGCCTTTGTGTTAACAATATTGATAGTTAGGACAGATTCTGAAATTAAAACAACGACAACACCACCACAACAACAAAAAACGATTAAGCAGAATTCTAGCAGCTTAAGGACACAGGACTAGACATTCTTTTTAAGTTAAAAGATCTGGTCTCATTCCATAAAAAAACCAATTCATTATAGAAACTTTAATTCTATAATTTTTTTAATTTTTTTTTTGCATGCAAAGATCATATGGTGAGTAGGTTGTGTAGTTAGAAGTCTTTAAGACATAAGAGAATTCCTATTTCTCTGTTGCTAAATTTTAGACCTAAGTGTAGAGTAAAGTCCCATTTTCTTTACTACAGTTTCTGAAACAGTCCTGGCATTTCCATGGTCATCCCCTCATGCTTTGTGCACTAACCCTACTGCAAAGCTCTGTCTACTCCATCAAATATTTTATTTGATTTTGATCCTTGTTTTTCTTAGAATGTGAATACAGGTTGGTAAATCATGTATTTATTTCTTATTTTATTTCATAAATGTTCATTTAAACCTTTTACTTTTTTCTTCTTAATGTGACAGACATAAGTTTGAAATGGAACAGGAAGGATATATTTGAAGAAAAGAACAAAAAGTGTCAAAAGTGTCTCCCTCTATACCTTCCAAGAAGGTATATAGTTATTTTGGTTTTAAAATTCAATTTCCCCAAGCTGTTCTTCCAGCATACCTAAACTTCAGAGTTTGACATTTTGTACAATATTTTCAAAATTGCTCAGACATTCCTTATCACCTGAGGACACTGACACTGCTGAGAAAATTTCTGAGCTCATGAAAGCTGCAGATGGGCTGTGCAAAAGCAGGTGTCACTATCCACGCATCTGAGATGTATAAGATATCAGTTCAACAAGAGTCATATAAGGAACAAGGAAAACATTATCGCCTCCATAGAGGAATATGAACGGTGCCTATTACTAAAGAACTATTATATGAGAAATTAGTGTGGATGGAGAGAACGGCATAGATAGACTGTGACCTTTTCATGGCTGTAATTATGTCGGGAAAATTGTATTGAGGCTCAGTGCCGCCCCCCCCCTACCTCCCACCCTGCCAAAAAAAAAAAAAAAAAAAAAAGAATAAGAATAAAGACTATGGCCTAAGAGGAAAGATATGCAATATTCTGTTTGATGATGCTGTGCTATGCCTGACAAGGTAGTGCTCAGACCTGTTGGCCATAATGCCGTCATTGCTTTATAATTGTATACATGGCACCAAAAAGTTTCTTGGTGAGACAACATGACCATTTGAGAGGAAACAGTAAAGAATACTCTAAAAATTGTTTAAATTTCTATGCAATCTGAACTGGGTAATTTACTCCATAATTATTCATGTTGATTCAAAACTGAGGATTTAATAATTCTGTGTTCTGGAATATTTATTATTGTGCCCTTCTTATACCTATTGCAGTTGAAAATGTTTCTCGTTCAATCTACCTTTTTTTAACCCACACAGTGCTTCTACAAAGTTAAGGAAACACCGTAAAAATG
The DNA here is from genome assembly GCF_987193195.1 of Phasianus colchicus. Classification (NCBI taxonomy): domain Eukaryota; kingdom Metazoa; phylum Chordata; class Aves; order Galliformes; family Phasianidae; genus Phasianus; species Phasianus colchicus. The sequence goes on from NC_143476.1 coordinate 19,195,443, forward strand.
CGAGAGAGATTTCAGCCTTCAAGGAGGAGGAGGAACAGGAAGATAAACAACATATTTCAGGATCCTTGTGTCTAGTGACCAGCACTATGCAGTCAGATATTGAACATTTGTGTATTTTCATATATCACCTATAATGAAAATTGTTAACATTCCAGCACAATAATCAGAAGAGATAAACTAAACGAGAAGGGAGAAGAAATGTCTTCTTGCAAATATCACCTACTAAAAGATGCTTTCTCTGCATTTTGAAGTACTCTTGATTCTTCATCACTGTTAACTTTCTTAGACAAGGACAAGCAAATTCCCTCCGCTCAAAAATCACTTTTATCCAGTTTGGATTTCTGATTTGGTGTCCATAAATAGACAAAACAATAATGGGAAATGAGTCATATTTTGTCAATCTGTCAACTATCCAAATACTATACTCATGGTACGTACATACTCATTATTAACATCTGAAAGATGAATTCTCCACAGTAATTCTGACACTAGATACACTGAAAGACAAATAATGTGTTTATGGTTCTGCAGTCACCTCTAGTTTCTATTCCCAGAACCACAAAAGAACAGTGCCTGTGCTGTGTTTTCAGTTATTCAACCACAAAGAGATAGACTTGACAAACAAGCAGTCCCGATAGGGTGAAAGCGAGGAGAAATCACAGAATGGCCAGGGTTGGAAGGGACCTCAAGGATCATGAATCTCCAACCCCCCCTCCCCCCTTCAAAAAACAATGGAGAAATGGAGAAAGGAATCGGAGAAGAAGCTGCAATACAACTAGAACAGGAATACAGTGAAACTTCAGAGATTGTGGAAGAAGGAACTCAGTCTTTGAAGAGGATTTAGAAATTCTGGAGCACTGAAACAGCCTTCTCAGAATGGAAGTATGGATTTATCTTCAGAATCACATACATTCAAACTTGTTCAACATGAATTTACATTTTTTTTTTTTTGAATATAACACATATATGTATTTTTCTTACAGATTAAATACATTTTATTTTATTATTTTAATTTTTGAAACTTTTTTCCCCAGTTTTATTCAGTGATCCTAGAGATCATCCCTAGAGAAACTGTTCACTAATTACTTTCATTCTTGCTATACTGCATAGCTTCCTTGGCTAGCATATAACAACTTTTGCATATATTTCTCTGATGTTTCTCACAGGACATGGCTTGAAGTCCCACCTCACATACTCCTGACACCAATGCCAAGCAGAGTTAGCTAGTGTGCTACTCCTGTACAAACAATTCTGTGATAGAGGAGAGGATGCAGAGGCGCCAGGCTCTACTCCCTGGTCACTGATGACAGCACAAGGCACGGCACAGAACTGTGCCAGGGGAAGCTTAGACAGGACATAAGGAAAAATTTCTTCACCACAAAGATGGCTGCACTGCAACAGAGTTAACTACAGATGTAGGTGATGCCTTTGGCTGTCAATGTTTAAGAAGCATTTGGATAACCCTGCTGATTACAGGCTGTAAGTTTTGGTTAATCCTGAACTTGTCAAACTTCTGGGCTCGATATCTGAAAGTCCTCTTCAACTGAACTATTCTATTCTGTTCCATTACATTTTACTTCACTCCACTCTATTCTGTTCAGATTGAGAAGAAAAAGACACTATACTGGATTGTGCAGTCTACTACAGCACTCTAATTTGCATCATTCTTCTCTGAATCCAGACATCTAGGAATCTGGAGAGTGTGTGAGTGCAAGTATTAGTTTCCACTTAATTCTCCCAGTCATTTTAAAATTCCAATTTTAAAAATTCCTACCTCTTGTTATTATAGCATTTTAATTATATAATTGATCTAGCAGCTGACAAACCTGCCTGTGGCAAGGGGATTGGAACTTGATGAATACTGAGGTTCCTTCAAACCTAACCATTTTATGACTTCACGATCCTTTGATTCTACAATTATATCACTTTAAGACCGTTGATTGCAGGATGAGATTCTGTTAGGAGTATTAAACTTGTCCGCTAGCATTTTAGTAGAGCACTTGTGTCAGACATGTTTCATCTGGAATTTGGGAAACTCAAACACATTTTAGATTGCTTTATGAATCCAGGTCTTAACATCTGGATACCCCTTTGGCAACTACTTAAAATGGAAAACCTCACCACCAATAGACTCCTAAGCTGAATCACAGAATGGCCAGGGTTGGAAGGAACCTCAAGGATCAAAAATCTCCAATGCCCTGCCACAGTCAGGGCCACCAACCTCCCCATTTAATGGTACACCAGGCTGCCCAGGGCCCCATCCAATCTGGCCTTGAACACCTCTTATACAATTTCCATCGCGACACATGTTGGTACAATTCAAGACAAGTGACAATCAGTGAACATTCATGTTCTTTTATGGGCCAGTGCTCAATGATGTTACTGGAGGCATGCAGTTGTGAGGTGCAGGTTCATCCTATGTTTCATCAGTCCCATGTGGACCATCACCAGGTGTTGCATGTGATCTGACAGTAACCCTGGAATGCTTTGATGACACTTCATTCCTTCTAGTGATCCTGAAAGCTCAAAGACACGGGGAATAATACAGATGTTTCAGAGGTACCAGGAGGGGAAGGTCTGCCATCCAGGGCAAGATACAGGCCATATTTCTATCTTGGGTCAACACTTTGGCTTCTACTGGGGCATGTCCCAACCACCTGTACCTCACCTTCTGGCCAGATGTCTGCAGCTGCATAACTATATTAGGCACCAAAGGAGGTGTCCTGATCTGCCATAGGTATATAATGGGAGTCCCTTTAGCAATGAAGATTGGAGTGTTGACCACGATATCAGTAGGCCATGTACCTATTACTGGAGGGACTACTGAGCCTTCCACCTCCAACAATCTCCCCCAAGATGCAAGTAGGCCACACCACTTCGGTCCTACCTGCACCTTCCAAGGCCATTTTATTCCATGGTGCATGGGAACTGCTGAGTCATGGCCTGAACCTCTGATTAATTACCTGAAGCGAGCAATGAGTCAGCCAGGGGAGCACAGCTGAAAGCAACTCACCTGTGCTGCAGGAAGGGGTGGAGCCAGGCTCCACCCCTCCTAGACCCATTTAAGAGCTGACTACCAGTGGGGAAGGTTCTTTCTTCTGAAGATCCACACCACTGTTGTTTCCTGAGTGAGCCCATGATATGGGTAAGTATTCTATCTATTCTCTTTGTCTTGCTTTGTCTAACTCTCTTCTTTATTTCATTATTATGACATCTTAATATTATTTGATTATACGATATTCCTTTATACAATTTTCCTTGATTATATGCTATCTTAATATTCTTTAATTCAACATATGGGTACCTGGATCTATGTTCTCAGGGGCAGGGAGCAGAAGATTATTTTCATTACTAATCTGGGGTCTGTCTGTGGGTAGTCCATTCTTGGGTGGCCTACTGTGCAGTCCAAAGAGTGAGCCCTCCACTAAGTCAGATGTCAACAGGAGATGATCAATATAATGATATAAGTTAACGTCAGTCTTTTTTTTTTCCCAATTAGCCAGGTCACACGCTACCAGATTGTGATAGTACATTGGTGAATGCACTTACCCCTGTGGCAGGACCTGAAAGGTCCTCTGCCTGCCTACCCATGTAAACACAAACTGATCTTGTGATTATTCAGCAATTGGGATACTGAAGAATGCATTTTCTAAATCTAGGACACAATGATAGGTTTTTATCTCCCTACTAAATGCGTCCATTAGGGAGGCAGTGTTGGGTACGGCTGCATGAATAGGTGACATGATCTTATTTAATTTCTGTAATCCACTGTCATTCTCCACATGCTATCCAACTTTTGCACTGGCCATATAGGGCAATTATATGGGCTGTGTGCACATCTTATAATGCCCACTTTTTCTAATTCCTGCACCATTCTCGATATTTCATCTTGCCCACTTGGGAGTCTATACTGCCTTACATTAGTAATCTGGTGCCGTTTCAGCAGGCAAATAGGCTTATGTTTCGCATGGCCTCTTAATATTGCCTGCACCACCCGGATACTGATACATCTCTGTTGAAGTCTGAACTGTGCCACAGTTGTCTGGAGAGCCAAACCCCACAGAATATCTATGCCCAAAATGTATTCCTGGACTGGGGCAATAGATACCTTATACTCCCGGGGTGGGAGACGCCCAACCCCCAGTTTCAACTATGTTTGGGTGACAGAATAGTCTGTTCCCAAAAACCACCAATCATCACTCTGTCTCCATCAAATTTGGTTGGATCTCCTAGATAATTGATGCTTCTGCTCCAGTGTCCACTAATGCCATAACTCTCTGAATATTTCTTCAGGACCAATAAATCGTTAATTCTACATACGTCTTCCAGTCCCGTCTGGAGGCCCTAGGGGGACTAACATCCTTGCCATAATTGTGCTATGGCTAATTCTTTTGCTTCTGGTGGTTCAAGCATCATGGCCTGAGACACCTGAGGCAACTTTTTGTTTCTATTAGGAACAGTGAAATCTTCTAGGTTCCATGTCGTTGTTGGTATTCTCTCTATAACTGTAACCCTTGGTTTCTTAGGGTAGTTCTGAAATTTTTGATTGTCCTTTAGTTGTCTCCAAAGCTGGAGAAGGACATGGTTGGGCTGACGGTCAATCTTAACAAATTGGACCGCAGCCCAAATTAAATTATTAAACATTTGTTTTTGGGAGACCCTTATGGGTCCTCCATGGAGGACCACATCCCTGTATGTAGAAGTATATCAGATTTATTCAGCCATACCATATGGCAGGCGGCCATTAACCATTCTATTATATAATGGTTTTAATTAAGTTATTGATTACCTGCATATAACTTCTACCTGAGAGCAGGATGGACAGTCATGGTGGCCAACTTGGCTATTTCCGGGACACTCACCAAAACACTTTCTGCCCCAGAATCTCACAGTCTCAATCACCAAGCTTGCATGCTTTCTCTAGGCTTCTGCCAAAATCGCTGTACTAAATCCATCAATTCCATTGCCATGTATGGCTGGGCTGTTATGTGCAAATGAGTCTGGGCAGGGGGCCACTCATCAGGTGGCACCCCTGCTGATCTGTCCTATACTTTTTTTTTTGTTTTCTGAATTATTACAGGATGGACTTCTAGTGGATCTGGCAAAATTGGAGATTCAAGATATAATTTTATTTTTTATTTTCCCGAACAACGAAGTCTAGTGATTCAGGAGTCTGGTCATTGTCTACTGAAATGTTACAAACTTGATGTATTGGAAGATGCAGAATTGGTTTCTTCCCTGTTAATATGCCAAGTTCTTGCTCTAACTTCTTGATATGGTCTTTCCCCATTTCAACATGATTTAAAGCATTTAACAGTGGCCATGCCACTGTGGAAGCAGCTAATTGTCTTTCTTTCATGATCAGTATATCTTTGCTAAGTCCCTGAAAGTAATCTGCCATGCGATATAGGGAGATATTTCCCATAACACATAGGGGACCCCATTTTTCAATGATAACTGCTAGTTCATAATAGGGAGATCCCACAAATCCTGGGATCCACCCTGGAATCATTTTATGTAGGGGAGTAGCATTCTCCCCCCTGACCCATTTATAGAAATTACATAGAAAGGACATGATGTAAATTTTAGTATATTTGGCCTGGCTGGCTCGCCAAGTGTATAGTCAATGAACATAAAGATGTTATAATTATGAAATAAACAAGAAAGTTTGGCAAAGCACATTATAATAAAAAAAAGAAAATAGATAGAAAGCTTAACCACATCCTGGGCTTGCTGCAAAACTCCAGAGGAGAGACCTCCAGAAGAGATCCTTTCCCATTGGTAGTCAGCTCTTAAATGGGTCTAGGAGAGTTGGAGCCAGGCTCGACCCCTTCCAGCAGCACAGGTTAACTGCCTGCTCCTGTGCTCCTGTGGCTGACTGATTGCTCACCTCAGATGATCAATCAGAGGTTTAGGCCATGATTCAGCAGTTCCCATACAGACCTTGCAACCAGTTCCTTATCCACCAAATTGTCCACCCTTGAAATCAATCTCCCTCTCATTTAAAGATAAGGATATGGTAGTAGACCACGTCGAAGACCCTGTAGAAGACCTAGGAAATGATATCAAATGCCTTCCCTTTATCTACTGATGCCATCACTCCATCATAGAATTATACAAGATTGGTGAAGCAAAACATTCCCTTGGTGTTTCACCATGGCGTGGCTGTCTTTGAATGCCCGTTCACCCATCAAGTGCCTTAACATCTCTTCCAGACTGCATTAAAATGTCTTCTGGGATCCACTGTTCCATGATCTTATCAGGCACACTGATGAGACTCACCATCCTGTAGTTCCTGCCTGCTTTATTATTCTGAGGAATGGAGTGTTCTTGAGCTCTCAGAAAAGGATTCTTAAAGAGAAGCCAGCTTTGTTCTACTCCTTTGTCTCAAAGGAATTTTTCCCAGGAGATCCTGTTCAACAATTCCTTGAATAACCTGAAGTTCACCTCTTGGCCTTCTCTTCTCCAGACAGATCAGATCAAGGCCCCCAACCCTCCTAACATGTCACGCCTTCCAGAATTTTTACCAGCTTTGGTGCCCTCCTCTGGATGCTTTCAAGGACCTTAGCATCCTTTTTACATTGGGGAGCCAAGAACTTAATGTAATATTCAAGATAAGTCTACACCAGTGCTAAATATATTGGAAGAATCATTTATTATTAACCAGCTGGTAATGATGTATTTTAATGCACCCCAAAATGCAGTTTTTCTTTGTGGCTGCCAGGGCACATGCTGGCTGATGCTGAGCTGCTGTCATCAGCAGCCCCAGGTTCCTTTCTGCTGTACTTCTCTTCAGCTACTCAGCTGTCAGTCTGTTCCTGTGTCTGGCATTACTCCATCCCACAGCACCTGGAATTTTCCTTCACATCTTCATGAATGCGAGTGCTCTGCATGTGCAGCAGTTTTCACTTTGATGTGAAAAAGCATGCCAGTGTCACTGAGTTTTAGCACCTCTCTGCCTGTTTTGGATTCTGCAGAAATTCTAACAACAGAATCAGAAAGTGATATAATCTATTGCATCAGAAAGAGGATAAATTGTCTGAAAATAACTTTTAAGAATTCACAATCACATATGTATGTTCTTCCTATCCTTAGCATATTTTTCTAAGCATAATCTTAGAATGATAACAATTATCATTATCCAATAATAATGACCATATGAAACAAGAGAATGTATCATTTCTATCCCAGGAGCAGTAAGTTCTCCACTCCTTCACTGAATGACACACAGTTCCACCATGAATCTTGAGAACAGATTTTCTGTATTGTGAGAGCAGCCTTTTCACAACTTGAGTGGATACAAGCGGGAGGACAAGAGGCTTGTATAAATGTAAACTCAAGAATGAAATGCAGTGGTGACAGAACTTATTGTCAAGTGAAGATAAGAAAGTAGAATAGATGTCGTGGTGTTGAAGATAAGATGGCAAAACAGATGACTCAGCTCAACGTAACATCAGTGGGAACTTGTTCAGTTTACTTCTCCTTAAACTGGTTGGAACTTCACAGTGAAAATGATTACTAGCCTTCATCCTACAATCACCAGAAGCCCCCACCACATTCTTAGGAGCATGTCTGAAAGGGTGGGACAGTATGTTAATTATTTCTTGGAATTCCTGCCCATGTTCTTGGAATGTAATGAATACATATACACCATACCTTTAAATATATACTCACTGCTCTGGTGGAGCGATCCCCCATGCACCCAATGCTTTAATAAAGAGAATACCTGCTTGACATAACTCACTGGCATGTCAAGTTATTTTGTCAGCTTTATCAGCTTGAATCCCTGTATAATACTTTGTTTAATCCACAAACAAGATGAGATGGTCTTTCTCTTGATGGCAAGTCCTACAACTCCAAAAATATGAAATTACATGCAAGTTTTCCATGTCTTTTCATTCTCACAACATCCTTCTATCTCTTAATCTATAATTACATTAATATGTACTGTTATATTAGACAAAAATAGCTCTGCTCCATTCAGTACTCAGTATGCACATCTGTATTATCTGTATTACTTTTCCCCCTGGATGCACATGAATTTAAATATGTATGTATCTTCTGCGTACATATAGAAATGGGAAAACAAATTAAAAATCTGTCAAACAGAGCATCTTTTGATTTTACTTGGCAGAATTTGACTCAGCAGGTCATCTTTGATCAAAATCTTCCAGTGTCAGTGACTGACAGAGACTGGTTTATCACTAGTCTCTAGAAACAGGAAGGGAAAGCTCCAAATCTAGTATGGCTGGCTTGATAAGAACTATATTAGTTTTTCTGGGTTCCTCATAATAGCTCAGTTCGATTCAGAATCTGTATTTTCTTAAAAAATAAAAATAAAAATTCCATCTGTCCTAACTACTAAATGAAGAGACCAGAGGACTGTCAATGTATGAGTACCACAAACTCCCAGGATTCTGAAAAAATAGAAGTGCTAGGTAATGATCCTGTGTCTCTGAATTTATCCACCAAAACACTGAGCTCCTAATGTCTCTTCTTCTTATTATTACAATCCCAGACAATATTTGTGTGGACCTGGAAGGAAAAAGGGGATTTCCTTATATTTCCTTATTATACTGGGAGAGCAATCTTGGAAGTCTAGAGAATACATTTATTCCCATCCCTTCAGTATGTTTTGTTGACGGCAGTTAGAAACCAGAGTGCAGAAGGAAGATTACAGAATTTTCTTGGATGGTGGAAGGAAGTAATGGCTCTTGGCAGATCTGATCCTGGCTATACATAATCTATGCCACACATTCCCCATAGACAAAATGTACTTTACTTCATTAAAGTAACTCATGAATACTGATTGTCATAGAATGGCCAAATGTGTGGAAAATAAAATTTAATCCATCTTGAAGATGAAGTCATAATACTAGTTATTACTGAAATTCACAATGAGATAAGAAGGACTTTTAAAAAATATTTATTTATTTATAACCACCAAAACATTACACTAAGTTGTTTTTTACTGAGAGCTGCGATTTATGGTGTATTTTGAACCATGGCAGCATCTGGCTTCTCAGCAGATTCCGCTGAAAACTGGCAGCTTAGGACTAACATGTCTGTCAGATGGTAAGGCAGCTGCTGATGGGCAGTGCTTATATCATTTTCCCAGATGTCTTTCATTTTAAAATTCCTATTAAATCTATGAAATCTGTACATCTGCTTACAAAGAGATAACTATGCACATTTTGAAAGTAGTGTGACAGAGGAATTTTTTATTTAATTGACTTTTCTGTACTTTTTTTTTCTGATAAGCTGTCATAATTAAAGCTACCCTTGTGCTGTTTCTAATTTCTGTTAAGATAGCTTCTTCTTTATGATGCATCAGTTTCATTTTCTGTGATTTCTGCTGGATTGTTTGTTTTGGTTTCTTTTGTTTTTGTTTGTGTGATTTGAGGGTTTTTATTTGTTTGTTTTGGATTTTTATTTTTAATTATTTATTTATTTATTTATTTTGAGTTCCTGTGTGCTTTTTTTTCCTAAGCTTTTAAGTGTAACATAGAAGCAGGCAGTGGATCTATTCTAAACTTGTAAATGTTAGTAAGGTGTTGGATAGCCAAGTTCCTCTGAATATGGAATGAGATTTAAAAATCCTTAAATATTTTTTTGAGGGTTACATATGCATGTGATATTGTTTGTGATTCAGAGAGTTTTCTTTCTGATTAGTGCATGGTTTTGCTGTCAGTGACAAAACAATGCTGTTATCAATGTTTTATTTTCCTTTTATCTCAGGGCAGCAAGTCATTCTGAAGTGAGGAATCTTCAGTCCACTTTACCTTTTAAACAACTATTTCTTTTTTAACATGGAATGACACCATTAACTCAGCAGATTGATTCTGATCCCTCACTTTTTCACTGCAGTATTAATTGGTGAAAAATAATTTGACCTTCCTTACACATCTTGTGGAATTCACTACAGGAACATATCGCTGAACCAAAGATGAACAAATGGCATTGGACACTTGTCTCTTCATAAGTCAGTACCTGAGATCAGTCAGCAGCTTTGCTAGTTGAGGTTAAGTAGCCAGGTGGCATGAAGTATTGGCCAGTTGAGATACAAGGGTAGTGACCTTTAGAAGTATTAAATTTAGTTCATTTACCTGAATACTCATTGAAAAAGGAATAGTGAGAAGGCACAAAAAAAAAAAAAAAGCAGAATCATCCAAAAATGAGCTGCTAAGAATATTATTCCATGATTATTTTATTCAGAAAGCATTTTCTTAGTAAATCTTTTCTTATTTGTAGTCAGCCATTTAAATGAATGACAGAAAAAAAAATCCTCTTTCCTATCCCTCAACGTGGAAACCATTGCTTGACACTAACATGGGTCTCTCTTATGATAGCTGATACTGTTTGCCGTGTTGATGGGACGTTGAAATTTGAGAGGGAAAAAAATGCATAGTACAATCTCAATTTCTTTAATTCCTTGGGAACTTCAGGTAGGGAAAGTTGCCACCCAAAACAACAGCCTACAAAGTTAACAAATTGTATACCTAAAGCTAATTAGTCAAATAATGCTACATTTGGAAAGAGAAAAATAGCTGTCTGGTTTGTACTAAGTGAAGTGATTTTCTGAGAAATAAACTATGTCTTGCTCTCTGATTCAGAAACAGAAACAAACAGCTCTGAGTTGGATTCTGATATTCCTGAAATGTGAACAGCATTTGCAAAGGAAAACTTCCAGCTACATCTGCTTTGCGTACACATAGTACATGCACTTAGAAACAGTCTCAGGAATTAGATGTTACTCAACTGCTTTTGAATTTGACATAGACTAGTAATAATGTTTTAGTTTCTGAGTTTTGTTTTTTTTTTTTAATTATTTGTACAGTTAAGGACATCGGATCATGAGCGTCATCAGCTGTGTCTTGATTCATGGAATTTTTTTACACTATTTACAAGGAGAACACAGTTCCTCAAAGACCAGGATTCTGATGCTATTTGCATTCATAAATACACCTTAAATAGCAGTTTTCATACTCAGCTCACAGAATAGATATTAATTTATTGAAAGTATTAAGCAAATTCTCAGAACTGGTTTTCCTAAATAAGAGTATCATAAACATCAAAGGCACTTGACTCTCACATAAAGTATGGCTTTGAACTTTCTGTCACTTTTAATTGCTGTTCGGGACTTGAGGAAAACCACCATCTTCAAAAGCCCAGACTGTTCTCTCATTAACTCATTAACTTCTTTACTTTTTCCACAAAATATAAATCACCCATTGATTTAAAGCAGTTCTAAAGTCATTTTAGTCAATCTGATGCTAACGTTTTATTACTAATTCCTGAATAAGCATTTCTCCCAAATTCCATACAATGTGCTATGAAATCAACTGACAGTTTTGTTTGAAAATAAAATGTTAAACTACTTACAAAGCAGTAATGTTAATAGCCAACAACAGTGTTAAGGATCAGCATGTGTAACTCATAGCAATGAGGCCGCTACTTCATGTTGAACTGATGTGTAACTCAGAGGTCAAATCCAAAAATTCAGTTTGTTGGATGTTGAAACTACTGAGAAATAAATCTGAGAGGCTGCAATTAGTGTATAGAGTTATTATTATTATTATTATTATTATTATTTATGATAAGACAAAAGTAAATCTGAAAAGATTGAGAAGATGGATTTCAATTTCACAATTAGAGCAAAAATATGTTGAATTTTCTTCCGGCTGGTGATACTTTTTAAAGCAGGAAAAAAAAAAAAAAAAAAAAAAGTGAATTATTCTGATGAAATAGTTGTGATTTCTGATGACGTAGTAAAAGGGTCGGGAAGCATGTCCTATGAGGAAAGACTGAAGACACCTGGATTGTCTAGTCTAGAGGAGAGGATGCTAAGAGGTTTTTTTTGTTTTTTTTTTCTTATTGTTTTCTGCAACTTCCTAGAGAAAGACACATGGGAGTGGCACAAAACAGCCCAATAGAAAGTTCACTGATCACATTAGAAAACTTTCTTTATCATGGGAGTGGTCAAACACTGGAACAAACTTCCTAGAGAGACAACTGACAGGCCCCAACCCTGTCAGTTTTCAGAAGTATATGGACAATGTTTTAATTAATATGCTTTAACTTTTGCTAAGTTCTGAAGTGGTCAGACACTCAGGGCTAAATGATCTTTGAACTGAAATATCCTGTTATTCACTTCTCTTCTCTTCTCTTCTCTTCTCTTCTCTTCTCTTCTCTTCTCTTCTCTTCTCTTCTCTTCTCTTCTCTTCTCTTCTCTTCTCTTCTCTTCTCTTCTCTTCTCTTCTCTTCTCTTCTCTTCTCTTCTCTTCTCTTCTCTTCTCTTCTCTTCTCTTCTCTTCTCTTCTCTTCTCTTCTCTTCTCTTCTCTTCTTTCACCCTGGAGCTATAACTTGTACGTTATTTGAAACAGCAAAATAACTCCACATTTATCTTTAAAACATTCTCAATTTACTAGACTTTGAGATAACTCTGCTCTCTGTGACAAGTCTTCTCAGAGCTCTATTTCTTACGCTAAAGTGTTATTTGGGCACATACAAACATACAGTGTCATGATCATACAAATACAGGAAATTACACTACCATGTTTTACTAGAAATAAAAAAAAATCAGGAAGATAAGATGCACTAAAGAATTTTTTATATATTGTTTTCTACTAAGCAAATACATCAGATAACTTTTCAAATAAAACTCAGTGACACATGAATATTAATATGCTGCTGTTTTATCAGACAGGACTGAAATGTGCTTTCCATATTGTCGAGTTAAAATGTCTATTGCTTACAGGCACTGTAACTTAAAAATACTGTAGAAATAAGGAATGTCAGGGATCCTGCCAGTTAAGAACATATATATATGTGAAAGCATATATATACTTCAAAGTATAATATATATATAATATGATATAATATATACTTCATATACATATATATACTTCAAAGTTGATGATGGAAAAAAATTTAGAATGAATATATTTTTGCAAAAAAATGTTTCTGAGGAATATATCATATTCATTTGTATTAGCAGAATCATTGTAGCATTATATGAATAAATTAATTAATATCATTAGCATTATACACATTTCATATTTAGAAGCAGTATTAAAATTAGTCAAAGAAAAACATTACATCAAAATATAATGACTTCAGCATTATCTATCTTCATTGACATTATTGTCTACGTTAATATCTTGAGTCTAAACTTGATATTAGTTGGTATTTTTAAGAAATAATGTTGGAAGCTAAATGGTAAATAACTTTATAAGGAGTAGAAGGAAAATTTAATTCTGATTATTCCCCTAAAACTTATAGATTAGGGTACTTGGTAGTAGAGATTGATTTTATTTTTTTTTTATTTTTTATTTTTTATTTTTTGTAAGACTGAGATACAGCCATTATACAGTTTCTCTGCCTTAAAATTAATTTGCTGCTTAGAGCAGAAGAATTTACAAAGCAAGGCAAATTCCATTAAATAATATTGAGATAAATATTAAGAGATAAAGCAAGGAAGCATGACAACAAGAACAAGCCTTCCCTGATGCCAAATGGAATCATCAGTTTGGGAAACACAAGCACGGAGTGATACCAAGAAATCATAATTTCACTTCTCAGAATTAATAAGTGGCTTTACTAATCTTAACAATTCAGTTATATATTTCTTAAATGAGAAATATAAAAATTGTATTTACTATTTTTCAAAAATAGTGATAAGGAGAAAAAAATCAAAATGCATAGTTATAAACAAAAGTCTGTAGTTCTTCTATTAAAATACTGTTATAGTTTTTCATACTATCATAACAGATGTTTAGAAAAACACCTACATAAAAGCCTTTAATCAGTCAGTATTCTGAGCTACATTATGTTTATTGCAAAATTAGTTCCAACAACATAAAGTGCCACTTAGAAATAGCATCCCCATGTGCCACAAACTGAAATATTTATGCATATCACACATATAATCTAGCATTTCATATATATATACATATTAATCAAATCTGTAGTTTCCTGAGCGATAATTTCTTACCAAATGGTTTAACATTGTAAATGAAAAAGTAGATGGTAATCAGTGGTTCATATTGAGATGAGGGAAGGAGACGTTATATTCAGGAGCAACCACATTTTCTGTGTCATAACCATCTGCAAAATAGCATTTATCTAAACACATTGTACAATGAGCTGTAATATTTACCATGGAAAGCTTTGGCATCACAACAGGCTTTACTGTGTCTCTATCAAGGACAACACACTCATAGAGCAAACAACAGTAACCCAGAGATTCTAGCTATGAGAAGAAATACAGGTTGCTATGTAGTAATTCATGCAGGTTTAGCAACAGCAGATGGACATTTTGAGTGGAATTGATTCCCATTTGGCTCCTGTCCCTTTGTTTCCAGAAGTTTGAATTTTAAAGCAAACCAGACACAAAATGTGTTGAGGTTTTAGAACCTAAACATGTCTGATCCTTCTTTCTTGTCTTAGGGATAATAGAATCATTTATGTATCCACTTTCCCAAAGGTGAAAGTCCAAAAACACTCCAGTTCTGGGAGAGTTAACACTCATCTCTTTTTTCTGTCATTAGGAATAATTTGAATTTACTAAGTTAGAGTCTTGTTGAGAGATGTGTACAAACTGAGCCCTCTGCATTGTACGGACAATCCGTAGTTTGAAATCCGTTAGTCTTGCTGTTTCACTTGAAGACAATTTTATTGCCTCCACACAGGAGTAAGTTAGCTTCCTGCTCATTATTGTAGATCTGCATGAGAGGGCAGGAAGAAATCACAATAAAAATGATAAGAAAGAAAAAGAAAAAAAAGAAGAGAAAGAGTAAGAGAAAGAGAAAAAGAGAAAGACCTCAGCAAAGCAAAGATAAAGCACATCAGAAAGCAAAGATAAAGGCACAGTAGCTGAAACTGACTGTTTTTAACCTGTATTTAAATAATTGTCAGTTTGACAGTGACACTTCAAAAATACTAAATTTCTTGGCTGTGTACACTGAAGCTTATAGGGCATATAGCATTAACTAAGGGTGCTGGTTTTTTGTTGTTGTTGTTTGTTTGTTGTTTGTTTTTCTTTGTTGTTTTTTTTTTTGTTTTTTTTTTTCTCATAATAGCACACCATTTAAAAACTAGGGTCAGAAACAAATATATTCCTAAACACCTCCCTTGTGATACAGAACTAAACCATATTAGCAGCAGTCATAACAAAGTATGCTATATCATGCCCTTCCAAATGCTCTAGTTTTATGAAGTTGGCAAACTTAGTTCTTACAGGCTTTTTAAGATTCCCTGCCTATCCATCTGCCTGTCTCATACTGTTAGTTGCTATTGCTTTTCTTCTTGTCTGCTCTCGTCATCACTATCTGAAAATCGGACTCCTGATTTTTATTCCACTATAACCTTTTTTACTAGTATGACATCCAGAAGGTGTTTTCTTATTGGCTTAATCTGCAAATAGGTGAAATGCAGGAGTGACCCCAGATAGTGCAGAACTGACCTCACCTACAGCCATTTTAAAAGGGCCCGGCCACCTCCAGCATTGATTGACAATTGATGTTAGTAGTCAATAAGCAATTCAGAGCCACACTGAGATTATTCTAAGATATCTTACGGAACATGATATATCCATGGTTGCCCATTGTACTGAGAAATGTAATGGCTCTTGAGAATTTTCTTCTGTTGTATTCTCAGAAGAGTGTAGAAACAAAACCAGGAGGTTTTGGAGATTGAAGTCATATTTCAGACAGATGTGAAAATATGTTTTCATCGCTGTGAGTCTCCAAGAGACAATATAGAAGAAGGTAGCATATTTAGCCACTTCTCTGAAGTTCTTGATTCAGGAATAGCCACCTTAGAACTAACACTGCCTTTATAATGTTAACATAGAATAAAATTGTTGCTCATTTTTGTTATGTTTATTTGGGGTAGGTACACACTAAAGGTTGTAGAAAATCTGATATGCAATTCAAATCAGGATGTAAACAGAGTGACACTAGTTTGGATCATGTTTATCTTAAAACATCAATCTTATCCTGGCCAACAACTATCAAGTCTGATATCTCAAATCCAAACAATTGTTATATGAATCCTCAAATAACAAAATACATAGATGTTTCACAAAAATTTTGCCCTAGGAGATCTGAATTTCTTTCAGAATATCTTCACTAATGCCTTGATCAGCTTACATTGCATCTTCCTTTTCTTGCCTGAATCTGGAAGAGACAGAAATCTAATGTTTTCCTATTAGTTCTTTCTGTTTAGGTATATTTCATCACTTTTTCTTTAATCAAATGAACAAAAATCGTGAGGAGAAACATGATGGCAAAGTACAGGTAACTCGATTTAGTTAAAAGAGAGCTGTTAATAGATATATTAATGCCTATTTTTAGATGCCCAAAAGTTGGACTGCACTGAGAAAGTAGAAATTCTTAGAGAGTACACCAATACATTAGCTGGTTGATTAGGATACACAGCAGTCATTTACGTGGGTTTTTTGTTCTCTTTGATGCATGGATGGAGAACAGTTGAGTTTATTCAAACGTTGCAAAAATATTTATGCATTTTACTTTAGTATCTAATTTGGTAGAAATTCAACATTTATTCCTTAAAATTACTTTAAATTAATAATTCTGAAAAAATTAATCCAATGTAATACTGAGAACCAAGAAAAGCAAGAGTCCTCGTTGAGAAGGTGTCCCATGATAGATTACTACTTTACAGATTCAATAAGCTACAACACTAAGTCTTGTTCTATTGTTTTTCCATTCTCCCAGGTCAAATGAATGCAATATCACTGACATCATAGCTTTGACAATATACCCTGTCTATTCTGTCATTCAGTGACCTTAGCTCTTGTGTCATAAACAGGAAACAGATTTAAACACTCTTAAGTTCTGGGTATAAAAACAGGTTTTTGACTTGAGTCTACATAAGCAAAATCGATATTGTGTCATTGTTCAATTGCTGATTTTCTTGAAGGAGAAGTCTCTTCAGATGCATTTGAAATCTAAGGAAAAAATATCTCAAATGCATGAAGATTCCCCTTCCAATATTCAAAAAATTAACTGGATCATGGAGAAGGTGGAGATAATTTGAGACATTTTATGTTTAGCATACTTTTTTTTTTTTAATTTTGGACATATCCAAAATCTGTATTTTCATACATTGAATGACACAATGACTTATCATACACCATTGTTCATATATAGAATAACAACATGTGTCCTCCTGTTCATATTGACATGGCCACACAATGCTCTGTACGATTATTGAGGTTAAATTGTTAATGAAATTGTTAATGTTATTAGTCTGGAATATCCATTAAAGGTGTAAATAAAATCTATTTTTCTTCCTTTTATTTTACAATTATTTTATTTTTAATATCATTTATCAATTAATACTTACATAGATTACTGAGTATTTTAACTTCCAATATATATATATGTGAAAATGATTAACAAGGATTAGTTTCTCAAAGATGATTTCTTCAGGAAAAAAAAAAAGGTATTTCAAAGTATGAGTCATTCAGAAAAACTGTAAAAATTATAGCATTTGAAAAGACATTAATCACTAATTGTAATCAGTCCTGTGAATTCGTTATCTTTTCCCTATGTGAGATGAGAAATAAGAGTTTTATACCCCATGGACAAGCATAGTGTTATTACTCTGCCTTGTGCAATCTGGTGATTCCAGCTAAGCTACTTCTATCTTGTATTTAACATCAATAAGAGAAAACAGCTGTTTTTATAGATTTTATCCAAACTAAAAGAAAAAGAAAATAACTTTCCAGTGGAAATGGTTACTAAAGAAGAATGTGCATTAGAAGGAATTCCGAACAGAATTATAATCGATAGATTAAAAATTCACTGAAGGAACTGAAAAGCATTGACAAATCCTGTTAAACTCTGTGAAAATACCCATTGTTATCTCAGCTTACTAAGGTTTTAAAAAACTACTGAATTTCATTCTGGAGTCTTCTGTCTTTCACAGAGAGGTGTCAGATCTTTCTGAATAGTGGGGATTTGAATAATCTGTTTATATGAATCAGTTCATTGAAGATCACTTTGAACAAAATTATTCTTCTGTACTTTGCTACTGAATGACTGCTGTTACCAAAACATGAGAAGCTATAACTTCTTGCTATAAACTAATACAGCAATCACCATTCAGTTAATGAAGTTTTAATAAATAAAATTCCATAGAGAAAGGTGTTCCCCTCACTTTTCAAACAAATTTGGACCCCAGCTGCAGCAATTTTTTTTCAAGGGCTTGCTACACATTTATGAAATGAGTGATAATAACAAATTTTCATAATAACCAACAAGCAACTGATGTATGCAAGTACTAGGATCCAATCTTCTTAATGATCACTACAAAATAATTGTTTACAGTGTAAAAATACTTTCTAGGTACCATCTAGAAGGAATGAGCCTGTTTCATAATGTAAGATTTATAACTAGTAATACAAGATAATGCATCAATCCAAAAAGCTAGAAGTCCCAGCTGTGGTCGTTTTAATAGTTGCCAAAAAGCTATACAACAGAATCTAATGGCATAATCTGTTTCCTGCATTAAAAGAATTGAGTTCAGTTCTAACTTGTTTCAAAGAACAAATATTTCATGTTGGATAAAAACTTACTTCTATTATAGTAGTATCAAAGAATGGCTTAGGTTATGAGGGACTTAAGGATCATCTAGCCCAAACCCTCTGCCATGGACAGCTTCACCAATCTTCACCAATATCAGGCAAAAGATCATGTTGCAGAGGGCACCATCTAGCCTGGCCTTGAATACCTCCAGGTATGGAGTATCCACAACTTCTCTGGGCAATCTATGCCACTTCCTCATGACACTCTGAGTGAAGAATTCCCCCCCTAATGCAAAGATGTCCAGTTTTTTGGCTTGCCTGGGTCACATTTAGTGAACAGATATTGTTTTGGGAGGCATATATGTAGATTGCTCCAAAAGTAAGCCCTGCTATTATTTCCTTGGAAACGACAACAGATACAGAAAGCACAGTAATGCTATATTTGATAGAGAAAATTCTCAGCTATTTTTCAACAATCACCACCATTAGCTAAGTGTTTTCTCCAGCGATGAATGAGAACTTGCATACCGCACTCATAAAATCTGCACCCTCAGAGGTGACCCACTGCTGCTGTCACCACTGCTGAAACACCACTCACCTCCTCACTGTATTTACAACTGCTGTTTGATCTCCATCAACATTCATCAAACATCAGTGAATGTCAGTGAGTGCAATTTTTAACACACAGAGGAATGTGACCCCACACCTTTGTTTCATACGCACTTCCATATCAGATGCCACTTTGTCATACTGCTCCTCTGCTGCCATCTGTCACATAGCAACAAAATGTATCAGAATATTGACAGGGAGGTTCAACCTCTGCAGCCATACCAACATCTGCTTCCAATGTTATGGGCCAACATAAAAAAGGAGACATTACTTTCTGAGCAGTCCTCACAAAATATACAATATCATTAACATGCAAGTAGCAAAGAATTTCAATTTAAAATATTTTTTCTTAAGACGTTAAAAAGAGAGAGAGAGAGAGAGAGAGAGAGTAGTTATCAGTGAAATTATCAGAGAAAATCAGTGGGATGTAATAGCAAAGATCATTTAGTCTGGAGAAGAGGAGGCTGAGGGAAGATCTCATTGCATTCTACAACTTCCTGAAGGGAGGTTGTGATGAAGAGGGGTTTAGCCTCTTCTCCCAGGCAACAAACAGGACCCAAGGAAATGGCCTCATGTTATACCAGAAGAGATTTAGATTAGACATAAGGAAAAACTTTTTCTCTCAGAGAGTTGTCAGCCACTGGAATGATCTGCAAAGGGAGGTGGCGGAGTCGCTGTCCCTGGCAGTGTTCAAGAGGTGTCTGAATAAGGAGCTATGAGGTATGGTTTAGTAGCTTGTGGTAGCAATGGTAATGGGAGGACGGTTGGACTAGATAATCTTGCAGGTCCTTTCCAACTTTGTCATTCTGTGATTCTATGATTCTATTTTACCTTGTTTTTCTGAAAGTAACACAGCTGTCTGTTTCGATGGTAGAGGCTGCAATTCTTAATGAAGTCTAAAGATATTCTTTAGAGATTTTTGATTAAATTTTACTCTGTCTGTATTTCATCCTTGACAATAATTGTTCAAAATGTATGTACTTCCAAAAAGCAATGATACAAATAAGATGTAATTGTGAAGTGAAGGATATCTTTCTCTGGAGAACCTCATGAAGTTCAACAAAGCTAAGAGAGAGGTCTTGCACATGGGTCAAGGCAATCCCCACAACCAATAGAAGCTGGGGGATAAAAGGATAAGTTAGAGCCCTGCCAAAAGGACTTGGGGGTAGTGGTGGATGGCAAGCTGGACATGAGTGAGTAATATGCTCTTGCAGCCCAGAAAGCCAACTATATCCTGGGCTGCATCAAAAGAAGTGTGGTCAGCAGGGTAAGGGAGGTGATCCTGCTCCTCTTCTCTGAAGTGGCGAGACCTCACCTAAAGTACTACATCCACATGTGGAGTCCTTAGTACAGGAGAGACATGGACCTCTGGGAAACTGTCCAGAGGAGGGCCACAAAAATGATCCAAGGGATGGAACAACTCTTCTACAAAGACAGGCTGAGAAAGCTGGAGCTGTTCAGTTCAGAGAAGAGAAGGCTCTGGGACCCCTGATAGTGCCATTCAGTATCGAAAGAGGGACTTTAAGAAGGAAAGGGACAGAGTCCTTAGCATGGTCTGTGGTGACAGAAAAAGGGGAAGTGGTATCAAACTAAAAGGGGTGAGATTTAGGTTGTATATAAGGAAAAGGTCTTCTACAGTGAGGATGATGAGGCACTGGAATAGGTTGCCCAGAGATGTGGTGGAAGCCCCATCCCTGGAGACAATCAAGGCCAGGCTGGAAGGCACTGTGAGGAATTTGATCTAGCAACGGATGTTCCTATTTGTTGCAGGGGAGTTGGACTTTAGTCCAACCTCTAAAAATTCCTTCCAAATCTAAGGAATCTATTATTATATTTTCAGTGTCCTTTACAAAAGTTGAAAGCATGACTGCATATTCTTTACTGTTCAGAGCACTGTTTTTAGCCAGTGTATCAAGATGAATACAATTATTTGCCATCACGTAAGTCAGTGCTGCACAGCGCTGCCCTCTCTGTGCCCTGGTTTCCGTGGACACAGTGTTAATAGCAAACTGATGGTTCGGTCGTTGATGAGCAATAGGAGAGTGTTTGGGGCCACTCAGTGGGAAGAATCACTGCCTTTAAATTACAGGGAGAGGGTGGGCTGCATTGCCAGCTGTGCTTGGCTGCATGCAGCCTTTAAGCCATGGGTTGGACATACCTGCTCTAATGTCTAATCTAAATCTCTCTTCTTTTAGTTTAAAACCATTAGCCCTTGTCTTATCACTATCAGAACATGTAAAAAGCCAGCCTCCCTCATGACTATAAGCACCCTTTAAGTACTGCCATTCCACAGTGAGATCTTTCTGGAGCCTTTTCTGTGCTGAACTAGCACAGCTCTCTCAGCTTTTCTTCATAGGAGAGATGCTCCAGCCCTCTGATCATTCTCATGGCCCTCCTTTGAATTTGTTCCAATGGCTTCACAGCTTTCTTCAGCTGGAGAACACAGACTTGGACAGGATGCAGTACATAACATGGTGATTTGCGGAATCAAACTCCATAACCCAGAGTTAGGTTATAAAGCAGGTATGTTTTATTCAGCATTTGGCGCCAAGCTGGGTGCAAGGGGGATAGCTCCTCCAAACTTGCACACCGTAAGGAAGAAGCTTGGTACAGATATAGGCCGAACGAATACACAATCAGTGGAATTCACATGCATATTCATTACATTCCTGATGTATCAACATATGGTCCCACCATGAGCAGTGGGGGTCTCCTTTGCATGGGAGAAGACCCATTGTCTCTGACAGAAGTAATCCTATCCTGACCCATTCCTTGTGTCAACAGTTTCCAGATGCCCTTTTCTTATCTGGCCACACATCCTGCTTACCTACATTCCTAAACAAGAGTTAATCCTTATCTTGTCCTTTCCTTACTCAATGGTGCCTTGTGAGAACTTGCTTTACCACCTTTCCTTTTAAATTTAATGCAAGTTAGTTCATTATCCAATGATATGTGCAACGTGCTATCAAATTTTAATAATTTGAGTGTACCCAGATGAATAGCTGTCTAGAGTAGAGATTTGAACAACATACTTGAAAATGAATATATTTTAGCAAATATTCATAGACATCCCAGTCAATCCTGATAGGCCATGATATTGCAGAATTGAAGTTCTCCTCTCCAACTCCATTTAATCCTAGAAGGATGATACCTACATAATAAACTCACATTCTCATTAATTTCCAAACTTCATTAATAAAAATCTATCAAAATACTTAGTGATTGAACTTAAAGTGTGGCACTGAATTCAGTAAATAGTAGCAAATCACAAAATAATTAGTTTGGAACCAAAGTGACAAAATGCTGTGGTCACTTAGAAAGGTTTCCAGACTTTCTATTTAGTTAGAAATATGAAGTATTATGTACTTCTACAAACAAAGAAAAAGACCAAATAGAGGGATATTTGCAGTACAGTTTTCATAACAGTAACGTAAAGTGAGTTATAGTGCTGGTGCAAAGAGAAGAGTGCAGAAGGGCTATCTTCCAAGAGCCATGAATAGTTCATAAATGTTCTTCGGAAACTTACTGCCCTGTGTTCATAAAAATTCATATCTCGTATTGAGAGTTTGTGAACATCTATATATTTACACTGAAAAACAACATAGCTCATGAAAATTTAATTAACTATCCTTCTAAACAGTCTTTTTGAATACAGAGTTCAGTTATGGTTGTGTCATGATTAAAAAAAAAAAAAAAAAGGAAAAATAAATATATCAAAAAAAGAAATTGCTCAAAGGAGACAAGGAGAATTGTGGAGATTTACTGTAACAAAGGATCTTAGAAAAATAAGTTAACTTAGAATGTAAAAGAGAAGAATCAATTAAAGAAACCTGATATTCAGAGAAAATAATTATATTAATTTTTTTTTCCTAATGAATGAAAGGAAATATTGATGATGCACTACAATTAGTGATAATGCATCATCAACAAAACAGGACATTTTCCAAGGAACTTCTTTAAATCAATAGGAATGGAATCTGCAATTACTCCTGATAATAAAAAATGCTGCTTCTTAAATACATAACGTGATCAAGATCACTATGGCATTTTACTTTCTTTCAATTTTCCATTTTAGACTGTTGTGTAGTAGGCCTTACTGAGATTAAATCAAGGAAATTGAGTACTTTTCAATGATTGTACATAGATTAATTCAGGATGGCATGCTGGATCTTTGTTATTGAAAAAGTCATCAAAATGTTGATGGATAAGTAACTTTATAATAACTTTATTATGTCCAGGAAGGGTTTGAGAGTGGCAAGAAAAATTAGCACAAATTTATCAGAATAAATCTAATACAGTATATCGTAAACATATGTTCATAAAAGCAGTAGTCCCATATATTGAATAACATGCTGTCCTTGTAATTTTGTAGAGATGGAACAGTAGAGCTGCTTTGCCTAAAGAAAGAAAGAAATTAGGCTGGAATAAATAAAACTCCAAATTAAGTCCCAGTACTGTTAGTACTGCTTTTTACTTTGTTTAAAACATAGATTATGCTTTATTTGTTGAACACACATGTAGCCCATCTTTTTCTTAGAAAAAAAAAATTATTTCAGGAGCTCTGTTGCTAAGTGCCATTAAAATAAAGTACCCCTACATTACTCCACTTAATGATAATGAATGATAATTATACAATATTATTATAACCGCCCCCCCCCCCCCTTCCCCCCCTCCAAAAAAAAACAGTTTTTAAGTTTTAAAAACTGGATATCTTGCTAACTTTGAGAAAATTTAATATTCTTTTATATATTCTCCAGTGGTTATCTTTTATTGCTTAATCTTTTTAATAACATATGACAATTATTTATTATCAATTCATGTATAAAAAAATAGATATGTACAGTTTTATTTCAGAAAAGTTATGACATCCATGTATTATCTTTTTAGAAATAAAACATAAGCTACTTTTTGTCACATTTTGTCTCACAAAGTACTCGGCTCCTTTAAGCAGACCATACTGACAGATTTCCCATAATAATTCTTTAGTTTTCTGTGGCAGATAAACCTTGACAGAAAGATTGTACCATAGGCTGCCTCCAGGTGCCATAAACTCTCTGTTCTGCTGCTATATTCTTTGTCTCACCCCACAAATAGCCCATCATTTTGACAATGTCCAGAAAGAACTAAGTTTCCATAAGCTAACTTGAGTCCCTGCAGTAGGCAGTGATAAAGCAGCTGTAGGCCTCAGGCCAGAGCCAAGCTGCAGATTGATGACGTCTAGAGGCTTGGTCCCTAAGGAAAAGGACACTTTATGCCAATTTTGTTCCTGGTGCAATTAACTTTGATGGAGTATGACAGTCCTCACTTTTCAGAGCTTTCAATTTCAGTGAGAATCTCTGAATCAGTCGGTGCCAGTGATTTCTTTGCATTCCTCTGCTATGGTGACATAGCAGAGGACATGCCAGGTCCTTACCTTGGGCTGACTATAGTACTTCACTGAGATGAGGAAGGAGCTGTTAAGAAGATTCCTGAAGAATTAAAGTTGTAAATCATCATGTTCTGTTCACATTCCTATATCTCTTTTTTTTTCATGATCATGACACTCATGGCACACTGGCTTTAATATGTGAACAATTTTTCTTTTTCTTTTTTTTTTTTTTTTTTTTTAATGTTTCCTTAGCAGAAAAAAAAAAAAACTAGGAACAGCTATGGGGAAGGAAGGAAGGAAGGAAGGAAGGAAGGAAGGAAGGAAGGAAGGAAGGAAGGAAGGAAGGAAGGAAGGAAGGAAGGAAGGAAGGAAGGAAGGAAGGGAGGAAGGGAGGGAGGGAGGGAGGGAGGGAGGGAGGGAGGGAGGGAGGGAGGAAGGGAGGAAGGGAGGGAGGGAGGAAGGGAGGAAGGGAGGAAGGGAGGAAGGGAGGAAGGGAGGAGGGGGTAGGAAAATAAATTCAAACATTTATATCTATTTGAAATAATACACTTATAATTCAGAACTGATTGAACAATATTTGAAAGCTTGGTTTCGTTAAAGAAGAGCAATTCACTGAAATTATAATTAATTGTGGCTGGAATTGTTACACAATAAATTTTCTCAACATCTCTCTCTTTGGATTTCATTGTCAACTACTTTGCAATCTCAATCTAATTTATTCCCTTGAGACTAATAATCAGAAATATAAACATATTGGATTTTGTCTGTGTAGGCAGATAGGGCTTTATATTTGTTTCATTTGCAGATACAGGTTATAAGAATAAATGTACTAAATTACTGTATGAAATACTGTACTTTACAGAAGTTTGTGCTTTCATCAAATTCCTTCTCTATCTCCTAAAATGTCAGGGGAAAATTTTTATTAACTTAAAAAGTAAATTTATTTTTTCAATTTGTTTTCTGTATTTCCTATTTTTTCTTAGCAATTTGAAATAAATGTAGAGTGTTGTTTTTTTTTTTTTTTTCATATTGCTTATAACTGTATTTGAAAAAGTAAGTAGGAAAACTCAGACTACTCACTGCAAACAATGGATTACTAGATTTTGTTTAATTTTCTTCAAATTACTAGTAGTTTCCCACAGTTGTTATTATTTGCAAGTAGGTATTAAAGGCATAGCTATGAAGATTTTTGTTCTGAGTGATATTTTGTTATATTTTAACATTTCTCACTCAAGTCCAGTAGATTAGTAATAACTTTTAGTATTAGCAATTGACAAAATGTGTAATACTTTAAGGAAAAGGAATTTATACTATCTTATATGAAAATTCCAAACATAAGCCAGTATATTCATTAACAGTTTGATCAATAGGGTACTGTCAGTAGTTTTATTCAGAGTTTTCCTAAGTCTTTTTACAAGCCTTTCTGACATTCTACTTTAATGAGAATTAATTAATTAATTAATTAGTTACTAGACAGTATGTCGAATCAACTGAAGCTGATCACTGATGCTCTCAGCTCCAGTGCTAGCACATTCTGCATTGGAGCATGCAGAGCACTTTCCTGAACCAAGAAGACTTCAGGGGAATGCACAAATCCACCAGGAGCTGGCAGCTCTCAGGACAGTGGCTGAGGAGCCATAGCTGGGGTCATGAGTAATGGCTGTCATTCTCTGCACATAGAATCATAGAATCATAGAATTGCTCAGGTTGAAAAAGACTTTCAAGACATCAAGTCCAACCATAACCTAACCATACTACCCTAACTCTAACAATCCTCTGCTAAATCATGTTCCTGAGCAGCGCATCCAAATGGCTTTTAAATACATTCAGAGATGGTGACTCAAGCACTTCCCTGGGAAGCCTATTCCAGTGCTTAACAACCCTTTCTGTAAAGAAATGTTTCCTGATACCCAACCTAAACCTCCCCCAACTCAACTTGAGGCTATTTCCCCTCATCCTGCCACCTGTCACCAATGAGAAGAAACTAACCCTCTCTGCAGCTCTTGCTGCAGTCACCTAGTCTGGTACCCTCCAGCTGAAGAAAGATGTGAAGCTGTTGGAGCAGAAGAGGACCACAAAGGGAATCAGAGAGCTGGAGTACCTGTCTTATGAAGAAAGGTTGAGAGAGCTGTGCTTGTTCATCCTGGAGAAGAGAAGGCTCTGGAGAGAACTCATTGAGGACTTCCAGTACTTAAAGGGAAAGAGAACGACATTTTACATGGTCAGATAGTGATAGGACAAGGGGGAATGGTTTTAAACTAAAAGAAGGGAGATTTGTATTAGATGTTGGGAGGAAATTCTTTACTCAGTGATGAGACAGTGGCGCAGATTGCCCAAAGAAGCTGTGAATGCTCCATTCCTGAAAGTGTTCAAGGCCAGGCTGCAGGCTGAATGGACCATGGACAGCTTAGAGGCTGACATCACTGTCCACAGCAGGCTTCTGGAATTTCATGATCTTTAAAGAGTCTTTGTACCCAAACATTTGGGAGTCCCTTCCAAGTCAGATTATCCTATGAATTTATGATTCTAATTTGCTGTGATTCATCAGTGGTAATGTCTAATGCAACATATGTTTGGAGTTGTATTTTCATATTTTAGCTTTAATCTCTTCCTCTCACCTGGTCCTTTTTTGTTTGTTCATTTCTTTTCTCATGACCCTCATTAGATTGTCTAGTCTGGTCAGTACTACATACTTTCCATCTCTGATTTACTTATCTTTGTCAATTCCAGTCAAAACTTATAATTCATACATTTATAGTATGATTTATATGATAACTTATAATTCATACATTTATAGTATGATAGTATAATTCATACATTTATTTAATTAACTAAATTTTTAGTTAACTAATTAACTAAATTAATTAGTTAATTAACTAATTAACTATTTTTTTTTAAGATTCATTTTATAAACTTTTAATGTTAAAAATTTATTTCTATTGCCACCATAATTGAAATTCAATAAGTACAGAATGAAAAAATCATCCTCTACAAATTTTATTAGTATTATGAACGAAATGTTTTTATGTAAGGCTCAGTGGTCTTATTTCACAAATGATATAGGAATAAGCACAGGTAGGACCCATTGCACTTTCAGCACCTATTAAACCCATAGTTTGAACGGCTCATTGATCATCAGTAAAAGATCTGATCTTCCAAGAATAATACTAATGGTTAACATATTCTGGTATGTTAAAGTTTGGATAAAAAAATCTAGAAAAATTGAGGTTGATAAAATCTCAAAAATCTAAAAATACACCAACACATATTTGTGCCAATGCAAAATCCTATAGAAAGCCAAGTCTTTACAGCCATTATGAGAAAACAAAAAACTTTTTCCATGTAAAAACATGCATGTATTTTGTCACTTGAATAATTTTTATATATTTTCCTTTTATTAGGTAAAGTAGATAAAAATCATCATTTATTTGAAGAAACTGATGTGTTACATAATGAAACAGATTACTAAATTCTATAAATTATTTAACTGCAGGAAAAAAGTCTGGTTTTCAGGAGGAAAAAAAAAAAAAAAAAAAACAACAAACAACAAGAATTCCTTTGAAGTAAAGAGTAACTTCTATTGTTTCTCTACTTATTTATGATATTATTATTATTATTATTATTATTTTATTCTCCATGTAATCTTGTACTTCGCATTTACATAGTTCATCTTTCTTTCCTGATGGTGCTTTAGGATTACTTTTGTTAGGGTTTCTAAAGAACACTTGAGCATCTGTATAATTTAGGACATACTATGTTCAACAAGCCATTTAAATGTGCCTTAATCACACTCATTTCAAAAAGAGTCATATATTTGAATTAATTTGGAATAATGCCAGAATAAAAAGAAAAAATAGAATCTGGTTATTATACACAACAAAGCCTACTTTTAGAGTCTTGCTATCTGAAAATAATTTCAGATTCAGAGAGAGAATCTGTAACACTGAATTGTCTGAGCACCAGGACAACTAGGCAACTAGGAATAGGATTAAATGGTGAACAAGAACTCCTCAGAGAATGTTAGACTTGCATATCAATTAAATCTATCCAATACAAAATGTGTATGTAGCCTTTTTCCTTTTGGGAGCTTAGAGTCTTAATCTAGAATCCTAAGTATGCTATATTTTCACAATTTGTAACCAGAAAGTTTACTTAGGCACAGAGGAAATTAATTCCTAGAAAGCACAATTTTTTCTTCTTAAGAATTATGAAACTTCAATCTGTTGTCCCCTCTCTTTCTTCATAGTACTGTATAGGTCTATGCAGTTGTCACCAGTAGCTGATATTCTTATCGTAAGCATCTTCAAGCATCCTATCCATCATATTTGAAAGGTTACAGCAGTCTGGTGAATTTCCCACTGACTGGACAATGGGAAAACATAACCATGGTTTTCAAGAAGGGACAAAAAAGAAGATCCAGGGAACTACAAGCCAGTCAGTTCACCTCTGTGCTTGGCAAGATCATGGAGCAGGTCCTCCTGAAGACCCCACTGAGGCACATGGAAAATAAAGACAAGGTGATTGGTGATAACCAACATGGTTTTACCAACGGCAAGTCATACCTGACAAACCTACTGGCCTTTTATGATGGAGTTACAGCCTGAATGGATAAACGAAGAACAACTGATGTCATTACCTGGACTTGTGCAAAGCATTTGACACTGTCTGCCTGTCATCCTAGTGGCCAAGTTGAGAAAAACGGATTTGATGGATGGTTCACTCTGTGGATAAGGAATTGACTGAATGATCATAATCAGTATTGCAGTCAATGACTCAGTGTCCAAGTGAAGACTGGTAATGAGTAGTACTCCTTAGGGATTGATGTTGGGACTGATGCTATTCAACAACTTTGTAGGAGACATGGGCAGTGGGACTGAATACACTCTCAGCAAGTTTGTAGATGACAGCAAGCAGTTGACACGCTAGAGGAAAGGGATGCTATCCAAAGGGATTTGGACAGGTTTGAGAAGTGGGCCCATGCCAACTTCAGGAAGTTCAACAAGGCCAAGTGCAAGATGCTACATCTGGAAGCCCCACACAAGGAGGACATGGAGTTGTTGAAGCAGGCCCAGACAAGGGACACAAAGATGATCACAGGGCTGGAGCACCTCCCCTATCACGACTTGCTAAGAGAAATGGGAATCTTCATCCTGGAGAAGAGAAGGCTTTGAGGAGATCATATAGCTGCCTTCCAGTACTTGAACAGATCCTACAGGAAAGCTGGGGAGTAGCTTTCTATAAACACAAGTAGCAGCAGGATGAGGTAATTGGTTTTAAATTTGGAAGAGGTTAGATTTAGACTTAGGTAATAGGAATAAATGTTATGTGTCCCTCATTTTTTATTCTGAAAATAAATAAGTAAATAAAATAAATTCATAGACTTCTAAGTCATTTGGGCCTTGCAGTATCTAAAAACATTTAAACATCCATGTTCTTAGTAAGAACTTCAAAAAAATCTCTTTATCTGACTGCTAAGGAATTAAGTATTTATGCTTTAATAAATCATACCAGACTTTTTCTCGGCATCTTCAGGCACATTAATATCTTTAAAGCTACAATCCAAAAATCTCTTTAGACATTTGGATTTAGATCCAAAGTCACAGAGATTTTTGGCAAAGTGGTAAATACAGATGGCATAGCTGATTTTTTTTTAGAAGGTTATCTAAATGTACACTGAACCACAAAGCTTGGTATGCTTTTTTTTTTTCTGCTTTTTCTTTTTTTTTTTTTTTTTTCCTCTACTGTTCTTATTTATTGAATATAAACTATTCAGGGATGAAAACTTTGGCCAGGATGGCAAAAAACAATGATCCTTTGACTACTTTTTTTTTTTTTTTTTTTTTTCACAGTCTGAGCAATGTGTTTGATCTGTCCCTTTTTATTATTCTTTCTTTTTTTTTTCCTTTTTTTTTTTTTTTTACATTTTCAAATGCATGAGATTGAAAATATTTTTTCTTCTGTTTTTCTGTAGTTAATAATATATTTTGTTAACAAAGTGTTCTATTCATATGGTCTAAAGCACTACTGCCCTAATACTGAAAGATTGTAAGATATGTCTAACTCACAAAAAATCCAGCTGTCATTCATTCAGTATTAAATAAAAATTTTGAATAGTTTAGAGATTTTTAATTTTTTTCTACTATCAGATTAAAAGTTTTTAAGAAGCTATAGCCTTTTGCAAAAAAATAATGTATCTTTATTTCTACTGCGAATCCAATAATTTGTCACTTTCAATGGAGTATATGAGAAATTCAAACGTTAGTTTTTTTTCTCAATAGTCTTCTCAATTAAATTACTCTTCTCCTATAGAGGATTCTGTATAAGGTCACCTGTTTTCAAGAACTGGTTCCAACTCAAGTTCTTTTTTTTTTTTTTTTTTTTTTAATATAAATCTACCTTTCATAGAAACATAATAGTATTCCAAAATATTTCTAGGAACCAAACTCAAAAAATAGGGAGGAATTGAGTCTGATTTTATAGTAGAATTTATCATTTTTAATAATTAATAAAAACAATTGAGGATCCCATAGACGAATTATATACTAACCTTTATCTCTCCGTTCTTAAAATGTAAAATACTTAACAATTTATACTTAGTTCAAATGGTAAAGAAGGTTTAACTTTTCTGTGTTTCATTTTATATTGACTCATTACTGTGCAAGATCATAGTGCCATCAATCTGGACATCCATGCTTACTCAAGTTTCTGTATCTTTTCAACTAAACATCCGCTATCAGTTAATTGAGCTGGAATTAAATGAGTAAACAAACCCTGAGTGAAAATCATAGGGGGTATTTATAACATCAACGAGCTCATTAATCTAGTGGATACCACAGCTATATTTCTAAGTGAGAGAAGTAAATCAAACATGATTTATAAGGAAAGGAACAACAGCTGTGTAAATTGCAATTCAACTATGCTTTCATTACAGTGCAGTTTCAAAAAGCATTCATAAAATAGAACTGTGAACACTTCATTTCTAGGCAGTAAAGTTGATAAAATATAACACAATTTGTTTTTTAGTAAGTAAAATCACAAGTAAGCCAAGGCTCTTCCTTCAGGGAAAAAAAAAAAATAGAAAGAAAGAAAAAAAAAAAAAAAGACTAGTAGGGGTATGATGTTACAGATTTACAAAAATATAAGCAGTGTATTCAGGTTCAGTGAAGTTTCCTGAGTTTTCCTTCTGCGAGGACTAGTTACTTCTATAAAGAGCTAATAGAAGACAGGTTTAAAACAAACAAAAATAAGTAATCATTCATAGTTATTCATTACAAGGATATGTTACTTCATGCTTAATGAAAGAAATATCATGCATACCTTACTGGTTTTGTTTTGTCCTTGTTATCTATTTACACTTACTGCATAAATATCAGTGCACTGGATTGGGTAGATATTTAATGTGATCCTGTATGAACTCACCTTTTCTTATCCATCTTGTTACCTATCTGGAGAGACCTTGGATAGGAACTCTTAAATATAACTCTTGTTTTATGGATTAATGGATTTATGGAATAATGACAAAACACTGTGCTTCTTCATTTGAATATCTCAATACCCAAATAATCATTGTAATACTATCAAATGCTTGAAACTTGAAGTACTACATTCTCTTTATACAAATTTGACTGTTCCTAGTTTAACAATGAAACATAACATTTTTTCTACCACTGTTCCTTTTTTTCTTCCATTCTTCATTTCTGTGCAAAATGCTACTAATATTTACACATTAAACTTAGATCTACAATTGGTAGTCCACAAACTGATGACTGGGTCTCTTACAGAACACATACAACTGTCTATATCTTTAGTCTTTATGGTAGCAGCAGCAAAAAAGTTAGGCATTAATAAAGAACATGAAAAAAAAAAAAAGAAAGAAAGAAAGAAAGAAAAAAATCTTCAAAATAATTTAGTTCTGGATTTTTACTCACACAATTATCCAGTCAAAAATTCACTCTGTCATCATATAATTTATTCAAAACAAGGTGAAATCACCTTCTTTAATAACATTTGTTGGTTTGTTGTTGTTGTTGTTTTTC
The DNA here is from genome assembly GCF_987193195.1 of Phasianus colchicus. NCBI lineage: Eukaryota > Metazoa > Chordata > Aves > Galliformes > Phasianidae > Phasianus > Phasianus colchicus. The sequence continues at coordinate 19,228,010 of NC_143476.1, forward strand.
TTGGTCTATCCATCTCTTTCTCTTTGGTTGTCAAGAGGAGGACATAAAAAGAGACAAGGAAATCTATGCTATTAATGACGGACAGTAGAACTTACTAACTAAAAAATCCTTACATTCTTCTGCATTTCACAGAACAGATAGTCCCAGCCACTTTGACGTTTTTGATCCAAACAACTTAATGATAAATAGTTTCTGAGACATATATATTTGTAACTTTTTTTCTCTTGAGAGAAAGAGCTCAATTTTCAAATATTTCATTATATATATATAATATATATAATTTAGCTTCATCTATTTTTTTTTTTTTTCATTTTGTTCAGGAAAGAGTGGGTTAAAAACTGCACACTGTATATATAGGATGTGATTCATCCTTTTCCTTACCATTTTGAAAAGCTTTTATTAATTTAATTTACTGAATGTATAGTGTTGTTGAAGAACAAGTTGATCAGTCAGAAAACTAGATTGGATGGGGAGTAAGCTGGACTAACACTGGGTTGTCATTGAATCCAGAGTATCATGGAATTATCCTGAAATACCTATTTAGGTCTGGGAAGCTCAGCAGAGATTCACCATACACTGTGGAGTGAGCCCTCTCAGTGAACAGATGTAGGATGTACAGTCTTTTGGCATCTAAAGTTTTATGAAGCGGATCCTAGCTGGTGTTTGTCCTAACTGCAAGCACGAGGTCAAATGAAGGATTATTTGAGGACCAAATTTAACAGATGGCAGACATCATATCTATGTAGAGTAGATCACTCAGATATGTCCCCCATGTCTACCAGGTACCAAGTTTCATCAATATTCATCAAAGATATGTTGATTTTAAGCAGATAACTAAATTTCATTACTGTCAATGCTTAGCTGTTTTCTATGCAGTGTTCCTAGAACTGACTGAACAGCCTAAAGGCTTTTATTAAGTTGTAACAGCAAAGACATAAAATCAGAGCCAAGAACAGATTCAGATGAAGAACATGCAGTTTTACTCCTATTATGCCAGTGGGTTGTTACATTAATAGACAGGGCAATTTGCTCTAAGCTTTTTAAAATTATATTTCTAAACTGAAATACTTGCCTAAATAATTTCTGAAGTACAGATTCAGATACTCCTCTACAGTGTAATTATCTGATCTCAGTGTTCATTGATGTGGATGTCAACACACCAGAATGAGCCTCCAGTCCTGAACCTTTTAGAATTAACCTGGGTTAAAGTGGTTACTAGCCAGAAAATAAATAAATAAATAAATCTGTGAATCTTTTACACTAGTATGCTAGCAATCAGTTCTAGGTACATTATAGGTAGGAGAAAAAAAGTCAATGTCAGTGACAGCTATTCAGATAGTATTGGTGCTGGAACAGAGGGCAGAAATAGAAATTCAAGATTAATCGTTAATGTAGAAATCTAGATCTCACTTCTGGGATAAAGCCCCAACTTGATTTTCAATGCAAACATGTTATGATGATGCTCTCCTTCTTGCTACAGAAATGATTCTTAGTTTTCCTCACCTCTAGAATCCAAAAGAATTAGTTTAGAATACACTCAGGGGTTTTGAGCAACTACATTTTATTGGAAAGGATCAGCATGAATAGATGTCAAAAAAAGATATATTGCTTCTTTTTGCCAAAGGTTTCATCTCTAAAGTAATCTGATAAAACTAGCTTTGTGATCAAATTGCATTAGCAGACAATCTATGACAGATCAGTTAGATTCAGTTCACATTTCTGTTTCTAACACTTAAAAACATACACAAATATTTCTGTAGAATAAGTATTACTTTCTGGTACCAAAAGGCTATCCTACTAAACAGAATATTTTGTACAGCCTTCATAATGTTAACAAAGTGCTGCTTTAAGTCCAATGAGCAGTAGATTTATTGAAAGTGACTGGTGCAGTCAATACCTGGATTAATACAGATAGTTTCTTGTTGTCCAATTTTTACATTATTCTGCATTTTCTGTGGAACTACTATGTTGCTTTCACTTTCAGTAAAAGACTTCCCTGTAAAAGGGAAGGTTTATCTGTCACCTAGAAGGAACACATTTCCACTGCTTTTGCATCAGGATATGCATCTTTCATTTTATTTTAATTCAACCACTGGAATTCTAATGATGAAATTCATTTCAGGAGGGACCATCTATTATAACAGCAACCTCATTTACAAGTGAAAGATGAGTCATTTTCTCTATTACTTATAGATCAGTGATGACTTCAGACCTCACCCTTGTATACAGATAGATTCCCTTTACATTTTAATAACTGCTGAAGTTTTATGAATTTTTGTAGACCTCGGTTATTCAACTTCATATTTTTGATGCCAGCAGCCCCAAGAAAGTTACAATCAAATCATTCTGCTTCCATCAACTAGGCTTGCTTATTTATTTATTTATTTATTTATTTATTTATTTATTTATTTATTTATTTATTTATTTATTTATTTGTAATCTGGACTTAAAGGAGGAAATTCTGCAGAATACAGATTGGAACTAAAAAAGTTGATTTACCTCTATGTGGTATATTATGTATTGCTATAAACTATGCTAGAAATAATGTTTATTTAAAGCTTTCTCTGTTCAACAAAACAAATGGAACTGCCCTTGGACATTCTTTGTACATTTATCATTATTGAGGACAGAGGGCTAGACAAATCACGAGAGGAAAGAGGTTGGACCCTCATCTCTGCTCAGAGCAGAAGGAGGCATCTGCTCCCAGCACCCACAGTTTCCCCAACCCTGCAGGGTCCTCTGCAGTGTCCCTGAGGAATAGATTTAAGGCTCTCAGGCCAGACAGCAATGAGGGTCTGGAAAGCAATTTAAACCCAGGCCCTGAAAAGCACATTGAGAATACATGGAGTAACAAGCATAGGGAGTGGGACCAGTCAGAGCACTGACTCAATACCAGTGTCACCAAGAACGGGGAAGAGACTTAGTAATTGAGGACCCCTTACTGGGGGGCACTGAGGTTTCCATTTGCTGCATGGATAATCTCTCCAGAGGGGTGTGCTGTCTTCCTGGGGCAAGTTTTAGAGATGTTAGGAAGGCTTTACCAGAGCTCATTAAACTGTAAGTTTACTATCCTTTTATTGTCATTCAGTCTGGTTCTGGGATTCTGCAATAAGGAAACTAATGAAACTTGCTGCCAGCAAGAACAGGGAAGCAATCATCCCCCTGTACTCAGAACTGGAGAGGCCGCACCTTGAGTTCTGTGTCCAGTTTTGGGCCCCTCACTGCAAGAAAAACATTGAGGCCCTGGAACCTATTCGAAGAAGGACAAGAAAGCTGATAAGGGGTCTGCAGCACAGGTCTCATGAGGAGCGGCTGAAGGAGCTGGGATTATTCAGTCTGGAGAAGAGTAAGCTTACTGTTCTCTATAACCACCTGAAGGGAGGTTGTAATGAGCTGATTGTCGGCCTCTTCTCTTGTATAACTAGTGATAGGACTGGAGGGAGTGGCTTCAAGCTGCACCAGGAGAGATTCAGGCTGGACATTAGGTAATACTACTTCTCTGAAAGAATGGTCAGGCACTGGAATGGGATGCTTAAGGAGGTGGTGGAGTCTTTGACCCTGGAGGTGATCAAGGAACGTTTGGATGTTGTGTTGAGGGACATGGTTTAGAGAGTACTATTGGTGATAGGTGGTTGTTGGAATGGATGATCCTGTGGGTCTTTTCCAAGATTATATGATTCTATAAATCTGGGCATATGGGCTTCTGATGGACTCTGTCTGAGCAAGCACAGCAGAAGTGTTCTGGGGAGCAAAATCTCTGGATTGATTACCAGGGCTTTAAGTTAGGTCTAAAGGGGGGGAAGGAGGAGTGTTAGATATGACAAAGGGATGAAGGATGTTGTCGCTGTTGGAGATTGCAGAGAAAGAACTCTGAGTAGTCCTATAGGATTGTGTGAGGACACCTCTGTGGTCAAGTTGCTGACATCCCATCCAAAATCTTGCATCTCTCTAGTGGTAACTGCACCTGTTTCTTCCCTAAAGTGCCTGTATACAAATGCATATAGCATGGGAAATAAACAGGATGAGCTGGAAGTCTGTTTATGGTTGCAGGACCATGATCTCACTGCAATCATGGAGACATGGTGGGACAGCTTACATGACTGGAATGTTGTCATGGAGGGCTATGCCCTTCTTTGGAAATGTCAGGCTTGGAATTGAGGTGGAGGAGTTGCCTTTTATGTGACATTACTAGAATGTAATGAGCTCCACCTGGGAGATGGGAAAGAATGCATGGAGAGCAAATGGGTGAGAATTAAGAGAGTTGGTACGGCTGACATTGTTGTGGGGGTATATTGTCATGGTTTTATGATTTTTGGTTATCAGTATTCCACATCATAACATCATGTAATGCACTGGGGGTTTGACTGTGAATGCTCAAGTTCTGGGTGCCTGTCTGGAGGAGAAGAAAAACTGCATTCCCCAGGGGACTTTGCGGTCAGCAAGGAGATGTAACTTCTGGCAAGATCACCTGATGCTCTCTTCTTCACCTGCGCTTCTCCGTCTGCTCTTCTCCGTCTGCTTTTCTTCATCGGCTCAACTGGACTGCAGTTCTCACCTCAGTGTTGTGGTGAGGCCTATCCACCTTTCGCACACATACTCCCTCTCATTATATTTTGCTGATACTATCTTTAGTAAATTAGTTTGTTTCACCTCGGATCGTTGCCGCTGTTTTCAATTATTTTGGGGTCCTCTGTTTCCCTTTTCTGGAGGCGCGGATCTGCGGATCCCTCCGCCCTGCTAGTCACAGAACTGGGCCGAACCAGCCCGTAAACCGTTAACAATACTACAGGTCACCAGATCAGGAGAATGAAGTCAATGAGTCCTTCTACAAGCAGATGGAAGTAGCCTCGCAATCCCATGTGCTGATTCTAATGGGGGACTTGAATCATTCAGCATGCACCAGTACAGGTTGGTACTGCTGGAGAGGAGCTCTGTGGAGAAGGACCTGGTGGTCCTGGTGGACGACAGGTTGCCGATGAGCCAGCAGTGTACCCTGGTGGCCAAGAAGGCCAATGGGATCCTGGGGTGCATTAAAAGGAGTGTGGCAAGCAGGTCAAGGGAAGTGATCTTCCCCCTCTACTTTGCTCTGGTCAGGCCTCACCTGGAATACTGCATCCAGTTCTGGGCTCCTCAGTACAGAAAAGAAAGGGATCTCCTGAAGAGAGTCCAGGAGAGGACTGGATGAAAAAGGGCCTGGAGATCTCCCCTGTGAGGAAAGGCTGAGCAAACGGGGTGTATTCAGTCTTGAGAAAAGAAGACTGAGAGGGGACCTGATTAATATTTATAAGTATCACAGAATCATAGAATCACAAGGTTGGAAACAACCTATAAGATCATCTAGTCCAACTGTCTTCACATTACCACTACTACCACAAGCTACTAAACCATATCTTGCAGCTCCTCATCCAGACTCCTCTTGAACACTGCCAGAGATGGCAACTCCACCACCTCCCTTGGCAGGCCATTCCAGTGCCTGACCACTCTCTGAGAGAAAAAGTTCTTCTTTAAGTCTAACCTAAACCTCCTCTGGTACAACTTGTGGCTATTTCCCTGGGTCCTGTTAGTTGCCTAAGAGGCCAAACCCCTCTTCATCCCAACCTCCTTTCAGGAAGCTGTAGTGTGCGATGAGGTCTCCCCTGAGCCTCCTCTTTCCAGACTAAACAATCCCAGCTCCCTCAGCCGTTCCTCATAGGACTTGTGCTCCAGACCCCTCACCAGTTTCGTTGCCCTTCTCTGGACACACTCCAGGGCCTCAATGTCTTTCCTGTAGTGAGGGGCCCAAAACTGAACACAGTACTCGATGTGTGGCCTCACCAGTGCTGAGTACAGGGGGAATCTTACAGGTATCTTAAGTGTGGGAGTCAAAGAAACATGGCCAACCTCTTTTCAGCAGTCTGTGGGGACAGAACAAGGGGAAAAGCTATAAACTGGACCAGAGGAAGTTCTGCACCAATACTGAAAGGAACTTCTTCACAGTAAGGGTGACGGAGCACTGGATCAGGCTGCCCAAGGAAGTTGTGGATTCTCCTTCTCTGGAGATATTCAAGACCTGCCTGGACGCATACTTGTGCAAGCTGCTACAGGGAGCCTATTTTGCAGGGGAGTTGTACTTAGTAGCCTATAGAGGTCCCTTCTAGCCCCTACAATTCTGTGATTCTGTGATCAGCATTTAGTCATTTGTGAGTAAATGTGTTATGTGTAGAACTAATTCTTTAGAAATTTAGAATATGTTCTCCTACATTAGGTAAGCATACTCAATGGCTACTGAGATATGGATATTTCTATTACATCTTGAGTTTTCTATTACTCAGCTAAACTTAGTTGCCTCTAGATGGCAGCTGAAAGAGAGAAGCTGGGGAAATACTGTGTCAAAAGTGAGACAAGAGGAAATGCTGGGCAAAGGATGTTTGAAATTCTGCTTTTTGTTTTGGGAGTAGGAAAAATGAACAGCCAGCCACCTCCAGCCCTCTCAAATGTGTTCTGCTTTGCTGAAAATATTTGCAAAATTTATAACTTAGCTGGTAAACTCATCACTCTTTTTCTCCATCAGTTCCAAGGATATATTAACAGATAACTTTCAACAGAAGAGGAGAAAATGGTCTAGTATACTTCAGCAAAGATCATGGCTACATATTATTACAACCCTTTCCTTGAATCTCCTTTGTTGTCTGAAAAAAAAACGTATCTTGATTTCTTTTTGGCATCCTGTATTCTACAGCATCACAAAAGACCAAGTTATAGTGCAAATAATAAAGAATTCTAAAGCTGTAAGTGTTTTCAAACTAAGAAGCATGTGACAATAATGTCAAAAGGTATGTAATACTAGTAATACTTGATGGAATGTCCTTTAAGAAATTAGTATCATAAGACTAGAATTGGTTGGCCAGTGGATATCAATTTATTTGAAAATATAGTCACATTTTCATCATTGCTTAAAGTCGTATATTCAAAACACATACAAACCAATCCAGATCATTCACTAGTCATCTTGATAATCTGTATCCTTTTCCCCCTGTAATTTATTGACCTCTTTTCAGGGTTAAAAGCTGAAATAGGCCAATTCAGGTTATTCAGAAAATAAGACAATTCAGAAAATCAGAAAATAAAATTGTTATTATTGCTTTTTCATATATAGCTTGATTGTTTTTATTATTATGAGCAAGATGTCTTGAAGAAACTGGCTGATGTGATTGTCAAGACACTCTCCTGCATATTTAAAAAATCATAGCTGCCAGGTAAAGTTCTTGTTGACTGGAAAAAGGGAAACATAATTCCCATTTTCAAAAAAGAGAGAGAAAGTCTCAGGAAACTACAGGCTGGGGAGTTTCAAGTCTGTGCCTCAGAAGATCATGGTGCAAATCCTCCTGGAAAGTATGTTAAGGCAAATGCAAGAGGAGGAGATGATTCAGGACAGCCAGCACAGCTTTACCAAGGGCAGATCATGCCTGACCAATCTTGTGGCCTTCTACAATGGAATGAAGGCATCAGTGGACCAAGGAAGAGCAGCTGTCCACCAGACTTATACATGGCATTTGACATGCACTGCATCCTTCTTTCTCTCTAAATTGGAGAAATATTGTTTAGAAGGCAGGACTATTCAGTAGATAAAAGCTTGGCTGGATGACCACAGACAGAATGCTGTGGTCAGTGGATCTGCGTCCATTTGGAGGCTGGTCATAAGTGGTGTCCTCCAGAGCTCCATCCTGGGACTGGTACTCTTCAATACTTTCACCAACAACAAAGACAGTGGAATCAACCACACTCTCAGTAAGATTGCTGATGACACCAAGCTGAATGGTGCAGTTAACACAATAAAAAGAAGGGATGCCACCCAGAGATACCTGGACAAGTTTGAAAAGTGGCCCCATGAGAACCAAATGAAGTTCAAGAAATGTGCTGAAATTAGTTCAGGACAATCCAAGATGTGTGTAAAGACTGTCAAAGCTGCAGACAACAGTGTAAGGGTGCTGGTAGATGAAAATCTAGATTTATGCCAGCAGTGTGCTCCTACAGCCTGGAAGGCTAACAGTATCCCGGGCTGAGGAATGATCAGGAAGGTGAGGGAGGCGGTTGTCCCCCTTTTCTCTGCCCCAGCTACAAGAAGGATGCAGAATGACCTCATTGCAACCTTCCACTACTTGAGAAGAGCCCTGGGAGGGAGACCAAATTTTTATGTGGTCTGATAGGTATAGAACAAGGAGGAATGGTTTTAAAATAAAACAGGGAAATTTAAGTTAGATGTTAGAAAGAAATTCTGCAACCGAAGAGTGGCGAGGCACTGGAATAAGTTGCCCAGAGTGGTTGTGGACACCATGTAAGTAGTTGAGGTCAGGTTGAGAGGCATCCTGGCATCCTGGATAGCCTGATCTAGTGTGGTGGTGATCCTCTCACAGCAGGTGGTTTGGATCTGGATGATCTTTAAGGTCTCTGCCAAATTAAGCCGTGCCATGGTTCTGTTCTATGAATCTATGATAAGTACATTGGAGAAGTGGGTTAAAATTAACATTAAAAAAAAAAAATAGTAATTCTCAAAGAAAATATTTTGGATAAGAAAAAGTTCTTATTCTATCAACGCAAGCATAGGCAACAGAATCAAAGCAGATTGGAGAGTAAAAATAACAGTTTTGCAGTGAGCTATCCGGAAACTGTAGTGAAGTAACTCTTCAGCTTAATCTATATTATTTATGAAAGAAAACAAAGAAACAAACAAAAATAAAATTAAAAATTAAAAATTAAAAAATAGACAAACCAAAAGAGAAAAAGCTTTTTTATTCTAAGGGAAAATATTTCAGCAGCATAATTGATTTAATCTAATTGTCTAAGTAGTGTATATTAATTAAAATAAATACCTCACTTAAAGGATTATTTACTTGCTTAAACAGTTTATTTATCACTCTACACTGAATTAGTGAGGACAGTTCAGGAAAGAATAGGAAGAATAATCATAAGTACATTAAAATTATAGAAGGAAAAAAATAGATTTGATCTACCAGGATATAGAGAAGATCAACTTGTAGCTAAATAACTTTAGATTTCCTTTGTCAAGCACTAAAATTAAATGGTATTTTAATAATTTCTTAAATGGTCTGATACTAAGATATAACTTATTTCTATCCACTCCTCTTGACAAAGTGATCGCCTTTAATGGAATCTAGTTTTGAATAATTAAAAGTTGTTTCAAGAATTAAATACTTTTTATTAGAAAATAATTTACTTTGAAGAACTACAATATTTATTTCACTTTCCAGGGCAAAATAGTCCTCACAGAACTATATTGGAGCAGAGAACTGGATTATTGTTTGAATCACCATCAAATAATGTTAAATAATGAGACTCATTTCCATTTAACTTCATTGTATTCCAATGTTTTCTGTTTGCTGGGGATTTTAATCTTTCTCACAAGCAGAGGATCCTGCCAATCCCAGGTTAGATTGCATTATGTCAGTGCCTCTGAATTTGACCTTCAAGATAATGCACAAATTTCAGCCGATATAAATGGTGTTTGTCACCTTCTCCATGTTCCAGGAATCTTAAACTTGTAGGGATCTATTCTATCAGCTTTCTTTGCTACAAAGCCTAACTGTTAAATTAAGTAATGCATGAGCCTGGCTACTCCTAAGGCAGACTTCTGTCTTCACATGACTTCAACAGTTGCTGGGACAGTGCAGGTCACTGAGGAAGAGCAAAGCTTGTGTTGGGTGGGAGTGGAAAATACTCTGATGAGGAGTTTACAAACAGGAGGAAAAAACTTCCAGAGGTGCCCAGGAGATTTTAGTCAAGTATTCTAAAGATAATGATATGTATGTCTTCTATTTGATTTCCTCCTCAAATTCTCTACCTCGATCAAGGCTCTAGATAGGAATAGAGGAAAAGTAGGCTTACGCTTTATTAGATTTTGGAGAGATTTTATTACTTTCTTGAAATTTTTACATAAAGGACATTCAGATGGGCAGTGGATAAACAGATAAGCAGAGTACTGTAGCAAATGGAAGCAGAGAAACTGGTGAATTGGAGTGTAATTTCCATTCATTTGCTGTCCACAAGTTAATCTTCCATTCAGCAGCACGATGCACTGTGCAAAGCATATATGTAATAGGAATAAAGAACAGGGACTTCTGTAAATTGAATTTATGCACAGTAAAAGAAAGAAAGGTAGCAATAGCATTTTGTATTTACGTCAGTCACATATTCTATGAAAGTCATACCAAATATAGGAAAAAAAAAATCCTCACATTTGCTTTTTAGCTGCTGTCATGCATTTTTCAAAGTGCTCTTAGTAGCGTGACTACAGCCATTCTCTCTGTTTCCTACACACTCCGTTGCAAAGCAAAAACAGTAAATTAGATCTGCTGTGTATGTTGTGGGTTTGGTTTTTGTTTTGTTTTCTTTTGTTTTCCTGCTGTATTACCTGTGATCTGTAAGTTTTAGTCAGGAATAAAATATATCCTTACATTTGCAAAGAAACAGAGTAAAGCTGGAGTTGCTCCACAGGAGCTGGGAGCAGAATTTAGATTGTTGTCTTTTCAGTCCTTAAAAATGCCATTCCAAGGGGGATCAAATTTATGACAATAGAATGGCAGTCATGACAGTTTGGCTGCTTTTCAGCTTGTTTGTTGTTCTAAGTTATTGCTCCGTAGACTTCTGAAGTCCAGAGGGAGAAAAATAAAATGCTTTAACGGTTTCTCTCTATCTGCATCCCAGCACTTTAAGAGAAAGTCTAAAACTAACTTGGAAAAAGTTTTCAAACTAGATGGAATGCCTTGTCATTAAATTTGACCATTGCACATGCCATTATGATTAATGAAAGGAAAAATTAAATATATTTTTGTTTATTCTTTATAAGTATTTATTGAAATGAACATTAAAAATTGTTACCCAGAAAGAAATTCTAGGAACTGGCTGCTGTGACTGTGCCAGTAAAGAAAACCTGAGACTAAAGAAGTAATATTCTATTTTCACTGATCACTCAGCATATGTCTGTTAGTTTCGTCAGGAAAAGATTTAGAGTGCATTTTGCTTAATAGTGCAGCAATGTTCAAGTTTCTGGAAATACAATAGGGTGACTGCCAATTTTTCTTTAGTCCTTCTGTGACATTTCAAGGTAGATCTAGTAGGGAAGCCAGTAATACAAGATACTGCTGACTGAGATTAGACTAGGTATTTTGTTTGTTTGTTTGTTTGTTTTGTGAGAATGTTTGCATTGCAGCTTGACCAGATGAAGGCAACAAAAGTGAGCAACATTTGTAGTAAGGGCCCACATTGTCTCTTCCTGAAACCTAAATAGAAGGAAGTATAAAATCACTTCTTTCTGAAGAAAGCATTAGATATTGAAGGGCAAGGTAAGTGGGAAGTCGAGAGAAGGCTCCCCTAAGAGGTTATCAAGGACGAAGCAGCCTACTCCATGTGTTGAGACTGCTTCTGCCAGGAGAGAAAGAAGGGTGGTCATGGTAGGCAACTCCCCTCTCATTGGAATGGAGGGCCCCATTTGCAGACTGGACCTGAGCCATCAGGAAGTGTGCTACCTTCCTGGGGTCCGGGTCAGGGACATAACTAGAACACTCCCAAAGCAGCTTCACTCCACTGATTACTTCCCATTACTCATAGTTCAGGTGGGCAGTGAGGAAATGCAAATCATCTTGGGTGAGATCACACTGCACATGTGTGGCATCCAGGGGATCAGGCCCAGTCAGCACAGGTTCATGAAAGGCAGGTGATGCTTGACCAACTTCATCTCCTTCAATGACCATGTGACCAGATTGGTAGAGGAGGGAAAGGATGTTGATGTAGTCTACCTAGACTTCAACTAAGACTTTGACATGATCTCCTTCAGTATTCTCCTGGGGAAAGTGGCTGCCCATGGTCTAGACAGGTGTACTCTTTTCTGGATAAAAAACTGGCAAGAGGGCCATGCCCAGGAGGTAGTAGTTAATGGAGTTAAGTCTAACTGGTGACCTGTTGGAAATGGTGTCCCCCAGGTGTTGGTACTAGGGCCCATCTTGTTTAATGTCTTTATTGATTAACAAGATGAGTGGGTTGAGTGTACTCTCAGTAAGTTTGCAGATAACACCAAGTCGGGAGGTAATGTGGATCTGCCTGAGAGTAGGGAGGTCCTTAAGAGGAATCTGGATAGGTTGAATAGCTGGGCTGAGGCAAATAGAATGAAGTTCAAGAAGGCCAAGGGCCATGTCCTGCACTTTGGCCACAATAACCCCATGCAGTGCTTGGGGCTTAGGGCTGAGTTGCTGGAGACTGTGAAGAGGAAAGGGACCTGGGGGTATTTGTTGATGTCCAGCTGAACATGAGCTGACAGGTTGTGATGAGGAGGGGTTTGGCCTCTTCTCCCAGGCAACAAATAGGATCCAAGGAAATGGCCTCAAGTTGTGCCAGGGGAGACTTAAATTAGATAGAAGGAAAAACCTTTTCTCTCCAAGAGTGGTCAGGCACTGGAATTGCTTGCCCACGGAGTCAAAATTCAAGAGGCATCTGGATGAGGTGCTACAAGATATGATTTAGTTGCTTAGTGGGTAGTAATGGGATAGGAGGACAATTGAACTAGGTGATCTTGTCAGTTCTTTCCAACCTTGTGATTCTATGAGTCTATGATACACAGCTGAAGACACCTATTTCAGAGTATATTGCATATCATTGACTACATGACAGATTCATGTTCAAAGTCAAATATCTCCAAATAGATACATCTTTACCACCTTCTCTTTGTCTCAGATTTCTTTTCGTACTCAAAATTTATCCCCTAGATTTCCTGTACATGAAATGTAAGGGAAGGAAAACACACAGATTGAAGTATAAACTCTCCTGCTCATGCCAGGCAAAGATAGGACCTGCTTTGGAGGACCCTATAGGCTCAGTGCTATTCGAGGTATGTAACGTATATGGCATTATGCCGGTTTGGATGAAAGAAGCTTGATAACTCTGTGGCTGTAATATATACTATTATTAGAAGTGAAAGACTGGAAGGGTGTAAATTACAGACTTTGGTCTCAACCCTTATCCAATCTTGGAGTTAATTAGTTGATTTCATACAGGTACGGCAAACTAATATATAGGCAGTGTGAATAAACAGGAGACCTGAAAACAAATTTGAGAGCTACTGGACAGCGTAGATGAATCACAAAAGAATATCTTTGTTTAGAACTGTATTCACTGCACTTATAAGATATGTTCAAACAAACTGTATGATAGTAAAAGGTCTGTAAGACTGATCAAATGAATGCTTTGAAGAGCATATTGATAGTTCAATAGAAATATTTTTTTCAAGTGTTGGATATTTTGTATGAACCATTAAACAACGTTGAGAGTTATACCAGAATGGAAATCTTACTGGGATTTGGGCAGTAGTCTCTGCAACAAAGATCACTCCAAATACTTAGAAGTATTTGTCAGAAAGACTGGTGAGGTATTGGAATAGGCTGCTTGGGGAGGTGATAGAGTCACTGTCACTGGATGTTTCCAAAAAAATTTTGATGTTACACGGAGTGACATGGTCTAGTGCTATGGTGCTGATGGGTTACTCTTTGATCTAGGTTGTGTTAATGAAACACTGTGGTATATCTGCATGAAGGCTGCTCAGAATTTTAATAGAGGTCAGCCTTGTTTCTCAGTTGTGGTCTATATTTTATATGAATTAGGCACTGCTGTTAAGCTATCCAGGACAGTAACAGATGTACAAATGAAGAGAAATGCAATTCTAGACACTTGATGAAATCACACCATGGTCAATGTATATCTGAGGAATTGAGGAATTTCAAGCGTAGATTCATATGTAATTCCTTTATGTGTACACCGTTACTCATCATATAATTCTGTTCACTGCAGCAGGCTTTCTATTGTGATATAACAAATTATGCTGTATGGAAAAGCCCCGATTAGTTATTTTCATTTTCTCATAGACATACTGGTGCCATATGTAGTTTCTAACTTCTTACATGATCTGTCAATCACTTAACAGAACTTCTCTATTGTTCCTGTTTGTATATCTGAAAACCAGAGAAACCTAAATAAATACTAATCAACTTAATTAAATACTCATCATTTAAGATTTTTCAGGGAAAATCTGAAAATTTGTTCAAAATGCAAACTTTCAAATCGTCTACTGAATTTTCAAAACAATAAGGCTGTCTCATCATATATGGAAAAACAGCAAAAAGAAGGATACAGAGAAAAAGAGAAGGAACAGGAACAGGAGGGAACAGGAAAGATATCAGTGAGACAGAAAACTAGAAATCATATGGTGCTTTTCTCCACATTTGTAAGTAAAATTTAAAGAAAGCAAATTGTTTTTCTGTTAGGAACAATGATATATCTGCACATACTATTAAAGCAAGAAAAAAAAAGTGTTTCCTGATGTCTCTATTAATCTGATAGCACAATGCATATTCTCTATTTCATTATAGAAGATGGCTGTATTCCAAGTAGGTATTGCACATTATTTCAATCAAAATAAAGATATAAAGCTCAATTATGATTTATGTCTGAAAAAATAGCTAGACAATATGTAAAACAAAAAAAAAAAATTTGGAATATAGCAGAAAGTTTAATAAGCCCCCACTATAAATCATGTTTTGGAGACAAGAGCTGATTGGCTAATAATGATATTGTAATCAGTGGAAATGTTTGTCAGAAGAAATAATGTGTGTTTACATTAGCCCTTTTTAATTACATTGTTAGCACAGTGGGATTCATTTTAGAGCAGCCAAATAAAATTTATTGGATAAAGTACTGGAAGCTTTTGTAATACAGATTTGTAGTTGAACGGTGTACTTACTAACTGTTTCAGATCAGAGAACCATATTTAAATTCTAGCATTTTCTGTTACTTAATTTCAGAGATATTTTGTAGGCTTATATCCTTTATGTCTTTTGCATTGTTTCTTACCTCTTTCTAGTATATATATATTTTTTCTTTCTTCAGGAATTAATATGCCAATGAAATTTGAGGAGTATACCATAATTTTGTGAGTTTTCTTTTGTTTTACAAAAGAAAAGAAAAGCTCTTAAACATCTGTAAACAATAGATGCTTAGATTATCTTACTGCTTTTGCTGATATTACCTGTGTTGGTAAAATGTAGGTGAGAAACAATCTGTATCTGTTGTGCAAAGCCTTGTTTTCTAGTTATGCATGGCTACTTTAATCAATGCAATGAAGACAAAATCTGCAGTGCTGACACACCCTTGAAACTATCATAGGTAGCCCAAATAACAGCTGGAAAAGTTCAGGCTCACAATACTGGATTATAAATGAAGGGATTTTTTTTTATTATTATTTCAATATACAGAAATATATAGGACTTGAGGGGATATCTTAAAAATAATAAATGCTATTCTTGCATTTCCAGAATCACTAGGCTCCCATGTAACTTAAGAATGAAAACAGAATCACAGAATCACAGAATCACTAAGGTTGGAAAAGACCTATAAGATCATCCAGTCCAACCATCCACCTATCACCAATGGTTCTCGCTAAACCATATCCCTCAACACAACGTCCAAACGTTCCTTGAACACCTCCAGGGAAGGGGACTCCACCACCTCCCTGGGCAGCCCATTCCAGTGCCTGACCACCCTTTCAGAGAAGTAGTATTTCCTAATATCCAGCCTGAATCTTCCCTGGCACAGCTTGAAACCATTCCCTCTAGTCCTATCACCAGTTACACGAGAGAAGAGGCCGACCCCCAGCTCGCTACAACCTCCCTTCAGGTAGTTATAGAGAGCAATAAGGTCTCCCCTGAGCCTCCTCTTCTCCAGACTGAACAATCCCAGCTCCCTCTGCCGCTCCTCATAAGGCCTGTGCTCCAGACCCCTCACCAGCTTTGTTGCCCTTCTTTGAACACGCTCCAGGGCCTCAATGTCTTTCTTGCAGTGAGGGGCCCAAACTGGACACAGTACTCAAGGTGCGGCCTCACCAGAGCTGAAAACAAGAAACATTTGGTATAGATGTCCAGAGTCGAAGGAAAAGGACTTTTTTTTCTTTTTTTCTTTTTTTTTTTTTTATGTCAGTCTCATGTCTGCTATAGAAAATGAGACACACACTGTTCTTTACTAGCCACTGTCTTTTTAAATGAGCTATTATATATTGGTGAAGCACTGCTTCATTACTAACTCCCATTTTGCTCTTTCAGACAAAAGGTTTTTAATTCACCTATCCTCAAGTTAAGTAATTTGAACTTTACACAAATTGTAGAAAATGACTCAGAAGACTTAAGAGAATGTCCTTGTCCATCATACCCATGATATAATAAGAGTTTAAGATAATGTCAATGAGACAGAAAGAAGATGGCATTTTCTGTGAATAATTCTGTCCTTCACATTGCTGAATATACCTCTGCTTCTTCGCTTCTGTCCTTGTTCATCCACTGCACTTTTCACCTATGAATTAGGTTCATTTTAAGCAAGTGCTTCATTATTTCTTGCTTGCCAAAATTATGTTGTGTGACAACTCTCACATAGACAAAAAGTCTTATGAAAAATCTACAAAAGGTATAAGGAAAAATATTTTGCACCAATGTTCTTTTATTTTAGTCAATTTTTATTTATTTATTTTATTTTATTTTATTTTATTTTATTTTATTTTATTTTATTTTTAATACTACCTTTACATATGTGCCAGTGACTTTCTGTTTTCAGTGGAATTTGCTGTAAAATCACATTTTCTTAGCAACACTAAAAATTAACTTACTCGTACATTAATAAAAGTGAAACTCCAGATGCCAGATTTCAATTTGATGGAACTGCAAAATCATCTATGCCTTTAGGTGGTATAAAGGCCAAGCTTTAAACAAACCCACTCAAAAATCAAATCCATTTCTTACATTATGTATTTATTTTGTACTGTGTTTTTGCTATGTAAAATGAGGGACTTTTTCTTCCAGGAATCCAACAAAAGGCTGAGAAATGTCAACAAGTTCCAGCTGCTGTTACAGTTTTCTGCAGTTTAGTGGTTTTCTGGGCTTCATGGTACATTAGACCTATAGTAGACACCTCAGAAAATTATTTTTACACAAGTTGAATGGTAAGCAGAGTTAGCAACTGAAACTTTTTTGTTTTAATCAGGTCACCAAACAGTTGAAATCCCCAGACATTTTAGACAATGGAAGACATTGTGTTTCCATCAGTCTTTCTTCAGTGTATTTCTTCTGTGTTACCATGGAGACTGGAGGAAAACAGCACATTGGTATTAACATAGAGGAACTGCTGTTTTCTTTCCAGGTAAACTAATATATTACTTATCCCTTTTTTACATCTATAGTTTCAGTCCTCCAGTCTCCCTCTTCACTCATACTTCTGATTTACCCATGTGTTTTCAGTAGGAAGAGCATAAGCACTGAAGTTTTTCTTCCTTCTTGTGCTGCATTTACCTTCAGCTCCTTGAGCCCCAACAAGTGAGAGTGAGAGCGCCTTGAGCCATTTGTGTAAGTAATGACAAGGAAGTAAAGAAAGGGAAAGGGAAAGGTGAAAGAGAAACTGAAATGGAGAAGAAAAAAAAGGATGGAAATGAAAGAAAGAATGAAAGAGCAACAGAATGAGAGAGATATTATATATGCAATTTTAAGGGCATTTTTTAAAGGAGGAAATACACAAATTCAAACAGATAAATAATCTCGCATATTAGTTACATTGTTTTACTGTTGGAACACAGGTCAAACTCTAGGGATTTCAGTAACTTTCTAAGGATTTCATTGCTCACGCAGAGTTGACTTGCAATTCTATTATTCTATGATTATATTCAAATCCAGAAGGTTTGCTTTGGCTTTTTGGGCAAGTGTTTGTTAACTACCAAGCCTGCCTATTTTTTTTCAAAAAGAGAAGATATCTTTTGCTAGTTAATTGTTCTTGCAGTAAAACTAAAATCATCATATTATATTTTTCTTGGCAAGAACACATGCTAAAATGATATATATATACAAAAGTGACTTCAGAAGAAAAGCTGGTTTCTGAAAGAAGAGAAACTGCTATACTTCAGATTTGGCTACATATTATATTTTTGCTTCCATTGATTCTATTCATCCAACCCTAAAATAACAACAAAACAATTACCATATTTAGTCTTCTATGTCCCTGTAAATTTCTTTTCTTCTTACTTTTCTGCAGTCAAGCATTGACAGTGTGTTCTCTCACTTCATTTTCAAAGACTGTCACAGGTAAGTTTTTCACCTTTTCTATTTCCTGATATTCTGAAATATTTCAGTAACATTCAAGTCTAAACTTCTTCCTTTTCTTTCACCTGTAAACATGTTCTTATCTATGACTCTGAATATCCTATGACTATGCTAATATCATAGTTTTAGAAATGCTACATAAATACGGTACAAATCAAAGATTAACCTCAATATCTACTCACTGGCACCTTGCCATTAGTGAGGATAACAGCAGGGAGGTTGTCCTATACCAAAATTTATTTCTGATACCAATTTTGCATTAGTAAACAAATGTGAGAAATTTCTAGTGTTAGAGTAGGTCTTCTAGCAGGAACTTCATACACATTCATAAATTCTGAAATATATATTTTTCAATATAACATCTGCACTATAGTTTACATTATGTCTTATGCATGACTTTCTTATGAAAAATCCGGCTGTCTAAAGTGCACATGCTTTAAACAACAGTATCATAACAAGCAATATGCTTTGCAGCCACCTATCAATTGTCACATTATTCTTCACATTCCTGTTTCACTTTAGCCTCTGCTCACATACACCATTCAAATTGAAATAGTTTATTGCCATCTATCACACCATGCCTGCCTCTTCTGTCCTGCATTCCTTCTCTCACACAGTGAGTTCTGCTCTTATCTTTGAGTGCATCTACTGTTTCCACATCCTAATTATTTTTGGTTTTGTGTTTCCAATTTTTCAATGTTGCTGCTCTATCAGCCAGTCTCCTCTGTTGATCTAGTCACCTCTCTCCCCTTTTTCAACTTCTTTCTTCTTTTCACCCATAGCCATCTTGGTTATATTGATTAAAGTCTGAAAAAGAGTTACCAAGAACAAAACAACAAAAATCAGGTTCCTGTACTTTTTGAATGTTATTAACTGTAAAATATAATGTACACTTTCATCTTCCATCAGTGGAATATATAGTAATAAAATAGTGAACTCTTTTATCAGTTCTGGACAAATGGCAATGTATTTTCCACACTGATGAAATGTTGATTCAAATACCTCCACTAATATAAAATCATACATTGAAAGAGAAGGTGGTTTACACAGACAACTCTTCCGCTTTACATTCTATGGTGTAGTCAGTTTGATCTTAATTGAATATTTTGGTTTACAGGGTAAATATATAATCTAAAAAGTGTTGCTGGGCACAGTGAATCCTTAGTCTCAGAAGAAAAAGCAACCTTTATTTTGTTGTTGTTTGCTATCTTTTTTTTTTTTTTTTTTTTTTTAGCATTTCCCTATGTACTAAACTATGTTGTTGAAGCTAGCACAATGTCTTATTACTATACCTCACAAAGATGTTAACGGATAGAGTTATATAGCACATGTCTTGAGGATAAATCTCTTTTTTTTTTTTTTTTTTTTTTCCAGAGAAACGGTGAGAATCACCTGGATGATGCTTGAACAAAAAGAATAACACCACAATTATTACATTTCAGACAATATCAGCAGTGATTCAGAAGTCTTTATACATTTAGAGTTTATCTATATAGTTCAGGTATTGAATTTCTGCCCTTCCACACAGATTACTATTTGCTTGTTCATGAAATACCCTTAAAATCTGCAATACACAATCTGTATACATATATCACTACAGTTACAGACACTTTATCAGTGCCATCCTAAGGGAGGCCAGTGATGACATATTGTAATTGGTTTTCATTCCTCATGAAGTAGAATAGTAGAATGTAGGTTTTTACTCCATATATACACAAGGAGAAATATTGTAAACAGAACAGACAGAAAACATATCAGAAGTATCTGTCAGAGATTACATGAACAGGAAAAAAAAAAAAATGAGGGACATATTGAAATGAAATGCTCATACAAGTATCTTGAGGACTCTTACATAAGTGTACATATCATTTAAAATTCATTTTAATTCATTTTACGAAAAAAAAAAAAAAAAAAGAAAAAAGAAAAAAACAAAAACAAAAAAAACCCCAGTGAATTAGGAAAAAAGAAGCCTACCCATCTAACCTGGGAAACACATAACTCCTAGTGGAATAATTATTCAGAGGGATAAAAAGGCACTGCAAAAATCTCAGCTTCCTCAATGGGGAGTGAAGACTAGTACTGCATTGATGGAAGATTATCCTGGAGAATCTTCTTCATCTGTGCTTGGAGAATGCCCAAACCTTTTACTATCACAAGATGGATCTCAAATTGAAGTTAAGATAGTACATATATATACAGTTGTAATCTGTCTATACAGACTGAATTCTAGATGTGGCTCAATATCATGCAACATCTGAGTCTTTCAGATTATATGTATTGGCACATTAATTCAATAAAAAAATAGGGACCAGCAAAGACTGCCCAAGGGTACCCAGCAAAGGTTGCCCTGGGCAACGTGATCTAGCTGTGGTATCCTTGTTCATTTCAGGGACTAGGGACTAGGACTAGATGGCCCTCAGAGGTCCCTTCCAACTCTAAGAATTCTATGGTTCTGTGATTCTAGGATTCCAGGATCCTATGAAATAAATCTTCAACTTTGAAATGGAGTCCAAAGACAAAAAAAAAAAAAATAAAAAATAAAAAATAAATAAAATTAATTTTTTTTTTTAAATTGCTTTTTCCAGCATAAGCCAAAACTACACTGTGAGTTTGGAGCAAGCTCGGGTATAAATTTTGGTCACTTTCATGAAAAAGACTGTTTATTTTTATACACAGCAATGTATATATTTTTTTCCTTTACTTATGTAATGCTTTGTTGATTGCCGTTAAAATATGTTCTGCTTTAATGCTGTCAGATTATGAGCATCCTTCATTGTCAACATGTTATTTTAGTTTCAAAAGATATAAGAAAACGATAGCTTAAGGTGTTTCAAGAAGTGGTATGACATCAAGATCAGAAACATTTTGACAGCTATAAGATCTCCCTCTGAAGATTGGAGAAAAAAAAAAAAAAAAAAAAAAAAAACATTCATTACTTCTCTTTGTGCTGTGAATTTACATCAGTAGCAAAGGACAAAGTAATGGTATTACTAGATTGAAACAAAACAAACAAAAAAAAAAGTAATTGCAAAATTAATACAGATCAGAAAAAGAATAAATATGGGAAAGAATGAAATGTATGAGACTGAAACATGCTTTGTTTTCTTGTAGGATCTGCTAAAGAGAAAGAAGTTCGGAAGACTTTTAATTTTGTATCTGGATAGCCAGCAGACTTGAGAAGGTGACCATACTTTCTGTAGCTTTCTCTTTACATGTCATTTTCAAGATGTAAATTTCATACAACCATACACTGCACCAGTACCTTTTTGTTCTGCACAAGCATAGCTCATCCCAGACAGAAAGACAGAATAAATAATTAGTGAATAATCTGAAATGTGAGCAATTAGAAATGAATGCATCTGAGTGCATGTGACTTCTAATTAATGTCTGACTAGAGCAAAGTAAGAAAATTTTTAAGAGAAAAATGCCCCAAAGCTGAATTTTGTTTACTTGATATTTTAAAATAACTAAAAAATTAGGACAAAATAAGAACTTCTTAGTAAAGTTGACAACCTTGTATTTGATAACCAGGCAAGATTTCATTTTGTATTTCAAACACTGACAAACAGTTTACCTCATAAATTAGGACAAATGATGAACAAGAACAGATTTAATGGTTTGTTTGTTTGTTTAATCTTTGAGCACTATTGTCAGTATTAAGGATTTATTGATTCCTTTTTATGTTCCCAACAATCAGATATGCAATCTTCATGACTAACCATGTTGTGGATTATTTATTTTGCATAAAACAAATGGATCCTATGTTTGACTTTAAAATTAATTAATTGTCATATGAATTAATACCTGCTTTAATTTTTTAACATAATTAGTTGTTAGTAGTCTTTATTAGAAGTTTATTTAGTAGTCTGGATTTCATTAGTAGACTCAAGCCATTGTTTAAGATAAATCTGAATCAGATTCTGCTGCCTTTAACCTTGTTGTTTCTGCATGACTCAATGCATGAACAATAGCAGTGCTATTAATGTTACTGTTTATATAATAAAATAGTATTCAATCTGAATTAAGTATGCCATAGTGCTCCAAGAGAGCTATTTAAAGTGTAGATTGGTATCTAACTTCTACTATTTCCAAGGTTAAAAAGCTACACTTCTGCATATGTGCAATAATTTGTGCCTGCTAGTAAACGCTATCTAAACTTAATTATTGGTAACTGTCATAAATTTTAAAATCTAGGAAACTTAAATTTATTTTTATGTATTTTATATTAGATATTACACCTGTATACACATGTATATATTTCAAACTTCCTTGACATCTGGACTCCTCAGACTTTCACGATTGCATCTTATTTACAGTTTTGGCATACAAAGATTTGCTCAACTACCAATTCAGAAATGCAAATGGAATAAATTGCAAAATGTATCTCCGATTTCTTCTGAATCTCTATGCCTGAAGCACTTCACCGCCTCAGGTGATACTTGACTGAGCCAGTTCAATGCAATATCTTCTGAAAAAACTTTGATAACATGGTGAGATGTAAAGCTGGTCATGATGTATACAAAATTACTTAATTTTCTTTTTCTTCCTATTATTCTTCATCTTCTCCTTCTACTCCTTTCTTTATTTTCCTCCTTTTTTTTTTTTTTTTTTTTTTTTACATTAACAGTAAAAACTGTCAGGCACTGACATTTCACCAGAATAGGAAATTTGGCACTCAAAGTCATCAAGAATTTTGCTGCTGTTAGTATTAAAGATTTGCCTAGGCATGCCCTAGTGCAGCCATTTATTTTAATCATTTCATTTTCTTAACTGAAAAAAAAAATCTTCAGAAAAGTATGATTCAAAAGTACGGGTTTTTTTTTTTGTTGTTTGTTTGTTTTGAGAAGGAGGAGGGGAATGGTGGTGGCAGCTCTAATTGGAAATGAATTGATATACCAAGATTTTTCTATAATTAATCTGAAAAAAAGTTGCATTTTTTAGTACTCTTCATTACTCTAAACAGAGTATGTCAAATGATGGAATGTTAAAGAATTTCGGAAGTGCTCAGAAGCTTGTATTGTGTAAGATTAGTGAAACTTATAATGATGTAGAGAGTTTACTAAGGAAACATACCATACAGATATGACATCCATGAAGAAAGACATTCTGAGGCATTATGATTCATATTTTTCCTGTGTTGTTGCAGTACAAACAGATGATCAGTCATTTTGATTTTGATCTCTTGGCTTTCAGAATTGAAATTCAATCATTTTTTTTCGGGTTTTTTTCTCCTTTTTTTTTTTTTTTTTTTTTCCATTAGCATTAAATTTTCTCATATCAATATCAACAAGGAAATGAGAGTGATCAACTGATCACCTACTGAGCAAGAGGATACAACCAAGGACGCTTAATAGAATGAGTAAAGTGTGGATGTTTGCAGTGCAGCTCTAATAGTCTTATGAGGGAGAAAGCAGGTGCACCACTGAATGAGTTGTAATTCAGAGAGAGTGATTAGTGAGGAGAAAGGAGAATGAGAAGATTTTAGCTACAGTCATCTTTTTCACATCTTATTCTCCCTCATCATTCCTGTACCTGTTGTAATCTAAAATTCATACCAGTGAAGTTGTCCATACTCTCCAGCTAGATACAACTCCGGTTGGCTTCACCATGTTTACTGTAACCAAGATAATTGAAGCTGTTAGAAAGAGAGGAGAATAAGGCCTCAGGAGACCTCACAGTTGTTTAGATCAAATTCTGCTCTCCCACAGCAGCAAGCTGAACAGTGGGAAAAAAGACGAAAAAAAAAAAAAATCTATTTGGTATTGATTTTAGGAAGAAATGGCTTTCCTACTGTAGGACAGTAGTAACAAAAGCTGACTTGGTGATTCAGTCTTCTTTCTGAAATAATTAAAGCTAATGCATCTTTTCACAATACTGAAGAGGAGAAATTTCTTTGTGTATCAATTTTCACTGATTCCTCTTATTTTTATCCATTGTTGTTACTCTTGACTCAGTCACTCAGAGAACCCCGAAGTCTTCCATCTTCTGCTAAACTAAATGGGTAGAACCAGTGTTTTCTCCTCCGATGGTCAGGAAAAGTAGACAGCATAAAGAGTAAGCTGGATACTGGAATATCAGAGGCCTATGTCTCTGTTATGCTGAAGATAGTAAAACAAAACTGATAGGGACATTTGACAAAAGTGTGTTAACCGAGCTGGAAAAAAAAGTATGCGAAGGTAAGAATCCAGTAGGTCTATACTTGTTTAGCCTTTATGTCTTATTTGTACATGGATGCTATGAAAAACTCGTGTTTTAAAAATGGAACAGAGAAACTGGTGGGAAAATACAAAATAAATAAATAATAACTAAATAATAATTG
The DNA here is from genome assembly GCF_987193195.1 of Phasianus colchicus. Classification (NCBI taxonomy): domain Eukaryota; kingdom Metazoa; phylum Chordata; class Aves; order Galliformes; family Phasianidae; genus Phasianus; species Phasianus colchicus. The sequence goes on from NC_143476.1 coordinate 19,252,502, forward strand.
AATAAATATAATATTAACAATAAATAATAATAAATAAAATAAAATAATAAAAAGTAACTAATAAACAGTAATAAAATCTCATTGTTTGTAATTCAATTTAAATAATAAATAAATATAAGGAATATATTTATAATATAAATATAAATATAAATATAAATATAAATATAAATATAAATATAAATATAAATATAAATATAAATGTAATAATATATTTATTATTATATTTATTATATTTTTATATATTTATTATACTTATAATAAATATAAGAATAAATATTAAAAATAAAATAATAAAAATCCTATTGCTTGTAATTCAATTAACTTAAAAAAAAAAGAAAGAAAGAAAGAAAGAAAATATACACCTACCGATTCCTCACATCTCACAAATCTGTCTACACACGTGAACAGTGATGGAGTTATGGAAACAAAAAATGAAGAATGAAGATTTTTTTTTTCCTTTTTTTTTTTTATTAGTTAATAATTTAAGTCTACCACTTGTCTGTAGTATAGCAATAGTTCTCTTAGCCAGTTGTTCTGATTTCAGCTGAAACAGACTTGATTTTCTTCACTGTGCCTGGTATAACGCTGTGTTTTGTCTGTAGGAGAAAAACAATGTTGATAATACACCAGTATCTTAATTGTTTCAGCTTCTCATGCCGCCCTGCCAGCAATGGGGCTAGAAGGGCAGAAGAGGCTGGGAGAGAATGGAATCAGAGAGCTGCTCTAAAATGGCCGAAGGGATATTCCATATCATATGACATCATGTGAAAAGCTATAAATCCAAAGTGAGTTAGCTGCTGGATTGGGTTGGCCACTGCTCAGGCACTGGGTATCCATTGGTGAGCAGTGAACAACTACGTTGTGGATCAGTTGCTTTGTCTATATATATTTTATATATATGTATACATACACACATATGTATGTATACATGTATCATGTTTCATGTATTCATGTATCATTATTGTTATTTTTATTTTCCATCTTAGTAAACAGGTTTTATCTCAGCATAGGAGTCCTTTCCTTTTTTTATTTTTTCTTTTTTTTTCTGAATTTCTCACCCATCCCATTACAAGTTGATAGAGTTAGTGAGCATAAGGCTGTATAGTGTTTTGCTGCTTACTAGTTTTAACCACAATACCAGTTTAGCTACCTCAAAACTTACATTCAATTTCTTTTTATCTCTCCCTCTCTCTCTCTCTCTTTTTTTTTTTTTTTTTTAATAAAGAAACCTTTGTTACAAATAATATTTTAATTAATTTAGTTCCTGGTAAAGAATAATCCATCTGCCCAGCGCAGTATGGCTGAGGAATTAAGGTGTCTGGCTAGGCTGCAGTTCTAGTGCTACAGACAGTTTATATCAGCAAAATAATAATTTAAAAACAGGTAAGGAATAAAGGAATACATACAGGCTTTTTATTTTTATTTATTTTCTACCATGACCTGGACTTACCACTTTTATTTAGGTACCTTTTATTTAAGGGACATTTTCTTAGCTTCAATTTCTGCTTGCTTTGCACTTCTCTCAAGTGAGATATTGTGGCTCCTTTTAAATACAATCAGTATGTATATCTCCATACATATATACTTTTGTGATTATTACTGTGTTTTATTTTACTGTTATTCTAAGATATTTAGGTATCTCAGCATCTTATCAGTCAATAAATTTCCAATACAATTCTGGCAAAATCATTTTTCTACTATCTTGTTAATCTTAACCAAATGATTTAACAGTTTCACCTACTTCTTATCTATGGAATATTGTCTTCTTTTGGGATACATCTGGCAAATTAGCTGCTCCATGGATAGCTAAGCCCTTATTATCTGCAGTGATTCTGCTTTATTTGATTTGGGATATGTATGTTCACTTGTAATTGTTTGTCAGAGTCTTCAAATGACTTTTTGAATCTATGTCTGAACTTGATGTGCTTGTTTTTAAGCCCTTACCTGGCTCTTCCTGATATCTACTGTAATTGAGATGTGATTGAAATTCATCATAACTAATGTATTTTTGTATGTGGATAAGCCTTAGAGAGTACAACCAAGTTTTGTTTGATTTTCTGATCATCTACTGCAGTACATTAAAATTATTCCTAAAGTTTGTCTTTTTCTTCTGCAAGAAGATCAAACTTTGTACTCTAAGCACTTAGTCAGAGCCTACCAAAAGGCAATAATTACTGTGGTTACTTTGCATGTACTAAATTCATCTAACAATATGGAAACAACTATTTGTTCCACCACTAATGACATACAGACTTTGAATTTTCATTTTGTAGCTTAGTCTGAATGGAGTTTCTTATTTCTTGTTCCCATTACTTTCTTTTCTTTTGTTTCTAGGGATTTCTGTTACTGTTTCTTGCAAAGGAATATTTTCACTGAACATAAAGAATTTATTTATTTTTTTTTTCGTAGTGAGCTCCACAGAATCATGAAAATAAAGTAAGTTAATGGACTTTGATTATGACAGCTTCTGTTTTCTCAATGTACTTTCATAACTTGCAAAACTATTCAGATTTTGAGCCTTTCTGTGGCTCAGATTAATAAAACATTTTACTTGCAAAGAATTCTGTCTTTTGCAATAGTGTAGGCTTAGTACCAAGCTCAGTATTTATGCACTGATTGCAGTGTTTGTGCAGAATATCTCATTAAATCTGTAATCTTGCCACAGTAATGATTACTTGAGGTGAAGCTCCAGTAATACACAGATGGAAGGAATCACGGAATCACTGAATCACAGAATGGCCAGGGTTGGAAGGGACCTCAAGGATCATGAATCTCCAACCCCCCTGCCACAGGCAGAGCCACCAACCTCCCCATTTAATACTACACCAGGCTGCCCAGGGCCCCATCCAATCTGGCCTTCCAGGGATGGGGCATCCACAACCTCTCTGGGCAGCCTGTTCCAATACCTCACCACTCTCTCTGTAAAGAATTCCCCCCTGACATCCAACTTAAATCTCCCCTCCCTCAACTTAAAACCATTTTCCTTCATCAGTTATCAACCCTTTCAAAGAGTTGATTCCCCTCCCCTCTGGTAGGCTCCCTTTAGGTATTGAAATGCTGCAATAAGGTCACTTCATAGCCTTCTTTTCTGTAGGCTGAACAAGCTCAGCTCCCTCAGGCTGTCTTCACTGCAAAGGCCAGGCTCTGGCACTCATGACAACCAGTGACCTGCATACTAGCATCTTGTGTTGGGGCCTCAGTCTGAGTCTCCACACTAGTCTTAGCATCAACTATCTTTTCAAGCATGCACAGGACTTCACTCTGGGTTTCCACACTCTTTTTGGCTACAGTCTTCTTTCTGCGTGAGCATGGGACTTCCTCCTGGGTCTCCAGAATTTTTGTGGCATTAGCCTTCCTCCGGGGTGCAGCCGTTGCCAACCAGCAAGCACACTAACACTACTAGATAGCCTTAATGAGGTGTGCCTGATCAGGCCCACTCTGCTACCGGTAGTGCTGGCTCTGCCCAAGCCCTTTTGCCGGGTTGTTAACAGGAGCCCCCGCACTTATCACTCACCTGTCCTTGCTGGAGAGTCCCATGTAGGAGTGGCTTACTGTTTCTCCTGACAAATTGGCCTAGGTGTTTCTCACACACCTTCTCTGGTGGGCAGTGATATATCATCGCTGTCCTCCCAGAGGCTTTTTCAAGGCAAGGGGTATCTACAAACTATTCTCACATGAGGCCTTATGTCTATTCAGAGGGAAGAAACATATGATCAGACTGAAGAGGGATGTAGATCTCTGGCTTCTATGCTAAAATTTGGAGCATTGCATTATGACTCTTTTGTTTCTGAGGAAGATTATGCACTTTAAAAGATAGCAAATGCACCTCTATGACAAAAAGAGGGAAAAGTGTGCTTTCTTTAAAATAATATCTGGAATTGATTGTTGGGAATTTACTCTTGGGAAGGTCTTCCCATCCAGAACTTTAATTCATGATTTTTTAAATTATGTTCTAACATCTCTCCCTTTTAAAGGGAGATCCACATGGATGTTCTATATTTTCTTTCATATAGATGTATTTATATTATTTTGTTATCAAGTCAAACTCAATATTTTTGTTCTGAATCTCAAGTAATTGCCTAAATTTAATTCCAATTTAAACCTGTATTTTGCCCTCTATCGAATCTGAAGTATGGTGCTTAACCATCACAACCCCCACTATTCCCCTTCTCTCCCCCCCAAAAAAGTCATAATATCATAAAGTGAGGTCTGATCAGAATAACCAAAAGCTTTGTTTTCATTAAGAGTAACTCCATTACTCAAGAACAATGCAGATGTTCACCATGCTAAAGAACAAGTAATATTAAGGCAATTATCATTTGAACAGATGTTTCCAGGGATAATTATTAGAACACTTATTGGTATTTCAAATTTGCATTTTAATGCAAATAAAAATACTATCTGTATTTGTAAATAATGTTAATATATTTTTTTTCTATGTATTTCCAAATACGCTCAAATCTTTCTACCAAAAGATGTTGTGGGATGGTTTGGATAGTTATATGAGAGAGATAGGATTCTGAAAGTATTTAGAGACTTACAGATTGCTACAGTTACCAAGCACACAAGGTATCATAGCCTTATTCCATAATTTTAATTGGAGAGCTGTGATGTGCAATTTCTTTTTCAGAGACTTTCAGTTAGGAAATGCACTATGCAGCACCTCTTAAGCAGTCAAGGATTTAATGCCTACCCCAATGCCTCAGTGACTTTAATAATATCTGATGATGCAGTGCATCTACTATTCAGCAAAATAGAAAGAAGCTACCCAGTCTAGTAAATGGAGAGTCCTTTTATACTCTTTCTTTTTGCCTTCCCTTATGGCTTAAGCAGAAGTGAATTGTAATCTGAAAAGAAAATGTTGGTGTAGAAAACATCTGCAGGGAACTGTTTCCATCTTTGACATACACATCTTGAAAATTGCAGAGAATAATAGAAAAATTTAAAGTATTTTGTTGATCTAAGAGTACTGAACTCTTAAACCACTATTGTAAAATGCATTGATAATACCAGTCTAGACTTTTTTTCCATATAAGTAAACTGCAATATGTAGTTTGCTTCCCATCCACACCATATTCAATCCCATTATATGCATCCTTCTTTCTGACACGCCACTTATAATACACTTGACCTCCTAAAACACCTATATACAAGTGTCTCCATCTATTCTCTAAGTAGTTATAGATATGTATACCATGAACATTTATTTGTAACTTTCTTATGTTTAGTAGACAAAATACGTACAAAGGTTAACTTATTGTGGAGTAATTGAATCCTATTAAGAGCTTATAAAAATATCTTAAACCAGAAAATATGCTTATCGCACGCTTATTTCTTATCAGAAATGTAAAGAAGTTGAATCTTATGCCTCATGTAAAAGAAGCGCTACCTATGTAGATTAAATATCCCTGCTTTTTACTCTTTACTTCAAAGAAAAATTATTCCAGAAAGTAGAAAGACAAAATTTTATTAATTACTGGAAAGTAGTACCTTAATATAACCATTCTAAACATTTGGAAGAGTACATAACAGCATGTGTTGTAAATGTAAATCCAGTAGGCATTTCTTAAAGGAGTTCTCATAGTTTTATTTTCAGATTCAGGAAAAAACACAAGATCAGTTCAATGTATAACCCTCATCCTCATATAACCCTCATATAACCCTCACCAATACAATTATTAGTGATTTTTGGAATTCTGCATTGCTGATTCCTACAAGTAGATAAAAAGGAAATTTTTACTCAAATAAAATTATCAACCCAACTTCTCTTCCTAATAGTAGAACAGGAAGCTAATAATTTATAAGTTTCTATAAGACAAGAAACAAAAACAAAAGCAAAACAAAACAAAAGACTCCCGATCCATGTGGTGTCCTTAATCCTATGTAACTTGAATAGCCATTCAATATCAGATCAAGGTAAGTGGATCCTTTTCACTATATGTAGATATTCATATTTAAAGTATTTCTCAAACAGTGAATATCACCCTGGTAAATAAATACTGAATAAAACATTTTCTGCATGGTAAAATATTCATGGGGAGACTACAATGTTTTTTTCAAAGCCAATTTAAAGAGCAAGAACAAGAATGCATGTATATTACCTAATATGTAATTTATTATCATATACAGAAAATTACATTGTTAAAGTGTATTATCAGGTACAATACTTATGCCCATATCAATTCGTATAAGTACTAACTGACTACACAACTTTATTCCATTAGAACAAGTAGTCAATTTCTTTCATGACAGGGTTTTTTTGTTGTTGTTGTTGTTTTGTTTTATTTTGTTTTGCTTTGTTTTAACAAATGGTGATCATTTAATTATTATCACAGTGTAAAGACATAATGTTTATTTCATTTTTATCCATATCTGCAGAACAAAAACTTTTTTTTATTATTTTTTATTTTATTTTATTTTATTTTATTTTATATTTTATTTTATGTAATAATATACTCTTCAACACTCAGCAGGCAAACATATTTTTCAAGATTCCTCTTTTAATTAACTTGTCTTACAAACAAAAACTACCAGATAAGCACAATTTATCCACAGCATGTATTTTCAACTAGGAGGCAGATAATTATTGCTCTCTGCAGAAATAATATTATTCTACTTTTTCATGTAAAACAAACTTCAAATGTCCTTTTACAGTGATAAAGATTACACAGCACAGCGCCATCTTAAGATATAGCAATTACACAGAGGAATTTCTAATTAACCTAAAGGTTAGAGGTGAGAGATGATCACCAGTTCTCACTAATACAAACTTACATTGGTTTAAGCTAAATGTAATGATCTAATAATAATGAAAATGGGGACTATAAAAATCTAATAGCATTTTCAAACAAAATCATATAATCTATGAACACCAGAAGAATTATGTCACTTCCATCTCCTGTTTTTTCTTCCTGTTCGGTAGTTCTTGTTGTATATTACGGGAAGGATTGTAGAACATAAAGTAGCTACATCATGTTACAGGTTAAAATTACCTTTTTAATAAACTAGTGACAGCTTTGTAACATTAAAAAACATTGTTTCGATTAAAAGAAAAAACCACAAAGTAATCTTTAAACATTAACAGAAAATTGCATTTTCAAACACAACTGCTGCAATAGTTCTAAACATATTTACTTTGTAATGCAGCAGAAAAAAAATAAAATAAGACAAGTTTAGTTGTTTGAAACTCTAAGTTAATATATGCTGTGTTTGAAATTCTGAAGATGCCATTTTGTGCAGTGCAGATTATTTCTTAAATCCTCCCCTCCCCTCCCCTCCCCTCCCCTCCCCTCCCCTCCCCTTCCCTCCCCTCCCCTCCCCTCCCCTCCCCTCCCCTCCCCTCCCCTCCCCTCCCCTCCCCTCCCCTCCCCTCCCCTCCCCTCCCCTCCCCTCCCCTCCCCTCCCCTCCCCTCCCCTCCCCTCCCCTCCCCTCCCCTCCCCTCCCCTCCCCTCCCCTCCCCTCCCCTCCCCTCTCCTCTCCTCTCCTCTCCTCTCCTCTCCTCTCCTCTCCTCTCCTCTCCTCTCCTCTCCTCTCCTCTCCTCTCCTCTCCTCTCCTCTCCTCTCCTCTCCTCTCCTCTCCTCTCCTCTCCTCTCCTCTCCTCTCCTCTCCTCTCCTCTCCTCACCCTCACCCTCACCCTCACCCTCACCCTCACCCTCTCTCACCCTTCCCCTCCCCCTTCTCCTCACCCTCTCCCTCCCTCTCCCTCTCCCTCTCTTCTCCCTCTCTTCTTCTCTCCACACTTCCATCTCAGATATCATTCTGCTGTCATCTGTTGCACAACATAAAAACCTAATGGAACATTGGCAGGAATGTTCAGTCTCTACTCCCCTCTCACTAACATCTGCTTCTGACATTGTGGGTCAACATAATGAAATAGGAGTCACTGCTTTTGGAGCAGGCCTCATGCATTGCACAAAATCATGTACAAATTTATTTTTAGTACACTTTACATCAGAGTATTAAATAAAATCTTTTGGACCCTGTAACTACTCAAATGTCTTCCAAGGAAGTAAGTTACTAGGCAGTGTTTGTCTCCTAATACATCTAAAGAGATAGGAACAGTCCTACATGATGTGATCTTTCAAATACAATTTCATTGGTATAGTCATCATAGTTATCATATAGTAATTGTCAGAAGAGATGAGAAAAAGGAGATGAGAAAAGACTGATAAAACTACTCTCTCAGATTTTATACCATTCCAAAAACTATGCCAGCAAGGTAGCAACTAAGGCAGAGATGACTAAACTTGCAGAAAACTTACTTTACTACCTCTTTGTTAAACTGGACTTCAGTGAACTCTGCTCCTTTTCCTACTTAAAGAACAGGCAGAATAATTAAATCCATATGCAGCTTTTTTATGAACTCTCAGAAGCACAATTATTGGCAAACTTATCTTAAATGGTCATGATATATACTCAGTGTGAAACCTGTTGGGCTTGATAGCCCATTAGTTAGATGAAGCTTAAGAGGATATTAGGGAGATGCCTAGCATCTTAGTTGATAGGAGAGTGATACCATTTAAATTCCTCACAGATTCTGAAGATTACATGCATCACCTTTTAACAAATGCAAAGGCAATCTTCCCAGAGCTGATAGGTTTCTTTTCTTTTTTTATTTTTTGTTTGTTTGTTTGTTTGTTTGTTTGTTTTATGGAAGCGAATGTCTGATTTGTGAGAAAAATGTTGATAACATATTTGCAAACTTTATATTGTTTCTAAGCATTATGATCTTTAGCAAAAATAAACAGTAGAATTGAGCTCAGTCTGCATCTTTTCTATAAATCCTAAGTATGGGCTGGAATTTTATTTCAGTAACAAGTTAGAATATGAATCAAATATCAAATCCACCCAAAATGTATACATCACTACTTTATACTCTATACATCATTCTTCTTCACAGAAGATAGAAAAGTAGAGGTAGAGAAGCAAAGTTTGTCTCTTAACTTACCCAGACACTTTCCAGCTTCATAAGAACTGAGAAAACATGACCTTGTCCTGTAGAAGACTGTTATGAGTAGTGCAGGATTGTTTGCCTATTCCTGTACCAATGTGGAGGTAGTAAATCAAATATTTCTGTTATCACCTTCAGGGGAGTTGGCCATCAGGCATGCAATGGCTTGCATATGTATTAGCAAACTGTTCTTCTGATCATAAAGTGGCAGCCCACAAACAGGTACTGCCTCATTTCCTTACACGGACATAGCCTTTGTGTTTTATCTCATCCTCATAACCTATAAGGGTGACAAATTAGGTTGTAATGACAAACATTTTCTTGCCAAAAACTCCCATGTTTTGTTCTCAAATAAAATACCTTACAATGTAAACCTGTCTTGATAGAGTTAAGTGTATGAGTCCCCCTTGGATTCAGTAATGTGATAAAATGAAGCTTTTTGTGTTGCAGGGAAGTTTTAATTTGATACACTGTATGAGGCTTTTCAAAATTCATGAATAAATTTGAAAAGGAGGAACTTAGCTGTCCATCTATCTGCTTAGCCTAGGCAAAATGTGTTTCAGAAAGTTGTAGTTTTCCTTAACGTTCTGTCCTCCTATGTGTCTTGTCAGGGAGCTTTATTTTTTCATGGAAGGTACTTATTCATTTAATGATAACCTCTGGGTTTAAAGATAGTAGTATTTTATAATAAACTCAGATGCATGTAAGTGATTCTGTTGATATGCAGGTGAATGTCTAAGCCTCAGAAATGCTTATTTCATTATATTTTCACTTACTTCTGCAAGTATCAGCTGCTTGCAGTTATATGCAAGAAAAAAAAAAAATAACAAGATTTATCAGGAATTGAGAATCTTTATTATTTTGTAAAGTCAAATTTATGAGCTTCATGGGAAAATGACTAATATTTTACCAAGCAAACAAACAAACAAACAAAAACAAAACAAACAAACAAAAAAACCCCCACAACTGTACAGATACAGGTGGTGGATAATTCTCAGAAGATTTTACATCAGGACATATGCTTCTGCACAAGTTTTTGTGCCCCATTCCTTTACAGGGGATAACAAAGTTCTCTTTTTGACTATAATAAGCAAGCTAGTTCTTTCTTTTTTCTTCTTTTTCTAGTCACGTGTTCAGTATCATACATATTTTAAGCATAGCTGACTTTCTTGTGACCCTTTGAAGAATTTACTTTGGTACAGATGAAGTTATCCTGCTTTGAAGTCAGACAGTCACATGATAACTGGGCCATTGTTTTACAATGGAATCTCCTATTTTGTCTCTCTTGGAACATACTTTGAAATCAGTACTTAAACTATTATTACTTAAAGATGTAATAAAAGATTATGAATAGTATGAATTTGCAGACTATGAAGGATCAGAAATGTGCATTTAGAAAACATGTTCAAAGTCGGAGGGGCTTATTTTTCTTATTAGGTATAGCGCTGATACATTTATTCTAGAGTCAGTATAAAAACATGTTCTACTCAACAGCATCCCGTCGTCTGTATACTTGATGTGGTGTGCACTGCTTTCCTGATTCATCCTGCAACCACACTTTGCCATTTTTTCTTTGCATGTTCTTTGATATCTAAAATAGCATGAAAATATGAAAACTTTTTTTTTTTTTTTTTTTTTTAATAGGTTCTTTTATTTAGTGGATATCTAAAATATTCAGGAAAGAAATAAAAAAAGCAATGAACAAAAAGGTCTGAACTAATAACCAGGAATTGTATGAAAGTCAGTACTCTGACAGTGCTCCAGAACATGAACAGAAAACAGCAGAGTATCTAAATTTATTCATAGCAGTGAAAGAGATTCCTGCTAATTCTGATTAGCCTGATTTTAAATGTCTTTGTAAAAGGACAGTTTTACACAAGTCATAACTTTAATCATCTTTTTTTTTCCTGGCATTTTTTTTTCAAAACTAAACATTCAATACTATAAATCTTCTGTTATTTGTAGATCATGTTAATTTTCCTTCAAAAAGAATTGTAGAGCTGAATTTTTATTTTTTATTTTTATTCTTTCAACAACAACAAAAATATTAAAAAACATCTGAGGTGCTTTTTTTTTTTTTTTTTTGTCTAAGGCAAGATGATATGTATCATTTAATATGCTGCTATAGTAAATATTATGAATTAAAAGACTTCTACGAAACATTTTTTATCTCATCAGGACACAAGGCTTACATGAACAGAAGATTTCTGCCTAAATTAAGAACTCAATAGGAAGCGAACACTATTAGAAAGTAGCTCCCATATACTATGAATGAAAGCAAATCATTAGAAAAATTGTTTTTCATTAGTTTTTGTTTGTTTGTTTGTTTTGTTTTGTTTTGTTTTTTACATAAAATAGAGAAGTATATTTGCCCTAACTATCTACTTTTAAAACAGTAACTGAAACAAATGCACTATAACATGCAACTCAATGAAGATTTAATAAATGATTGGATGCTATGAAATCTGCCCTCAAGAGTATACATACGTATATATATGTGCATAACATTTAAATTATCATGATAGATTTTCTGACGAAGAGTCCAGGTGATAAACTTTATGCTGTTTTTTTTGTTGTTGTTGTTGCTTTTCTTGTTTTTCAGATAGAAGGATGCATCAACTAAACTGGGACAAATAATTGTTCCAACAACATGAGAAAACTACCACTGTTTATTGGTTTTACAGCAGTAACCCAAAAGATGAGTGCATAAAATGACATTAAAATGATGCATTTCTGCAACTATTATCCCTTTGTACTTTGCAGCAGTAATCTGAAGGGGGGAAACCTCATCACTCTTTACAACTACATGAAAGAAGCAAGCCTGAAGCGAACTTTGGTATTTTTTCTCAAGTGACAAGTGATAGAACATGAGAAAAAGTTCTCAAATTCCTTCAGGGGAGATTTAGTTTGAACATTTAGCAGAATTTCTCCACAGAAAGGGTGGTGAAGAATTGGAATGGTCTGCCCAGTGATGGTGGAGTTCCAGTCACTGGAGACATTTAAGAGATGTGTGGACATATCACTGACGGGCATGGTTCAGTGATGGGACTAAAAAGGTCAGTTTGATAGTTGCTCTTGCATATCTTGATTGTCTTTTCCAATCTGGATGATTCTATGGTTCTAGTACCGTGCTCAGAATATCCAACACAGAACAAACATTAATTGTCTTGCAGTCTAGCATCTTTTCTGTGTTGAATATGGACTTAAGTTTATCTCTCTAGAGCTCGGTACAGCAAGGTGCTGTAGAGAGGACATAAATTAAAATTTCATCTACATTTGAGTCAGTACATATCACTAACAGCCAAAACAAGTTTCTCATGAAAATGCTGGGTTTTAATCACACACAGCAAATGACAGTTTTGTCTGTGCAGTTTTTATTTGTTTTTCTTTTAATATTGTATGTTCACCTGAATTGCCCAAAGATTTAATGGAATAAGAATTAAGTATTTCACATATTTCTCTTCTGTACCTATACTTGTTAAACCTCAGAAGTAACTTCTGTTTGAAAACCTGTTTGCATAATGACTGCACAATTATAAAATTAATTAGACTATAGCAATTGCAGTGTTTTCTAATCAAATTGTGATTATAAAACCCCCCAAAAGACAAAAAGATAAGAAATATTTTTTCAATATGTAAAGCATTAAACAGGGAAAAGAAAATTGTCTGAAGCAAATACAGAACACGATGAGGTAACACCATCCAGTGGTCAGCTTCTGCAGCTCATATGCACAGCACTCTTAGGGAATTAGACATAAGACTTTACTTTGTTTTAATAGTCTTTCTTTTGACAGTCAACATTAAGCAGCAACAATATAAAAAATGATTTTGTTACTTTTCCTTTTTTTTTTTTTTTTTTTTTTAATCAGGTCAAATTTAGTTATAGTAGAGTCCAGTCTCAATATAGTAAATCAAGAAAGAAAATAGGCAAACAGATAGATTAGAGTTATGCTTATAAAACTGAGCTATGTTTCAGTGCTATCTCACAACAGCTTGTTTTAGCACACATTTCTCTTTTTTTTTGGAATGAAGTCTATCTTATTCAAAGAAGCCTACAATAAATTTCAATTTGAGTTAAAGCTGTGAGGTTGGCTATATGTTGTGGTGAAATAACTGTTGGAAATATGGAGTTGGGAAGAATACCTTTTTCCAAAATAGAAAAATACATTCATGAAATAAAAGAAACTGGTAAAAAAACAAAACAAAACAACAGGGTTTATGTAATTGTAAATGTAACTACATTTTTCTTAATTTTCTTAACATTAAAACTATACATATACGTCCTGAGAATCTACATACCATCATGAAATGAAATCATACTGTATAGGTACAGAGTTGTACCTAGCCTGAGGGTACTAAATATGAATCTTCTATTCTCACAAACACTAGCATGAGTTTGTGTCTTTCACATTTATCATGCAGTTTATTCGTAGAATCATAGAATATCCTGAACTGAAAAAGGCCAACAAGGATCATCAAGTCCAACTTCTTGCTCCACATAGAATGTTTTCAAAATCATATCATGTATCTGAGACTTTTATCCAGACAGTTCTTGAATTCCAGCAAGCTTGGTGCCTTAACTCCATCACTACAGATCTTGTTTGGGTGGCCTGGCCACCCTCTTGGTGGTTCAGCCATCTAGTGCTATATACAGTAGAAACATTGGTGCAGCATACACTTTTGAGGTTGTTTTCTAGACCTCAGTGAATCTGAGTCTCAATGCTTTGAGCTAATAGTCAGTTAAAAAAAAAAAAAAAAAAAAAAAAAAAAGTTTGAAATAAAAAGTTACAGATAAATTCACAGATATATGTTGATAATAGCTACATCTACTACTTATGGTTCCACACTATTAAACTCAATGAATTCTCCCAGTTCTTCTGCCAAATTTCACAATTAACTTTGAAATCATGGTATTGCTCAAGATTTCTTTGTTACTATATAGAGAGAGGAATAGAAACAGTTTATATTAATCCTTTTTTAGTTTTTGATGATCAGAATTCAACTGACAGAAAATATCTCTACAGAGTTTCTTGATCAGTTCACTCATTTTATAAAACTATTTTTTAGGAGATAAGAAATACATTTGATCTTTACTTCCATTTATCCTTTTTTTCTACTTGCTGGAGTAATTTAGTCATAGCTAGCAACTTGATAGCTCACAGAGATTCCTAGAATCATAGAATAATACAGTCATTAAAGTTAGAAAAGACATCTAGGACCATCTAGCCCAACCATCAGCCCATCACCTGTAAACCTAAGTGCCACATCTAAACATTTTTTGAACACCTACAGGGACAATGACTCCACTGCCAACCTGGACAACCTGTTGAAATGAATTACCACTCTTTCTGAGAATAATTTTTTCCTAATACCGAACCTTAAGGTCCCTTATTACAACTTGCCATTACCTCTCATCACCAGCTATCTGAGAGAAGAGAATTATTCCTATCTTGCTACAAACGCCCCAGGGAGTTATAGAGAGCAATAAGATCTCCCTGAGTCTTCTCATCTGCAGGCTTAACTATCCCAGTTTCCTGAGCTGTTCTTCGTAAGTCTTGTGCTCCAGACCATTAACCAGTTTAGTTATTCTTCTCTGGATGTACTCCAGGGTTTCAATCTCTTTCTTGTAGTGAGTCCAAAATTGAACACGGTGCTCAAGATGTGGCCTCATCAGTGCCAAGTACAGGAGAATAATCACTTTCCTAGTTCTGTTAACTGTACTGTTTCTGATACAAACTTGGATGCTGTTGATCTTCCTTGCTCCCCGCGCACACTGCTCACACATGTTTGCCACACAGCCCTCTTGTGAACAAAGTGCAAGACCCAACAATTAGTCTTGCTGAATCACATTCAATTAGCTTCTGCTCATTGATCCAGTCTACACAGATCCTTTTGTAGGACCTTCCCTCCTCAAGCAGATCAACAATTGCATATTGTCATCTGCAAACTTACTGAGTGTGCAATCAATTCCCTTGTTCAGATGATCAACATAGATATTAAACAGGAATGACTCCAATACTGTTACCTGGGATACACCACAAGAGACCAATCACAAGCTGGATTTAGTACCGTTCACCAGTTCCTTCTGAGCCTGGCCATCTGGCCACTTCTTAATCCAGTGAAGAGTACAACTGTATAAGCCATTTTAGAGGCTCCAAAGGCTGCAGCTTCTCCTGGATGATATAGTGGGAGATAGTGTCAAAGGCTTTACTGAAATCTATTTCCATAGCCTTTTCTTCAACCACTAGGGGTGTCACCTGATCATAGATCAGGTTAGTCAACCAGGACATGCATTTCATGAACTTATGCTGGCTAGTCCTAATCTCCTGATTATTCCATACAAGACCTTGTGGTCACACTCATACAATCTACTCCATAACTTTCCACAATACTGATATCTGACTGACCTGTAGTTTTCTGGATCCTCCTTATGACCTTTCTTGTAGATGGGCATCAATTTAGCAAGTCTCCAGTTGTCTGAGACTTCCCCATTTGAGCAAGGCTGTTGACAAATGGTGGTAAATAGCTAAGCGAGCACTTCCACCAGCTCCCCCAGTTCAGGTGAATCTCATAGAGACCAATCAACTTGTGATAGTCTAGATGCAGTAGCAGGTTGCTAACTGTTTATTTTTTAATTATTGGGGATTTATTCTATACCTGTCAATGGTTTATGGACTAGTTCAGCCCAATTCCATGCCTAGCGGGGTGGAGGGATCCACAGATCCACATCTCCAGAAAAGGGAAACAGTGGGCCCCAAAATAATTTAAAAAAAACAGCGGCAACGATCTGAGGAGAAACAAACTAATTTACTAAATATGGTATCAGAATGCAAGATAAAACACTATAATAAAATATAATTAGAATTGAAGTTAATAAATCAAATATCATGAGAGAGAGAATGTCCGAAAGATGGATAGGCCTCACCATAACACTGAGGTGAGATGCGCAGTCTGGTTGAGCAGCAGGGAGACAAAGAAGAGCAGACGAAGAAGAGCAGATGAAGAAGAGCATATCAGGTGATCTTGCCAGGAGTTATATCTCCTTTCTGACCACAAAGCCCCCTGGGGAATGCAGTCCTGCTCTTCCAGACAAGTACCCGGAACTGGAGCATATACACCTCAACTGCCAGTGCCACTACATGATGTCATGATGTGGAATACCGATAACCAAAAATCACAAAACTGTGACAACACTTCATCCCTGTCTTCCAGCTCAGGAGACTGAGTACTCTGAGGATAATCAGTTTGACTATTAGAGACAGAAGCAAAGAAGACATCCTCTTTTTCCTCATCCTTGGTGGTAATTTCCCCAGTAAATGATGGAGATTCTCCTTGGCTACTTTTGCGGTTAATATATTTATGAAAACTTTTTTTTTTTTTTTTTTTTAATCTTTTACAACTGTGGACAGATGGAGTTCTTAGTGGGATTTTGCCTTTCTAATTTTATCTCTATGTGTCCTAGCAACATCCTTGTACTCATTTGGAATTGTCTACTTATTTTTCCAACCATGGTAAACTCTCTTCTTGTTCCAGAATCTCAGTGAACACTCCCTGTTCACTCCCTGAACACTTCTGTCCCAGAAGGCTGGTCTTCTTCTTCAGTGGCTCATTTTATGGCACACAGAGATAGCCTACTCCTGGGCTTTTAAGATTTCCTTCTTGAGAAATGCCCAGCCTTCCTGGAAACCTTTGTCTATCAAGACTCACTCTCAAGAAACTCTCCTGACCGATGTCCTGAACAGTTCAAAGTGTACCTTCTGGATGCCTAAGGTAGTAGTCTTGCTGATCCTGCTTTCAACTTGATCAAGTATTGAGAATAAAATCATTTTGTAATCTTTACATTGTCACAGGCTGTTAATAAATGCAATTTAAAGCAATACTAGTCCATCAAACAAAGCAACAACAACAACAACAAAAATAATATACTCAAATTATGACCCTCAGACTTGAGACATGAATATTTTTGCTCAACAAACCAGTGCTTTTATCTTCAGCCTGTTCTGCCATATTTCAGTTAAGGAATGACAAGTCTTTTATTTACTCAGCATGCATGCACAGACTGTTTGGAGGGAAAACAAACAAAAAAACAAACAAGAAAACATAAACAAACAGATCCAGTATGAACTGGAAAAGTATTTTTGGAGGAGGTAAGAGATTTCAGTTTTTAGATTAACTAATGTGAGGAGACAGGGTGTATACATGTGCTTGTGATGGGCTTCTAATCAAGCTTTATTTTCTATTGTTATTTATGTCCATGTCTTCATAATGTCTATTAGAAAAGAAGCAGAAAATTCATTAAAAATAATTTAATAACACTTATTCATCTTGTCTTCATGAAAGATAATATTAAAAGTGTAACCATCATAAATATATAATCTCCCACACATACGTTTCATCCAGCCTTTTATTTTATCCTAGATAGATGTTCTATTCACTGAAAAACTCACCTACATAGAATGTAACAGAATTCATGTAAGTCTCTAGATTATCTGCTTGTTAATTTTGGGTTCCCATGTATATGGATTATTTTCTGACAAAAAAAAATTGCTTTTATATTTATGTGTTTATCTTTCGGTAAGTATTCAGAAAAACGGTATTGTCTGATTTCCTTGATACCATAAAAAAATCTACTAAATTTTGTTCCATACAGATTTATTATTTCTTTAATTTCAGTATTGTTTTAGAGATCATCAATTTATAGTCCCTAACCAGGCTTATACAAATGTTTAGTTTTTTCTTAATCTAGTAGGGTTTTTTTTAGTTTATATTGTGTCAATTCACTGTATATTCTGTATATTCTACATATGCCTTTCCCTTGGCAATTTTTGCCAGATTTAGCGGCAGCATTCTTCTGGTTTGATGCACCAGTAATTCACACCTTTACTATGCTTTTACTTGATTCTGCTTTATAAATCTTCGTATATTTTCTGTATTCTGTTTATTCTGTAAATGCTGAATACACTGTTATGAGCACTGCGTAGAGGAAAGGACTTAAAAAAGGTTTGAAGCTTAATCAACATTTCCTCCTCAAGTGTTTGAAAGAGTATGTATACCAAAAGAAGAAAGAATGAGTTAGTATACACCTAGAGCAGGTAAAGGAGTAATAATGAGATGGAATTAGGAAATTAATGTTTAAGTTAAATTAATAATTAAACTATAAAATGAGAAAGTCTTTTTGTTACTGAAAGTCACAACTGTACTGGCTTTCATAACTGTATTGGCTTTGGCTGGGATAGAATTAATCTTTTTTAACATAGTTTGTATGGTGGTGTGGTTTGGATTTTTGATTATCATGATGTTGTTAATGAACCATCTTATTGCAAGCATTCCATAGTGTAGGCCGAGGACTTTTCAGCCTCTTGTTTTGCCCTGTCAGTGAGTAATTGGGGATGCACAAGAAGATGGGAGGGGACAGAATCAAGACAGTTGATGCAAGCTGTGCCATACAATATGACATCATAGTCAGCAATAAAATGTGTTGAGAATTAGGGAAGAGAGGAGAAGGTGTTCAAAATTAAAAGTTCCAAAGTAACTTTTACACATAATGAAACCAACTTTTCTGAAGATAACTGAACATCTGCCTGACAGTGGGAAATAGGGAATGAATTACACAACTTCATTCCTCCTTGCTCATGCATACAGTTTTTGCTTTACCTATTGAACTGTTGTTATTTCAACACAAGATGGTTTTCTCACTTTCACCTTCCCAATTCTCTCTTCCTTCCCATTGGAGGTATATGAGCAAGCAGCTGTACAGTGCATACTGGAGTTAACCTTAAAATATTAAAGATAGACTAAAGAATTATTTCCTAGGAAAATTACAAGTACTTGGGCACAAAATGAGGAAATACTGTAGTGAGGAAATATTTATTCAAAGAAAAACAGGGCAGGTGATGACATAAATTATACATCTTTATTTTTGTTTGTACTTTTTCAGTTTCAGTATTAAATATTACATGCCAAAAGGTTTTGTGAGAACACAACTATTCTTCAAGCTGACATAAAGCAGTAATTCTTAGGTTTCTAGTCATCAGATACTGTCATTAAATTGCTAATCTCTATAACATTTAAGAGTCTTCAGTCAGTCATTATGTAACTGGTAAAGACCAAACAGATCATTAATACTTAAACAGCTATCACTTTTAAATTTCCTATTGCAGAATCAAAAATGTCACTCATCCATAATTCATAAGTTGTGTAAGAACAGCAATTAATAGCTTGCTGTAGCCCTATAATCCATGAGTTGAAGTCCCATGTAGGATTTAAGACCTATGTAATTCAAATGAGATTATGAATAGAGTAACAATTGTGTCTGAACAAGAAGGTTAAAAATCTTTCAGCTTGATTCTGAGGGAAAAAAATTGTTTACGTGAATATGTAATTACTTTGTGAGATGACTATAGATCATAGTTAATAGGACAACAAGACAATGAATTTGTCCTTGAGGATAGAATGCAGATTTGCTTTTAAGATATACTTAGAAGCTGTCCTACAGAGCTTAATTCTATTTAGTTGGCTTTTATGAAAAATATGTGTGAGGAAAAAAAAAAAAAAAAAAAAAAAGTTCTTACTCCAAGTCTAATCTGTAAACTTTACAGCAGTTAAATATCCTTTTCAGCATGGGTCCTGGAGAATTCTATTGATAATGCAAACAGGTCTCATTCAGTCATTAATAGGTACTTAAGGTATTTCATTCTCAATACTCATTTTGTGTCTTTGTGTCTTTGCTAAGCTACTAGGTATGTTGAACAAAAGGAGCAAGAACTAGTCTCCAGAATTAAAGGCTTGTAAGAAACTAAAATTAGAAGAGGAGATGGCTAAAAGAAAAATAATATAGTTATTTATGATTTAGGAAGTATTAGCTTTCTGCACTGAATCAGTGAAACACTATGAATCAGAGAATTATGTATAGATAACAATTTTCTTAGTGTACTACTGCTATAACAAATATAAAAAACATAAGCAATTATTAATTACTCATTTAAAATAATAAACTATAATGTCACACAAAAGTGAAAGAAAAAAAAAAAGTTCAATAGTGTTAAGTGCAAATCTTAATATGGCATAACATAAGGTGTGGGACTCAAAACTTAAAAAAAACCAAAACCCTTAGATATGTTTGCTACAACAAAATATATGGAATAATGCTAATGAATAAAAAACAAAAAGTTAATGAAATAAAAACAGATTGCATGCTGGCCACCATATTGATGCAACCCTATTTACTCTAATTCTTTGAGTGTGAAGCTTCGACCAATTGTTTTGTTTAGCTGTATGCTGAAAAGTTTTGCTGAAATCCCAAAAGAATATGAATTGGCTTCCCTTGGTCAACTAGGTGAACAACCTTGTCATAAAAAGAAATCAAGTTAGTTAAATAAGGACTTTCCCCTGTTGAATACGTTATCTCTTACACAGCTGCACAATGTTACATGTGATTTTTTAACAACTGTCATAAACAACCTTCTTAATAATTTATCCATAATTTAATACAGGTATGGCCTCATCTCGAGTATTAGCAAGTAAGACAGGAGTGTTCTAGAGAGTGCAGCAGAGGGTCACAATGATGATTAGAC
Organism: Phasianus colchicus; assembly: GCF_987193195.1. Lineage (NCBI taxonomy): Eukaryota > Metazoa > Chordata > Aves > Galliformes > Phasianidae > Phasianus > Phasianus colchicus. The sequence goes on from NC_143476.1 coordinate 19,273,028, forward strand.
TTCGAGTAGCAATTGGGTTATAAGGAAATGCAGAAGGACCTGAAGAAGAGAAGACTCAAAAGGAGATCTCATCACTGTTAATAAATATCTTAAGTGCAGGGGACAAATGGATGATATGAGGTTATTTTCAGTGATGTGCAGTGACAAGACAAGAGGCAATGGGCAAAAACTACAACACAGGATGTTTTTATAAAAATATGAGGAAAAACTTCTTTACTGTGAGGGTGACAGAACACTGGAAGAGGCTGACGAGAGAGATCATGGAATCTCCTCCCCTGGAGATATTCAAGACACAGCTGGATGCTTTCCTGTGCAAGCTACTGCAGGGAAACTGCTTTAGCAGGGTACTGGATTTGATGATCCATAGAAGACCCTTCCTGACTCTACAATTTTATGATTCTGTGACTGTGAGCAGTTCTTGACTCCAAAATATAAAAGGAATGAAGAAGTCATTTGAAATTATCTAGAGTGATACAACAAAGTTGGTAAAAGGACTAAAGACATATCCTACAAGGAGATTCTGAGGATCCTTGGGTGGTCTAGTTTGAAGAAAAGGAGTCTGTGAGGTGACTTTATTGATCTCTGCAACCTCCTGAGGAGAGGAAATACAGTGGTGCCAGGCTCTGCTTCTGGTCACTAAAAATTGGATGCATAGAAATGGACCAAATGTACACCCAAAGTGGTTCAGACTGGACATTAGGAAAAATGTCGAGGATGGTCAAACATTGAAACAGCCCTCCTAGAGAGATGGATGATTACCTATTCTAGTCAGTGTCCAGGAGACATTTGTATAATGCCTCCAATAAAGGTTTAATTTTTTTTTTTTTTGTTAGTTCTAGGGAGGGTCAAGCAGTTGGTTACAATGAACATTGAAAGTTCTTTCCAACTGATGGTTGTATTGTATTCAGTTCAGTTCAGTTCTATTCTATTTTGTTCTGTTCTGCTCTATATCACTTCTTTTTCCAGTATCCACCAAGCTCCTTACTATAATGCCATACTATTAACAGTATGTCTTTCTGCAGAAGAAATAACATCTGTTTATATATATATATATGTATAATATATATATATATATTATGGTTTAAAGAAATTATTGAAGTGTTAGGAATAGATTTTTTGAAAATTCAGAAATATGTCATTATCTAAAATATCATGTCAGACAGCAAATTAACAGTAATATGTCTAAAGCAAACGCATACACACAAAGATTAATAATTTGCATTACCTTTATTATATTTTGACTAATTTTTTCATTACTCTTAGTGATCACACTGATACATATTGGGAATTCTAACTAGTACTGTAGGCTTGTTGCAGAATTTAAATACACTTTAATAATACTATAATATTTTAATATTTCCTGTAAAACGTAGACTGATTCAACACTGGAAATTCCTGGAAGAAAAGTGGAAAAAGCTTTGGTAAAAATGCTGACTGATTTGAATATACTGCTCTGCACTGTCTGTGTGTGCTTTTAAAAGTGCCCAATGAAGTAAAAAATATGTTTCAAACAGCACAAAGAGGAGACCTGTGTGACACATTTCTTTCTTTGAAGTCATCAAATAATATTTGCCCTCCTCCCCTTTGAAGTCATCAGCATCAGTGTCCTTGTCATAATACACACAATCTCTTTGATATTTGTTGGAACGCTTCCATAGCGCTTACAAAGCATTAACAAATCATTGAATCATAGAATAAACTTGGGTTGAAAGAAACCTTAAAGGACATATAGTTTCAATCCCCACTACAACAGACTGGAACATTTCCTACTATGTAAGGTTGCCCAGGGCCCCATTCAACCTAGTCTTGAACACCCTCAGGGAAATACTAATAAGTAATAAACTACCAAAATAATAAACTACTAATAAATACTAAGTAGTACATTTAATGTGCTTTATCATTTACAGATCTTTTTTTTTTCCCTAAAATCCCTACACTCTCTGGAAAGTAGAAAAGAATTTCTACTGCAGTAAGCAAACAATCAGCTGTATCCTTGTTATCTTCCTTGATTGATGGCAATGCTTTCAGCCCTTTCATGACTTCTAGATATCTATTTCTATTTGACTTGAGCTGTAGTTTGAAAGCTACTTTTTTCATATGCTGAAAAGTTCTTTTGTTATATCCCACTCTACTGTTAAGTCTAATGCTCTCTCTGCAAGACCTTGAAATGTAAATCCTAGCTATTGTTGCATCAACATATTCTTGCTTGCTCAGACCTCTTGTTTCTTGAGTTGACAGAAGGCTGTTTGCATAATATACAGGTTGCTGAAAACTAAGAAACTGCAATGTCATTTTATTGTAAATCTAGCTGGACTCCTAGTTTCAAAGTCAGAACGTTGGTTATAGCTGCAGCATTCTTGACTCTGTGCACTGCTTCTGATTTACTCCATAAACATCAGAAGATCACATTTATAAAAACATGTACTCTCATTATGAAAAGAGGTGAGGTTAAGACACAAGGCATGCAACTATATAAATAAAACAACAGTGAATATCAATTGAAACATAATACTGGACTGGTACTGTGAGTGCTCTTGGAGACTGTATCATTAGCAATGCCTTAGTACAATGAGATGAAGAATTGCTAAGTATTAATGTTTATTAATGAAATACAAGTCTTATGAGGAGCGGATGATGGCACTGGGATTTTTTTGACTGGAGAAGTGGAGGCTCAAGATAGACCTCATTGCTTTCTACAACTACCTAGAAGTAGGTTGTAACATGCTGGCAGTCAGCTTCTTTTCCCATGTGGCTAGTAATAACACAAGAGGGAATGGCTTCAAGCCATGGGAGATCTAGGTTAGATGTCAGGAAAAAATCATTCTCCGAAAGAGTGGTTAGGCAATGGAATGGGTTGCCCACGGAAGTGGTTGAGTCATTATCCCTGTAGGTGTTCAAGAAATATATAGGTGTTGTACTAAGGACATGCTTCAGTGAGTGAATACTGGGGGCAAGTGGATGATTGAACTGGATGATTTTGGAGGTCTTTTCCAATCTTGGTGATCCTATGATTAAGAAACAGTAACTTAGCGACCATATTAATTTGTTAGTAAATTTGTCTTTTTACTTTTTTTTTTTTCTTTTTTTTTTTTTTTTCCATGTTGCTATTGTCAGAAGTGTCCATAATTTTATGTAAATGTGACACTGATCTGTTGCTGGTATTCACTGAGTAGCCAAAGAGGAACCACACTGCTAGTTACAAACTCTATCAATCATAGCCTCCTTAATAACAGCACTTAAATGATCTCTTTTGGTATTAACTTTTATTGTAACACTGGCTTGAATCCAAGATTGAACTGAGAAGGGTCCTTTAGAAGAAGTACCTTTGTGGCTACTGTGATCATTTAAATAAAAATATTCCTGTTTTAGTTAGCATTTTGTCTACATTAATTTGTCTGCATTGGGCTTGTTAGCCTGATTTAATCCAATTAGTTCTACTGGAAAATAAAGAGAAAAAATGCCTGCATTACTTAAAAATATCAAAGAAACGTAATGCAATAACAAAATACTATATGACTTTAATGCAAGAATATAAACTGTTTTGTTAAAAATTTTATTAATATTCAGCATGAATGCTGATACTTGAGGTATTTTGTGCGGTATTTATTACCACAATGATTTCAGTATAAGGGATTAATTTTACTTTGTGGGACCACATGTTTTATTACAGTGGACCAAACTGTGGCTTCATGTATAGAACTTGATTTGGTTGTTTGAAGAACATATCTGAAGGTTGTGATGTTTGTACTAGAGTAAAAATACACTCAGACTGTTAAAAATGTGACATAGTCTACAACATAATATTAAATCAGCCATTGCATTTTTTTCTAAATGGCGTGATTTACACACTGAATTAATTCTCTTAGAGTTATCTATTTCAATCTTACAAAGTCCGTATGTTGGCTTCTCCAAGGGGGAAAAAAAAAAAAAAAATATTTGCCCATTGAGGATATTTTTACTGAATCATATTTCTTATCTGAACAGCCTGGAAGATCTGATGTTGTATAAACCTTAGCAAATGACATAAATTCCTATAACCCCCTGATAATAACGGACATCATGCTGCTTAATTATAATACCACAATCCAAAGTTTTAATGTATTTACTATCAAATAATATTAACTGCGTCTGCATTTCAAAATAATAATTGTAATATAAAAAGGTGATTTTCCCCCTCTACTCAGCTCTCATGAGATCCCATCCGGAGTTCAGTGTCCAGCTCTGGAGCCCCCAGCACAAAAAAGAAGTGGAGCTGTTGAAACAGATCCAGAGGAGAGCCACTAAGATGATCAGAGGTCTGGAGCACCTGTCCTATGAAGAAAGGTTGAGGGAAGTGGGCTTGTTTATCTTGGAGAAGAGAAGGCTCTGGAAAGAGTTCATTGTGGCCTTCCAACATTTGAAGGGAGCACATAAACAGGAGGAGGAACAGTTGTTTACAAGGCTGGAGATTGATAGAACAAGGGGGAATGGTTTTGAACTGAGACAGGGGAGATTTAGTTTAGATATTGGGAGGAAGTTTTTCACACAGAGGGTGGTGACACACTGGAACAGTTTGCCCAAGAAGGTTGTGGATGCTCCATCCCTGGAGGCATTCAAGGCCAGGCTGGATGTGACTCTGAGCAGCCTGTCTAGAAGTTGGTCACCCTGCACTCAGCAGGGTGTTTGAAACTCGCTGATCATTATGGTCCTTTTCAACCCATGCCATTCTATGATTCTGTGAATAATGATAATAACAACAAATTAAGCCTGACATTATCCATCCTCGTCTTAAATGCAAGTGAAGATGTAGTAGCGTTCTATCAATGAAACACAAGAAGGATTCATTGCACTAAATACTAATTTGCATTCATTAGTTATGCAAAGGCTTTTATTATCTTACAATGAACCAGCTGTCTGTTGATTCAAACCTGAAAAGGACTTACAGTGCCCCAAAAGTAATGCCTCCTACTTATTTCCATGAAACAGCAATGGATACAAAGAGAACAACAATACTACATGATAGAGCAAATTTTCAGCTACAGATCATGATTATTCAACAGTAACCACTATTAACTATGCATTTTCATCAGTGACGGACAAGCATGTCACACTCCTAAAAGTCTGCACAAATGGAGGCAACCCACTGTCACTTTTGCCACTGCTAAAACATGCTACCACTGTTTTACTGAGCTCACATCCACTGTTTGGTCTCCCTAAACGTTCAGCAAGTGTCAATGAATGTCAATGGGTGCAGTTTTTTCACATGGAGGAATTCAACGACACACCTTTGCTTCATACACACTTCCAGGTCAGATGTCATTTTTTCAGATCTACCTTTTGAGCCAGAAGGAATAATGCAGGAAAGAGCTAGACATGAAAATAATCTGCCAAGAGCAGTGTAGGAGTGTATGAAAACAGACATCTTGCATATTTATTCAAGGATTTTCTGCAACATATTTATTTCAAGTTTGCTTAACTCTTTCATGAACAGTAAAATTATGAATGCTCAGAAATTTAAGCTGTAATTTATTTATTTATTTATTTTTACTTTTTACTGTTTGCTTCACTCTTTCTTTGTTGCCTTTTAAAACCTCAAATCCTCTGTGTTCAGGGGTTACTGACTGTGGGTCAAGCTCTCTGTATCCAAACAGTCGCTGTTCTGATTTACCCCCTACTTAGCTTTTTTTTTTTTTTTTTTTTTTTTTTTATTACTTGTGTTTTATATCTTGCTTTATTTAGTGTCTTTGTTCTTCACTTATTCCTCACTGTTTCTTGATCCAAACTGAAATTCTCTCCAGGCATACAGAAAATGCTTCAAGCCATCATTCACTGTACTATAATTTTCCCCTCATTCCAATATTGATGTTTGTCTATCTCCTTCATAGTGCAGACTCCTTAGGTGGAATCAGACACCAAGAGGGATTAGCATGGTAACCAGAGAACAGCTTCATTTACAATTAAAATTTAAATTAAGTAAGAAATATTAAATAATAATAATAATAATACTAAAAATAAGAGCAAATAAAATAAGTAATAATAAAATAATAAAAAATAATTTAAATGATAATACTTGATTATTTTACTTTTACTTTATTAAAACAACAACAACACAAAACTGAATATTCATCACAAATTTTTGAGTTTCTTTTATTTCCATATGCCAAAGAAGTCGTTGTTCCACCATTATCTGACAAGAACTCTTCCTTAGTACACATCTACTACTATCATGCATTCTACCAATTCTATCCCATAGGGTTCAAAACAATCTGGACCACAAGATTATAGAGTATATTTTAGAAAGCCTAAATTCCATAAAAAATAAAATAATAACTCTAGTGTTGGTGAAGCGTTTCAAAGCAGATAAATTTAAGAAGTCTGAATGTGTATCCAGTAGCAGTTATATGTATTCTCTATCCAAAATATCCTAAGGATTTATAGAAGTAGTAGCAAAATGAAATATTTTTTGAATTTATGTTATGCTTCTACCTTTGCACTGAACAGTTTAAATAGTGTCTTATAGAGCAAATCTACAGCAGGAGGCTTAATAGGGATGCTGTTTCCATAACAACAAATAGGATTTGAACAAAAACACAATACTCAGTGGTTACAACACTTCACAACACATAAAAGCAGTTATTCAAAATTACAAACAGTGTGACATTGAAGAAATAAATTAACTCAGAGGGTCTAACAACTTTATTCTGTTTTTAGTATACATTTTATTTATAAATACTCAAGGGCCAATTACAACAACCCAGAAATTTACTGCTCTGGTGTATTGTACATTTGAAGATAAACCATTACTTGAGAAAGAAAAGGTGCTTTTTGTTGTTGTTGTTTCTTTCTTTCTTTCCTTTAATTGTCTTTATGGTTTGTTTTTTTTTCTTTTCCTACAGATACAATTAAAAAAAAAAAAAAGAAACATGAAGACAAGCCACAAATACAAACCATCCAGGGAGGTATATATTGTCTCATACGATGAATAAATAAAGGATCTAGTTTTACCTTACATGAGAATCATTATTTCTAACTTTTCATTTTTTAAGTTAATTTGGGTTAGAATGTTCAGATTGTTCAGCATTCTATTTTCAGTTTTTATTATTTTCATCAAGTATATTATATTTTGAGCACTTTTTTTTTTTATTCTGAAAATGACATTCCCTACATTTTTACTTACTTATTTATTTTTAACTCCATAAAAGCTGGTTTGCTTTTTTGTACAAGATTAATTTTATATTCATTATTTCATACAATAATGCTGTCTGTTAAACAGTGGTAATGTAAAATGTAAATATGAATATTTCAGCACCCGATTCAGTGTTTCTTTTTTTCATAGAATCATAGAATTGCAGTAGTTGGAAGTCGAATTTTGGAGATTATTCAGTCCAACCCCTGCTAAAGCAGGTTCCCTGTAGTAGTTTGCATAGGTAGGTGTCCAGATGGGTCTTGAATTTCTCCAAAGAAGGAGACTCCATAACCTCTCTGGGCAACCTCCAATGCCCTATCACCCTCACTGTAATGAAGTTCTGCATATTTTTGTGGAATTTCCTGTGTTCCAGTTTTTGATTCTTTCTCCTTGTTCTATTACCACACACCACTGAAAATTCTGGCTTTAACCAGTTTCCGTTCACACTTTATATATTTATAAACATTGATCAAAAATGCTTTCAGTCATCTATTCTCTGGGCTGAACAGACCCATGTCTCCAGCATTTCCATGCACAAGAGATTTTTTAATCAAATTTGTGGCCCTTCACTGGACTTATTATAGGAGATCCATATATTTTTCTAACTAAGGAGTTAAAAAATGGACACAGTATTCCAAATGTGGCATCACTGTTTTGCTTTGGTTTGTGTTTTTTGTTTGTTTGTTTGGTTGGTTGGTTGTTTTTGTTGTTGTTGTTTATTTGTTTGTTTGTTTTGTTTTTGTTTTTCCCCAGGGAACAGATTTTATTTTTTTTGGTAAATTGGTAAATAAAATAACACAGAGAACACCTCCATGATATAACATTTATTTTCTATTTTAAATATCTTGAAATTCACAGGTCAGATAAGAGCTGAGTTTAAATGTGTAAAAGTGTAGTAAGATATGACTCAATAGATATTACCCAGTGCAGATTTTGCACATGAAGTCAACCTGGATGATTCTAATGTCATACTGATAAATCAGAACTAATGCAGCTATATTCTTAGTGACATTTGAGAGTATGATATGAGAAAGAGGATATTAGGTATCTGTTCAATTAAGAGAAATGTCAGCCAATAATACCACTTTATTAGAATCATAGAATTATAGAATGACAGAATGCCTTGGGTAGTAATGGAACATATTCTCCAAGCCCTTCACAAGCTTTGTTGCCCTTCTTTGGACCTAGTCCAGCACCTCAGTTTCCTTTCTCTACAGAGGTGCGCAAAACTGAACACAATACTCAAGGTGCGGCCACACTAATGCTGAGTACAGGGGCAGGATGACTTCCCTAGTCCTGCTCACCACATCATTCCTGATAAAGCCGGGATGCCATTGGCCTTCTTGGCCACCTGGGCACTCTGTTGGCTCATATTCAGCCAACTGGCCATCAGTACACTAGAAAGATCCCTTTCCATCAGGCCTCTTTCCAGCCACTCCCCAAGCCTGGTGTTGTGGTGGTCAAAATGAAGGACCCAACACTTGCCCCTATTGAAATTCATACAGTTAACCTATTTTAATCGATCCAGTCTATCCAGATCCCTCCATAGTGCCCTTCTCCCCTCAGGCAGATCAACACTCCCCCCCAGCTTGGTGTTGTCTGCAAACTTTCTGAGAGTGCACTCAATCCTGTCATCAAGATTGTTAATAAATATGTTAAATAGAAGCGGCCCCAGTACTGAGCCCTGGGGAACACCGCTCGTGACTGGCAACCAACTGGATTTAATTCCATTGAGTACAGCTCTTTGGGCCCAGCCATCCAAACAGTGTTTCTTGCCCTGGTAGCCAACCCTCTTCTCATGCAGCCCAGGATAAAGTTGGCCTTCCAGACTGCAACTGTGCACTAGCCAGCTTTCTGTCCACAAAGACCTCTAAACCCTGTGCATCATAACTGCTCTCAAGTTCTTCTCCCAGCCCATACACATATCTGGAATTCCCCTGATCCATGTGCAGCACCTTGCCCTTGGCTTTCTGCAACATCTAGAACATAGAGAGCTGCATCTCAGATTTTCCCAGGTCCCTTTGAGTGGCATCCCTTATTTCTGCTTTATCAATTGCATCACTGAGATTGGTGTTATTTGCAAACTTGCTGACAGTACACTTGATCCCATTGTCTACATCATTGTTGAAGCTGTAGAAGAGCATCTGAGGTACGCCACTGGTGACCAGCCTCCACCTGGACACAGAGCCATTGACCATGGAACATTAGTAGAACATTAGAGCCAAGTGTATGCTTTTGGCTCTAATTACAATTGATCACTATGAGTAAGATTAAACTGACTTTTTTTCACAAGTGACTCATTCACATTTTGCTGAGTTACAAGTGCCAGAAAGCATGCAAATTCTCGGAAACAAAACAGAAATGGAAGTTCTTTAGAAATTGCAGAAAAATCTTTGTAACACTAACAATGACTGGTCTATTATCAATGGCCTTCTTCCCTCTAAACTATATTTCTCAATCAAATGATAGAAATATGATTTATGCCTTGTTTTCTTCATTCACACTACTACATGGTTCATACAAAATAATTTTTTAATATCTGAACAGTATAATTGCTATAGATGCTCATGTCAACATAGGAGGACTCATGATTTCACAAGAGCAGATGATTATGAAATTAGAACCATAAAAAATTGACAGAAGACCAAGCCCAGTTTATTTACATTCCCAGATTCTAAAGGGAATAGTGAGAAGAAATAAAAGAACATCTGTTTTGGAATGGTAATATTGATATAAACCAGTGAATTGTATCTAAGGAATTGAAGGCTATGAGAGACATTACAAAAACATCTCAGTTTAAGAAATGGATCAATGCATTTATGAGAAATGTCAGTGCTATGAATGATCTTAAGCAACATTTAGAAGTATATTATTTAATGTACATAGCCCAAGATTCAGAATTTTATAATAATTTTCTGATTTTAGTGTGGTGGTTTACAGTTTAGCAAGACAAATTTCCACAAATATTTCCACAAAAAGCAGAAGTTTGATATTAAAAATATTGACACTCATCAGTTCAAAATCAGTTTGAAGTAAGTTATCTTCTGCTAATGTGTGAAATGTGGTTAATAAAATACTGGCAAGACATTACTTATCTCTCACTTTAAGATTATGCAAAATTTAAACAATTATGAGACTATATTTTGATTTTACATTATCAGTTTAAAATTAAAAAATACAGAATTGCAATTAATAAAGATTCTGAAAAATATAATAGTTTACTTAGTAAGTACAGCAAAGTTGGTATAATAGTAAGTATGGGGGGGAAGAATGAAAAAGAAAGCCGTATTAACTATATTTGACACTCAATGTGTGCAGAAGAAAAAAAAACAAAAAACAAAAAACAAAAAACAAAAAACACCACTAACTTTAGTCTGCATTTTTTTACAACTGTAGTATATATATATATATTTATTTAAAAACAACTCCAAAAGTCTCAAAACTTAAAGCAATAGTTAATTCATACATTTAATTTTATTCTACAAGAAACCGGAAAAGTGACCACAAGATATGAATTAGGTAAAAAACATTCACATTACAATGTAATTCTTTTATAATCTTCTGCTTAGGGATTAAGCTAATCAAAAAGCTGCATGGTTCTGTCAATATATTTTTCATACTTTTTCTGAAGAAATATAGTATATGTAGAAAATGGATACAGAACATACTGTCAAACTACAGGGGGTGAATAAATAAATGAATAAATAAATACATACATTAAAAAACACATCTATAACAACAACAAAACACATAAACTTACAAATAAACAAGAATAGAAAAAGGAAAACTATAATGATGTTCTTTGAATTTCTCATTTAAAATTCTAAGCAGAACAGAATGGTAGTTTCAAAAAAGACCATTAGGTTTATAATAGCATATATGTAATTGGTGAGGATAATTAAAATATTTTATGAAAGTAAAATTTCACTCAAGCATTGAGATTTTGAGATATTTCTCCTCAAGTCAAAAATATATATTAGTTTAAGTCACAGTGAAATTGAGCAAGACAGAATTCCTGTTTTCAGTTAAATACAATAAACAGCAAATTGATTCTTGATTCTGTTTAAGTGTTTTTGATGAAATACAACAAATCTCTTGACAAAATCACAACAGGTGACATAAAATTGTTCAGACAACTAATCAAGGTTAGACAAAAGAGAGAAAAGTATTCATAATGAAATGATTGTACATAATTATTTCTAACACAATATCTACTTCAATTTCTACCCTACAAATTAGATTTCCTAATAATCTGAAAAATTAGGAAAATTGAGAAATAGAAAATGAAAAAATAGTATTCATTGTCATCCAGATACAGAACTCATCAAACTAATATGAGTTTAAATATAACTTGAAAAAAAAAAAAAAAGGATTTGTTATTAATAAATAAGCAAGTGAACATTGTACATGAGAAAGAAAGATTTAAAAAAAAAAAAAAAAAAAGTGGAAAAAAGTGATACCAAATACATAATCTGAAATAAAATGTATATTTCAGATAAAATTCCAAGCTTTCTTTGTAACACAAAGTGCAGATTTATGATATACTTAGAATGTGTAGAATCAAAGTTTTGAGCTAAATACAAATATATGTAATAAATGTTTTATTAGTTAATAAAATATATTCCATTTGAACGGATAAAAAAAAGGTTAAAAAAAAAAAAAGCTGAGAACACACATTGGAAAGTGGAGAACTGCTAAAACCTTGTCACAAAACAAGAAAGTGTCACAAGAACTGGAGCACATTTTGTCCTTGAAGAATATATTCATCCTGGAATTGCAAATTAGCGGTCAAAGTAATAATAGAGAAACAAGATCAGTTGTATTAATTTATTATGAATAGTCTTTCATAGGAAAAATGAAGGCAGCCCACTGCTCATTTTAAGGCAACTTTTTAGAAAATAGTTGTGGAAAGAGCTTTCATAATATGATTGCGCCTGGTAACAGGCCTATGTTTCAATAGTTAGGAAATGCCCTCTAGTTCATGTTTTGACTAAGCAGCTTTTCAATGTATTGTCTAACCTCAGAAACTCAAAACTATCTGCCAGTTCACAGTGAACTCAAAGACATCATCTGCCTATTACTGAGAAGATGTCTGTTTTAGCAAACAGTACCAGCAGATGCTGGCAGGTGATTCTCTGCCTTTGTTTGATTTGTAGTTTTCACAAAATTACTGGTTAGAGGTGACACAAATGTGCAATCAGTCTTTTATCCCTCTTTAGTAGCAGGAGACAGATCATCCTCTAACCTAGAATTTAGGGATTTACAGAGATACTACTCAGGATGTGGGGGATTGTATTAAAAATTTGAATAAAACATTGAAACAGGCTCACATTGCTGAATACTGATGCAGTAGTTAATCAGTAAATGTATTGTGTATTTTTGGAAATAATGTTACAGAATTATTTATTCTACATCTCACTACCTCAATAAGAGCAACATGTACGTAAGGAGTATAAGACAGCCCAAAAAAAAAAAACATCTGCAGTTTCAATTCAAGAATCAGATTTCAGGTCATAATTCAAACAAATAATTTTGATATTTGAAATTGGATTTTTTTCTTTTCTTTTCTTTTATTTTTTTTTTGGCATAAAGAATTCTAGTGCCAGTGTTCTGATCTAGATTTGAGCTTTATTATGGAGAAAATTGAAATCCAGTTATCCAATTTCTTCTTATCTCCTACTGGGAGTTTTCCCACTCCCAGTCTTATGTTTTTTGTTTTGTTTTGTGTGTGTGTGTGTGTGTGTGTTTGTTTTCTTGCTCCCGGTGGGCAAACAAACACAAATAAATCAAATAAGTGGTGCAAATACTGTTCAGGAGACAACTATAATGATCCATTAAATTGTTTTTCATTGTCTCATAAGAGTATTTGTTAAATATTTTTACAACACACTTTTTTTTTTTTTTTTTTTTTCTCCAGAGAGAGTTTTAAAATGTCAGTTTTTTGTTTCTTAAAAAACTTAGAAAACATATTTTCTAGGGTTTACACAACCTACTTACTTCTAAACAACCCTAAGTTTTTGCTCATCCATCCCTACAGTTCTGATGATCTTCTTTAGTTATGTTTTATTCCTAAAATTTAAGGGAGGATGAAAAGAAAAAAATGGCATATATGAATGAAAATTATTCAGGTTTTGGAAGAGAATAAGATAATTAAGGACTGTCCAGATATATATTAGTGATTGTATATATATTATTGTATATAGATAGATAGATAGATAGATAGATAGATAGATAGATAGATTGATTGATTGTATATATATATATATATATATATATATATTGCAGAGATTATTATACTGAAGATTTTTTTTTCCAGAAAAATATAATTGATTATACTTTACAACATCTGGACATCTTCCATATTCACTACCTGAAATTAACCCACGATTCTACAGTGCTGATTTGAGTTATGTGCAATTAATAGCACTGGATGTGCAAGTAGTTTTTGCAGGCTGAAGTTTGATTTCCAATATAGCAAGCAAAAAATAGCCATTGATTAGTAGTGTGGATATAAAAAATACTGATATCTTCAAATTTCATTTTTTCAAATCTTATCAACCATACTCTTCTACTACACAAATTCAAAATGTATAGTCATGCTTTCTTCTCAGAGTAAAAGCTGAAAGAATCTTTTCAAGGGTTATTTTGGGCAAGGCATTTATCTTTAAAAAAGTCTTTAAAAGATGAGAAAGGTTTCTGACTAGTAACACAACTACATTAAAATTTGCATCTAAAAATAACTGACTAAAGTAGCTATTTAAACAAAGAGAGCATTACGTGTTGAGTAATTCACTCTTCTTAAAATGAAAATTATGAGTATCTTCTAACTATATGCAATGGAGACTGTGAGTATTCATCTTTCAGATAGTGCTAATAAACTGGAGGCATACCTTAAATGGATTTTCGAGTCTGTGGTGAAATTATTTAGTTTTAAGAATAATGTTTTCTTAATTTTCCCCTGTGACTATTCAGAAAAAAAAAAAAAAAAAAAAAAAAAAGTTTAAATTTTTTGAATGCATTTGTTTCTTTGGTTACAACTGTGAAATATGTTTTTGTTCACTTGAAAAGGAACCGCCCTGCTGAAGGAGGTACTCTGCAATACATCACACAAGTAGGTGGCCACTCGTCTTGAATATCTCCATAGAAGGAGATTCCAGAACTTTTCTGGGTAACTTGCTCTAGTTCTCTGCAACCCTTATAACCCAACATAAAGAAGTTCTTCCAAATTTTAGTACAGAACTTTCTATGTTCAAGTTTTAGGCCATTAATCCTTGTCCTATCCCTACACACTAACAAGAACATTTGCTTCCCACCATCCTGTAGATATTTATAAACATTTATCAGATCCCCTCTCAGTCTTCTTCTCCCCAGGCTGAACATACCCAAGTTACTCAGCCTTTCCACATATACAACATACTCCAGGCCCTTAATCATATTTGGGGTCCTCTGCTGGCCACCTCCTATGAGATCCCTGTCTTTTTTGAGCTAGGGATACCAGAAATGGACACAGTAGTCTAAAGGTTGTGACATTAAGGCAGAATAGAGGGGGATAATCACCTCCATCAACTTGCCGGCCATGCTCTTTTTAAGAGATACCAGGATATCATTGGGCTTCTTGGCTACAAGTACTCATGGCCAACCTGCTGTCGAACAGAACCTCCTTGTCCTTCTCTGCAGAGCTCATCACCAAGATGTCATCCCCTTACCTGTTTTGATGTATGCAGTTACTCCTCTCCAGGTGCAAGACTTTTCATTTGCTCTTTTTGAATGTCAGCAAGTTCCTGCCCAATTCTCCAGTGTGTCCAGGCCTTGTTGAATGCTAGCACAGTTTTCAGGTGTGTCAGTCAATCACCCAGCTTAGTATCTTTAGCAAACTTGCTGAGGGTGGACACTATCCCTTCATCCAAGTTGTAGTTGAAAATGTTGAACAAGAGCAGACCCAGCACTGACCTCTTACAAATATCTTTAGTTACAGGCCTCTAACCGGACTCTGAACCACTTATGACAATCCTCTGAGCTGTTCCAGTCAGCCAATTCTCAGTCCACCCCACCATCCATTCATCTACCCAATGTTAAGTTTCTGTCATGGTTTTAGGATTTTTGATTATCGGTATTCCACATCATAGCGTCATGTAGTGCATTGGGAGTTAAAGTGTTAATGCCCCAGTTCTGGCACCTTTCCAAGAAGAGAAGAAGAACTACATTCTCCAGAAGACTGTTTGCTGTGTTGTTATAATTTCTGCTCAGGGGGAACAGATGTAAGGCCATCTGGTAGGTCATCTGATGTCTCTCTTTTTGACCGTCAGCCTCTCCTCTCTGCTGCTTGTCCCAACAGCACGCACCTCCTCAGCACTAGCATAAGGCCTACAACTTTCAGATACTCTCATCATATTTGATTTATTAGCTTTAATTCTAATTATATTGTATTATAGTGTGCTATCTTGCATTCTGATACCATATTTAGTAAATTAGTTTGTTTCTCCTCAGATCATTGCCACTGTTTTTAATTATTTTGGGGTTTCCTGTTTCCCTTTTCCAGAGGCATGGATTTCACAAATTCTCTCTGCCCCACTAGTCACGGAACTGGACCAAACTACCCGTAAACCATTGACGGTTTCAAGACAAGGATGTTGTTGGAGATGGTGTCAAACGCCTTGCTGAAATCAAGGTACACAACATCCACTGTTCTCCTTCTATATACCCAGTCAACGATGAAATCATAGAAGGCTATCAGGTTGGTCAAGCATGATTTCCCCTTGATGAATTCATGCTGACTACTCCTGATAACCTTCTTCTCTTCCAACTGCTTGCAGATGGTATCGAAAAAAAAGTTCTTCCATCATCTTTCCATGGCTGGTGGTGAGGCTAACTGGCCTGCAGTTTTGCAGATTCTTCTTGCCCTTTTTGAAGACTGAAGTGACACTGGCTATCTTCCACTCTTCAGACACCTCTCCTGTTTGCCAAGACTTCTCAAAGATGATAAAGAGCGGTTCAGCAATCAAGTTGTCCTGCTTGTAAGCATTGAACTTTTAGGGTAAACATGTAAGAATGTGTTGACTGACTGCTGTAAATATTCTATCCCTCTTAAGCAATTTTGAATGACTTTAATCATTAAATTATTCCAGTAAGAATGTGACACAAATGTAGACACAATAGAAAATGCCCCTTGGCCTGCTCTGCTTACCAACAGAAAGGCCCTTCCTTGCCAGTGCTGGGGAAGTCCCTACCTTTTCCAGGTTCCCAGCCCAGAACCCTGGCACTGCCTTTGCTAGTGGCTGAAAGCCAGTACAGGAACATCTCTTCATTTGGGCAGAAATCATATGCACCCACAAGTATGTCTGATTATAATAAAAATAAAAGCTGCTAATGCACTTATGAGCAGGAATTCTATGCATGTATTGTCATCCTTTAAGCTTCAGTTTAAATGGTCCCTGTGAAAAGAGAAACTTTTTTAGTAGCAATTGATCTATTTTGATTGTAGAGTTTATGAAACTTTCAGAGCCATTTGTTTAGTCATATCAATCTCTGCAAGGACAGAGACAAGAAAAGAAAATTAATCAAGCTTAAGCCTTATTATGCATATTTTTCTTTTTAATCATTTCAAAAGGTCTTTTATATATCAGGAGAATATTAACTACGCATGCTATAAAATAAATAAATGTGAGAAAGACAAAAAGTGAGGGAGGAGGAGAAAAAAGAGAAGAACTAGTACATGATTTTATGTTTAAAGGAATATTTAAGACAGAGAGGATCATACTTTTATGCAAAAATAAATGTTTGAGGAGTTGTTCCTTGATTAAATCAGCACTCCTAGATACCTCTTATGGTCACTGATATTCTTTCTAATAATTCATCACTGTGTCTCAAAAATAATGTACTGCTTCCTTTATATAATGTCAATTTATTTTAAATTTTATTTAAATTTAACTTTGTAGCTATCTTCTAATTATTGTAGTATTTATCTTTTCTTTTAATCTTCATTTTAAAATATTTTTGTTTTCAAAGTTTTCTGTTTAAAACAATTCAAAGAATCACAGATTGTTGAGGCTGGAATAGACCCCTGGAAGTCATTTTGTCCAAACACATTGCGCAAGAAAAATACCTAGAGCTGGTTGCACAGAATATTTTTCCAGAGGGCAGGCTATGAACTGTTTCGAACATTGGTTGGGAGAATCACTTGGGAATCAGTCTTGAAAGGCAAAGAAATTCAGGATGTCTGAACATTGCCCGAAGACGAAATCCTAAAATCACAGGAAAAGATTGTCCGCCTGCGCTATATGATAAGCTGTCAGGGAAGAAGACCAGTCTGGTTGAACAGAGAGTTTTTGCTGATATTTCAGGAAAAAGAAGAGTCAAGCAACTTCAGAAAGAGTATAAGGATATTCCTGGAGTATGTAGAAGGGAAATTAGAAGGAAACTAAACAACCAAGAATTTCATCTGCCCATAGTTGCAGGATGAGTTCCAGCCTGCCAAGTCTCACAATTTTTGGATGTGGAGAGGAACATTATCACTTAGGATGAGGTAAAGCTGAGGTTCACATTGCCTTCCTTACTTCTTTAATTGTCAGGCCAGTTATCCTCAGGATACTCAGACCCCTGAGGTGTAAGTCTGGGAAAAAGAGCAAAATATTATTCAGGTAGAAACAGTGATCTGCTATTCCATCAGGCCTGATGGGACCAACCCAAGGGTTGAAGAAGTTGGCAGAGGTGATTACTAAGCCACTATCCATTATTTAGCAGCTGCCCTCAAGTATGGAGGTCTCATACAGCTAAAAACTTGTTAATATGACATCCATCTAGAACAAGGGTCAGCAGAAGAATCCAGGGAACTACAGACCTAGTCAGCATGGGTTCATAAAAGGCAGGTTCTGATGAAAAAAAACTGATCTCCTGTGAGCTGGTGATCCATCTAGGGGATGAGGCAAAGGCTGCCTAGACTTTAGCAAAACCTTTGACTCTGTCTCCCACAGTGTTCTCCTGGAGAAGCTTACAGTTCATAGCTTGGAAACAAGTCTTATGAGGAGTGGCTGAAGGAATTAGAATTATTACTTTGGAGAAGAGGAGACTAAGAGAAGATCTTATCATTCTCTGCAACTACTCAGTAGATGGCTGCAGCGATGTTTGAATCTTCATCTTTTTCCAGCTAACTAACAATAGGACGAGAGGTAATGGCCTTATGTTGCACTAGGGAAGCTTTTGGTTGAATATTATGAAAAATCTCTTCTCAGAAAGAGTGGTGAGGTATTGGAACAAGTGGTGCAGAGTGGTGATGAAAACACAATCCCTAGAGGTTTTCAAGAAAAGGGTAGATGTCACTATGAGTGACATGGTTTAGGATAGCCATAGGCATGGGTTGATGGTTGGACTGGATGATCTTATTGGTCTTTTCTACCTTAATGATTCTACAGTTCTATTCTATGATTCAATGTCCAGACAGCTTTTAAATATCTCCTAGGTGGGAGACTCCATAAACTCTCCTGGCAACCTCTTTATAATGCTCTGTCATTCACCTAGTATAGAATTGCTCCCCAATGTTCACAGAGAACATCTTGTGTTTCAGTTTGTTCGTGTTGTCCTGGCAGTGGGCTCCACCGAAGAGAGCCTGGCTCTGTCTTCTTTGTACTCAAACTTAAGCCATTTTAGATATTAATAAGGTCTCCTCAGAGCTTCTTCTCCAGGCTGAACAGCCCCAGCCTTCTCACCCTTCTCTCATAAGAGAGGTGTCTCTTTCCCTTTCAACTTTGTGGCCTTTTGTTGGAAACTTTTCAGTATGTCCACAGCTCTCTTATACAGGGGAGCCCAGAACAAGACAATGCACTCCAGTTATGGCTTCATCAGTGCTAAGAATTATCTCTCAAACTGTTGTCAATACTTTCCCCAGTGCAGCTAGAAATACCACTGGCCTTCTTACAGGCAAGCACTCATTGCTCAGCATTGATGTTCAACCTGTATTTCTCCAGGACTAACAGGAAATTTTCTGCAGAGCTACTTTCCATTTGGGTGGTCTCTGGCAAATCTTAGTGCTGGGGGTTGCTCCTTTCCAGCTACAAGACTTGGCTCTTCCATTTGTTGAAATTCTCAGGGTTCTTATCAGACCATTTCTTCAACTTAACCAGGTCCCCCTGGATGGTAGTATGAGCCTCTAGCCTAAGTTTCATTTCTAACAGTTTTGTGTAATCTGCCCCATCACCCAGACCAGGATGTTAAAACGACTGGACTCCTAGAGTACACTGCTAGTTATTGACTTTCAGCCAGACTTTATTCTACTAATCACCATACCTTCACTTTAGACATTCATCCAGATTTCAGTTCACTTAATTGGAGTGGACTTCACTCACTGATGTGGCTAGTAATTTCATTGTGGATGTTTACCAAGCTAGTTATGCAGGTCTTCATGTTTGGTGAATCTGTGCTGATCATTTTCTTCTCCTTCATGTATCTGTAAATTGTTCCCTGTGTTAGCTACTCTATAATCTTCCCAGGGTCAAGTGAATCTGACCAGGCCATAGTTCTCAGGTTTCTCTTTCTTGTCCTTCTTGAAGATAGCAACATTTACTTCCATCCAGTATTCAGACACTTCTACCAGTTGCCATAATTATTCAAAGAATATTGAGAGTGGCCTTGTAATGACATCTGTCATTACCCTCAGCATATATGATTGCATCTCACTAAGGCTCATGGACATACATATGTCCAGCTTGCTTAAGGGCATACCCTGAAATCATCCTATTCTATCTTCTGTACTCCAGCTTTCTCTGTGATCTCTAGGACCTGGCACTCTTGAGGGTCAAACCTCTTGGTAAAGATCGAGACAAAAAAAAAAAAAAGGTATTCAGCAGCTTGGCTTTTCCCATGTCACATGTCACAGGGTCCTCCATTTCATTTAGCAGAAGGTCCACATTTTTCCTATTATTTATTTTGTCATGAATGTACTTACTTATAGAAGTCCTCTCATCCTTGATATCCTGCTCATTAGTTGGATAACAATAATGAGCTAAATACCCTAGAGGTCAATGCTGGATTCAGTTTTGCTTAACAACTTCATTAGTGATCTGGACATTAGGTTAGAGTGTGCTCTCAGTAATTTGTGGATGGCATGACATTGGGAAGAATGGCTTACTCATATGAATGTTGCTCATCCATCAAGCCCTTCATAATGACAGAGTATAAGGATCAGCAGAGCACCTCTCCTCATTGGTTTCTCTATCATTTGGAAATAGAATTTGAATTATCTTGAATTATCTTCAATGCATTCCAAGTATCTCTTGGATTATGTCCTACTGTATTTCTACCACAACAGTCACCAGGTTGGTTTATGCCACCCAGGAGAACTTGTCCCTGTGGACCGTTAATTCTGTCTACCTGCAAGGGCATCATCTGCTTGTTGGTCTTGATCAGGTGATTTGCAGCAGACATACACCAAGATGTTGGTTTTCCACGTTCTTTCTTTAAATCAAAGCCATAAACTCTCAGTTACATCCTTATTCATCCCCAAGCAAATCTCTAGGCTCTCCAGCTGCTTTCTCACTGTCTTCTCAGCCTGTCCTTGATAGACTACCTGACTTTGTCCAGGACTCCAGTAGTCATGGGAGCCAGCCTACCATATCTCCATGATCCCAGCAGGATTATAGCCCTGCAACTGGACATAGATCTCTAATGCATTGTACTTATTTTCCACACTGCATGCATTACTATTTGGAAATTTTAGAACACTCCAGTGTGTTGACTTCCTGGGAAGAGTTTGGATGACCTCTTCACAAAAAAGTGCCTCCTAAATTATTCCTTGCTTACATGCAACTGCTGGAGGTGGCCTTGCCTAAGCTCAGTGGTAACAATTTCCCCTATAGAAATATTTGCTCATCATCGAGAATTACACTCAGACTAATAATTTCATTCTTATACCATTCTATGATAATTTCTTAAATTGCCCAGGATAATCTGGACAAACTGCCAACATTCAATTTGAATGAAAGTAACTTTTGATTTCACTTCCTTTGTCATAATTATTTTACTGTCACCTTCATTTTAAGCTGTGTTTTTAACGATAATTCTCTCTACAGTGTAGACTTACCTGTCTCACTGCATTGAGAAGTACCATGCAGCTGAATGTCATAGCTTCACAAAATATATATATATATATGTATATGTATATGTATATGTATATGTATATGTATATGTATATGTATATGTATATGTATATGTATATGTATATACAAATATATATATATATATGTATATATGTATATATGTATATGTATATATATGGCTCCAGAAAAACACTTGTTTTAAACAATGTGCATATTATGGCAGTCTGTGATTTATAACCATCTTAGCGTTGATCAATTTCAGGGTTTTTTATATTATGTAGTTCAGGAAAAAAATGAAACAAAGAGCACCAGACGATCATTACATTAGAAAACTGTTCATTTAACAGAGAACTAGTACTTAGAGGTTTAGAGCTTTGCCACTAGTTTTTCCACAGAAGTGACTAATTCAGTAGATACATATAATTCTTCACTCCTGATTTTCTCTTTTGAATGTTTTTTTGTTGATTTTGCTTTTTGTTATTGTTGTTTTTAAGTAGGAATCCCATATTTTCATTCTAATGTATTTTGAGGCTGGTGGCAGTGAACTTTATCCCCAACTTCCTAGAAGCCTAATAGCTATTTTGTTGTTGTTGTTGTTGTTGTCCTTTGTTTGTTTGTTTGTTTTGTTTTTGCGTTGTTTTGTTTTGGTTGAAATAGGTCCTTAGGATGTCTATACAGGTAGTGTATATACTCTTACAGTCTCCCATTTGGTGAATAATCTTATAACCATAGATTTGATCACAACAAACATGAGTTGTTAACAGTGATTTCTTTTACAGTAACATGAACTAACACGTGGTCTCATCACTGTAAAACTTCCTGCTTACACATTTTGAAATACAATTCCTTCTTCAGTTCATTTCTGACTATAAGTCTAATAAGCCACAAGAAGTGTAATGTTCTTAGGAATTTTTCAGGTGGTAAATGACAGGTATCAATTACTGTTATCAACTGCTGAAAATATGATAATAAATTCTGTAGGAATTGATGGAAAATATGCACTTCATTTTTTTTTTTTTTCTGCAGTGTAGAATTAATGTTTTTCTTTTGAATACCATTTCATAGAAGCATACTTAGAATGCAAGAAAATTCTGACATGACCTCTCTTTGCCAATTGATGCTAAAAGTTCTTTGCAAAATTAACACTGAAATCCAAGAGCTGAGGTTTGATCAAATTCAATCATTTATTTTTAAGGTTAAGCTAATTATTTTACTGAGTTGATATTAATTGGATTCCTTTGACTTCATTTAAGAACAAAATTTGGGAGTATAGAAGCTTATAAATGATTCCGTTGAATTTCATTATGAAAACGATCCAACACTTCCTAATTGACTGAATATTAGTAGAACAATGTAAGAAAGTTATTTTCTGTTAAAATACTCCCAGATGTTTTCTCACTGATCACTGCCCTCTGTTCAAAAGAAAATCAGACATTTCAAACTGTTCAGAAATTAGAAACATATGAGAATGAAGAATTCCAGTCTCCATTTCAGAGACATTCCTGAGACATATTAATTGGAAATGATCAGAAATTGTGTTAATAAATGGCATGGATTATTATTCTTTCACAAGCTGTTGTGAGAATTTTAGATAAGCTTGCTGTTATTTGAAAACACCAAGACACCGGTAACTTCTGAGTCAAGAAAATATCATATGGGAAACTTTTTCTTTCTGTTATAATATATCCTAGAGAATCCTCGAGAAAAATAAGCCTGATTTGAAAAGAAAGATGAAAGGCCTGAAGCAGACTTTCAGAACTCAGACAACATAGCTGATTGAAGACAGAGTAACTAGCAAGGTGATTAGATGTGATTCTGCAACTGAGGAGGAATACAGAGAATCTATTTGGTATTTGCAGGATGTGATTTATGCTTTCACACCTGCCATGTGGGGCATGAGGAGGCCCATCCAAAGGTACTGCATCATGCTGAGAAACAATATATTTTTTGCTAGCTCCTAGGGAATAATCTTATAACATCAGTGTGGAAAAACAACCTATACTGACTAAAGAATGCTTTAGCATTTTGCACATCCTTTAATAGTAACCATTATGATATATATACAGTCCTGTCATGAGTGGAAATTTGTTGGAAGTTGCAAAATTCCTGACGTGTGTTTTAAGGTAATATCTTAATATAAAGATATGATAGTTGCAGCTGACAAATAGGAATGCAAAATAGAAAGCTGTATTGTTTTTTTTGGTTGTTTGGTTGTTTTTGCCCTATTGTGGTTTAACAAATGACCTTCTCTCCATCTCCCCATTTGTTTGGACAGCTAGTGTTCTGCATGCAGATAATTAAATATTCTCTATGAGATCCACAGCTAATGAGTTCAAAATAAGTTTGAAGTAAATGCCAAGATAGCTCATATGTTTTGAAGGGTCCTAAGTTACACATACACCAGCACCACTGACAGCTCTGTAATGAAAAGTTCTGACAAATTGTTACAGATATCCTTACACTAGTTTGAAATGTACTGCAGGACACAAGAGTTAACATAGATCTGTAAACTACTAACATCAAAAAAGGTCATTAAGGTTATTCTTTCTGATTTCCTGCTTCTGTGAAGATTAAATTCTAAACCCTACCAGCAAATACTTCTGAAGAAGAAACATATTTCATTATTTATGGATGGCAAACCTAATCCAATAAGAGTAAAATTGTATATCTACTGTGGAATTAGGTATGTATTGATTAAATTAACTGGAGATATTTGATTTTGGAATTATGATGCTTCTAAAGTAGATAGTGAATTTTTTGGCAAATATTTAAATAATCACACTCTAGAGAAAAAAAAAAAAATAAAGTAGAAATGCAAAGTAATGTTCTCTAATATTATCGATGAATATTTATGTGTAAACTAGTTCAATTTATCCAGATGATAAAATATTTTCTATCAACACTTCATTTTTGTTTTTCACTGCAAATTCCAGAAAGATGGACTAAGTTTATAAAATATCATATATTCTCTGCTTTGAATCTGAAAGTGCTGACTTTGAACTGTTTTTGCATGAGTGATGAAAGCTAGTCATTGTCTGACCTGCTGCAAGACCATTCGTCTGGACTAAGTACTCCAAGGCAGCTGAATGTGGTACTGACTACATAGGTCTGACATGTATTGCTGGCTACAATAAACTGGCACAATTTAATTTTGCTAACTGGTTTTTAAAACTCAGATGTTTTACAAATATTAGAGATGTTATCAACATATGTAGAGTAAGTACCGTAAGGCAGGTTGAATTCTCATAATGCTTGAAGTCTGATGATCCAGATTTAGAGATCTAGTCTTTCTTGTAAATGAAATTGCAAGGATGTGAACTCAAGGATATGTAACACAAATCCTGTGGGACTAGACTAAGACACATGATACACATAAGTGAGAATTCCTTAACTCTGAATATTTACTGGTATTGAATTACTGCAAGCTACATTGGAGTATTTGTGGATTTACTCTTGTATGACTTATGTAGCTCACTGACACTGTGAAAATTAACAAGTGAATTCATTCAAAATATCTGGTAAAATATCTGGTAAAATATCTGATTAAGTGGGACAACATTGAGATGTCAAAGCTAATCTCAGGCTTTGAATCAAGCTACCAGGATACTTTTCCAAGACTGAAAGCTTGGAACAAAAAGATTCTAACATTTATGAAATGATACTAAAGAGAAAAATTAACTAAGTAAATAACGCTGAATTAGGCATTTCCAATAAATTATTAAGGATGGATGGTTAGGTTTTGAATAATTTGTGCTGTATACAATCTGTTCATTTGTTGTTTTAAGAAGCTTTATTGCTCCTTTCAGAAATAAAAATACTTTCTTTAAGAACATTGTTTGATCTCAATATCCACAAGTCACAGTTCAAGAGTTGAAATTTGATAGTAGCCTAGCATGTTTGAAACAGATAACATTGCAGGAAAGAAAGTGCTCCAAGGAGAATCAAGTAAAGAATCTTATACCTGGAAGATATAGAATCAGAGAATCATAGAATCACTATGGTTGGAAAAGACCTTAAAGATCATCAAGTCCGACAGTGACCTAACCATACTCCCTAACTCTAATAACCCTCCACTAAATCATGTCCTTGAGCACCACATCCAAACAGTTTTTAAACACATTCTGGGATAGTGACTCAACCACCTCTGTGGAGACCTTATTCCAGTGCTTAACAACCCTCTCTGTAAAGAAGTGTTTCTTGGTATTTAACATAAACTTCCCAACTTAAGGCACAACTTAAGGCCATTTCCCTTCATACTGTCACCTGTCACCAAGACCAGAGACCAACCCAGTTCTTTCTTTAAGCACCTGTCAGGTATTGAAAGAGAGCAATAAAGTCTCTCCACACAGAATCACTGAATCACAGAATCGAAGAATGGCCTGGGTTGTAGGGGACCTCAAGGATCATGAATCTCCCCAGCCTAAACAGCCCCAGTGCCATCAGACTCTCCTCGTAGGGCATATTTTCCAATCAAGAATATAGGAGAATCCTGAAAGAAATGAAAATGTTTTCCAGCTCTTGGATCAGGAGGTAAGTTACAGCTATAGCCTTAGTTTGCCTTCTCTTGTGTCCTTGATTTCCAGGAGAAGGAAACATTTACGTGGGACATAGGAAAGAGATGTTTTAACTAGTTCCCTGATCTGAACAATTAGTAGTCAGTAGCCGAAGACTGTTTTTCTTCGTGGTGATGCTGCCAAAACACATCCTACCATAGTGAAGTGATCAAAAGAGAAAAGATCCCCCTGC
Organism: Phasianus colchicus; assembly: GCF_987193195.1. Classification (NCBI taxonomy): domain Eukaryota; kingdom Metazoa; phylum Chordata; class Aves; order Galliformes; family Phasianidae; genus Phasianus; species Phasianus colchicus. Next base: position 19,299,026 of record NC_143476.1, read on the forward strand.
CTCATTGTATGGGAACTGCTGAGTCATGGCCTGAACCTCTGATTGATCACCTGAGGCGAGCAATGAGTCAGCCAGGGGAGCACAGGTGGAAGCAACTCACTTGTGCTGCAGGAAGGGGTGGAGCCTGGCTCCACCTCTCCTAGACCCATTTAAGAGCTGACTACCAGTGGGAAAGGATCTCTCTTCTGAAGAGCCATTCCACTGGAGTTTCCTGAGTGAGCCCACAATATGGGTAAGCATCCTAACTACTCTCTTTGTTTTGCTTTGCCTAAATCTCTTGTTTATTTTGTTATTATAACATCTTAATATTATTTGATTATACAATTTTCCTTGATTATACACTATCTTAATATTCTTTGATTATACACTCATACAAAAAAAAAATTTCAAATCAGCTTTTCTACTTTTTTCTGCTCTGCAAATTGAAATAAATAAATACTTTATTCTGCCGGTTTGCTGGAATACGTTTTATGAAAATAAAATTAATGCAGAATTTATTTCATACTTACTTTCCATTTAACTTTCCAGTTATTTTCACAAAACATTCAGACCCCAAAGTACCTGCAGATAACAATTTCTAGAAATAAATCTTGTTAATTTATCTCTATGAATTCTATCTTGTCATTCCTTCTACTTCCAAGAAAGTTGTCCTTTCTAGCTAACTCATAGTCCATATTAGCACAGAATCACAGAATTGTAGGGGTTGGAAGGGACCTCCAGAGATCATCAAGTCCAACTCCCCTGCCAAAGCAGGTTAGGTCCAGGCACAAGTAGGTATTCAAGAACAAGGCGGTTCTTGAATATCTCCAGAGAAGGAGACTCCACAATCTCCCTGGACAGCCTGTTCCAGTGCTCTGTCATCCTCACCGTAAAGAAGTTCTTGCACACATTTGGGCGGAACTTCCTATGCTCCAGTTTCTGGCCATTTCCCTTTGTCCTGTCTCCACACACTGCTGAAGACAGTCTGGCCTCGCTGCTCTGCCCCTCCACACCTTAGATATTTATAGACCCAGATCAGGTTCCCTCTCAGTCGTCTTTTCTCAAGGCTAAACAGACCCAGTTCACTTAGCCTTTCTTCAAAGGGAGATGTTCCAGACCTTCCCCATCTTTGTGGCCCTCCGCTGGGCTCTTTCCAAGAGATCCCTGTCTGTTTTGTACTTGGGAGCCCAGAACTGGACACAGTACTTCAAATGAGGCCTTACCAGGGCAGAGTAGAGGGGGTGGATGAGCTCCCCTGACCTGCTGGCCACGTTCTTTTTAATGCACCCCAGAATGCCATTGGCCTTTTTTGGCCACAAGGGCAAACTGCTGGCTCATGGCCAATCTGTCGTCCACCGGGACACCCTGGATCCTCTCTGCAGAGCTCCTCTCTAGTAGGTCATCCCCCAACCTGTACCAGTGCATGCAATTATTCCTCCCTAGATGCAAGACTCTACACTTGCTTTTGTTAAACCTCATCTGGTTCCTTACTGCCCAGCTCTCCAGCCTGTCCAGGTCTCACTGAATGGCAGCACAGCCTTCGGGTGTGTCAGCCAATCCTCCCAGCTTCATATCATCAGCAAACTTGCTGAGGGTGGCTACTATACTCGCATCAAGATCATTGACCCAGCACCAAGCCCTGAGGAACACTGCTAGTTACAGTTCTCCAATTGGACTCTGCACCGCCAGTGATGACCCTTGTCCATCTGTGCTCTGCCAGTCAGCCAGTTCTCAACCCACCTCACTCATCTATCCCACGCTTCCTCAGCTTTGTTATGTCATGGGAGACAGTATCAAATGCCTTGCTGAATAAATATTTAAGTATATAGCTGTCTCGCTCCAATTTATAGGAGGGAGATGAGGCTCTTTTAATATCTGTATACTCAGCATGAGATTGAGAAACAACAGTTCATATGTTAGTCCAACCAGTTTATTATAAATCCTAATCAGGGAGATGGGGAAGGGAAGGACAGCGATAGAAAAGATAGGAAAGAATCAAGAATTGCATAAAGCGGGGATAGTCACCACCAGGATCCAGCAGCGGCCCCGTTGCACGACGTTTCGAAGGTCCGAGGCAAAAGCAGCAGGGGGAGAGAGCAGCAGCGTTGCTGGGCTTGGGCAGCAAGCAGGTAGCAGGATGAAGTCGCAGAGCCAATCCAAGAGGAAGTAACAGGATTCAGGTAGCAGGCCCAAGAGAGTCCATCAGCATGCAGGAATTCCATAGTGAGGAATTTGATGGCAGACACCTTTGTTCTTCTTCAGCATTATGGTAGAGTGCAGAGCAAATCCAAGAGGGAGAGAGGCAGGTTGTGAGGCTTCTCATGGCAGAAACCTCTTCTTCTTCATGAGGAATCTGTTTCCAGAAAACCTCAGTTTTTCACGATTGTAGGTCCCCATTTTATCCTTCTTTTCCTGCCTATGTGACATCCCTGGGTGCTCGAGCAAGAGTCATGTGAATACCCCCTGAGATGGCCATCATCCTTGAGATAAGCCCACACAAAAGACCACTTCACAGCCATTAAGCTGCAGCTTATCTCTCTCGTTTCCCCTGGCCTTGTCCATCTGTGTCCCTCAGACAAAGGATTTCACCACCCTTGCCCAGGACTTGTCCATTAAAGTTCTCCAGACAAAGGATTTCTCAATCCCTGTCCAGGACTTACCTGGACTTGTTCATCTGTGTCCCCCAGCAAGCTTTGAGACAATGATGTTAACAGAATAATATCTTACAATAGCAGATAAGTATACTCATCTTTTGAGTATGAACAAATTTACTAAATCTAGAATGTTACAATGTCATTCATTTAAAGTTAGTAACTAGGAAGATGGGGTGCCTTATTCTCAGAAACAAATGATGTGCACAAGCAGCATAGTTCTTTAGACAATATATATTCAGATCACTGGATTGCTTAAATAACATGTTGAGCTGTAAATAAGAAACTAAATACTTTCTCGTATCATCTTCTTATGACAAAGCCTGTAATCAGACCTGGGAACAGCACAGCTTGCTTCTATTCCAGTGACAATTACAAAAAAAGGTAAGAAACGTTAAGAACAAAAACCCACTGCTTTATGTCTGTAATCATGACTGAGGGAGGTCATGTGCTGCAATGAAATGTGTCCTCACCATCACAGAACTGCATGTCATAACAAATTTGTGATTAAATCCCAAAGCAGAAGGATGCTGAATATGTTTCAGAAAGGGATCTTCGAGGAAAATTGTTGCAGGCCATGTAGTTAACACTGCAGTTCTTAATTCATGGAGAGAGCCATTATCAAATAAATACATGGTCACTTGTCTATTTATGAGCAGAGGTGAAGGCCAAGCGTAGGATAAGCAAAAGAAAATAAGGCAGATGGAAAGGCCATGGAGTTAAATATATTTTCTGGATTAAACTTTGTTTCTTTACTTTATGAAATAATTTCATTACCACAGACATTGCTAATCCTTCTCCTTAAGATTACAAATGTGAAGTTGTAGTTAAAGTATAATGAAACTAATTTAATTTTCTGATTTTCTAATAATTTTACTGTTGTTTTATCCCTATGTTTAAATTCATGAAGTTGGTTTTCTCTTAGTACCTTTGCCTTAATAGTTGCAGATTTTAAGAGTTACAATCTAGTGCTAAAGGAACCAGAAATTAGAATGATTTAAAATATGTATTGGACATAGTTTGTTTTTTCACTTATCAATTCAAAATGCTTGTAAATTTATTCATGTGAACTTTATTTACTGTCATTTTTATCTGTTCTCAACAAAGACCTTTTCCCTGTCTCCTCCCCCTCTACTTTGCCCTGGTGAGACTGCATCTGAAGTACTGTATTCAGTTCTGAGCCCCTCAGTTCAAGAAGGATGGGGAACTGCTTGAGAGAGTCCAATGCAGAGCCACAAAGATAATTAAGGGAGTGGAGCATCCCCCTTACGAGGTGATGCTGTGGGAGCTGAGTCTCTTTCATTAGGAGAAGAGGAGACTGAGGGATGACATTAATACTTATAAATATGGAAAGGTTGAGCATCAGAAGGATGCAGCCAAGCTCTTCTTAATGACATCCAGTGATAGGAGAAGGGACAATGGGTATAAGCTGGGACACAGGAGGTTCCATATAAATTTGAGAAAAAACTTCTTTATGGTAAGTATAACAGGACACTGGAACAGACTGCCCAGAGAGGTTGTGAGGTCTCCTTCTCTGGATGCATTCCTGCGTGACCCAACCTAGGTGTTCCTACTTCAGCAGGGGCATTGGATTAGATGATCTTTCAAGGTCCCTGATAGTCTGTGATTCTATTAAATTTTCTTGGTAAAGTGCCAAAAAATATTCCAAAATTTCAAGGTGTATAGTGTCATGTTGCTGTTAGGCTATTTATCACAAATCAAGAGAAGACTAATATGAGAAACTAGAGACATTGTTTATCTTAAAAACAAAATAGAACAAAAATAACAAAAAGCCACAGATCCCTTGAAAATTTTTGAAAAGGAGCAGTGATGCGTCATTCTTAAAAATATAAATGTATGCTAATTAATTTGTGTTTATCAGACTGAATTAGAAGTATTAATTCAATTCAATATCAAGTGCAGCGCTTGTAATTGTTCTGGGAATGAAAACTGGTATATCTATAGAGAATTTAAACTTCTAAAATGTTTTTCTGTCCATGTTTTCTTGAGTGTGAGCAATTTCAAAGCTGTGGCTTTGCCTGTAAACTCAAGTATTCTCATCTCCATTGTCCTTGGTCAAACAAGATATGAACAAAGCCTTATGTGAATTATTGTAGCAGAAGCTGGTTAGCACTGCTAGATTTGTAATTCTGAAAGCAATAATGTTGACAATACTCCGAAATCAACGGCGGTCAGCTGCCTAATGTTCCTTTAATTAGAAATTTTTTTCCCTTGTCTGCATGGCTCTTCCTGATTCTGATGTCTGGGTTGTATGTATTAAGGCAAATGCCACAGTAGCTTAAGAAAGAAAATACAAGATGTTGTTGCCCACACTCCAAAGATGTCTTGCTAAGTCTTTATTCCAGGGCTGAGCCATACCTGCTATGACCAATTCTAACGGAAACAATCTGTCAGGTGAGGAGTACTCTGGCAAATGTAAATGTACTGCAAGTTTTCACAGAAAATCCTGACCAGATTAGATAAACAATCATTAACTGTATTTTTTTCTACCTAGACTTCTTCAAAAGATTAGGAGTCAGCAGTGGGAAACTACAATGAAGGAGACAAGAACAGCAAGCTCATTAGGGTATCTAGTGACTTCTATTCCCAGTTAGTATCTCATGCAATACAAAAAACTGCTACCTGCTTGTCAGTTAGCATATAAGAAACTAGTTTCTTATGAACAGATTTGTTCTAATTTTGCTTAGTGAAAAGGTGGAAGGTGATAGTCATTACTTCTTTTCTAAGCTACAGAGTCGCCTAGTTCTCCCATCAAGGTATTTATTTGGCAAAGATGTTTCTCTGTATTATCTCTCTGATTTTTAAATCAACAGGATGGTTGCTATAAGATACAGCAACAAACACTTTTTCATTTCCAAATGGGAGTACAGTTCAATCAGAGCTTGCAGAAACTTGCGTATCTGCTGTGAGCCATAATCCCTATCAATGTTAGACAGGTGTATTTGTATTCACTTCAAACCAACAAGAATTTATAAATTATATTCCCTAATTTGGAGAACAACTCTTGACTTCCTGTCTTGTTTTTGAGTATGAATAACTCTCAGACAACAAAACTAGACCAAAATGAATATGAATGTGACTACCTTGCACAAATAAACAATTTCTATTAAAAGAGAAGGTATTCTGAAGATACTAGAATAATGTACATTTGCATTTTAAATTTTTGTTCCTGGGTCTATTTTTTACCACATAGGTATCTTTATTCAAAAGTTTTTATATTCATTATGTGCTTAAATTCAAACCCTTTGTGATTCTGTGATAATTACAATAGCTTTCAGTTTGATTTTGTTTTGTTTTGTTCCATCTGTTTTTAGGTATCTGGCATACAAGTATTAACCCTGGATGGAGCTGAATGCTCCATACTTAGAGTAAATCTTCATTTTAATAACATTGTTCTGTGTGATTTTGTTCTAAAGCCAAACTTGCTATTAGATGTCTGTTTTAGTGAATTCCATCACAGAATCACAGAATTGTAGGGATTGGAAGGGACCTCCAGAGATCATCAAGTCCAACTCCCCTGCCAAAGCAGGTTAGGTCCAGGCACAAGTAGGTATTCAAGAACAAGGCGGTTCTTGAATATCTCCAGAGAAGGAGACTCCACAATCTCCCTGGACAGCCTGTTCCAGTGCTCCGTCATCCTCACCATAAAGAAGTTCTTGCACACATTTGGGCGGAACTTCCTATGCTCCAGTTTCTGGCCATTTCCCTTTGTCCTGTCTCCACACACTGCTGAAGACAGTCTGGCCTCACTGCTCTGCCCCTCCACACCTTAGATATTTATAGACCCAGATCAGGTTCCCTCTCAGTCGTCTTTTCTCAAGGCTAAACAGACCCAGTTCACTTAGCCTTTCTTCAAAGGGAGATGTTCCAGACCTTCCCCATCTTTGTGGCTCTCCGCTGGGCTCTTTCCAAGAGATCCCTGTCTGTTTTGTACTTGGGAGCCCAGTACTGCACACAGTACTTCAAATGAGGCCTTACCAGGGCAGAGTAGAGAGGGAGGATCGCCTCTCTCAACCTGCTGGCCACGCTCTTTTTAATGCACCCCAGAATGCCATTGGCCTTTTTTGGCCACAAGGGCAAACTGCTGGCTCATGGCCAATCTGTCGTCCACCGGGACACCCTGGATCCTCTCTGCAGAGCTCCTCTCCAGCAGATCATCCCCCAACCTGTACCAGTGCATGCAATTATTCCTCCCTAGATGCAAGACTCTACACTTGCTTTTGTTAAACCTCATCTGGTTCCTTACTGCCCAGCTCTCCAGCCTGTCCAGGTCTCACTGAATGGCAGCACAGCCTTCGGGTGTGTCAGCCAATCCTCCCAGCTTCATATCATCAGCAAACTTGCTGAGGGTGGCTACTATCCCCTCATCAAGGTAATTAATGAAGATTTGAACAAGACCGGACCCAGCACCAACCCCTGGGGAACTCCGTTGGTTTCAGGTCTCCAACCAGACTCTGCACCACCAAGACAACCCTCTGTGCTCTGCCAGTCAGCCAGTTCTCAACCCACCTCACTGTCCACTCATCTATCCCACACTTCCTCAGCTTTGTTATAAGATGTCATGGGAGACAGTATCAAATGCCTTGCTGAAATCAAGGTAGACTACATACACTGCTCTTCCCCCACCCACCCAGCCAGTGACAACATCGTAGAAGGCTACCAAGTTGGTCAAGCACGACCTTCCCCTGGTGAACCCATGCTGATAACCTCTTTTTCTTCCAGTTGTCTGGATATGGCATCCAGCACAAGCTGTTCCATCACCTTTCTAGGGACAGAGGTGATGCTGACTGGCCTGTAATTACCTGCATCTTCTTTCTTGCCCTTTTTGAAGACCGGAGTGACATTGGCTAACCTCCAGTCTTCAGGCACCTCCCCCATTCTCCAAGACCTCTCAAAGATGACAGAGAGCGGTTCAGCAATCACCTCTGCCAGCTCCCTCAGCATCCATGGATGCATCCCATTGGGTCTCATGGATTTTTGAACATTGGACCACCTCTTCCCTGACTAAAGGGAAGTCTTCCATTCCCCAGACCCTCTCACTAACCTCCAGGGTCCAGGATTCCCGACAGAGAGTTTTTTCACTGAAGCAAATAAGGCATTCAGTGTCTCCGCCTTCTCAGCATCCCCCATTACCAGAACACCCCCCTCACTTAGTAGGGTTGCCACATTCTCCCTAGTCTTTCTTTTACTGTTAACATACTTGAAAAAGCCTTTTTTATTATCTTTTATCACCTTTGCCAGATTCAATTCCAGGTGAGCTTTAGCCTTCCTCGTCCTATCCGTGCAGGCCCTGACAACATTTCTATGTTCTTCCAAAGTGCTCAGACCCTTTTTTCACATTTCATGGACCTTCTTCTTTCCTTTGAGTTTGTGCACGAGCTCCTTGCTCATCAATGCAGGTCTCCTACCATCCTTTTCTGATTTCTTGCTCATAGGGACGCACTGATCCTGAGCTAGGAAGAAAAGCTGTTTAAATGGCGACCATCCTTTTCGTGCTCTCTCCCTTAATCTTCCCGTCCCCCTCTCTCCCCTCTCTCTCTGTTCCCAGTAATACATATGTAATTACAAGTAAGGCTATTCTTGTTTATACAAGTCACGTGTTTCTTTTCAGGCTAGTAGACATAGTGTACCTTCCTGAATTATGTAAAAAGAAATTATATTTTTGCCTATCAAAATGCAATTCATCAATATGACAGAAAAAAAAAAAAAAAAAAAAAAAAAAACAGGAAGGATGGTTTAAAAAATGATAGCAAATGCTTATCATTCTTTAAGAGCCCTAAAACTTTCTTATTAAATGAGGAAATTGCTGAGATTGTATTCTAACTACATGCATTCCACTGGGCTTAATTTTAGGTAATTTTAAGTCATATGTACATCCTAAGTTATGCCTCTAGGAGATGACCGTAGCAGTTTTCGTTTGTGTGAATTTCTACTGTCTTGTTAATATGCAGCCATGGCAGTTCCTATCTCTATTCTAACATGAATCTTCTTGGGCACTTAAAAAGTAATGTCAAACAATACTAAGGTATTTGATATACAAGAGCCTTTTTTGACATTAGCAAACGTACCTCTCTATCTATAGAAGCTGTAATAATTGAGAAGACCTCATATTATTTGAAAGACTGGAGAAATGTAATCTGCATGTTGTCATAATATATTTAGAATTTGCTAGCATCTTATAATTCCTTGCTAAAAACTGTTGAATTTATAATTCTCTTATTATTATATTTCTTATTTTAATCTACTACTTTCTGATTGCCTAGATATCCTCCTTATTGTATCAATTTAACCAAAAATTTCTTGGGTGACTTATTTTATCCCTGTTCTAAGTGTTTCTCACTACCATTCCATATCACTTGGTTTTCTGTTTCCCACTTTCTTATTTGTTTTCCTCAGGTCTGTACCACACATGCTCTGTCGTCATTCCATCTGTATCTGGAAATTTTTACACTACTAGCAAATTAATGACTAACCATATCTAACTCATTTGAAACCAGGTATATTTGGGCACTTTTTTTTTCTATATTTTAATAATCAGTATGCTGTGTTTAAGCTAACAATATAAAGATAAGGAAACAACTAGACTGCTTGCTCTCCCATCTTTAAATATCTGAATGATAATGTTGGCTTCATTAGGTGTGTCTAGAGTGCTGATGTGTGTACAGACTCATGACATGCTTGTAATACCTCAAGCAGATCAGGCAAGGAATAAGAGCCTGAATTTAAGCTTTACAGCCCTGTTAAATAAAATAACACAGAGTCTGAACAAAAAAGCTAATAACTGTTCCTCATGTTTCATGCATTGACTTCTAATGGTGTTTTGTTGTACCCAGCACCTCATGTAGCAGGCTGAATGATCTCATTAGCATGCATTCTCTTTCTATTTTGGTGTGCTATCTCATGGTTTATCACTAGTGAGTCTGGTTTCATTCCTTTTCTCATTTAACATAATGTAAGTCCTTACTTATCAGTTCTGCCAACAGATTTGGTATGCATCCTGTGATTGAAAAACCCAAATTCTGCCAGTGAAACCAGCCTTGGAGCTGCATGTTGATCTGGATCTACTTGTGCCTTTTAATATTAATCCTTGATGCTGCAAAAATGAAGGAAACCTTTAACCAGCTGTCCCAAGGCCCTGCCACTTCACTTCCACCAGCATGAAAAAACAATAGCGACTGATAATCAGAGGGTTGCACCAAACTAATGTTTTCCAGTAACCTTTCTCACCCAGGCCTCAGAGAGACAGTAGACTTCCCTATGGATAGAGTCTGTCAATATATCATGCCTTCTGAATTCTTAAAAAAGGAGTCTATAATAACAGCAGTTCTTTTTCTCTCAACAGATGGTCGATATGGGGGACAGGATGACTAGCTACAGGTGACCCCTCCAACCAAATGTAGACATAATCAATTGCCTACCTATCAAATTCCAGAACCTCATACTTGTTTATAAGAACACCTGGGAGGGTGAGGTAGAGAGATGATGCACCTACCAGCCCAAGCAGAAACCTGTTTTCATTCCCTTCTGTCTCTCTGATCATTTCCTGCCTAGTGGTGAGAGGCTCATGTGTTGCAGCTGGCTGACTCACTGGTTTCAGGTACAGCAGAGCACAGTTCCACCAGTTCATCTTCTGAGACCCCCTGATGCTCCTCAGCCTGTCTACCTCCTCCAGAAGTTCTGTCCTGAGGATGGGCCCTTCTTCTACCTAAGCAAACGTGTACACACAGCTGCTGTCAGACACAGAAAGCTTGGGCACACCTGCAGACTGAGACCTGAATGGGAGCATGTCCCTTGGGAGCTCCTTCTACATTGCTGTGTCAGTTCTTGTAGCTGGAGAAGCCACAGAAGCCACAGAAGACTTCTTCAGGGGAGATATTATGACCAGATTGCAAGAAGTTGACAACTCCAGCTGGAAGTGGCAGAATAACAAACTGCCGCCCTATAAACCCTCCTGTGTCAGCTGCCACTCCATTACCTTTCTGCTTATTTTGGTGGTGTTCTCCAGGGTTTTGCATGCACAGGGAAGGGCTACCAATACTTCTGACTATGGCTTCTTACCTGCTGTTCTGAGAACTGCTGGTCGATCGCAAATTTCTGTGCTCCATGGTGTCACACTCCTGCTTCACTGCAGAATGCACCTATACCAGAGCTGAGGACTTCAGCAAATTCTTAACAAATTGGAGGGATGGGCAATCACTAACCACATCAAATTTAACAAATGCTAGATTCTGTGCCTAGGATGAGGCAACCCTGGATAGTTGTACAGAGAAACAGTAGACTGGGGAACGGCTTAATGGAAAGGGATCTCGGTGTTTTGGCTGATGGCAAATAGAATCTGAGTCAATAGTGTGCCCTGGCAGCCCAAAGGGCAAACTGCACCCTGGTGTGCATCAGGTCTAGCATTGCCAGCTGGGCAAGGGAAGGGTTGTCCTGCTCTGCTCTGCATTTTCTGTCCTTATCTTGTGCGTGCATTTGGATGCTAAAACTATTGGAGAACATGTCTGAAGGAGGGCTATGGAGTTTTCACCGAATTTTCACAGAATGGCCAGGGTTGGAAGGATCATGAATCTCCAACCCCCCTGCCACATGCAGAGCCACCAACCTCCCCATTTAATGCTAGACCAGACTGCAAAGGGCCCCATCCAAATAATGATGATAAGGGGTAGAGAGCAAGATGTATGTGGAGTGGCTGAGATCCTTTTGTTTGTTCAGCCCAGAGTAGAGGAACCTGAGAGGAGCTAAGGGTCAGCACTGAGCTCTGCTCTCTGTTGACCATAATAGGAATAACAATATCTGAAGGAATGGCATAGAACTGTGTTGAAGGGGAGTATTGAAGGGGTTAGGAAAAGATTATTCAGCAGATGGTGATGATCATAGAACAGGTCCCCCAAGACAGTGGTCACAATACCAAGACTGTCAGATTTCCAGAAGCATTTAGACAGCATTCTCAGACATATACCTTAATTTTTGGGTGGTCATACGTGGAGCCAGAAGTTGGATTCAGTGATCCTAATGGATTAGTTCCAAACCAGGATATTCTATGATGCTTGGCAAAGTATGTTTAGTTATGCAAACTCTGCCTTTTTTTGCACTTGTAGAGCACAGAAAATACATATATGTATATATTTTGTATTCAAATAGCCTGATAAACTAGGAAATAAGACTTCTTGAGTAGGAGATTCCATTATTCTATGATTTTATAATCACTGGTTTCTGAATACTTCTCCTGATTGCTCGTCTATGTGAGACAGATATGAAACATTGTTGAACTTCTGCTTGTATATATAACTGCACTCTAGATATCTAGGAAAGACCAGAAAAAAAGAACAATGAGAAATATAACTTGTTCTGCAGAAGAGGGAAATCATCACATTTGGGAACTTGGTTCAAATCAATGATGAATTTTTTCATCCTCCAAATTATCATTCATATGTCTACAATAAACATAAAGTTTCCACTATTTCAGAAATATTATTTAGGTAGTTGAGGGAAATAACAGTCCTTAGAGCTGTACCAAATTGAAAAGAATTGTGCCTTTGTACAGCTTACTTCCCATTCACATTAGGTAAACAGTAACAACAAATACAATCACAAAGAATTTTCACTGCTTTTATAGCTATGATGTCTTATTAAGTGATAGATTCAGACAAACCACGTGGCCACAGTGCAAAATCTCGCAGACCAAATCTCTACATACAAAGTACTTTCTGACTGCACTCTAGCCAGGGGACTGTTTGAGCAGAGTGTCAGTCCAGGTAGGTCTACACCTCTGATCCATCTCAATGAAGATATTTCAGAGAAGGGAAGAATCGTGAGGATAAGCACCATTACAGTATTTTTCCAAAGGAAGGGAAGTTACTACTGATCCCATATCAGTGCCTCAAACAGTAGTAGCTATAGCAAAGACAAAGATTTGGAAATTTTCTGTGTTTGCTGAGATGTGAGAAACTGCAGTAAGAGAGGCACTCAACCCTGCAATGCCAAACATTGAAGACTCCCAAATTCAAAAGTTCCACTTGGTGTCTAGATGTTTTGTGCAAAAAGTTTTCTTTATGTATTTAATCAGCCATAACTTACTATTTTCTGTCCTGCTAAACCATAGTCTTATTAGATGTTGAAAACTTCTGCCAGAAAAAGCAATATCAGGCTTATCACTGGGCTTGGAGTACAAAAATAGCAGCACATATTGAAACTGCCAACAACTGATAAAGAGCAGCTCTGGCGTAAGGATATCTAACTCTGAGCAGCTGTTGAAACACTCCACAATTGGGCATACTGCTTGTTTTTTCAATATTATGTGTTTTTTCCCTCTAACTCATAGATTCTAGTCATGTTTACTCTCAAACATAACATACACAAGAACTAACTGAAATAATTTCCACATTTTCCATGTGGGCTAATTTTGTAGTACAGCTTCAGATAATTCCACATTAAATTGTGAAAGAGATACTAGGGAGAATGAATATGATATTATGTCTGAATTTATAACCTGGGTTTTTCCAGGAATAAAAAGAGAAATTTAGCACTGTTACACAGGGATGAATTCTGTGTTTTGTTGGTTTTTTTTTGTGTGTGTGTGTGTGTGTGTGTGTTTTCTGCAAAAATGTCATATCTGAAGTGTATGTATGTCTATACATCACCTGACTTTAGTAGAACAGGGCTATGATCTTGGTTTCCAGAAAATGTGATTAAACATCCACGAGATAAGCATGTCATTGATCCAAATGAGTTACTGACAACGTATACTAAAGCATGATATTTAATCCAGATCAATTTATAAAGTCATTAATGAAAGAATGTAGGTTGATTTTAAGAATAAGCAGACCATTATGAATCACAATTTGGGAAATTATATATATTTTATAAAGTATATAAAGGCTTCTTTTTACCTCCTTTAGAAATATTCTGGACATAGTTTGAATTGTTTAACCAGAGGATATTCAAAGTCCTCTTGTTCACTGGTGAAAAATAGAAAAGCTCTAAGACATAGTAAATATGAGAAGTTAGAGAAAGAACATGCTTTAGTTTTTAATCCAAACCAATGTGATCAAAACCAGAATATTTTAATAGTAGATTGACTCCCACATGGGAAAAATAAGTGAACATTTTACTTTCTTGTGTATAATCAATAGTTTCCTACTGGTAAACACATCAATAAAACAAGCAAAGGTTCGAATAAAAATTCTGTTTGTATATAATGCTACATATTATGCTGTGAGTAGCCATTTTGATAATTGTTATAAGAGTGATATATAAATAAATCTAAAAGCAACCTGTGTTGTAGAGGAAAACTGACTAATCAACCATAGGTGTTCCTGTACCTCATGTCAGGTTACATACAATTGCTGCAGCTTCAAAGGAGACATTACTGTTATCCAAATTGGACTGTCCAGCCTTAGAAAATAAATAAATAAAAAGAAGACTATAAAATATTATAGCAACAACTTTGCAGAGAATTCTTAAAAATGAGATGTAGTCAGTCACTTTGTACATGTCTTGCAACCCTCCCTATCTGTGGCAGGGAGGAGAGAAAGAAAGAGAAGAGGGAAAAAAAAAAAAAAAAAAAAAAGGTAGAATTCAAAATCTTCTGAATAACCTAATGAGGATTTTGTGTTTACGCAGCCTTGAAAGTTATCTTCTTCTTCATCCTGTTATCAACTAATTTTCTCTTAACTTGCTTCTTGGCTTTGTCCTCTAGATTTAATTTATTCCTTTACCAGCTCTCTTCTTTACTGAAATTTGGTTGTATGGTGACAAAAAAATATCTTCTCAACCCTGTTTTTCTTGCTGTAACATTCAATCTGTACCATTTTTTTTTTTTTAATTAGTGTTTGTTTTCTGAGGTATACATGTGTTAAGGTATGAATCCTGTCTGCTTAGTTGAAGGTTGTCTTCTAGCTGCAAAAGATCCTGGAGTGTCAAAAAGTTAAATTTTGTTACCCTATGGGTTTGAGGACAGTGGTTTGTAAGATTTGGGCAAAATATAGATTTTTTTTTTTTTCTTCTCCTGCTAAATATTAAGTATAAATATAAATTTATTACATAAAGCATAGATGTGAAATCTCAACATGAATAGGAAATAGAAGTAGTATTTCCAAAAATCTAACTTGAATCCAAGCATAGAACAGACAAAGTAGGAACAAATATTTCCACTTAATTTTTTGAGCTAGATTTAGCATTTTTAATGTTTCATTTTATATAATATTTTACTGTTTTTTCAGAAACCCACAGTTATTAGAGTCTCTTTGTTTCCATCATACTCCTACCTTTAAAATCACTGAATCTTAGCTCTGCTTCTCTGTTATCATGGCAACAAGAACTGCTCCCATGAAGTTAGTCATGAGAATTTTATCAGGGTTTACTTTGATTTTCTTCCTCAATGCTGTGACTCAGTATGCTTTTCATATTTCACTGCACTGAAGCATTTGGTCTACATAAGCTCAGGAGATTTTATGCAGAATCATATTATGGTTTGGTTTGGAAGAGACTTTAAAGATATCATGTTCCACTTCCTTTACCGTGGGCAAGGACAATTTCCAGTAGGTTTGTTGCCCAAAGCAACATCCAACCTGGTCTTGAACTTCCAGGAGAGAGGCACTCTCAGATTCTCTGGGAAACCTCTTCCAGAACCTCGCAACTCTCACTGTGAAGAATTTATTTCTTACATCTGTTGTAGTTTAACCTAACAGCAGATAAGAACCACAGAGTTGTGTGCTCACTCTCTCACCCCATAAGGATGAGGGAGAAAACTGGAAACAAAATAGTAACTGTGGGATGAGATAAAATCTATTTACTATGACAGAAAAGGAAAAGAGAAAACAAAAAATAAATATGCATTTATACATATGTATATATATACACAATAAAATTACTTGCAACTCATCAGTTGACTCACAGCTAACAATATAATTGCTCACTGATTGACACCCCACTTAGCAAAGCAACATCTCAACTGCTGGTGACTGATGCCCAGCTAATCCCAAAAAGGTGGCCTGTCCTCAGCCAAGTTCTTACAGCTTTTTAGCCTTCATAAAATTCACAGAATCACAGAACTGTAGGAGTTGGAAGGGACGTCCAGAGATCATCAAGTCCAACAGCCCTGCCAAAGCAGGCTCCCTACAGCTGGTTGCATAGGTCACGTAAGATGTCACATAAGATTTAGGGAATAATCTGTGGACTAATTCAGACCAGATGTAATGGCTCTGCCCCACCACTTTCTGCTGCACAATAATGGTGTCAGTTCTTCCCCATCTAGCATCCTACGGCAGCCCATACCCCAGCAAGAACTCATAGTTTAGTAATAACTAAAATATTAATATGCTATTAACACTGTCTCAGCTGAAACAAGGACAGTGTCTAATCTAAATCAACACCCTTTTAATTTAATTTCACCCTTGTACTATTACTGTGCTGCCTGATAAGGAATCCCTCCTCATTCTTTCTTGCAGGACTTCTTTATACGTTGGAATACCACTTCAAGATCTTCCTTGAACATTGTCTTTTCTAAGATAAATAATCTCCCTTATTCTGCTTTTCTTTTTGGGAGATGTGCTCTAGCCTCTGGTCATCTTCCTGGCTCATCTCTGGACACATTCCAACAAATCCATGTATCTTTTATGCTGGGGGTCCTAGAGCTGAATGCAGTACTGAATGCAGGTGGGCTCTAACAAGAACAGAGTAGAGGAGGAGAGTCTTATCAAATTCTAGAATCACTCCCTAGTGTAAGAGACCTCTGGATATTACATAGTACAAGCACCCTACTGAAATAGGCTCCCTAGAGTTGATTGTACAGACAAACGTCCAGGCAAATTTAGATATCTACAGAGAAGGAGACTCCATACCCTTTCTGCCCTGTCACTCCTATAGTAAAGAAGTTCTTCCCCAGGTTTGTATGGAATTGTTTGGATTCCAGTTTGTGCCCATTAACCCTTGTTTTGTTGCTGCACACTACTGAAAAAAAAGTGTGGCCCCATCCTCTTGATTCCACTTTTGATAGTTATATATGTTAATAAGATCCCCACTCAGTCTTGTCTCCACCAGGCTGAACAATCTCAGGTTTCTCAGCCTTTTCTCATAAGGGAGATGCTCCAGACCCCTAATAAACTTTGTGGCCCTCTGCTGTACTCTCTCCAGTAGATCCCTGTTTTTCTTGAACTGGATTCCGTACTCTAGATATGGCCTCACCAGTGCAGAGTAGAGGGGGAGAAGAACCTGCTGGCCATGCTTTTTAATGTAACCTAGGATACCATTTCCCATCTTGAGTATTGCTTCAACCTGTCTTTTTTTTTTTTTTTTTTTTTCTTAAGGAATAAACAAGCTAAACAGAACACATACCCACAGGCAAAAATAATACATCATTTGTTTGCAGATCTTCCTGTGATTATTTGATTTCTTTTGTTACATAGTTGTGAGAACCTGGTTATACTGACTTTGTTTGATTTTAATGATACAATCCTGTAGTGGTTCTTACTGTTTTTGTGCTTTATGTTTTCTGCATTGCAAACGTAACTTTCAATAGTTACAATAGATTGGCAAGTTTAAAACTGGTGTCAGTGTTACAAATAAAAAAATTAGCAGCAGAAACCCGTACATCAAGTGTTGAAATTCTTGTGTAAAGTCTCCCTCTTCACGCTTCCAACATTTTTCTTCCTGCCATTGACCTGCCTGTGTGTAGTGTTGCCCCACAAAAGGGGACTGGTACAATGTGGCATCTTTATTGGTGGCATGAACAATAACCTTCAGCAAGGTGGATAACATTGAGATGCGCAGTGTGGTCAAGATGCTGGAGGGAAGGGATACCAGCAAGGGCAGTGAGTCCCTGTAAACAAAATACAGCTCAACACAGCCAAGTGCAAAGTCTTGTATCTGCATAAGAGCAATCTCAATGAGACTTTAACAGACAAGAGAGTTGGGTGAAGAGGAATCTAATGAGGTTCAACAAGGGTAAGTGCAGAGTCCAGCACTTGGGGAGGAATAACTGCCTACATCAGTACGGGTTAGGGATTGACTGCTGGAAAGAGGCTCTGTGGAGAAGAATGTGGATGTACTTGTGGACAACAGGTTGACCATAAGCCATCAGTGTGCCACTGGAGCCATTTCAAAGACAAATATTTTTTCAGATATCCATTTCTTTATGCATACAATACACTGTTAAGAACCCCAAATGACTTTGCAATTATGTTATGTACAAAATACTTACTGGTGAGACCCAATGTAGTCTGATACTAAAGCTCTTAATATCTTTAATGAAATCTTCTATTCTGGCCAGCAGGTCACAGTCACAGGTGCTCTACTTTCACACATCTTGCTCACTCTTCACTCCAACCACTACTTTTTCTGTGGTGTCTTCACTTGTGGCTATAGCTGGTGCTGTGATACTACATCCCTACTCTTTTCTCACAACTTCAGTTAGCCAAAGTTCAACTGAAGATGGACTGATGAACTGAAGATGAACTGAAGTCATCAGAAAAATGGAATGCTCTGGCGCTACCACATAGACATAGGTAGCCATGCTGAGAATCAATTTAAGCAAATGGAAAAATTCCTGAAGGGCTTTGTCTGTGTTCAGTTAAAGCAAAGGGTTTTGATTCAATTAAACCTTAATTATAATTAAATAG